>NC_090320.1:250422519-251910028 GCF_040869045.1 Eurosta solidaginis | reverse complement strand
AAAGGTATCACTGAAGATGGCACAACGCAAAATCCGGTTTGCGTTCAAATTAAATTTGCAAAAATTACACAAAGTTAGTCTAATATAAAATATATCAATCTATATATTGAATTGGAGACTTAACACCAATGGTAGGCCCGAATATTCACAAAACGCTGCTGGACAATCTCGAAGTGGTTTCAAAATTGTTCTGAAATCAATCCCGAATGAAATGGCAACGAAAACGGAACAATTCCTTAATTTTTCACACATATATAGTTTCTAAATGATCCCGATTTATTTTCAAAATAGTTCCAAAATATTACATAAATTATTTTATAAAGAATTACAAAAAAAATATTTTGTAAAAGTTCCGTCATATACATAAAATAATCCAGAATCCTGGAATTATTTAAAAATAGTCATGAAATGAGGTCTTAGAACCAGACTCAAACCCAGAAAATCTTCAAGGTCAAATTTTACAGGGACCCTGACCATGATATGCAATAAGTGATTTTAATTGTTTATTAAAGAAGCGTCATATCAGGCTTCCTAAACGCTACAGGAGTTGTGTCTATGGGGAACAAAAACTTACTCCGTTTATGTTCTTGGATGTATTTTCAGTCCTGGATAGTCTATGTGGCCTCACATAGACTGAATATGTCCATTGTGTTTATATAGGTACTTACGTCGCTGGGATTAGCATCTCATCTTACGATTACTGTCACAGCCGCAAATGATTTTCTTTCGATTCCTCGTAAGTAATGCTGAATAGAAGGCTGGATGGGACCTACACGTTTTTACGCTTCCCAAAAGCTTTCTGGACTTGGTTACTTCACAAAATACCTACACATAAAAACTAGTCTGAAGATACCAAGGACGTTTACGCTAATACAAAAGAGGGCAATGCTGAACAAGCTTTCTGCTAGCGAAGAAGTCAAAGCCGACAAATGCACGAGGAAAGAATCGGTCAAATCACGGTCGACAGTTTTATATCAAAAATTTTAGCAGCCGAGAAGAGTGGCAACAAATCACAACATCGTAGAAACCTCACTCGGAGCAAAATAACGGGACCTTGACGCAGCAAGGATTGATTTTTAACCTACCTACGCAAGGTTTTTCATTTCAATCTGACAAAGAAGAAAAAGAAATTTGCTTATCTGCTTAATATCGTGTTGGAAAAATTATTTGTACAGCCCATTTCCTTAAACTTGGGTTAGGTTGAACTATCCGCTCCGTGAGCACTTCAATAGTACGAATGTGGTCATACTGATACAAAAACTTTGCTCAACAACCAAAGTGAAAATTCTAGGACCTACAATACAATAGCTCTATCCTCTAAATAAATACTATAGGACCTATCCTGCTTCTAGTTTCTAAATCTGATAACTGTATCACTCCTAATAGCTGTAGTCCTAACGTTTGACGAGTGCAAGACAAGGGCAAAGAACATGCGTTTCCTCCGGCAATCCGCACTTCTTATATCTGCTACTGACGGGGCCTGTTTCAAAAGCTCTAGATCGTTTGATTGCTTTCACTCTTACTTGCTATTAGAAGTCGTACTATGTGGGGTTAATGCCCCAATTGCTGCTTGGCTGTCTTGTCTAACGTAATCTGTTGCTACTTTTTCTATTATTTTTCTTTCAGTTTCTTATATTTGATGTCTGTGTCACATATTATAATTGCCACTCCGGATTTCGAATTCACAAATAACGAAATTTTCAGATGTTTTTGTATAATATCTTTCTGTACTTCCCTGTATACAACCAATTAGTAGTAAACATACACACAACTTGTATGAAGTCCTATCGAACTAAACCATTTCCCGTTGTAAATGAGAAAGCATCACTTCGATATGAAAGTAGTTAATTGTTAATGCGAACGCGTCACTTCGATATGAGAATAATCACTTGTAAATGATAAAGCGCCAAATAAAATTTCGGAAGCTTCAATTATACCTAGTTAAGGATAGTCATTTGTAAATAAGAATAGTCAATTGAATATGCGAAAACGTCATATATAAATGAGATTTATCAATTGCAAATGCGAAAGCGTAAAATAGAAATGAGGATAATCACTTGTAAATTAGAAAGCATAATTTCAAAATTCGAAAGCGGCAATTGTGATTGAGAATCCTCAGTTGTAAATGAGTACAGTGAATTATAAATGCGAAAACGTCATACGGAAATGAGACTAGCTAGTTGTGAATGCGAAAGCTTCACTTACATATGACAATAGCCACTTGTAAATGAAAGAGAGTCAAATTAAATTTCGAATTTTCGAATTACAATTAAGGACAGTCATTTATAAACGAGTATAGTCAATTATATATGCGAAAAGTCACAAATAAATGGCAATAATCACTTGTAAATAAGAAAGCGTACCTTTAAAATTCGAAAGTGTCAATTGTAATTGAGAATCGTCAGTGGTAAACAATAATAGTAAATTTTAAAAGCGAAAATTTCATACGGAAATTAGATAAGTCAATTTTAAATGCTAAAGCGTCATATGGCAATGAGAATAGTCACTTGTAAATAAGAAAGCATCAAATTTAAATTCGAAAACGTAATTTGTAATCGAGAATATAAAAATGGTAATAAACGTAAGCTATATATGTGCCGGCAGGCATATCCTCTAAGCATAATAACAATTGGTGGGAAACCGCATATGTTCTGTCCGGCATATCTTAGAGTGAGGCAGCATTTCTATGGATTGACGTTGCAGGCTAGAATGCTTTGGCGCAGTTACCTTCAGTTTCGGATATCTGCGCTCCATTCACCGCGTATACTACATACATAAAAATATCAGGTGATTCTCTACATAAAACATACGCTTGTCGGTGGTATTGTAATGTGTCCCTGTATTTATGTTTTACTTTTTCCCATAGAGGCTCGATGGGATCAGCATTTGGTAGGCACGGTGCTTAGCACTCCTGTTTGACTATTTTAAGCACCAGTTACCGTTGAATCGATTCTCGAACGGCATGGCCCCTACTCACACATCAAAGGTGTTTCATTCCCATCGCTGAGAATTGACCTTACTGAAGTAGCGCATGTGCTCATGCTAAACGGACCCCCTTCTTGGGCGATCGGCAACCCTCGCTATACTGATATCGCGCCAAATAAATTAATGTATGAGACTCTTTAAATTACGAGTGACGCTTTTGCATATTCAGTATATAATTTCACATTTACACCTGACTATTATCATTTCCATATGACGCTTACGTATTTAGGGCCTCATTCTCTATTACGAAACGAACGTCCGTTTCGCCTCAGAGACGAATCGCAATTGTATTTGCACTATGTTAAACGGTGGCAACATATCCTTTGACAATTGCTTTCGCCTTCCTGTTTGACAATAAGTTAGAAACGTAAAGGCCGAACAAAAATGTTGGAGAATACCATTGCTAGACGAAATTGTTTGGAGGCGAATCGTTCGCCTGAGCTATCGTTCGTAATACAGAATGAAGCCCTTAATCTAACGCTTTTTCATTTACAATTGACTATTCTGATTTCCAAATGGCACTTTCACATTTTTTATTTGACGCTCCCTCATTTGCAAAATTCTCAATTCTATGTGACACTTTAGTAGTTACATCTATTGCTTTCTCATTTCCAATTGTGTATTTTCATTTCCAAATGACGCTTTCACATTTTTTATTTGACACTCTCTCATTTACGAATGACTCATTTTATTTCAAAGTGGTGCTATCGCATTAAAAATTTACTAATCGTATTATCGTGTAATACTTTCTCATTTCCAACTGTCTATTCTTAAATACAAATGACGCTTTCACATATTTTATTTCACGCTCCCTCATTTGCAAATAACTCTTCTTATATCGAAGTGGCGCTTTCGTATTTACGATTGTCTTTTCTCATTTCTGTGTGACGCTTTCGCATTTACATCTGATGCTTTTTATTTCTAACTGACTGTTCTCAAATACAAATGACGTTTAACAACTTTTATTTGACACATTCTCATTTACGAGTGGATCTCTTATGTAAAAGAGGTGCTCTCGCATTTACCATTGACCTTTCTCATTTTCATATGACGCCTTCACATTTTTAACTGACTACTCTCAAATACAAATGATGCTTTCACATTTGATATGACGCTCTCCATTTGCAAATGACTGTTGTTATATCGCGCTTTCGCATTTAAAATTGACTATTCTCATTTTCATATGACGTTTTCGCATTTAAATTTAACACTTTCTAATGTACAATTAAAAATTCTCATTTCCAACTGACACTTTCTCATTTACAAATAATAATTCTCATATCCATATGACGGACTCTCATTTACAATGGCCTGTTCTATTTTCAAGTGACGCTTTATAATTTAGAATTTTAAATGGTATATTCGACCAACTGTCAACATGAATAGGTTTCATTAAATGTCAGTTGTCAGATTACGGATAGAGTTAAATAATGTCAAGCTAGTAATAGACACAAAAAAACTGAAAGAAATTTTAAGTTGCGGTTGGCAAAAGTGTAGTCCGCTTCAAAGTAGTTCGATATCAATCAAAGAAATCTAGCTGTAGAGTGGCTTTTTTATGACCACTTATGAGGTTTACTACACTGCAACACTGCAAGCATTCAAACATACATACATGTATACAAATAAAACTACGTATGGAAATTTGAAAAGAATTTTGCATTCTTTCTTAACACAATAACTTTCCTGTTATAGTCAAAAATAAAATTTCAAATATGAGCTCGATGGGTCTGCTGCCACAATACTACATGTCATGGCATACAAAGTTCAAATGTTGTTAAGCTTGTTGAATTGAATTTTAAATTTTTTGTCTATTCACACTCACACACACAACCACACTCCAACTATATCTAGTAACTACTACATTTAGTGTTCTCTCACAAAATTGTCGGAGCCTCAACAACAATTCACACAGTAGAATATAAATATACGCATACATATGTATGTCGGATGTTGTTCTATGTGCAGTAGGTCAAACTCGTTTAGTATTAATACGAATATTTCGGAAATTTTGGGAATATCATGTGCCCGGTTACGGCCTAAATGGGCAATGAATCCAAACACTTACCCAGCAAAAATTTGTATAAGGATACAAGAAATACAAGAAAAGGGCGCCAGCGCTACCGACACGGACTATAGATAAACCTCATTGTAAGTTAACTATTACACATATAAGTGATGTATGGGGGAATCCAGAATATAAGAGTAAGGAAAGTCTAGGTGTAATGTGTAGGAAGAAAAGGAGGAAAGGAAAGGAATAAGGAGAAATGAAAATCTACGGCATGGTATCCATATTGTAACGAATTCTGGCGATTTCTGATATTTATGCACCTTCTGCTAACGTTCAAATCGTTAAACTGTTCAATAAATCGCTCCAATATTCAGTATTGTAAAGTGGTCTTTATGTAGATTACTTTGGGGAGTAGTACTTCATAATTATACTGCACAATCAAGAATTTAAATTGAAACACCTTATAGTCGTTTATATATATATATATATATTTGCTTTATTTGACAATAGCGTGTTTAAATCAAAACTGATTACTCAGCTTGCGCTGCTTTTATACTCCCCGTCGCTTCGTTCGCATATTTTTCCTAAGGTCTAGACGTTTCGCCTTCTAGAACTTTTGTATGTCCAGCTTGGTTACCATCTATATACATGCATATTTGTAGTTTATTGTTTTCTTATAGCCATATGCGGGTGTACGTGTGAGTAACTACTTCGGCTGATGATTACATGTGTATGTGAGATGCCTCTTCGTTGCCTTTTATATATGTGTGTAATTGATGATTATTTTGTTCATGTACACAAGAGTGTCAGCTTGCTTTATTGTTGTTGTTCCTTTATTTACTAACAACATAGTGATGCTAAAATTCGCCACAATATTATAAGGAATTATTATCAATAAGACCTGCTATCCACGAGATATGGGTTGTTTAAACCTTTTGTTATCGGTTTTTTGTGGCCGAGTTATCACGATGTTATCGAATGGCAATAAATTTTAAATCGATTAATAACATTATCGAAAAGTCCACAACTCGTTTCAGGAATTTATAGAAATTTTATTGATTTGTTATCGAAAATGTATCGATTTGTAATTTAAATGCTATTGAATATATATAGTTTTTCTTTTGGGAGTGTTGCCGATTTGTAAGCGGTTTATAATCGGCATGCTATTTACTTACTACTAACGAGTTATAGCTTTGCTAAGGATATGTTCTTGACGAGTAATTGATACTCACGCCGTTCTATTTACAAATTGGCGGCGGGAACAAACTTTTTTGAGTATTTTGATTTTTTCCGCGATCAGAACCCATAATCATCGATATGGTAAGCGAGCGAGCCATATTTATGCGATGGCGTTCAACGCGTTCCAATTTATGTGGAGCAACTTTAGTGCAGGCATACATTGAAGTCGTTGCTCTCTTCACCTTTATTGAATATTACCATTGATAATTCGGGTTATTGACCCAATAATTACCCGCTAGAAGCTCCCAAGCGACGAGGAGGCAATCGTGCTGGGCTAGGACATAAAGGAGTCAATTGTCAGTAGGATAGTTCCTGGAAATAGTGTACATCCTCCGGCTCAATGAGGCTTAGTCATAAATGATATCTTTATCTTAGGGAAAAAACTGGTTTTGGCGGACAGACGTATGCAGATGACTTGGTAATATTTATCATCACAGATACACATGAAGAATGTTGCTCCGGTCTCTTGCAACAAGCCGAGCATAGAAAAAATTTTCCCGGAGAGGGAAGCTTTTTATATTGTTAGAACATTCATAGAAAGAAGCCACATCAGGGGTTTCACTGGACATGATCCTCATATGTTGTTCTCGCACTCTTCTCTCACAACTCTCCGCTTTACGAAAAAATCTGAGAGCTAACAGAATATACGAAGCGAAGTATCACCTACTCTTCCTTTGTTTTCTGGCCTAGAACTATGCTAAGAACAGCAATCCGTTTATCAAGTAAGTATCATAGACTGGTTTTTGATAGATCTGGCTAAACTTTATCTACCTCTAGTTTTGCCACAGCAGTTGAAAGATTACAGTAGAAATGTCCACAGCACCATCTGCGTTTGGTCGCACTCAGATTTACAACAATTCGTTACCGCAAACCAAATGAGAGCTCTAGCCAAAGGAGCAATTGGCAACGAGAATATGAAGCAACGAACACGTGATCTGCGATACGACTAAGAAACACTAACTATGCAAACGACTCCACAATATGCGTTGATGAACTTATGATGTGTTTGCTGCTTTAAACTGCTAGGTCTCGCAGTAAGCTGCTAGCAATATTTATCAGTATATAGCAGCACAATCACGAATTCATAGATTGATTTTGTCGCAAGTCCTGCTGTGGGACTGTGATTGCGATTATGAAATCATATTGCTTTTTTCTCACTATTGATAAGAAGTCACTGATCACGCGGGTTGTCATAAAACGTGAATTCAGTCAACTCAAGTTTGTGGCATGAAAATTATCCCTGATGATGTTGTTTTTGTTGTTGTTGTTTTTGTATGAACGATAAAGACACTTCCTGAAGGTTTTATATAGCATTACCGATGTTGATGATCCTTTGTCGGATATATATCCAGTACATTCCGATAGCCAGCAGCACTGAGAAACAGCCCGACCATCTCGGAAACGGTTAAACTAACCACATTCCCCCTAGCTCCATGAGAAAACTTTAGGTCGCCAAAACCTCGCCTTCTAAATACGTGTATGATACACTCATGTTTGTAAGAGGATTTCCCATACATATGTGAGGGTTTATTGTGCTTATCAACCCATTGAATCCCTAATGATGCAATTAGTTAGTGCTCTAACGGCAATACCTCAGTTCTTATTTCTGTGAAAAAAGTGGACCGACTTGATGTGTTAAGGCTCGAAAGTTTATTTAAAGAAGATTCTAAGTTCAAGTTCCAGGAAAAGCAGCATCAAATGATTGGTAAAACAAAGACAGAACAAATCGTTGTGTTTGATAAACTTTAAGTGTGTACTAGTCGCTTTATTATCACATGTTAGTAAGCTAAATTAATTAAGCCTTACATAAACTGTAATATTACGTGGTGGGTACACATACAAGTGTTTAAATCCACACAGCTATATTTATTTGCTTTGGAGTAGTTTCACATATATACCTACAAATTCAAATATAGTCTTCAGCCTTAAATTCCTTAAACTCAAACGTTCAATTCTTGGTTAGCTGTTTGGGCTGCACATGAGGCTGTGGCCATTTTTGACTAACTGCTTACATGTGGTGATTCAACAAGAAAATTTAGACATTCATTTTAAGACTTTATGTATATTAGTGAGCTTTTATCATCCGAATTGTTGATATATACATATTACTCGTGTATGTATTTTTTTGATGAGTGCACATACCATGACTCCATTAAAAACATAAAATTTCTTACAAACTCAAGTTTTGTATAATGACTTTGCACTTTGCCACTAACCATAGTGACGTCCATTCTCATGCCAATAAAACACATTCTTATATTAAGTACTTATATACAAACAAAATGTAACCTATATGTGTGTTTTTATACCAAAGCCTCTCAACCGGTCTTTATTGCATTTTTAGGTAATATCCATATGGCAAGGGGAGACGGAAATTTCAAAATTCGTACAATCCAAAAAATAAAATGAAACTAAATCACCAATACAATTTTGTTTTTCTATATCAAGTCGTGAGCAGGAACAAAATCCGACTGAAAATTGAACAAATGTTACTCATACGCCCCACCCTTACAGGACAGGAAAATATCTCAGAAGTGATTACACTAACCAACTAATGGTTGATGACGGATGATTAAGCATATTTGGTGTCGGTATGGAAACATCCAGATGAATTTATCATAACTGAAAACGCACTTTCGGCAACTTCAAAAGAGGAAGGAGAAAAAAGAAGAGAAAAGGAGGGAAAAGATGGAGAGGGAGAAAAAATGCTGAGGGAGGATTAAATGAATAAAAGGATAAAGAAAAGGGTGAAAGGTAGCGCAGAATAATGTCTGCCGGGTCTGCTTGAAATTTAATGTCTCGGGACTTTTCCTGGCATCAATTCAGTACATATTTAGGGGCATTTCGGGATCGTTTCGGTACAATTTTTGGGATCATCTTTAGAAAATTTCAAGAATATTAAAGAAAAATTTTGTAATAACTTAGGGATCACCACGGCAACCCTTTGCAGTTATTTTGGGATTCGAGAATATTGAGAGATAGCTTCTGGAATAAATAATAAATAAATATTGGATCTATTTCGGAAATATATTTTGGCAATCAGTTCGAGACTACTTCAGGATCATTTTGGTATTGATTTCTGTAAAATTTCGCAATTACTTTGGCATCATTTTTTTTTCGGAAACTTATATGGAGTTTTTGCTACATTTACGAACTTTCCCTGCTTACGACGCATTTGCTACTTAAAACGAGTTGCATTTTCTGTATTTAGTTCCTTCTTCCGTCTATTTTAACTAAAGTTTAAGCTGAGCTTAGCGGTAGAGCTGCAAAAGTATCGATATGAATATCGATAAATCGATACCAGGTTCCTGGTGCGATTATCGATGTTTTTTTCTAAATATCGAGTACTTTATTCCCATTTCTTATTCCTATTTCTAGCGGCAGAATTACCAGCGTCTAAAACTTTGGTAAGACAAATAAAACATGAAAAAATAAAATTACATACATTATGTCAGATTTGTATTTATTTTAGATGAATACCTCACAAGTTGGTGGCTCTGAATATTGAAAAATTCTTACAAAAGTTCAATGTGAAAGTTACGTTATTTTTTTCATATTATACTAGCAGACCCGGCAGACGTTGTTCTGCCCTAAGTTTGGTCTATCTGCATACGTTTTAATAAGCTTATTCCGTCTAACTCTGCCCTCGCCCCTCCACTTTTTCCTAATCTTTGTATTCACACCTCCCTCCGTATTTTTCGCTTCATCTATCTCGATCTTCCTCTCATTCTATCTCTTTCTCGGTCTCCTTCTCCTTCTCTCTTTTCTCCTCTCTCAAGTTTTTCTCATTCTTCTTCATATCTTATTGCCAGTCCCAGAGGGTGGTATGTATTTTGTTCCAGTCCCACTCCGAGTCTCAGTCTCAGTCCCAGTTCTAATCTCAGTCCTAGTACCGTGCGTTTGATAGGCATATTTAATAAACGAATTTTACGATTGCCCCTCTTCACATTTTGTGTGAAATCTCCGAAATAATTTGAGATATTAAAATAGATCTCACATCACAATGTAGTACTCATTTCTACCTTTCTTTTGACACCCATGTTGGAAAAACTAATTTTGGGTCACATTTGGGTCAATAACTCTGGAACCGGATAAGATATCCTGATGAGAGATGTCTTAAATTTATTAATTAAATTAAATTAAATTAGGATAGACGTCTAGTAATATAATAGTGAAGGTTTCATTCAATTCAATGGAGTAGTTTTTGTGTGTGTTGGGCATAATGGTAAAAAACAACATTTTGGTCACCCTTGGTCCACATTTTGGCCAATAACTCGGGAACTGGGTGAAATATCCAAATCCTAAGTTTTAAGTTAGACGTCATGTAATAGAATGGTGAAGTTTCATGCAATTCCAACCAGTAGTTTTTACGTGATGCCCGGACAATCATACAGACAGACAGACAGACAGACAGACAGACAAAAATTCTAAAAATTGTAGATTTGGTCCGTCCGTTGGTCCAATAACGACCTCCCTTCTCAGTTTCTCTTGAATTTCTTCAATGTACAGACATCAACCTGTTACAATTTTATTATATGTAGAGATACACATACATATATACATGTATTCGTATATGTAAATATACACGCAACAGAAGACATCATTGAGTTTGAAGACGAAATTTGTGTTGCCAAAAAGCTACGAAGTACAAAGTCAAGCATTTGGACCCATTTTGACAAAATCAGTAATACAATTTCAAAAAATGTTATACAACTAGTAGTAATACGTCCAATTTGTTTCACCTTTAGAACGATCGCATACAACTGCAAATTTAGATTCACATATCTCGCCAAATAAGATTAATTTTTATATGAAACAAGTAAGGAAGGCTAAGTTCGGGTGTAGCCGAACATTACATACTCAGTTGAGAGCTATGGAGACAAAATAAGGAAAATCACCATGTAGGAAAATGAACCTAGGGTAACCCTGGAATGTGGTTGTATGACATGTGTATCAAATGGAAGGTACTAAAGAGTATTTTAAGAGAGAGTAGGCCATAGTTCTATGGATGGACGCCATTTAGGGATATCACCATAAAGGTGGACCAGGGCTTACTCTAGAATGTGTTTGTACGATGTGGGTATCAAATGAAAGGTGATAATGAGTATTTTAAAAGGGAATGGCCTTTAGTTCTATAGGTGAACGCCTTTTCGAGAAATCCCCATAAAGGTGGACCAGGGGTGACTCTAGAATATGTTTGTACGATATGGGTATCAAATGAAAGCTCTTAATGAGTATTTTTAAAAGGAGTGATCCTTAGTTCCCTAGGTGGACGCCGTTTCGAGATATCGCCATAAAGGTGGACCAGGGGTGTCTCTAGTTGTACGATATGGGAATCAAATGAAAGGTGTTACTGAGCATTTTAGGAGGGAGTGGGCATTAGGTCTATAGGTGGACGCCTTTTCGAAATGTCGCCATTAGGGTGGGCCAGGGGTGACTCTAGAATGTGTTTGTATGATATGGGTATCAAATGAAAGATGGTAATGAGTATTTTAAAAGGGAGTAATCCTTAGTTCTATAGGTGGACGCCTTTTCGAGATATCGCCATAAAGGTGGACCAAGGGTGACTCTAGAATGGTTGTACGATATGGGTATCAAACGAAAGGTGTTACTGAGCATTTTAAGAGGGAGTGGGCATTAGGTCTATAGGTGAACGCCTTTTCGAGATATCGTCATTAGGGTGGGCCAGGGGTGACTCTAGAATGTGTTTGTACGATATGGGTATCAAACGAAAGGTGTTACTGAGCATTTTAAGAGGGAGTGGGCATTAGGTCTTTAGGTGGACGCCTTTTCGAGATATCGCCATTAGGGTGGGCCAGGGGTTACTCTATAATGTTTGTACGATATGGGTATCAAACGAAAGGTGTTACTGAGCATTTTAAGAGGGAGTGGACATTAGGTCTATAGGTGGACGCCTTTTCGAGATATCGCCATTAGGGTGAGCCAGGGGTGACTCTAGAATGTTTTTACGATATGGGTATCAAACGAAAGGTGTTACTGAGTATTTTAAGAGGGAGTGGACATTAGGTCTATAGGTGGACGCCTTTTCGAGATATCGCCATTAGGGTGAGCCAGGGGTGACTCTAGAATGTTTTTACGATATGGGTATCAAACGAAAGGTGTTACTGAGCATTTTAAGACGGAGTAGGCATTAGGTCTATAGGTGGACGCCTTTTCGAGATATCGCCATTAGGGTGGGCCAGGGGTTACTCTAGAATGTTTGTACGATATGGGTATCAAACGAAAGGTGTTACTGAGCATTTTAAGAGGGAGTGGGCATTAGGTCTATAGGTGGACGCCTTTTCGAGATATCGCCATTAGGGTGGCCAGGGGTGACTCTAGAATGTTTGTACGATATGGGTATCAAACGAAAGGTGTTACTGAGCATTTTAAGAGGGACTGGACATTAGGTCTATAGGTGAACGCCTTTTCGAGATATCGCCATTAGGGTGAGCCAGGGGTGACTCTAGAATGTTTTTACGATATGGGTATCAAACGAAAGGTATTACTGAGCATTTTAAGAGGGAGTAGGCATTATGTCTATAGGTGCACGCCTTTTCTAGATATCGCCATTAGGGTGGGCCAGGGGTGACTCTAGAATGTGTTTGTACGATATGGATATCAAATTAAAGGCATTAATGAGGGTTTTAAAAGCGAGTGGCCCTTAGATTTATATGTGAAGGCGTTCTCGCGATATCGACCAAATGTGCACCAGGTGATCCAGAAAATCATCTGTCGGGTACTGCTAATTTATTTATATATTCAATACCACTAACAGTATTCCTGCCAAGATTCCAAGGGCTGTTGATTACGCCTTGTAGAACTTTTTCATTTTCTTCTACTTAATATGGTAGGTGTCACACCCATTTTACAAAGTTTATTCCAAAGTTATATTTTGCGTCAATAAACCAATCCAGTTACCATGTTTCATCCCTTTTTTCGTATTTGGTATAGAATTATGGCATTTTTTTCATTTTTCGTAATTTTCGATATCGATAAAGTGGGCGTGGTTATGGTCGGATTTCGGCCATTTTTTATACCAAGATAAAGTGAGTTCAGATAAGTACGTGGGCTAAGTTTAGTAAAGATATATCGGTTTTTGCTCAAGTTATTGTGTTAACGGCCGAGCGGAAGGACAGACGGTGGACTGTGTATAAAAACTGGGCGTGGCTTCCACCGATTTTGCCCATTTTCACAGAGAACAGTTACCGTCATAGAGTCTATGCTCCTACCAAATTTCAAAAGGATTGGTAAATTTTTGTTCGAATTATGGCATTAAAAGTATTCTAGACAAACTAAACGAAAATGGGCGGAGCCACGCCCATTTTGAAATTTTCTTTTATTTTTGTATTTTGTTGCATCATATCATTACTGGGGTTGAATTTTGACTTAATTTACTTATATACAGTAAAGATATTAAATTTTTTGTTAAAATTTGAATTTAAAAAAAATTTTTTTTAAAAAGTGGGCGTGTTCTTCATCCAATTTTGCTAATTTTTATTTGGCACATATATAGTAATAGTAGTAACGTTCCTGCCAAATTTCATCATGATATCTTCAACGACTGCCAAATTACAGCTTGCAAAACTTTTAAATTACCTTCTCGTAAAAGTGGGCGGTGCCACGCCCATTGTCCAAAATCTTACTAATTTTCTATTCTGCGTCATAACGTCAACCCATCTACCAAGTTTCATCGCTTTAACCGTCTTTGGCAATGAATTATCGCATTTTTTCGGTTTTTCGAAATTTTCGATATCGAAAAAGTGGGCGTGGTTATAGTCCGATATCGTTCATTTTAAATAGCGATCTGAGATGAGTGCTCAGGAACCTACATACCAATTTTCATCAAGATACCTCAAAATTTACTCAAGTTATCGTGTTCACGGGCGGACGGACGGACGGACGGACATGGCTCAATCAAATTTTTTTTGGATTCTGATTATTTTGATATATGGAAGTCTATATCTATCTCGATTCCTTTATATATGTACAACCAACCGTTATCCAATCAAACTTAATATACTCTGTGAGCTCTGCTCAACTGAGTATAAAAACATATGCAGATCCATCATCACGTAAAAGGATTTTGCCAGCACCCTACTGGGGTTTAGCCACCGCAGACGTTCGACCTTTTCCCATAGTGGGTGACAAAGGGTGTCGTAACTTTGTATATACCCTCGCTTCGCTGTATAAGCTACCATCGCCGACAACTTTGCATAATGTGTTTTATGATCTTTTCGAAGTCATGAAGACAATATTACATATATATACATGTATATATTATATTTACATAAATGTCTGTTATATACCTGATATTGCTTTTAAATTGAGTAAGCGCTTTTCACTATAACAAAAAATTCGATATATATCGCGATATATCGATACCCTCCCTCTTAAGTATCGAAAATATCGAGTATGACGAATATCGATACTTTTGCAGCTCTACTTAGCGGCCGATCTGGCAGAGTTAAACTTTCGTTAAACTATTATTTATTAGCTTTCGTTGGCAATGTCGTCGAATATATCCAACAAGTAGTTGTGCTTAAGTACCATCACATTGTGTGTTGATAACAAGGCATACTTCTAAAATCTCCACAGTTGTTTCGAAACAGTGGCTCAACTTGAGAATCATAAAGTTCGGAGCAAAAAAGGAAATATTTTATAAAGAAAAAATGGTATTACTTAAGTTGAAAAAAAGATAGTTCCCAACTTGTAATTAATTGTAAGATTCCAATGCTACAGTATTTTCAAGAAAATATAATAAAATATTGTAACGAATTTTTGGGGGTTCCGATAATAATACCCTTTCCGTAACGTTCGAATAACTGAACTGTTGAATAAATAACACCAATAGTCAGTATTGCAAAATGGTCTTTATTTAGACTACTTTGGGAGTAGTACAATTATACTTTACTATCACGGGCTTCACAAAAGTGTGATTAAATCAAACTGATTAGATATTCCTCAGCTTCTGCTGCCTTTATACTCTCTGTTGCCGCGTTCGCATATTTCTCCTTAAGTCTAGGCTTTTCACGAACATGGAATAGTTGTTTCGCATACTTGGTTATTTAGCTATATGCGTTTGTATAAGTAACAACTTCTGCTCTTAGCTGATGATATGTATATGTGAGATAATCTCTATGCTTTAAGCTGCTGGTTATGTGGTGGTTATGGTTATTATGTAAGTGTGGCTGTTTGTTTTAATGTGTACTGGTACATAAGTCTGGTTTACTTACTTACTTAATCGGCGCTTAACCGTCTAAACGGTTATGGCCGTCCAACAAGGCGCGTCAGTCGCTCCTTCGCTCGGCCAACCGGAGCCAATTGGTCACACCAAGGGAGTTTAAATCGTTTTCCACCTGGTCCTTCCAACGGAGTGGGGGCCGCCCTCCACCGCTTCTTCCATAGGCGGGTTCCAATAGAAGTACTTTCTTGGCCGAAGCATTATCTTTCATTCGCATAACATGGCCTAGCCAGCGCACCCGCTGCGTTTTAATTCGCTGGACTATGTGGATGTCTGCGTATAGCTCGTACAGCCCATCATTAAATCTTCTTCGGTACTCGCCATCGCCAACGCGTAGAAGTCCATAAATCTTTTGAAGAGTTTTTCTCTCGAACACTCCCAAAGGCGCTTCATCTGCTGTTGTCATGGTCCATGCTTCTGCCCCATATAGCAGGACGGGAACGATAAGTGACTTGTAGAGTATGATTTTCGTTCGCCGAGAGAGGACTTTACTTTTTAATTGCCTACCTAGTCCAAAGTACCATTTATTGGCAAGATTGATTCCTCGCTGGATTTCAGTGCTGATGTGGGTGCTCGTGCTGGTTCGCAAATAAACGAAGTCTTTTACTATTTCGAAATTATGGCTGCCAACGTAGCGTGGTTGCCAAGGCGCGTATGCGCTGACTCTTTGCTCGATGACAGCAGGTACTTTGTATGTGGCTGCTTGCTGTTTTTATTATTGTGATTATTTACTAAGAGCATAGTGATGCTAATATTCGCCACAATATGTATATCTTATTTTTAATGAAGTGCGTTTATTTACTGCTATCAACCAGGTGTTTGTTTCTCACAATAAACAGCTGTTGTGGGTACCACCTCTGAGAATATTTTTTTCAAACCACGTCCACTTGATATCCAATCTAGGATATAAACTGGAAAATTTTGTTGAATATTCATTTAAGAGCTGTACATTTCTCAAAATTTCTCAAAGGTCGGAAAATAATTTGAGAATGACGTTGGATATCAACTCGAGAACTATACATTTTACAAAATTTCTGCAAGGTTGTATATTGAAAGGAAAATGAAGTTGGAGATCAACACCAACCTACCCCAAAGGCGGCCTTGAGCTATGACTGAAAACTACTCAGTAGTTTAACTGGTGTTTAAATTTGAATAGAGTTTAAGCAAAACTTGGTTTAAGCTTAGCTTAACCAACTACTGAAAAGCCGTGCTGAAATCTTCTCTTAAAAAGAGCTTAAATCTCTTGCTTTGAATCAATTACTAATTTGAAAAACATTTCCGAAGCTAGCTCGTGTAAAAGGCTAGCATGACTACTGCTTAACCATTTGAGGAAGCTCTTTAAACTGCTAAGATAGTATTATTATACTTTTACAAATACATATATATATGTAGATAACAAGCGAGCATATTTTCTAAATAAGTAGCTATCCTCACAATGAAATATGTCGTCCGTGAACTGCCACTCCACGATCTCTTCAACTGAACAACTCACAACAATTTCAAGTGGTGACACTGGAAGCGTGCACACATACATACACAGATAAACATTCCATGGGCAAATACAAATAAAATGTTGGCTGAGCATTTCGACCACTCGACAAGTTTCAAAAATGAGATTACTTACAACTTGACAATGTGGCAACAACAAAAACCACACCAACCGCAACAGCTGAGGCAAATATGCACAGTGTCCGAGTATTTTTAACAAAAAACAAGTAAGAACGGGACTGTCTTCGGCTGTGCCGAAGACTTCATACCTTTCATGAATGGGGCTGAACAATAATCTTATCCCGTTCGTAATCTGCGAATAATCGGATGTATAAGATAAGAAATATATAGTGAACAGATCTACATACCTTAACGATTTTTAAGATAAATATAAAATAAAAAACAGGTAGGTAATTCGTGTGAGGATGCAAAGTTTCAGGTTTTTTGTGGTCTGCGTGTAAAAACTATGACTACGAATCACGTATTTCAAAAATATATGACGAAAACGTAACTATTTGATGAAATTTGATGAATTTTGAAGATTCTAGCCGTAAAAAAGGGGTCAAAATGACAGTTTATATGAAGTATATAATATATATACCACCGATCTCTATGATTTTTTCAGACAACAATATATGCTATATACGAAAGCATTTTGTGAAATTTGAAGCTTCTAACTGTTAAAACGGGGCAGAAATTGCGCAAAGTTTCTTATCTGAACAATCGGTTGTATGAGATATATACTATATATACAACCGATCTCTATGATTTTTTCAGACGACAATATATGTTATATACGTAAGCAATCAGTGAAATTTGAAGCTTATAGCTGTTAAAATGGGGTAGAAATTGCGAAAAGTTTCTTATCTGAACAATCGGTTGTATGAGATATATACTATATATACAACCGATCTCTATGATTTTTTCAGACAACAATATATGCTATATACATACCCAATCGGTGAAATTTGAAGCTTATAGCTGTTAAAATGGGGTAGAAATTGCGAAAAGTTTCTTATCTGAACAATCGGTTGTATGAGATATATACTATATATACAACCGATCTCTATGATTTTTTCAGACGACAATATATGTTATATACGTAAGCAATCAGTGAAATTTGAAGCTTATAGCTGTTAAAATGGGGTAGAAATTGCGAAAAGTTTCTTATCTGAACAATCGGTTGTATGAGATATATACTATATATACAACCGATCTCTATGATTTTTTCAGACAACAATATATGCTATATACATAACCAATCGGTGAAATTTGAAGCTTATAGCTGTTAAAATGGGGTAGAAATTGCGAAAAGTTTCTTATCTGAACAATCGGTTGTATGAGATATATACTATATATACAAGCGATCTCTATAATTTTTTCAGACAACAATATATGCTATTTAAGTAAATATTCGGTGAAATTTGAAGCTTCTAGCTGTTAAAATGGGGCTAAAATTTGCGAAATTATATATATATATACTATATATATATATACTATATATACCACCATATATATACTATATATACCACCGATCTTTATGATTTTTTCAGACAACAATATATGCTATATACGTAAGCATTCGCTGAAATTTGAAGCCTCTAGCTCTTAAAATAGGGCAGTAATTACGAAAAGTTCCTTATCTGAACAATCGGATGTGGGGGATATATACTATATATACGACCGATCTCATAAATTTTTTCAGGCAACAATATGTGCAATATACGAAAGTATATGGTGAAGTTTGAAGCTTCAATCTGTTAAATTGGGTAAGATATTACAAAAATCCTCTTTTTCTGAAAAATCGGTTGTATGGAGGATATATGCTATAGTGGTCCGATCCGGTCGGTTCCGACAAATGTCTAATCGGACACGCAAATACACCTGCTCACCAAATTTTATCAAGATATCTCAAAAATTGAGGGACTAGTTTGCATACAAACAGACAGACGGACAGACGGACAGACGGACTTGGCTAAATCAACTCAGCTCTTCAACCTGATTATTTCGGTATACTTAATGGTGGGTCTATCTATTTTCCTTTAAGGACTTACAATTTTCGGTTTCGTGACGAAATTAATATACCATTTCATTTTCATGAAAGGTATAAAAATAGGAAGGTAATCTGTGTGAGGATGCAAAGCTTCACGTTTTTTTGTGGTCTGCATGTAAAAACTATGGCTACCAATCACGTATTCCAAAAATATATGACGTAAACGTAACTATTTGATGAAATTTGATGAATCTCGAAGCTTCTAGCCGTAAAAAAGGGTCCAATATGACAGTTTATATGAAGTATATAATATATATACCACCGATCTCTATGATTTTTTCAGACAACAATATATGCTATATACGAAAGCATTTTGTGAAATTTGAAGCTTCTAACTGTTAAAACGGGGCAGAAATTGCGCAAAGTTTCTTATCTGAACAATCGTTTGTATGAGATATATACTATGTATACCACCGATCTCAACGATTTTTTCAGACATCAATACATGCTATACACGTAAGCAGTTGGTGAAATTTGAAGCTTCTAGCTGTTAAAATGGGGTAGAAATTGCGAAAAGTTTCTTATCTGAACAATCGGTTGTATGAGATATATACTATATATACAACCGATCTCTATGATTTTTTCAGACAACAATATTTGCTATATACATAACCAATCGGTGAAATTTGAAGCTTATAGCTGTTAAAATGGGGTAGAAATTGCGAAAAGTTTCTTATTTGAACAATCGGTTGTATGAGATATATACTATATATACAACCGATCTCTATAATTTTTTCAGACAACAATATATGCTATATAAGTAAATATTCGGTGAAATTTGAAGCTTCTAGCTGTTAAAATGGGGCTAAAATTTGCGAAATTATATATATATATACTATATATATATACTATATATACCACCATATATATACTATATATACCACCGATCTTTATGATTTTTTCAGACAACAATATATGCTATATACGTAAGCATTCGCTGAAATTTGAAGCCTCTAGCTCTTAAAATAGGGCAGTAATTACGAAAAGTTCTTATCTGAACAATCGGTTGTGGGGGATATATACTATATATACGACCGATCTCATAAATTTTTTCAGGCAACAATATGTGCAATATACGAAAGTATATGGTGAAGTTTGAAGCTTCAATCTGTTAAATTGGGTAAGATATTACAAAAATCCTCTTTTTCTGAAAAATCGGTTGTATGGAGGATATATGCTATAGTGGTCCGATTCGGTCGGTTCCGACAAATGTCTAATCGGACACCCAAATACACCTGCTCACCAAATTTTATCAAGATATCTCAAAAATTGAGGGACTAGTTTGCATACAAACAGACAGACGGACAGACGGACAGACGGACAGACGGACATGGCTAAATCAACTCAGCTCTTCAACCTGATTATTTCGGTATACTTAATGGTGGGTCTATCTATTTTCCTTTAAGGACTTACAATTTTCGGTTTCGTGACGAAATTAATATACCATTTCATTTTCATGAAAGGTATAAAAATAGGTAGGTAATCTGTGTGAGGATGAAAAGCTTCACGTTTTTTGTGGTCTGCATGTAAAAACTATGGCTACGAATCACGTATTCCAAAAATATATGACGTAAACGTAACTATTTGATGAAATTTGATGAATCTTGAAGCTTCTAGCCGTAAAAAAGGGTCCAATATGACAGTTTATATGAAGTATATAATATATATACCACCGATCTCTATGATTTTTTCAGACAACAATATATGTTATATACGAAAGCATTTTGTGAAATTTGAAGCTTCTAACTGTTAAAACGGGGCAGAAATTGCGCAAAGTTTCTTATCTGAACAATCGGTTGTATGAGATATATACTATGTATACCACCGATCTCAACGATTTTTTCAGACATCAATATATGCTATACACGTAAGCAGTTGGTGAAATTTGAAGCTTCTAGCTGTTAAAATGGGGTAGAAATTGCGAAAAGTTTCTTATCTGAACAATCGGTTGTATGAGATATATACTATGTATACCACCGATCTCAACGATTTTTTCAGACATCAATATATGCTATACACGTAAGCAGTTGGTGAAATTTGAAGCTTCTAGCTGTTAAAATGGGGTAGAAATTGCGAAAAGTTTCTTATCTGAACAATCGGTTGTATGAGATATATACTATATATACAACCGATCTCTATGATTTTTTCAGACAACAATATTTGCTATATACATAACCAATCGGTGAAATTTGAAGCTTCTAGCTGTTAAAATGGGGTAGAAATTGCGAAAAGTTTCTTATCTGAACAATCGGTTGTATGAGATATATACTATATATACAACCGATCTCTATGATTTTTTCAGACGACAATATATGTTATACACGTAAGCAATCAGTGTAATTTGAAGCTTATAGCTGTTAAAATGGGGTAGAAATTGCGAAAAGTTTCTTATCTGAACAATCGGTTGTATGAGATATATACTATATATACAACCGATCTCTATGATTTTTTCAGACAACAATATATGCTATATACATAACCAATCGGTGAAATTTGAAGCTTATAGCTGTTAAAATGGGGTAGAAATTGCGAAAAGTTTCTTATCTGAACAATCGGTTGTATGAGATATATACTATATATACAACCGATCTCTATAATTTTTTCAGACAACAATATATGCTATATAAGTAAATATTCGGTGAAATTTGATGCTTCTAGCTGTTAAAATGGGGCTAAAATTTGCGAAATTATATATATATATACTATATATATATACTATATATACCACCATATATATACTATATATACCACCGATCTTTATGATTTTTTCAGACAACAATATATGCTATATACGTAAGCATTCGCTGAAATTTGAAGCCTCTAGCTCTTAAAATAGGGCAGTAATTACGAAAAGTTCCTTATCTGAACAATCGGTTGTGGGGGATATATACTATATATACGACCGATCTCATAAATTTTTTCAGGCAACAATATGTGCAATATACGAAAGTATATGGTGAAGTTTGAAGCTTCAATCTGTTAAATTGGGTAAGATATTACAAAAATCCTCTTTTTCTGAAAAATCGGTTGTATGGAGGATATATGCTATAGTGGTCCGATCCGGTCGGTTCCGACAAATGTCTAATCGGACACCCAAATACACCTGCTCACCAAATTTTATCAAGATATCTCAAAAATTGAGGGACTAGTTTGCATACAAACAGACAGACGGACAGACGGACAGACGGACAGACGGACATGGCTAAATCAACTCAGCTCTTCAACCTGATTATTTCGGTATACTTAATGGTGGGTCTATCTATTTTCCTTTAAGGACTTACAATTTTCGGTTTCGTGACGAAATTAATATACCATTTCATTTTCATGAAAGGTATAAAAAAAACAAAAATAAAATGCTTAAAGATAATAAGAAGACGTACTTGTATTGACTATGTTGTGGAAATATTGAAAGATAATTTAAAGTATAAAAATTATGTTGCAATTCGTATGAGATTGTAAAATAAGAAGAAAATCAACCAAACAAGATAAGAAAAGATGACTTTTGCTACGCAGAGCTCTTATAAAGAAATTATATGAAATATTAATTTTTACAAATAATTGACTTGCTAATACTTACTTATGTAGTACATATGACGACAAGAAAAGTACGCCGAGTGGTATTGCATATACATAATTCCATATAACGGGTACTAGGGTGGGGTGAACCAAAAAAAATTTTTTCCATTTGGTAAAGTGAAAATATGGTTCAGGATATACCACAAAAGAAACATTTCACTGTTTTTTTTTTTTAGTTTAGAAATAATTCATTCGTTTCAGGAATTTTCAAATTTTTATAAAAAGTGTACCAGAGCTCAACCTTAAGGACCCTAATCTATAGTTATACATATTGTAACTAGGTTTGGGAATTTCTACTTATTTTGCACCTTTTGTTAACGTTCGAATCGCTGAACTGTCGAGTAAATAACTCCAATATTCAGAATGGTAAAATGGTCATTATTTACAACTCTACTTCGCAATTTCCATTGCGTACTTGACTGATAGCGTTTCAAAATCAACCTGATTCATTATTCCTCAGCTTGAACTGCTTTTATACTCACGGATACCTCGTTCACCCATTTCTCCTAAGGTCTAGACTTTTCGCGAACAGCTTCTTATTAATGATGTTTATCTTCTAATTATGTGCGTGTGTATGCGTGAGTAACAACTTCTGCTCTTAGCTGATGACTCCATGTGTGTATGTGAAATAATCCCTTCGCTGTTTACATGTATGTATGGCTGCTTGCTTTGATGTGTACATGTACATAAGTTTGGCTGCTTGCTTTAATGTGTACATGTACATAAGTGTGGCTGCTTGCTTTATTCTTGTTGTGCATTTATTTAGGAGCAGCATAGTGATGTATAGAACTGTTAATATTCGCCACAATATTCTTATGGAAAATATGTGTAAGGCAGATGAGTTTACACTGAGAAGATTTTCATTGCAAAAATAAACGCGAAGGGCTTGCAAAATCACTGCCGAGGAGCGACCCCGCTTAGAAAAACTTTCTTCTAATAGAAGAAACTTATTTCTTAGATTTTGCACTATTTGGTAATAACTTGAATCCATCTAGGATCTTTTTTGAAAGTATTTGCTGACCATTTGAAGTTATTACGGGAATAATTCCGAACTACTTTGGGATGTTTTGAGAATTTTTTTTCGGAACCATTCTGGCCATTTTTGACACAGCGCGATTATTTAGAGTCCTTTTTGGGGCTTATTCGACACCACCTTAAGCCAAGGCGGAATAAACTCCGAAGAGATTTTAGGCCGAGCTTCTCTTCCAATTTGCGTCGTGCTCCTTTTAATTTTTCCTACTAATTGGCGGAATGGGACCTACTTATTTTTGCCGACTCCGAACGGCATCTACAAGGCAGATGAGTTTTCACTAAGGGCTGCTCAATGCAGAAAAACACTCGAAGTGCTTGCCAAACACCGGCGAGAGACGACCTCGCTTAGAAATATTTTCTTCTTGTTGAAAAAACTTGTTTCAAAAATTTTGATGTTGCTTTTCCCGGTGCGTGGACGCGGTATTTTTGGTGTGGTAGGCGGAGCACGCTACCATCACACCATGCCGCCGTTTTCGGAACTGATTTCGGCATAATTTGGGATGATTTCTGCACCATTTTGGGATTATTTCGGGAACATTTTGGCACCAAAAATATTAACGGCAATCTTCGGACCTTTTTGACACTACATGGGGACTTGTGCAAGGCTATTTGGAGATATTTTTGGGTGATATCGACGCCACAATAAGCATACTTAATGACTTTGTCGAGCTTGCTTTCGATATAATTTTGAAAGATTCCAAGATCACTTCGGCACTATTTCGAAACCATTTTGGAACTACTTTGGGACTTATTCGGGCCATTTGGGTATTATTTCAGTACTATTTAAAACTGAGATCAGGACTGTTTTCAATTCTATTGTGGATCTTTTCGAGCACTACTTTCTAGGCCATTCTGCAGGCATTCCAAACAACAACAACTGCTCCACCTGTAAGCTTCAGTTCCCTCGAACGAAGATTGGAGACAGGAACTCTTCTGGGGCAGTGTACTGGTTAACTGGTTCACGAATGGCGCAAAGATGGATGCGAAATTTCGATGCATGGTATTATAACAAAAGCTCGATGTTAGCTACAAATTTTATTCGCCTGATTATTATAGCGTCTTTCAAATAGAACTTGGTGCAATTAAGGGTGCAGTGTTCCTCCTTTTGGAGAATTCAATCAATACACGAATAGCCAAGCGGATATAAACACCCCGAATTCAACGTTATTGCGATCAAGTGCGGTATGAGAATGATTGACATAGCTTACGACTGCGTCGAATTATTTTAACATTAAGATCATCGGTAACAGGCGGTCTGGCAAATGGAAACCAACTAATTTTGCAGCCTTTGGCAGATTAGACTAAAGTATTCCGGTCTCGGCGCACTAGGATCCCCAAAGTACTTATTCATAGTCCAGATTGGGCGTTTTCCAAAATATATTGTAACGAATTTAAGGAAATTCCGCTGATTTGAAAACTTTTGCTAAAGTTCGAATCGCTAAACTGTTGAATAAATCACTCCAATATTCTGTATTGCCAAATGGTCTTTATTAGGCTACTTTGAGGCTAGTACAATTATACTTCACAATTATACTTCTCTTCGCAACTGATGGCGTGTTTAAATCAAACTGATTGTGATTACTCAGCTTGGGCTGCTTTTATACTCTCCGTTGCTTCGTCCGCATATTTCTCAAAAGGTCTAGACGTTTCACTTTCTAGAACTCTTGTAGTTCATGCTTTGTTACCAGCTATATACGGGAATATGCATGTGTATGTTTGAGTAACTACTTCGGTTGATGACTACATGTGTTTCTGTGTGTGTGACAGATATATTTTCTTCGCCTTCTACATAAGTGTTGCTAGCTATAATGTGTACATGTTTTTATTGTTGCGTGATTATTTACTAACAGCCTAGTGATTTCAACATTCGCCACAATTCTTAGCTGCGTAACGATTCTCCAAGTAGCTAAAGCTTACGTCACCGTTATTTTATGTGGAATCACAACGAACGTTTATTTTGTCTAAGTGCCGAGGTAGTTACCTTTCAACATAGCATCACCTAACTGAACCTAAGAGCTACTACGGGAGTGTTTTCGGTGTTTTTGTTAAACTGGTCGATCTATTGAGATCTCACTGAATGTGTTCATAGTGTCACCAGAATTTGTTTGACGACCAATCAGAAAACCACACCAACGGATCTGCTATATATGCTTCGAGTACTGCACTCTGCGAAGTCATCGGCCTTACCTTATCTTCGCTTTTTAATTGGGAAACCAATACAGATCTTAATTTTGCGTTGAGAAAATCTTCTCTTTGACCTAAGAACGTCCCGCCTTTTTGGGCTTCGTCGAATGCTTTTCATTATTGGAAAATGCTACCCTTCTTCCCCAAGAATTACCCCAAGATCCCAGAGTAAAAAAGGTGGCATAATTGGAATAAGTTCTCTAAGATATGGGTATTATCAATCGACCAAGGTTTTTGCTTCGACTGGTATTTCTATTTAATGGTATTTATACTGCTTCGGGTTGGTGGTAATAATTTCTCTATAATATTCCACACCGTCTGGTGAATTCAGGACAAAACGAGCAACCCATGTTATAATAAATAAATAATTAAATCCATTCTGGTACATTTTGAGTCCCTGCATGCCAAGTACTACGTACGTGCAAGGTGCACTATGCTGATAGCCCATTTTGCCCACCGAATCTCTTTACTTCGGTCATTTTCATTTTTTGATTCGTTCATTTTTCGGCACCAGCTATGCAAATTTATTTGTATGAATGAGCGCATTTAACCTCGAACTTAAAGTCAATGAAATGTGGGAAATAAAGAAAAGACCAAAAAATGTAATTGTTAAATGGTAAAAGTTCGCGTTAATCTGAGCTTTACACCCAGTTGCGAGCGGAAGTAAAATATATTCTACAAATAACAACGTCCATTATTTCAGATGAGATGAACGAGAAAGCGTACTATGAAATCGAGAGATCGGAGCAGTAGGCAGCAGACGGCTGGTCCGTGGAGGTCTTTGCAATTTACTACACTGCAGCTACGGATAGAATCCTTCAAGTCGAAGAAGCCGAACTGAACCTTCAGTTCGACCATTACAAAGTTGAAGACCATCTGAAGCAAGTTTACCTCAATCTCCACCCTCTTCTACAGAAGTGCTATGTAGCTATTGATAGTCACTAACAATCTTCGCAATACCGACATTAACTTCTAAATGACCGCCTCTTTTTCATGCAGCCATTGGCGAGAGTGCCTGAAAACTAAGGTTTAGAATGGCGCTGTTTCTTACATCTCCTGTAGCCTCGAGGGGTACGTACTCAATGTACCGCAATCCAAATTTTATACCAAAAGCTGTAGTAAGAAACTTTCCTCTTAGTTCTTCTCACATTGTAATTTCCCCACTCCAGGAGAGACTACAATGTGATATATGATGATCCTGTGGACTGTTTGCATAGTTTGACTAAAATATGCTGGGGCTATTCCATCCGTATGGCATAAAGTTGGAGGATAGTTTTTGTGAAACAAGGATGGACGAGTGGATATATGAACAGTTGAGGAAGAACAACGGTTGGACGGACAATGAAAGAGGTGAAAGGGATAAATGTATTCACAGACATACAGACATAGGTGGGCTTGGTAGCACAGTTGAGTATAAAGAAAAGAATGCAAAATGTATTTCCGTTGTTGCCCATGGGTAAGCAAGTACCACAATAAAAGCTCCAAAAAAGGTCGACAAGTAGTATGAAAACTTTTGTTTATGTTAAGTGGCCGTAAGCGGTGCAAAAAAGATACAAAATAAGTATGTTCATGATGGTTTGAAAACTGGCTTATATGCAGATGTAGCCAATAAAAACTTTGCGGGTTCTAGAAGACTTACAACATATAGCCTCGATTTGTATAAAGTTTAGTTCTGGCACAACTGTGGCTTTGGAGACTGGAACTTTAAGGTGCAATCGATCTCTTCGTTGACAGTTAGTTTACATTAGAGACTTTCTAGTCCAAAATCTTAAAATATGAAAATGTATGGGCGATGCCGAGCTGGTGTCAATTGGGCATCTAAATTTCTCTCTTTGCTGAGTCCCCAGACATATCAATACTGAAATAAATATAAGAGAGTCCGAAAGTTTTGTATCTCCATCACTCGCTATTAGGCCAACGAGCTTTCAGGAGAACGGCCGGCATGATTGGGAGGTGTCAATTTGGTTATCCTAAATCATGTCTCTGATACCAACTTAAGTGTTCGGCTGTGAAAGGGGTTCTACGACTAAGGGAATCCAACATGTAAGTCAACCAAATGCGATGGCAAGAAGACCTAGACAGTGGTAGGGATACTATAATCTGCCTATCTGGCTTGAAAATGGAAGAAGGAACTGGAACTGATATGTACTCGAAGCATCTGCAAGTAAATCAATCGTACCAGCTGCCTGATTCATGCAGTATCTTCCAGGCGGAAGTCAATGCCATAGAGAGAGCAGCCGGACTGCTCCAAGATAATACAGTCTCGGACACCTAGTAGGGCAACGTACTTGTAGACAAATCGGGATGGTTTCGGGGTCTTAGGGCTCTTGTAGGCATGTTTGGACCCACTTCTTTCTCTTAAGTAATGTGCCGCCATTTGGGAGTCACAAAGGACAAAAATGGCTTCGAGTGGAAGGTTCGGAGACTCCCATTCCCTAACCCAACCTAGTGTTATGGCTGCTGTTGCTACAACTTCGTTTCGTGTTACAGGAATGTTGATCTCATGGTTGCGTTTAGCGCGTCTTTTATTCATACAGGTACGTAAATGGTTAAAGTAACGTTTCCGCCACTATTATGGAAACGGATAGCCCATGTTTTCGGGTAGGATTACTGTTATTGTTGTTGTTGCGTTAAAAGTTATGGCCACCGGTTTGGCATTGTTTTTGCAGGGATTATGCTTACAATTACATTCAGGTTTACGGTTACCTTGAAGAATTCAATCAGCTATGTGATTATTGCGATTGCGGTTACGACTACTCCTACTAAGACGAATGTAGGTATGTTACTGCAGCACTTACAGTTACGGATGAAGTGTTGATAATAGTAAAAGTTACAGTTACGGTTCAGGTTTCAATTTTATTTATAGTTTATTTGGTGTTATTGTTACGGCTATACTTATGGTTACAAATAAAATTAGGGTTACATGTATGATTACGTTTGAATTTGCAGTGCAGCACGGTTACATTTATTTCTACGGTTAGAACTGTGGTTACAGTTATGGTTATAGCGAAAATTACAGTTGCAGTTACGGCGACAGTTAAGGTTATATACAACATGACAGTTATAGTTCGGGTTATTTTTAGAATTAAGGTTACATTCATGCCTAAAGCTAAACTTACAGCTACAGTTGCGGTTACACTCAAAGCGGCAAATAAAGTTACAGTTACAGTTGCGATGACAATTATGGCTTTAGCTCAAGCTACATTTACTGCTACGATTAGATTTATTTTCGGATTTGCATCGAGTTACAGTTATAGTTGCAGTCATATTTACAATAAAAATGAGAGTTACAATTGCGGTTACGTGTAAAATTGCAGTTAAAGTAAAGCTTACAGTTATGTCCTCAGTTAGGACTGTAGTTACAATTACGGCTACATTAATTGGTGTAGATAAAGTCACAGGTAATGTGTGAAAGTTACGGTAAATAAAATTACAGTTACAACTACGATTTTTATTACGGCTATCGTTACATTTATGGTTAGAGGTAAAATTACGGTTACAGTATCGCTAGGAGTTATAGTAGTTTGACCAATAGTCAAATTACAGTTACAGTGAGGGTTATAGTTACAGTTACGGTTACATTTATGGTTACATGCAAAATCATAGTTACATTAACCGTTACACCTATCGTTACATTCAAAATTCGATACTCTGTTAAGGTTACGATATCGCCAAAAAACAAACAAGCTTAATTCCTTACAAAAGTTTTGTTGGTATATTCACACATTATAAATTATCATAGTACATACAGGAATTAGCACACGCATTCATATGGTAAGTATAACAAGTAAGGAAGGTTAAGTTCGGGTGTAACCGAACATTACATACTCAGTTGAGACTATGGTGATAACATAAGGGAAAATAACCATGTAGGAAAATGAACCGAGGGTAACCCTGGAATGTGTTTGTATGACATGTGTATCAAATGAAATGTATTAAAGAGTATTTTATGAGGGAGTGGGCCATAGTTCTATAGGTGGACGTCATTTAGGGATATTGCCATAAAGGTGGATAAGGGTTGACTCTAGAATTTGTTTGTACGATATGGGTATCAAATGAAAGGTGTTAATGAGTATTTTAAAAGGGAATGGGCCTTGGTTCTATAGGTGGACGCCATTTAGGGATATCGCCATAAAGGTGGATAAGGGTTGACTCTAGAATTTGTTTGTACGATATGGGTATCAAACGAAAGGGGTTAATGAGCATTTTAAAAGGGAGTAATCCTTAGTTCTATAGGTGGACGCCTTTTCGAGATATCGCCATAAAGGTGGACCAGGGGTGACCCTAGAATTTGTTTGTACGATATGTGTATCAAACGAAAGGGGCTAATGAGCATTTTAAAAGGGAGTGGGTCTTGGTTCTATAGGTGGACGCCTTTTCGAGATATCGCCACAAAGGTGGACCAGGTGTGACTCTAGAATGCTTTTGTACAATATGGGTATAAAACGAAAGGTGTTAATGAGTATTTTAAAAGAGAGTGGGCCTTAGTTCTATAGGTGGACGCCTCTTCGAGATATCGCCATAAATGTGGACCAGGGGTGACCCTAGAATTTGTTTGTACGCTATGGGTATCAAATGAAAGGGGTTAATGAGCATTTTAAAAGGGAGTGGGCCTTGGTTCTATAGGTGGACGCCTTTTCGAGATATCGCCATAAAGGTGTACCAGGGGTGACTCTAGAATATGTTTGTGCGATATGGGTATCAAATGAAAGGGGTTAATGAGCATTTTAAAATGGAGTGGGCCTTGGTTCTATAGGTGGACGCCTTTTCGAGATATCGCCATAAAGGAGGACCAGGGGTGACCCTAGAATTTGTTTGTACGCTATGGGTATCAAATGAAAGGGGATAATGAGCATTTTAAAAGGGAGTGGGCCTTGTTCTATAGGTGGACGCCTTTTCGAGATATCGCCATAAAGGTGGACCAGGGGTGACTCTAGAATATATTTGTACGATACGGGTATCAAACGAAAGGTGTTAATGAGTATTTTAAAAGGGCGTGGGCCTTAGTTCTATTGGTGGACGCCTTTTCGAGATATCGCCATAAAGGAGGACCAGGGGTGATCCTAGAATTTGTTTGCACGCTATGGATATCAAATGAAAGGGGTTAATGAGCATTTTAAAAGGGAGTGGGCCTTGGTTCTATAGGTGGATGCCTTTTCGAGATATAGCCATAAAGGTGGACCAGGGGTGACCCTAGAATTTGTTTGTACGTTATGGGTATCAAATGAAAGGGGTTAATGAGCATTTTAAAAGGGAGTAGGCCTTAGTTCTATAGGTGGAAGCCTTTTCGAGATATCGCCATAAAGGTGGACCAGGGGTGACTCTAGAATGCGTTTGTACAATATGGGTATTAAACGAAAGGTGTTAATGAGTATTTTAAAGGGGCGCGGGCCTTAGTTCTATAGGTGGACGCCTTTTCGAGATATCGCCATAAAGGTGGGCAAGGGGTGACTCTAGAATGCGTTTGTACAATATGGGTATCAAACGAAAGGTGTTAATGAGTATTTTAAAAGGCCATGGGGCTTAGTTCTCTAGGTGGACGCCTTTTCGAGATATTGCCATAAAGGTGGACCAGGGGTGACTCTAGAATGTGTTTGTACGATATGGGTATCAAATTAAAGGTATTAATGAGGGTTTTAAAAGGGAGTGGTGGTAGTTGTACAGGTGGTCGCCTTTTCAAGATATCGCCATAAAGGTGGACCAGATGAGTATTTTAAAAGGGAGTGGCCTTAGTTCTATAGGTGGACGCGTTTTCGAGATATCGCCATAAAGGTAGACCAGGGGTGACTCTAGAATGTGTTTGTACGATACCGGTATCAAATTAAAGGTATTAATGAGGGTTTAAAAAGGTAGTGGTGGTAGTTGTATAGGTGGTCGCCTTTTCGAGATATCGGCATAAAGGTGGACCAGGGGTGACTCTAGAATGCGTTTGTATAATATGGGTATCAAACGAAAGGTATTTATGAGTATTTTTAAAGGGAGTGGGCCTTAGTTCTATAGGTGGACGCCTTCTCGAGATATAGCCATAAAGATGGACCAGGGGTGACTTTAGAATATGTTTGTACGATTTGGGTATCAAATGAAAGGTGTTAATGAGTATTTAAAAGGGCGTGGGGTTTAGTTCTATAGGTGGACGCCTTTTCGAGATATCGCCATAAAGGTGGACCTGGGGTGAATCTAGAATATGTTTGTACGATATGGGTATCAAATTAAAGGTATTAATGAGGCTTTTAAAAAGGAGTGGTGGTAGTTGTATATGTGAAGCCGTTTTCCACATATCGACCAAAGTGTGGACCAGGGTGACCCAGAACATCATCTGTTGGAAACCGCTAATTTATTTATATATATAATACCACGAACAGTATTCCTGCCAAGATTTCAAGGGTTTTTTATTTCGCCCTGCAGAACTTTTTCAATTCATTCTACTTAATATGGTGTCACACCCATTTTACAAAGTTTTTTTCTAAAGTTATATTTTGCGTCAATTAGCTAATCCAAATACCATGTTTCATACCTTTTTTCGTATTTGGTATAGAATTAAGGCATTTTGTTCGTTTTTCGTAATTTTCGATATCGAAAAAGTGGTCGTGGTCATAGTTCGATTTCGGAAATTTGTTATACCAATACAAAGTGAGTTCAGATAAGTAGGTGAACTGAGTTTAGTAAAGATATATCGATTTTTGCTCAAGTTATCGTGTTAACGGCCGAACGGAAGGACAGATGACGGACTGTGTATAAAAACTGGGCGTGGCTTCAACCGATTTCTCCCTTTTTCACAGAAATAAGTTATCGTCCCAGAGTCTAAGCCCCTACCAAATTTCACAAGGATTGGTAAATTTTTGTTCGACTTATGGCATTAAAATTATCCTAGACAAATTAAATGAAAAAGGGCGGAGCCACACCCATTTTGAAATTTTCTTTTATTTTTGCATTTTGTCGCACCATATCATTACTGGAGTTGAATGTTGACATAATTTACTTATATACTGTAGAGATTATAATTTTTTTGTTAAAATTTTCTTAAAAAAAAATTGTTTTTAAAAGTGGGCGTGGTCGTTCTCCGATTTTGCTAATTTTCATTAAGCATACGTATAGTAATAGGAGTAACGTTCCTGCCAAATTTCATCATGATATCTTCAACGACTGCCAAATTACAGCTTGCAAAACTTTTAAATTACCTTCTTTTAAAAGTGGGCGGTGCCACGCCGATTGTCCAAAATTTTACTAATTTTCTATTCTGCGTCATAAGTGCAACTCACCTACCAAGTTTCATCGCTTTATTCGTCTTTGGTAATGAATTATCGCACTTATTCGGTTTTTCGAAATTTTCTATATCGAAAAAGTGGGCGTGGTTATAGTCCGATATTATTCATTTTAAATAGCGATCTGAGATGAGTGCTCAGGAACCTACATACCAAATTTCATCAGGATACCTCAAAATGTACTCAAGTTATCGTTTTAACGGGCGGACGGACGGACGGACGGACATGGCTCAATCAAATTTTTTTTCGATCCTGATGATTTTGATATATGGAAGTCTATATCTATCTCGATTCCTTTATACCTGTACAACCATCCGTTATCCAATCAAAGTTAATATACTCTGTGAGCTCTGCTCAACTGAGTATAAAAATGCAAGTAGTTATACATATACTTTTAAACACTTTCATTTATAAGAAGGTTTGGCGTTATTTGGCTAACCGCCACTCAGCGCTGTGATGCCACACTCGAATCACACACACACAAAGGGTACGACCCATATCCTACTCATACATACATATTTTACTATCTTTCAACAATGTGGGTAAAGTATCTTAAATGGTTAACAAGAGCCACTTTTGTGTTACAATTTTGTGTTTTGTGCTCTGCGTGCCATGTCCATAGTTTCACTTGCAGTAATGCTGGCCATAAAAGCAACAACAACAATATCTCATACTACTTGCCCAACTATTATTACTACAATATTTACCAACAAGAGCTGGAACAATTGTTGTTATAGCCATAAAGCTTTCGCACTTACTTACTTTAATTTTACTGTAATACTTCAAGTTCTGGCCCAGTCATCTTTGGCGTTCCTGGTGGTCTGCTTTCCCTCCACATACTTCTCTTCCTCCTCTTTCGTTTTCATCGTCGTCAACACAAAACTTTTCTTGGCAGCTAATGAAGTTGAAAAATGTTGTTGTTGCAAATGTTTTACATGACTGAAAAACATTTATACTAAGTTGTATTAAAATTTTTTTAAAAATTTAAGGTCATTTTTTTAGTTAAAACTTCAGTTTAACGTTTTATGTAACCATTAGAAAGAGGAAATTAATGGAAGCCATTGCACTATTTCTTAATCTTCCTTTTCCGATCTCCTACAACTCCTTTTAAATTTTTCTTTCAGTTTTACTTTTGCTCTTAATATTTCTATTACTTTCCTTTTCCCTCTGGTTCACTCTTATTCACCATTTTCCTTTCCCACTGACTCCTTTACTCTGTTTCATCCCCTTCCTTTTTCCTTCACCTTTTCTTTCTATTCCTTTTCTTTCTGTTTCTCTACCCCTTTGCTTTCGCTTTGCCCTTGCCTTTGCCTTTTCCTTTAGAGTTGCCTTTAGCTATACCTTCTCTGAAACCCAAATTTACGTTAGGTCAGTAACTATTCTTTTAAATGGGTACTAGGCGATGTACGCGTTTAATTTAAGATTTAAGCCTAGTTCAGAGCGAGAGCTCTGTGCCGTTTAGTGAAAGCAGGCGAAATTAAGATATTTTGGTTCTATTGCTGGGAAGTATCAGTTCTGTATGGCTGCTTGATATCGCACAGGTACGTATCTGGAAAGCGCGCCTTTTATGATTAAATAGGATCGCACCTATTGATGGTGCGGGGCACTGCTACAAGAATAAGAAGGAGTTGAACATCGCTTTTGGAAATCTCCTCTGGAGAGTGGAGTACGTACCGGCCGAGATATTTACGCTTTGTGCTCGCAAAGGCTAAACTGCTGAGAATAAATTGACTGGATTATTTCACCTTGTTGTCTTCGATACAGCTATGCCACCGATTTGGCAGTACCTTTTCACAATGCCTATGAATAGATGAGCTTTTGTAAACCCTAGTAGCTTCAACGAGCGCTTGAAGTCGACACAGGGCATGAAATGGTGTCAGCAATAAATGACACATTTGCTAGGCTAGCTCCAGGCCCACCTGTCTAGAAGCTTTGAGAGTGGCCAGCGGATTCGCAAGGTCTCAACTAACATTTATGCTTAATTCACCAGTGCCTGCCGGGCCAAAAGATCAGTTTCACAGTTTCCAGCGATGTCCCTTTGCCAAGGCACCCAGATAATTTATATCAAAATGTAGTGAGATAAAGCAATCCCTCACAGCGTTCAGCCTTGGCAGTGTGATAATTTGAGTTGATATTAAATTTAAGCGTCCCATTCACCGCATCATTTATAGCGGTGATCTCCACCGGAGACAATCTGCAGTGACCGGGCAGCCGAAATTTCCTACTCCCATTCCCTTAACCTCTTCTTATCCTCTTTTCTCTCACTCTCTCATTTTCCTATACCCTTCTCTCTTCTGCTCCTCGTTCAAACCTCATTCTCTCCCTATCTCCGTTCGTACCTCTTCCATTTTCACTCCTCATCCACTTCTTTCCTTTTTCCACACCTCTATCTTTCCCTGTCTTTTTACTTCTACTACTCCTCTATTAATTATCTCTCTTTCTTCCCATTCTCTTTTCTTTTCCACTTCCGCACTGCCAACGTCCCTTTATCAGCAACAGATATAAGTCTGCAAAAATCAGTTACGTTTTCTGTAAAAAGCAGTTGCTCGTCCTAGCTCTCTTCATCTCCTATGGCTCCCAGTTTCTATCTGTCTCTCTTTCTATATTTTCTCTTTCCTTTGAGCTCGCACGTTCTCGCCTTCTACCCCATTATCACTCTCTCGAATATTTCCCTTCAGCTTCATTTCTAAAATATAATCATACTTGAGCTAGGCATATATAAATTCAAAAAAAGAGCTTAATGTTGGAACTGCAAGAGCAATATGAACATAAAAATCTAATGGCACATCACTTTTATCAAAAACTACTACTTCAGACTAAGTGATCAATTGAATAGTTGGATCCACTAACGGCGATGAAAAATGACGTTTATCAGGCTCTCGTTGGCGGCCGTTGTGGTTTGGTGCTACCGTGCTCCGCACACCACACCGAAGGTCCTCGGTTCAAGTACAGGGCAAAGCAACATCACATTTTAAGAAAAAAACTTTTTCATTTAGTTTTACAAAGCGCAGTCGGCGCTCGGCAGTGGGTGTATTTCCGAGTGTATTTCCTCCATATAAAGCTTCTCAGTGAAAATTCATCTGTCTTGCAACTGTCGTTTGGATAAAAAATGAAGGTCCTGTTCCGCCAATTTGTAGGTAAAGATAAGAGAAGGAGCAGGACGCAAACTGGAAGATAATCTCGGCCTAATGTTTTTTGGAGGTAAATCGCACCAAAAATTTTTTTTATTAAGGCTCTCATTTATCCTATTATGATATTTTGCTAGGAATCATGGACAATGTCTAGACGAGATGGGATGGCCAATGTGATATTTGAGTCAAAAATTTTCGAGCTTTGTAGATATACCTTTTTCTACATTCGTCTTGTCAAAACCCAGGTCAAAGCTATCCTATCCGCAAAACAGACAAGTAAATATCTACCAAGCGATTTAAATGAAAGCTTTGACAAGAGAGTAAACATTATTAATAAAGATATAAATTCACTTTGTTTCGTTTTTGGAGAGTCCTTTGTTTTCCTTTTCAGAATCCCATTATTAAGGACCCATTGATCAACTTACGAATGAGCTAAGATTTCAATAAAGTGTCATAAAAGCTTCTAGTAGGCATAGCAATAATAACACATCTAATAAAAAGTAAGGGCGGGACTGTCTTCGGCTGTGACGAAGACTTCATACCTTTCATGAATGGGGCTGAACAATAATCTTATCCCATTCGTTATATCCAAATAATCGGCTTTATATGATATGAGCTATATGGTATATGATTTTTTCAGACAACAATATATGCTATATACGTAGGCATTTGGTGATAGTTGAAGCTTTTTACTGTGGCGTAGAAATTGCGAAAAATTTCTTATCTGAACAATCGGTTGTAGGGGACATATGCTATATATACGACCGATCTCTTCGAACTTTTCAGCCAACAATATGTGCTATATACGAAAGGATATGGTGAAATTTGAAGGTTCTAGCTGTTAAAATGGGGCTGAAATTACGAAAAGAATCTTAATTGAATAATCGGTTGTATATACGACCGATCTCTATGATTTTTTCAGACAACAATATGTGCTATATACATAAGACTTAGGGGAAACTTGAAGCTCCTAACTGTTAAAATGGGGCTGAAATTGCGAAAAAGTTTCTTATCTGAACAATCGGTTGTATGGGATATATACCATATATACGACCGATCTCTATGATTTTTTCAGACAACAATATGTGCTATATACATAAGAATTGGGTGAAACTTGAAGCTTCTAACTGTTAAAATGGGGCTGAAATTGCGAAAAAGTTTCTTATCTGAACAATCGGTTGTATGGGATATATACCATATATACGACCGATCTCTATGATTTTTTCAGACAACAATATGTGCTATATACATAAGAATTGGGTGAAACTGTAAGCTCCTTACTGTTAAAATGGGGCTGAAATTCCGAAAAAGTTTCTTATCTGAACAATCGGTTGTATGGGATATATTTTAAGGTGTCCATTTTGGGACACCAAAAAATGTGTTCTTCACACACGCACAGCTTTGTACACACTTACACGCCTACGTTTCCTTTTTCTTTTTTTAGTTCAATAAAATGTTCGTTTTAACGTTGTAGAGTTTAATTGTTTTATTAAAAATAACTTTGTTTACATGTTTTAGTTTCTAATTCTTTTTTTAATTAAATAACTCAACTTTGATTTTAGATTACAGACACTTATTTTCACATCAATTTTTGTGTGTGTGTCACTTGCCTGTTATATCTAAACTCTGGCTGTCTACCCACGCTGCGTTGCCATTTTTCCCTATAGCTGAGATGCCATTGCCACTGCTGAGTGCAATTGGCATTGCTGTTCAGCAACAGCTGACGGAGATGCCACTTGCACGCAGGGGTGTGTTTTGCTGCGTAAAGCGGGTAACGCAGTGCGGTTATACCACCCTTCCTTAGAAAAAGAAGAATCTGACAAGTTGATCAGATTTGTCATATTCTTCTTGTTCTCATGACTTTCAAATTGTTTTGGTTGAATGAATGTATGATATTAGGGTGTTCCTCCCCCTTTTTCTCATTCGTTCAATCACCACAATTTTTTCTTTTACATATGAAATTTTGTTAATATTAATGCAATTACTTACATGTAATTTGTTTTCCAATTTCTATTGCACTAAATTAATGTATAATATATATTTGTTACAAATAGTGCGTGCATATTAATATTTTGTTTTATTTACATGCAAATTGAAATTTTTGTTTTCGCATATTAATATAAATTTTAATTTAAGATTTCATGCTTCACTAACAGAGTAATGAAAATTTTAAATTAGTTACAAACTAGTTTGTAAATTTGTATGAGAAAAAATTATCAGTTTACTTTATTGATTCGGTTTTTGTGAACGGTTTTTTTCTTTTTATTTACTTCATCAAAAACCGTGACATTAACTCCATCAATTTTTGTGACTATATATGGTCCTTGGTAAATGCTTTCATGTTTATTTCTAGGTTCTTTTTGTATTACTACCTTATCGTTTATATTAATTGCTAACGGACGCGCCCTCTTATCATAAAGATCCTTATTTTTAATTTTATGTTTATTAATTAAATCTTTTGCTAATTTATGCGTTTTTAGTAGTCTATGTTTTACTTCTTTTGCATAATTTTCAACATTGTAAACTGGATCGATTTGTTCCCTTTGAACTTCATTTGGTAACGTAACATTTCTACCGAATACTAATTCGTACGGAGTAAACCAATTATCAAAAACTGTACTAGGAGTTGTGTTATGCAAAAATGTAAAATATTTCAAATAAACGTCCCATTCGGGGAAGTTATCATTTAGAAAAGCTCGTAAATATTCACTAAACACCCGATGATTTCTTTCAATTGTACCTAGGGTTTCATGATGATTAGGAGTTTAGTAAATTCAGAGAAAATTTCATTTTTATATTCGGTTCCCAAATCGGTTTTAATTGATTTCATTATGCCATAAATGAGGATGAAGCCTTCAAAAATGGCTGTTGCAATTGCTTTTGCTGTCTTATCAGCGATTCATATTGTAACTAGGTATTTGCTTAAGTCGCACATAATAGTAACCGCGAACCTATTCCCATTATTCGACTCAGGCAAAGGTCCTATTGTATCTATAACTACGACATCGAAAGGTTTGCAGGGTGTTGGTGTAAGCACCAAATTTTCTTTGGTTTTTGGCTTGACTTTATTCAAAAGGCATTTTTTGCAATTTTTGACGTATGTGACAATATCACGGGTCATACCTTTCCAATAATATTTCGTACGTATTTTTGCGTAAAGCTTTTTATTTCCGCAGTGACCTCCTGATATCGGGCCATTGTGGTAAATTTCCATTAATTTAAGTTTCTTGTCGTTGTCAGTAACTGTTTTGACAGGTTCTATTAATAGTATTTTTAAATTTTTTAAAATTGAATTTCCTGTACTTTTAAAATTTGAAATAGAAAAATATGTAAATAACTGATCATCTTTTTGCCATTCTGCTTGCTTAATGTTGTGTTTACCAGTTTCTTTTTCAAGCTTCAAAAGTAATTCATCTAATTGGATTATTTTGTTAGTACACACAATATTAAGTAACTCGAGTTTTTTATGTTTTAAATGCGCATATATTTTTAGATTGATTTTATCATTATCCTTGTCATGATATATTTGGCTTTTTATCCTATGGATTTTCTTGGAAAAATTATATGAAAATTTGTCGAATACCTGTAATTTTACATTTTCTTCGTTTATGTCTTCAGCCGATTGTTGTAGTTGTTCGTGACGTTACGTTATAGACCTCGTCTGTACCGCTAAAATTTGATTATTGGAATTTTTAAGTTCTTGAATTGAAATTCGCGATAATGCGTCTGCACCTACGTTAGATTTTCCTTTAATATATTCTATGGTAAAATTATATTCGGACAATTCCAAATGGATTCTGGACAGTTTCGACGACGGCTCTTTCATATTAAATAGATAAACTAGTGGACGATGATCTGATTTAACTTTGAAGTGAGTGCCATAAATATATGCACGAAATTGCTTTATTGCAAAATATATTGCCAAAAGTTCTAATTCTATTATTTCTTTATTTTGTTCCGATTTGCTAAAGGATTTTGAGGCGAAACAAATTGGCAAGTCGTTACCATTATGATTTTGACTCAGTATCGCACCACAACCTAACTTGAAGCATCAACCGTAATTAAAAATTCCTTGGTCAAATATGGATATTGTAATAGTTTTGGAGAAATCAGACTTTTTCTTAGTTTTTCGAAAGCTAACTCACATGCCGTATCCCAATTAAATTCAACCTTTTTTCTACTCAAACGATTCAATGGAGCTGCTAAAGAAGCGAAATTTGGAATAAATCTCCTATAATAATTTGCAAATGCCACGAATCTTCGGACAGCATCTTTATCGCGTGGCTTAGGATACCTTTTAATTGCTTCAATTTTTGAATCGTCTGGTAGCAAACCATTTTCTGAGCATTTATGCCTTAAGAAAGTTACTTCAGGTCTAAGAAAATTACACTTTTTTGGGTTAAGTCGCAAGTTGAACTTCCTACAGGTTTCGAAAACTTTTTTTAGATTATTGAGATGATGTGCTTCGCTACATCCAATTACTATTATATCGTCTACATACATAAAGGCTTGGTTGGGTGAAATACCAGAAAATGCAATTGACATCATTCTTGAAAATGAATTTGTAGCTACCTTTAGACCAAATGGTAACACCTTCCATCGAAAAGCTCCGCGGTCAGTACTAAAAGATATTAGGTCTCTTGAATGTTTGTGAAGTGGAATTTGGTGAAAACTCGAAAAAAGATCTAAAGTAGAACAGAATTTCGCACGGCCATGGTTATCTAAAATATCGTATACACGTGCCAAAGGAAATTTATCGGCAATTAACTTTTTATTTACAGCCCTAAAGTCAACGCACATTCTATACGATTTTTGGCCATTTAGGTCTTTTTTCGGTACCAAAATCAAGGGACTGTTATAATTCGAACAAATATTTTCGATCAAATCGTTTTCCAATAATTTATTAACTTGTTTATTTATTTCTTCACGTTGAGAATACGGTAGGCGGTAATTTTTTATGTATACTGCGGCTGTATCGTTTAGTCTTAGTTTTTGTTCATAAAAATTGTTTATAGTCATTTTATCATTGTCTAGCGCAAAAATATCGGAATATTGTAAACATAAGTTAATAAGCTTATTTTCAGCATAATTGGGTATTTGTTTTTCTAAAATGCTTTTAAGTTCTTTGATACGACTATCTTGCTTTACTGGGTTATTGATTTTATAAACGTTATAATTAGAAAGTTTTTCGGTTTGAATGTTGCAATTGTTTACGTATTTTACGCTATTTGTGGTGTTTATTACTTTAATGATCGGATTGCTAGTATCAACTATACATTTCGCTGTGAAAACACCGTCAGAAATCTCTTGAGAATCCACGAAAAGTGGTTCTGAGGGGAAGTGCGATCTTTTCATTGCCTATCCAGAAGGAAATGCAATTTGTTGCATAGCTGATATCGCATTTATTTGTTTTTAGGAAATCCTTACCAAGTATTCCATCTGGTGGAATGTTGAAATCATTGTCTACCACGTGCAACGTATGTTTGATATAAAAATTTGAAAAGTGTAAGTTGGTTGTAAAAGTACCTAATGTAGAAACTGTATCTGTAGTTACTCCAGTAATATTAATTGTATCACTGCTATTAATTGACAAATTTTTATTAAGAGAAGAAATTTTAATTAACGAAATGTCGGCTTGTGTATCGACTAGAAATGTACAAAATTTGTTAGAGCCAGTAATATTTATTTGTATAAAATCGGAATAATTTAAGTTAAGACAATAAACGTTTTTAGAAGAAAAATTGTGAGCTGAATCAGTTAGTAATTTGTCTCGTCCTCCCTCCGTGTTCGCTCCTGAGGGGCTTCCCTGTTTAAAGCCCGGACGCTCGCATTTCTAGCTCTATTATTGGAAGTGTTAGAACCGCTATTATTGCTAGTACGACTATTGTTGCTATTATTATTATTGTTAGGCTGATTCCGATTTCCGCCGCTGGAACGGAAATTTTGCCTTTGATTTCCGCGATTGAAGTTGCTGCCATAGTTACTGTTACTAAAGAATGGTCTATTTTGTCTTTAATTGTTAAAGTTACGATTTTGATTTTGAAAATTTCGACCTCGGTAATTACTTTGAAAATTTCTAAAATTGTTATTGTTCCGAGCTCTAAATGCTAGAACTTGACGTTCTTTTATTTCATTTGATTGCTCTACAATCAGTTTAGCTACTACGTCCTTGGAGTCAGAAAAATTGGTTGAAGCGAGGATTGATTTTACTAAACTGGTTTTTGCGTTCAATCGGCAAACGTTAACTGTTTGCTCGATGGCCATTTCATGAGCTTTGGCCTGAGTAATCCCTTTGATAATGAGCGAACGCTCTAAAGCATCAGACAATTCCTCGACGCGTTTTGCAAAATCGGTGTAATTATTATTATTAACTTGCAAAGCTGCAATTTTTCCGGCCACAACTTTGGAGTTGTCGGGTTTTCTACGGTTACGTAGTGCTATTTTTATATCGTTAACTGAAAGTACTTGAGTTGGTATCGCTTCTCGAGCTTTACCATCGAGTTTGGATTTAATATATAAAATACAAATGCTAGTTAAATTTTCGTCGACAAATTGTTCGATTAACTCAATTTTAGTAATGAAAGATTCGAGACCTAGGGGCTCACCGCTATAATTTTCACGCATAATACCAGCACATATGCCGATAAATGTCCTTTTTTCTTCAGGAGTCGCCATATTTGTATCGGAATTAGGAGGATTTGAAATAATTGTTTCGGGCAATTCCTCAAATCCGTGAAATTCTCCGGAAAAAGAAAGTCTAACAACAAGGTTTTTGATTGTAATTGGCGAGTATGAGGTTGCGCCTTCGGAAACTGGGCTTTTAAAATCGAGATTTTCGGAATCGGAACTTTCGGAATTAAAATTTTTGGAACTGGAATCTGAATTTTTGGAATTTTCGGAATTTTCGGAATCTGAGTCTTGTTCTGAAATTCTGGGAACCACTTTTTGGTTTCTAAGGAACATATGTAGTAGGAAGCAAAGAAGAAATATTTAAACTAATTAAAGTCGAATTTGTAGAAATTGCTTACGAAAATTTAACAGAAATTGAAATTGAATTGAATGTTGATGTGAAATTGAAAGAATTATCCGGCAATTTAATGAAAGACTGAATTTTTAATGATAAATTGAATGTATATTGAAGTAATTTTATTTAAATTGATTTCAAAGGAAAATATTTTATTTTTGTAGAAGGAATTGGCTGTTGATAACGGACGCACCGCTTTATTAAAAAGATCTCAATGTGTTTGTGCTTTTACGGACGCACCGTTTTTATTAAAATTGTATGGTTTTATTTTTATAGATACGGGCGCACCGCATCTTTTCAAATTTGTTATACGAATATCCTCGGACGCACCGGCATTAAGAAAAATGTCATTGGTTTTGTACGGAACCACCGTTTACGCAAAAAAAATATTTTTGGTTAATTACGGAACCACCGCAACTGCTTTTAATTTTTTTTTTTTTTTTTCAGAAAATTTACCAGTTTTTTTTCAATTGTGAATACAATTCAAAAGAGATTTTTAATAAATTTAATGTTGATCAAAATATGTATATAAGCATGAAAATTTAAAAAGAATGTAACAGGTATGAAAATTGAATGAAGTATGTATATAAGTATGAAAATTGAAAAAGAATGTAATAAGTATGAATGTATATGACAACGAGAATTATTTCGCACACTGTGCGTCATACCATCTGCCGTCTACTGTACCGCTAGCTGTTCTGTTGCTGCGCCTGTTGTTCCGCTGCTGCGCCTACTGTTCTGCTGCTGCGCCTACTGTTCTGCTGCTGCTGGTCTGCTGATTCGCTTGCTGTTCCGCTATCTTGGTCGTACGGTGGTCTGCCGTTACTGAAGTGGCGTGGCTAGTGCTGTTTTTTTTTTTCACCAATTTTAATTTTGGTACAGGTTTTTCAAAATGTTTTCTCACAAGTATATTTGAGTTTTTGTTGTATATAAGTATTATCTCTGTTCTCAGTTAGTTTCTTTATCATTAGCTCAAAAACTTCTTATTATCTACGTCTTTTAATTAGTTTCCGTATTATAGCCATACATATTCTTTACTAGTCTTTCAACCAATGATTTTTTTCACTAGCCACTGCCATGAACCACCAACACCGCTACACTGCCATATACTTAAATTTTATTTTTGTAGTTGATTTAAATGTTTGTTGTTTTTTTTGTAATTTTTTGATTTTGTACTTTTTTTGTAAAGATGTGTTTTTATTTAAATATTTTGTAATTTTTTTGTGATGGTTTTTAATATTTTTGTATTTTTTTTTTTTTTTGTAATTTTTATAGTTTTCGAAAGAACAGTTTTTTTTGTACAGGTTTTTCAAATTTTGTATTTTTTTTGTGTTTTTTTAGTTTTAAAGGGAACATTTTTTTGGTGTAGTTTTTATTTTTTAAATTTTTTTGTAAGATTTTTGCATTTTTATATTTTTTTGTAGGGTTTTTGTAAGTTTTGTATTTTATTTTTTTTTTTTTTTTTTTTGATTTTTATGGTTTTTTTTTTTTTTGTAGTTTTTAAATTTTGTGTAAATTAAACTTTAATTCTTTATGAAAAAACTGTATTTGTTTAATTCATTTTTAATTAAATTTTTGAATTTTAAGTTACGATTTAAATTTTTAAAATTTTAAGTTTTTCTTTTTGATTTTTGTGTATATGTTGTAACTTTGTTAATATTTAATTTTTTTGATTTTTGCACTTTAATTAGTGCCTGTTCGGAGGCTTGAATGGCCACTCGCCGCACTTGCAGGCCTTTGGCTCACGGTCGCCATTTAAGGTGTCCATTTTGGGACACCAAAAAATGTGTTCTTCACACACGCACAGCTTTGTACACACTTACACGCCTACGTTTCCTTTTTCTTTTTTTAGTTCAATAAAATGTTCGTTTTAACGTTGTAGAGTTTAATTGTTTTATTAATAATAACTTTGTTTACATGTTTTAGTTTCTAGTTCTTTTTTTAATTAAATAACTCAACTTTGATTTTAGATTACAGACACTTATTTTCACTTCAATTTTTGTGTGTGTGTCACTTGCCGGTTATATCTAAACTCTGGCTGTCTACTTACGCTGCGTTGCCATTTTTCCCTATAGCTGAGATGCCATTGCCACTGCTGAGTGCAATTGGCATTGCTGTTCAGCAACAGCTGACGGGGATGCCACTTGCACGCAGGGGTGTGTTTTGTTGCGTAAAGCGGGTAACGCAGTGCGGTTATAATATACCATATATTCGAGTGATCTCTATGATTTTTTCAGACAACAATACGTGCTATATACATAAGAATTGGGTGAAACTTGAAGCTTCTAACTGTTAAAATGGGGCAGTAATTACGAAAAGCTTCTTATCGGAACAATCGATTGGGGGGGATATATGCTATATATACGACCGATCTCATTAATTTTTTCACACAACAATATGTATGATATGGCAAAGTTTTAAGCTTCAATCTGGTAAATTGCGAAAGATATGACAAAAATCTTCTTTTCTGAAAAATCGGTTGTATGGGGGATATATGCTATAGTGGTCCGATCCGGCCGACAAATGTCTAATCTGACACCTTAATATACCCGTTCTCCAAATTTTATCAAGATATCTCAAAACATAAGGGACTAGTTTGCATACAAACAGAGAGACGGACATGGCTAAATCAACTCAGCTCTTCATCCTGATCATTTCGGTATACTTATTGGTGGGTCTATCTCTTTTCCTTTAAGGACTTACAATTTTGAGATTCGCGACAAAATTAATTTATCATCTCATTTTCGTATTTTCGTAAAAGGTATAAAAATTACCCACACATATTTCACACACACACACTCATTTATTTACTGCGTGATTGTTGCTCGTCGTGCTGTCTCCTTGTATGTAGGAAAATAACAAGAAAATTTTCGCCCACAAACTCATTACAATAACTAATTTTATGACAATCGATTTTCTTCGAAAATTTTCTTTTAACAAACATTCAATTTCTTATATAGCTAGTATATTTATTTTTCATGAACTCAATGAGTTTTTTGTTATTTATTGCACAAAATTTCTCCATATTTGTTTATTGGTTTCAGTTTTCTCTTTGTTTGTGAGCAAAGTATGTCAGCAGCTATTCCAAGTGTTTGCGTTTGTTAAGCTTCGATTGGTATGCCAGAATATGAACAAAAGATTTATGTCATTTGTTTATAGTCCATAAAAACGATGCTCATGAATACACATACACTTAAGCGCTTAGGTTAGGTTAGGTTGAACTGGGCGGTCCATGAGGACCTCACATAGACTGAATAAGTCCGTAGTGTTACAAGTAGTTTGTTTTAACAACCAAATTGAAAAAATCTATCAAAAACCAGGACCTATGTTATAAAATAACCCTCTCCTCTTGGTAAATACTAGAAGCTTCCTAGAACTTAAGCCACTTGCTGCTTCTAGATCTGACAGCTGTATCACTCCGAATAGCTGGAGTCTTAGCCTGGCAAGCGCAGGGCACGAGCACAGAACGTGCTCGATCGTTTCCTCCTCCAGCCCGCACTTGCTACATCTGCTATCACTGACCAAGCCTAATTTAAAGGCATGTGACACCAGAATGCAGTGTCCAGTAAGAATACCAGTCATGAGTCTACAGTCCTCTCTTTTTAATGATAGAGCAACTTTGTTAGTCTAAGGTTGTAAGACCTACACTTAATCTTCGAAACTTTACAGTCCCGCGCTTGAACCCACGCCTTTCCTGCTTGGTCGATCATGTGCACCTCTCGCCTTCGCTTAATCTCGCCCAGTCTAATTGGGACGTATACGGAGCAAGCTTCAAGGAATGCGCCCTTTTTAGCTTGTTAATTCGCTTTTTCATTTCCACTTAAGCACTTACTTACCAATACAATTTTTAAAATGTTTGAACCTCTGCCTTCTGAAATTGCAATTTGGAAAAAAAGATATTTCTTAAGTTTACAAACATAATTGCAAGACAAATAATGCAATGTACTGATTGGACAATATTCACTTTACACTGAAGTATAGAATGTCATTCACATATTTCTGAATGAGCTGAACCGGAGCGTACTATGGGGCAGTTTGGAAAAACTTGAAACAGAAACAAACTTTCTAAATAAATGTGATTTATACCACTTTTGAAAATAGCTTTCGTATAGGTTAGGTTAGGTAAGGTTGTAGCTTCCCTGGTAGGGGAAGCTCACTTGGACAGCAAAAGATGTGATTTAAAACATAAAGTGACTCAATGATTCCACCATACAGTTCCAGCAGAATATTGATAAGTACCGCGGATTCCCATTTGACAGTGGGCTATCAATAGATGAGCCTTAGTGAACCCAATAATCCTGTCATCCAGTTCGGGTCGGAAGGATCTTGCTACTCTGCAAGAAGTGGTGTCTGCACAACGCTTGCTGAGCTGACTTGACGCCCATCTATGCAGCAGCCATCTTCATTCCGTTCAATTATACCCATGAGGGACTAAGAGATCCAATTAACAACTGCCCGGGAAACAACCATGGCCCGAGACCCACATAATCGTAATAATAAAATATATCGATGCAATCGCAAGCGAGGTCAGGCACTCCCAGAAAACCTTCGATCGCACTATAGTTTAACTCAATATCTTGATAGCCTCTTGGCTATCAGAGTAGATATTAAATTCCCTAACTGTGGAAGCACTGTGTAGCATTTCATCCACCGCATCATTGATTGCAGAAACGCTTAGGGATGCTGCAGTGATCAGGCAACTTACTTAAACATACGGTTTACATTAGCTCTTGATAAAAGATTCGCTCCCCCTTCCCCCATCAACCTTTCCGACCAACTTCGACCCATTTGTGAGCAAATTAACTGGCCCCCCGGACCAGATGAGTCCCATTCATCTCTCTGATATCAATATTATGATATTGTACTCGAAAAGGTTCTTAAATTCATTATGCTCATTTTCCGACAACGTGAACTATTAGTATGATTAGGCCTCGATGCACAGCGACTTTTATTCAGCTTATTACTATATGTATGTAGAGCCGCCGTTGTGTAATGGTAGCGTGCTCCGCCTACCACACCGAAGATCCTGATTTCACGCCCCGGGAAAAAGCAACGTCAAAATTTTATAAAAAAGGTTTTTTAATTAGTAGACAATTTTTCTAAGCGCCCTCGGCAGTGTTTGGCAAACAATCCGAGTGTATTTCTGCCATGAAAAAATTAAAAAGGGGCACGACCTAAATTGGAAGCGAATCTTGGCCTAAATTCTCTTCGGAGGTTATCGCACCTTTCTTTTATTTTTAAACGGTTTTATTTAGCTTAACTTGACAGGCTGGCACGAATTTTGTAGTTGAAATTTAAATAACTTCCCTATAAGCTACAAGCTTGAAACTTGGAATATAGTGCAGAACCCGATGGCAATGCAATAATAAGAAAAAAACTCCGATAGGTGGCGCATGGATCGAAATATTTCAAAAAATCGTATATGTGGGCCGATTTGGTTCATATTTGGAACACATAATACATACACAAATAGAAAGCTACCTATGAAAAAAATCGCCGCTAGGTAGCGTGAGGGGCGAGATATTCAAAAAAATCGTATTTGTGGTCCAATTTGGCTTATATTTGGAACACATAATACATGCAAGAATAGAAAGCGGCCTATGAAAAAAATCACCGCTAGGTGGCGCAAGGATCGAGATATTCATTTATTGTGAAATCCAAAAACTGAATTTAGCTCGAAAGCGGTTTCAAAGAAGATGAAACAGCCAATCGAATCGATTGGAAAACAGAAGGAAAGAAAACGACATTAGATTGAAGTTGCTTTAATAAAGTTACTACGCTTCTATTTCTGCCTACAATAACACTAGCCCCTCAAACTTTTAGCATCCAGCCATAACGCATTCAATGTTCTTAGAATTGAATCTACCCCAAACTTTTTATCTAGATTTTCATTAATTAATGCAAAAAAAACAACAACGGCGGCCCGTGGTGTGATGGTAGCGTGCTCCGCCTACCACAACGGTGACCCTGGGTTCGCATCCCGCAAAGCAACATCACAATTTTAGAAACAAGATTTTTCAATTAGAAGAAAATTTTTCTAATCGGGGTCGCCCCTGGGCAGTGATTGGCAAGCACTCCGAGTGTATTTATGCCATGAAAAGCTCTCAGTAAATCTCATCTGCCTTGCAGATGCCGTTCGGAGTCGGCATAAAACAAGTAGGTCCCGTCCCACTAATTTGTAGGAAAAATTAAAAAGGAGCACGACGCAAATTGGAAGAGAAGCTCGGCCTAAAATTTCTTCGGAGGTTATCGGGCCTTACATTTATTTTATTTATTTATGAAAAAAAATCTTAATAATACCAATATAGTTAAAAAAATAAAAAACACCATTTTAAATATGTAGTGTTAGTATCTACAATCCACTTAGATATTTGATGTTGATAGCACCCGTAGCACGGAGGTTCGTGTCTCCACTATTCAGCACATCTCGTTTTGTTGCTAATTACCGCTAGCTGGGTCTAACTCTCTTTTGCACGCCTAGCCTAAAGAGTTACAAGCAAGCATACATGCAATGGCATCTCCGCCTTGAAATCATTATTCAAACGAGATTTAGATGGGTTATCTTCTTCTTACTAAAGAAATGCAGCTGGTCTTTATCAGCGCTTTTATGTTTTATTTTTAATCTTTCTCTTTCCACGGGTGTTCAAGTGACTTAAACTATGCACCTTTTTCGTTCGTTTGTTTCATTAGCCATTGAGTGTGCTTGTAATTCTCAACTGGTTAGTGAAATATTCTAAAGACATAGTTTAAATTGTTTATCCCAAAGCGGGGTTTTTCAAAGCAAAATAAGGTGGCTCAACCCGCAGCCAATAACTTAGATCCCCCAGTGCTCGCCCCCAATGAATAAATACAAGGTGTAACAGGTCCATACCGATCTCCCTCTCTCTAAACAATTAAATAATATACAGTCCACTAAAAATAATAAAACAATATAACCAAAAAAACTATTCGCCCGTCGAATCACCAAAGCTTAGACAAAAGGTGTTTTTATTGATCGGTGGAAAATTGCCTCTATCACGCCAATCTTTAAATCGGGAAATAAAAAATGATGTTAAAAATTATTGGCCTATTTCAAAATTAACCACATGCTCAAAACTGCTAGAAAGGGTGGTCAAACAAAAATTATGTTTTGCCATTAAAAGAACTTTAAGCCCATACCAACATGGTTTTGTTTCTGGGCGATCAACAGTCACTAATTTAGCAATATTTTCAGAGTACTGTGTCTCAGCATTTAAAAATGGATATCAAGTCCATATAATTTATACAGATTTTGCAAAAGCTTTTGATACTGTCTCACATAATATCTTACTCCAAATTTAGGTTTTTATTTTTCTTTTCTAATCTGGCTTAAGTCGTATATCTCTAATAGAATTTCCTTTGTAGAAATCGAAGGTACCAGATCTTATCCCTTCGTGGCCATTTCTGGTGTGCCTGAGGGTAGTTTTCTTGGTCCTTTATTGATTTTGTTATTTATAAATGATATTGCCGAATGTTTTAGTTATTCAAAATATCTACACTCAAAGAAATGGTGCTAGTAAAATCAGCAAATCGGTTCTGGTGTTCTTTACTTAACGGAAATTCGACCGAGTTCTTTGTCAAGTGAACAAATTAGTTTAGTCATTTCAACAGAAGAGAAATTTTCGCTCATAAATTAACAAAATTCTGTAAAATTGACAGATTCCTAATCAATCTAACTGATTTTTTTGTTAACACAACTGATCTCATTGGTCATTTCAACAGCGATCAACAGTCAATACATGAGCAAATTTCAAAGAGAATTTTACGCTCACTGCGCTCTCTACTTTGTACTTATTTACGTATGTATATGGCGGCCGCCGTGGTGCGATGGTAGCGTCACACCGAAGACCCTGGGTTCACACCCCGGGCAAAGCAACATAAAAATTTTAGAAATAAGGTTTTTCAATTAGAAGAAAATTTTCCTAAGCGGGGTCGCCCCTCGGCACTGTGCGGCAAGCTCTCCGAGTGTATTTCTGCCATGAAAAGATCTCAGTGAAAACTCATCTGCCGTGCAAATGCCGCAACATAGGTACTTCCGTACAAAGCTGCCGCAACAACTTTTTTTTGTTCATTTAACCACTAAGATGGTCAATTACAAATCAACGATTCGTGCGCAGTTGATTCAACATCTTGTTGCGATGGATAAAAATTGACAGAAATTTCGGTTGAGTTGACCCGTATTTCGGTTGATTTTACCAGTCTTTTTCTTTCATTGTATTATATGCTTATGATCTTAAGCTTTTAATGCAATTTCTTTTCCATCCGATATTCTTGCTCTTCAATGCGACTTAAATAAGCTTTCTGAGTGGAGTATAAGAAATAAAATGGTTCTTATCGTCAACATATGACATTTTGAAATCAATAATTCGATTTACTCTGCATACTCACTCTTAGATACTGAACTCAGTGCATTAACTGAATTTCTGGATCTGGGTGTGCTTTTTGACTCAGGTTGTTCTTCCGTTAACCATGTCAACTACATTATCCCTAAGGCCTACTGTAACTTAGCTTTTGTAAAGCGATATGCTAACGATTTTAAAGATCCTTATACAAGGAAGATGCTCTATACTTCCTTAGTGCGGTTTAAATTGGAATATGATGTAAAATATGATTGATGTAAAATCTCTAGCTTGCAGAAGGACTATTCATTATCTTATGTTTATTTCTGACATTCATAGTGGCTTCCTTGATTCTCCGAATCTTCTCGGGTTCCTAAACTTCAGTGTACTCAGTAGGATGTAAAGATCTACAACTATATAATTTTGCGCCCATAATGAGGACTTTAAAGGAGTGTAATAAAATCTGCAATAATCTTTATTTAGACTATGCGATGCCTAGATCCTTATTTTTATTAAAGCTCATAACTCATTACCAATAGTTTGTAAATGTATTTTATGATATTAAGTCTTTAGTTCTAAGTCAATATTGTTATCTAGTCTGTAAGGTCGTTGTAACCATATACTCAAATAAATAAATGAAATGAATTGAAATGAAATGAAGCTAATATAAGCGTGTTAAAAAAAAGTAAACAAAAATCTGAAACAAAGCTTAAATCGAAATCGCAATTATTCAAGCTAAACGGAAAAAAAGCTAAATCTTGTTTTGGGAGATTGTTCTTTAGTCTATTATACATACGTGTCGTGTAGGTGGAATCAAATCTTCAAAAAATTACACCCCAATATAGCCATTATCAAAACATCTTAACGCATAAGGACAATTGTATAAGTGTAATTTATTTTTAATTTCCATCTGCAAGGAATACTTACACGCAAACTTTTGTTCATATGTAAACCAAATACATGCTCGGCACGTTGGTCACGCGCCACCATTGCTAAGATAAAATAAAATGCAGACAGTGCACATTACAGCAAGAGTGAGCATTCCAATTGTGTTTGAACTTATGGAAGTATTTTGGGAGCGTTAAAAATAGTACAATCATAGTTGTATTCGTATGTCTATACTAAAGTGCATATAAGACCTGAATTGCGCATCGGACTTTTCCCTTTGTCTCGAAAATCAGTTGGATACCCCAACAGAGTTTTACTGTAAGCATAACATTACGTCCAAACTTAAATACTGGGGTGAATATTATCATCACTAAGCGATACTAGCATCACTAAGCCGATACTAAGCAGCCACTTGTATGTACGTAAGCAAATCAATCATCATGTACACACATACATACAAGGCAGCGGAGAGATACTCACAAACGCATGTCATTATCAGCCGAAGTAGTACTCACATATACACACGCATATGACTACAACCTACAAATATACATGCATATGGCTGGTAACCAAGCATGAAGTTCACGAAATTATTAGACCGTAGGAGAAATGGGTGAACGAGGAAACCGAGGGTATAAAAGCAGCGCAAGCTGAGGCACGACTAAGCAGTTTGATTTAAGCACGATATTGGTTGTGAAGTATAAGTGTTATTGTGAAGTACACCCAAAGTAGTCTAATAAAGACCATTTTGCATTATTGAATATTGGAGTTATTTGTTCAACAGTTTAACGATTCAAACGTTAGCAGAGGGTTTGGAATAAGGGGAGTTTCACTAAATTCGTTTCAATACTATTAATGGCATAAGCTTTTGGTCTTATGGTAACAAATAAACGTGCAAAATGCATGATGAAAAATAATTATGAATTGATTGGTTGGTTGATGTGCCGTCCGGATATCAAACACAAGTAGCGCGCAGTTCAAGTAGCGCGCAGCTAAGGAGCGCGCGGGGCGCCATTTTGATGCTCATTTTCCTGGAAACAATTGCTGCTGTTTTAGTATGGCTATTAAATTCCGGCAGCCCATAGTTAAAAAATCTAGTGTATACTAGGGCTAGGCATTCACACAGATATTACGCAAATTTTTCTTTGCTGCTTTCCGCACCGCAGCTTCTACAAATACTGTTAAAAGGGATCTCCATTCTCCTAGCACACAGGCCAAGCGGTCAGTGTCCCGTGATTGTGGCAGTGATCCTAAACACATCTTTCTTTGACCTATCTAGTTGGTCCTCTCTTCTTCTACTATCGGAATTCGTTCAGGTTTGCTTGTTTACCTTGCAGGTACTCGAGGCGTAACAGTTGCAGACCGCTTACCCCTGCAATCTGCCATGTATGTTTCTTTTGATTTATGTAAGGATCCGGTGTATCGCGACTACCTTCGCAGCATACAGCAGCTTCCCTGCCTTTGCAAGCTCGTCTGTCTTCTCATTGCTCCCGATGTTCCTGTGACCATGTAACCATATAAGAGTTAAGTAAGCTGTGTCTTGAAGATACCTCTTGCATCTGCTGACGTCCTCCTGGCTATCTAAGTAAATGCACACCTCGCACCAACTTGTCGAGGCCTCTGACAGGAGCGCACACGCCCTATTGCTTCGGCAGAGCACATAGTAAAATTGTAATGATACAGAGATGATTATAATGAATGTCTAACAATCCTAAGTTTTAGCATAATGCTTAAGAAAATGCCGATAAATAATTAATTGTATTATATTTTCTCGTTTCAGAACTTATGATGGCTTCATTTGATTGTGAGGAACCAAATAATGCTGAAAAACTGATGTACGATTTAAATTAAACTGGCGCACAAGGAAAGCTAGGAGTTTTAGATAATCACGAAGTTTGAAGTGGGCTCGAAAACTAATTGTTGCTTCCAGATAAAGTTTCAGAAAAATTTAATCTTTAAGCAGATTTTCAGTGAGATGAAATCGACAGATGAATGAAATTTCACACTTACTTTGCAGCCACTTCGAAAACGCACTATTTCAGAATTTATTTGATGACACATAATTTCAAAAAATACCGGTCTCAGTTTTTATTGGAAAATGGTGTTTCTCAGCATAGATCTAATATATTTTGAACCGCGCTATGTTCTTTTTTTTCGAATATCTTACATATGTAGTGCTGTGTTCAAGCAAAATCTAAGACTGTACGCTGAGATAGGCTGTTATTCCACGCAGCAATCGAAAGTCTCTAAAACATTGCGTGATTCAGTAGCTTTCACAAGAACAGGGAGCTAGTATGCATACACAGTTTACAGGGTATGATTTTCGCGTTAACACAAATCGACTACTGGAATTAACGCTTTGAAACTGTAAGGCGCGGTGCTTAAAATTTATTAAATTGATTTGAACAAAGTTTTAAGATATTAATTTTAATTAATGTAAAAAGATATTAATTCAATTATTTTAAAACTTAATTACCTGAATGTAAAAAATACTTTTTGTTTCTTGTTCAATATTTGTTTAGCAAAAAAAGCAAAACAATTGTTAAAAGGTTAAAGCAAAATTGCACATATGTAAATATTGCAAATGCAAACACAATTAATGATAACATAAATCTATATGAAAATGTGCTTGCGCGTATGTATATGTATGTATGTATGTATGTTATGTATATGTTAGTGTGTATGTATGTGTGTTATTCTAAGCTAGTATCATTTTATTGCAACCCTTTTAAAAAATTGGTCGGCTTTTTATAGGCATGTTATTGACGAGGTAGGTATAGACAAGTTATCGATTTTTATCGGAGTTTTATAAACTTGCTATTGGTTATAGCATTGGTTATAAATGATTTATTTATATTTTAGGTACGAGTTATCGGTTTGTTATCGAAAATGTATCGATTATTTTTCGAAAAACTATCAATTATCTATCAAACAGTTTTCACGTGTTTGGAAAAATTCATCGATTTGTTACCAAGGTTAGGTTGAACTGCACTAGAAGCTTCCTACGACTTAAGCCACTTGCTGCTTCTAGATCTGACAGCTGTATCACTCCTAATAGCTGGAGTCTTAGCTTGGCAAGCGCAGTGTACGAGCACAAAACGTGCTCGATCGTTTCTTCATCCAGCCCGCACTTCCTACATCTGCTATCAATGACCAAGCCTAATTTAAAGGCATGTGACGCCAGAGGGCAGTGTCCAGTCAGAATACCCGTCATGAGTCTACAGTCCTCTCTTTTTGATGATAGAAGCAACTTTTTTAGTCTAAGGTTGTAATACCTACACATAATCTTTGTTACCAAAAATGTATTGTATATTTTCGATAAGTTATCAATTATACCAATTATATAAAAAATTATAGATTTGTTATCAAAACGTTATCGAAAAGTTATTGATCATTTATTAAAAAAAGTTATCGATTTTGTATAGGACTATTGCCAATTTGGTATCGGCGTGTTATCAATTTGATAGGTACCGGTTATATGTAAATTATTTATCAATTTTTTAGTGACGAGTTCTTAGTTTGTTATCAAAAAGTGATGGATTTTCTATCAAACATTTATCTATTTGCTATCGAAAAATCATCGATTTTCTATCAGAAGGCTATCAAGTTTTCATCAAAAAGCTATTGGTTAACTAACGAAGGGCTATAGATTATTTAATGAAAACGTGTCGAAAAAAATAATTTATCAATTTAATATCGATAAGTTATTAACAAAAGTTATCGATTTTTTATAGGGATATTACAAATTTCGTATCGGCATATTATCGATTTGATAGGTACCAGTTATATGCAAATGATATATCCATTTTTTAGTGACGAGTTCTTAGTTTGTTATCAAAAAGTGAGGGATTTTCTATGAAACATTTATCAATTTGCTATCGGAAAGTCATCGATCTTCTACCAAAAAGCCATCAAATTTTTTATCAAAAAGCTATCGATTAACTATCGACATGTTATCGCCGACTCAACGGCTTGTTATGGAACAGATACCAATAAAACTTCAATATGTAAAATGCAAATGGGGTGACTCGCCTTGTCTTGTAAACGGTGCACGGATTGCACGAATTGTAATGTCACAACAACAAAATTCACGCAAAAAATGATATACAATCCGTTCAAATTATAGTATGTTTAAACTTATGTATATTCAAGTGCAACGAAGTGTAGTTACCGAAAATCAACTACGCTTCAACGGTGTAACTCTCACTCCTATCATTTCGCTCTTCAAACGATTGAGCAATTGTTTTTATAGGGGGACTCATTAAAAGATATATACTTATAAGGTGTAAAATTATATCCGTTTACATACGCTGTTATATGCATGCACGTAGCAATATTCTTGATAAACTTAATTGTCGATCACCTGTATTATTGCCAAAAAAAATTTTGTTGATTGTTATACAAATTTAAAAATGCCAAGATTAAGTGAAAAATTAAAACTAAAACGTCTTTACTAATATATCCTTGTAAATGACTTTCTGATGTTGGATATTTCTGATGAAAATACCTGCTGTATTGTTTGTAAAGTTGCATTCCCGTGAGTTTACCGCATTTACACCATGAAATATGCGCGTAAATTTATACAAATTGTGTAAATGATTTTAAATTTATACGCTTACACACTTTATTAAAGTACGCATCGAAGAGCGGGTACGAACGGCCTGCATCGTCTTTTATGCCTGCAAATCAATGTTTGGTAAGAAATGGGGACTCAGGCGGTGGTGCGACCGACTGAGACTCAAGGAGATGGGTGTTGGAAGGATACTCAGCAGGTGCATAGTAGTATCCTAAAAAATTTACATGTATTACCGAGACAGATTACTACCCTCGCAAACTGAAGTTTGGAACGAATGGAAGAGAAACCCGGATATAAGGGTCTGCGACATCCAAATCTACACTGACGGCTGCAAAATGGAATCGGGAGTGGGGGACGGAGTCTTCTCTGAGTCCCTAGATTTTTCTGCGTCATTCAGACTCCCATCGCTCTGCAGCGTGTTTCAAGCAGAAATCCTCGCGAATTGGCAAGCCTGTAAATCATCGGAGGGCTTGAATGTAGCTGGTAAAGTTTGAATCCTGTCGGATAGCCAAGCAGCGATAAAAGCGCTTTCCTCGCCACACGTTAACTCAAAATTAGTGTGGGCTTGTAAGCGATTCATATCCCAGTTATCCACCAATCTAGAACTACGCGTTATCTGGGTCCGGGTCATAGGGGATAGAGGGTAACGAGAAGGCCGACGTGCTAGCACGCAGGGGCTCATCGGAGATGAACGAGGAAATAACCAGTGTCGAAGTAGGCATACCCTTAGCAGTAGCAAGGGGAATATCCAAAGCTTATAATTGAAGAAAACACAAACAAAGTGGAATAACATCACCACCTGTGCGATATCAAAATCCATTTGGCCAAACTATGATGGAAAGAGGACGAGAAGTCTTCTGAACAAATCCAGTGCTAACACACGCAAACTGATAGTAGTCTGCACCGGTCATTGGGCAGTAGGTCCGCATGTGGAAAAGATGGGCATTCCGTATAACGGCTACTGCAGAAGCTGAAAAGATGCAAATTCCAGGGAGACAGCAGAACACTTTATGTGTAAATTCCGGGCTCTAGCTAGAGCCCGGCTAAGGTTCCTTGGAACCTCGTTTCTAGAAGACCTCAGAGGGTTATCCCGAATATTCTTAATTTTGTCAACAACTCTGGTTGGTTGTAATATATTGACCGTAACATTCCGTAGGTTTTTAGACGAGTTACATGGCATCAAACTGGCTTTAAATAGCTACTCAGGCGACCAGGGTCGCAGCCATTTCACCTACCTACCTACACACTTTATAAGACATTTGCAAGGTTAAATGGGTCCCCCTTAAATTTTTTCGTCATATTTTGTTATTTTGTGTTTCAGTTTTTGACGCTTCGTACTGATGTAGATATGCTATAACTTCGCAATGGGGTGCTTTCGTAGTCTTGTATAATTTATCGTAGGATATAAACAATTCGTGCAATCCGTGCGCCTTACCAGACGAAGTGAGAGCTCTTAATCTATTACACATATATAAACTGTCATTCAACAAGCCAACAAGGAGCTCGTGATTCGGCGATAAGAAGCCGATAACAAACATATAACCCGGCGATAATAATTTGCTATCGATAATAAAACAATAACTTTTTAGATTCGGTTAGAAGCCGACGAAGTCATTTTCAAAAAAGTCCGAAATTCTTTGTTGCCTCTTTTTTAACCTTCCAGCTCCATAGTTAACTTAAAAACAATAGTTTTTTCGTAGAGCTTACGACTTCTCGAAGATGTTTGACATGAAACTTCTCGCAAGTATTGTCTTCTCGCCAGATTTTCGAATCGAAAAATTCGTAAGGCTCGTGAGCGATTCGATATTTAATTTAAACGATGCATAGTCAGTATCTTCGCGGAACCAAGCAGGTGATGGTCGTAAATCAGCTGATTGGTACTTTTTCATGATTTCACACTTCAACTACCAGCGCAGTACGATTTTGACATTAGTGCATCGCATTTCAAAAACAAAGTATTTGGAATTTTTATTTATGTTTATATGTATGTCGTCCTGCTCCCACCTTGTAATACTGCCCATGGGGGTTGTATAGAGCTTACGATTTTGTCTAGATGTGATAGTTGGTATGAAAAGGTGTACAGCTCTCCGCCTAATTGTTATTTATGAGATACTATGACACTGTAACTAAGTAGACAATGTAGTGCAAATTTGATTTATGATAATTTAATGCATTTCACTCGAAAGTAAATATTCAGCATTCAGTTTATAAACGAATAATTTATGATGTTTAAACAATAGATTTGTACAATTCATTCAAAACAATGAAACTGATTTACTCTTTTAGTATAATATATTACATTATTTTTGATAAAATTTGCATTTATGAAAGTACGCTAGTTGGTATGAAAGTTTATATCAATTAAAAAATTAATATTAGAAAAATGTACATTTACATACATAATTATGAGAGATATGTGGTTAACTGAGTTAATGAAATAATGTGAAATCTGATACAGAGATTTAAGGTAATAAATCATAAAATTAGTGTGCATTCAGGAATTCTTATTTTAGCAAAACTAATTAAGTTAATTAAATTTAATGCATTGGACAAATTGTTTGTATTTTTCATTGTATAATCAACCTTAATATTCAGAGACGAGCTATAAAATTAAATTAAAAACACGGAAAGATATGACAAATTCTGTTATAAAAAAAAATCAGTTATAAGCTATTTAACCGACCTCCTGAGATATGACTGTATTAATGACAAGACCGCGGCCCAGTCCGCACGCAGAAAATACAACATAAAATTAATTTGTATAGCCCCGATATGACAGTCCATAAAATAATCTTCAAACACTCCCGAAAAGATTGTACTCAATAATAATCCAGGGATACACCCGCAAGGATACGAGAAAGTAAGGATATACTGGATTTTTTTAAAAGATGGCGCCCAATACTGCCCTGAGTTAATGTTTTCCGAAAAGGTTTCTTCATAATCTTCAAAAATGTCTGAAAACAACAGCGAAGTAATCCGGCGTTAGTACAAAAGTATTCCGTAGCAATACTCTCGATATGATTCTTTAACAGCCTCTAAGTGGCCCCGAATACATTCTCAAAACGGATCGAAAACAATTCCGAAACTATACGACGATAATTTCGAAGTAATTCCAAAATTTTCTAGGTGATATTATTATGAAAACAATCATGAAACTGATCCGAAACAGTCGATCCTGATATGGTTCCAAGCAATTTAAAAATAGTCCCGAAAGTGGTTCCGGAATTGTCCTGTATAAATGCCGAAACTGACTACATTTTCAGAATTATTTTGAACAAAAAAATATATATATCCATTAACCATTACTACACAAATATATGTGGGAAAATGGGAATATTTAGATGTTTCAATTCGGAATGACCAGATGTTGGCTTTGTGCAATCATACCATAACGGCTGAACTAACTTCGATGAAGCTTGACTCACAGGTAGCTAATACCAACTATCTAGAATGATCTACTGCGCATGTTTTTTTTAAGGCGGTATTGTCCTGAAACTATCCCGAAATTATCACGAAAACAATACCATAATAATCCGGAAATGATCCAAATGGTCAACAGGCCTCAATCGATCCAAAAATACAGAAATAATGGCAAAAACAATGACGAATTTTTACCAAAGAAATCACGAAATAGTTACGAATATATCCCGAAACGCTCTGAAAATAGTTCCGAATTTATAACGAAATAGCCCTCAAACAGTTTCGAAATTATCTCGAAATGTTGCCTCAAACTCTATCTATACGACACAGATACCAAGTACTATGATATAGGATAAAAAGAGGACGATTTATAGCAATTTAGAAATAATGAATCAGAGATGGCGAGCGGTTAATTTGAATACTATATAAGCCCTTTAGATTTAACATCTCTATTCAAAGTCAATATACCCAAAGTTATAAAGGCCAAAAAATTTAAAAGCTATTGTTCCAAAAGTGTGTAGGACCTCACTCCTCATTTTCAAAAATATATAGCCAGTAGATCCTTTCACACTCTTTGTCGAATTTCATCCAATTACGTTTCGCCGTTCTAGCGTGATTAAGTCACAAACCGATTAACAAAAGTATTTTGGCGAATGTTGACATCAGTAGGCTGTTAGTAAGTAATCACGTAACAACAGAAACATTATGCAGCCACACTTGTGTACATGAACACAATCATCATGAATACAATCATCATTTACACACATACATGGAAGGCGACCAGATGTACATGCACACACATAACCAGCAGCTCGACGAAGAGATAACTCACTCACGCACATGTAGTCATCAGCCGAAGTTGTTACTCACACATACACACGCATATAGCTCAATTACGAAGCAGGAGATACAACAGTTTTAGAAGGCGAAACATCTAGAACTTAGTAGAAATATACGGACGAGGCAACAGAGAGTATAAAAGCAGCGCAAGCTGAGAAATAACTAATCAGTTTTGATTTAAGTACGCTATTGGTTTTGAAGTGCATATAATTGTGAAGTACTACTCCCAAAGTAATCTAAATAAAGACAAGTTTGCAATACTGAATATTGAAGTGATTTATTCAACAGTTTAGCGATTCGAACGTTAGCGGAAGGTGCATAAATATCAGAAATCCCCAGAATTCGTTACAGTATACAAAAGGAACTGTTATCAGGGGACACCACCCCTTTTCAACTCTATTCGGCCATTCTAGCGTGATTGAGTTACAATCATATGTGATTACTCAAGGGATAGAACGAAGGATTGTGATTCAGTAACCGCTGACCTAAGACTGCGGTAAGATAACTCAATTGTCTTTTTTTAATTGCTAGTAAAGACTCTCCTACTTTAAAATTGAAATCAAGTTTTGCGCATTCATTAAAATGAGTGAAATTAGGAGAAAAAAGGAAGAATAAAATTCTATAGAAGGCTCAATTTATGTGCAATATAAAAATCATTGAAAACTGTCCAAAGTTTTCGCTCAAGGATGAAACAACAAACCCATTAAAATTATTAAGAAATCCCTACTCTCCTTCCCTCTGTCTCTCTCTTTCTATTTTAGTCCTCAATCTCCATATGGGTATCTGTGGGCGTCCTCCTCTCCCCAACTCACCTCTCTGTCTATAAACGTGTCACCCTATGTTACACATCTGACCACTGATGATAGATATGAATCTTTTTACCCTCTGAGAGCACGCGAAATGGTTTATTTTTCATAACATTTGCCATTGATTCCGTCATCCCCAAAAAATTATTTGGACATTTTAAAACAACTTTTCGGTGTTTTTCACGATCATATTTTAGTTTGTGACTTCTATCGAATGTGGAAAAGCGCGTATTCAAGTTAGGATTAAGAACCCGAAAGCAGAAACTATGACTAATATTTTTTGCGATTGACAAGTTATCCGTGGATGCTTTTATGCTCTCAGTTTCCTCGTTCGCCTATTTCTCCTAAGGTCCAGACTTTTCACGAACAGCCTGCTCGAACAGTTGCTTATTTATTCTCGTTTTTGTATTTGATAGTCGTTTATTTATCTATATACATGTATATGTGGGAGTAATGCCATTATCGCTCTTAGCTGATAATTCCATATATGTGTGGCTGTTTCTTCTTCTTCTTCGCTCTTAGCTGCCTATTATATGTATGTGAAATATTCCCTTCGCTCGTTGCTTTCTTGTTTACATGTATGTGTGGCTGCTTGCTTTGCTGTTGTTGTGCATTTATTTACTGGCAGCATAAGGATGTAGTAAAATGCTAATATTCGCCACTATATCTATTCACCTTTGCATCTGACTCAGTCAATATTTACTTCTGTTTCTGCCTTAATGTCTCCGTACCTTCATTCGCCAGTCGCTTTCTTCCGCCCTTTTTGCCTTTACATCATAGCCCGCCTTCAATATGTCTTCTTCTGCAATATTCTCTCACACCCTCTCAACGTCTTGCCTATCTCTCAGTAGCCGCCTTTTTATTTTCCTGTACTTTTTCCGTCGCTTTCTATCTCTTTTTCTTTTTCTTGCTTTTCCATACACACTGTTATTCACGAAGGGAAGTCTTCTTAGCTAGCTATACCGATAATATTGTTGAGAAATTTTTTTAGACACAAAAGGGCCCCAATATTTGACTAAACATATAAGTTATGTGGGCGGACTATGCCTATTTTTTCAAAAATTTTCCCCTTCCTATTGTATCAAGACATATGGCATTTTTTTTTTGGCATTTACATTTCTATTAATAACACTAGACAACACTCAGCACAGCATTGGACTCAACTAAAAACGAAGCCCCTTCTTCAGAGAATTGGCAAACTCCAAGTGTGTATTTTAGCTATAAAAGGTTTCTCAGCTAAAAAAAAATCATCTCATTCGGAGTTAACGTTCGTGTAAAACGCATAGGTCCGCTATTTTTAGGAAGAGCATATAGCAGCATATCAATGTTTAATTTTTAAAATAATTGCAATCAATATTTTTAATTTTAATTTGATTGTTAAAGTTTTAATTTAGAGTCACCAAGAAATAAATGATTGCAGTCATGCTTTCGTTTGAATCATCAATTGTACAAAATGTCGATAATAATCAACTCAAATAAGCCAAGTGGATTAGTGCGGATTAAGATTAGACTCTTACAATTTCAAAAACTATTAGATTGTAATTTTAAAATATGTAATAAAATGATAACAAAATTAAAACAAGTAAGGAAGGTTAAGTTCGGGTGTAACCGAACATTACATACTCAGTTGAGGGGTATGGTGACAGCATAAGGGAAAATAACCATGTAGGAAAATGAACCGAGGGAAACCCTGGAATGTGCTTGTATGATATGTGTATCAAATGAAAGGCATTAAAGAGTATTTTATGAGGGAGTGGGCCATAGTTCTATAGGTGGACGCCATTTAGGGATATAGCCATAAAGGTGGATCAGGGTTGACTCTAGAATGCGTTTGTACGATATGGGTATCAAATTAAAGGTATTAATGAGGGTTTTAAAAGGGAGTTTGGTTGTTGTATAGGTGGTCGCCTTTTCGAGATATCGCCATAAAGGTGGACCAGGGGTGACTATAATGCATTTGTACGATATGGGTATCAAATGAAAGGTGTTAATGAGTATTTTAAAAGGGAGTAATCCTTAGTTCCATAGGTGGACGCCGTTTCGAGATATCGCCTCAAAGGTGGACCAGGGGCGACCCTAGAATTTGTTTGTACAATATGGGCATCAAACGAATGGTGTTAATGAGTATTTTAAAAGGGAGTGGGCCTTACTTCTACAGGTGGATGCCGTTTCGAAATATCGCCATAAAGGTGGACCAGGGGTGACTCTAGAATGTGTTTGTACGATATGGGTATATGAGGGTTTTAAAAGGGAGTGGTGGTTGTTGTATAGGTGGTCGCCTTTCGAGATATCGCCATAAAGGTGGACCAGGGGTGACTCTAGAATGCGTTTGTACGATATGGGTATCAAATGAAAGGTGTTAATGAGTATTTTAAAAGGGAGTAATCCTTAGTTCCATAGGTGGACGCCGTTTCGAGATATCGCCATAAAGGTGGACCAGGTGTGACCCTAGAATTTGTTTGTATAATATGGGTATCAAAAGAAAGGTGTTAATGAGCATTTTAAAAGGGAGTAATCCTTAGTTCCATAGGTGGACCCCATTTCGAGATATCGCCATAAAGGTGGACCAGGTGTGACCCTAGAATTTGTTTGCACAATATGGGCATCAAACGAAAGGTGTTAATGAGTATTTTAAAAGGGAGTGGGCCTTAGTTCTATAAGTGGACGCCGTTTCGAAATATCGCCATAGAGGTGGACCAGGGGTGACTCTAGAATGTGTTTGTACGATATGGGTATCAAATGAAAGGTGTTAATGAACTTTTTCATTTTCTTCTACTTAATATGGTAGGTGTCACAACCATTTTATAAAGTTTTTTCTAAAGTTATATTTCGCGTCAATAAAACAATCCAATTACCTTACCATGTTTCATCCCTTTTTTCGTATTTGGTATAGAATTATGGCATTTTTTCATTTTTCGTAATTTTCGATATCGAAAAAGTGGGCGTGGTCATAGTCGGATTTCGTTCATTTTTCATACCAAGATAAAGTGAGTTCAAGTAAGCACGTGAACTAATTTCATTAAAGATATGTCGATTTTTGCTCAAGTTATCGGGTTAACGGCCATGCGGAAGGACAGACGGACGACTGTGTATAAAACTGGGCGTGGCATCAACCGATTTCGCCCATTTTCACAGAAAACAGTTAACGTCATAAAATCTATGACCCTACCAAATTTCAAAAGGATTGGTTCATTTTTGTTCGACTTATGGCGTTAAAAGTATCCTAGACAAATTAAATGAAAAAGGGCGGAGCCACGCCCATTTTGAAATTTTCTTTTATTTTTGTATTTTGTTGCACCATATCATTACTGGAGTTGAATGTTGACATAATTTACTTATATACTGTAAAGATATTAAATTTTTTGTTAAAATTTTACTTAAAAAATTTTTTTTTTTTAAAAGTGGTCGTGGTCCTTCTCCGATTTTGCTAATTTTTATTAGGCGTAGATATAGTAATAGGAGTAACGTTCCTGCCAAATTTCATAATGATATCTTCAACGACTACCAAATTACAGTTTGCAAAAGTTTTAAATTACCTTCTTTTAAAAGTGGGCGGTGCCACGCCCTTTGTCCAAAATTTTAATAATTTTCTATTCTGCGTCATAAGTTCAACTCATCTACCAAGTTTCGTCGCTGTATCGGTCTTTTGTAATGAATTATCGAACTTTTTCGGTTTTTCGAAATTTTCGATATCGAAAAAGTGGGCGTGGTTATAGTCCGATATCGTTCATTTTAAATAGCGATCTGAGATGAGTGCTCAGGAACCTACATACCAAATTTCATCAAGATACCTCAAAATTTACTCAATTTATCGTGTTAACGGACGGACGGACGGACATGGCTCAATCAAATTTTTTTTCGATCCTGATTATTTTGATATATGGAAGTCTATATCTATCTCGATTCCTTTATATATGTACAACCAACCATTATCCAATCAAACTTAATATACTCTGTGAGCTCTGCTCAACTGAGTATAAAAATTCAGTCAATGTAAACTCTTTTTTAAAAAGAAATGACAAACGCTAATAGTTATTAAAAATAGTCTTATGTGACTAAATAAGATTAGACTAGATTAAAAAATTTAGGCTGAGAAGTATTTTATAAAGTATTTTATTATTTTTTTGTAAATATTTGGATAAATTATATACATAAGTAAATGTGTATAAATAATCAGCATACTTTACAAGACTAATGTTATATAATGTACAGCAAGCAACATTTATTTGTCACATAATATCCACAGAAAAAATTTAATTATAATGATTGATCATAGAAATAGAATAATAATATTATTATAGACACCGAAATGTAGAATTTAAGCTATAAATTAGAAAAATTAGTAATGAAAATATAATTTAAATTTATAAACAAGGATTATGTAAGAAAAAACTTTAAAATATATATAAAGAAAACAAGTCTAAAACAATATTAGAACAGACTAATTGTAATATTGTTAAGAAACAAAAATATATTTAAAAATGAATACAAAAACGGCAATTAATAAATAATAAGAAAAACGCTTTTATAATTTCTGTAAAATTCAAAATAAGTAAATAAAGGATTACAAATTTGTATTTTAAAATATTTTTATTGGAAACAAATTTTAGTGTAAGTATATTAGAAATATTGTAAAATTTTTTTTATTGCAAATTGTTGTGCTGGATTGGTTTGTGATTAAGTTGCCCTAACCGAACCATTTTTTTATTGACGTGCTCACAAACCACATTCGCTGTCATCTGTCAACGTCCATGCTGAAATTGAAATACAATTTTATTGCAACTTTTTTAAATGGACTACCTGCTATCAGCTGATGTGGAAAATGCTCTACGCGCCTTGAATTTATTTTTATTTAAAGCTGCATATCAAATAAATATAAATTCAAGGTGCGATAACCTCCGAAGAGGTGGCTTTCCATTTTGTGTCGTGCTCCCTTTAATTTTTCCTACAAATTTGTGGGACGTAGGTCCCATGTTTACGCCGACTCTGAACGGCAGATGAGTTTTCACTTCCAAGTGGCGACCCTGCTTACAAAAACTTTATTCAAATTGAAACAATTTTCTTCTAAACTTTGATGTTACTTTGACCGGTAGTTGAACCCAAGACCTTCGGTTATTTAGGCAGAGTAGGCTAACACCACTCCACGGCCGTCACCTGTTATATGCAGCTTTGCTTGAAATATTATTCGTGTAAAGACTTTTATGCGGAAATTTGCTTGCTATTTTTTCATTAAATGTTTTTAATAAACGCATCTTACAAATAGAACTTTATTGAACTACAATTGTATTGCCCATAAAACTGTATTAAAAAAAATTTATAAATAAACTGTTAGCAAAAAAATCATTGTGTACGTGCTATGTTATATTGATACAAATCAGATTCTCTGATGAAGATGTAAAAAAAAAAATCGAAACGCGTAGAACAAGAAAACCTCTAGTTTTATTGTGTTTAACCGCCTAAGCCATTTGGCCGTTTCGTAACAAGTCACGACTGCTATCCTTGTTTGGCGATAACTGTGCCAATTGATAGCACCAAGGGAAGTCAAGTCTTCCTCCACCTGCCTCTACCAATTCAGTGGAAGTCCCCGCTCCTCTGCTTCCATACTGCGGAGTAGACTAAAATACTTTCTTGACCGAAGCAACTTCGCCCATGCGCCTAAGCATAGAAGCCTTTGGGCGTTTATTTTTTTATAAGTATATCGGCCGAAAAGCTCCTTTTAACCAAATCACAAAAATCGTTAAGCCCGAAAAGTCTAATAGCGACTTTAACAAAATTTCTCAAAATGTTTCGTACAGCATTTTCCACACCTTCTTTGTGACATGCCTTAATACTCACCCTCTATCGACAGACAGTTCTCAACGTCCAATACGCAGCTATTACCAAATACTTCCATTTGTTCCCCATTGGTAGCGCAAACTGGTTCATAAATAATAGGGCATGGACGGAAGCACTGCTCACGCACCAAAGGATCTACGTGTTGAAGACAAAGCGACATGGTTGTGAGGCGCCAAACTGGAAATAGGAGAGAAAAAGTTTTATTTGTAGTGTACAAAGAATTAAAATTTTTGGAAAACTAAAAACTTCCAAAAATGTAAATAAACTTTCTTGAACAGAGCGTCTGACCTAGTACCCGGAGCGTCTGCATAAAGGTTATACAATCATAATGCCATAAATCTTTCGAAGAACTTTTATCTCGGACACTGCAAGATCCATCGCATCATCTCCCGACACCGTCTATAGTTCCTAGCCATACATCAGGACAGGTATGGCGAGAGACAAGTACTTCGACTTGCCCTTGTTTATCTCTGTAAGCCATTAATTAAGGTATTGTCCACTGTACATAACGATGTCTGACCTTTGCTAAAATTTCGTAATAAAAAAAAACCAACCCTACTTACCTGTTCCTGTGCTGCAGCTCGCATATCGTCGTAAACAATCATTGTGGAAGTAACGGTAAACCCCCTGCGTGGTCCTAGAGTTTATGCCCTCCGATATACGTTCAACTGCACCATCGGCGGCCGCACAAACTGGAGCGAATATTTTTGGACAACGAGCAGAACATATTTTGGAACTGGTCGATTGACTGCTTTTAGCAGTGGAAAGTATAATAACGAGTATTAGAGATGTAGCGATTTTCATTTCCATCGATTCTTGGTCGCCAACTTAAAATGTTTCGATAATCAGATAAATATTGTATTTTATACAAAAAAATCTTGAGGCTTGGACGACTTGTTTGTAACGTTCAACTTTTCGGTTAAGCAAATAGAGCGTAGATGATAAAGTTTTTCTTATTTGTAAAGCAATCCATGAAATTCGATGAACTCTTATCGGCAATCCATATTGTATTATTAACCTTGACCCTGAAGTTGTAGCGTAATAAAAAAGTGGACAGAACGAGTTGATACTTGAACTTACGTATATATACAAACAATAAAGACAGCAAGTTCTATAAAAGACCTCGGTCGTACCAGAAGTAATGGAAACTTCAGTCGCGTTAGTGCAACCCTTTTACAAAAGACAGCGGCAATACGCATTTTCTCAAAGAGTTGAAGTCGCAAATAGTTCGCCGAAGGTGTACACCTAAAGACTGAGATGATGTCAATACTATCGAGACTTTCCAGTATAGCGCTCTCAGAACAATAACGGGATGTGTATCTATCTTAAGTATAATGTGTCATAATTACTCAAAGCACAGTGAAATGCCTAATGATGAGTTCCCGCTGGGGTGCCCCTTACGGCAAACTCCAACATGCAGCAATGCAGGATTGTCTCCCAGGCGATTACAAAGGCACCTCTATGGTACGACAGAGTACCGGCAGTCTATCTACGAAATCTAATAGCAAATTGCAAATCTTTTTCATTTACGCTCCTCAGTCGCCACCTATAGCAGAAGAAATATGTACCTGGATGCGCGCTTGTCTCCGGAACAACTTGGAACTTGACCCTGATATAGATTAAAACCTTACTTTCCATTTAAGGAGGTGGTTCACATCATGTGCGGATTCTTGTTTCTAGCAGTATGCACACGAGCAATCTAGTGCTGTCAAAAGTATACAGAAATGATCAGGATAACGAGCTGAGCTAACTTAGCAATATCCGCCTGTCTGTCTGTTTGAACGCATCTAATCCCTCAGTTTTTGAGATATCTTGATAAAATTTGGTGATCTGCTATATTTGGGTGTACGATTGATCATTTGTCTGAAGCGACCAGATAGAAACACTATAGAGAAAGGTCGGAACGCTATAGAAAAAGAGGGTTTTTGTTATTTATTCCTCATTTTAACAGTTAGAATATTGAAATTGCACGGGATGATTACATAAACGGCGTACATTGTTGTCTGAAAAAATTGTTAGGAGCAGTCATATTGTGACGAATATTAGCTTCACTAATTGATCTCAAATCCCTAAGGTTATTAAATAAAGGCACAACAACATTAAAGCAAGCTACATAAACACATGAATCATCATTTACCTACATATATACAAGGCAGCAGAGAGGTACTCACCATCAGTCGAAGTAGTACTCCCATATACACACGCATATGGCTATGCGAGGAACGAGGATTCGTATGCGGTAAATTAGATGGCATTTACGTTTTCAGTTGCTATATACCACCTAGTACGCCGCTGGACGCGTTCGAACAAATCGTCGAGAAAATAGCCATGGATGCGACGTTGCGGAAGCGTTTTGTCACCGCGGGAGACTTTAATGCATGGGCTATAGAGTGTGGCTCACAGAGAACATCTCTCAAAGGGAGGGCTCTGCTCGAAGCATTTGCATGCCTTGATGCAGCGCTCCTTAACGTGGGTGGCCAAAACACCTTCTTAAGAAACAGGTTCGGCTCCGTAATCGTCCTAACGTTTGTCAGCGCCAATCTCTACAGGTTGGCTGAGTGGAAAATCAGTGATTGCTATACCCAATGTGGACATCAACCTCGAGGGGGGAAGGCGGCCCACTATACAGCCACCCTTAAAAAACAGAGGTTGCAATATCAATATTTTTGGCCCCGACATATTCAAACTAATGTTGACAACAGTCGAAGATAGAGGAAGTGCCAACGACATGGCGAATAAATTAATGCGGATATTAGAGCAGCATGCGATGCGTCAATGACTAGAAAGCCCAAGCGCAAACAACATTGTTCCACATTTTGGTAGAACGAACGCATACACTACCTAAGTAGAGAGTGTATTCAGGCTAGGAGGCGCTTTCACTGAGCCAGAGGGAGACCGGACTTTGTAGAGTGCATAGCTACCTACAAAAGAGCGCGACTCGCACTTAAGAGAGCAATAAAAGATAGTAAGCGCGAATGCCTTCTTAAGCTTTGCGATGACGTCGAGAATGACCCTTGGGGTACAGCTGATAAATTGGTTTTTAAGAACTAGCTCTCACTTATAACACACCAACATTTGCGAAACTATTTAATGCATGCTTGGCTGAGGGGACATTTCCTACAATATGGAAACGACAAAAGCTGGTACTGCTGCCAAAGCCTGGTAAAAATACGTCGGAACCATCTAGCTACTGGCCCATTTGACTGCTCGAATCCGCCGGTAAATTTCTTGAGCGAGTCCTCTATAATCGACTCGAAAAAGAAATCGAAGATGTGGGGGGTATTTCCGATAACCAGTTTGGGTTTAGGAAAGGAAGATCTACCATCCACGCTGCGAACATGGCGAAGAAAGTGGCCCAAGAAGCCGTAAGTAGCACTCGGTGGCTTGAAGGCTCTAAGGAATATTGTCTTATCGTTACTTTAGATGTGAAAAATGCCTTCACACTGCCAAAAATTCTACACACGCTGGACCGGATAGGCATATCCCTTTAACTGCGTAGGATCATACGCAGCTACTTTGAAGGTAGAGTGCTGGAATATGAAACGGATGCTGGAGTAGAAAAGCTTCACGTCACAGGCGGTGTTCCTCAATGCTCCGTGCTCGGTCCACTGCTTTGGAACATTATGTACGACGGGGTATTTCGCCTCAAGGTACCCAATGGGGTGAAAATTATCGGCTTCGTGGACGATATCGCATTGGTAGTCACGGTCAAGCACCTAAGCGAAATATGCGCCAAAGATAATACAAGCATAGCGAGGGTTCAATCGTGGCTTCCGGAAAATGGACTGCTTCTGGCGAAACAAAAAACAGAGGCTGTACTCATATCAAATAGGAAAAGGGTAGAGCAGTTCACTATAAGAATCGGCCGTCATGACATCGACACGCTGCCTGCAATAAAATACTTGGGGGTTATGATAGACAGGAGGTTGTCATTCAAAACCTACTTAGAGTATGCCAATGAAAAGGTAGCAAAAACCGTAGCAGCATTATCTAGGATAATGATAAATGCAAGAGGACGAAAGCAAAGACGGCGTCAACTTCTGGCTGGCGTTGTAAAAAGATAAATACTTTACGGGGCTCCTGTTTGGCATCAGGCTACGGAGTATAAATCATACTTCCGCGGGGTAAAGTACACCTACCGCCTGTGTGCACTACGCGTCTTCAGCGCCTTTAAAACTGTCTCTGACGATGGAGCACGAGAGCTAAGCGTGCAGAAGTGGCAGCTCAGGTGGAATGCCTCAACAAATGGACGCTGGACACACCATTGTATCCCAGATATTAATATATGGATATCTAGAAGGCACGGCGAGGTAGATTTCTACCTCACACAGTTTCTGAGTGGTCACGGACGCTTTAAGGAATATTTTCACGGATTCAATCACGAGCCTAACAAAATATGCGATCACTGTGGCGGCGATACAGTAGAAGATGTTTACCATGCATTTTTCAAGTGTCCTAGGTTCTATAGCTAGAGATGCAAACTACGCAGAATTCTTGGAGAAGATTACACTCCTGAAACAATTGTTGGATGCATGCTACAAAGCAAGGTAAAATGGTCCGCGGCATGCGATGTACTAGCGGAAATAATGAAGTGTTTACGAAGTCTGGAAAGGCTCCGGCGAAGCATCGAACATTGAACAGTCGATTTTTGTGGGTGGAGAACAAAACTGCAAAGGTGGAGGGGACCGAGCTGAGCACGTATTGGATGCAAGACATCCGTACAATTAGCGGCGTCAGAATGATAAAATAAGAAAAGACCCGAATATATGTAGGTAATGTAATAGTAAACCAGGCGACGGATTGGAGACAAGACCTCTTCAACAGTGCGAATACTGCCCCAGGTGAAGGAATAAAGCACGGATTGGAGACACGGTCTCTTCAACCGTGTGAACAAAAGCAGTCAACATACACGCAACGACAAACGTACGGATTGGAGACAAGGCCTCTCCAACTGTAGAAACAACGAGTAGGAGTGTAAACGTCTCACATGTAATCAGGGTTTATACACGGATTGGAGACAAGGCCTCTCCAACCGGTGGAAGTACGAGAAAAGCCGCCGGTACGTATTGTGGGTAAAAAAAAAGAAAAACATATTAAAATTAAATGAAAAAAGAAAAAAAAATCTATGAATGAAATTTAAAAAAAAAGCTATTTAAATTAAATAAAAAAAGCCCTACAATACAAGTAGTCGAACGCACAAACATGCCACAAGTACTGCATGCACAGTATTTAAGATATGCTTGGAAATATTCATAGAAGTGGTGTCAAGCACATTGAGGTCGTAAGCAGGGCGTGCCAGTCCCAGCTTTAACTACACCGCGGGACTATCAAAGCACAGCAACGTGACCCCGACAGACGTAGAGATTAGTGCTCAACCTACCTCCCGACGGAATAGTACGGTAGTACCGGGGGGTAAATGGTAGACAGACGGTAGGAGCTTTAGTGCGTTTAAAGTCCTACACTAACTATCAGGCTTTCGATGCTTCCTCCTCTAAAAAAAAACAAAAAAACAAAAAAAAAAAAAATTTTAAAAAAATGGCTATGCCTGTACATACATGTACATATATGGACAGTAACCAAGCATGAATTTCGAGAAGTTACTAGACCTTAGGAGAAATGGGTGGACGAGGCAACAGAGAGTATAAAAGCAGCGAAAGCTGAGTAGTCAGTAACCAGTTTTATTTAAGCACGCTATTGATTTCGAAGTATAAGTGTTATTATGAAGTAAAGACCATTTTGCATTATGGAATATTGGAGTTATATATTCAACAATTTAGCGATACGAACGTTAGTAGAAGGTGTATAATAAGTGGAGTTTCCCTAAATTCGTTACATTATACATAATCTATATCCCATACAACCGATTATTCAGATAAGAGGTTTGACGTAATTTCTTCCTCCTTTTAATCGCTAAGTGCTTCAAGTTTTCCCCGATGCTCGCAAATACGGCATATGCTATTACCTGAAAAAATTGTTAAGATCAGTCATATATATCCGATTCAACCGATTGTTTAGATAGGAGAAATAACATTTCATTTTAACAGCTAGAAGCTAGAAATTTCACAAAACACTTGCACGTGCTTATGTCATGCGTTACTGTCTGGAAAAATCGACAAGATCGGTTACATTGATTATAGGTTTAACGTTGTTTCTTCCCCATTTTAAAAGCTAGAAGTTCGAGGATTCACAGGATGTTTACATATATAGCATGTGTTGTTTTCTCAAAAAATCGATCGGTCGTATATATAACATATATCCCATACAAGTGATTAATCAGATTTTATGAACTTGAAGTTTGAAATTTCAACTCATTGTTCAGCTCCATTCATGAAAAGTGTGTCCTCATTTGTCTCCATTACACTCATTGTTACCACAAGACAAACATTTGGACCAGCTATTACATGAAAAAATGTGCATGTCCCAAACGACCACATTTATTAAACTGTCTTATAGTTGGAGCATAAAAGTCCACTCTAAGCAGGGTTTATTCAAAAGTATTTTCCTTGCAAATTTTACTTCTACGAAAACCAACCTTCAAAGTTGTTAAAGGAGTCAGAGTTCCTACAGCATTTTAATTTTTCCTAATAATAAATGTGATGAGGATTCACAAAACTTTGTCATACAATTGACGCAGTTAGCAGCTGTGTCTTCTAGGGGAATTTTACAGTTATGAATCATCATTTGCGATCCCCAACAACAATTTTTGGTCGAAGACAACGAATTTATACGACGGGAAAAGTTGCCTCAACATTATTCAGACGACTATTTGGAGAAGCTTTACACAATACGTCGTGATCGTATACCCAGCTTCCTTGAAAAGGTTTTCAAAATAATTTTACGTACCGGCAAATATTTGAATGGTATCCGGCAATGTGACAAAAAAGTAGCTCCGCCACAACAAATGAATTTACATACATTTTTATGAGTCAGATGCATAATGTGTGGACCCTATAAGATATCTATGATAAAAATATTGACATTAAAAAGTAATTATATAATAAGCCTTTTTATTTAAATGAATGTAATTGAACTTGTTTAGTTATTTTTTTAAATAAAATAAAGACTCTCTCAGTGCCTACTTTTTTTGAAGACGAGTCGCTTTTACTGGCATGGGAAACCGTTTCTTAGCCGACTTATTTTGTTTTGTTGATTTTCCGACAGGGTGGATAAATGATGTATAGTGGAACGATTTTCCGTCATCCCTTGTCAAATCTGGTTTTGAGACAAACCGATTTCGGCGTTGTGCCAACATCAGTGTCGATTTTCGTTCTGATCTGTTGTTGTCGTTTGTCCTGTATTTATAGTTCGTAGGTACATGAGCAGGTATTGTCAAAATTGATGCTATTTAGTTATGTGTATGTGCTGTGTGTTCATTCAGAACTGAGGGTGGTTTTTACTGGTCGATTTGTGTGGCTGACTGGGGCACGTAAAAATCCGTAATTTTAGTTGTTTGACCTTCTTTGTGGGTTTGTTGTTTTGGTGCGTTAATTGGTTTGTGTTTATTCGTTGTTGTGCGTTTGCCTTTTGTACCTGTGTGATTACTTTGTTTCTTGTAAACAAGTTTTAATGGCTCGAATATTGTGTCAGAATTTATGTTTATCTGTTCGTTTATTATTTTAACGTCGAATGTTTTCTGTTTGTAGATTTCCATATTTTCGATTACGCTGAGACGTCGGCCTTTTCCTTGTATGTGAAGAACCCTAACTGTTTTGTTGATGTTTGCTGGGGAACATTCATTATCGACCATGTCATTCGCGAAGTTAAACTCGGGTATAATGTTTGGATTCCGTATTTTTTTGTTGTAATCTTTAATATGTTCTCTGAACCTCGTTCTTATTTGCCGTCCTGTTTCTTAGCCACTACAGCATCCTTCAGAAAATGGAAAAATTTTCATTTGTTTTCGCTGGTTTTCTTGATGTTGGTGTTACATCCAAACACTGCATAAGGCATTATTAATATGATTATTTAATTAATGCCCCTATTACCGTTTACAACTCAACTTAGTTGGGTTGTAATTAAAACAACTCAACTTTAAGACAACTCAACTCCTGTTTGGTATTATGAATTACAACTTATTTCAGTTGAAGTTGAATTGATGGTGCCAACCTAAAAAAGTGATAATTTGACAGATAAATGAACAGCTGATCAATTTGTGGCGGAAATTCAAGCATTTGCAAAAGTGATTTTTTTTTTATAGCAAAATGGATATCAATTAAATAATATTAAATTTATTTTATAACGACGAAAATTTGGTGACAAAATTGACATGGCGCGAAAACTGAAATATTTCGCATGATCACTCCAATCCCTTGGAACTACCAAGCACCAAGTAAGAGAACGTTTAAATGACAAATGATCAGCTTCAAATGAAGTTATTTTGCATAGTTGTAAGTTAGTTTCGGTTAAGTAAAGAACAATATTGCTCGAGGGACGGCTGTACCCCTATTTTAAAACTACACTCCTTGCTGACGGCAGCTATAAAAAGTGCTGTCGAAATGATTTTAGTGTTGGACTGGACAACATCTACAGTTAAGAACGAGTCTTTAGATATTGAGGAGCATATTTGTGCGAAGTGGATTAAAACCCATACGACTCCAGAGCAAAGCGCTACAAAAACCGCGTTTCACTCTAATACAGGATTCCCAGGAGTAGTGGGTAGTATCGATGGGACTAGCGTTCGCATAATTTCACCTATTTTAGCTGTATCCGAACTGTGCCTTGCCTCGTCCCACTTCGGGATGTCGCTCCAGAAAGTCAAAAAATGTTCAATGTAATCTTTGATGAAAACTTGTTTTTTCTATAAATGTGTACGAAATTGCTGATTACAAAGATTGTTTAAATGAATTTAAAAAAGGTTTAATTACTCGCTTTCCATTTTCGTTCATTCATTCATTTCTTTAAATAAAAAATTAGTGCAATGAGACTGAACATCCATATCAAGTAAACAATAGACAGTGGTGTAAATATATTAATAAAAATATATAAATAATATTAACACTAATAGTAATAATAATAACAATAATAATAATAACATTAGTAATAACAATAGTAATAATACTGTAACGAATTTAGTGCAATTCCGCTTATTTGCAACATTCTACTAACGCTCGTATTGTTAAATTGTTGAATAAATAACTCCAATATTCAATAATGCAAAATGGTCTTTATTAGAGTACTTCACAATAACAATCATACTTCGCAACCAATAGCGTGCATAAATTAAACTGATTGCTCATGCCTCAGCTGGTGCTGCTTTTATACTCTTCGGTTTCCTCGTTCGCATATTTCTAGGCGTTTCTCCTTCTATAATTTACTAGTTCGCTGAAGATTTCATACTCTTGTGAGTATCTCAGAAATATGCACGTGTATGTGTGAAAACTACTTTGCTGATGATTACATACTTTTATGAGCATCTCTCCGCTGCTGCATGTACATATATATAGACATAATGATTGATTTGTTTATGTAGATACAAGTGACTGCTTAGCATCGGCTTAGAGATGACAGTATCCCTTAGTGTTGCTAATATTCGTCAAAATACTTATAAGGAATCATTAATAACCTATAGATGGTCGGTCAGAATTTAAGTCCGAATTTGCGAAATAAGAAAATAAGATTTGCTTGAAATTACTTTTGTTTAGTTTCCCCCTAATGGAGGCAGGTATGGAATTCCAGGTTCTTATAGTATTCACAAAGATCAACCTCGCAGTGGCTACGAAATTAAAGGTAGGGAGAATTAAATCACTGGTACGCTCAGAACTCGTGAAAACAAGTTTGTCAAACAGGTAAGAGGGGGACTTACATGACATAAGACGAAACAGAAAAATACAGCTTCTGGCTTTATCGTACTAAAAAATATCACATCCCAAAAGTTTATTCCTCCAGCTGGAAATGTGATCATATCTCTTAGGACCATAAACGTACCGAGTAATGTGATTGAATAACACATCAATTTTGTGGGCAGATTGTGAATCCAACTTATTATAGACTAATTCGGAGTATGAAATTATAGGTATCAGTGGTTGGGTAGCGAGTCTCCGCCTAATGGCCACTATACAATTTACAGGAAAGAAAATCCCGCTATGTGGCGCGCTAAGTGAGATAACTATAAATCCTTGAAAAACGAGGGGAATCTTGCAATCGATTTTTGAGTAACTTCCCGGTGAGCTGGAGATATGAAGCTTGAGCCGTAAGTCAGAACCCGGTGACAATGCAATATTTTATCAAGAAAATTCCGCTAGGTGGCGCACGGATCGAGATATTAGGAAAATTAATTTTAATTTGGGAATCTTTCAATCGATTTTTCACTGACTTCCCGGTGACCTAGAGAATTGTAACATAGCACATAGTTCGAGACCCGGTGACAATACTATTTACAGAAAATAAAATTCCGCTAGGTGGCGTGCTAATTGAGATTACTACAGATCCCTGAAAAACGAGGGGGATCTTACGATCGATTTTTAAGTAACTTGCCGGTGAGCTAGAGACTTGAAACATGGGCCGTTGGTCAGAACCCGGTGACAATGCAACATTTGATCAAAAAAAATTCGATAGGTGGCACGCGAATCGAGATATTAGGAAAATTAATTTTAATTTGGGAATCTTTCAATCCAGTTTTAACTAACTTCCCGGTTACGTAGAGACTTGAAACTTGGCACTTAGTAGGCTGGTGACAATACAACTTATAGAAAACAAAGTTGCGCTTATTTGTTGTTGTTAATAAGCTCTCTATAGGCGTAGGCGCAATGGTCTGTATGGTGTATTTATTATGTGTAACATTCAGCGTTGACAGATTGACGACGCCGTCGTCATTTTGACGATTTTAAACTACAATGACGCTTGGACGATTTTGTAATGAAAAATTACGATTTAAGCCTGCCTTCTATGTAAGAGATATTTTAAATATTCAAACACCAAGAAATTACATATATTTAAAATTGAGATACAAGCTTTTTATCAATTTGCACTTTTATGCCATTTCCAACACTAAGTTTTATTAAAATTTGCTCTTATCTTTTGTATGCTTACTAGCGCTGTGCAAGAATGACATTTGATATATGTACATTAGACTGGGTATATTTATTAACCGATATCGCGCCATCGATTTTTCGATAGGATTTGGGCTCAGGAAAAAAAAATTTAAAATTTTTTTAGTAGGTCCTGAAAAAAAAATCAAAGTCGAAAAAAAGAAAAAAAGTTAAATTTCGCAGGTTCGATTAACTTTCGTCCATACAAATCGACCCACCCTAATGTACATACAAGCCACGCAAGGAGAATTTGAGTGCGAAAGTGAAAGTGAAAGAATTTAATCAAAATGGATAAATTTGTGAAATTTCCGAGCAAGAAAAATTCAAATTTAAACAAATTGTATTATTTTTTATATTGAACAGTATGATCAAATTAAAAAGCGTTTTGATTTTAACAAGGTTGTTCTACAAAACTTAAGTTTCATAGATCCCAAAGAAGTTGTTGGAAAAAAATTGATTCTTTGCATATGGTGGGGAATAAAAGTTTTTAGAATTTAAGACATATTTTGAAGACATTTCCAAAGTTGCTCCAGAAGTTTTTTGAAAAATTACTTCTACTATCAAAAGAGCTGACTCTACGTACGCTTTTTGCTATGCTTGCCACACTCTTCAGCGAATATAGAACGAATTTTTTCAAAAATAAATTTAAACAAAACCAAAATCCGAAACCGTCTGGAAAGTGATACATCAAAAGGAATGTTGCTAGCCCAAGATTATTTAAATTTGAATAACTTTTCCTGTTATAATATTGAACCGCAAATATGCCAAAAAATTCGAAAATGTAAAACCAAGAAACTAAAATGATATAGGAGTTTTTGCGAGGTTCGATTCGAGCAAAAAGAAAACAAAAGAATAATAATTGTTAAAATGACTGAAAACAAGTACCTTTTGTATGTAATACAAAATGTATCTTTTAAGACGTTTTTCTTATTTATAAAATAAAACGAAATAAATTGAAAACGATTTTACATGTTGTATGTGGCAACAAAAAATAACAATCAAAGACAATTTTCAGAAAGGTGCCTTTAAAATTAACATAGTTGAAATGAAATCCGGCCATCTCATTTTGGTTTACGGCGAATACAAATTTACGTAAATACGCTGGTAACATTTCAAGTATGTAGCGTTTATTGCTGTTTCTCTCAGGCTGCATTATTGTTACATTTTCCAAGTCGGGAGAGTGTCCAATGGTTCTGAAGTGTTGAGATAAAGCTGCCTTGTTGTCGGAAATCCTGGTCTTCAATTTCGATTTAGTTGTCCCCACAAATACTTTGTCGCATACGTGGGACCCATCGCCATTACAACCAATTTGATATATAGCGTCGGATTCATCACATTTCTTCTTTTCTGCTTTTCGTATTGCTAAAAATCTTACGGCGCAACGTATTTTTGTATGTGAAAGCTAATTTAAATCTCCCTCTGTCATATATATTTGAATATTTTATTCTATTAGATATACCAGATACAAATATGGTCGATTTATACATATTCTTTGTATCATTAGTTGGTTTATTTGTATTTAATTTGACGAAATAATCTCTTATATAGCTCTATATTATTATAAACTCATTATTTTGTAATATGTCTTTTATTGTTTTTATATTCTCCATCACTAATGGAGAGAACTCTTCTGACAAATTTCTTGGCCGTGTTCACTATCGTTGCCTTGTCATTATTTGAGTTGTAAATGAGTAGCATATCCGATGCAGTGGGCCTCTTTTGTACCAATCAAATGAATGTTTGATATTTCTTCTTATTATTAAGGTATCTAAAAAAGGCAGCTGCCCATCAGTTGCGACTTCAAAAGTAAACTTGATGCTCCTATTGTATCCATTCAAAGCGTTAAGCATCTCTTCCATGGTATCAGTTTTTACAATGGCGAGCAAATCGTCCATATATTGTGATGTGAGTCTTCTTCGAATTTCTGTAACAATTCTTCCCTCACAATATCCACTATTGCAGGAGATGCTGGTGACCCCATAGGCATTCCTTACCGTTGCTCATAAATTTTATTTTAGAACCTTTAACTCAGCACTGCAGAACCACTGGACACTCCCTCGACTTGGAGAATGTAACAATAATGCAGCATGAGAGAAACAGCAATAAACGCAACATACTTGATATTTTACACAAAATAAATACACCAAGTGACAAACGCATAAATTTTAAATCAGACACAGACCATTGCGCCTACGCCTATAGAGAGCTTATTAACAACAACAAAAAAGGCATATAATGAGAGTGTGACTTCGTTTGCACAACTGTTCACCTTCTGCTGATTTGAACGTCGCGTCGCTTTCTATTGGAGATCTAATGTATTGATATTTGTATAAAAATTTGTTTACGATTATGTATTTTATTGTTTACATTTTTTAATGTTCTTTTCTTACCCTTGTTTGTTAAAATATAAAGTATAAAGTTAGTCGACCAGGTGCAGTCATAAGTCTAAGTTGGCATCTGGGATAATTGTATAGTTATGTATGTATGTATAATAGGTTTACGCCGATCACCATATCGGCAGCGGCGCCGGCGGCGTGGGCGTATTTTAATAATCTAATACACCATTTCGGAGCTATTGTGTTAATAAATAATAGTTTAAAAAAACTAAAAAAACACGCTTTTATAGTAAACCGAACTAAAAAATAGAAAATAATTTTCAAGTAAAAAGAGTTTATATAACAGTAGTAGAAGGTCAAACAATCATTTATAATTAATCACCTTAAAATAAAATTATAATAAAATTTAAGTTATTAACAGAATAATTTAATTCACAGTAAAAACTGTGGGGTGCATTTGACTACATTTCATATCTTTCCTCTCAGATAGTTGCCAATAAAATGATTGTAACATTCAAGCACCCCACGGTATATCCGGACGCCCGCCTCAAGGTAGTGGAGGCGCGTTATATCCCCTCACGAACAAGGGCTAGAGCCTGGGTTCCAGTGACGTCAACGGACCCAGCTGACATCCTGGAGCTGCTCCAGGAGTACAAACCGCCACAGGTTTGGAAGTCAACCCGGATAAAACCGAGCTTGTTCTCTTCACGAGAAGGTACAAAGTACCAAATCTTACACAGCCAAGAATTGGGGGTACTTTCTTAGCGTTTAGCGATCAAGTCAAGTATTTGGGAGTCATTCTGGATAGGAAGCTATTATGGAGTGACCATATAGTGGACAAGAAGACAGCAGCAGAGCTGTTCACCTGCAAGAAGGCAATTGACACCCCCTGGGGATTCTCCCCTATGGTGACCTACTGGATTTACACAGCCATTGTGCCCCCGATTCTTCTTTATGGTGCCTTGGTCTGGTGGCCTGCACTAGCTAAAAGCACCTATCTTAAAATGCTTCAAAAGGTACAACGGAGTTCGGAATTACCGGGGCTCTCGGCTCCACTCCAGATTCCGTTGCATACATACATGAATACATAGATACAGGCCATGCTAATAAAAGCGTGTTAAAAAGGGCTCCAGTATGCTCTTTCGTATACGTGCCATGCATTCACTTCTATCAATAATAAAGGAATGAGTTTTTCGCATTATGTGCAAGGTTTCAAATCTATGGCTATCTGGGGTGGTCATAAGTTCAATTTACCTTATGTCCGTTAACCTTATATCACCCCGCTATCACATTATTGCATTGCCATCGAGCCTTGATACGTGTGCAAAGTTTCAATCAAACTTATGGCCATTCAAAGTGGTAATAAGGCCAACTGACCTTATGGCCGCTGATCTTATGTCACCACACCATCACATTAATGCATTGTCATCGAGCCTTGATACGTGTGCAAAGTTTCAATCAAACTTATGGCCATTCAAAGTGGTAACAAGGTCAATTGACCTTATGGCCGTTGACCTCATGTCACCACACCACCACATTAATGCATTGCCATCGGTCCTTGATACGTATACAAAGTTTCAAATTAATCAGACTTCTAGAAACAGGTGAAAAATAAACTCAAAGATTCCGTTACATACAGGCCAAGCTAATAAAAGCGTGTTAAAAAGGGCCCCAGTATGTTCTTTCGTAGATCTGCCATGCTTCCACTTCTATCATTAATAAAGGAATGCGTTTTTCGCATTATGTGCAAGGTTTCAAATCTATGGCCATTGGGGGTCATAAGTTCAATTTACCTTATGTCCGTTAACCTTATGTCACCACGCCATCACATTAATGCATTGTCATCGGTCCTTGATACGTATGCAAAGTTTCAAATTAATCAGACTTCTAAAAACCGGTGAAAATTAAGCTCAAAGATTCCGTTACATACAGGGCAAGTTAATAAAAGCGTGTTAAAAACGACCGCATTCGAATACGGATCATATGTTAAGGTTCGGCCCTTGATTTTGTTGTGAAATATCAGGCGAAGGATAAAAACTTCGCTCACTATATTAAATATAGACATAGATATGGCTGAGATTACCTCGATTTTTTTCTTTTTCGAATTTAGTGGAGTGAGTTTTTATTTTAAAAATTGTATTTATTGAAAAATAAAATTAATAAATGAAATTAATTTAATGGAGTGAGTTTTTATTTAAAAATTCTATTTATTGAAAAACAAAATTAATAAATGAAATATCTCTCGAGACTATATATTTAGTTTTGAGTTACGTCGTTGGGATCGTATGTTTACTGTTTGCAATAAAATCCTTTGTCGACATAAGTTATGCCAACGTTTAAATCAAAATCTGCAATAAAGGCTTAAGTCGATGTAAGATGTAAGTGTACATATTTCAAAATTAGCAATAACCCACTATGTTATTTTAGTGCGAGAATTTCTTTTAATACACATTTGTTTTAAAAACGAGTTAGTGGCCTTTATTAACTTTACTTGAACCTATATGAGTACCCGTTTTATTTTTCAAATATGCACTTTAACCTTAAATATCGATGTGCGGCAAACTAAAATATAAGACTTAATCGGTTATTGCAATAAAGCACAAATATATCAGCACTCTGATGTTTGCGAATGTACCCACTCTGTACTATTAATTTAGAAGTATTATATACAGTTATGACAGCATTTGATTTATAACAACACTTATAAACATCCCCTAACTCGTTTTATATAATCTTGAGCATAACTTGCAGCAGATAAATCTGTATTAAAATTTGAAACATAAATTGATCCCACCGCAGCTCAAAGAGTTCCATGCACAACGCCCAGCCCTCCAGGATCTCCATTCTCAACTCTTAAGACATTTGCAGAACAAATCGTTGTTCATGGAAAAAACGATCACAAGAGCTCCAACTTATTACAGTATCGACAGTAGAACGGATAATAGGCCTAAATCCAGTATGGTATTCGCATAGTGAGCCGCATCCACTAAATTGCCATTCCATGTCCGGTTCCTATCTGTAGGTAAAGGGAGGTTTCACTTAAATTATACCTATATCTATATCAAAATCGCCGCTTCCCCTGACACCTTTATAAATAAAACGAAGCGCTTCGCGAACTTGTCCAGTTTCTAATATATTGTCTACACCAGCTTAAACTGTGATCATTTTATTTTCTTTTTTCCTCACTCATTCGAAAACTGTAACCACGAATTCCATAGTGACCAATGAACCAACGCAAGGATATTTTTAAACCTTTCTTGAAAATGAAATGCTATATTATTATAATTTATTATTACTAGGCCTGGAAGCACTGCGACCTTTGTGCAGATCTATTGTGCATAAAAAATGGTATATTAACTTTGTCACGAATCTCAAAATTGTAAGTCCTTAAAGGAAAAGAGATAGACCCACCAATAAGTATAATGAAATCATCAGGATGAAGAGCTGAGTTGATTTAGCCACGTCTGTCTGTTTGTATGCAAACTAGTCCCTCACTTTTTGAGATATCTTGATAAAATTTGGTGAGTGGGTATATTTAGGTGTCCGATTAGACATTTGTCGGAAACGGACGGATTTTTCAGAAAAGAGGATTTTTGACATATCTTCCTCAATTTACCACATTGAAGCTTCAAACTTCACCATATGCTTTCGTATGTTGCACATATTGTTGCCTGAAAAAATTTATGAGATCGGTCATATATATAGCATTGTGGGGGATACAACCCATTGTTCAGGTAAGAAGTTTTCGTATTTCTGCCCCATTTTAACAGCTGGAAACTTCAAATTTCACCAAATGCTTAGGTATATGGCATATATTGTTATCTCAAAAGGTCATAGAGATCGGTCGTATATATATTGTATACCTCACATAAATTGCAATTTCTGACCCCTTTTTAACGGCTAGAAGCTTCAAATTTCATCAAATACTTACGCTTACGTCATATATTGTTGAGATAAGTAATTTATTGTCATAGCTATTTCATGAAAACCACAAAAAACGTGAAACATTGCATCCTCACACAAACTACCTACCTTTTTTATACTCAGCTGAGCAGAGCTCATATCCGTCCGTCCGTCCTTCTGTCCGTAAACACAATAAATTGAGTAAATTTTGAGGTATCTTAATGAAATTTGGTATGTAAGTTCCTGGGCACTCATCTCAGGTCGCTATTTAAAATGAACGAAATCGGAATATAACACGCCCACTTTTTCGATATCGAAAATTTCGGAAAACGGAAAAAAATGCGATAATTCATTACCAAAGATGGATAAAGCGATGGAACTTGGTAGATGGTTTGACCTTATGATGCAGAATAGAAAATTAGTAAAATTTTAGACAGTGAGCGTGGCACCGCCCACTTTTAAAAGAAGGTAATTTAAAAGTTTCGCAAACTGTTATTGAAGTTATCATGGTGAAATTGGACAGGAACGTTACTCCTGTTACTTTATATGTTCTAAATAAAAATTACCAAAATCGGATGACGAACACGCCCACTTTAAAAAAAAAAATTTTTTAAGTCAAATTTTTACAAAAAATTTAATATCTTTACGGTAGATAAGTAAATTACGTTAATATTCAACTCCAATAATGCCATGGTGCAACAAAATACAAACATAAAAGAAAATATAAAAAATGGGCGTAGCTCCGCCCTTTTTCTTTTAATTTTTCTAGAATATCTTTAATGCCATAAATCGAACAAAAATTTACCAATCCTTGTGAAATTTGGTAGGGGCATAGCTTCTATGTCGATAACTGTTTTCTGTGAAAATGGATGAAAGCGGTTGAAGCCACGCCCAGTTTTATACACAGTCAACCGTCCGTCCTTCCGCTCGGCCGTTAACACGATAACTTGAGCAAAAATCGATATATCTTTACTAAACTTAGTTGACGTACTTATCTCAACTCACTTTATCTTGGTATTAAAAACGGGCGAAATCCGACTGTGATCACGCCCACTTTTTCGATATCGAAAAATGAAAAAATGCCATTATTTTTACCAAATACGAAAAAAGGGATGAAACATTGTGATTGGATTTTTTTTTTTGAAGCAAAATATAATTTTAGAAAAAACGTTGTAAAATGTAGTGTTGGCAACTATCGAATGAAAACTATCGAGTTATTCGATATCTCACTAATTTTCATTCATTCGATAGTCATTTGAAATTCGTACATTGCTAATTTTTCGAATTACTATTTTTATTACTATTTATTCGAATCGTTCGTTCTATTTAAATTTTTACTGTACATATATCAGTGATCTCAATTAAAAATGTATTAAAATAAATGTTAACCTAATCGACAAACGGGTTAAGCGTGGTAATTATTTCAAATTTTTATCTGAGGAAATACTTTTAACTATTTAATTTGTGTAGCGATATTTATAATGCGGATATCAAACTTCTATCTATATATATAAAAAGAAGTGTACATTTTGATTGTCACTCCATAACTCGAGAACGGATAGAAAGATTGCCATGAAACTTTTAGGAAAGATACAGGAAGGAGAGATGATGGTTAGTTGAAATCCCAAATCGGCTTAGCCATAAGAATATAAAAATCAAATTCTGTGTATGTGTGTATGTTCGCTATGAAAACGTATTTCCCACACTTCAATCATCACCAAATTTTGGTTATAGGTTCTTTCGATCAACGGGAAGGTTTTAGGCTAAAAATAATTTCGATATATAAAAGGGGGGTGGTACCTCCCATACAAATGGTATCTTTGGTACTGCATAACTTTGAAGGTATACATGCTAGAACATTGAAATTCAGTAAGGAGCTATATGAGGTCAATTCCTAACACAACCAAGAAAATGTGGAATTGGGAAAAAGGGGGCGTGGCACCTCCCATATAAATGGAATATATTATACTGCATGTGGCGTTGCACCTTCCCTACAAATGGGATTTTTCAGAACTAGGGCTGCCGTACAAACTTAGTTTATTTTAACACCTAAAGTTTGACTGCGCTGTTGAGTTTGGCTATTATTCCTTTTGGACGTTTAGTAATCTGCTGCCGTTAAAAAAGTGTGTTAGCTTCAGTCTATCTACATCTATATATATAAATCAAATTCTGTGTGTGTGTGTGTTCGCTATGGAAACGTATTTCCCACACTTCAATCATCACCAAATTTTGGTTATGGGTTCCTTCGATCAACGGGAAGGTTTTAGGCTAAAACTAATTTCGATATATAAAAGGGGCGTGGCACCTCCCATACAAATGGAATTTGTATAACTTTGAAGGTATACATGCCAGAACATTGAAATTCAGTAAGGAGTTATATGACGTCAATCCCCAACACCACCAAGAAAATGTGGAATTGGGAAAAAGGGGGCGTAGCACCGCCCATATAAATGGAATATATTATACTGCATATATCTGGATTTCGTAATGGTAGGATAATTTAAACTGGTAAGGAGCTATGTAACGTTAAGTGCTAACACTTCCAGTAAAATGTGGAATGGGGAAAAACTATGGCTGCCGTACAAACTTAAGTTATTTTAACACCTAAAGTTTGACTGCATTGTTGAGTTCGGCTGTTATGTCTTTTGGACGTTTAGTAATCTGCCGCCGTTAAAAAAATTTGTTAGCTTCAGTCTATCTACATCTATCTATATATATAAAAATCAAATTCTGTGTGTGTTCCCTGTGAAAACGTGTTTACCATACATCAATCATCACCAAATTTTGGCTGAAGGTTCCTTCGATCAAGAGGAAAGTTTTTCATATTTCAGAATTAAGAATTTTAAATTTAAATGTTTTTGTTTTTTGGCTATGCGAACGAACTATCTTCGCTCCAAAAAATGATCATGTTAACAAAATCAATGATCGCATTCAAAACCAATTTACTGGTGAAGCGACGAAATATAAATCGATCGACACAGTTACAGATGAAGATAAAATTGTGAATTATCCAATTGAATTTCTAACCTCTTTAGAACCACCTGGAACGCCTGTGCATATATCAACTTTGAAAATTGGCTCACCAATCATGCTTCGGAATTTAAACCCACCAAAATTGTACAAATGGACTTTGCGTTTAGAAATTAATACCGAATTTAATCGAAGCAACAATCATCAGCGGTAAAAGCAAAGGTAAAGTTGTGATCATACCACGGATCCCAATCATTCCTACAGAGTTGCCATTCAATTTTAAGCGCTTACATTTTCCTGTACGCCTTGTTTTTGCAAGCACAAGGACAATCGCTTACTATTGCATGCTTAAATTTAGAGTCCGTGCTTTTCCCATGACCAGCTATATGATGCTTCCTCTAGAGTTGCAAAACCAAAAAATTTGCTTATCTTTGCACCGAACGAAAAAACCAAAAATATTATGTACCCACTTGCATTACAATAAGATACAATAATAAAATGTTTTAAACGAAAATTTCACCAAATATGCGTACAAAATTCAATTCAATTTACAGAACAATAAATTAAATTATCAGAAAACAAAACAGAAAAAATAACGCAACATTCATTCTATCTCGGCCGTTACAACGTACGCCTGGTAAAGCTAGTATATGTATATTAGGCCGGGTCGATTTGTGGGGAGGCAAAAAAATCGCCCATTGCCCTGTGAAAAGCATATTCTAGGGATCAAAATAAGAAACTTTGCCGAAGGAACCATACCTCTAAAACGAATTCTGATGTCCCCCAATTTGGGTCGAACTTTTGAGTAGGGGCAAATTTTGAAAAATCCCATCTCCAATCGAGTCCAAATGTATGACCCACCCCCACTAACTTTGGAGGCCCGACCCACCGATGCCAGTGGCACACCCCCTGGAACCCCCTGGGGGTTCACCATACAAACATTTCAAAAAATCGCCGGTTTTGCACTTTACATGAAAAAATCAGCGAAATACCTATGTTTTTTCTTTTTGGAGTTTATTTTTCTCTTTAGAAATTTATTTAGTCAGAACATATGTAAATGAAAAAATGAATTTAACTTAGTAATAGAAAAGAAATTAAAAAAAATTATTAGAACTTAGCGTTTTTACAACCCCCTTTTAAAACCAAGGCATCACTGTGAAGCCTTTGCATGTCGTAAACATAGTTGTGTGGGTTTTTTATTCAACCGTTTTAAAAAATGAAGGTATCACTGTGACACAATTGCAGATCGTAAAATTGCTTTTGTTGTTTTTTCTAAACCACCACAAGAACAGCAGGTAGAATTGAAATTACCATTTCATTCTTATTACCTCGTCTCGTAGACCATATATAACGCAACATTTTATGTGAATGCATTAAGTCGTTTGAAGAACTCAAAGTGTGAAGTGCTAATATCAGATAAAAAAATATTTCAAAAAAAATAATAAGTGAAGTGACCATTCCAAATCAAAAAGTTTACAATGAATCCACCATCCTCTACACCGCAAGATGAAGCAACTACATCAACAACTATCGAAAACCCAATGAGTCATATACCCAAGCATGATGTTACTATTTTTGGTGTGTCTACCGATTTAACTTATCTTAATTTACCAACCCATCTGGATATCTTGAGATATTATTTTTACTTAAGCGAACGTGCTAAAACAGAGCAAAAAAAGTTTTCCTATAAATCATTAACTATTCAAGTACAAGATAAGTTGATTGGAATTTGGGATAAACTTGGTATGGAAATAATGCTGAAAAAAAGTGTATTTAATAAATTGAATAAATTGCTTGACAAGTGTCAAGAGCAAATCAAGAGAAGAAACGATAGATAAAATTGATGAGAAGTATAATACTAGGATGGTAAAAGAACCTCATCTTTTTATTTTGAGAGAACCCAATTCTGAATTGATTGGCTACGTAAGACTGGAACATGAAACCACTGAATACAAAACAACCAAACTAAATGGTTTTTTCAACGATAAAAATATATCACTGGATGCATTAATTGGAATATGCACTGACGGTGAGCCAACGAACACTGATCCACACGGTGGAATTATACGACGATTCGAATTGCTGTTAAAAATACCATTGCATTGGTTCGTTTGCCTTCTACACTTCTACGAACTTCCGTTTCGGCATTTGTTTGAAGCTTTGGATAAATCAACCAGCACTGGACCAAGATTGGTAACCGGAAAACTGAGCCGTCAAATCGAAACTTGTGAAACTCTTCCGGTAAGTTATTGCTATCACTCATTTATTATAATTGTCAACCATTTTTAATTATCTTATTATTATATATTTTCAGGTGGTGGACGGCTTTCAGAATATTGTGTTGCAAAATATGCCCCCTGCTCCAGAAAAAATTTAATTTTCCACCGATTCGAAGTACTTATACGACATGGCCCATGCAATTTCTAGCGGCGTGGTTCCGGTGGATCTGGCTAACATCAAACCAGGGCTCGGTGGCTCACCAAGGCGGCTAGATTATTGCGATTATATGTGACAACGGAAAATCCAGATGCAAATTTAAGAATTATGGTTGAATTTATAATTAAATGTTATGTGTCAATGTACTTCAATATCAAGTATTACAGCTCTGTGGTGTACGGCAGTGCATTATTTTTCAAGTTCATTGGTTGGTCACGATTTCTAGAACCTCGTTTACGCAAAATTGTCAATCAAGTAATTAAAGATAATTCATAATATGCGCATTCGGAAAATATCTTGTTATCAATGTTGTTTGATGATAGCAAAGAAAAGCGCGACTGTGCCATCAAGAAAATTCTGCGCTATCGAACCGATGTTGACGAGCCAATGGAACTTAGAGTTTATAAAAAACCAGATTTAAACTTTAATTCCACAAGTTATACCGAAATGATCAATTTGAATGATATAAATATCGTATTTGAACCACCATTCAAGCGAAGCATTTCGTACGATACATTGAAAGAATATTTAAATCAAGATGATCCACCGGTTAATGATCCAAATATTCCATCACACATACAAGGAACGGAACAACATGTTCAATTGCTAGCTAGCGTTTTCAAATGGGTTATACCGGATAATGTAGAGGCTGTTATGGTGACGACATTAGAGAGCCGTGCGAAATTGCCCAGACTTGAAAGTAAAAAAGACTACAAACAGTAATTTTTTTTAGTTTCTTTTCTATAACTCACTTAAATTAATTTTTCCATTTACATATATTCTGACTAAATAAATTTCTTAAGAGAAAAAATAGATATTATTATAAATAAATAATAAATATTATTATAAATAAATAAATAAAAATAAAGAAAAACAAGTAAGGAAGGTTAAGTTCGGGTGTAACCGAACATTACATACTCAGTTGAGAGCTATGGTGACAACATAAGGGAAAATAACCATGTAGGAAAATGAACCGAGGGAAACCCTGGAATGTATTTGTATGACATGTGTATCAAATGAAAGACATTAAAGAGTATTTTATGAGGGAGTGGGCCATAGTTCTTTAGGTGGACGCCATTAGGGATATAGCCATAAAGGTGGACCAGGGGTGACCCTAGAATTTGTTTGTACAATATGGGTATCAAATGAAAGGTGTTAATGAGTATTTTAAAAGGGCGTGGCGCTTAGTTCTATAGGTGGACGCCTTTTCGAGATATCGCCATAAAGGTGGACCAGGGGTGACCCTAGAATTTGTTTGTACAATATGGGTATCAAAAGAAAGGTGTTAATGAATATTTTAAAAGGGAGTAATCCTTAACTCCATAGGTGGACGCAGTTTCAAGATATCGCCATAAAGGTGGAGCAGGGGTGACCCTAGAATTTTTTTGTACAATATGGGTATCAAAAGAAAGGTGTTAATGGGTATTTTAAAAGGGAGTAATCCTTAGTTCCATAGGTGGACGCCGTTTCGAGATATCGCCATAAAGGTGGGCCAGGGGTGACTCTAGAATTCGTTTGTGCAATATGGGTATCAAACGAAAGGCGTTAATGAGTATTTTAGAAGGGAGTGGGCCTTAGTTCTATAGGTGGACGCCTTTTCGAGGTATCGAAATAAAGGTGAACCAGGGGTGACTCTTGACTTTGTTTGTACGATATGGGTATCAAATGAAAGGTGTTAATGAGTATTTTTAAAAGGGAGTGGGCCTTCGTTCTATAGGTGTTCACCTTTTCGAGATATCGCCATAAAGGTGGACCAGGGGTGACTTTAGAATATGTTTGTACGATATGGGTATCAAATGAAATGTGTTAATGAGTATTTTAAAAGGGCTTGGCGCTTAGTTCTATAGGTGGACGCCTTTTCGAGATATCGCCATAAAGGTGGACCAGGGGTGACTCTAGAATGAGTTTGTACGATATGGGTATCAAATTAAAGGTATTAATGAGAGTTTTAAAAGGGAGTGGTGGTAGTTGTATATGTGAAGGCGTTTTCCAGATATCGACCAAAATGTGGACCAGGGTGACCCAGAACATCATCTGTTGGATACCGTTAATTTATTTATATATGTAATACCTGCCAAGATTTTAAGGGTTTTTTATTTCGTCCTGCAGAAATTTTTCATTTTCTGCTACTTAATATGGTAGGTGTCACAACCATTTTATAAAGTTTTTTCTAAAGTTATATTTCACGTCAATAAAACAATCCCAACAATTACCTTACCATGTTTCATGCCTTTTTTCGTATTTGGTATAGAATTATGGCATTTTTTTCATTTTTCGTAATTTTCGATATCGAAAAATTGGGCGTGGTTATAGTCGGATTTCGTTCATTTTTCATACCAAGATAAAGTGAGTTCAAGTAAGCACGTGAACTAAGTTCATTAAAGATATGTCGATTTTTGCTCAAGTTATCGTGTTAACGGCCATGCGGAAGGACAGACGGACGACTGTGTATAAAAACTGGGCGTGGCATCAACCGATTTCGCCCATTTTCACAGAAAACAGTTAACGTCATTAAATCTATGTCCCTACCAAATTTCAAAAGGATTGGTTAATTTTTGTTCGACTTATGGCGTTAAAAGTATCCTAGACAAATTATATGAAAAAGGGTGGAGCCACGCCCATTTTGAAATTTTCTTTTATTTTTGTATTTTGTTGCACCATGTCATTACTGGAGTTGAATGTTGACATAATTTACTTATATACTGTAAAGATATTAAATTTTTTGTTAAAATTTTACTTTAAAAAAAAATTTTTTTTTAAAGTGGGCGTGGTCCTTCTCCGATTTTGCTAATTTTTATTAAGCGTACATATAGTAATAGGGGTAAGGTTCCTGCCAAATTTCATCATGATATCTTCAACGACTGCCAAATTACAGCTAGCAAAGTTTTAAATTACCTTCTTTTAAAAGTGGGCGGTGCCACGCCCGTTGTCCAAAATTTTACTAATTTTCTATTTTGTGTCATAAGCTCAACTCATCTGGCTAGCTTCGTCGCTTTATCTGTCTTTTGTAATGAATTATCGCACTTTTTCGGTTTTTCGAAATTTTCGATATCGAAAAAGTGGGCGTGGTTATAGTCCGATATCGTTCATTTTAAATAGCGATGAGTGCTCAGGAACCTACATACCAAATTTCATCAATATACCTCAAAATTTACTCAAGTTATCGTGTTAACGGACGGACGGACGGACGGACGGACATGGCTCAATCAAATTTTTTTTCGATCCTGATTATGTTGATATATGGAAGTCTATATCTATCTCGATTCCTTTATATATGTACAACCAACCGTTATCCAATCAAACTTAATATACTCTGTGAGCTCTGCTCAACTGAGTATAAAAAACATAGCCATTTAGCTGATTTTTTCATGTAAAGTGCAAAACCGGCGATTTTTTGAAATGTTTGTATTGTGAACCCCCAGGGGGTTCCAGGGGGTATGCCACTGGCATCAGTGGGTCGGGCCTCCAAAGTTAGTAGGGGTTGGTCATACATTTGGACTCGATTGGAGCACTCTAAATGGGTCAAAGTGGGATTTTTTAAAATTTGCCGCTACCCAAAAGTTCGACCCAAATTGGGGGACATCAGAATTCATTTTAGAGGTATGGTTCCTTCGGCAAGGTTTCTTATTTTGATCCCTAGAATACGATTTTCACAGAGCAATGAGCGATTTTTAAATCGACCCGCCCTAATGTATATATATGTATATGGACAAACCAAATTTGTTTCAAATTTAGACTAGGTCTCCAACTGCATCTAAAAAAAAACAATCTAGTGGACCGACTGAGCTATTACATCTGTGGAACAGAACATGCCATAACACGTTAAACTTATAACAAAATGTTTCGAAAAATAATATTTTAATTGCATCACTTTTTACAAATGAAATTTTTTATGTGTTAACATCTTTGCTCACGGTATGAAGGAAGCGTAATATTTTAATGAGGTATGCTATATTTCAACAAACGGTTATTTTAGAGAACGATTAGGAACGAATCGTATTTCTCTAAGGTAAAAAGTTAGAAGACAATTTGCGAAACTGTCGAGGATTATAGCATATTCGACAAAAAGGGGATTTTGTTCCCGATTTTTAATTGAAGTGCAATTAAAGGCAATTATTTTAAAATCAATTCGATTTTCATTGCCTTCGTTTATCAAAACCTTTAATGGGTTGTAAGCTTATATACTTGATATGAATATATTTCAAATGATTCTTATAATAATTCTAAGCCTAACCTAAACTAAATTTTCTCTATCACTTATTCCTTCAGCATTAGCTCTGAGTTGATAGGAAATACGGATAAGGGCACGTTTTTCTCATAATGCCAGATAAATAGCAACATTTTGCTCACTTTCCCTCTTTAACTTTTTTTATTTTCTCTTACTACTTTTAATTATTACAAATGAAAATCTGATTTGCAGCAACCTTCGCCTCATCATGTCCTACGAATAATCGATAAATGTGACAGCATCGCATTTCAGTGTTTCTTAAATCGTTCTCTTCTCGAATTATAACCAACTTCTCTGACCTAGTTTTCTATAATAGATGCAATAAATAACAACATTAAAATCGCGGGTTTGAATCGAGCTCAAGGCCTAAGAATAATTATTTTATTATTGTTATGATAAATTTTTTGTTAATTGAAAAAATTTTAAATTAGAAAGAAGAAAGAAAAAATTTAGACAACTGCTAAAGCTCGTTGTATAGATCCATTTCGGGAACTGCTAAATTCCTTCATCGGCAACATTTAGGGGCCGCTGCTATAACCATTTAGCTATCACAGCGGTTGTTTGTTTATCTTCATTGTTCCTACTTCTACTCGGTTCTTGCCAATTGATATTCACTGCACTGCGACATCTGTTGCAGAATAGCTGTGAAAATTGGACTTGTTTCATGGCAATGATGCCATCGTGTCATATTTTATTGACACTTTTTCCCCGTGCTGTGGGATGTATTAACAAAACAAAAAAAAAACAAAAAAAATGTAAAACCACAATAAGGTAGCAGGCCCTCTAGAGGGTGGAGTAAGTCTAGGCGCTCACCGTGGGAGCATAATTCAGGAAGCACTCACATAGCAGCTATGAAAGATCCCAGAAAGGGAACACCAATGAGCGAAACCCGGAGGAAGTGAAGCACCAAGGCAGCAGAGCTATTCGACGCCCTCAGTGGTATCCGAATGGCTGTGCCCAGGAAGCTGATAATGGATGCAGTGTTCAGGAGGTGTGGGCATGTCCTAGCCTCTTGGGTGGTGTACTTCTCAGCAGGGCTCCTCCTTGTATACTTACTGCAAGAAGGAGAAAACTGCAAAGTGGTTCGTAAACATAACACCAACACTTGAGGGGTGGACAAGGCCACCATTGCCCTGCAGGGAATAGAACTAGCATAGAAGTAACGTTGAACTATACACTTTGTATATGGTACTAGCTCCTGCTTTATCCCCAAGCAAAACTTTCAACTGTCTACTTTTACATGGCGATGTCCTAGGAAGTGGCATTTACCACCCGTTGCATAACTTTCGAACTAGTTCTAAACTGGTACTAAAACGAATTGTTCTCTGCTAGCTCAAAAGTAAATAGTTAGACTTGCTCCAAACTTGACAGTTTTAGGCTAGTTCGAAAATAGATTGTTATGGACTGGTACAAAGGTGAGTTACGGACCTGTTTCAAATTCGACAGTTCTAAGCTAGTTCTAAAGTTGGTAGTAATAATTAATTTCACAACAAATAAGCAAACTTTTATTTTATAAATAAATCAGTTGTCCGTCTTCCTACATAAGTTATAAAATAATACAAAAAAAGTAGTTTTACAAAAATTAATACGGTCTTGAAGATGGACAACTGATTTGTGTATGTAACATTAACAGCTGATTAAATCCAACAAAAAATTTGTTTATTTTTTTCAATCGAATTTCTTGAATGAATATACATATGAATGTTCTTAACAAAAAAAAACTTGAACATAAAAATTTCACAACTCTTTGAAAGATATTATATAAAAGAAGAAAGTTTTTCTAAGTGGGGTCACCCCTCGGCAGTAGTTTGGCAAACACTCGATTGCAAACTGCATACTCAAAAAGATTGTAAAAACTTAGAAAAACCTTGTTATTTAGTATTTCTTTAATCTTCAATTACAATTATTATTGTAATCTTTAACACGCAAACAAACATAAAAATAGATGATAAACTGGCTGATTAATTAAAAACTCTTCGGAGATCAAACGCGTTATTTAGAGATTACGCTAAGACTATATCGCAGATACAATTTTAATACACTACAGTAATTACACACTAATACATATTGACTAAAAAGCCAATTTACCTCCCTTTTCTTAAGGACCCAAAGAACTTTAAATCAAATTATAATGAATTCTCGTGATTAATATAAATACATAAGTAGGAACATATTTCAATTACTGTAAATTATTAATTGCAATAAAAAAAGTACTGAAAACGATATATGGGCTTAGTCGATTAAAAATGAGGGAAATGCATTGTATTAGTCATTAAAATTGCTTAATTCTTCGATGAGCATAGATTTTTAAAATATCGCTTTTTGTGAATTCTGAATGCATCCCATAATTGATCCTCAGGCTGTCCAGATGTGGGTAAGCGTGAAATTGCATCTACTTGGAAAATGGTATAGTAAATTATATGTTGTTGAAATATATTAACATTCATACCTAAAAGAGCAGTGTAGAATTTTGAGTACGATTTCAGAAATTTTTCAACATTATTAGGTGTTTTTCCAACCCGAGTAAACTCCTACACAAAAAACAAATGCATATTAAACATTTGCAAGGCGAAGCAAAATTGGCCACAACTGAGAACGCGAGCTTCGAAAAAGTGGAATTCCATCAATATTCACATCCAAAAACATCGAATCATAACCTATTAGTATGTGCGCCATTTTTTCTAATTGCTTCAGGACTCTTATATGGCAATATATACCGGGAGACACATTCTCAATAAGACACCCTGCCTGTGTTGACCTATAAGAATCTCGGCGCTTAGAGGCACGTCTAGATTCTCACTTTGTAAAATTTTGAGTATCCCTTCGGCGCATTTTCGTGTTGGTCGACTTAAAAACCAAATTAAAAAGAGGTATATTGAAACTTTTTAATTTGGTTTTTAAGTCATCACCTGTGCTAAAAAGAACCTCCAACTAAGTCACCATCAGTAGCTGGCCGCGCATCTGTTTCAGGCGCCTCCATTCCCATTAAGCTAACACTTTCACCTTCGCCTCCACTAACTGCAATTATCCAATTTCGCTAAATAAACATCTCTTTGTCGTGTAGTGTATCGCTTACTCATTTTTATTAAATATTTTGCTGGAAATACTTTTAATTTTCACAAAGACAAACTTTACAAATTTTTTAATGATTCTTAGGTATGAGCAAATACAGCTGCGTACATAATCGATACTTTTATCAACAGCCTATAGTTTGGATAATTCGATATACATACATTAGTAGCAATTTGAAGTGTCCCCTCCGCATTCCTTGCGCACTAGTTCAGAACCAGTCACCAAATTGGTAGCGCTGAACTTATGCACTCAAGCGACTGTCTCCATTTTCACTGAAGGGTATGTACGAGACGCGGGGATGACATACCGCTAACACATAATGTGACCATGTTCCTCCCCAGAAGTGCGGAACGCCCCAGAGAATTGCGAATTAAAAAAGCCGTAAAAGCCGTTTGCAAAAATAGTAAGTATGCTTAGATAAAAATCTCTTCACACATGTAGTTCTGTTTTTTTAAAACCTATTTACAGCAGTTGCGTATTGAAGTTTCATTTTATTCAATTTTATCACAGGTATCATTCAAGTCATCTATTAAAGTACTTGATATTTTTTAGCGTTTAATAATAACATTCATAATGGCGCAAAAAATCTAATGGAATTTTGGAAAAAGTAAATTCACAATCGTGACTCAAGCACGTCTCCTCCACCCAAAAAGGAATGACCTTAGCTGAATTCAACATCAATGGCTCCCACTGACCCTGGTATCGCTCTAGGAGATTCAGAAAATGATTTTACCAGGACCATCGATTGAAGAATCATCGAGTAAATCAATACTGTCAAGCCTGTCAAACACTCATCACTCCCAATACAGTAAATGTCCAGAAATTCTAAATATAGTGTAACGAATTTACTGTGAATCCTCTTATTTCCAACCTTCTGCTAAGTTCGAATCACTAAACTGTTGAATAAGTAACTCCAATATGTTATAATGCAAAATGGCCTTTATTAAAGTACTTCACAATAACACTCCAACTATTTTCAAAATAATACTGCTATTGCTCGCTATATAGCGTCTTAATCGAAACTGATTCCAACGTCTCTATCTGTCGCTGCCTTTTATACTCTTTGATTTCCTCTTTCGCATCTTTTAGGCGCTTCCATTTCCATAATCTACTAGTTGGCCATCAGCTATCAAATTTCCCAGCTGTAACTACAATTGCACGATTTTATAGCTTCTCTCATTGCATACTTTCGGGAGTATCTCAGATATATGCATGTGGTTGTGCGTTGCTTCTCAGCTGCGTGTATGTACATATGTGTAGACATAATGATTGATTCGTTTATGTAGATACATAATGATCGATTAATGGATGTGCATACAAGGCGCTGCTTAGCATCGGCTTAGAGATGGCAGTACCCCTTAGTGTTGCTAATATTCGTAACAATATTATCAAAATATCATCCAAACAATCGATTTGTTTTCCCACAACAAACAAGTGGACTAATTAGCAATCGGAGTGTTCAGCATTCTTGGTTCCAAAAATTTGGTTGACTTCATTGAATAAAACTGCAAGTTATTGGGCGAGAATAACTATTTGTGGTATTCTGATGCAGAATTGGTGTTTTTATATGTTGGATTTAGAAACTGCAAAGATGCTGGTCGGAGCAGCAGCCGACATTGAAAATCAATAGAATATATTCACATACTGAAGTCCAAAATTTTAGAACCACCCTAATCTAACTATTACAATTTAAACTTATGTACATACGTGCGATAACCTTTTTGCATATTTTCCTATTCCCTCATTAGTAACACACAAACCTATTGTAGAAACATATGAACATAGGTACGTTAAATATAAAACAATTAGGCGCATAAATATTTATGTGCGTAATGTGTGTATATCCACACAAGCAATATATGGGATGGAATGCATTTACTTAGAGCTCCAAAAAAACAATTGTTTAAGAATATATAAAAACAGTTTTGGGACACATTTTTTTGTGATTGGAATCATCGTAAATTAGGAAATATAAACGCAAAATAGTTCTTAAGTCAATCGTTGTATAACTTTTCTGAAATAAAGTAGTGCAAATCGGAATCGCGTCTTTTACTTGATTTTGTATAGCTGCTAAAAAGGCTTAGTAGCTCAACATTTGGTTACCCCGACGTGATAACATCACGTAATTTATCAGTACTTTCTTCCCGTTTCTTTGAGCTGAACAAAGGTTCATAAAACTTTGCAGTTTAAGATTGCATATCATTTTTACATATCGGGCCCGCCTTTTGTAGTCGCGTACAGTATTTCTCTTTCAATCTGCAACGCATATTTTTGATATTTCAACAAAGGGCCTAATCATGCCGGAAGAAAGCCTCGATCGTGTAGCTTTCTTAAAGAAGAAAACAAGAGCTCTATTCGAGAGACTCGGCCAAATAACCATCGAATTGAATTCCGAGAAGCTTCGTAGCATGGATGAGTACAGCCTTTCTGCAACTATGGAGTCTATAACCGACGTAAAATCCAGTTTCGCAGTCGCCCATACAAGCTTGGAAGAATTGGACTCCGAATCTATCAGCAGTGACTTGCCAGCCAATTTCGACACCGCCTTAATCAACCTAAGAGCAACTATACAGAGGGAGATTGGCAAACGTAGTGTCCCGCAACATTGTTCCACACTTAAATTGAACTCCAGCGAGGGGCAATCTATCATTGTTAATGCCAATAGTTCCCGCTTACCACTGTTAACACTACCAAAATTTAGCGGCGCTTATACTGAGTGGACAAATTTCAAATCTATGTTCACCTCAATCATCGACAAAGATAGTGACCTCACCAACATCGACAAATTGCAGCATCTGCGGTCGTGTTTGAGCGGCGCTGCCCTCGACACCGTGCGCTCACTAGAGATAAGTGATTCCAATTACAAAATCGCTTTAGAGCTCTTACACAAGCGTTTCGATAACAAACGTCTTATCTTTCAGGCACACATCAGGGAGATATTCGGGCTGGACAAGGCAGATTCCAACGCAATCAAACTTCGAGAGTTGACAGACAAGGTAACTGCGCATTTACGAGCATTGCAGTCACTGGCAACCAACGGGCAAATATCAGATTGCATCATCATTCACTTGATACTTCAGAAGCTCGATAAAACAACACAAGCTAAATGGGAGGAGAACTCTTCTGTTAGCGAATTACCTTCATGGGAACAACTGGCTGCATTTTTGGAAAAGCGCTGTAGAACACTCGAGAATGTTGAGCATGCCACTCAGGTACAGACTGGTCAGGTCGTGAAACCGAACAAAGGTGTAAGTACAAACCAAAAGAAATCCTTCGTTGCGTCAAAGGGCTCAACAAGTTCTTGTGTGTTTTGTGAGTCGGTCGATCACGCAATTTATAGCTGCCAACGCTTCGGAAATTTATCTCCGAACTTACGACTTAAAGAAGTTAAAAAGCTCGCTCTTTGTATAAACTGTCTGAAGCGCGGTCATCAACTGCGGGACTGCAAATCCGGTACCTGCCGCAATTGCCAGTGCAAACACCATACTCTCTTGCACCTGAACCGCTCAACAGCGTCGTCAACTGATGGTCAAATCGAGTCTTCGTCGCCAGTTACACGCCAATCCAATGCCATGACTGCGTCGTTATCTGCCTTGCCCCATGCCTCGGTTTCTCCGTCTGATTCTATGCTTCTTGCTACTGCCGTCGTTCTCATAAAAAATCGCGCTGGATCTTTCGTGCCCTGCCGTGCGCTTTTGGATTCTGGCTCGCAACTACATTTTATCACATCTCGCTTCGTAAACCAACTTCAACTGCTGAAGACAAAATCTTCGGTTACAGTCTCCGGCATCGCAGATGCCAACTTCTCAACGGAAGGTTATTCAGTGGAGCTCCTACTAAGGTCGCGAATATCAGAGTTCTCAACAAATATCACAGCAGTTGTGGTGCGCACCATCACCGACAATCAGCCTGGGTGCTTCGTAAGCACCCGTGAGTGGAAAATTACATCTAACATTCAACTAGCTGATCCGGGGTTCCACTTATCAGAACGCATTGATCTGCTCATCGGAGCAGGCCTATTCTTCGACTTACTCTGTGTGGGGCAGATACGCTTGGCATCCGGCTTACCTCTGCTCCCAAAGACTCTCTTCGGATGGGTGTTGTCTGGTGGAGCGCAACGCGCTCCAAAACTATCATCCTTTATTGGAAAGCAGAAATCTTCAAACAACACTATCCTTGACTCAGAACTTGATGATCTAGTGCGACGATTTTGGGAAGTTGAGAAAAACTTCGAACCCATATCCAAAGCCACTCAGGAAGACATCGTTTGTGAAGCACACTTTCAACAGAATTATTCGCGTTTACCATTAGGCGAATACTCGGTTCGTCTGCCCCTCTAACAGAATCCGGAGGTACTTGGAAATTCTTATTTGAGATCGCGTCAACGCTTCGAAGGTCTTGAAAGGAAATTCGTTCGAAACCCTGACCTTAAGACAGAATATAGAAAGTTCATTAAAGAATGTATTGACCTTAATCACATGTCTTTAGTCTCTAACGATAGTTTTCACAAATGCAAATATTTCTTACCGCATCACTGCGTCATCAAAGATAGCAGTAGCACCACAAAACTCAGAGTGGTCTTCGATGGCTCAGCGGCTACTACTTCTGGTTTCTCATTGAACGACTTGCTCATGGCAGGTCCAACCATTCAAGAAAAATTATTTAACATTTTATTCAGATTTCGCACATTTCCTATAGCACTTACTGGTGACATTTGCAAAATGTATCGGTGTGTCCGCGTCACCCCTCCGGATAACATGCTCCAGTGCATATTATGGCGGGAATCTCCGCTTGAAGAATTCCAGATTTATAAGCTGGATACCGTAACTTACGGAACCAAACCTGCTGCATTTCTGGCAATAAGAGCGATGCATCAACTCGCAACTGACGAATCCTCGACTTATCCTATTGGTGCAAAAACTTTGCTTCGAGATTTCTACGTAGATGACATGATATCTGGTGGTGATTCCGTGGAAGAAGTCCGCAATATCAAGTTACAGACAGCCAGTCTCCTTGCGCAAGGAAGTTTCAAGCTGCGTAAGTGGTGTTCGAATAATACCGACATTCTTTGTGAAATTCCAGATGAAGACAAAGAAAGTTTTCTCAAGTTCGATGATGGCAGCAACATCACCAAAACACTGGGTTTGATTTGGAACCCGATTAAGGACAGCCTACTATTCTCTTTCACACCGCAACAAGATTTAGGAAAAAACTCCAAGCGCTCTGCTTTGTCTACTCTAGCTCGGTGCTACGACCCACTTGGACTAATGGGCCCAACCCTAACCAGGGCAAAGATTCTTCTTCAACGTATGTGGAGAGACAAGCTTGAATGGGACGAGAGTTTACCACAATCGTTAGATACTGCCTGATCCGATTTCTGCAACGGGTTTGCAGAAATGCAACATTTATCATTTCCTCGTTATATTTTGCAGCCTGAGGCCATCACCGAAATTCATGCATTTTTCGATGCAAGCCTTGAAGCCTACGGTGCCTGTACTTACATTCGATCAATCAAGGATGACAGTTTCCAAGTGCACCTTTTGTGTTCAAAGGCCCGGGTCTCACCCCTGAAAACCATTACCGTACCCAAATTGGAACTCTGCGCTGCTACATTGCTCTCACAGCTTGTGGGTGAGTTTACAAAAATGAAGATTTTTAACTGTTCTTTTCATTGTTGGTCAGATTCTTCAACCGTGCTATCGTGGCTGCAAGAAGAACCATCAAAGTTCAATGTCTTTGTGGCGAACCGAATTTCCACCATACAGCAATTGACAGAAGGCATGCAGTGGCACGATGTTCCTTCAGCAATGAACCCCGCTGATATTTTATCCAAAGGAGCTACGTCGAAGGAGCTTCTCATTTCAAAACTTTGGATGCACGGCCCACCATTTTTACAAGAAACAGAGAAGAGCTGGCCACGCATGTGCGCTTCCCAACCAAAACTTCCTGAGGTTCGGAAAAAGGTATTGCTTGTCGAAAATAATCGCATTGACATTACGCTGTCCTTCAAATACATCAATTCGTTCACGACAATGCAGCGGATTTTCGGATATGTCAGCAAATTCCTAAATATTAAACAAGAGCCAAAGTCATCCCAGCTCACGGCTGCGGATATTCGAAAGGGTACACAATTGCTCGTTCGCATAGTGCAAAGAGCGCAACTTTGGCCCGAGTACACCGCATTGCAAGCCAATAAATGCGTCCCGACTTCCAGCAATAGTATTTCGCTATCACCATTTCTTGATGACTTCGGAGTGATTCGCGTAGGCGGTGGATTGAAAAATTCGGTGCTCAGTTTTGAATCGCACCACCCATGTATTCTACCAAAAGACCATCCACTTACAAATGCAATAATCACATACCTTCATCGAAAACATCATCACGCAGGCCCGCAAGCCTTGCTTGCCTTCATTCGTATGCAGTTCTGGCCAATAGGTGGACGCAAAACCGTCTCACGAGTTCTTCAGAAATGCATAATTTGCTGCAGGTCTAGGCCACGACTCGTCCAGCACATAATGGGTGACCTACCTAAAGAGCGCATTCAGGCTTCACGTCCTTTCATAGTTACTGGTGTAGACTACTGCGGCCCGTTTTATTACAAGTCTGAAGTACGCAACAAGCCGCCTCAAAAATGTTATGTTAGCGTATTTATATGTTTCGCCACAAAGGCTGTCTGGATGGAGTTGTTAAGAGACCTGTCAACTGGTGCATTCATTGATGCACTAAAACGATTTATCGCTACCCGAGGCATCCCAAGCTGTATCTGGTCGGATAACGCCACAAACTTCGTAGGTGCCAAGAATGAGCTCCGCGAGCTGCGAAACTTAGTCCTCAGCGATAATTTCAGCAGAGAAGTCCACAATTTTTGTCTTGAGCATGGTTTCGATTGGCGCTTCATTCCACCTCGCCCTCCACACTTCGGCGGTTTGTGGGAAGCGGCCGTAAAAACAGCAAAACAGCATTTTTACCGTTCCATTGGCTCATTCATGCTTGACTTCGATGAATTGCGTACATTGGTATGTCAAATATCCGCTATAATTAATTCGCGTCCTCTAGTACCTCTTTCAGAAAATCCAGAAGATCTAGATGTGTTAACACCAGGCCATTTTTAATCGGCGGTCCGATGACAGCTCTTCCTGAACCAGACATTACAAGTTTAAACTATAATCGACTTGGCCGATGGCAGCGCGCAACATACATACAACAAGTTTTTTGGAAGCGCTGGTCTCGTGAGTATCTAACTCTTCTTCAACAACGCTCCAAATGGCGTACACCTCAGGCCAAAATTAAAGTCGGTGACATCGTTTGTCTAAAGGAGGAAAACTCGCCACCCTTAAGGTGGCCCTTAGCACGCGTAATCGAAGTAATATCTGGAGAAGATGGGGTAGTGCGAGTGGCAGTCCTGCGTACATCTACTGATTCTGTTGAAAGCCCTAACCTTTCAACGGGGAGGAGGATGTTCGGAGCAGCAGCCGACATTGAAAATCAATAGAATATATTCACATACTGAAGTCCAAAATTTTAGAACCACCCTAATCTAACTATTACAATTTAAACTTATGTACATACGTGCGATAACCTTTTTGCATATTTTCCTATTCCCTCATTAGTAACACACAAACCTATTGTAGAAACATATGAACATAGGTACGTTAAATGTAAAACAATTAGGCGCATATATATTTATGTGCGTCATGTGTGTATATCCACACAAGCAATATATGGGATGGAATGCATTTACTTAGAGCTCCAAAAAAACAATTATTTAAGAATATATAAAAACAGTTTTGGGACACATTTTTTTGTGATTGGAATCATCGTAAATTAGGAAATATAAACGCAAAATAGTTCTTAAGTCAATCGTTGTATAACTTTTCTGAAATAAAGTAGTGCAAATCGGAATCGCGTCTTTTACTTGATTTTGTATAGCTGCTAAAAAGGCTTAGTAGCTCAACAGATGCCAACATCAAATTTTCCGCTCATGAAAAGAGCGTTTTTCATAAAAAGTGCGCAGATTTAATAATAAAAAGTGAAACTTCCGTTCCTATTAATGCTGAATTACAAGAAGCTTCATTAAAATCGCAAAATAATGCAAGAAAATGTTTAGAGGCAATTATAAGCTCTCTTCGTTTCTTAGCTCGATCTGGAATAGGTATTAGAGGACATGAACACGATGGAGGAAATCTCGTGGACTTGCTGCAAGAAAGGGCATCTGATATTCCTGAACTTCATCCATGGTTAAAAAAAAGCGACAATTACTTAAGTGCTGATATTCAAAATGAAATATTACAGATCATGGCTCATTCTTTGCTAAGTAGAGTCTTTGAAGAAATCAAGTTATCTCCTTACTTCTCCATTATTGCAGATGAGACAACTGACATTGCTGGGACAGCAATTTTCAGTTTGCATTCGATTTGTTTCCCCTGAAACACTGATAATAGATGAGATGTTTGTTGGACTGTACAATACGGAAAATTCTCAAGGCTCTACTTTGGCTGCCACGCTTAAAGATGCTTTGTTGAGATTATATCTTCCTCTTTCCGATATATGCGGTTATTGCTTCAATGGTGCACGCTGTATGTCCGATCGTTTTAAAGGCGTACAAAAAATGTTGAAGGATGAACAGCCGAAATCAATTTACGTTCACTGTTTAAACCATTTTGCTGATCTCGCGTTACAAGAAGTCACTAAAACCAGGAGTGGAATGTGAGATTTATTATGCCTCGTCAAAGAATCCTCCAATATTATTCTTGATTCTTCAAAAAGGAAGAAAATTTATTTATTATTATAAATTGCAAAACTAATGAAGAAAACGTGGAATCATGCAGTCTGAGGAGTGTTGTAGCATTATGTCCCACTAGATGGTGCACTCGATGTAAATCTTTAGTGAGATTCAAAAGAGAGTACGCAAAAATTCAAAAACTCTGCAAGAAATTATTGACGACAAAGGTGCGATTACATTTGAAAGGAGGAGTTCCATTAGTGGATGGATAAAAAAACTCAGTGAGTTCGAGACTCTTTTTTTAAATGTCAGTATTGAGGTGTTTCTTGCTCGAACACTCCAACAACCAGAAATGACAGCAATTGGTGCTCTTCAGTCAGCAAAAGTGCTCATTCAAGAATTTCCCGACATGCGATCAGAATTATCTTTTGATAAAATTTATGACATAACAATAGAAGAAGCGAGGACGTTAGAGCTCAGCCTCCCCCTTCAGCCTCGAAGGAAAAAAATTCACAAGCGACTAGAGCATAACTCACAGGCAACAGAAATAGCTGATCTCGATTTCAAGACGATTTGCAGAATAGAATTTTACGAAATTCTGATCTGCTCGTGAACGAACTAGAACGCCGTTTCCATTAAGAAGGATTCCATGTGCTGAGTCAACTTGAGGAAATTCTTTTCAATGCAACACGTGGTTTTGCAGCAAACGCTCGGGCATTTTACCAAAGATTTTGACATAGAAATTATCAAATTTCAACTTCAATTGTGAAAACAATTACCGGGAGCATTATCTACTACTTGTTCTTCTTCGGCTGCCAAATTAACGAAAGAGCCATCTACTGTCAAAGACGTACTGGAGCATGTAGTCACACTTATTAGCTGGCAATGACAATTCCAGCTTTGGCTGCTTCAGCGAGCGATCATTCAGTGCTTTGCGGCGTTTGAAAAACTATTTAAGGAACAACATGACACAAAAACGTTTGAATCACATCATGATTCTAACGCCCCGATTCTGAGCGTTACCGGTAAAATAGTATCCAGAACATTATGTAACCAAATATCGTTACCAGTTGTTTTATCCGCGATTCTGGCCCAAGTGGTACCGCTGTCATCACCAAAAAATTCACCAGTGTGTGTGTGGAGAAATTTAAAGATAGTTTTCTTCGCTTTTACGGTTGTCAGTTGTTCCATTTGGACCAAAAATGGTCCCTTCCAACCCCATTTGGTCCGCTGGTTCCTTTTCTTCAATTTTGGTCCTTTTTAGGCAGTAGCCATGATTGGTACTTTTCTTTCTTTTTCACTCAGGTAAAAATTCACAATATTGCCCAAAAATTCGCCACACTTTCGGTAGCCCCACATAATTTTGAATTTACTTCAATGGAACTCTCACCATAAAAAATTGCTCGGTCAATAAAATGTGCCAGAACAATAACATTTAACATAGGATATAATTTATGCCAGGCATTAAAGATAAAAGTGTTGGCAAACACATTGTCGTTAATTGCTGATGAAATAACCGACTAATCAAAAAACTCGTGTTTTATAATAATATTAATAACGGCTAGATATTTCTATCGGTTATACAACACTATGTAAAATATATGAAAATAAAAATTGCTTCTCGCCTAGCATAGCTTATAGCGAGCACTCTGCCGTAAGCCTAACACTTTCAAAACTTATACAAAGAAATTGTATGCATTACTTATCGTTTGGTATGTTGATATTTAAATCCTTCTCACCCAGCTCAATGAGTTTAAGAAATTCCAGGACAATTGTGGTGTTAAGCCACGCAAGGTAATTGAAAACTAAGTATCTTGGCACAAGAAATATTTTAACTCGAGACAGAAGGAAGCAAATGCAAGAGAGATTTGATTTCGGAAGAAATGTTTTGTATAAAATTATTCCCCTAGGTGATAGCAGAACCCCCGAGGCGTGGGGTCAAAACTCAAATTTTCTGAATCTAGGCTCTGATATGAAGTTTAAACATTAAGGGAAAAAGAAACCATCTATAAAAATGGCACTAACAAAATTGCCTAGTTTCATTAATGATTTACTGAGTTTTCTACATACATAGTTCGGCAACACCAGAACGCAAATTTTGAACCGTTTCATATACTAGGTTCAAACACACATCAAATTGGCAATTTATACTATTTGGGCAATTTATTCCGCAATTTGTCATATAATAAATTGTAATAATAAATTGCCAATTTAAAAAAAATTGCGTAATAAATTGTTTCAAACTGCAAATGCAACATTGTAAAGTGTGTTTGTTGAGTATATTTAAACGTCAGTTACGCACGGCTGAACTATATGGTTGGCTCATCTCATCAGCTGATTTTATGTCTTTCATTTCACTGGAGTAGGGATTGTCAAAAGAACATGGCAAACTCAAAATGAAACCAAAACATTGAACACATTTTCTTACAACACACAAACATTTCAAAGTTTTATGTTTTCATTCCATTCCATTCACCTAATACCCACACGCACATTTTGACAGACTCAACAAAGATATGTTGTTACCAGTGTTGCCAGGTTAGCCTCTTCGAGGCTAGATTTAGCCTTTTTTTTTTGCCTTTAGCCTCTAAATTTTGGGTTTAGCTTCGTGACTTTTTTCTAGCCTTTTTTACTCCGAATGTATTTTTGAAAATTTCTAAAATAAAATAATTTCAATAGTTCCTGTGAACACCTAATACCTAATAATATGAGTTCTCTACAAAAGATTAATTCTTTTTCTGCTGAAAATTTCAAAGCCAGATGTATTTTCTTACTTTGAAAAAGAGAAGTTTAGTTATTCTTCAAGTCAAATAGCATTAATAGAGCTGCAGTGTCGAAAACTTATAACTATACAATGGAAAAATGTACACTCCACCATGGAATATTGGTCGGAAGTCCGAGAACATAAAAATGCATTAAACGAACCTCCTGTTTTAGAACTTGTCGAATTCATATTTAGTTTTTTAGTATTACCACTCAGTAACGCGGAGGTTGAAAGAATTTTTAGTGGCATGAAAATTCTGAAAACTAAATTAAGGAACAAACTAAAAATTAAAATGCTTAATCCGCTGCTTAGATGCTCGTTAAAACGCTTATCTAAATGTTGTAATGACTTTGAAATTACCGATGATCTCATATCTATGGTAAATTGCCAAACTTTATACCCAGACTTAAGCTCTTCTGATTCTTCAGACGGGGAAAATTTTATATAAATAATTAGTTTGTAATATTTTTTTTATGTATATACACATATGCAATCATTTAAAGTACTTCCATGTGCTAGTCACGGAAAATGTGCCTGATATGTTTTGAAACAGGAAGTTATGCTTAAGTTATGTTTATAAGTTTTTATTTACAAATGTGTAAACTAAAATTAAAAAAAAATTTAATGAATTAACCAAAAAATTTCTGGAATTTTTTAGCTTCTTTTTTTTCTAATTTTAGCCTTTTCTAACCTTTTTTTTTTTTGCCAATCTAGCTCCTTTTTTTGGCATCACCTGGCAATACTGGTTGTTACTGTAGCGATGAGCCAACCAGCTATCAAATTACTATTGTGTAAGCTAAATAGAGTTGTATGAACACCACTCAATTTAAATCGAAATTGCCTCAATTTATTTTTCTGTTTGAACATAGTATTACTAAAACCTAACCGCACTATACACCATAGTTTGTGACCAAACTAGGTGCACAACGTTTGGTTGGTGAAAGACATAGACTTATTCTATGTCAAAATATAGTACCATTTTTGGTTGACTGAACATATATTTGTTTGTCAGCTTGAATTAAAGGAAAGTCTATGTTTAGTAAAATTTTATATGGAAACATCATAAATTTTGTATTTTATACTAATAAAATAAAACAAAAATTTGGTCCTTTTTTTCGATGAATTTCGGTCCCAAATGAAAACATGGTGTGGCAGCCGTGTTTGCTTTACCGAAAATGTCTCACTTGCAGATACGAGGTTAACGAATAAACGGGACGATGTGTACATGCATATTATGCATGATAAATTTCTACATAGGTATATTGTACTTTATTCTGTGAAAGTGCATAATGTAAACAAATATGTATAGCAAGAGGCAACACTTTTTTACTATTATCTTTACTTATTTCCGCTTACAGTTCTTTATTTTTCAGTTTTGCCTTTTTCTAAACCAGCTGTGGTTATTTCGATGTAACCACCTACTTTTGTGGGTAAAAAAGTATCCGGCTACTTTCGCGGGTATAATACCAAAGGGTGTAAAAGTTTCCACATGATTTCGTTACCGTGGTGAAGAATTTTGTTACCACACTAGAATCGGGGCGTAAATATGCCCAAAGAATCAGCAGGAGAAATGAATATCGTCGAGATTATGCGAAAATTTATCATGATAAACGAAGAACGAAAAGAAGTGTTTGGAAATGTGTAACAAAAATTTTAAAATTGAGACTACGAAGCTTCAGACATATGAATTGGTACTGAATTTCTGCTGGCTTTTCTGGCCGAACACACCTTATATGATAATTTAGACGTAACATTTTTGAAATAGTAAAAGAGTGTGATTATAATAAAAATTTCAATTATCTATGTATGTTAATGCTGTTTGATATAGAACAAAATAGGTTATTATTTTATTATTATACACAGTTGAGCAGAGCTCACAGAGTATATTAAGTTTGATTGGATAACGGTTGGTTGTACATATATAAAGGAATCGAGATAGATATAGACTTCCATATATCAAAATAATCAGGATCGAAAAAAAATTTGATTGAGCCATGTCCGTCCGTCCGTCCGTCCGTTAACACGATAACTTGAGTAAATTTTGAGGTATCTTGATGAAATTTGGTATGTAGGTTCCTGAGCACCCATCTCAGATCGCTATTTAAAATGAACGATATCGGACTATAACCACGCCCACTTTTTCGATATCGAAAATTTCGAAAAACCGAAAAATTGCGATAATTCATTACAAAAGAGAGATAAAGCGATGAAACTTGGTAGATGAGTTGAACTTATGACGCAAAATAGAAAATTGGTAAAATTTTGGACAATGGGCGTGGCACCGCCAACTTTTAAAAGAAGGTAATTTAAAACTTTTGCAAGCTGTAATTTGGCAGTTGTTGAAGATATCATGATGAAATTTGGCAGGAACGTTATCCTAGTATGTACGCTTAATAAAAATTAGCATAATCGGAGAAGGACCACACCCACTTTTAAAAAAAAATTTTTTTAAAGTAAAATTTTAACAAAAATTTAATACCTTTACAGTATATAAGTAAATTATGTCAACATTCAACTCCAGTAATGATATAGTTCAACAAAATACAAAAATAAAAGAAAAATTCAAAATGGACCTGGCTCCGCCCTTTTTCATTTCATTTGTCTAGGATACTTTTCACGCCATAAGTCGAACAAAAATTAACCAATCCTTTTGAAATTTGGTAGGGGCATAGATTTTATGACGTTAACTCTTTTCTGTGAAAATGGGCGAAATCGGTTGATGCCACGCCCAGTTTTTATACACAGTCGTCCGTCTGTCCTTCCGCATGGCCGTTAACCATATAACTTGAGCAAAAATCGATATATCTTTACTAAACTCAGTTGACGTACTTATCTGAACTCACTTTGTATTGGTGTAAAAAATGGCTGAAATCCGACTATGACCACGCCCACTTTTTCGATATCGAAAATTACGAAAAATGAAAAAAATGCCATAATTATATACCAAATACGAAAAAAGGGATGAAACATGGTAATTGTATTGGTCTATTGATGCAAAATATAACTTTACTTTTTAAAACTTGGTAAAATGGGTGTGACACCTACCATATTAAGTAGAAGAAAATGAAAAAGTTTTGCAGGGCGAAATCAAAAGCCCTTGGAATCTTGGAAGGAATGTTCGTGGTATTACATATATAAATAAATTAGCGGTATCCAACAGATGATTTTCTGGGTCACCCTGGTCCACATTTTGGTCGATATCTGGAAAACGCCTTGACATATACAACTACCACCACTCCCTTTTAAAACTCTTATTAATACCTTTAATTTGATACCCATATCGTACAAACTCATTCTATAGTCACCACTGGTCCACCTTTATGGCGATATCTCGAAAAGGCGTCCACCTATAGAACTAAGGCCCACTCCCTTTTAAAATACTCATTAACTCCTTTTGTTTGATACCCATATCGTACAAACATATTCTAAAGTCACCCCTGGTCCACCTTTATGGCGATATCTCGAAAAGGCGAACACCTATAGAACGAAGGCCCACTCCCTTTTAAAAATACTCATTAACACCTTTCATTTGATACCCATATCGCACTAACAAAGTCTAGAGTCACCCCTGGTCCACCTTTATTGCGATACCTCGAAAAGGCATCCACCTATAGAACTAAGGCCCACTCCCTTTTAAAATACTCATTAATTCCTTTCGTTTGATACCCATATTGCACAAACGAATTCTAGAGTCACCCCTGGCCCACCTTTATGGCGATATCTCGAAACGGCGTCCACCTATGGAACTAAGGACTACTCCCTTTTAAAATACTCATTAACACCTTCCTTTTGATACCCATATTGTACAAACAAATTCTAGAGTCACCCCTGGTCCACCTTTATGGCGATATTTCGAAAATGCGACCACCTATACAACAACCACCATTCCCTTTTAAAATACTCATTAGCTCATTTTGTTTGATACCCATATTGCACAAACGAATTCTAGAAGCACCCCTGGCCCACCTTTATGGCGATATCTCGAAACGGCGTCCACCTATGGAACTAAGGATTACTCCCTTTTAAAATACTCATTAACACCTTTCATTTGATACCCATATCGTACAAACATATTCTAAAGTCACCCCTGATCCACCTTTATGGCGATATCTCGAAAAGGCGAACACCTATAGAACGAAGGCCTACTCCCTTTTAAAAATACTCATTAACACCTTTCATTTGATACCCATATCGTACTAACAAAGTCTGGAGTCACCCCTGGTCACACCTTTATTGCGATATCTCGAAAAGGCGTCCACCTATAGAACTAAGGCCCACTCCCTTTTAAAATACTCATTAACTCCTTTCGTTTGATACCCATATTGCACAAACGAATTCTAGAGTCACCCCTGGCCCACCTTTATGGCGATATCTCGAAACGGCGTCCACCTATGGATCTAAGGATTACTCCCTTTTAAAATACTCATTAACACCTTTAATTTGATACCCATATCGTACAAACGCATTCTAGAGTCAACCCTGATCCACCTTTATGGCTATATCCCTAAATGGCGTCCACCTATAGAACTATGGCCCACTCCCTCATAAAATACTCCTTAATGCCTTTCGTTTGATACACATGTCATACAAACACATTCCAGGGTTTCCCTCGGTTCATTTTCCTACATGGTTATTTTCCCTTATGTTGTCACCATAGCTCTCAACTGAGTATGTAATGTTCGGTTACACCCGAACTTAACCTTCCTTACTTGTTTTATTATTTAATTATCTCAAAGTACATTAAGACTTGGAGTCTTTTCATTGCACATATTCACAAGGTTAATTACAATTTTTCTTCTTAAATTTAAGCTTAAGCTAACATTAGTTCTAGACAATACGACACAGGCGGGTTAGGAGGTAGGTTGAACAGGAGGAGGAGAGGGTTAATGTTTGAAGAGATCTGTTACTGCCATTTTGAAGCATCCATATGACTTAATCCATTTTATTGGAATAGGTAGAGAATTCCACAATTTCGCAGCACTAACAAAGAATAATCTAGAAGCCGCTACTGTGTTATGCCTGGGGACTACGATGTTGTGGGTTCGCGAAGATTGTACAAATTTTAGTTTCTCATTAAGATATCTAGGTTATTGAAGTTTAATTATTTTATATAAACACAAAACATTTCGGACATTTATATAGACTTCTGTGCTAAATCCAAGTATATTTTTTGAGTATGGTGAGATGTGGTCAAACTTTCTTTTACAATAGATGAATCTTGCCACGTTGTTAATTGTCAAACTTAGTTTATTTTTAGATTCGCAGTCTAAGTCTCCATACACATGTTCAAAATAGCTTATTTGAGGCACAATCAGCGCCTTAACTAATTTAAGTTTTATGTTATGAGGTAGACAAAAACAGGTATGCTTCAGGTTTCTTAAAGGAAAAAGATTGATTGTCAGCCAGCAGTCTATTCTTGCTCAGGTGAGATGTTATTTGATTAGCAATAAACCTTTCAAACACTTTCGATAAAGCTGGTAAAATACTTATAGGCCTATAATTTTGAGGGCAGTCATAGTTTTTGCTCTTGGCTATAGGGAAAATGTTTGCTACTTTCCATTGGTTTGGAAACGTAGATAAGGTTATGGCAAAGTTTATGAGATGTGTAAGAGAGGGGAGTGCAGAGGGCAATATTAATTTTAAAAAGCGTAGACTAAGTCCATCCACACCCGCAGCATTCGACTTGATCTTGTATACACACTTGGCGATCTCATCTTCCGTACCTGAAATAAATGCTAATTTATTAGAGTGGTTGTATTCTAGGCTCCGATTCACAAAAAATTTTGAAACATGGTCATGCCGTCTATTTATTCCTATGAAATACGAGTTCATTAAATTTGCATCAATAACTCAAGCTTTATCAGCCTTCGGACGAAATCCTAATGATTTTAAATTTTTCCACAGAATTTTTGAAGGAACGTTATCATTAAATTTGGTTTTGAAATAATTTATTTTGGCTTGACGCAAATCGGTTGTTAATTTGTTTCTTAATTTTTTGTATTCTCTCCATCGGCTCATTAGTAGGGTTACGCTTCCAATATTTATGAGCCAATTACGGTTTTTGATAAGCTTTAAGATTCTATTATTTAACCAAGGCTTTTTATTGTCTATTGTATTGGTAGTGGAAATAGGAACGTACTTTTCATATAAATATTTTACCAGCATTACGAAATAAGATAGCTTATCTTCAATATGCGGAAGAAGATAGCAGTAATTCCAGTCCATTGCGAAACTTTCATACTGGAGAGCATTCATATTTATTTTTTTTAAATCCGTATACATAAGTTTCACAGCATTTTAAGTTTTGCTGAACTCAACATCGTAAGATAACAAAATTAAATCGTGGTCAGAAATTCCAGCTAAAGGAAATTGGTCAATATGCATTATATTTCTAGTGTCACTTGCACCAAAGAGATCCAGCATACTTGGTCTGCATTGAGGCGCGAAACGTGTAGCGTATTTATTAATAATGGTAATACCAACAAAGTTAAATTTACATAGCAAGTTCCTGGATCTATTATTATCAGATAATATATCTACATTAAAATCACCACAGATTAGGACATGTACATAGTGCATTGACAATTTGGATATTTTATTGAAAACTATGGTAAGGTCATTGCCGTTATGGGGGTCGTAGATGTAAACAACTAAACATTTTTGAACATTATCATAAAATTCGCCTTGAATAAGAGAGAGCGGTCGTGTGGCGAATTTATTTAAAAAATTATGGGAGGAGGGTTTCTGCTATTGGTATTGTTTTTGCTGCGTATTTTAAAACATGAGCGGATAGTGAGTGGGCCACTTTAATTGCTTTGCATAGTTGAGAGACAATGCAGGTAGGTTCTCATCAGTAAGTTGCGGTATTCCATACACAACAACGTCACTAGACACCAATCTATTTTCTAGATCAGCGACACTTTTGCAAAGATTGTTTATGTTTTTACTTCGCTTACCGTTTTCGCCACAGCATCCCTCCAACGTCGTAACCCTCTCATTAATATTCACGACTTTCGTTTTTAGGTTAGATAGGTCTTCAGCAACTTTATCTATTCTTTTCATAACGCGCTCTTCACTTTCAGTTATTTTCGCGATTATGTTCTCCATGAATGTTTCTATCTTATTTTCCATTATTTCCAGCCTCTCAAACAAACTCATTGTTGATGGACTGCTCATTAGTTTAGTTCGCTTTTTCCCTGGGGTTAGCAATTGCGGAGGGGCATTGCGGAGAGCTCTTTTTTGTGACATACTTATTAAAGTTTGTTGAAGAGGAAAATAAAAGCCGACAAAAATTACGAAAATAATGCGGGTAACGTTAAAATATTCTCAGCAGGTCAACGAAAAGCTGTTGTTTTAATTTATATTTGCTTAGTTTATCCAAAACACTAGGAAATTACTTAATATAACGATTTACCGCAGCGCCACAAAAACACGTCCACTTACAGCGACATTCTTACTTATATCTTGTCTTTTGGGTCAGCCCCCCTCCCCCCATGAAATGTTACTTTCCGACGCCACTGATAGGAAGCGATGCAAACTCCTACAACACGGAGTGGGGTAGCAGTGATGCCAACCTAAGGGGTGAGTGTTTGTTGGAATATATAGCCAGCAATGATTTGAATAGGGAGTAAATGAGATCCTTTTCGGTTCACAGGATCATAAGGTTTGATCTGGGTGCTGTATCAAGGCAAGCCAATCCTAAAATAAATCCCAGGAAAACTGACAGGGGCAGCCACAAGAGTATTATAGAGGCAAACGTAGATAGCTTCAAGAATAAGTGTAGAAGCACTAATTGTACAGATTTAGAGGGCAGAGGGAATATGGCCAATCAAATTGTGATAGATGCCTTCAACTTCAGCTGCCGAGTCTCTTTAGTAAAGTGTAAGAAGACAACCACTTAGTGGGCGCACGACCTAACATTACTAAGGAGGAAACTCTTTAACGTGGCAAGGAGAACCGGAAACTGGGAGGAATACACACAAAAACTAACAAAGTACAATAACGAGATAAGGAAAGCGAAAAGGGAAAGTTTTAGGAATTTCCGTGAGGGAATTTTCAGCACGCCTGCAGAGGTAAGGTTCCACAAGCCCCTAGCTAATGAGCAAAGAGAGATTAACCTAGCAATCAAGCCCGCATACGGTAAATATAACGGAAAGGTGGAAGAGCGAGCAAAATCCCTGCTGCAAGCACACTTTCCTGATGCCTCTCTACAAGTACCGGAACCTGAATTCCCCAGAGTGAGACCAACGCCATTATAATGGCACTTAGCCCTCTTCTGTGAGGCCAGATTCAGATGAGCAGTGGAATTCTTTGAGAAATACAAATCTCCGTGGGTGGATGGCATCTACCCTGCGCTAATGCAGCAGGGGCGGTAGATTATCCTACATTTCTCCAGGATCATGAGAGATAGCCTTGCACTGGGATACGTAACCATGGTTTGGAAGAGAGAAAAATACCATAATTAGGTAAAAAGGACTACTCACAAGTTAAGTTCTTCCGATCACTAAGTCTAACCTCATTTGCCTTGAGAGCAATGGAAAAGATAATAAACCAAGGAATTAGGTCGAACGCCCTAAGGAGCTGGCCCCCGCATCATAGCAATCACTCCTACAAAGAGGATAGGTCCACGGACACAGCTCTTTACCAGTTATCAACTGACATCCAAAGGGCGTTCAAAGCAGAGGAAATAGTGCTCTGCGCTTTCCTCGACATCGAGCGTTCCTTTGACAACACATCACACGAAAGCGTAAATACAGCACTGCAGAGAAGAGGAATTCAGACGCCTATCCAGAGATGGATTAACAATCTACTCCGTACGAGAATCGCTGAAGCCCATGTAGGTAATAGCACAGATAATCTCAACTCCACGAAGGGGTCAATAGTTCTGTGGAGCCTACTAGTGGATGATCTCCTGAAAAAGCTGTCAAACATTGACTTAAGATGCAGGGATATGCTGACGACAAGGGGTAAATTCGAGAGTACGCTCTGTGACATAATAAAGAGAGCATTGAACATTACAAGGGTATGGTGCGCCAGTGTTGTGCTTAACATCAACCCATCTAAGATGGCATCATCCCCTTCACCAGAAGAAGGGTCCTGGAGAGCATTCGGCAGATACATAAATTAGTATGGTACACCGATGACTCGAAGACGCCAGAGAGGATTGAAGCCGAAGTCTTCGGAAACAAAGCCAAGATATCAGCACCTCTGGGAGCATACCCGAGCATTTTTTAAGCGGAAGTATTCGTCATAAGCCAGTACGGTGGACTGAACCTCCAGCGTGAATATTCCAATGAAACAATCGCCATACTCAGTGGCAGTTACGCCGCCCTCAAGGCAAATCTCGGCGTTCGAAATAAAGTCAGCACTGGTCTTTGAGAGCACACAACGTACCACTGTTGGCCAGGATTCCAGGCAACAGGGGAGTTGAGGGTAATAAGCGGGCGGACAGCCTGGCCAGGGAGGCTGCAACGACACGACCCATCGATCCCGAGCCGTTCCTGTCAGTAGGCCCACAGGAAGTTAGGGGGCATTTATTAGTAGAATAGAGGGAAAAGAGGGAAGAATACTAGCGCAATATGCCAAGCCTGAGATAATCTAAGTTACTGTTAGTGGGTTACAGCACAACTCGATATAGGGCATTAATGGGCCTTTCGAAAGGTAACCTAAGAATCCTACAGCTATTCTTACAGGACAGTGTAGACTAAACAGCCACATGTAGAAGGTGGGCATGCTATCGAACAACACATGCCGAATTTGTGATCGATCGATCAGCGGAAACGACGGACCATATCCTCCTGGAATGTGACGCAGTCTTAAAACGCAGCCCTAAGTTAACGGGCTCACCATGGCCAGAATACATTAAATCCCTCAAGCCAAGTGAACTGCTAGGGTTCATCAGGGAGGTCGGCTTGGATGACGTGCTGTGAAGAAGATGAGAGCACAATAGACCAATGGCTGCAGTGCGATCCTCAATTAATTATCTATCTATCTATCTAACGTTAGATACTGTGTCCGCGGGTATAGTGATATCGTGCTCTGCCAAACACACTGAAGGTCTTGCGTTAAAGTCCGGCGCAAGGCAATATCAACAACTAAAAAAACGTTGTTTCAATTAGAAAACAAGTTCTTCTAAGCGGGGTTGCCCCATGGCAATAGTTTTTCAAACACTCCGAGAGTATTTCTGTAGGCACTAAACATGTAGGTCCCGTCCCCGCGATTTGTAGGGAAAAGTAAAAAAGAAGCACAATGTAAATTGGAAGGGAAATTTAGGCGTATGTCTCCTCAGAAGTAATCCGCGCCAATTTTGTTTTTTTGTTTTTATAGCGGCTCAGATTTGTGAGGGGTTTCAAAACATTTTAATCAGTGCGAAATACAGGGACAACTTTTGCCAAAGTAAAATCATATTTTGGTAAAATATCAGCTCCTTAAGGCCCTGGAAAATTTTTCCGTAGTCATAACGCCCAATTCGTAAACATATTTTCACTTTACCATTCATACACGACGGAACTTTACAGTAGTGATCAAACTTTGGTCTCACAATTTAAGGCCTTTACATACATACATACGTACCACTTTTATTGCATACAATCAAAAATGTTTATTTTTTGGCAATTATAGCAATTTATTTGTACAAAACAAATGATATATAAAATGATACATGATACATAAAACAAATATCGACTGTTGATTGGAATGTCACCATATCTCAATTCGAAAAAGGACCTATCTCAAAATGTTTCGAAATTCGGTGTTCTGTTGAGTAAGGGTGATATTCCACTCAACAGGGAATTTAAAACAAACCCGTTTGAGGTGCATGGCGATCTAAAAATGCTCTAACTCTTGGATTTGCTAAACTTGTAAAAAAACCCGGAATTTTGGGCTCATCACAAGAATAGTGTGCCACCGCACAAAGTTTTTCATCCACAAGTCCCCCTGCTCCAGTATCTCTATAACCCAGACTAGTTTCACCACCTCCAGCACAAATGGTTGTGTCTGGTAAAACGGACTTTTGCTGTTTAAATTTATAAAAGCTCTCGCATGCAGATCTTGGTATTAAAGCCATTGTAGCAGTTGTGAGAGTAGTAGAACTTGTGAGAGTAGTTGAAGTAGACTCATGTGGCTGACCCCATCCACTAACTCTCAGAAATCCCCGTTCTAATATGGTATTGATAGCGCAAAGCTGTACTAGCTCTATTACACCCTTCTGAAATGGAAACTCTCCGCCCACTTTAACCACAGCTATATATTGGTCTCCCTCTTTATACAGATAATCATTAAGTACAACGCTCACTTCGAATTTTTTACCATCTCCTGTGTTTAGTTTATCTATATCGTTTTCACCAGCTAGAACGGCGAGATTCCTCCTGTCGTTCCGGTATGGGTGTACACAACCCGCATCTGTAACCACCGCATTCTTAGTTAGTATGGAACCAGCGCAAATATATATGGAACAGTGAAATATTGACACCGTATGTGCGCTTTGGGCTATAGGTGTAAGTTTTCCTTTTATAACGCGAAATTTCGCATTCGTATTGGAAAAGCAGCATAGAAGGACAAAAAAGATTGCGAAAATATAGCGTGAATACATTTTAAATTACTTTTGTATCAATTTTTAAGTATAAACTACATCGATATTAATTTTATGGGCGCTATTTATACCAAATTGAGCGATGTGAATAAAAAATAAGCAAACAACATTCAGTAAAAATTCCAGGAATTTTAAATAACAACAATACATTTTAATTAAAGTCAAGGCTACACAACAAAAAATTTTGTTTGTTTGCACTCGGTCCATTATAAATAAAATAAATAATTAAATGCAAGGCGCGATATAACCTCCGCAGAGATTTTAGGCCGAGCTTATCTTCCAATTTGCGTCGTGCTTCTTTTAATTTTTCCTACAAATTGGTGGGACGACAGCTACGTGCTTTTACGACGACTCCGAACGGCATCTGCAAGGCAGGTGAGTTCTTACTGAGGAGCTTTTCATGGCAGAAATACATTCGGAGTGTATGTTAAACACTTCCGGGAGGCGACGTCGATGAGAAAAACGCTTTTCTAATTAAAAAACTTAGTTTTTTTCTAATTAAAAAAACGTACAAAGGGCGGCAGAATCTCTCATGTATCACCTAAGGTTTTAAGGCCAATCAGTCTCTCGTCGTTTCTCCTTAAGACATTTGAGCGGTTGATTGACCTGTACCTACGGGAAAGATTACCTCGGGGGTTACTGTCGGCTTCACAGCATGCGTACTGCAAGGGCAGATCGACGGAAACGGCTCTCCATTCGATTGTAAAGCAAATAGGAGGGTCCCTAGAACACAAAGAGTATGCTCTGGGTGCCTTTCTAGACATCGGGGGGGCTTTTAACAATGCCTTACCGGGGGCAATCGAAAGAGCTCTGGTGGGTTTAGGAGTCGAGGCGGCTCTGGTTGAATTTATTAGCAAACTTCTATGCGGCAGAATTGTCGCAGCGGAGTGGGAGGGGCCATAATTAAGAGGAAAGTCTGCAGGGGTACGCCACAGGGGGGTGTCCTATCTCCTCTCCTCTGGGTTGTGGTAGTCAACGAGCTTCTTGTGGAGCTGGAAGCCAATGGTTGTCGGGTGGTTGCCTATGCAGATGACCTCGCTATCCTAGTCAGAGGTAAATTTCTGGGTACCGTGCGCGATGTTCTGCAGGGATACCTGGATACTGTGGCTAGGTGGGCTGAATCATATGGATTGGCGGTCGACCCGGGAAAAACGGAATTAGTTCTTTTTACAAGGAGATATAAGATGCCCGATTTCAGAGCTCCCTCGATTGCAGGGGTACCGTTGGTACTTTCTGATAGGGTTAAATATTTGGGGATTGTTTTGGACAAGAAAATGTCCTGGAGACCCAATGTGGGAGATCGGGCCAGGAAGGCCGCCATTTCCTTGTACTGCTGCAGAGGGACTATCGGAAAGAGATGGGGACTCTCGCCGGGAGTAGTATACTGGCTTTATGAGACGGTGATCAAACCGATTCTGCTATATAAGTAGCTGGTCTGGTGGAAAACACTGGACACGGCGAGGACCTCCAAAATGTTAGTGTCAGTGCAACGGACGGCGCTTATCGGTATAGGTGGCGCTCTTAGAACAACACCTACCTTGGCACTGAACGTCATGCTGAACATATAGCCAGTAGATATTTCAGGAAAGGCGGCCGCGGTAAGGTCGTTGGTCTGGTTTCGTGATATGGGATATGGACTTTCTGACCGCGGACACTCTAGCCTTCTTACCAGTTTCGACTTTATCCTGGACAGAACGGACTATTGTATGCTGATAACTGCTCCCTATACAACCTTCACCCCAGTCATTCCAGAGAGAGAGGAGTGGGGAAGAGGAATTATCTGGGGCATTGGACCGGTTAACTTGTTCACGGATGGGTCGAAGCTGGATGGAAAGATTGGTGGGGGGTCTTTTGTCAAGAGCTAAATTTAAGCCGCAAGTTTAAGTTGGCTGATCACTGCAGTGTAATCCAAGCGGAAGTTGCTGCGATTAAGGATGCGGTGGATGGAATGCCATCCAGTGCTACTACGGTTAGGGAATTTAACATCTACTCTGATAGCCAAGCGGCTATCAAAGCCTTGAGCTCAACTACAGTGCGATCGAGGGTGGTCTGCGAGTGCCTGACCTCGCTTGCGATTGCATCGAATTATTTTACAATTAAGATTATCTGGGTCCCGAGCCATAGTAATATCCCGGGTAATTATCAAGCGGATCTCTTAGCCCGCATCGATACAACTGAACCTGATAAAGATGGCTGTATGGATTTCGGGATCCCGCTGGCCACCTGTGGATTGCTCCTCCATAGCTGGGCCTCGAGTCAGCTCAGCAAACGTTGGGCGGACACCACGTCTTGCAGGTTAGCAAGATCTTTCTGGCCGAAAGTAGATGGCAGGAAGTGTTCTGAAATAACTGAGTTCACTAAGGCTCACCTATCAATGGTAATTGGGGTTTTGACAGGCCACTTGCCCATGAGTATCCATGCGGTACGTCTCAATATACTGAAAACTCCATCCTGCTGCAGCTGTATGGAGGATGATGAGGTGGAATCACCAAATCACTTTATGCTTGATTGCCCAGCTTTTGCCAGAACTAGGCGAAAGTACTTCGGTCGCGACTCACTTGGATATCCCGAGGATATATCCAAAGTTGAGATCGGTATCATTCGGAGCTTTATCGTTGCTACCCAACGATTCTCTAAGTAGCTAGATCTAAGTCACCGTTATTTTTGGTGTATGTGGTATCACAACGGACCTTCGTGTCGTCCAAGTGAGCTTGCCTTACAGGGCAGCTACCACGTAACCTATCGTATCCTAATTAAAAAACTGTTTTCTTCATTCTTGATGTTCTGCGTGGGAGTTGAACCCAGGACCCTCGGGGTGGTAGGCAGAGCATGCTACCATAACACCACGGCGGCCGCCTCGATCAATTATAGCTTGTGTATACTTTTGGGTGATATAGAAGCCTAAAAATTTTTAATTAGCTAAACAAACGGAATTAATTTACGCATATACCAGCGAACTGAAACGAACGTTGCTTTGACAAAACATTTTGCTTTGCTTATTCAAAAGAAAATTTCATAGTAATTGTTTGTTTATATATACATATGTATGTATGTATATTTGCACAGTTGAGTTGTGTTATCAAATTGATATCTGTACAATGGCTGTATGTTTAGTGAATAAATATAGAAAAGTACAAAGAGTTCACTTATATAGTTTTATCTGTTTCCAAACTGCAAATAGTTTCTATGGTATACTGCCTAAAAACCAGAGTTGGGGAAGTGCACGAAATTCTGAGCAACAGCCCTGCTCGAACTTGAATGGGCTGACATAATCAATATCTTTCGTTAAGTGTTAATAAGGCGTTTGTTGTTGACTTAAACGTCTGTTCATCTTTCACATATTCGTAAAACTAGCCTAAAACCGTGTTCCATTACGCACGATATGTCAAGATATCGTCGCTGCGCTGACAAAAACAGTTATTTGCTTTTCATTAACAGTTCAGAAGATCACAAAAAATTATTTCTGCTGTCCATTTGCAAAATTTTGCAAATGTCGTATTTTTGAAATATTTTATGGAAAGTATGTTATTGATGTGTGAAGGAAAAAATCATGTTTTTTTAACCCTGCTTTCAAACCTGATTAAAATTTGCTTTTGGCGGTAGGGAAATGTATGAAATTTGTGTCTTGTTTCCTCATAATGCTTACGGAGATTACCCCTTAAGCCCCTGGGAGGTGTAGCTTCATCAATCAGATATCTGTTGTGAAGCCCAGCTTTCTGGGTATTCAACAGAAACTGTTTGTTTAGCATTTCATATCTCTCCCTTATGGGAAGTACTATCTCCTAATTGTGTACGTGGTGTTCTGGTGACATAAGAAGACACCCCGTAGCGGTTCTGAGGGCAGTGTTTTGGCAGGTCTGTATTTTATTCAGGTGAGTAACCTTTGAGCTTGGCGACGCATAGCATGCAATCGGCCGGCGAATTGCTATGTAAGTAGTAATGGGCGCTTCTTTGTCTTTATCCCAAGTGCTGCCGGCAAGAGATTTGAGCTTTTTATTACGGCTCTGGATTTTCGGTGCAATTGCGGTTTTATGCTTTTCAAAATGTAGATCCGGATCGAACGTCATACCCAAGATTTTAGGATGTAAGACAGTCGGTAGCGTGATGCCGATGTCGGGATCAAATAGATTATATTGCACTGAGTGGTGGGTGAATAACACGAGGCCGCCTCCATCTCCGCTCTCGTATTCTTTTCTGTGGACGTTATGTCCAGAGCAGGTCTGCAGAGTAGATCTTGCTGTGTGTTTGGTCTCTTGGATCGCTGCAATGCGGATGTTATGCCGCTTCATGAAATCAACTATCTCCGTGATCTTCCCAGTTAACCCGATACAGTTTAAGTGCAGAATTCTGTGTTGTTGTGGCTTGCTGAGCAGCGGGCAGCTAGAAGGTAGTGGGCGATAAGGCGCAGACTACGGGACGCCCTTGAGCGTAAACAGCAAGGAGGCACGAAATATTTATGAAAGTTACGAGGACTTCGGGTTTTCGGGTCTAGCCCAGAACATCCTGTCCGATGCAACCATCCCTTGCACGTGACATACTGACAAGAGTGTAACCGTCTTAAAAAGATAATTTTCCGGCAAACGCAACAAAACCATTTATCCGGACCGGGGTCAGGTACAGGTCCCGGATTGGGTTCGATATCCTCGCGGAGCAGGAGAATATGGCGCAGTCCCGCTGCAAATTAAATGAGGTTACACTGAAGTAACAGCCCTTGATTGGGAAAAATCCCGAGTTGCTCTGGCTCACAGAACCGGCTGCCTTGGGAAGCAATATGATTTGTAATTATATTTTGCATTCAAATTAAAGCACTTTCGCCAGCGATTAAAAAAAATTATAAGCAGTAAATACATAACCGTTATTCAGAGTACTTCTAGGACTGTGAGCACATAGCTGTTTTCGGTCACTTCTAAACCAAAAGAGATATAAAACAAGTAAAGGTGTCTAAGTTCGGGTGTAACCGAACATTATATACTCAGCGTGAGCTTCAATTGTACATTTCATTTCAGATAAATTACTTTTCTACATAACACGTGGCATCGCCCATTTAAAAAAAAATTTCTCCCCATTTCCTCTTACAATAAAACTTGATAAGTAAAATATCATTGATTCAAAACTATTTATACGACCCTTTTAAACTTGTTTTATATCTAAGTTGCCGTGATCTTTAACCGATCCCGTCCAGCTTTACTAGAAATATTTTCTACGACAAGGAAATTATGTGTCCACAATTTCATTAAGATGTGTTAATTTTTCTTCGAGTTATGGCTACCAAAACATAGAAAATTGCTTAGCCATAAAAGAGGCGGTGCCACGCCCATTTTATTAATTTGAAGTTTTTCCTATTTATTGTTATAAATACATTTGGGAAATGAAATACCATTGATATAAAGCTCTTTTTTGCAAAGGTATAGCTTATTTTATTCGTCCACGACCCTTTTAAAAATCTTTTACATAAAAGTGGGCGCTGTCCTTAACCGATTTCGTCAATTGTTCTTCAAAGCACTCCTTATAGTATAGGCAACCTCTCTGCCGAGTTTTGTTACGATAGGTTAAACGATTTTTCGTTTATGATTAATAAAATTTTTTAAAATTGATTTTATCAAGAGTGTCAATATTAGTCCACACGTCAAATTTCAACATTATAGGTGTATTATTTACTAAATAATCAGGATTTTTGTGTTTTCAAAAATGTTATATACATAAAATGTGGGCGTGGTAATCATCCGATTTCGCTCATTTTCAATACCAATCTTTTCTGGGTCCAGGTAAGCTCGTGTACCAAATTTGGTGAAGATATCTCAATATTTACTCAAGTTAACGTGTTAACGGACAGAAGGACGGAAGTACGAACGGACGGACATGGCTCAATCAAATTTTTTTTCGATACTGATGATTTAGATATATGGAAGTCTATATCTATCTCGATTCCTTTATATCTGTACAACCAACAATTACCCAATCAAAGTTTATATACTCTGTGTGCAAAGCACTCTCATCTAATCTATAAAAACTCTGAAACAGCACAATCCCGAAATAATCCTGAGGTATTCTGAAAGTAATCTCGAAAAGATTCCATACACGGTTTCGAACTGGCTCAAATAATTCCGATTTCATACCGAAAAATATCCCAAACTGTCTTGTTATAATCTCGGGTGTACCGAAATGGTCCCGGAATGATGCCGAAATTGTCCCTTAAGGAACCAGAAGACACAATCTTTTCGACTAACAGTGCACACATATATTATAAATGTGAAATTTGGGATGTTCGATGTCTCTATGAACCAAAGTAATAACGACTTGGGAAAACGGATTTAAGGGGAGAGGGGATGCAACTGTTAAGTTCGCCATAATTTCTAGACCTTGCCCTATGTGACCTATGTGGTCATATACTAATATAAATGCCGGTAGTCATAGTCAATTTAAAATAGAGTTTTATTGGTTTTTGATTGGACCTTATAAGTGCGGCTTCAGACCTGGCAAATCTAGCATCGACAAGATTTTCATAAAGCGCCAAATCTTGGAAAAACCCCGCGAAAAAAGAATCGACACAAATCAGCTCTTCGTCGATTTTAAAGCCGTCTTCGACAGCTTGAAAAGGAGCTGCCTATATGCCTCTATGTCTGAATTTGGCTTCCTCGCAAAACTTCAAGGGCTGTGCAAAATGACGTTGAGCAACACCATCAGCTCAGTTAGAATGGGGAAGGACCTATCCGAGCCATACGAAACCAAACGAGGTTTAAGATAGGGTGACACCCTATCGTGCAATTTCCTTAATTTAATGCTGCAGAAAATTATACTAGCTGCAGAACTTAACCGCTGTGGAACAATATTCTATTAAAGCGTGCAATTACTGGCATATGCTGATGGCATTGATACCATCGGCCTAAACACCCACGCCGTTAGTTCGGCTTGCTCCAAGCTGGAAAAAGAAGCGGTAAAGATGGGTTTGCTATCATCGAGCAAGGAGTCAGCGCATATGCGCCTTGACAACCACGCTACAGTTGGCAGCAATAATTTCGAAATAGTAAAAGACTTTGTTTATTTGGGAACCAGCATCAACACTAACAACAATTCAGCTCTGAAATACAGCGAAGAATCACTCTTGCAAAAAAGTGTTACTTTGGACTAGGTAAGCAATTGAAAAGTAAATTCCTCTCTCGGCAAACGAAAATCATACTCTACAAGTCACTTATCGTTCCCATCCTGCTACATGGTGCAGAAGCAATGACCATGACAAGGTAGATGAAGCGGATCTTGGAGTGTTCGAGAGAAAAGTTCTTCGAAAGATTTATAGACCTCTACGCGGTGGCGATGGCGAGTACCGAAGAATATTTAACGATGAGCTGTACGAGCTCTACCCAGACATCAACTTAAAAAAAATATATAACTTCTTCGAACTTCTCTTCCAATTTGCATCGTGCTCTTTTTTAATTTTTCCTACAAATTGGCGGGACGGGATCTACTTGTTTTATGCCGACTCCGAACGGCACCTGCGAGGCAGATGAGTTTTCACTGAGAGCTTTTCATGGCAGATATACACTCGGAGTGCTTGCCAAACACTGCCGAGGGGCGACCCCGCTTAGAAAAATTTTCCTCTAATTGAAAAACTTTATTTCTAAAATTTTGATGTTGCTTTGCCCGGGATGTGAACCCAGGGCATTTGGTGTGGTGGGCGGAGCACGCTATCATCACACCACGGTGGCCGCCAGTGATAGGCCATGTTATGTGAATGAAAGATGATATCCGGCCAAGAAAGTGTTTCTATCGGAACTCGCATATGGAAGCAGAGGTAGAGGCCGGCCCCCACTCCGTTGAAAGGACCAATTGGCGCCGTTTGGCAGAGAGAAGAAGCGACTGGCGCACCTGGTTGGACGGCCATAACCATATGAACGGTTAAGCGACAATTAAGAAAGTATAGCCAACTTAAACACAATTTTATCTTTAACAAGTAAGGAAGGCTAAGTTCGGGTGTAACCGAACATTATATACTGACCTGAGAGCTTTGGAAATTGTCTTTTTTATGGGTTAATAATAATTATAGCTGCATTGGTTACGTAGGATTTCGTAGATGGTTTATACGTGGTTTTTAATTCCATATGACATACGGTTGGAAAATATCGGCCAAATTGTAGACGTTTTTTTGAACGATTTTCCCTCATCCTTCGTCAAATAAGGAAAATGAACCTTGGGTAACTCTGGAAAGTGTTTGTATGACATGGGTATCAAATTAAAGGTATTAATGAGGGTTTTAAAAGGGAGTGGCCCTTAGTTGTATATGTGAAGGTGTTTTCGAGATATTGACCAAAATGTAGACCAGGGTGACCTAGAACTTCATCTGTCGGGTACCGCTAATTTATTTAAAAAATTAATACCACGGACAGTATTCCTGCCATGATTCCAAAGGCTTTTAATTTCGCCCTGCCAAACTTTTTCGGTTTCTTCTACTTAATATGGTAGGTGTCACACCCATTTTACAAAATTTTTTCTAAAGTTATATTTTGCGTCCAAAAAAACAATCCAATCCCAATGTTTCATCCCTTTTTTCGTATTTAGTAAAAAAATAGCATTTTTTTATTTTTCGAAATTTTCGATATCGAAAAAGTGGGCGTGGTCATAGGCGGAATTAGCCCATTTTTAATACCAAGATAGAGTGAGTTGAGATAAGTACGTGAACTAAGTTTAGTAAAGATATATCGATTTTTGCTCAAGTTATCGGGTGAACGGCCGAGCGAAAGGACAGTCGGTTGACTGTGTATAAAAACTGGGCGTGGCTTCCACCGATTTCACCCATTTTCACAGAAAACAGTTATCGACATAGAAGCTATGCATTGCCAAATTTCACAATAATTGGAAAACTTTTGTTCGACTTATGACATTAAAAATATTCTAGAAAAATTAAACGAAAAAGGGCGGACCCACGCCCATTTTTAACACGCTTTTATTAGCTTGGCGTGTATGTAACGGAATCTTTGAGCTTAATTTTCACCGGGTTCTAGAACTCTGATTAATTTGAAGCTTTGCATACATATCAAGGACCGATGACAATGCATTAGTGTGATGGTGTGGTGACATAAGGTCAACGGCGATAAGGTCAATTGGCCTTATTACCACTTTGAATGGACATAAGCTTGATTGAAACTTTGCACACGTATCACGGCTCGATGACAATGCATTATTATGATGGTGTGGTGACATAAGGTCAACGGCCGTAACGTCAATGGCCTTTTTACCACTTTGAATGGCCATAAGTTTAATTGAAACTTTGCACACGTATCAAGGCTCGATGACAATGCATTAATGTGATGGTGTGGTAACATAAGGTCAACGGTCATAAAGTCAATTGGCCTTATTACCACTTTGAATGCACCGTAGCGAGCGCGGACTCGATCCACTTCCACTGTTGTTTCGGGATCCTGCCATCTTCGCTGCTCTCGTCTATAATGCCAATGATCTGCCGACCCTTGGCAATTTCGGCGAAAGACCGCGTCCAGCCTCCCTGCGTCTTGGCCCTTTTCGGTGCCGTGGGGTTGAATTCATCCATGGACCGCTGGCGTTTCGAGGTATCATCACTCTCGACTAAAACTTTTAAAATTACTTGAACTAAAAAATTAAAAATAAATAATAGTTTAAAAAAACTAAATAAACAGGCTTTTATAGCAAACCGAACTAAAAAATAGAAAATAATTTTCAATTAAAAAGAGTTTATATAACAGTAGCAGAAGGTCAAACAATCGTTTATAGTTAATCACCTCAAAATAAAATTATAATAAAATTCAAGTTATTAACAGAATAATTTAATTCACAGTAAAAAGCGTGGGGTGCTTGATATTGAATGTTACAATCATTCTATTGGCAACTATCTGAGAGGAAAGATATGAAATGTAGTCAAATGCACCCCACGCTTTTTACTCTGAATTAAATTATTCTGTTAATAACTTGAATTTTATTATAATTTTATTTTGAGGTGATTAACTATAAACGATTGTTTGACTTTCTATTACTGTTATATTAACTCTTTTTAATTGAAAATTATTTAATTTTCTTTTATTTTTGTATTTTGTTTCACCATGTCATTACTGGAGTTGAATATTGACATAATTTACTTATAACTGTAAAAATATTGAATTTTTTGTAAAAGTTTGAATTGCTAATTTTTACTTAGAACGTACATAGAACGTTAGTAACACGAGTAACTTTCCTGCCCAATTTCATAATGATATCTTTAATTACACCTTGCCAAACTTTTAAATTACCTTCTTTTAATAGTGGCCGGTGCACGCCCACTGTCCAAAATTTTACTAATTTTCTATTTTGCGTCATAAGGTCAACAAACGTACCAAATTTCATTGCTTTATCCGTCTTTGGTAATGAATTATCTTATTTTTTCCGTTTTTCGAAATTTTCGATATCGAAAAAGTGGGCGCGGTTATAGTCCGATTTCGTTAACTTTAAATAGCGATCTGGCAGAAGTTCCCGGGAACTTACATACCAAATTTCATTAAAATACCTCAAAATTTACTCAAGTTATCGTGTTAACGGGGAGACGGACGGACGGACATGGCTAAGTGAATTTCTTTTTTCACCCAGATCATTTTGATATATAGAAGTCTATATCTATCTCGATTAATTTATGCCCTTACGGATTACCGTTATGCGAACGAAATTAATATACTCTGTGAGGTCTACTCTGCTGAGTATAAAAAATTATTTTAAATTTAAAATGACATGAGCGCGATTTAAGTTATTTAAATAGGTTTTCGTTGGCTGCCTGCCGTCGAAAGCCTTAAGAAATTTCTGTGGCGTAGTGCGGTTTTCTTGCGCCCGGGGAAAAATATTTTTTGGCGCCATTTTGGGGGAAAGCCATCATAGCTCTCTCAACCTTATCCTAAAATATAGGAATCATTGCCTTCTTTGCTGAAGGACAACAGTAGAGGCAGCTTCATTCCGTGGCGGGTTCAAAGGCTTGGAGGGGAAACTTAGTTTTTTCCGGCAGCTTCATGTCTCTGCGAATACAGACTGGATTCAACAAAAGAAAACTATGCTGCAAAATAAACATTTATATCCATTGTCTCTTCATATTTCTCACATCACAGGACTTGGCACTGATTTAATGTACATACAGCCATATTGTTCCCGACGTGGGCCTTCCACATAACACGACAACTGGACAGCCACTTCCATGGCATAATGTTACTACTGTGGAACCCCAATAACTTTTGGTTGTGGCCTTCCAACACAGTCTCTACTTCTATACAAATGCATCCGAAATTGCCTACAATGCACAAAGATTCATCAAAATCCTCAAATCGGTGCAACGGAGAAATGGCTTGCAGGGCTGCCAAATTTCCCACTTAGAACTGCAACGGAATATCTTCTTAAGATGTCTGAGCATTCCAAAAGACAATTGATTGATGTAGTTGCGCCTCCAAGGTAGATAAGAAGACATCTGCATAAGCCCTATGACGAGATCTGGTGTAGTATGATCCAGAGAAACACAAACGCAGAGTCTGTGGATTCCTTCAAAGTCAGACTCCTGCCTTTGCAGACATCGCCGAAGAAGAATGCACACTTCCGAAGGATGTGCCCGTTACTCTGCCACAACTTCGATCCCTATGTATGGCCCAAGCCGGGTGTATAGCACAAATCATGTATTCGTCTGTAATGTGGAACAAAAATCTGTAATTGCAACTTCTTTTTGGAAAATTATATTGAAACTGATGGACCTCCGTTAGAGGATTTTGTTTAAAATTTCTTTAGTGTTCTAGCCCATTAACCCAGGCGAGGGATTTGTTTAACAAAAATAAGTACAATACATGAACGGAAGGGAAAAAGACTACGCCACCTAGATCTATCGATGATAAGCAGGAAAATGTATATGTGCGCTGCTCTCTGCATGTCATCAAAACAAAATCGGAATGTGTGATAAAAAGCTTTGTTCCATCGATATCTGTATTACAAAATTCACCCAAGTTCTTACAATTTATTTCTAAGTCGTTATTATCTCTGTTTAACAAATTTCAAACGCCTAACAGAAATCCAAATTTAAAATTAAGGTCATTTAGTCGTGTAAATATTGTACGTTGGAGACGATTGAAAACACTTTTCATAACGCGAGAAATTTCACATTCCGCGGAAAGACTAACATCTCTAGCCGATTCTCCGGGCATTTTGCGGCGCCTTCTTATACGTTTTACTATATCAATTTCCCACTTTTTAACAAAGATACTTCGCTTTCTGTTGCTTCTTCACAGAGAGTGCCTCGAGTTTCGGATAGTTCAGTCACTAATAATTTAAGATCATGATACGCTTCTCTAAAATTCATCCCCGGTTCTTATAATCTGAGCTGCACACGATCAATCGTACTTAAAATTTCTTACCAGAAATGAACTAAGTTATGAAACTTGTGGTGTTATTGTCCTCTGCTGATTTCTCTAAGTGTTCTACTACATTCTCAAGCCCATCGACGATAACGCTAACCGCATGCATTCTGGCGCTCCATCGCGTTTCAGTTTCACGTTTGACAGTTTTTGTTAAAGTATTTTTTAATAATTCCCCTCGTAACATTAAACGTGAGAAAAAAAGATATATGCTTTCAATTATTCCACAACCTGTCGCAAGTGTTCTGGATATATGCATGTATTTTAAGCTATTTCATAGATTTTATCGGGGGCTTGGCGACTAAATCAAAAAAACCGTAACGGATATTTTTCAAAAAAGGCTCGAAAACGTTCGAAAAAGGTTCGGTGTTAGCAACAAGCCAAATACATAAAATTGGATCTCTATCATAAAGTTAAAGTTAAAGTTAAAGTTAAAATTAAAGTTAAAGTTAAAGTAAATTTAAATTTAAAGTTAAAGTTAAAGCAAAACGCAAACGTCATTATAGCTGTGAAGTTGCATTTTATTTTGCTGTGTTTATTTTGCGAGTTTTAAATTATAATATCTAAATTGTAATACTAATTTGTGACAAAAATAAGTGCGAAAACCCAGAGTTCATTTTAATACAATTGGTTTGCTTTGAAAAGTTAAGATTTTGTGAATTTTCAAAGTATTTAATCAATTTCTTATTATTCATTTTGTGTTTGCCGAGTCATTGTGCATTTGTGTTTTTGTTGCAATTTTGATTGGCACCTTTTCACCTTGCAATTGCTTTTGTGCACACACTTTTTGTTTTTCTCGCAATTTACTGTCTTCGTAGCTGTTTGCGTCGCTTTTTAAGTGACAAGTGACAGTGACTCTAAAACTGCTAGCTACCGCTAAGCTCCCAAACTTTCAGAGTTGCTTTATATATAACCTTTCTCATTCTCAGTTCTATTTCAACTGTTTTTTCTTTGTAATTTACAAACATATCTTTAATATTTCTATATTCTTATACTAGTCTATTTTCACCTTTCTATAAAATATGAGTTGCATTTTCAAAAACTGTCAGGTAAAAAGCGAATCCGAACGTTTTGTACCTTGCTGGCTTTGCGATGGGCTCGCCCATGGAAAGTGCGCGGGACTGACGGCTAGAGTTATTGACACTGAGGTTGACATATTTAAACTCTTTAGACAAACACGAAATGCGTTTTCTGAAATTGCTAAAGAGTTTTCCATAATCACGGAAAAGTTCAATCAATACGATAGCTTGTTCAAATCCTTCAAGTGTTTGGATGAGTTACCGCATTGTTTAAATAGAAATAAAGACAACCGCGATAATAAACAAAAACACTCTGAAGACTCACCTAACGCTTTGAATCTTAATCCTGCTCAGAACAGTAATCTTCCGCAAGTGGACCTCATAGACTTGGCTTCCCCTAATCCGCAAGCTGTGGTTCCATCCACTTCTAAGGCCGCGGAAAAAACCTTAGAGTATCAAACTGTAACTTCTGAAAATGTAACTTCTGAAACTGTAACTTCTCAATCTGTGACTTCTTATTCAGAAGCACCGGCTAAGAAGCCGGTTGTAGTCCCACTCAAAAAATCGATTTTTGTATCTCGCTTTGACAAAGACACTTCCGTTGAGGATATCAAGTCTTATGTCACTTCGAAAATTAAGGCTGACGGCATGACTTTAAGAAAATTTAAATTTAATTACGAAAGAAATATTTCCTCATTTAGAATTGATGTCTTCTCAAAAGATTTTGATAAACTTTTGCACAGCGCATTTTGGCCGCCAAGGGCTTTTGTTCGCGAATTTCTGCATAAGCTATTGAGATTACTCAAAGTGTAGCAAAAATTCCTCCTCAAAGTTCTGATCCAAAAAACTTAATTTAACATCTTGCTTAAGCATTCACTATCAAAACGTTAGAGGCTTAAATACTAAATTAACTGACTTATATTTGAAAACCATTCACTGTAACTATAATATTATTACTTTTACTGAAACATGGCTGAAACCCAATGTTTTAAATTCCGAAATTTTTTGCGGTGAGTATCAGACCTATAGAAATGATCGCTTAAATAGGACCGGAGGTGGTATCTTTCTAGCTGTACATTCTTCAATTCCATATGAAGATGTTAATTTAGCCGAAGTTGACTCCATCGAATTTAAATGCATCCGAATCTTACTAGGCCGGGGTCATATTTACTTAGCCGTTTGCTATATGCCACCGTCTTCTGATCTATCAGTGCATATGCACCATATTTCACTGTTACAATCAGTCAATTCCATGATAAAGCCCATGGACTCAATGATTGTTTTAGGCGACTTTAACCTGCCACATATATCTTGGAATACCGTTGATCACAATATTGTCCCCGGAAAATTCTTAGACTTAGCATTTGTTGACGACATATCTAAATTCTCTATAAATCGATGTGAACCTCTTGTTTTGCCAGAAGATGCTTACCATCCTTCTCTTGAGATAACTTACGAAATCATAAGCAACGGATTCGGTGCACTAACAAAACACGTGTCTCTACCAGATGCTTTGATTTTTCCAAAACTAATTTCAACAATTTAAATAAAGAGCTTTCTGAGATAACGTGGCCTCGATATAAAGACGATGTAGAGGAAAACGTTTTACATTTTAATAAAACCATTTATACTTTATTTGAAAAACATGTGCCCAAACGCAAATGCTCGTACATTGAACCAGTGCAAGCCTGGTTTACTAAAGGTTTAAAAGCTTTAAAAAATAAGAAATCACGTTTATTCAAATTATATAAGAGAACCGGTTTACATTCTCATTATGCACAGTAAGCTATTTTCCGTCATAAGTATTTTGAACATAATAAAAAGTGTTATAAAGCTTACATATGTAAAATTAAAAGAAACATTATTTGCCACCCGAAGTCCTTTTATGATTTCGTAAATTCTAAACGCAGAACTAACGGGTTTCCTTCTGCATGAAGTTTAGAAATAGCATTTCCAGCGACGATCAAGAGACTGCAAACTTCTTCGCTCAATTCTTTCACTCTAATTACTTTGCTGTGGTTGATTCATAACCTACAAATTATCCGTATGAGCTCTATTCTAGTAACTCAATATATGCCCCACATTTGCTGCCTGAAGATATTCTACTACATCTAAAGACCCTAAAAGAATCCTTCAAATACGGTCCCGATTTGATCCCAGCATGTTTTCTTAAAAAATGTGCGGAATACATTTACCAGCCCCTTACTGATTTGTTTATTCTCTTTTTAAAAAATGGCATTTTCCCGACGGCTTGGAAGGAATCTTTTCTTATCCCACTCCATAAAAAAGGAAGCAAGTCGTCTACTGAAAACTATCGTGGAATAGCAAAGCTCTCCGCTATCCCTAAGTTTTTCGAAGCAATCGTTACTAATCACCTTACATTTTCGATTTCTACATTGATAGATAGTTCTCATCATGGCTTTTGTAGAGCCAAATCAACCACAACCAATTTGCTTGAATTTACAACTCACGTCTTTAATGGGTTTAGAAACAATCATCATACCGACGTTATATACACTGATTTCAGCAAAGCATTCGACAAAGTACGCCACTCATTACTTGTTTATAAACTCGAAATGCTTGGTTTTCAACCTGGCCTAACTCGCTGGATCTCCTCCTATCTTTGCGGTAGAACTCAAAGAGTCATTTTTAAAAACATTTGTTCAAATGTCATCGATGTTCCCTCCGGTGTGCCTCAGGGCAGCCATCTCGGTCCTATTCTGTTTTTGATCTTTATAAACGATGTTTCCACAACTATAAAATATTCTAAAATTTCAATGTATGCCGACGACGTAAAACTTTTAAGTCATACGCGTCGGTTAAAGAATGTTCTGTACTTCAGGCGGATTTAATTCGTTTAGTTACTTGGTGTAATGCGAATTTTATGCATCTCAACATAGAAAAATGTAAATCCATGTGTTTTTCACGTGGGAACATACAGCCAGCTTCCTACACAATTAATGGCCAAACTCTGGAAAGCGTTGATGTTTTTGTCGACTTGAGAGTTACAATGAATTGCAAACTTAGTTTCAACCCTCATATTAATGCCACAGTCAATAAAGTGAGAGGTGTTTAAGCATTTGTGAAAAAATGGGCAAAGGTGTTTAGTGATCCATACGTTACAAAAACCCTTTTTACATCATTGGTGAGGCCGATATTAGAATATGGATCGATAATTTGGAATCCGCGTTATCAAGTTCATGTGGATAGACTATAATCAATTCAAAAACAGTTTTTACTTTTCGCCTTGAGAAATCTTCAATGGGACTCTCCGTATAATCTTCCTCCTTACACCAATCGATTAAAACTAATAAGTCGTAGAGAAATGCTAGGTGTACTACTTTTAGATGGATCGATTTCAAGCCCATTTCTTTTGAACGAAGTAAACTTGAATGTTCCATGCCGAGTTTCAAGGCATTATAAGCTTAAAATTCTGTGCAATTTCCAACTACGCGAACCTTTTCTATGTTTGCGTGAAGATTATAACTCTCACTCGAGAATAATTGATGTTTCGGACTCGCTCTTTGCCATAAAAAAGACGGTTCTATCTTCTCTTAATAATTAAAAAATTATATTTATACTTTTGGTCTATGTACTGATGAGTTTCTCTGTAGCTGAGCGGTTAAAATCTGGGCGCTTAAGAAGCCACTGTCTCTCAAAGACGCGGTAACCAAAAAATTATAAATAACACATAAATAAGAATTCGGATACAAAACAAAAAAAAAAAGTATGTATGAATTAAAAAAAAAATAATAAAAAACATAAAAAAAAAAACAAAAACAGGATTAGCCTGGTTTCATCGGGCCACTTGGGGGCAGTGCGCTGCCACAAAATCCGAGAACAAAAAAAAAAAAAGTTAAAGTTAAAGTTAAAATTAAAGTTAAAGTTAAAGTTAAATTTAAAGTTAAAGTAAAAGTTAAAGTTAAAAACAAAGTTGAAGTTAAAGTTTAAGACAAAACTTGAATTAATATCAAAGAAAACAAAATGTTGCATAAATATTATAATTGCATAAGTTGATAATATGCAATATCATTACCGCTGCAGACCCCGATTGCCACATGTCCTTTTTTTAGTATATACAATTTTTTCCAGAAATCAATTATAATTAAAATACAAACTATCCAGGGAGTACTGCTTTACGTCACTACGTCACTGAGAAATTTAATAATTTGCTATTTAAACGCGTAAAACTTTAATGGAAGGGAAATATGTTAGGTTAGGTCAGAATGGCCACCGGTGCGTGCACTTAGGCCCAAAAGGTCCCATTGTGATACCACTCGGATCTCTCCCCTTCACAAACCAACAGGTCGATTCAGCAATTGTCAGGAATTTCTTAGGTTCCAACTTAGCGGGATCACAAAGATCGTCAAAGAAGGGAGATCCCAGATATTTCTTCCTCTTGCGCCAATTGCACTGTTTTTATCTCCTCTTCGTCTTTGTAGATCCTGCAATAAACATTATAGGAAGCACCCAGCCGATGTGCATGCTTCCCGATTACTATGTGGCCGGTTATAGGTCCAACCACCCCCCTTCTAAGAAGAAGGAGACTTCTTGTGCGTCTCGCGTCCCATTCAGGCCACACGAGCTTAGTGTGGTAGCAGGATTCGAGATTGCTCCATATCACACCCGCTTCCCTAAGAAAAATCCCATTCAAAAAGAACTTACAGGTAGCGAACGGCATGCTCAATCCCTTCGAGGACGACGAAAACGGAACACATGTACCCCCTCTTGCAAGTTCGTCAGCCATCTCATAGCCAGTGTCCAGGCACCCATGCCAGAATGAGGGAAGATTGCTCGGCGATCTCGTTAAGTGATTTGCGGCACCTCTCTACTGTCCTGCACTTACATGTGACCAATCCAAGCGCTTTTAGTGCAGCCTGGCGGTCAGAATAAATACAAATTTGACTATAGGCGTGAGTATCATTTCTCAGGTGATCAACGGCCTCCTTTATAGTAGCCACCTTCGCCTGAAAGACGCTGCAATGATCGGGTAGGCTAAAGGATGGATTCCACCCTATTTGAGGTGCAAATACCACGCTGCCCACCCTTTTATCCAGTTTGGAGCCGTTAGTATATATCTGCAGCCTATTGCTTAGGTCCGGCGGCTCCTTCAACCAATAACCCTAACCGATAACAACCTCGTACTTCATATCGAAGAAAACAGTAGGAGCGCAATAATCCGACGAAGGCGGATCCAGATTATTAAGGATGGCTGCATGGCCATCCACATTGTCTCGATAACTTTCGCAGCCAAAAATATTTTGAAACATTTGGCTTTTTCAACAGGAAATTTCCATGTGATTTCTTTATATATTTGCACAGTTAATTTGTGCTATTGAATTGAGAAAGGTTGATATTTGTACAACAAGCAGAAACTTCTCGATTTCAGGAAATTGGCACAACGAAAATATTTTGATACACTTGGCTTTTTCAACAATAAATTTCCATGGAATTCTTTATATATTTGCGCAGTTAATTTGTGCTATTGAATTGAGAAAGGTTGATATTTGTACAACAAGTAGAAACTTCTCGATTTCAGGAAATTGGCACAACGAAAATATTTTGATACACTTGGCTTTTTCAACAGTAAATTTCTATGGAATTCTTTATATATTTGCACAGTTAATTTGTGCTATTGAATTGAGAAAGGTTGATATTTGTACAACAAGTAGAAACTTCTCGATTTCAGGAAATTGGCAAAACGAAAATATTTTGATACACTTGGCTTTTTCAACAGTAAATTTCTATGGAATTCTTTATATATTTGCGCAGTTAATTTGTGCTATTGAATTGAGAAAGGTTGATATTTGTACAACAAGTAGAAACTTCTCGATTTCAGGAAATTGGCACAACGAAAATATTTTGATACACTTGGCTTTTTCAACAGTAAATTTCTATGGAATTCTTTATATATTTGCACAGTTAATTTGTGCTATTGAATTGAGAAAGGTTGATATTTGTACAACAAGTAGAAACTTCTCGATTTCAGGAAATTGGCAAAACGAAAATATTTTGATACACTTGGCTTTTTCAACAGTAAATTTCTATGGAATTCTTTATATATTTGCACAGTTAATTTGTGCTATTGAATTGAGAAAGGTTGATATTTGTACAACAAGTAGAAACTTCTCGATTTCAGGAAATTGGCACAACGAAAATATTTTGATACACTTGGCTTTTTCAACAGTAAATTTCTATGGAATTCTTTATATATTTGCACAGTTAATTTGTGCTATTGAATTGAGAAAGGTTGATATTTGTACAACAAGTAGAAACTTCTCGATTTCAGGAAATTGGCACAACGAAAATATTTTGATACACTTGGCTTTTTCAACAGTAAATTTCTATGGAATTCTTTATATATTTGCACAGTTAATTTGTGCTATTGAATTGAGAAAGGTTGATATTTGTACAACAAGTAGAAACTTCTCGATTTCAGGAAATTGGCACAACGAAAATATTTTGATACACTTGGCTTTTTCAACAGTAAATTTCTATGGAATTTTTTATATATTTGCACAGTTAATTTGTGCTATTGAATTGAGAAAGGTTGATATTTGTACAACAAGTAGAAACTTCTCGATTTCAGGAAATTGGCACAACGAAAATATTTTGATACACTTGGCTTTTTCAACAGTAAATTTCTATGGAATTCTTTATATATTTGCACAGTTAATTTGTGCTATTGAATTGAGAAAGGTTGATATTTGTACAACAAGTAGAAACTTCTCGATTTCAGGAAATTGGCACAACGAAAATATTTTGATACACTTGGCTTTTTCAACAGTAAATTTCTATGGAATTCTTTATATATTTGCACAGTTAATTTGTGCTATTGAATTGAGAAAGGTTGATATTTGTACAACAAGTAGAAACTTCTCGATTTCAGGAAATTGGCACAACGAAAATATTTTGATACACTTGGCTTTTTCAACAGTAAATTTCTATGGAATTCTTTATATATTTGCACAGTTAATTTGTGCTATTGAATTGAGAAAGGTTGATATTTGTACAACAAGTAGAAACTTCTCGATTTCAGGAAATTGGCACAACGAAAATATTTTGATACACTTGGCTTTTTCAACAGTAAATTTCTATGGAATTCTTTATATATTTGCACAGTTAATTTGTGCTATTGAATTGAGAAAGGTTGATATTTGTACAACAAGTAGAAACTTCTCGATTTCAGGAAATTGGCACAACGAAAATATTTTGATACACTTGGCTTTTTCAACAGTAAATTTCTATGGAATTCTTTATATATTTGCACAGTTAATTTGTGCTATTGAATTGAGAAAGGTTGATATTTGTACAACAAGTAGAAACTTCTCGATTTCAGGAAATTGGCACAACGAAAATATTTTGATACACTTGGCTTTTTCAACAATAAATTTCCATGGAATTCTTTATATATTTGCGCAGTTAATTTGTGCTATTGAATTGAGAAAGGTTGATATTTGTACAACAAGTAGAAACTTCTCGATTTCAGGAAATTGGCACAACGAAAATATTTTGATACACTTGGCTTTTTCAACAGTAAATTTCTATGGAATTCTTTATATATTTGCACAGTTAATTTGTGCTATTGAATTGAGAAAGGTTGATATTTGTACAACAAGTAGAAACTTCTCGATTTCAGGAAATTGGCACAACGAAAATATTTTGATACACTTGGCTTTTTCAACAATAAATTTCCATGGAATTCTTTATATATTTGCACAGTTAATTTGTGCTATTGAATTGAGAAAGGTTGATATTTGTACAACAAGTAGAAACTTCTCGATTTCAGGAAATTGGCACAACGAAAATATTTTGATACACTTGGCTTTTTCAACAGTAAATTTCTATGGAATTCTTTATATATTGCACAGTTAATTTGTGCTATTGAATTGAGAAAGGTTGATATTGTACAACAAGTAGAAACTTCTCGATTTCAGGAAATTGGCACAACGAAAATATTTTGATACACTTGGCTTTTTCAACAGTAAATTTCTATGGAATTCTTTATATATTTGCACAGTTAATTTGTGCTATTGAATTGAGAAAGGTTGATATTTGTACAACAAGTAGAAACTTCTCGATTTCAGGAAATTGGCAAAACGAAAATATTTTGATACACTTGGCTTTTTCAACAGTAAATTTCTATGAATTCTTTATATATTTGCACAGTTAATTTGTGCTATTGAATTGAGAAAGGTTGATATTTGTACAACAAGTAGAAACTTCTCGATTCAGGAAATTGGCACAATGAAAATATTTTGATACACTTGGCTTTTTCAACAGTAAATTTCTATGGAATTCTTTATATATTTGCACAGTTAATTTGTGCTATTGAATTGAGAAAGGTTGATATTTGTACAACAAGTAGAAACTTCTCGATTTCAGGAAATTGGCACAACGAAAATATTTTGATACACTTGGCTTTTTCAACAGTAAATTTCTATGGAATTCTTTATATATTTGCACAGTTAATTTGTGCTATTGAATTGAGAAAGGTTGATATTTGTACAACAAGTAGAAACTTCTCGATTTCAGGAAATTGGCACAACGAAAATATTTTGATACACTTGGCTTTTTCAACAGTAAATTTCTATGGAATTCTTTATATATTTGCACAGTTAATTTGTGCTATTGAATTGAGAAAGGTTGATATTTGTACAACAAGTAGAAACTTCTCGATTTCAGGAAATTGGCACAACGAAAATATTTTGATACACTTGGCTTTTTCAACAATAAATTTCCATGGAATTCTTTATATATTTGCGCAGTTAATTTGTGCTATTGAATTGAGAAAGGTTGATATTTGTACAACAAGTAGAAACTTCTCGATTTCAGGAAATTGGCACAACGAAAATATTTTGATACACTTGGCTTTTTCAACAGTAAATTTCTATGGAATTCTTTATATATTTGCACAGTTAATTTGTGCTATTGAATTGAGAAAGGTTGATATCTGTACAACAAGTAGAAACTTCTCGATTTCAGGAAATTGGCACAACGAAAATATTTTGATACACTTGGCTTTTTCAACAGTAAATTTCTATGGAATTCTTTATATATTTGCACAGTTAATTTGTGCTATTGAATTGAGAAAGGTTGATATTTGTACAACAAGTAGAAACTTCTCGATTTCAGGAAATTGGCAAAACGAAAATATTTTGATACACTTGGCTTTTTCAACAGTAAATTTCTATGGAATTCTTTATATATTTGCACAGTTAATTTGTGCTATTGAATTGAGAAAGGTTGATATTTGTACAACAAGTAGAAACTTCTCGATTTCAGGAAATTGGCAAAACGAAAATATTTTGATACACTTGGCTTTTTCAACAGTAAATTTCTATGGAATTCTTTATATATTTGCACAGTTAATTTGTGCTATTGAATTGAGAAAGGTTGATATTTGTACAACAAGTAGAAACTTCTCGATTTCAGGAAATTGGCACAACGAAAATATTTTGATACACTTGGCTTTTTCAACAGTAAATTTCTATGGAATTCTTTATATATTTGCACAGTTAATTTGTGCTATTGAATTGAGAAAGGTTGATATTTGTACAACAAGTAGAAACTTCTCGATTTCAGGAAATTGGCACAACGAAAATATTTTGATACACTTGGCTTTTTCAACAGTAAATTTCTATGGAATTTTTTATATATTTGCACAGTTAATTTGTGCTATTGAATTGAGAAAGGTTGATATTTGTACAACAAGTAGAAACTTCTCGATTTCAGGAAATTGGCACAACGAAAATATTTTGATACACTTGGCATTTTCAACAGTAAATTTCTATGGAATTCTTTATATATTTGCACAGTTAATTTGTGCTATTGAATTGAGAAAGGTTGATATTTGTACAACAAGTAGAAACTTCTCGATTTCAGGAAATTGGCACAACGAAAATATTTTGATACACTTGGCTTTTTCAACAGTAAATTTCTATGGAATTCTTTATATATTTGCACAGTTAATTTGTGCTATTGAATTGAGAAAGGTTGATATTTGTACAACAAGTAGAAACTTCTCGATTTCAGGAAATTGGCACAACGAAAATATTTTGATACAATTGGCTTTTTGAATAGTAAATTTCTATGGAATTCTTTATATATTTGCACAGTTAATTTGTGCTATTGAATTGAGAAAGGTTGATATTTGTACAACAAGTAGAAACTTCTCGATTTCAGGAAATTGGCACAATGAAAATATTTTGATACAATTGGCTTTTTCAACAGTAAATTTCTATGGAATTCGTTATATATTTGCACAGTTAATTTGTGCTATTGAATTGAGAAAGGTTGATATTTGTACAACAAGTAGAAACTTCTCGATTTCAGGAAATTGGCACAACGAAAATATTTTGATACACTTGGCTTTTTCAACAGTAAATTTCTATGGAATTCTTTATATATTTGCACAGTTAATTTGTGCTATTGAATTGAGAAAGGTTGATATTTGTTCAACAAGTAGAAACTTCTCGATTTCAGGAAATTGGCACAACGAAAATATTTTGATGCACTTGGCTTTTTCAACAATAAATTTCCATGGAATTCTTTATATACTTGCGTAGTTAATTTGTGCTATTGAACTGAGAAAGGTTGATATTTGTACAACAAGAAGAAACTTCTCGATTTCAGGAAATTGGCACAACGAAAATATTTTGATACAATTGGCCTTTTCAACAGTAAATTTCTATGGAATTCTTTATAAATTTGGACAGTTAATTTGTGCTATTGAATTGAGAAAGGTTGATATTTGTTCAACAAGTAGAAACTTCTCGATTTCAGGAAATTGGAACAACGAAAATATTTTGATGCACTTGGCTTTTTCAACAATAAATTTCCATGGAATTCTTTATATATTTGCGCAGTTAATTTGTGCTATTGAATTGAGAAAGGTTGATATTTGTACAACAAGAAGAAACTTCTCGATTTCAGGAAATTGGCACAACGAAAATATTTTGATACAATTGGCTTTTTCAACAGTAAATTTCTATGGAATTCTTTATATATTTGCACAGTTAATTTGTGCTATTGAATTGAGAAAGGTTGATATTTGTTCAACAAGTAGAAACTTCTCGATTTCAGGAAATTGGCACAATGAAAATATTTTGATGCACTTGGCTTTTTCAACAATAAATTTCCATGGAATTCTTTATATATTTGCGCAGTTAATTTGTGCTATTGAATTGAGAAAGGTTGATATTTGTACAACAAGAAGAAACTTCTCGATTTCAGGAAATTGGCACAACGAAAATATTTTGATACACTTGGCTTTTTCAACAGTAAATTTCTATGGAATTCTTTATATATTTGCACAGTTAATTTGTGCTATTGAATTGAGAAAGGTTGATATTTGTTCAACAAGTAGAAACTTCTCGATTTCAGGAAATTGGCACAACGAAAATATTTTGATACACTTGGCTTTTTCAACAGTAAATTTCTATGGAATTCTTTATATATTTGCACAGTTAATTTGTGCTATTGAATTGAGAAAGGTTGATATTTGTTCAACAAGTAGAAACTTCTCGATTTCAGGAAATTGGCACAACGAAAATATTTTGATACACTTGGCTTTTTCAACAGTAAATTTCTATGGAATTCTTTATATATTTGCACAGTTAATTTGTGCTATTGAATTGAGAAAGGTTGATATTTGTTCAACAAGTAGAAACTTCTCGATTTCAGGAAATTGGCACAACGAAAATATTTTGATACAATTGGCTTTTTCAACAGTAAATTTCTATGGAATTCTTTATATATTTGCACAGTTAATTTGTGCTATTGAATTGAGAAAGTTTGATATTTGTTCAACAAGTAGAAACTTCTCGATTTCAGGAAATTGGCACAACGAAAATATTTTGATGCACTTGGCTTTTTCAACAATAAATTTCCATGGAATTCTTTATATATTTGCGTAGTTAATTTGTGCTATTGAATTGAGAAAGGTTGATATTTGTACAACAAGAAGAAACTTCTCGATTTCAGGAAATTGGCACAACGAAAATATTTTGATACAATTGGCCTTTTCAACAGTAAATTTCTATGGAATTCTTTATATATTTACACAGTTAATTTGTGCTATTGAATTGAGAAAGGTTGATATTTGTTCAACAAGTAGAAACTTCTCGATTTCAGGAAATTGGAACAACGAAAATATTTTGATGCACTTGGCTTTTTCAACAATAAATTTCCATGGAATTCTTTATATATTTGCGCAGTTAATTTGTGCTATTGAATTGAGAAAGGTTGATATTTGTACAACAAGAAGAAACTTCTCGATTTCAGGAAATTGGCACAACGAAAATATTTTGATACAATTGGCTTTTTCAACAGTAAATTTCTATGGAATTCTTTATATATTTGCACAGTTAATTTGTGCTATTGAATTGAGAAAGGTTGATATTTGTTCAACAAGTAGAAACTTCTCGATTTCAGGAAATTGGCACAATGAAAATATTTTGATGCACTTGGCTTTTTCAACAATAAATTTCCATGGAATTCTTTATATATTTGCGCAGTTAATTTGTGCTATTGAATTGAGAAAGGTTGATATTTGTACAACAAGAAGAAACTTCTCGATTTCAGGAAATTGGCACAACGAAAATATTTTGATACACTTGGCTTTTTCAACAGTAAATTTCTATGGAATTCTTTATATATTTGCACAGTTAATTTGTGCTATTGAATTGAGAAAGGTTGATATTTGTTCAACAAGTAGAAACTTCTCGATTTCAGGAAATTGGCACAACGAAAATATTTTGATACACTTGGCTTTTTCAACAGTAAATTTCTATGGAATTCTTTATATATTTGCACAGTTAATTTGTGCTATTGAATTGAGAAAGGTTGGTATTTGTTCAACAAGTAGAAACTTCTCGATTTCAGGAAATTGGCACAACGAAAATATTTTGATACACTTGGCTTTTTCAACAGTAAATTTCTATGGAATTCTTTATATATTTGCACAGTTAATTTGTGCTATTGAATTGAGAAAGGTTGATATTTGTTCAACAAGTAGAAACTTCTCGATTTCAGGAAATTGGCACAACGAAAATATTTTGACACATTTGGCTTTTTCAGCAGTAAATTTCCATGTGATTTCTTTATATATTTGCACAGCTAATTTGTGCTATTGAATTGAGAAAGGTTGATATATGTACAACTAATAGAAACTTCTCGATTTCAGGAAATTGGCACAAGAAAATATTTTGACACACTTGGCCTTTTCAACTTTAAATTTCCATGGAATTATTTTTATATTTGCACAGTTAATTTGTGCTATTGAATTGAGAAAGGTTGATATTTGTACAACAAGTAGAAACTTCTAGATTTCAGGAAATTGGCACAACGAAAATATTTTGACACATTTGGCTTTTTCAACAGTAAATTTCCATGTGATTTATTTATATATTTGCACAGCTAATTTGTGCTATTGAATTGAGAAAGGTTGATATATGTACAACTAGTAGAAGCTTCTCGATTTCAGGAAATTGGCACAAGAAAATATTTTGACACACTTGACCTTTTCAACTTTAAATTTCCATGGAATTCTTTTTATATTTGCACAGTTAATTTGTGCTATTGAATTGAGAAAGGTTGATATTTGTACAACAAGTAGAAACTTCTAGCTTTCAGGAAATGGGCACAACGAAAATATTTTGACACACTTGGCCTTTTCAACAGTAAATTTCCATGGAATTCTTTATATATTTGCACAGTTAATTTGTGCTATTGAATTGAGAAAGGTTGATATTTTTACAACAAGTAGAAACTTCTAGATTTCAGGAAATTGGCACAACGAAAATATTTTGACACATTTGGCTTTCTCAACAGTAAATTTCCATGTAATTTCTGTATATATTTGCACAGTTAATTTGTGCTATTGAATTGAGAAATGTCGATATTTGTACAACAAGTAGAAACTTCTAGATTTCAGGAAATTGGCACAACGAAAATATTTTGACACATTTGGCTTTTTCAACAGTAAATTTCCATGTGATTTCTTTATATATTTGCACAGCTAATTTGTGCTTTTGAATTGAGAAAGGTTGATATATGTACAACTAGTAGAAACTTCTCGATTTCAGGAAATTGTCACAAGAAAATATTTTGACACACTTGGCCTTTTCAACTTTAAATTTCCATGGAATTCTTTTTATATTTGCACAGTTAATTTGTGCTATTGAATTGAGAAAGGTTGATATTTGTACAACAAGTAGAAACTTCTATATTTCAGGAAATTGGCACAACGAAAATATTTTGACACATTTGGCTTTTTCAACAGTAAATTTCCATGTGATTTCTTTATATATTTGCACAGCTAATTTGTGCTATTGAATTGAAAAAGGTTGATATATGTACAACTAGTAGAAACTTCTCGATTTCAGGAAATTGGCACAAGAAAATATTTTGACACACTTGGCCTTTTCAACTTTAAATTTCCATGGAATCCTTTATATATTTGCACAGTTAATTTGTACTATTGAATTGAGAAAGACTGATATTTGTACAACAAGTAGAAACTTCTAGATTTCAGGAAATTGGCACAAGAAAATATTTTGACACACTTGGCCTTTTCAACTTTAAATTTCCATGGAATTCTTTTTATATTTGCACAGTTAATTTGTGCTATAGAATTGAGAAAGGTTGATATTTGTACAACAAGTAGAAACTTCTCGATTTCAGGAAATTGGCACAACGAAAATATTTTGACACATTTGGCTTTTTCAACAGTAAATTTCAATGGAATTCTTTTTATATTTGCACAGTTAATTTGTGCTATTGAATTGAGAAAGGTTGATATTTGTACAACAAGTAGAAACTTCTAGATTTCATGAAATTGGCACAACGAAAATATTTTGACACATTTGGCTTTTTGAGCAGTAAATTTCCATGTGATTTCTTTATATACATATTTGCACAGTTAATTTGTGCTATTGAATTGAGAAAGGTTAATATTTGTACAACAGGTAGAAACTTCTAGATTTCAGAAAATTGGCACAACGAAAATATTTTAACACATTTGGCTTTTTCAACAGTAAATTTCCATGTGATTTCTTTATATATTTGCACAGCTAATTTGTGCTATTGAATTGAGAAAGGTTGATATATGTACAACTAATAGAAACTTCTCGATTCCAGGAAATTGGCACAAGAAAATATTTTGACACACTTGGCCTTTTCAACTTTAAATTTCCATGGAATTCTTTTTATATTTGCACAGTTAATTTGTGCTATTGAATTGAGAAAGGTTGATATTTGTACAACAAGTAGAAACTTCTAGATTTCAGGAAATTGGCACAACGAAAATATTTTGACACATTTGGCTTTTTCAACAGTAAATTTCCCTGTGATTTCTTTATATATTTGCACAGCTAATTTGTGCTATTGAAGTGAGAAAGGTTGATATATGTACAACTAATAGAAACTTCTCGATTTCAGGAAATTGGCACAAGAAAATATTTTGACACAATTGCCCTTTTCAACTTTAAATTTCCATGGAATTCTTTTTATATTTGCACAGTTAATTTGTGCTATTGAATTGAGAAAGATTGATATTTGTACAACAAGTAGAAACTTCTAGATTTCAGGAAATGGGCACAACGAAAATATTTTGACACACTTGGCCTTTTCAACAGTAAATTTCCATGGAATTCTTTATATATTTGCACAGGTAATTTGTGCTATTGAATTGAGAAAGGTTGATATTTGTACAACAAGTAGAAACTTCTAGATTTCAGGAAATTGGCACAACGAAAATATTTTGATACACTTTGCTTTTCCAACAGTAAATTTCCATGGAATTCTTTATATATTTGCACAGCTAATTTGTGCTATTGAATTGAGAAAGGTTGATATTGTACAACAAGTAGAAACTTCTCGATTTCAGGAAATTTGCACAGCGAAAATATTTTGATGCACTTGGCTTTTCCAACAGTAAATTTCCATGGAATTCTTTATATATTTGCACAGCTAATTTGTGCTATTGAATTGAGAAAGGTTGATATTTGTACAACAAGTAGAAACTTCTAGATTTCAGGAAATTGGCACAACGAAAATATTTTGACACATCTGGCTTTTTCAACATTAAATTTCCATATGATTTATTTATATATTTGCACAGCTAATTTGTGCTATTGAATTGAGAAAGGTTGATATATGTACAACTAGTAGAAACTTCTCGATTTCAGGAAATTGGCACAAGAAAATATTTTGGCACACTTGGCCTTTTCAACTTTAAATTTCCATGGAATTCTTTTTATATTTGCACAGTTAATTTGTGCTATTGAATTGAGAAAGGTTGATATTTGTACAACAAGTAGAAACTTCTAGATTTCAGGAAATTGGCACAACGAAAATATTTTGACACATTTGGCTTTTTCAACATTAAATTTCCATGTGATTTATTTATATATTTGCACAGCTAATTTGTGCTATTGAATTGAGAAAGGTTGATATATGTACAACTAGTAGAAACTTCTCGATTTCAGGAAATTGGCACAAGAAAATATTTTGACACACTTGACCTTTTCAACTTTAAATTTCCATGGGATTCTTTTTATATTTGCACAGTTAATTTGTGCTATTGAATTGAGAAAGGTTGATATTTGTACAACAAGTAGAAACTTCTAGCTTTCAGGAAATGGGCACAACGAAAATATTTTGACACACTTGGCCTTTTCAACAGTAAATTTCCATGGAATTCTTTATATATTTGCACAGTTAATTTGTGCTATTGAATTGAGAAAGGTTGATATTTTTACAACAAGTAGAAACTTCTAGATTTCAGGAAATTGGCACAACGAAAATATTTTGACACATTTGGCTTTCTCAACAGTAAATTTCCATGGTATTTCTGTATATATTTGCACAGCTAATTTGTGCTATTGAATTGAGAAAGGTCGATATTTGTACAAAAAGTAGAAACTTCTAGATTTCAGGAAATTGGCACAACGAAAATATTTTGACACATTTGGCTTTTTCAACAGTAAATTTCCATGTGATTTCTTTATATATTTGCACAGCTAATTTGTGCTTTTGAATTGAGAAAGATTGATATATGTACAACTAGCAGAAACTTCTCGATTTCAGGAAATTGTCACAAGAAAATATTTTGACACACTTGGCCTTTTCAACTTTAAATTTCCATGGAATTCTTTTTATATTTGCACAGTTAATTTGTGCTATTGAATTGAGAAAGGTTGATATTTGTACAACAAGTAGAAACTTCTATATTTCAGGAAATTGGCACAACGAAAATATTTTGACACATTTGGCTTTTTCAACAGTAAATTTCCATGTGATTTCTTTATATATTTGCACAGCTAATTTGTGCTATTGAATTGAAAAAGGTTGATATATGTACAACTAGTAGAAACTTCTCGATTTCAGGAAATTGGCACAAGAAAATATTTTGACACACTTGGCCTTTTCAACTTTAAATTTCCATGGAATCCTTTATATATTTGCACAGTTAATTTGTACTATTGAATTGAGAAAGACTGATATTTGTACAACAAGTAGAAACTTCTAGATTTCAGGAAATTGGCACAAGAAAATATTTTGACAAACTTGGCCTTTTCAACTTTAAATTTCCATGGAATTCTTTTTATATTTGCACAGTTAATTTGTGCTATAGAATTGAGAAAGGTTGATATTTGTACAACAAGTAGAAACTTCTCGATTTCAGGAAATTGGCACAACGAAAATATTTTAACACATTTGGCTTCTTCAACAGTAAATTTCAATGGAATTCTTTTTATATTTGCACAGTTAATTTGTGCTATTGAATTGAGAAAGGTTGATATTTGTACAACAAGTAGAAACTTCTAGATTTCAGGAAATTGGCACAACGAAAATATTTTGACACATTTGGCTTTTTCAGCAGTAAATTTCCATGTGATTTCTTTATATACATATTTGCACAGTTAATTTGTGCTATTGAATTGAGAAAGGTTAATATTTGTACAACAGGTAGAAACTTCTAGATTTCAGAAAATTGGCACAACGAAAATATTTTGACACATTTGGCTTTTTCAACAGTAAATTTCCATGTGATTTCTTTATATATTTGCACAGCTAATTTGTGCTATTGAATTGAGAAAGGTTGATATATGTACAACTAATAGAAACTTCTCGATTTCAGGAAATTGGCACAAGAAAATATTTTGACACACTTGGCCTTTTCAACTTTAAATTTCCATGGAATTATTTTTATATTTGCACAGTTAATTTGTGCTATTGAATTGAGAAAGGTTGATATTTGTACAACAAGTGGAAACTTCTAGATTTCAGGAAATTGGCACAACGAAAATATTTTGACACATTTGGCTTTTTCAACAGTAAATTTCCATGTGATTTATTTATATATTTGCACAGCTAATTTGTGCTATTGAATTGAGAAAGGTTGATATATGTACAACTAGTAGAAACTTCTCGATTTCAGGAAATTGGCACAAGAAAATATTTTGACACACTTGACCTTTTCAACTTTAAATTTCCATGGAATTCTTTTTATATTTGCACAGTTAATTTGTGCTATTGAATTGAGAAAGGTTGATATTTGTACAACAAGTAGAAACTTCTAGCTTTCAGGAAATGGGCACAACGAAAATATTTTGACACACTTGGCCTTTTCAACAGTAAATTTCCATGGAATTCTTTATATATTTGCACAGTTAATTTGTGCTATTGAATTGAGAAAGGTTGATATTTTTACAACAAGTAGAAACTTCTAGATTTCAGGAAATTGGCACAACGAAAATATTTTGACACATTTGGCTTTCTCAACAGTAAATTTCCATGTAATTTCTGTATATATTTGCACAGCTAATTTGTGCTATTGAATTGAGAAATGTCGATATTTGTACAACAAGTAGAAACTTCTAGATTTCAGGAAATTGGCACAACGAAAATATTTTGACACATTTGGCTTTTTCAACAGTAAATTTCCATGTGATTTCTTTATATATTTGCACAGCTAATTTGTGCTTTTGAATTGAGAAAGGTTGATATATGTACAACTAGTAGAAACTTCTCGATTTCAGGAAATTGTCACAAGAAAATATTTTGACACACTTGGCCTTTTCAACTTTAAATTTCCATGGAATTCTTTTTATATTTGCACAGTTAATTTGTGCTATTGAATTGAGAAAGGTTGATATTTGTACAACAAGTAGAAACTTCTATATTTCAGGAAATTGGCACAACGAAAATATTTTGACACATTTGGCTTTTTCAACAGTAAATTTCCATGTGATTTCTTTATATATTTGCACAGCTAATTTGTGCTATTGAATTGAAAAAGGTTGATATATGTACAACTAGTAGAAACTTCTCGATTTCAGGAAATTGGCACAAGAAAATATTTTGACACACTTGGCCTTTTCAACTTTAAATTTCCATGGAATCCTTTATATATTTGCACAGTTAATTTGTACTATTGAATTGAGAAAGACTGATATTTGTACAACAAGTAGAAACTTCTAGATTTCAGGAAATTGGCACAAGAAAATATTTTGACACACTTGGCCTTTTCAACTTTAAATTTCCATGGAATTCTTTTTATATTTGCACAGTTAATTTGTGCTATAGAATTGAGAAAGGTTGATATTTGTACAACAAGTAGAAACTTCTCGATTTCAGGAAATTGGCACAACGAAAATATTTTGACACATTTGGCTTTTTCAACAGTAAATTTCAATGGAATTCTTTTTATATTTGCACAGTTAATTTGTGCTATTGAATTGAGAAAGGTTGATATTTGTACAACAAGTAGAAACTTCTAGATTTCATGAAATTGGCACAACGAAAATATTTTGACACATTTGGCTTTTCAGCAGTAAATTTCCATGTGATTTCTTTATATACATATTTGCACAGTTAATTTGTGCTATTGAGTTGAGAAAGGTTAATATTTGTACAACAGGTAGAAACTTCTAGATTTCAGAAAATTGGCACAACGAAAATATTTTAACACATTTGGCTTTTTCAACAGTAAATTTCCATGTGATTTCTTTATATATTTGCACAGCTAATTTGTGCTATTGAATTGAGAAAGGTTGATATATGTACAACTAATAGAAACTTCTCGATTCCAGGAAATTGGCACAAGAAAATATTTTGACACACTTGGCCTTTTCAACTTTAAATTTCCATGGAATTCTTTTTATATTTGCACAGTTAATTTGTGCTATTGAATTGAGAAAGGTTGATATTTGTACAACAAGTAGAAACTTCTAGATTTCAGGAAATTGGCACAACGAAAATATTTTGATACACTTTGCTTTTCCAACAGTAAATTTCCATGGAATTCTTTATATATTTGCACAGCTAATTTGTGCTATTGAATTGAGAAAGGTTGATATTGTACAACAAGTAGAAACTTCTCGATTTCAGGAAATTTGCACAGCGAAAATATTTTGATGCACTTGGCTTTTCCAACAGTAAATTTCCATGGAATTCTTTATATATTTGCACAGCTAATTTGTGCTATTGAATTGAGAAAGGTTGATATTTGTACAACAAGTAGAAACTTCTAGATTTCAGGAAATTGGCACAACGAAAATATTTTGACACATTTGGCTTTTTCAACATTAAATTTCCATATGATTTATTTATATATTTGCACAGCTAATTTGTGCTATTGAATTGAGAAAGGTTGATATATGTACAACTAGAAGAAATTTCTCGATTTCAGGAAATTGGCACAAGAAAATATTTTGGCACACTTGGCCTTTTCAACTTTAAATTTCCATGGAATTCTTTTTATATTTGCACAGTTAATTTGTGCTATTGAATTGAGAAAGGTTGATATTTGTACAACAAGTAGAAACTTCTAGATTTCAGGAAATTGGCACAACGAAAATATTTTGACACATTTGGCTTTTTCAACATTAAATTTCCATGTGATTTATTTATATATTTGCACAGCTAATTTGTGCTATTGAATTGAGAAAGGTTGATATATGTACAACTAGTAGAAACTTCTCGATTTCAGGAAATTGGCACAAGAAAATATTTTGACACACTTGACCTTTTCAACTTTAAATTTCCATGGAATTCTTTTTATATTTGCACAGTTAATTTGTGCTATTGAATTGAGAAAGGTTGATATTTGTACAACAAGTAGAAACTTCTAGCTTTCAGGAAATGGGCACAACGAAAATATTTTGACACACTTGGCCTTTTCAACAGTAAATTTCCATGGAATTCTTTATATATTTGCACAGTTAATTTGTGCTATTGAATTGAGAAAAGTTGATATTTTTACAACAAGTAGAAACTTCTAGATTTCAGGAAATTGGCACAACGAAAATATTTTGACACATTTGGCTTTCTCAACAGTAAATTTCCATGGTATTTCTGTATATATTTGCACAGCTAATTTGTGCTATTGAATTGAGAAAGGTCGATATTTGTACAACAAGTAGAAACTTCTAGATTTCAGGAAATTGGCACAACGAAAATATTTTGACACATTTGGCTTTTTCAACAGTAAATTTCCATGTGATTTCTTTATATATTTGCACAGCTAATTTGTGCTTTTGAATTGAGAAAGATTGATATATGTACAACTAGTAGAAACTTCTCGATTTCAGGAAATTGTCACAAGAAAATATTTTGACACACTTGGCCTTTTCAACTTTAAATTTCCATGGAATTCTTTTTATATTTGCACAGTTAATTTGTGCTATTGAATTGAGAAAGGTTGATATTTGTACAACAAGTAGAAACTTCTATATTTCAGGAAATTGGCACAACGAAAATATTTTGACACATTTGGCTTTTTCAACAGTAAATTTCCATGTGATTTCTTTATATATTTGCACAGCTAATTTGTGCTATTGAATTGAAAAAGGTTGATATATGTACAACTAGTAGAAACTTCTCGATTTCAGGAAATTGGCACAAGAAAATATTTTGACACACTTGGCCTTTTCAACTTTAAATTTCCATGGAATCCTTTATATATTTGCACAGTTAATTTGTACTATTGAATTGAGAAAGACTGATATTTGTACAACAAGTAGAAACTTCTAGATTTCAGGAAATTGGCACAAGAAAATATTTTGACACACTTGGCCTTTTCAACTTTAAATTTCCATGGAATTCTTTTTATATTTGCACAGTTAATTTGTGCTATAGAATTGAGAAAGGTTGATATTTGTACAACAAGTAGAAACTTCTCGATTTCAGGAAATTGGCACAACGAAAATATTTTGACACATTTGGCTTCTTCAACAGTAAATTTCAATGGAATTCTTTTTATATTTGCACAGTTAATTTGTGCTATTGAATTGAGAAAGGTTGATATTTGTACAACAAGTAGAAACTTCTAGATTTCAGGAAATTGGCACAACGAAAATATTTTGACACATTTGGCTTTTTCAGCAGTAAATTTCCATGTGATTTCTTTATATACATATTTGCACAGTTAATTTGTGCTATTGAATTGAGAAAGGTTAATATTTGTACAACAGGTAGAAACTTCTAGATTTCAGAAAATTGGCACAACGAAAATATTTTGACACATTTGGCTTTTTCAACAGTAAATTTCCATGTGATTTCTTTATATATTTGCACAGCTAATTTGTGCTATTGAATTGAGAAAGGTTGATATATGTACAACTAATAGAAACTTCTCGATTCCAGGAAATTGGCACAAGAAAATATTTTGACACACTTGGCCTTTTCAACTTTAAATTTCCATGGAATTCTTTTTATATTTGCACAGTTAATTTGTGCTATTGAATTGAGAAAGGTTGATATTTGTACAACAAGTAGAAACTTCTAGATTTCAGGAAATTGGCACAACGAAAATATTTTGACACATTTGGCTTTTTCAACAGTAAATTTCCCTGTGATTTCTTTATATATTTGCACAGCTAATTTGTGCTATTGAAGTGAGAAAGGTTGATATATGTACAACTAATAGAAACTTCTCGATTTCAGGAAATTGGCACAAGAAAATATTTTGACACAATTGGCCTTTTCAACTTTAAATTTCCATGGAATTCTTTTTATATTTGCACAGTTAATTTGTGCTATTGAATTGAGAAAGATTGATATTTGCACAACAAGTAGAAACTTCTAGATTTCAGGAAATGGGCACAACGAAAATATTTTGACACACTTGGCCTTTTCAATAGTAAATTTCCATGGAATTCTTTATATATTTGCACAGGTAATTTGTGCTATTGAATTGAGAAAGGTTGATATTTGTACAACAAGTAGAAACTTCTAGATTTCAGGAAATTGGCACAACGAAAATATTTTGATACACTTTGCTTTTCCAACAGTAAATTTCCATGGAATTCTTTATATATTTGCACAGCTAATTTGTGCTATTGAATTGAGAAAGGTTGATATTGTACAACAAGTAGAAACTTCTCGATTTCAGGAAATTTGCACAGCGAAAATATTTTGATGCACTTGGCTTTTCCAACAGTAAATTTCCATGGAATTCTTTATATATTTGCACAGCTAATTTGTGCTATTGAATTGAGAAAGGTTGATATTTGTACAACAAGTAGAAACTTCTAGATTTCAGGAAATTGGCACAACGAAAATATTTTGACACATTTGGCTTTTTCAACATTAAATTTCCATATGATTTATTTATATATTTGCACAGCTAATTTGTGCTATTGAATTGAGAAAGGTTGATATATGTACAACTAGTAGAAACTTCTCGATTTCAGGAAATTGGCACAAGAAAATATTTTGGCACACTTGGCCTTTTCAACTTTAAATTTCCATGGAATTCTTTTTATATTTGCACAGTTAATTTGTGCTATTGAATTGAGAAAGGTTGATATTTGTACAACAAGTAGAAACTTCTAGATTTCAGGAAATGGGCACAACGAAAATATTTTGACACACTTGGCCTTTTTAACAGTAAATTTCCATGGAATTCTTTATATATTTGCACAGTTAATTTGTGCTATTGAATTGAGAAAGGGTGATATTTGTACAACAAGTAGAAACTTCTAGATTTCAGGAAATTGGCACAACGAAAATATTTTGACACATTTGGCTTTCTCAACAGTAAATTTCCATGTGATTTCTTTATATATTTGCACAGCTTATTTGTGCTATTGAATTGAGAAAGACTGATATTTGTACAACTAATAGAAACTTCTCGATTTCAGGAATTTGGCACAAGAAAATATTTTGACACATTTGGCTTTTTCAACAGTAAATTTCCATGTGATTTCTTTATATATTTCGAAAGCTAATTTGTGCTATTGAATTGAGAAAGGTTGATATATGTACAACTAGTAGAAACTTCTCGATTTCAGGAAATTGGCACAAGAAAATATTTTGACACACTTGGCCTTTTCAACTTTAAATTTCCATGGAATTCTTTATATATTTGCACAGTTAATTTGTGCTATTGAATTGAGAAAGACTGATATTTGTACAACAAGTAGAAACTCCTCGATTTCAGGAAATTGGCACAAGAAAATATTTTGACACACTTGGCCTTTTCAACTTTAAATTTCCATGTAATTCTTTATATATTTGCACAGTTAATGTGTGCTATTGAATTGAGAAAAGTTGATATATGTACAACAAGAAGAAACTTCTCGATTTTAGGAAATTGGCACAAGAAAATATTTTGACACATTTGGCTTTTTCAACAGTAAATTTCCATGTGATTTCTTTATATATTTGCACAGCTAATTTGTGCTATTGAATTGAGAAAGGTTGATATATGTACAACTAATATAAACTTCTCGATTTCAGGAATTTGGCACAAGAAAATATTTTGAACCACTTGGCCTGTTCAACTTTAAATTTCCATGGAATTCTTTATATATTTGCACATTTAATTTGTGCTATTGAATTGAGAAAGGTTGATATATGTACAACCAGCAGAAACTTCTAGATTTCAGGAAATGGGCGCAAGAAAATATTTTGACACACTTGGCCTTTTCAACAGTAAATTTCCATAGAATTCTTTATATATTTGCACAGTTAATTTGTGCTATTGAATTGAGAAATGTTGACATATGTACAACCAGCAGAAACTTTTCGATTTCAGCAAAGTGGCTAAAGAAAATATTTTGACACACTTGGCCTTTTCAACTTTAAATTTCTATGGAATTCTTTATATATTTGCACAGTTAATTTGTGCTATTGAATTGAGAAAGATTGATATATGTACAACAAGTAGAAACTTCTCGATTTCAGGAAATTGGCACAAGAAAATATTTTGACACACTTGGCCTTTTCAACAGTAAATTTCCATGGAATTCTTTATATATTTGCACAGTTAATTTGTGCTATTGAATTGAGAAAGATTGATATTTGTACAACAAGTAGAAACTTCTCGATTTCAGGAAATTGGCACAAGAAAATGTTTTGACACATTTGGCTTTTTCAACAGTAAATTTCCATGTGATTTCTTTATATATATATCTATTTTTGATTTACCTTAATTCAATATTCTCGCTGCCATTGTATGGAAAAGTAACAGCCTTCGCTGACGACCTTGCTATCGCCTATGGCTCATCGACCTATCTGGATTTAGTAGCAGGAATCAATAACGATGTGCATTTGCTAAGAGTGTGGTTTGCAGCACAAAAGCTCTGTGTCAGCAAGAAAACGAAGTTGATGTATTTCAATTTGCATCCAAAATCCTCACCTGACATAGCCATTGTATTCCATGCTACTGACTGCAAACGTTTTGTACTAAATAATTTTCTGTTCTGTGCATCGTTTAAAGCTGAAGTAAATTGTTCCGATAAGTGCTTCACTATTGAAAAAGTAAGCGACTTCCAATATCTTGGTGTTATTGTTGACCAAAACTTGAGTTGGTCTACGCATATTTCTCGTTTGAAGTCCTACTTGCGATCTTCCGTTCGTTATTTTTACAATTTAAGAAAAGTTTGTTCAAACGAAACACTTAAAACTATTTACTACGCTTTAGTCCACTCCAAGCTCCAATATGGTATAACCTGTTGGGGTGGCGCTGCAGGTAATAAAATCCAGCAGCTTCTAACTATTCAAAAATGGGTCATAAGAAAAATATGTAATGTTGATCGTTTTCACCACTCTATGGAGTTGTTTAGGGATCTGAAAGTTCTTCCTGTTAAGCATATGTACTACTATAAAACGTTAAAGATATTTTTCATTCGCTGTGGGTATTTACATAGCCTGGTATCGGATAGTTATAACTTGAGGCAAAACTCATATGGACTTGTGTATGTCCCGAGCTCTCGAACAACCAGCTTCAACAACTTCTTTACTATCGTTTCTTGTAAAGCTTTTAATGCGTTGCCTGCATGTATACGTGTCACTAGAAATCTGAATGAGTTTTTGGGAAAGGTTAAATCTTTTCTACTAGAGAAATCACACGAAGACATCAAAATTTTGCTGAACCATAGCACTTAAAAAAGTATATGTACATATTGTATTAATATATTTTATTACTCATTATTTTTAATCAAACTTCACCCCACGCACTATTTTACATGTTTTTGAATTCAATTTTATTCGGAGATGGCATTCCATACTAAAATACATATATTTTTACAGAATGCCTTACTTTTCTTTCTGTAATTATGGTTAATTTAATTTAAGTCGCTATTGTAACATATATGCTGTTTTGAAAGAAAATGAATAAAAAATGAAATGAAATGAAATGAAATGAATGAAAAAATATTTGCACAGCTAATGTGTGTTATTGAATTGAGAAAGTTTGATATTTGTACAACAAGTAGAAACTTCTAGATTTCAGAAAATTGGCACAACGAAAATATTTTGACACATTTGGCTTTTTCAACAGTAAATTTCCATGTGATTTCTTTATATATTTGCACAGCAAATGTGTGTTATTGAATTGAGAAAGTTTGATATATGTACAACCGGCAGAAACTTCTCGATTTCAGGAAATTGGCACAAGAAAATGTTTTGACACATTTGGCTTTTTCAACAGTAAATTTCCATGTGATTTCTTTATATATATATCTATTTTTGATTTACCTTAATTCAATATTCTCGCTGCCATTGTATGGAAAAGTAACAGCCTTCGCTGACGACCTTGCTATCGCCTATGGCTCATCGACCTATCTGGATTTAGTAGCAGGAATCAATAACGATGTGCATTTGCTAAGAGTGTGGTTTGCAGCACATAAGCTCTGTGTCAGCAAGAAAACGAAGTTGATGTATTTCAATTTGCATCCAAAATCCTCACCTGACATAGCCATTGTATTCCATGCTACTGACTGCAAACGTTTTGTACTAAATAATTTTCTGTTCTGTGCATCGTTTAAAGCTGAAGTAAATTGTTCCGATAAGTGCTTCACTATTGAAAAACTAAGCGACTTCCAATATCTTGGTGTTATTGTTGACCAAAACTTGAGTTGGTCTACGCATATTTCTCGTTTGAAGTCCTACTTGCGATCTTCCGTTCGTTATTTTTACAATTTAAGAAAAGTTTGTTCAAACGAAACACTTAAAACTATTTACTACGCTTTAGTCCACTCCAAGCTCCAATATGGTATAACCTGTTGGGGTGGCGCTGCAGGTAATAAAATCCAGCAGCTTCTAACTATTCAAAAATGGGTCATAAGAAAAATATGTAATGTTGATCGTTTTCACCACTCTATGGAGTTGTTTAGGGATCTGAAAGTTCTTCCTGTTAAGCATATGTACTACTATAAAACGTTAAAGATATTTTTCATTCGCTGTGGGTATTTACATAGCCTGGTATCGGATAGTTATAACTTGAGGCAAAACTCATATGGACTTGTGTATGTCCCGAGCTCTCGAACAACCAGCTTCAACAACTTCTTTACTATCGTTTCTTGTAAAGCTTTTAATGCGTTGCCTGCATGTATACGTGTCACTAGAAATCTGAATGAGTTTTTGGGAAAGGTTAAATCTTTTCTACTAGAGAAATCACACGAAGACATCAAAATTTTGCTGAACCATAGCACTTAAAAAAGTATATGTACATATTGTATTAATATATTTTATTACTCATTATTTTTAATCAAACTTCACCCCACGCACTATTTTACATGTTTTTGAATTCAATTTTATTCGGAGATGGCATTCGATACTAAAATACATATATTTTTACAGAATGCCTTACTTTTCTTTCTGTAATTATGGTTAATTTAATTTAAGTCGCTATTGTAACATATATGCTGTTTTGAAAGAAAATGAATAAAAAATGAAATGAAATGAAATGAAATGAATGAAAAAATATTTGCACAGCTAATGTGTGTTATTGAATTGAGAAAGTTTGATATTTGTACAACAAGTAGAAACTTCTAGATTTCAGAAAATTGGCACAACGAAAATATTTTGACACATTTGGCTTTTTCAACAGTAAATTTCCATGTGATTTCTTTATATATTTGCACAGCAAATGTGTGTTATTGAATTGAGAAAGTTTGATATATGTACAACCGGCAGAAACTTCTCGATTTCAGGAAATTGGCACAAGAAAATATTTTGACACACTTAGCCTTTTCAACTTTAAATTCCGGCTCGAAGGACCATGGTTACGAATGGATACGCTTTGGGTATATGGAGTGGGTTTCCCTCTTCACCTTTCACAAATAAAACCACTACACTTCCTTTAAAAATTCACAAAATGCTTTATTTAATGATGTGACTCATATAGCTAATATAAACAAATCACTTTGATTTCTCTATCTTAATTTGTATGGTAAAATCACTAAAACTTTCACAGTTGTTAGCACTAAATATTCTGCGAATATTGGCGGATCGATCGACGGTAATTAGCGAACTCACACCCCAAATAATACTCCAGGGGCTACAAGCCAACGTAAGTGGTTCCTTGTTAGCCCAAAATACAATATTTGGGTGGATACTCAGTGGGCCTATTAAAGAACAAGTGAACGCATTCTCCACCCAAGTTATTGAAAACCAAGACGACACCCTTAGCACATTATTGCAGAAATTCTGGCAACAGGAAAAAATACCTGACACCCAAGCCCTTTCGGAAGAGGACCAATTTTGCGAGGAACTCTACCGAGAAACCACTCACCGCCAGGAAGATGGCCGATATGTGGTAAAACTTCCATTTAAAAGGGAATTCCCCAGTACCCTTGCCCTTGGACAATCGAGAATTGCAGCACAGCAGCAATGCATCAGCATCGACCGATCCGCCACTATTCGCAGAATAATTGAGTTATTTGAGTTACTTTAAACTTAAATGGTAGAATTCCCATAAAGGAAAGTAGTTTAAAAAAAAAAAAAAAAATCCTTTGTATACGAATTATATTGTGATCATTACAATAAAGTAAGATATATGTGGTTTAAAGTGTGAAGTGAAGTGCCGTGGTTTTTATTTGGAAGGAAGAGTATTGAAATTCCCTATCCATATACACTGAACCTTAACCATGGTTGAATTGAGAAAGGTTGATATATGTACAACAAGTAGAAACTTCTCGATTTCAGGAAATTGGCACAAGAAAATATTTTGACACACTTGGCCTTTTCAGCAGTAAATTTCCATGGAATTCTTTATATATTTGCACAGTTAATTTGTGCTATTGAATTGAGAAAGGTTGATATATGTACAACAAGTAGAAACTTCTCGATTTCAGGAAATTGGCACAAGAAAATATTTTGACACACTTGGCCTTTTCAACTTTAAATTTCCATGGAATTCTTTTTATATTTGCACAGTTAATTTGTGCTATTGAATTGAGAAAGGTTGATATTTGTACAACAAGTAGAAACTTCTAGATTTCAGGAAATTGGCACAACGAAAATATTTTGACACATTTGGCTTTTTCAACAGTAAATTTCCATGTGATTTCTTTATATATTTGCACAGCTAATTTGTGCGATTGAAATGAGAAAGGTTGATATATATACAACAAATAGAAACTTCTCGATTTCAGGAAATTGGCACAAGAAAATATTTTGACACACTTGTCCTTTTCAACTTTAAATTTCCATGGCATTCTTTATATATTTGCACAGTTAATTTGTGCTATTGAATTGAGAAAGGTTGATATATGTAGAACCAGCAGAAACTTCTAGATTTCAGGAAATGGGCACAAGAAAATATTTTGACACACTTGGCCTTTTCAACAGCAAATTTCCATGGAATTCTTTATATATTTGCACAGTTAATTTGTGCTATTGAATTGAGAAAGGTTGATATATGTACAACCAGCAGAAACTTCTAGATTTCAGGAAATGGGCACAAGAAAATATTTTGAACCACTTGGCCTTTTCAACTTTAAATTTCCATTGAATTCTTTATATGTTTGCACAGTTAATTTGTGCTATTGAATTGAGAAAGATTGATATTTGTACAACAAGTAGAAACTTCTAGATTTCAGGAAATTGGCACAACGTAAATATTTTGACACATTTGGCTTTTTCAACAGTAAATTTCCATGTGATTTCTTTAAATATTTGCACAGCTAATTTGTGCTATTGAATTGAGAAACGTTGATATATGTACAGCTAGTAGAAACTTCTCGATTTCAGTAAATTGGCACAAGAAAATATTTTGACACACTTGGCCTTTTCAACTTTAAATTTCCATGGAATTCTTTTTATATTTGCACAGTTAATTTGTGCTATTGAATTGAGAAAGGTTGATATTTGTACAACAAGTAGAAACTTCTAGATTTCAGGAAATTGGCACAACGAAAATATTTTGACACATTTGGCTTTTTCAACAGTAAATTTCCATTTGATTTCTTTATATATTTGCACAGCTAATTTGTGCTATTGAAATGAGAAAGGTTGATATATATACAACTAGTAGAAATTTCTCGATTTCAGGAAATTGGCACAAGAAAATATTTTGACACACTTGGCCTTTTCAACTTTAAATTTCCATGGAATTATTTTTATATTTGCACAGTTAATTTGTGCTATTGAATTGAGAAGGGTTGATATTTGTACAACAAGTAGAAACTTCTAGATTTCAGGAAATTGGCACAACGAAAATATTTTGACACATTTGGCTTTTTCAACAGTAAATTTCCATGTGATTTCTTTATATATTGGCACAGTTAATTTGTGCTATTGAATTGAGAAATGATGATATATGTACAACCAGCAGAAACTTCTATATTTCAGGAAATGGGCACAAGAAAATATTTTGACACACTTGGCCTTTTCAACAGCAAATTTCCATGGAATTCTTTATATATTTGCACAGTTAATTTGTGCTATTGAATTGAGAAGGGTTGATATATGTACAACCAGCAGAAACTTCTAGATTTCAGGAAATGGGCACAAGAAAATATTTTGACACACTTGGCCTTTTCAACAGCTAATTTCCATGGAATTCTTTATATATTTGCACAGTTAATTTGTGCTATTGAATTGAGAATAGTTGATATATGTACAACCAGCAGAAACTTCTAGATTTCAGGAAATGGGCACAAGAAAATATTTTGACACACTTGGCCTTTTCAACAGCAAATTTCCATGGAATTCTTTATATATTTGCACAGTTAATTTGTGCTGTTGAATTGAGAAAGGTTGATATATGTACAACCAGCAGAAACTTCTAGATTTCAGGAAATGGGCACAAGAAAATATTTTGACACACTTGGCCTTTTCAACAGCAAATTTCCATGGAATTCTTTATATATTTGCAGTTAATTTGTGCTATTGAATTGTGAAAGGTTGATATATGTGCAACCAGCAGAAACTTCTAGATTTCAGGAAATGGGCACAAGAAAATATTTTGACACACTTGGCCTTTTCAACAGTAAATTTCCATGGAATTCTTTATATATTTGCAGTTAATTTGTGCTATTGAATTGTGAAAGGTTGATATATGTGCAACCAGCAGATACTTCTAGATTTCAGGAAATGGGCACAAGAAAATATTTTGACACACTTGGCCTTTTCAACAGTAAATTTCCATGGAATTCTTTATATATTTGCACAGTTAATTTGTGCTATTGAATTGAGAAAGGTTGATATATGTACAACCAGCAGAAACTTATAGATTTCAGGAAATGGGCACAAGAAAATATTTTGACACACTTGGCCTTTTCAACAGTAAATTTCCATGGAATTCTTTATATATTTGCAGTTAATTTGTGCTATTGAATTGAGAAAGATTGATATATGTACAACCAGCAGAAACTTCTAGATTTCAGGAAATGGGCACAAGAAAATATTTTGACACACTTGGCCTTTTCAACAGTAAATTTCCATGGAATTCTTTATATATTTGCAGTTAATTTGTGCTATTGAATTGTGAAAGGTTGATATATGTGCAACCAGCAGAAACTCCTAGATTTCAGGAAATGGGCACAAGAAAATATTTTGACACACTTGGCCTTTTCAACAGTAAATTTCCATGGAATTCTTTATATATTTGCACAGTTAATTTGTGCTATTGAATTGAGAAAGGTTGATATATGTACAACCAGCAGAAACTTATAGATTTCAGGAAATGGGCACAAGAAAATATTTTGACACACTTCGCCTTTTCAACAGTAAATTTCCATGGAATTCTTTATATATTTGCAGTTAATTTGTGCTATTGAATTGAGAAAGATTGATATATGTACAACCAGCAGAAACTTCTAGATTTCAGGAAATGGGCACAAGAAAATATTTTGACACACTTGGCCTTTTCAACAGTAAATTTCCATGGAATTCTTTATATATTTGCAGTTAATTTGTGCTATTGAATTGAGAAAGATTGATATATGTACAACCAGCAGAAACTTCTAGATTTCAGGAAATGGGCACAAGAAAATATTTTGACACACTTGGCCTTTTCAACAGTAAATTTCCATGGAATTCTTTATATATTTGAACAGTTAATTTGTGCTACTGAATTGAGAAAGGTTGATATATGTGCAACCAGCAGAAACTTCTAGATTTCAGGAAATGGGCACAAGAAAATATTTTGACACACCTGGCCTTTTCAACAGTAAATTTCCATGGAATTCTTTATATATTTGCACAGTTAATTTGTGCTATTGAATTGAGAAAGGTTGATATATGTACAACCAGCAGAAATTTCTAGATTTCAGGAAATGGGCACAAGAAAATATATTGACACACTTGGCCTTTTCAACAGTAAATTTCCATGGAATTCTTTATAAATTTGCAGTTAATTTGTGCTATTGAATTGTGAAAGGTTGATATATGTGCAACCAGCAGAAACTTCTCGATTTCAATAAATTTGGTACAACGAAAATATTTTGACACATTTGGCTTTTTCAACAGTAAATTTCCATGTGATTTCTTTATATATTTTCACAGCTAATTTGTGCTATTGAATTGAGAAATGTTGATATATGTACAACCAGCAGAAACTTCTAGATTTCAGGAAATGGGCACAAGAAAATATTTTGACACACTTGGCCTTTTCAACAGCAAATTTCCATGGAATTATTTATATATTTTCACAGTTAATTTGTGCTATTGAATTGAGAAAGGTTGATATATGTACAACCAGCAGAAATTTCTAGATTTCAGGAAATATGCACAAGAAAATATTTTGACACAATTGGCCTTTTCAACAGTAAATTTGCATGGAATTCTTTATATATTTGCAGTTAATTTGTGCTATTGAATTGTGAAAGGATGATATATGTGCAACCAGCAGAAACTTCTAGATTTCAGGAAATGGGCACAAGAAAATATTTTGACACACTTGGCCTTTTCAACAGTAAATTTCCATGGAATTCTTTATATATTTGCACAGTTAATTTGTGCTATTGAATTGAGAAAGGTTGATATATGTACAACCAGCAGAAACTTCTAGATATCAGGAAATGGGCACAAGAAAATATTTTGACACACCTGGCCTTTTCAACAGTAACTTTCCATGGAATTCTTTATATATTTGCACAGTTAATTTGTGCTATTGAATTGAGAAAGGTTGATATATGTACAACCAGCTGAAACATCTAGATTTCAGGAAATGGGCACAAGAAAATATTTTGAAATACTTGGCCTTTTCAACAGTAAATTTCCCTGGAATTCTTTATATATTTGCACAGTTAATGTGTGCTATTGAATTGAGAAATGTTGACGTATGTACAACCAGCAGAAATTTCTCGATTTCATGAAAGTGGCTAAAGAAAATATTTTGACACACTTGGCCTTTTCAACTTTAAATTTCCATGGAATTCTTTATATATTTGCACAGTTAATTTGTGCTATTGAATTGAGAAAGGTTGAAATATGTACAACAAGTAGAAACTTCTCGATTTCGGGAAATTGGCACAAGAAAATATTTTGACACACTTGGCCTTTTCAACAGTAAATTTCCATGGAATTCTTTATAAATTTGCAGTTAATTTGTGCTATTGAATTGTGAAAGGTTGATATATGTGCAACCAGCAGAAACTTCTCGATTTCAATAAATTTGGTACAACGAAAATATTTTGACACATTTGGCTTTTTCAACAGTAAATTTCCATGTCATTTCTTTATATATTTTCACAGCTAATTTGTGCTATTGAATTGAGAAATGTTGATATATGTACAACCAGCAGAAACTTCTAGATTTCAGGAAATGGGCACAAGAAAATATTTTGACACACTTGGCCTTTTCAACAGCAAATTTCCATGGAATTATTTATATATTTTCACAGTTAATTTGTGCTATTGAATTGAGAAAGGTTGATATATGTACAACCAGCAGAAACTTCTAGATTTCAGGAAATGGGCACAAGAAAATATTTTGACACAATTGGCCTTTTCAACAGTAAATTTGCATGGAATTCTTTATATATTTGCAGTTAATTTGTGCTATTGAATTGTGAAAGGATGATATATGTGCAACCAGCAGAAACTTCTAGATTTCAGGAAATGGGCACAAGAAAATATTTTGACACACTTGGCCTTTTCAACAGTAAATTTCCATGGAATTCTTTATATATTTGCACAGTTAATTTGTGCTATTGAATTGAGAAAGGTTGATATATGTACAACCAGCCGAAACTTCTAGATATCAGGAAATGGGCACAAGAAAATATTTTGACACACCTGGCCTTTTCAACAGTAAATTTCCATGGAATTCTTTATATATTTGCACAGTTAATTTGTGTTATTGAATTGAGAAAGGTTGATATATGTACAACCAGCTGAAACATCTAGATTTCAGGAAATGGGCACAAGAAAATATTTTGACATACTTGGCCTTTTCAACAGTAAATTTCCATGTGATTTCTTTATATATTTGCACAGCTAATTTGTGCTATTGAATTGAGAAAGGTTGATATATGTACAACTAGTAGAAACTTCTCCATTTCATGAAATTGGCACAAGAAAATATTTTGAACCACTTGGCCTTTTCAACTTTAAATTTCCATGGAATTCTTTATATATTTGCACAGTTAATTCGTGCTATTGAATTGAGAAAGTTTGATATTGGTACAACAAGTAGAAACTTCTAGATTTCAGGAAATTGGCACACTGAAAATATTTTTACACATTTGGCTTTTTCAACACTAAATTTCCATGTGATTTCTTTATATATTTGCACAGCTAATTTGTGCTATTGAATTGAGAAAGGTTGATATATGTACAACTAGTAGAAACTTCCCGATTTCAGGAAATTGGCACAAGAAAATATTTTGACACCCTTGGCCTTTTCAACTTTAAATTTCCATGGAGTTTTTTTATATTTGCACAGTTAATTTGTGCTATTGAATTGAGAAAGGTTGATATTTGTACAACAAGTAGAAACTTCTAGATTTCAGGAAATTGGCACAACGAAAATATTTTGACACATTTGGCTTTTTCAACAGTAAATTTCCATGTGATTTCTTTATATATTTGCACAGTTAATTTGTGCTATTGAATTGAGAAATGTTGATAAATGTACAACTAGTAGAAACTTCTCGATTTCAGGAAATTGGCACAAGAAAATATTTTGACACACTTGGCCTTTTCAACTTTAAATTTCCATGTAATTCTTTATATATTTGCACAGTTAATTTGTGCTATTGAATTGAGAAAGATTGATATTTGTACAACAAGTAGAAACTTCTAGATTTCAGGAAATTGGCACAACGAAAATATTTTGACAAATTTGGCTTTTTCAACAGTAAATTTCCATGTGATTTCTTTATATATTTGCACAGCTAATTTGTGCTATTGAATTGAGAAAGGTTGGTATATGTACAACTAGTAGAAACTTCTCGATTTCAGGAAATTGGTACAAGAAAATATTTTGACACACTTGGCCTTTTCAACTTTAAATTTCCATGGAATTCTTTATATATTTGCACAGTTAATTTGTGCTATTGAATTGAGAAAGTTTGATATTGGTACAACAAGTAGAAACATCTAGATTTCAGGAAATTGGCACATTGAAAATATTTTTACACATTTGGCTTTTTCAACACTAAATTTCCATGTGATTTCTTTATATATTTGCACAGCTAATTTGTGCTATTGAATTGAGAAAGGTTGATATATGTACAACTAGTAGAAACTTCTCGATTTCAGGAAATTGGCACAAGAAAATATTTTGACACACTTGGCCTTTTCAACTTTAAATTTCCATGGAGTTCTTTTTATATTTGCACAGTTAATTTGTGCTATTGAATTGAGAAAGGTTGATATTTGTACAACAAGTAGAAACTTCTAGATTTCAGGAAATTGGCACAACGAAAATATTTTGACACATTTGGCTTTTTCAACAGTAAATTTCCATGTGATTTCTTTATATATTTGCACAGCTAATTTGTGCTATTGAATTGAGAAAGGCTGATATATGTACAACTAATAGAAACTTCTCGATTTCAGGAAATTGGCACAAGAAAATATTTTGACACACTTGGCCTTTTCAACTTTAAATTTCCATGGAATTCTTTATATATTTACACAGTTAATTTGTGCTACTGAATTGAGAAAGATTGATATTTGTACAACAAGTAGAAACTTTTAGATTTCAGGAAATTGGCACAACGAAAATATTTTGACACATTTGGCTTTTTCAACAGTAAATTTCCATGTCATTTCTTTATAAATTTGCACAGTTAATTTCTGCTATTGAATTGAGAAAAGTTGATATATGTACAACTAGTAGAAATTTCTCGATTTCAGGAAATTGGCACAAGAAAATATTTTGACACACTTGGCCTTTTCAACTTTAAATTTCCTTGGAATTCTTTTTATATTTGCACAGTTAATTTGTGCTATTGAATTGAGAAAGGTTGATATTTGTACAACAAGTAGAAACTTCTAGATTTCAGGAAATGGGCACAACGAAAATATTTTGACACATTTGGCCTTTTCAACAGTAAATTTCCATGGAATTCTTTATATATTTGCACAGCTAATTTGTGCTATTGAAATGAGAAAGGTTGATATATGTACAACTAGTAGAAACTTCTCGATTTCAGGAAATTGGCACAAGAAAATATTTTGACACACTTGGCCTTTTCAATTTTAAATTTCCATGGAATTCTTTTTATATTTGCACAGTTAATTTGTGCTATTGAATTGAGAAAGGTTGATATTTGTACAACAAGTAGAAACTTCTAGATTTCAGGAAATTGGCACAACGAAAATATTTTGACACATTTGGCTTTTTCAACAGTAAATTTCCATGTGATTTCTTTATATATTTGCACAGCTAATTTGTGCTATTGAATTGAGAAAGGTTGATATATGTACAACTAGTAGAAACTTCTCGATTTCAGGAAATTGGCACAAGAAAATATTTTGACACACTTGGCCTTTTCAACTTTAAATTTAAATGGAATTCTTTTTATATTTGCACAGTTAATTTGTGCTATTGAATTGAGAAAGGTTGCTATTTGTACAACAAGTAGAAACTTCTAGATTTCAGGAAATGGGCACAACGAAAATATTTTGACACACTTGGCCTTTTCAACAGTAAATTTCAATGTGATTTCTTTATATATTTGCACAGCTAATTTGTGCTATTGAATTGAGAAAGGTTGATATATGTACAACTAGTAGAAACTTCTCGATTTCAGGAAATTGGCACAAGAAAATATTTTGACACACTTGGCCTTTTCAACTTTAAATTTCCATGGAATTCTTTTTATATTTGCACAGTTAATTTGTGCTATTGAATTGAGAAAGGTTGATATTTGTACAACAAGTAGAAACTTCTAGATTTCATGAAATGGGCACAACGAAAATATTTTGATGCACTTGTCTTTTCCAACAGTAAATTTCCATGGAATTCTTTATATATTTGCACAGCTAATTTGTGCTATTGAATTGAGAAAGGTTGATATTTGTACAACAAGTAGAAACTTCTAGATTTCAGGAAATTGGCAGAACGAAAATATTTTGACACATTTGGCTTTTTCAACATTAAATTTCCATATGATTTATTTATATATTTGCGCAGCTACTTTGTGCTATTGAATTGAGAAAGGTTGATATATGTACAACCAATAGAAACTTCTCGATTTCAGGAAATTGGCACAAGAAAATATTTTGGCACACTTGGCCTTTTCAACTTTAAATTTCCATGGAATTCTTTTTATATTTGCACAGTTACTTTGTGCTATTGAATTGAGAAAGGTTGATATTTGTACAACAAGTAGAAACTTCTAGATTTCAGGAAATGGGCACAACGAAAATATTTTGACACACTTGGCCTTTTCAACAGTAAATTTCCATGGGATTCTTTATATATTTGCACAGTTAATTTGTGCTATTGAATTGAGAAAGGTTGATATTTGTACAACAAGTAGAAACTTCTAGATTTCAGGAAATTGGCACAACGAAAATATTTTGACACATTTGGCTTTCTCAACAGTAAATTTCCATGTGATTTCTTTCTATATTTGCACAGCTAATTTGTGCTATTGAATTGAGAAAGGTTGATATTTGTACAACAAGTAGAAACTTCTAGATTTCAGGCAATTGGCACAACGAAAATATTTTAACACATTTGGCTTTTTCAACAGTAAATTTCCATGTGATTTCTTTATATATTTGCACAGGTAATTTGTGCTATTGAATTGAGAAAGGTTGATATATGTACAACTAATGGAAACTTCTCAATTTCAGGAAATTGGCACAAGAAAATATTTTGACACACTTGGCCTTTTCAACTTTAAATTTCCATGGAATTCGTTTTATATATGCACAGTTAATTTGTGCTATTGAATTGAGAAAGGTTGATATTTGTACAACAAGTAGAAACTTCTATATTTCAGGAAATTGGCACAACGAAAATATTTTGACACATTTGGCTTTTTCAACAGTAAATTTCCATGTGATTTCTTTATATATTTGGACAGCTAATTTGTGCTATTGAATTGAGAAAGGTTGATATATGTACAACTATTAGAAACTTCTCGATTTCAGGAAATTGGCACAAGAAAATATTTTGACACACTTGGCCTTTTTAACTTTAAATTTCCATGGAATTCTTTATATATTTGCACAGTTAATTTGTGCTATTGAATTGAGAAAGACTGATATTTGTACAACAAGTAGAAACTTCTAGATTTCAGGAAATTGGCACAAGAAAATATTTTCACACACTTGGCCTTTTCAACTTTAAATTTCCATGGAATTCTTTTTATATATGCACAGTTAATTTGTGCTATTGATTTGAGAAAGGTTGATATATGTACAACAAGTAGAAACTCCTCGATTTCAGTAAATTGGCACAAGAAAATATTTTGACACACTTGGCCTTTTCAACTTTAAATTTCCATGGAATTCTTTATATATTTGCACAGTTAATGTGTGCTATTGAATTGAGAAAGGTTGATATATGTACAACAAGAAGAAACTTCTCGATTTCAGGAAATTGGCACAAGAAAATATTTTGACACATTTGGCTTTTTCAACAGTAAATTTCCATGTGATTTCTTTATATATTTGCACAGCTAATTTGTGCTATTGAATTGAGAAAGGTTGATATATGTACAACTAATAGAAACTTCTCGAATTCAGGAATTTGGCACAAGAAAATATTTTGAACCACTTGGCCTTTTCAACTTTAAATTTCCATGGAATTCTTTTTATATTTGCACAGTTAATTTGTGCTATTGAATTGAGAAAGGTTGATATTTGTACAACAAGTAGAAACTTCTAGATTTCAGGAAATTGGCACAACGAAAATATTTTGACACATTTGGCTTTTTCAACAGTAAATTTCCATGTGATTTCTTTATATATTTGCACAGCTAATTTGTGCTATTGAATTGAGAAAGGTTGATATATGTACAACTAGTAGAAACTTCTCGATTTCAGGAAATTGGCACAAGAAAATATTTTGACACACTTGGCCTTTTCAACTTTAAATTTCGATGGAATTCTTTATATATTTGCACAGTTAATTTGTGCTATTGAATTGAGAAAGATTGATATTTGTACAACAAGTAGAAACTTCTAGATTTCAGGAAATTGGCACAACGAAAATATTTTGACACATTTGGCTTTTTCAACAGTAAATTTCCATGTGATTTCTTTATATATTTGCACAGCTAATTTGTGCTATTGAATTGAGAAAGGTTGATATATGTACAACTAATAGAAACTTCTCGATTTCAGGAAATTGGCACAAGAAAATATTTTGACACACTTGGCCTTTTCAACTTTAAATTTCCATGGAATTCTTTTATATTTGCACAGTTAATTTGTGCTATTGAATTGAGAAAGGTTGATATTTGTACAACAAGTAGAAACTTCTAGATTTCAGGAAATGGGCACAACGAATATATTTTGACACACTTGGCCTTTTCAACAGTAAATTTCCATGGAGTTCTTTATATATTTGCACAGTTAATTTGTGCTATTGAATTGAGAAAGGTTGATATTTTTACAACAAGTAGAAACTTCTAGATTTCAGGAAATTGGCACAACGAAAATATTTTGATACACTTTGCTTTTCCAACAGTAAATTTCCATGGAATTCTTTATATATTTGCACAGCTAATTTGTGCTATTGAATTGAGAAAGGTTGATATTGTACAACAAGTAGAAACTTCTCGATTTCAGGAAATTGGCGCAGCGAAAATATTTTGATGCACTTGGCTTTTCCAAGAGTAAATTTCCATGGAATTCTTTATATATTTGCACAGCTAATTTGTGCTATTGAATTGAGAAAGGTTGATATTTGTACAACAAGTAGAAACTTCTAGATTTCAGGAAATTGGCACAGCGAAAATATTTTGACACATTTGGCTTTTTCAACATTAAATTTCCATATGATTTATTTATATATTTGCACAGCTAATTTGTGCTATTGAATTGAGAAAGGTTGATATATGTACAACTAGTAGAAATTTCTCGGTTTCAGGAAATTGGCACAAGAAAATATTTTGGCACACTTGGCCTTTTCAACTTTAAATTTCCATGGAATTCTTTTTATATTTGCACAGTTAATTTGTGCTATTGAATTGAGAAAGGTTGATATTTGTACAACAAGTAGAAACGTCTAGATTTCAAGAAATGGGCACAACGAAAATATTTTGACACACTTGGCCTTTTCTACAGTAAATTTCCATGGAATTCTTTATATATTTGCACAGTTAATTTGTGCTATTGAATTGAGAAAGGTTGATATTTGTACAACAAGTAGAAACTTCTAGATTTCAGGAAATTGGCACAACGAAAATATTTTGATACACTTTGCTTTTCCAACAGTAAATTTCCATGGAATTCTTTATATATTTGCACAGCTAATTTGTGCTATTGAATTGAGAAAGGTTGATATTGTACAACAAGTAGAAACTTCTCGATTTCAGGAAATTGGCACAGCGAAAATATTTTGATGCACTTGGCTTTTCCAAGAGTAAATTTCCATGGAATTCTTTATATATTTGCACAGCTAATTTGTGCTATTGAATTGAGAAAGGTTGATATTTGTACAACAAGTAGAAACGTCTAGATTTCAAGAAATGGGCACAACGAAAATATTTTGACACACTTGGCCTTTTCAACAGTAAATTTCCATGGAATTCTTTATATATTTGCACAGTTAATTTGTGCTATTGAATTGAGAAAGGTTGATATTTGTACAACAAGTAGAAACGTCTAGATTTCAAGAAATGGGCACAACGAAAATATTTTGACACATTTGGCCTTTTCAACAGTAAATTTCCATGGAATTCTTTATATATTTGCACAGTTAATTTGTGCTATTGAATTGAGAAAGGTTGATATTTGTACAACAAGTAGAAACTTCTAGATTTCAGGAAATTGGCACAACGAAAATATTTTGACACATTTGGCTTTCTCAACAGTAAATTTCCATGTGATTTCTTTCTATATTTGCACAGCTAATTTGTGCTATTGAATTGAGAAAGGTTGATATTTGTACAACAAGTAGAAACTTCTAGATTTCAGGAAATTGGCACAACGAAAATATTTTGACACATTTGGCTTTTTCAACGGTAAATTTCCATGTGATTTATTTATATATTTGCACAGCTAATGTGTGCTATTGAATTGAGAAAGGTTGATATATGTACAACTAGTAGAAACTTCTCGATTTCAGGAAATTGGCACAAGAAAATATTTTGCACACTTGGCCTTTTCAACTTTAAATTTCCATGGAATTCTTTTTATATTTGCACAGTTAATTTGTGCTATTGAATTGAGAAAGGTTGATATATGTACAACAAGTAGAAACTCCTCGATTTCAGGGAATTGGCACAAGAAAATATTTTGACACACTTGGCCTTTTCAACTTTAAATTTCCATGGAATTCTTTATATATTTGCACAGTTAATGTGTGCTATTGAATTGAGAAAGGTTGATATATGTACAACAAGAAGAAACTTCTCGATTTCAGGAAATTGGCACAAGAAAATATTTTGACACATTTGGCTTTTTCAACAGTAAATTTCCATGTGATTTCTTTATATATTTGCACAGTTAATTTGTGCTATTGAATTGAGAAAGATTGATATTGGTACAACAAGTAGAAACTTCTAGATTTCAGGAAATTGGCACACTGAAAATATTTTGACACATTTGGCTTTTTCAACACTAAATTACCATGTGATTTCTTTATATATTTGCACAGGTAATTTGTGCTATTGAATTGAGAAAGGTTGATATATGTACAACTAATAGAAACTTCTCGATTTCAGGAATTTGGCACAAGAAAATATTTTGAACCACATGGCCTTTTCAACTTTAAATTTCCATGGAATTCTTTATATATTTGCACAGTTAATTTGTGCTATTGAATTGAGAAAGATTGATATTGGTACAACAAGTAGAAACTTCTAGATTTCAGGAAATTGGCACACTGAAAATATTTTGACACATTTGGCTTTTTCAACACTAAATTTCCATGTGATTTCTTTATATATTTGCACAGCTAATTTGTGCTATTGAATTGAGAAAGGTTGATATATGTACAACTAGTAGAAACTACTCGATTTCAGGAAATTTGCACAAGAAAATATTTTGACACACTTGGCCTTTTCAACTTTAAATTTCCATGGAATTCTTTTTATATTTGCACAGTTAATTTGTGCTATTGAATTGAGAAAGGTTGATATTTGTACAACAAGTAGAAACTTCTAGATTTCAGGAAATTGGCACAACGAAAATATTTTGAGACATTTGGCTTTTTCAACAGTAAATTTCCACGTGATTTATTTATATATTTGCACAGCTAATGTGTGCTATTGAATTGAGAAGGTTGATATATGTACAACAAGTAGAAACTTCTCGATTTCAGGAAATTGGCACAAGAAAATATTTTGACACATTTGGCTTTTTCAACAGTAAATTTCCACGTGATTTATTTATATATTTGCACAGCTAATTTGTGCTATTGAATTGAGAAAGGTTGATATATGTACAACTAATAGAAACTTCTCGATTTCAGGAAATTGGCACAAGAAAATATTTTGACACACTTGGCCTTTTCAACTTTAAATTTCCATGGAATTCTTTTTATATTTGCACAGTTAATTTGTGCTATTGAATTGAGAAAGGTTGATATTTGTACAACAAGTAGAAACTTCTAGATTTCAGGAAATTGGCACAACGAAAATATTTTGAGACATTTGGCTTTTTCAACAGTAAATTTCCACGTGATTTATTTATATATTTGCACAGCTAATTTGTGCTATTGAATTGAGAAAGGTTGATATAAGTACAACTAGTAGAAACTTCTCGATTTCAGGAAATTGGAACAAGAAAATATTTTGACACACTTGGCCTTTTCAACTTTAAATTTCCTTGGAATTCTTTTTATATTTGCACAGTTAATTTGTGCTATTGAATTGAGAAAGGTTGATATTTGTACAACAAGTAGAAACTTCTAGATTTCAGGAAATGGGCACAACGAAAATATTTTGACACACTTGGCCTTTTCAACAGTAAATTTCCATGTGATTTATTTATATATTTGCACAGCTAATTTGTGCTATTGGATTGAGAAAGGTTGATATATGTACAACTAGTAGAAACTTCTCGATTTCAGGAAATTGGCACAAGAAAATATTTTGGCACACTTGGCCTTTTCAACTTTAAATTTCCATGGAATTCTTTTTATATTTGCACAGTTAATTTGTGCTATTGAATTGAGAAAGATTGATATTTGTACAACAAGTAGAAACTTCTAGATTTCAGGAAATTGGCACAACGAAAATATTTTGATAAATTTGGCTTTTTCAACAGTAAATTTCCACCTGATTTATTTATATATTTGCACAACTAATTTGTGCTATTGAATTGAGAAAGGTTGATATATGTACAACTAGTAGAAACTTCTCGATTTCAGGAAATTGGCACAAGAAAATATTTTGACACACTTGGCCTTTTCAGCTTTAAATTTCCATGGAATTCTTTATATATTTGCACAGCTAATTTGTGCTATTGAATTGAGAAAGGTTGATATTGTACAACAAGTAGAAACTTCTCTATTTCAGGAAATTGGCACAGCGAAAATATTTTGATGCACTTGGCTTTTCCAAGAGTAAATTTCCATGGAATTCTTTATATATTTGCACAGCTAATTTGTGCTATTGAATTGAGAAAGGTTGATATTTGTACAACAAGTAGAAACTTCTAGATTTCAGGAAATTGGCACAAGAAAATATTTTGACACACTTGGCCTTTTCAACTTTAAATTTCCTTGGAATTCTTTTTATATTTGCACAGTTAATTTGTGCTATTGAATTGAGAAAGGTTGATATTTGTACAACAAGTAGAAACTTCTAGATTTCAGGAAATGGGCACAACGAAAATATTTTGACACACTTGGCCTTTTCAACAGTAAATTTCCATGTGATTTATTTATATATTTGCACAGCTAATTTGTGCTATTGGATTGAGAAAGGTTGATATATGTACAACTAGTAGAAACTTCTCGATTTCAGGAAATTGGCATAAGAAAATATTTTGGCACACTTGGCCTTTTCAACTTTAAATTTCCATGGAATTCTTTTTATATTTGCACAGTTAAGTTGTGCTATTGAATTGAGAAAGATTGATATTTGTACAACAAGTAGAAACTTCTAGATTTCAGGAAATTGGCACAACGAAAATATTTTGACACATTTGGCTTTTTCAACAGTAAATTTCCATGTGATTTCTTTATATATTTGCACAGCTAATTTGTGCTATTGAATTGAGAAAGGTTGATATATGTACAACTAATAGAAACTTCTCGATTTCAGGAAATTGGCACAAGAAAATATTTTGACACACTTGGCCTTTTCAACTTTAAATTTCCATGGAATTCTTTTTATATTTGCACAGTTAATTTGTGCTATTGAATTGAGAAAGGTTGATATTTGTACAACAAGTAGAAACTTCTAGATTTCAGGAAATGGGCACAACGAATATATTTTGACACACTTGGCCTTTTCAACAGTAAATTTCCATGGAGTTCTTTATATATTTGCACAGTTAATTTGTGCTATTGAATTGAGAAAGGTTGATATTTTTACAACAAGTAGAAACTTCTAGATTTCAGGAAATTGGCACAACGAAAATATTTTGATACACTTTGCTTTTCCAACAGTAAATTTCCATGGAATTCTTTATATATTTGCACAGCTAATTTGTGCTATTGAATTGAGAAAGGTTGATATTGTACAACAAGTAGAAACTTCTCTATTTCAGGAAATTGGCACAGCGAAAATATTTTGATGCACTTGGCTTTTCCAAGAGTAAATTTCCATGGAATTCTTTATATATTTGCACAGCTAATTTGTGCTATTGAATTGAGAAAGGTTGATATTTGTACAACAAGTAGAAACTTCTAGATTTCAGGAAATTGGCACAACGAAAATATTTTGACACATTTGGCTTTTTTAACATTAAATTTCCATATGATTTATTTATATATTTGCACAGCTAATTTGTGCTATTGAATTGAGAAAGGTTGATATATGTACAACTAGTAGAAACTTCTCGATTTCAGGAAATTGGCACAAGAAAATATTTTGACACACTTGGCCTTTTCAACTTTAAATTTCGATGGAATTCTTTATATATTTGCACAGTTAATTTGTGCTATTGAATTGAGAAAGATTGATATTTGTACAACAAGTAGAAACTTCTAGATTTCAGGAAATTGGCACAACGAAAATATTTTGACACATTTGGCTTTTTCAACAGTAAATTTCCACGTGATTTATTTATATATTTGCACAGCTAATGTGTGCTATTGAATTGAGAAGGTTGATATATGTACAACAAGTAGAAACTTCTCGATTTCAGGAAATTGGCACAAGAAAATATTTTGACACATTTGGCTTTTTCAACAGTAAATTTCCACGTGATTTATTTATATATTTGCACAGATAATTTGTGCTATTGAATTGAGAAAGGTTGATATATGTACAACTAATAGAAACTTCTCGATTTCAGGAAATTGGCACAAGAAAATATTTTGACACACTTGGCCTTTTCAACTTTAAATTTCCATGGAATTCTTTTTATATTTGCACAGTTAATTTGTGCTATTGAATTGAGAAAGGTTGATATTTGTACAACAAGTAGAAACTTCTAGATTTCAGGAAATTGGCACAACGAAAATATTTTGAGACATTTGGCTTTTTCAACAGTAAATTTCCACGTGATTTATTTATATATTTGCACAGCTAATTTGTGCTATTGAATTGAGAAAGGTTGATATAAGTACAACTAGTAGAAACTTCTCGATTTCAGGAAAATGGAACAAGAAAATATTTTGACACACTTGGCCTTTTCAACTTTAAATTTCCTTGGAATTCTTTTTAAATTTTCACAGTTAATTTGTGCTATTGAATTGAGAAAGGTTGATATTTGTACAACAAGTAGAAACTTCTAGATTTCAGGAAATGGGCACAACGAAAATATTTTGACACACTTGGCCTTTTCAACAGTAAATTTCCATGTGATTTATTTATATATTTGCACAGCTAATTTGTGCTATTGGATTGAGAAAGGTTGATATATGTACAACTAGTAGAAACTTCTCGATTTCAGGAAATTGGCACAAGAAAATATTTTGGCACACTTGGCCTTTTCAACTTTAAATTTCCATGGAATTCTTTTTATATTTGCACAGTTAATTTGTGCTATTGAATTGAGAAAGGTTGATATTTGTACAACAAGTAGAAACTTCTAGATTTCAGGAAATTGGCACAACGAAAATATTTTGATACATTTGGCTTTTTCAACAGTAAATTTCCACCTGATTTATTTATATATTTGCACAGCTAATTTGTGCTATTGAATTGAGATGGGTTGATATATGTACAACTAGTAGAAATTTCTCGATTTCAGGAAATTGGCACATGAAAATATTTTGACACACTTGGCCTTTTCAGCTTTAAATTTCCATGGAATTCTTTTTATATTTGCACAGTTAAGTTGTGCTATTGAATTGAGAAAGATTGATATTTGTACAACAAGTAGAAACTTCTAGATTTCAGGAAATTGGCACAACGAAAATATTTTGACACATTTGGCTTTTTCAACAGTAAATTTCCATGTGATTTCTTTATATATTTGCACAGCTAATTTGTGCTATTGAATTGAGAAAGGTTGATATATGTACAACTAGTAGAAACTTCTCGATTTCAGGAAATTGGCACAAGAAAATATTTTGACACACTTGGCCTTTTCAACTTTAAATTTCCATGGAATTCTTTTTATATTTGCACAGTTAATTTGTGCTATTGAATTGAGAAAGGTTGATATTTGTACAACAAGTAGAAACTTCTAGATTTCAGGAAATGGGCACAACGAATATATTTTGACACACTTGGCCTTTTCAACAGTAAATTTCCATGGACTTCTTTATATATTTGCACAGTTAATTTGTGCTATTGAATTGAGAAAGGTTGATATTTTTACAACAAGTAGAAACTTCTAGATTTCAGGAAATTGGCACAACGAAAATATTTTGATACACTTTGCTTTTCCAACAGTAAATTTCCATGGAATTCTTTATATATTTGCACAGCTAATTTGTGCTATTGAATTGAGAAAGGTTGATATTGTACAACAAGTAGAAACTTCTCTATTTCAGGAAATTAGCACAGCGAAAATATTTTGATGCACTTGGCTTTTCCAAGAGTAAATTTCCATGGAATTCTTTATATATTTGCACAGCTAATTTGTGCTATTGAATTGAGAAAGGTTGATATTTGTACAACAAGTAGAAACTTCTAGATTTCAGGAAATTGGCACAACGAAAATATTTTGACACATTTGGCTTTTTCAACATTAAATTTCCATATGATTTATTTATATATTTGCACAGCTAATTTGTGCTATTGAATTGAGAAAGGTTGATATATGTACAACTAGTAGAAACTTCTCGATTTCAGGAAATTGGCACAAGAAAATATTTTGACACACTTGGCCTTTTCAACTTTAAATTTCGATGGAATTCTTTATATATTTGCACAGTTAATTTGTGCTATTGAATTGAGAAAGATTGATATTTGTACAACAAGTAGAAACTTCTAGATTTCAGGAAATTGGCACAACGAAAATATTTTGACACATTTGGCTTTTTCAACAGTAAATTTCCATGTGATTTCTTTATATATTTGCACAGCTAATTTGTGCTATTGAATTGAGAAAGGTTGATATATGTACAACTAATAGAAACTTTTCGATTTCAGGAAATTGGCACAAGAAAATATTTTGACACACTTGGCCTTTTCAACTTTAAATTTCCATGGAATTCTTTTATATTTGCACAGTTAATTTGTGCTATTGAATTGAGAAAGGTTGATATTTGTACAACAAGTAGAAACTTCTAGATTTCAGGAAATGGGCACAACGAATATATTTTGACACACTTGGCCTTTTCAACAGTAAATTTCCATGGAGTTCTTTATATATTTGCACAGTTAATTTGTGCTATTGAATTGAGAAAGGTTGATATTTTTACAACAAGTAGAAACTTCTAGATTTCAGGAAATTGGCACAACGAAAATATTTTGATACACTTTGCTTTTCCAACAGTAAATTTCCATGGAATTCTTTATATATTTGCACAGCTAATTTGTGCTATTGAATTGAGAAAGGTTGATATTGTACAACAAGTAGAAACTTCTCGATTTCAGGAAATTGGCACATCGAAAATATTTTGATGCACTTGGCTTTTCCAAGAGTAAATTTCCATGGAATTCTTTATATATTTGCACAGCTAATTTGTGCTATTGAATTGAGAAAGGTTGATATTTGTACAACAAGTAGAAACTTCTAGATTTCAGGAAATTGGCACAGCGAAAATATTTTGACACATTTGGCTTTTTCAACATTAAATTTCCATATGATTTATTTATATATTTGCACAGCTAATTTGTGCTATTGAATTGAGAAAGGTTGATATATGTACAACTAGTAGAAACTTCTCGGTTTCAGGAAATTGGCACAAGAAAATATTTTGGAACACTTGGCCTTTTCAACTTTAAATTTCCATGGAATTCTTTTTATATTTGCACAGTTAATTTGTGCTATTGAATTGAGAAAGGTTGATATTTGTACAACAAGTAGAAACGTCTAGATTTCAAGAAATGGGCACAACGAAAATATTTTGACACACTTGGCCTTTTCAACAGTAAATTTCCATGGAATTCTTTATATATTTGCACAGTTAATTTGTGCTATTGAATTGAGAAAGGTTGATATTTGTACAACAAGTAGAAACTTCTAGATTTCAAGAAATTGGCACAACGAAAATATTTTGATACACTTTGCTTTTCCAACAGTAAATTTCCATGGAATTCTTTATATATTTGCACAGCTAATTTGTGCTATTGAATTGAGAAAGGTTGATATTGTACAACAAGTAGAAACTTCTCGATTTCAGGAAATTGGCACAGCGAAAATATTTTGATGCACTTGGCTTTTCCAAGAGTAAATTTCCATGGAATTCTTTATATATTTGCACAGCTAATTTGTGCTATTGAATTGAGAAAGGTTGATATTTGTACAACAAGTAGAAACTTCTAGATTTCAGGAAATTGGCAGAACGAAAATATTTTGACACATTTGGCTTTTTCAACGGTAAATTTCCATGTGATTTCTTTATATATTTGCACAGCTAATGTGTGCTATTGAATTGAGAAAGGTTGATATATGTACAACTAGTAGAAACTTCTCGATTTCAGGAAATTGGCACAAGAAAATATTTTGCACACTTGGCCTTTTCAACTTTAAATTTCCATGGAATTCTTTATATATTTGCACAGTTAATTTGTGCTATTGAATTGAGAAAGGTTGATATTTGTACAACAAGTAGAAACTTCTAGATTTCAGGAAATTGGCACAACGAAAATATTTTGACACATTTGGCTTTCTCAACAGTAAATTTCCATGTGATTTCTTTCTATATTTGCACAGCTAATTTGTGCTATTGAATTGAGAAAGGTTGATATTTGTACAACAAGTAGAAACTTCTAGATTTCAGGAAATTGGCACAACGAAAATATTTTGACACATTTGGCTTTTTCAACGGTAAATTTCCATGTGATTTATTTATATATTTGCACAGCTAATGTGTGCTATTGAATTGAGAAAGGTTGATATATGTACAACTAGTAGAAACTTCTCGATTTCAGGAAATTGGCACAAGAAAATATTTTGCACACTTGGCCTTTTCAACTTTAAATTTCCATGGAATTCTTTTTATATTTGCACAGTTAATTTGTGCTATTGAATTGAGAAAGGTTGATATATGTACAACAAGTAGAAACTCCTCGATTTCAGGAAATTGGCACAAGAAAATATTTTGACACACTTGGCCTTTTCAACTTTAAATTTCCATGGAATTCTTTATATATTTGCACCGTTAATGTGTGCTATTGAATTGAGAAAGGTTGATATATGTACAACAAGAAGAAACTTCTCGATTTCAGGAAATTGGCACAAGAAAATATTTTGACACATTTGGCTTTTTCAACAGTAAATTTCCATGTGATTTCTTTATATATTTGCACAGTTAATTTGTGCTATTGAATTGAGAAAGATTGATATTGGTACAACAAGTAGAAACTTCTAGATTTCAGGAAATTGGCACACTGAAAATATTTTGACACATTTGGCTTATTCAACACTAAATTACCATGTGATTTCTTTATATATTTGCACAGGTAATTTGTGCTATTGAATTGAGAAAGGTTGATATATGTACAACTAATAAAAACTTCTCGATTTCAGGAATTTGGCACAAGAAAATATTTTGAACCACATGGCCTTTTCAACTTAAAATTTCCATGGAATTCTTTATATATTTGCACAGTTAATTTGTGCTATTGAATTGAGAAAGATTGATATTGGTACAACAAGTAGAAACTTCTAGATTTCAGGAAATTGGCACACTGAAAATATTTTGACACATTTGGCTTTTTCAACACTAAATTTCCATGTGATTTCTTTATATATTTGCACAGCTAATTTGTGCTATTGAATTGAGAAAGGTTGATATATGTACAACTAGTAGAAACTACTCGATTTCAGGAAATTGGCACAAGGAAATATTTTGACACACTTGGCCTTTTCAACTTTAAATTTCCATGGAATTCTTTTTATATTTGCACAGTTAATTTGTGCTATTGAATTGAGAAAGGTTGATATTTGTACAACAAGTAGAAACTTCTAGATTTCAGGAAATTGGCACAACGAAAATATTTTGAGACATTTGGCTTTTTCAACAGTAAATTTCCACGTGATTTATTTATATATTTGCACAGCTAATGTGTGCTATTGAATTGAGAAGGTTGATATATGTACAACAAGTAGAAACTTCTCGATTTCAGGAAATTGGCACAAGAAAATATTTTGACACATTTGGCTTTTTCAACAGTAAATTTCCACGTGATTTATTTATATATTTGCACAGCTAATTTGTGCTATTGAATTGAGAAAGGTTGATATATGTACAACTAATAGAAACTTCTCGATTTCAGGAAATTGGCACAAGAAAATATTTTGACACACTTGGCCTTTTCAACTTTAAATTTCCATGGAATTCTTTTTATATTTGCACAGTTAATTTGTGCTATTGAATTGAGAAAGGTTGATATTTGTACAACAAGTAGAAACTTCTAGATTTCAGGAAATTGGCACAACGAAAATATTTTGAGACATTTGGCTTTTTCAACAGTAAATTTCCACGTGATTTATTTATATATTTGCACAGCTAATTTGTGCTATTGAATTGAGAAAGGTTGATATAAGTACAACTAGTAGAAACTTCTCGATTTCAGGAAATTGGAACAAGAAAATATTTTGACACACTTGGCCTTTTCAACTTTAAATTTCCTTGGAATTCTTTTTATATTTGCACAGTTAATTTGTGCTATTGAATTGAGAAAGGTTGATATTTGTACAACAAGTAGAAACTTCTAGATTTCAGGAAATGGGCACAACGAAAATATTTTGACACACTTGGCCTTTTCAACAGTAAATTTCCATGTGATTTATTTATATATTTGCACAGCTAATTTGTGCTATTGGATTGAGAAAGGTTGATATATGTACAACTAGTAGAAACTTCTCGATTTCAGGAAATTGGCACACTGAAAATATTTTGGCACACTTGGCCTTTTCAACTTTAAATTTCCATGGAATTCTTTTTATATTTGCACAGTTAATTTGTGCTATTGAATTGAGAAAGGTTGATATTTGTACAACAAATAGAAACTTCTAGATTTCAGGAAATTGGCACAACGAAAATATTTTGATACATTTGGCTTTTTCAACAGTAAATTTCCACCTGATTTATTTATATATTTGCACAGCTAATTTGTGCTATTGAATTGAGAAAGGTTGATATATGTACAACTAGTAGAAACTTCTCGATTTCAGGAAATTGGCACAAGAAAATATTTTGACACACTTGGCCTTTTCAGCTTTAAATTTCCATGGAATTCTTTTTATATTTGCACAGTTAAGTTGTGCTATTGAATTGAGAAAGATTGATATTTGTACAACAAGTAGAAACTTCTAGATTTCAGGAAATTGGCACAACGAAAATATTTTGACACATTTGGCTTTTTCAACAGTAAATTTCCATGTGATTTCTTTATATATTTGCACAGCTAATTTGTGCTATTGAATTGAGAAAGGTTGATAAATGTACAACTAATAGAAACTTCTCGATTTCAGGAAATTGGCACAAGAAAATATTTTGACACACTTGGCCTTTTCAACTTTAAATTTCCATGGAATTCTTTTTATATTTGCACAGTTAATTTGTGCTATTGAATTGAGAAAGGTTGATATTTGTACAACAAGTAGAAACTTCTAGATTTCAGGAAATGGGCACAACGAATATATTTTGACACACTTGGCCTTTTCAACAGTAAATTTCCATGGAGTTCTTTATATATTTGCACAGTTAATTTGTGCTATTGAATTGAGAAAGGTTGATATTTTTACAACAAGTAGAAACTTCTAGATTTCAGGAAATTGGCACAACGAAAATATTTTGATACACTTTGCTTTTCCAACAGTAGATTTCCATGGAATTCTTTATATATTTGCACAGCTAATTTGTGCTATTGAATTGAGAAAGGTTGATATTGTACAACAAGTAGAAACTTCTCGATTTCAGGAAATTGGCACAGCGAAAATATTTTGATGCACTTGGCTTTTCCAAGAGTAAATTTCCATGGAATTCTTTATATATTTGCACAGCTAATTTGTGCTATTGAATTGAGAAAGGTTGATATTTGTACAACAAGTAGAAACTTCTAGATTTCAGGAAATTGGCACAACGAAAATATTTTGACACATTTGGCTTTTTCAACATTAAATTTCCATATGATTTATTTATATATTTGCACAGCTAATTTGTGCTATTGAATTGAGAAAGGTTGATATATGTACAACTAGTAGAAACTTCTCGATTTCAGGAAATTGGCACAAGAAAATATTTTGGCACACTTGGCCTTTTCAACTTTAAATTTCCATGGAATTCTTTTTATATTTGCACACTTAATTTGTGCTATTGAATTGAGAAAGGTTTATATTTGTACAACAAGTAGAAACGTCTAGATTTCAAGAAATGGGCACAACGAAAATATTTTAACACACTTGGCCTTTTCAACAGTAAATTTCCATGGAATTCTTTATATATTTGCACAGTTAATATGTGCTATTGAATTGAGAAAGGTTGATATTTGTACAACAAGTAGAAACTTCTAGATTTCAGGAAATTGGCACAACGAAAATATTTTGATACTCTTTGCTTTTCCAACAGTAAATTTCCATGGAATTCTTTATATATTTGCACAGCTAATTTGTGCTATTGAATTGAGAAAGATTGATATTGTACAACAAGTAGAAACTTCTCGATTTCAGGAAATTGGCACAGCGAAAATATTTTGATGCACTTGGCTTTTCCAAGAGTAAATTTCCATGGAATTCTTTATATATTTGCACAGCTAATTTGTGCTATTGAATTGAGAAAGATTGATATTTGTACAACAAGTAGAAACTTCTAGATTTCAGGAAATTGGCACAACGAAAATATTTTGACACATTTGGCTTTTTCAACGGTAAATTTCCATGTGATTTCTTTATATATTTGCACAGCTAATGTGTGCTATTGAATTGAGAAAGGTTGATATATGTACAACTAGTAGAAACTCCTCGATTTCAGGAAATTGGCACAAGAAAATATTTTGCACACTTGGCCTTTTCAACTTTAAATTTCCATGGAATTCTTTATATATTTGCACAGTTAATTTGTGCTATTGAATTGAGATAGGTTGATATTTGTACAATAAGTAGAAACTTCTAGATTTCAGGAAATTGGCACAATGAAAATATTTTGACACATTTGGCTTTCTCAACAGTAAATTTGCATGTGATTTCTTTCTATATTTGCACAGCTAATTTGTGCTATTGAATTGAGAAAGGTTGATATTTGTACAACAAGTAGAAACTTCTAGATTTCAGGAAATTGGCACAACGAAAATATTTTGACACATTTGGCTTTTTCAACGGTAAATTTCCATGTGATTTATTTATATATTTGCACAGCTAATGTGTGCTATTGAATTGAGAAAGGTTGATATATGTACAACTAGTAGAAACTTCTCGATTTCAGGAAATTGGCACAAGAAAATATTTTGCACACTTGGCCTTTTCAACTTTAAATTTCCATGGAATTCTTTTTATATTTGCACAGTTAATTTGTGCTATTGAATTGAGAAAGGTTGATATATGTACAACAAGTAGAAACTCCTCGATTTCAGGAAATTGGCACAAGAAAATATTTTGACACACTTGGCCTTTTCAACTTTAAATTTCCATGGAATTCTTTATATATTTGCACAGTTAATGTGTGCTATTGAATTGAGAAAGGTTGATATATGTACAACAAGAAGAAACTTCTCGATTTCAGGAAATTGGCACAAGAAAATATTTTGACACATTTGGCTTTTTCAACAGTAAATTTCCATGTGATTTCTTTATATATTTGCACAGTTAATTTGTGCTATTGAATTGAGAAAGATTGATATTGGTACAACAAGTAGAAACTTCTAGATTTCAGGAAATTGGCACACTGAAAATATTTTGACACATTTGGCTTTTTCAACACTAAATTACCATGTGATTTCTTTATATATTTGCACAGGTAATTTGTGCTATTGGATTGAGAAAGGTTGATATATGTACAACTAATAGAAACTTCTCGATTTCAGGAATTTGGCACAAGAAAATATTTTGAACCACTTGGCCTTTTCAACTTTAAATTTCCATGGAATTCTTTATATATTTGCACAGTTAATTTGTGCTATTGAATTGAGAAAGATTGATATTGGTACAACAAGTAGAAACTTCTAGATTTCAGGAAATTGGCACACTGAAAATATTTTGACACATTTGGCTTTTTCAACACTAAATTTCCATGTGATTTCTTTATATATTTGCACAGCTAATTTGTGCTATTGAATTGAGAAAGGTTGATATATGTACAACTAGTAGAAACTACTCGATTTCAGGAAATTGGCACAAGAAAATATTTTGACACACTTGGCCTTTTCAACTTTAAATTTCCATGGAATTCTTTTTATATTTGCACAGTTAATTTGTGCTATTGAATTGAGAAAGGTTGATATTTGTACAACAAGTAGAAACTTCTAGATTTCAGGAAATTGGCACAACGAAAATATTTTGAGACATTTGGCTTTTTCAACAGTAAATTTCTACGTGATTTTTTTATATATTTGCACAGCTAATGTGTGCTATTGAATTGAGAAAGGTTGATATATGTACAACAAGTAGAAACTTCTCGATTTCAGGAAATTGGCACAAGAAAATATTTTGACACATTTGGCTTTTTCAACAGTAAATTTCCACGTGATTTATTTATATATTTGCACAGCTAATTTGTGCTATTGAATTGAGAAAGGTTGATATATGTACAACTAATAGAAACTTCTCGATTTCAGGAAATTGGCACAAGAAAATATTTTGACACACTTGGCCTTTTCAACTTTAAATTTCCATGGAATTCTTTTTATATTTGCACAGTTAATTTGTGCTATTGAATTGAGAAAGGTTGATATTTGTACAACAAGTAGAAACTTCTAGATTTCAGGAAATTGGCACAACGAAAATATTTTGAGACATTTGGCTTTTTCAACAGTAAATTTCCACGTGATTTATTTATATATTTGCACAGCTAATTTGTGCTCTTGAATTGAGAAAGGTTGATATAAGTACAACTAGTAGAAACTTCTCGATTTCAGGAAATTGGAACAAGAAAATATTTTGACACACTTGGCCTTTTCAACTTTAAATTTCCTTGGAATTCTTTTTATATTTGCACAGTTAATTTGTGCTATTGAATTGAGAAAGGTTGATATTTGTACAACAAGTAGAAACTTCTAGATTTCAGGAAATGGGCACAACGAAAATATTTTGACACACTTGGCCTTTTCAACAGTAAATTTCCATGTGATTTATTTATATATTTGCACAGCTAATTTGTGCTATTGGATTGAGAAAGGTTGATATATGTACAACTAGTAGAAACTTCTCGATTTCAGGAAATTGGCACAAGAAAATATTTTGGCACACTTGGCCTTTTCAACTTTAAATTTCCATGGAATTCTTTTTATATTTGCACAGTTAATTTGTGCTATTGAATTGAGAAAGGTTGATATTTGTACAACAAGTAGAAACTTCTAGATTTCAGGAAATTGGCACAACGAAAATATTTTGACACATTTGGCTTTTTCAACAGTAAATTTTCATGTGATTTATTTATATATTTGCACAGCTAATTTGTGCTATTGAATTGAGAAAGGTTGATATATGTACAACTAGTAGAAACTTCTCGATTTCAGGAAATTGGCACAAGAAAATATTTTGACACACTTGGCCTTTTCAGCTTTAAATTTCCATGGAATTCTTTTTATATTTGCACAGTTAAGTTGTGCTATTGAATTGAGAAAGGTTGATATTTGTACAACAAGTAGAAACTTCTAGCTTTCAGGAAATGGGCACAACGAAAATATTTTGACACACTTGGCCTTTTCAACAGTAAATTTCCATGGAATTCTTTATATATTTGCACAGTTAATTTGTGCTATTGAATTGAGAAAGGTTGATATTTTTACAACAAGCAGAAACTTCTAGATTTCAGGAATTTGGCACATCGAAAATATTTTGACACATTTGGCTTTCTCAACAGTAAATTTCCATGTGATTTCTGTATATATTTGCACAGCTAATTTGTGCTATTGAATTGAGAAAGGTTGATATTTGTACAACAAGTAGAAACTTCTAGATTTCAGGAAATTGGCACAACGAAAATATTTTGACACATTTGGCTTTTTCAACAGTAAATTTCCATGTGATTTCTTTATATATTTGCACAGCTAATTTGTGCTATTGAATTGAGAAAAGTTGATATATGTACAACTAGTAGAAACTTCTCGATTTCAGGAAATTGTCACAAGAAAATATTTTGACACACTTGGCCTTTTCAACTTTAAATTTCCATGGAATTCTTTTTATATTTGCACAGTTAATTTGTGCTATTGAATTGAGAAAGGTTGATATTTGTACAACAAGTTGAAACTTCTATATTTCAGGAAATTGGCACAACGAAAATATTTTGACACATTTGGCTTTTTCAACAGTAAATTTCCATGTGATTTCTTTATATATTTGCACAGCTAATTTGTGCTATTGAATTGAGAAAGGTTGATATATGTACAACTAGTAGAAACTTCTCGATTTCAGGAAATTGGCACAAGAAAATATTTTGACACACTTGGCCTTTTCAACTTTAAATTTCCATAGAATTCTTTATATATTTGCACAGTTAATTTGTGCTATTGAATTGAGAAAGACTGATATTTGTACAACAAGTAGAAACATCTAGATTTCAGGAAATTGGCACAAGAAAATATTTTGACACACTTGGCCTTTTCAACTTTAAATTTCCATGGAATTCTTTTTATATTTGCACAGTTAATTTGTGCTATTGAATTGAGAAAGGTTGATATTTGTACAACAAGTAGAAACTTCTCGATTTCAGGAAATTGGCACAACGAAAATATTTTGACACATTTGGCTTTTTCAACAGTAAATTTCCATGGAATTCTTTTTATAATTGCACAGTTAATTTGTGCTATTGAATTGAGAAAGGTTGATATTTGTACAACAAGTAGAAACTTCTAGATTTCAGGAAATTGGCACAACGAAAATATTTTGACACATATGGCTTTTTCAGCAGTAAATTTCCATGTGATTTCTTTATATATTTGCACAGTTAATTTGTGCTATTGAATTGAGAAAGGTTAATATTTGTACAACAGGTAGAAACTTCTAGATTTCAGGAAATTGGCACGACGAAAATATTTTGACACATATGGCTTTTTCAACAGAAAATTTCCATGTGATTTCTTTATATATTTGCATAGCTAATTTGTGCTACTGACTTGAGAAAGGTTGATATATGCACAACTAGTAGAAAGTTCTCGATTTCAGGAAATTGGCACAACGAAAATATTTTGACACATTTGGCTTTTTCAACAGTAAATTTCCATGTGATTTCTTTATATATTGGCACAACTAATTTGTGCTATTGAATTGAGAAATGTTGGTATATGTACAACAAGTAGAAACTTCTAGATTTCAGGAAATTGGCACAACGAAAATATTTTGACACATTTGGCTTTTTCAACAGTAAATTTCCATGTGATTTCTTTATATATTTGCACAGCTAATTTGTGCTATTGAATTGAGAAATGTTGATATATGTTCAACCAGTAGAAACTTCTCGATTTCAGGAAATTGGCACAAGAAAATATTTTAACACGCTTGGCCTTTTCAACAGAAAATTTCCATGGAATTACTTATATATTTGCACAGTTAATTTGTGCTATTGAATTGAGAAAGGTTGATATTTGTACAACAAGTAGAAACTTCTAGATTTCAGGAAATTGGCACAACGAAAATATTTTGCCACATTTGGCTTTTTCAACAGTAAATTTCCATGTGATTTCTTTATATATTTGCACAGCTAATTTGTGATATTGAATTGAGAAAGGTTGATATATGTACAACTAGTAGAAACTTCTCGATTTCAGGAAATTGGCACAAGAAAATATTTTGACACACTTGGCCTTTTCAACTTTAAATTTCCATGGAATTCTTTATATACTTGCACAGTTAATTTGTGCTATTGAATTGAGAAAGATTGATATTTGTACAACAAGTAGAAACTTCTAGATTTCAGGAAATTGGCACAACGAAAATATTTTGAAACATTTGGCTTTTTCAACAGTAAATTTCCATGTGATTTCTTTATATATTTGCACAGCTAATTTGTGCTATTGAATTGAGAAAGGTTGATATATGTACAACTAATAGAAACTTCTCGATTTCAGGAAATTGGCACAAGAAAATATTTTGACACACTTGGCCTTTTCAACTTTAAATTTCCATGGAATTCTTTTTATATTTGCACAGTTAATTTGTGCTATTGAATTGAGAAAGGTTGATATTTGTACAACAAGTAGAAACTTCTAGATTTCAGGAAATGGGCACAACGAATATATTTTGACACACTTGGCCTTTTCAACAGTAAATTTCCATGGAGTTCTTTATATATTTGCACAGTTAATTTGTGCTATTGAATTGAGAAGGGTTGATATTTTTACAACAAGTAGAAACTTCTAGATTTCAGGAAATTGGCACAACGAAAATATTTTGATACACTTTGCTTTTCCAACAGTAAATTTCCATGGAATTCTTTATATATTTGCACAGCTAATTTGTGCTATTGAATTGAGAAAGGTTGATATTGTACAACAAGTAGAAACTTCTCGATTTCAGGAAATTGGCACAGCGAAAATATTTTGATGCACTTGGCTTTTCCAAGAGTAAATTTCCATGGAATTCTTTATATATTTGCACAGCTAATTTGTGCTATTGAATTGAGAAAGGTTGATATTTGTACAACAAGTAGAAACTTCTAGATTTCAGGAAATTGGCACAACGAAAATATTTTGACACATTCGGCTTTTTCAACATTAAATTTCCATATGATTTATTTATATATTTGCACAGCTAATTTGTGCTATTGAATTGAGAAAGGTTGATATATGTACAACTAGTAGAAACTTCTCGATTTCAGGAAATTGGCACAAGAAAATATTTTGGCACACTTGGCCTTTTCAACTTTAAATTTCCATGGAATTCTTTTTATATTTGCACAGTTAATTTGTGCTATTGAATTGAGAAAGGTTGATATTTGTACAACAAGTAGAAACGTCTAGATTTCAAGAAATGGGCACAACGAAAATATTTTGACACACTTGGCCTTTTCAACAGTAAATTTCCATGGAATTCTTTATATATTTGCACAGTTAGTTTGTGCTATTGAATTGAGAAAGGTTGATATTTGTACAACAAGTAGAAACTTCTAGATTTCAGGAAATTGGCACAACGAAAATATTTTGACACATTTGGCTTTCTCAACAGTAAATTTCCATGTGATTTCTTTCTATATTTGCACAGCTAATTTGTGCTATTGAATTGAGAAAGGTTGATATTTGTACAACAAGTAGAAACTTCTAGATTTCAGGAAATTGGCACAACGAAAATATTTTGACACATTTGGCTTTTTCAACGGTAAATTTCCATGTGATTTCTTTATATATTTGCACAGGTAATTTGTGCTATTGAATTGAGAAAGGTTGATATATGTACAACTAGTAGAAACTTCTCGATTTCAGGAAATTGGCACAAGAAAATATTTTGACACACTTGGCCTTTTCAACTTTAAATTTCCATGGAATTCTTTTTATATTTGCACAGTTAATTTGTGCTATTGAATTGAGAAAGGTTGATATTTGTACAACAAGTAGAAACTTCTATATTTCAGGAAATTGGCACAACGAAAATATTTTGACACATTTGGCTTTTTCAACAGTAAATTTCCATGTGATTTCTTTATATATTTGGACAGCTAATTTGTGCTACTGAATTGAGAAAGGTTGATATATGTACAACAAGTAGAAACTCCTCGATTTCAGGAAAATGGCACAAGAAAATATTTTGACACACTTGGCCTTTTCAACTTTAAATTTCCATGGAATTCTTTATATATTTGCACAGTTAATGTGTGCTATTGAATTGAGAAAGGTTGATATATGTACAACAAGAAGAAACTTCTCGATTTCAGGAAATTGGCACAAGAAAATATTTTGACACATTTGGCTTTTTCAACGGTAAATTTCCATGTGATTTCTTTATATATTTGGACAGCTAATTTGTGCTATTGAATTGAGAAAGGTTGATATATGTACAACAAGTAGAAACTCCTCGATTTCAGGAAATTGGCACAAGAAAATATTTTGACACACTTGGCCTTTTCAACTTTAAATTTCCATGGAATTCTTTTTATATTTGCACAGTTAATTTGTGCTATTGAATTGAGAAAGGTTGATATTTGTACAACAAGTAGAAACTTCTATATTTCAGGAAATTGGCACAACGAAAATATTTTGACACATTTGGCTTTTTCAACAGTAAATTTCCATGTGATTTCTTTATATATTTGGACAGCTAATTTGTGCTATTGAATTGAGAAAGGTTGATATATGTACAACAAGTAGAAACTCCTCGATTTCAGGAAATTGGCACAAGAAAATATTTTGACACACTTGGCTTTTCAACTTTAAATTTCCATGGAATTCTTTATATATTTGCACAGTTAATGTGTGCTCTTGAATTGAGAAAGGTTGATATATGTACAACAAGAAGAAACTTCTCGATTTCAGGAAATCGGCACAAGAAAATATTTTGACACATTTTGCTTTTTCAACAGTAAATTTCCATGTGATTTCTTTATATATTTGCACAGTTAATTTGTGCTATTGAATTGAGAAAGATTGATATTGGTACAACAAGTAGAAACTTCTAGATTTCAGGAAATTGGCACACTGAAAATATTTTGACACATTTGGCTTTTTCAACACTAAATTTCCATGTGATTTCTTTATATATTTGCACAGCTAATTTGTGCTATTGAATTGAGAAAGGTTGATATATGTACAACTAGTAGAAACTTCTCGATTTCAGGAAATTGGCACAAGAAAATATTTTGCACACTTGGCCTTTTCAACTTTAAATTTCCATGGAATTCTTTTTATATTTGCACAGTTAATTTGTGCTATTGAATTGAGAAAGGTTGATATATGTACAACAAGTAGAAACTCCTCGATTTCAGGAAATTGGCACAAGAAAATATTTTGACACACTTGGCCTTTTCAACTTTAAATTTCCATGGAATTCTTTATATATTTGCACAGTTAATGTGTGCTATTGAATTGAGAAAGGTTGATATATGTACAACAAGAAGAAACTTCTCGATTTCAGGAAATTGGCACAAGAAAATATTTTGACACATTTGGCTTTTTCAACAGTAAATTTCCATGTGATTTCTTTATATATTTGCACAGTTAATTTGTGCTATTGAATTGAGAAAGATTGATATTGGTACAACAAGTAGAAACTTCTAGATTTCAGGAAATTGGCACACTGAAAATATTTTGACACATTTGGCTTTTTCAACACTAAATTACCATGTGATTTCTTTATATATTTGCACAGGTAATTTGTGCTATTGAATTGAGAAAGGTTGATATATGTACAACTAATAGAAACTTCTCGATTTCAGGAATTTGGCACAAGAAAATATTTTGAACCACTTGGCCTTTTCAACTTTAAATTTCCATGGAATTCTTCATATATTTGCACAGTTAATTTGTGCTATTGAATTGAGAAAGATTGATATTGGTACAACAAGTAGAAACTTCTAGATTTCAGGAAATTGGCAAACTGAAAATATTTTGACACATTTGGCTTTTTCAACACTAAATTTCCATGTGATTTCTTTATATATTTGCACAGCTAATTTGTGCTATTGAATTGAGAAAGGTTGATATATGTACAACTAGTAGAAACTACTCGATTTCAGGAAATTGGCACAAGAAAATATTTTGACACACTTGGCCTTTTCAACTTTAAATTTCCATGGAATTCTTTTTATATTTGCACAGTTAATTTGTGCTATTGAATTGAGAAAGGTTGATATTTGTACAACAAGTAGAAACTTCTAGATTTCAGGAAATTGGCACAACGAAAATATTTTGAGACATTTGGCTTTTTCAACAGTAAATTTCCACGTGATTTATTTATATATTTGCACAGCTAATGTGTGCTATTGAATTGAGAAAGGTTGATATATGCACAACAAGTAGATACTTCTCGATTTCAGGAAATTGGCACAATAAAATATTTTGACACATTTGGCTTTTTCAACAGTAAATTTCCACGTGATTTATTTATATATTTGCACAGCTAATTTGTGCTATTGAATTGAGAAAGGTTGATATATGTACAACTAATAGAAACTTCTCGATTTCAGGAAATTGGCACAAGAAAATATTTTGACACACTTGGCCTTTTCAACTTTAAATTTCCATGGAATTCTTTTTATATTTGCACAGTTAATTTGTGCTATTGAATTGAGAAAGGTTGATATTTGTACAACAAGTAGAAACTTCTAGATTTCAGGAAATTGGCACAACGAAAATATTTTGAAACATTTGGCTTTTTCAACATTAAATTTCCACGTGATTTATTTATATATTTGCACAGCTAATTTGTGCTATTGAATTGAGAAAGGTTGATATAAGTACAACTAGTAGAAACTTCTCGATTTTAGGAAATTGGAACAAGAAAATATTTTGACACACTTGGCCTTTTCAACTTTAAATTTCCTTGGAAATCTTTTTATATTTGCACAGTTAATTTGTGCTATTGAATTGAGAAAGGTTGATATTTGTACAACAAGTAGAAACTTCTAGATTTCAGGAAATGGGCACAACGAAAATATTTTACACACTTGGCCTTTTCAACAGTAAATTTCCATGTGATTTATTTATATATTTGCACAGCTAATTTGTGCTATTGGATTGAGAAAGGTTAATATATGTACAACTAGTAGAAACTTCTCGATTTCAGGAAATTGGCACAAGAAAATATTTTGGCACACTTGGCCTTTTCAACTTTAAATTTCCATGGAATTCTTTTTATATTTGCACAGTTAATTTGTGCTATTGAATTGAGAAAGGTTGATATTTGTACAACAAGTAGAAACTTCTAGATTTTAGGAAATTGGCACAACGAAAATATTTTGACACATTTGGCTTTTTCAACAGTAAATTTTCATGTGATTTATTTATATATTTGCACAGCTAATTTGTGCTATTGAATTGAGAAAGGTTGATATATGTACAACTAGTAGAAACTTCTCGATTTCAGGAAATTGGCACAAGAAAATATTTTGACACACTTGGCCTTTTCAGCTTTAAATTTCCATAGAATTCTTTTTATATTTGCACAGTTAAGTTGTGCTATTGAATTGAGAAAGGTTGATATTTGTACAACAAGTAGAAACTTCTAGCTTTCAGGAAATGGGCACAACGAAAATATTTTGACACACTTGGCCTTCTCAACAGTAAATTTCCATGGAATTCTTTATATATTTGCACAGTTAATTTGTGCTATTGAATTGAGAAAGGTTGATATTTTTACAACAAGCAGAAACTTCTAGATTTCAGGAAACTGGCACAACGAAAATATTTTGACACATTTGGCTTTCTCAACAGTAAATTTCCATGTGATTTCTGTATATATTTGCACAGCTAATTTGTGCTATTGAATTGAGAAAGGTTGATATTTGTACAACAAGTAGAAACTTCTAGATTTCAGGAAATTGGCACAACGAAAATATTTTGACACATTTGGCTTTTTCAACAGTAAATTTCCATGTGATTTCTTTATATATTTGCACAGCTAATTTGTGCTATTGAATTGAGAAAAGTTGATATATGTACAACTAGTAGAAACTTCTCGATTTCAGGAAATTGTCACAAGAAAATATTTTGACACACTTGGCCTTTTCAACTTTAAATTTCCATGGAATTCTTTTTATATTTGCACAGTTAATTTGTGCTATTGAATTGAGAAAGGTTGATATTTGTACAACAAGTAGAAACTTCTATATTTCAGGAAGTTGGCACAACGAAAATATTTTGACACATTTGGCTTTTTCAACAGTAAATTTCCATGTGATTTCTTTATATATTTGCACAGCTAATTTGTGCTATTGAATTGAGAAAAGTTGATATATGTACAACTAGTAGAAACTTCTCGATTTCAGGAAATTGGCACAAGAAAATATTTTGACACACTTGGCCTTTTCAACTTTAAATTTCCATAGAATTCTTTATATATTTGCACAGTTAATTTGTGCTATTGAATTGAGAAAGACTGATATTTGTACAACAAGTAGAAACATCTAGATTTCAGGAAATTGGCACAAGAAAATATTTTGACACACTTGGCCTTTTCAACTTTAAATTTCCATGGAATTCTTTTTATATTTGCACAGTTAATTTGTGCTATTGAATTGAGAAAAGTTGATATTTGTACAACAAGTAGAAACTTCTCGATTTCAGGAAATTGGCACAACGAAAATATTTTGACACATTTGGCTTTTTCAACAGTAAATTTCCATGGAATTCTTTTTATAATTGCACAGTTAATTTGTGCTATTGAATTGAGAAAGGTTGATATTTGTACAACAAGTAGAAACTTCTAGATTAAAGGAAATTGGCACAACGAAAATATTTTGACACATTTGGCTTTTTCAGCAGTAAATTTCCATGTGATTTCTTTATATATTTGCACAGTTAATTTGTGCTATTGAATTGAGAAAGGTTAATATTTGTACAACAGGTAGAAACTTCTAGATTTCAGGAAATTGGCACGATGAAAATATTTTGACACATATGGCTTTTTCAACAGAAAATTTCCATGTGATTTCTTTATATATTTGCATAGCTAATTTGTGCTATTGAATTGAGAAAGGTTGATATATGCACAACTAGTAGAAAGTTCTCGATTTCAGGAAATTGGCACAACGAAAATATTTTGACACATTTGGCTTTTTCAACAGTAAATTTCCATGTGATTTCTTTATATATTGGCACAACTAATTTGTGCTATTGAATTGAGAAATGTTGGTATATGTACAACAAGTAGAAACTTCTAGATTTCAGGAAATTGGCACAACGAAAATATTTTGACACATTTGGCTTTTTCAACAGTAAATTTCCATGTGATTTCTTTATATATTTGCACAGCTAATTTGTGCTATTGAATTGAGAAATGTTGATATATGTTCAACCAGTAGAAACTTCTCGATTTCAGGAAATTGGCACAAGAAAATATTTTAACACGCTTGGCCTTTTCAACAGAAAATTTCCATGGAATTACTTATATATTTGCACAGTTAATTTGTGCTATTGAATTGAGAAAGGTTGATATTTGTACAACAAGTAGAAACTTCTAGATTTCAGGAAATTGGCACAACGAAAATATTTTGACACATTTGGCTTTTTCAACAGTAAATTTCCATGTGATTTCTTTATATATTTGCACAGCTAATTTGTGCTATTGAATTGAGAAATGTTGATATATGTACAACAAGTAGAAACTTCTCGCTTTAAATAAATTGGCACAACGAAAATATTTTGACACATTTGGCTTTTTCAACAGTAAATTTCCATGGAATTCTTTATATATTTGCCAAGTTAATGTGTGCTATTGAATTGAGAAAGGCTGATATATGTACAACCAGCAGAAACTTCTAGATTTCAGGAAATGGGCACAAGAAAATATTTTGATACACTTGGCCTTTTCAGCAGTAAATTTCCATGGAATTCTTTATATATTTGCACAGTTAATTTGTGCTTTGAATTGAGAAATGTTGATATATGTACAACCAATAGAAACTTCTCGATTTCAGGAAATTGGCACAAGAAAATATTTTGACACGCTTGGCCTTTTCAACAGAAAATGTCCATGGAATTACCTATATATTTGCACAGTTAAGTTGTGCTATTGAATTGAGAAAGGTTGATATTTGTACAACAAGTAGAAACTTCTAGATTTCAGGAAATTGGCACAACGAAAATATTTTGACACATTTGGCTTTTTCAACGGTAAATTTCCATGTGATTTCTTTATATATTTGCACAGGTAATTTGTGCTATTGAATTGAGAAAGGTTGATATATGTACAACTAGTAGAAACTTCTCGATTTCAGGAAATTGGCACAACGAAAATATTTTGACACATTTGGCTTTTTCAACAGTAAATTTCCATGTGATTTCTTTATATATTTGGACAGCTAATTTGTGCTATTGAATTGAGAAAGGTTGATATATGTACAACAAGTAGAAACTCCTCGATTTCAGGAAATTGGCACAAGAAAATATTTTGACACACTTGGCCTTTTCAACTTTAAATTTCCATGGAATTCTTTATATATTTGCACAGTTAATGTGTGCTATTGAATTGAGAAAGGTTGATATATGTACAACAAGAAGAAACTTCTCGATTTCAGGAAATTGGCACAAGAAAATATTTTGACACATTTGGCTTTTTCAACAGTAAATTTCCATGTGATTTCTTTATATATTTGGACAGCTAATTTGTGCTATTGAATTGAGAAAGGTTGATATATGTACAACAAGTAGAAACTCCTCGATTTCAGGAAATTGGCACAAGAAAATATTTTGACACACTTGGCCTTTTCAACTTTAAATTTCCATGGAATTCTTTATATATTTGCACAGTTAATGTGTGCTATTGAATTGAGAAAGGTTGATATATGTACAACAAGAAGAAACTTCTCGATTTCAGGAAATTGGCACAAGAAAATATTTTGACACATTTGGCTTTTTCAACAGTAAATTTCCATGTGATTTCTTTATATATTTGGACAGCTAATTTGTGCTATTGAATTGAGAAAGGTTGATATATGTACAACAAGTAGAAACTCCTCGATTTCAGGAAATTGGCACAAGAAAATATTTTGACACACTTGGCCTTTTCAACTTTAAATTTCCATGGAATTCTTTATATATTTGCACAGTTAATGTGTGCTATTGAATTGAGAAAGGTTGATATATGTACAACAAGAAGAAACTTTTCGATTTCAGGAAATCGGCACAAGAAAATATTTTGACACATTTGGCTTTTTCAACAGTAAATTTCCATGTGATTTCTTTATATATTTGCACAGTTAATTTGTGCTATTGAATTGAGAAAGATTGATATTGGTACAACAAGTAGAAACTTCTAGATTTCAGAAAATTGGCACACTGAAAATATTTTGACACATTTGGCTTTTTCAACACTAAATTTCCATGTGATTTCTTTATATATTTGCACAGCTAATTTGTGCTATTGAATTGAGAAAGGTTGATATATGTACAACTAGTAGAAACTTCTCGATTTCAGGAAATTGGCACAAGAAAATATTTTGCACACTTGACCTTTTCAACTTTAAATTTCCATGGAATTCTTTTTACATTTGCACAGTTAATTTGTGCTATTGAATTGAGAAAGGTTGATATATGTACAACAAGTAGAAACTCCTCGATTTCAGGAAATTGGCACAAGAAAATATTTTGACACACTTGGCCTTTTCAACTTTAAATTTCCATGGAATTCTTTATATATTTGCACAGTTAATGTGTGCTATTGAATTGAGAAAGGTTGATATATGTACAACAAGAAGAAACTTCTCGATTTCAGGAAATTGGCACAAGAAAATATTTTGACACATTTGGCTTTTCCAACAGTAAATTTCCATGTGATTTCTTTATATATTTGCACAGTTAATTTGTGCTATTGAATTGAGAAAGATTGATATTGGTACAACAAGTAGAAACTTCTAGATTTCAGGAAATTGGCACACTGAAAATATTTTGACACATTTGGCTTTTTCAACACTAAATTACCATGTGATTTCTTTATATATTTGCACAGGTAATTTGTGCTATTGAATTGAGAAAGGTTGATATATGTACAACTAATAGAAACTTCTCGATTTCAGGAATTTGGCACAAGAAAATATTTTGAACCACTTGGCCTTTTCAACTTTAAATTTCCATGGAATTCTTTATATATTTGCACAGTTAATTTGTGCTATTGAATTGAGAAAGATTGATATTGGTACAACAAGTAGAAACTTCTAGATTTCAGGAAATTGGCACACTGAAAATATTTTGACACATTTGGCTTTTTCAACACTAAATTTCCATGTGATTTCTTTATATATTTGCACAGCTAATTTGTGCTATTGAATTGAGAAAGGTTGATATATGTACAACTAGTAGAAACTACTCGATTTCAGGAAATTGGCACAAGAAAATATTTTGACACACTTGGCCTTTTCAACTTTAAATTTCCATGGAATTCTTTTTATATTTGCACAGTTAATTTGTGCTATTGAATTGAGAAAGGTTGATATTTGTACAACAAGTAGAAACTTCTAGATTTCAGGAAATTGGCACAACGAAAATATTTTGAGACATTTGGCTTTTTCAACAGTAAATTTCCACGTGATTTATTTATATATTTGCACAGCTAATGTGTGCTATTGAATTGAGAAAGGTTGATATATGTACAACAAGTAGAAACTTCTCGATTTCAGGAAATTGGCACAATAAAATATTTTGACACATTTGGCTTTTTCAACAGTAAATTTCCACGTGATTTATTTATATATTTGCACAGCAAATTTGTGCTATTGAATTGAGAAAGGTTGATATATGTACAACTAATAGAAACTTCTCGATTTCAGGAAATTGGCACAAGAAAATATTTTGACACACTTGGCCTTTTCAACTTTAAATTTCCATGGAATTCTTTTTATATTTGCACAGTTAATTTGTGCTATTGAATTGAGAAAGGTTGATATTTGTACAACAAGTAGAAACTTCTAGATTTCAGGAAATTGGCACAACGAAAATATTTTGAGACATTTGGCTTTTTCAACAGTAAATTTCCACGTGATTTATTTATATATTTGCACAGCTAATTTGTGCTATTGAATTGAGAAAGATTGATATAAGTACAACTAGTAGAAACTTCTCGATTTCAGGAAATTGGAACAAGAAAATATTTTGACACACTTGGCCTTTTCAACTTTAAATTTCCTTGGAAATCTTTTTATATTTGCACAGTTAATTTGTGCTATTGAATTGAGAAAGGTTGATATTTGTACAACAAGTAGAAACTTCTAGATTTCAGGAAATGGGCACAACGAAAATATTTTGACACACTTGACCTTTTCAACAGTAAATTTCCATGTGATTTATTTATATATTTGCACAGCTAATTTGTGCTATTGAATTGAGAAAGTTTGATATATGTACAACTAGTAGAAACTTCTCGATTTCAGGAAATTGGCACAAGAAAATATTTTGACACACTTGGCCTTTTCAGCTTTAAATTTCCATGGAATTCTTTTTATATTTGCACAGTTAAGTTGTGCTATTGAATTGAGAAAGGTTGATATTTGTACAACAAGTAGAAACTTCTAGCTTTCAGGAAATGGGCACAACGAAAATATTTTGACACACTTGGCCTTTTCAAAAGTAAATTTCCATGGAATTCTTTATATATTTGCACAGTTAATTTGTGCTATTGAATTGAGAAAGGTTGATATTTTTACAACAAGCAGAAACTTCTAGATTTCAGGAAACTGGCACATCGAAAATAGTTTGACACATTTGGCTTTCTCAACAGTAAATTTCCATGTGATTTCTGTATATATTTGCACAGCTAATTTGTGCTATTGAATTGAGAAAGGTTGATATTTGTACAACAAGTAGAAACTTCTAGATTTCAGGAAATTGGCACAACGAAAATATTTGACACATTTGGCTTTTTCAACAGTAAATTTCCATGTGATTTCTTTATATATTTGCACAGCTAATTTGTGCTATTGAATTGAGAAAAGTTGATATATGTACAACTAGTAGAAACTTCTCGATTTCAGGAAATTGTCACAAGAAAATATTTTGACACACTTGGCCTTTTCAACTTTAAATTTCCATGGAATTCTTTTTATATTTGCACAGTTAATTTGTGCTATTGAATTGAGAAAGGTTGATATTTGTACAACAAGTAGAAACTTCTATATTTCAGGAAATTAGCACAACGAAAATATTTTGACACATTTGGCTTTTTCAACAGTAAATTTCCATGTGATTTCTTTATATATTTGCACAGCTAATTTGTGCTATTGAATTGAGAAAGGTTGATATATGTACAACTAGTAGAAACTTCTCGATTTCAGGAAATTGGCACAAGAAAATATTTTGACACACTTGGCCTTTTCAACTTTAAATTTCCATAGAATTCTTTATATATTTGCACAGTTAATTTGTGCTATTGAATTGAGAAAGACTGATATTTGTACAACAAGTAGAAACATCTAGATTTCAGGAAATTGGCACAAGAAAATATTTTGACACACTTGGCCTTTTCAACTTTAAATTTCCATGGAATTCTTTTTATATTTGCACAGTTAATTTGTGCTATTGAATTGAGAAAGGTTGATATTTGTACAGCAAGTAGAAACTTCTCGATTTCAGGAAATTGGCACAACGAAAATATTTTGACACATTTGGCTTTTTCAACAGTAAATTTCCATGAAATTCTTTTTATAATTGCACAGTTAATTTGTGCTATTGAATTGAGAAAGGTTGATATTTGTACAACAAGTAGAAACTTCTAGATTTCAGGAAATTGGCACAACGAAAATATTTTGACACATTTGGCTTTTTCAGCAGTAAATTTCCATGTGATTTCTTTATATATTTGCACAGTTAATTTGTGCTATTGAATTGAGAAAGGTTAATATTTGTACAACAGGTAGAAACTTCTAGATTTCAGGAAATTGGCACGACGAAAATATTTTGACACATATGGCTTTTTCAACAGAAAATTTCCATGTGATTTCTTTATATATTTGCATAGCTAATTTGTGCTATTGAATTGAGAAAGGTTGATATATGCACAACTAGTAGAAAGTTCTCGATTTCAGGAAATTGGCACAATGAAAATATTTTGACACATTTGGCTTTTTCAACAGTAAATTTCCATGTGATTTCTTTATATATTGGCACAACTAATTTGTGCTATTGAATTGAGAAATGTTGGTATATGTACAACAAGTAGAAACTTCTAGATTTCAGGAAATTGGCACAACGAAAATATTTTGACACATTTGGCTTTTTCAACAGTAAATTTCCATGTGATTTCTTTATATATTTGCACAGCTAATTTGTGCTATTGAATTGAGAAATGTACAACAAGTAGAAACTTCTCGATTTCAATAAATTGTCACAACGAAAATATTTTGACACATTTGGCTTTTTCAACAGTAAATTTCCATGTGATTTCTTTATATATTTGCACAGCTAATTTGTGCTATTGAATTGAGAAATGTTGATATATGTACAACCAGCAGAAACTTCTAGATTTCAGGAAATGGGCACAAGAAAATATTTTGACACACTTGGCCTTTTCAACAGTAAATTTCCATGGAATTATTTATATATTTGCACAGTTAATTTGTGCTATTAAATTGAGAAAGGTTGATATTTGTACAACAAGTAGAAACACATAGATTTCAGGAAATTGGCACACTGAAAATATTTTGACACATTTGGCTTTTTCAACACTAAATTTCCATGTGATTTCTTTATATATTTGCACAGCTAATTTGTGCTATTGAATTGAGAAAGTTTGATATATGTACAACTAGTAGAAACTACTCGATTTCAGGAAATTGGCACAAGAAAATATTTTGACACACTTGGCCTTTTCAACTTTAAATTTCCACGGAATTCTTTTTATATTTGCACAGTTAATTTGTGCTATTGAATTGAGAAAGGTTGATATTTGTACAACAAGTAGAAACTTCTAGATTTCAGGAAATTGGCACAACGAAAATATTTTGAGACATTTGGCTTTTTCAACAGTAAATTTCCACGTGATTTATTTATATATTTGCACAGCTAATGTGTGCTATTGAATTGAGAAAGTTTGCTATATGTACAACTAATAGAAACTTCTCGATTTCAGGAAATTGGCACAAGAAAATATTTTGACACACTTGGCCTTTTCAACTTTAAATTTCCATGGAATTCTTTTTATATTTGCACAGTTAATTTGCACAGCTAATTTGTGCTATTGAATTGAGAAAGTTTGATATATGTACAACTAATAGAAACTTCTCGATTTCAGGAAATTGGCACAAGAAAATATTTTGACACACTTGGCCTTTTCAACTTTAAATTTCCATGGAATTCTTTTTATATTTGCACAGTTAATTTGTGCTATTGAATTGAGAAAGGTTGATATTTGTACAACAAGTAGAAACTTCTAGATTTCAGGAAATTGGCACAACGAAAATATTTTGAGACATTTGGCTTTTTCAACAGTAAATTTCCACGTGATTTATTTATATATTTGCACAGCTAATTTGTGCTATTGAACTGAGAAAGGTTGATATAAGTACAACTAGTAGAAACTTCTCGATTTCAGGAAATTGGAACAAGAAAATATTTTGATACACTTGGCCTTTTCAACTTTAAATTTCCTTGGAAATCTTTTTATATTTGCACAGTTAATTTGTGCTATTGAATTGAGAAAGGTTGATATTTGTACAACAAGTAGAAACTTCTAGATTTCAGGAAATGGGCACAACGAAAATATTTTGACACACTTGGCCTTTTCAACAGTAAATTTCCATGTGATTTATTTATATATTTGCACAGATAATTTGTGCTATTGGATTGAGAAAGGTTGATATATGTACAACTAGTAGAAACTTCTCGATTTCAGGAAATTGGCACAAGAAAATATTTTGGCACACTTGGCCTTTTCAACTTTAAATTTCCATGGAATTCTTTTTATATTTGCACAGTTAATTTGTGCTATTGAATTGAGAAAGGTTGATATTTGTACAACAAGTAGAAACTTCTAGATTTTAGGAAATTGGCACAACGAAAATATTTTGACACATTTGGCTTTTTCAACAGTAAATTTCCATGGAATTCTTTATATATTTGCACAGTTAATTTGTGCTATTGAATTGAGAAAGGTTGATATTTTTACAACAAGCAGAAACTTCTAGATTTCAGGAAACTGGCACATCGAAAATATTTTGACACATTTGGCTTTCTCAACAGTAAATTTCCATGTGATTTCTGTATATATTTGCACAGCTAATTTGTGCTATTGAATTGAGGAAGGTTGATATTTGTACAACAAGTAGAAACTTCTAGATTTCAGGAAATTGGCACAACGAAAATATTTTGACACATTTGGCTTTTTCAACAGTAAATTTCCATGTGATTTCTTTATATATTTGCACAGCTAATTTGTGCTATTGAATTGAGAAAAGTTGATATATGTACAACTAGTAGAAACTTCTCGATTTCAGGAAATTGTCACAAGAAAATATTTTGACACACTTGGCCTTTTCAACTTTAAATTTCCATGGAATTCTTTTTATATTTGCACAGTTAATTTGTGCTATTGAATTGAGAAAGGTAGATATTTGTACAACAAGTAGAAACTTCTATATTTCAGGAAATTGGCACAACGAAAATATTTTGACACATTTGGCTTTTTCAACAGTAAATTTCCATGTGATTTCTTTATATATTTGCACAGCTAATTTGTGCTATTGAATTGAGAAAGGTTGATATATGTACAACTAGTAGAAACTTCTCGATTTCAGGAAATTGGCACAAGAAAATATTTGACACACTTGGCCTTTTCAACTTTAAATTTCCATAGAATTCTTTATATATTTGCACAGTTAATTTGTGCTATTGAATTGAGAAAGACTGATATTTGTACAACAAGTAGAAACATCTAGATTTCAGGAAATTAGCACAAGAAAATATTTTGACACACTTGGCCTTTTCAACTTTAAATTTCCATGGAATTCTTTTTATATTTGCACAGTTAATTTGTGCTATTGAATTGAGAAAGGTTGATATTTGTACAACAAGTAGAAACTTCTCGATTTCAGGAAATTGGCACAACGAAAATATTTTGACACATTTGGCTTTTTCAACAGTAAATTTCCATGGAATTCTTTTTATAATTGCACAGTTAATTTGTGCTATTGAATTGAGAAAGGTTGATATTTGTACAACAAGTAGAAACTTCTAGATTTCAGGAAATTGGCACAACGAAAATATTTTGACACATTTGGCTTTTTCAGCAGTAAATTTCCATGTGATTTCTTTATATATTTGCACAGTTAATTTGTGCTATTGAATTGAGAAAGGTTAATATTTGTACAACAGGTAGAAACTTCTAGATTTCAGGAAATTGGCACGACGAAAATATTTTGACACATATGGCTTTTTCAACAGAAAATTTCCATGTGATTTCTTTATATATTTGCATAGCTAATTTGTGCTATTGAATTGAGAAAGGTTGATATATGCACAACTAGTAGAAAGTTCTCGATTTCAGGAAATTGGCACAACGAAAATATTTTTACACATTTGGCTTTTACAACAGTAAATTTCCATGTGATTTCTTTATATATTGGCACAACTAATTTGTGCTATTGAATTGAGAAATGTTGGTATATGTACAACAAGTAGAAACTTCTAGATTTCAGGAAATTGGCACAACAAAAATATTTTGACACATTTGGCTTTTTCAACAGTAAATTTCCATGTGATTTCTTTATATATTTGCACAGCTAATTTGTGCTATTGAATTGAGAAATGTTGATATATGTTCAACCAGTAGAAACTTCTCGATTTCAGGAAATTGGCACAAGAAAATATTTTAACACGCTTGGCCTTTTCAACAGAAAATTTCCATGGAATTACTTATATATTTGCACAGTTAATTTGTGCTATTGAATTGAGAAAGGTTGATATTTGTACAACAAGTAGAAACTTCTAGATTTCAGGAAATTGGCACAACGAAAATATTTTGACACATTTGGCTTTTTCAACAGTAAATTTCCATGTGATTTCTTTATATATTTGCACAGCTAATTTGTGCTATTGAATTGAGAAATGTTGATATATGTACAACAAGTAGAAACTTCTCGATTTAAATAAATTGGCACAACGAAAATATTTTGACACATTTGGCTTTTTCAACAGTAAATTTCCATGGAATTCTTTATATATTTGCACAGTTAATGTGTGCTATTGAATTGAGTAAGGCTGATATATGTACAACCAGCAGAAACTTCTAGATTTCAGGAAATGGGCACAAGAAAATATTTTGATACACTTGGCCTTTTCAGCAGTAAATTTCCATGGAATTCTTTATATATTTGCACAGTTAATTTGTGCTATTGAATTGAGAAATGTTGATATATGTACAACCAATAGAAACTTCTCGATTTCAGGAAATTGGCACAAGAAAATATTTTGACACGCTTGGCCTTTTCAACAGAAAATGTCCATGGAATTACCTATATATTTGCACAGTTAATTTGTGCTATTAAATTGAGAAAGGTTGATATTTGTACAACAAGTAGAAACTTCTCGATTTCAGGAAATTGGCACAACGAAAATATTTTGACACATTTGGCTTTTTCAACAGTAAATTTCCATGGAATTCTTTTTATAATTGCACAGTTAATTTGTGCTATTGAATTGAGAAAGGTTGATATTTGTACAACAAGTAGAAACTTCTCGATTTCAGGAAATTGGCACAACGAAAATATTTTGACACATTTGGCTTTTTCAACAGTAAATTTCCATGGAATTCTTTTTATAATTGCACAGTTAATTTGTGCTATTGAATTGAGAAAGGTTGATATTTGTACAACAAGTAGAAACTTCTAGATTTCAGGAAATTGGCACAACGAAAATATTTTGACACATTTGGCTTTTTCAGCAGTAAATTTCCATGTGATTTCTTTATATATTTGCACAGTTAATTTGTGCTATTGAATTGAGAAAGGATAATATTTGTACAACAGGTAGAAACTTCTAGATTTCAGGAAATTGGCACAAGAAAATATTTTAACACGCTTGGCCTTTTCAACAGAAAATTTCCATGGAATTACTTATATATTTGCACAGTTAATTTGTGCTATTGAATTGAGAAAGGTTGATATTTGTACAACAAGTAGAAACTTCTAGATTTCAGGAAATTGGCACAACGAAAATATTTTGACACATTTGGCTTTTTCAACAGTAAATTTCCATGTGATTTCTTTATATATTGGCACAACTAATTTGTGCTATTGCATTGAGAAATGTTGATATATGTACAACAAGTAGAAACTTCTCGATTTCAATAAATTGTCACAACGAAAATATTTTGACACATTTGGCTTTTTCAACAGTAAATTTCCATGTGATTTCTTTATATATTTGCACAGCTAATTTGTGCTATTGAATTGAGAAATGTTGATATATGTACAACCAGCAGAAACTTCTAGATTTCAGGAAATGGGCACAAGAAAATATTTTGACACACTTGGCCTTTTCAACTTTAAATTTCCATGGAATTCTTTTTATATTTGCACAGTTAATTTGTGCTATTGAATTGAGAAAGGTTGATATTTGTACAACAAGTAGAAACTTCTATATTTCAGGAAATTGGCACAACGAAAATATTATGACACATTTGGCTTTTTCAACAGTAAATTTCCATGTGATTTCTTTCTATATTTGCACAGCTAATTTGTGCTATTGAATTGAGAAAGGTTGATATTTGTACAACAAGTAGAAACTTCTATATTTCAGGAAATTGGCACAACGAAAATATTTTGACACATTTGGCTTTTTCAACAGTAAATTTCCATGTGATTTCTTTCTATATTTGCACAGCTAATTTGTGCTATTGAATTGAGAAAGGTTGATATTTGTACAACAAGTAGAAACTTCTAGATTTCAGGAAATTGGCACAACGAAAATATTTTGACACATTTGGCTTCTTCAACAGTAAATTTCCATGTGATTTCTTTATATATTTGCACAGCTAATTTGTGCTATTGAATTGAGAAAGGTTGATATATGTACAACTAATAGAAACTTCTCGATTTCAGGAAATTGGCACAAGAAAATATTTTGACACACTTGGCCTTTTCAACTTTAAATTTCCATGGAATTCTTTTTATATTTGCACAGTTAATTTGTGCTATTGAATTGAGAAAAGTTGATATTTGTACAACAAGTAGAAACTTCTATATTTCAGGAAATTGGCACAACGAAAATATTATGACACATTTGGCTTTTTCAACAGTAAATTTCCATGTGATTTCTTTATATATTTGGACAGCTAATTTGTGCTATTGAATTGAGAAAGGTTGATATATGTACAACTAGTAGAAACTTCTCGATTTCAGGAAATTGGCACAAGAAAATATTTTGACACACTTGGCCTTTTCAACTTTAAATTTCCATGGAATTCTTTATATATTTGCACAGTTAATTTGTGCTATTGAATTGAGAAAGACTGATATTTGTACAACAAGCAGAAACTTCTAGATTTCAGGAAATTGGCACAAGAAAATATTTTGACACACTTGGCCTTTTCAACTTTAAATTTCCATGGAATTTTTTTATATTTGCACAGTTAATTTGTGCTATTGAATTGAGAAAGGTTGATATATGTACAACAAGAAGAAACTTCTCGATTATAGGAAATTGGCACAACGAAAATATTTTGACACATTTGGCTTCTTCAACAGTAAATTTCCATGTGATTTCTTTATATATTTGCACAGCTAATTTGTGCTATTGAATTGAGAAAGGTTGATATATGTACAACTAATAGAAACTTCTCGATTTCAGGAAATTGGCACAAGAAAATATTTTGACACACTTGGCCTTTTCAACTTTAAATTTCCATGGAATTCTTTTTATATTTGCACAGTTAATTTGTGCTATTGAATTGAGAAAGGTTGATATTTGTACAACAAGTAGAAACTTCTATATTTCAGGAAATTGGCACAACGAAAATATTATGACACATTTGGCTTTTTCAACAGTAAATTTCCATGTGATTTCTTTATATATTTGCACAGCTAATTTGTGCTATTGAATTGAGAAAGGTTGATATATGTACAACTAATAGAAACTTCTCGATTTCAGGAATTTGGCACAAGAAAATATTTTGAAACATTTGGCTTTTTCAACAGTAAATTTCCATGTGATTTCTTTATATATTTGGACAGCTAATTTGTGCTATTGAATTGAGAAAGGTTGATATATGTACAACTAGTAGAAACTTCTCGATTTCAGGAAATTGGCACAAGAAAATATTTTGACACACTTGGCCTTTTCAACTTTAAATTTCCATTGAATTCTTTATATATTTGCACAGTTAATTTGTGCTATTGAATTGAGAAAGACTGATATTTGTACAACAAGTAGAAACTCCTCGATTTCAGGAAATTGGCACAAGAAAATATTTTGACACACTTGGCCTTTTCAAATTTAAATTTCCATGGAATTCTTTATATATTTGCACAGTTAATGTGTGCTATTGAATTGAGAAAGGTTGATATATGTACAACAAGAAGAAACTTCTCGATTTCAGGAAATTGGCACAAGAAAATATTTTGACACATTTGGCTTTTTCAACAGTAAATTTCCATGTGATTTCTTTATATATTTGCACAACAAATTTGTGCTATTGAATTGAGAAAGTTTGATATATGTACAACTAATAGAAACTTCTCGATTTCAGGAATTTGGCACAAGAAAATATTTTGAACCACTTGGCCTTTTCAACTTTAAATTTCCATGGAATTCTTTATATATTTGCACAGTTAATTTGTGCTATTGAATTGAGAAAGATTGATATTGGTACAACAAGTAGAAACTTCTAGATTTCAGGAAATTGGCACACTGAAAATATTTTGACACATTTGGCTTTTTCAACACTAAATTTCCATGTGATTTCTTTATATATTTGCACAGCTAATTTGTGCTATTGAATTGAGAAAGGTTGATATATGTACAACTAGTAGAATCTTCTCGATTTCAGGAAATTGGCACAAGAAAATATTTTGACGCACTTGGCCTTTTCAACTTTAAATTTCCATGGAATTCTTTTTATATTTGCACAGTTAATTTGTGCTATTGAATTGAGAAAAGTTGATATTTGTACAACAAGTAGAAACTTCTAGATTTCAGGAAATTGGCACAACGAAAATATTTTGACACATTTGGCTTTTTCAACAGTAAATTTCCATGTGATTTCTTTATATATTTGCACAGCTAATTTGTGCTATTGAATTGAGAAAGGTTGATACATGTACAACTAGTAGAAACTTCTCCATTTCAGGAAATTGGCACAAGAAAATATTTTGACACACTTGGCCTTTTCAACTTTAAATTTCCATGGAATTCTTTATATATTTGCACAGTTAATTTGTGCTATTGAATTGAGAAAGATTGATATTTGTGCAACAAGCAGAAACTTCTAGATTTCAGGAAATTGGCACAACGAAAATATTTTGACACATTTGGCTTTTTCAGCAGTAAATTTCCATGTGATTTCTTTATATATTTGCACAGCTAATTTGTGCTATTGAATTGAGAAAGGTTGATATATGTACAACTAATAGAAACTTCTCGATTTCAGGAAATTGGCACAAGAAAATATTTTGACACACTTGGCCTTTTCAACTTTAAATTTCCATGGAATTATTTTTATATTTGCACAGTTAATTTGTGCTATTGAATTGAGAAAGGTTGATATTTGTACAACAAGTAGAAACTTCTAGATTTCAGGAAATTGGCACAACGAAAATATTTTGACACATTTGGCTTTTTCAACAGTAAATTTCCATGTGATTTATTTATATATTTGCACAGCTAATTTGTGCTATTGAATTGAGAAAGGTTGATATATGTACAACTAGTAGAAACTTCTCGATTTCAGGAAATTGGCACAAGAAAATATTTTGACACACTTGACCTTTTCAACTTTAAATTTCCATGGAATTCTTTTTATATTTGCACAGTTAATTTGTGCTATTGAATTGAGAAAGGTTGATATTTGTACAACAAGTAGAAACTTCTAGCTTTCAGGAAATGGGCACAACGAAAATATTTTGACACACTTGGCCTTTTCAACAGTAAATTTCCATGGAATTCTTTATATATTTGCACAGTTAATTTGTGCTATTGAATTGAGAAAGGTTGATATTTTTACAACAAGTAGAAACTTCTAGATTTCAGGAAATTGGCACAACGAAAATATTTTGACACATTTGGCTTTCTCAACAGTAAATTTCCATGTAATTTCTATATATATTTGCACAGCTAATTTGTGCTATTGAATTGAGAAATGTCGATATTTGTACAACAAGTAGAAACTTCTAGATTTCAGGAAATTGGCACAACGAAAATATTTTGACACATTTGGCTTTTTCAACAGTAAATTTCCATGTGATTTCTTTATATATTTGCACAGCTAATTTGTGCATTTGAATTGAGAAAGGTTGATATATGTACAACTAGTAGAAACTTCTCGATTTCAGGAAATTGTCACAAGAAAATATTTTGACACACTTGGCCTTTTCAACTTTAAATTTCCATGGAATTCTTTTTATATTTGCACAGTTAATTTGTGCTATTGAATTGAGAAAGGTTGATATTTGTACAACAAGTAGAAACTTCTATATTTCAGGAAATTGGCACAACGAAAATATTTTGACACATTTGGCTTTTTCAACAGTAAATTTCCATGTGATTTCTTTATATATTTGCACAGCTAATTTGTGCTATTGAATTGAAAAAGGTTGATATATGTACAACTAGTAGAAACTTCTCGATTTCAGGAAATTGGCACAAGAAAATATTTTGACACACTTGGCCTTTTCAACTTTAAATTTCCATGGAATCCTTTATATATTTGCACAGTTAATTTGTACTATTGAATTGAGAAAGACTGATATTTGTACAACAAGTAGAAACTTCTAGATTTCAGGAAATTGGCACAAGAAAATATTTTGACACACTTGGCCTTTTCAACTTTAAATTTCCATGGAATTCGTTTTATATTTGCACAGTTAATTTGTGCTATAGAATTGAGAAAGGTTGATATTTGTACAACAAGTAGAAACTTCTCGATTTCAGGAAATTGGCACAACGAAAATATTTTGACACATTTGGCTTTTTCAACAGTAAATTTCAATGGAATTCTTTTTATATTTGCACAGTTAATTTGTGCTATTGAATTGAGAAAGGTTGATATTTGTACAACAAGTAGAAACTTCTAGATTTCATGAAATTGGCACAACGAAAATATTTTGACACATTTGGCTTTTTCAGCAGTAAATTTCCATGTGATTTCTTTATATACATATTTGCACAGTTAATTTGTGCTATTGAATTGAGAAAGGTTAATATTTGTACAACAGGTAGAAACTTCTAGATTTCAGAAAATTGGCACAACGAAAATATTTTAACACATTTGGCTTTTTCAACAGTAAATTTCCATGTGATTTCTTTATATATTTGCACAGCTAATTTGTGCTATTGAATTGAGAAAGGTTGATATATGTACAACTAATAGAAACTTCTCGATTCCAGGAAATTGGCACAAGAAAATATTTTGACACACTTGGCCTTTTCAACTTTAAATTTCCATGGAATTCTTTTTATATTTGCACAGTTAATTTGTGCTATTGAATTGAGAAAGGTTGATATTTGTACAACAAGTAGAAACTTCTAGATTTCAGGAAATTGGCACAACGAAAATATTTTGACACATTTGGCTTTTTCAACAGTAAATTTCCCTGTGATTTCTTTATATATTTGCACAGCTAATTTGTGCTATTGAAGTGAGAAAGGTTGATATATGTACAACTAATAGAAACTTCTCGATTCCAGGAAATTGGCACAAGAAAATATTTTGACACACTTGGCCTTTTCAACTTTAAATTTCCATGGAATTCTTTTTATATTTGCACAGTTAATTTGTGCTATTGAATTGAGAAAGGTTGATATTTGTACAACAAGTAGAAACTTCTAGATTTCAGGAAATGGGCACAACGAATATATTTTGACACACTTGGCCTTTTCAACAGTAAATTTCCATGGAGTTCTTTATATATTTGCACAGTTAATTTGTGCTATTGAATTGAGAAGGGTTGATATTTTTACAACAAGTAGAAACTTCTAGATTTCAGGAAATTGGCACAACGAAAATATTTTGATACACTTTGCTTTTCCAACAGTAAATTTCCATGGAATTCTTTATATATTTGCACAGCTAATTTGTGCTATTGAATTGAGAAAGGTTGATATTGTACAACAAGTAGAAACTTCTCGATTTCAGGAAATTGGCACAGCGAAAATATTTTGATGCACTTGGCTTTTCCAAGAGTAAATTTCCATGGAATTCTTTATATATTTGCACAGCTAATTTGTGCTATTGAATTGAGAAAGGTTGATATTTGTACAACAAGTAGAAACTTCTAGATTTCAGGAAATTGGCACAACGAAAATATTTTGACACATTCGGCTTTTTCAACATTAAATTTCCATATGATTTATTTATATATTTGCACAGCTAATTTGTGCTATTGAATTGAGAAAGGTTGATATATGTACAACTAGTAGAAACTTCTCGATTTCAGGAAATTGGCACAAGAAAATATTTTGGCACACTTGGCCTTTTCAACTTTAAATTTCCATGGAATTCTTTTTATATTTGCACAGTTAATTTGTGCTATTGAATTGAGAAAGGTTGATATTTGTACAACAAGTAGAAACGTCTAGATTTCAAGAAATGGGCACAACGAAAATATTTTGACACACTTGGCCTTTTCAACAGTAAATTTCCATGGAATTCTTTATATATTTGCACAGTTAGTTTGTGCTATTGAATTGAGAAAGGTTGATATTTGTACAACAAGTAGAAACTTCTAGATTTCAGGAAATTGGCACAACGAAAATATTTTGACACATTTGGCTTTCTCAACAGTAAATTTCCATGTGATTTCTTTCTATATTTGCACAGCTAATTTGTGCTATTGAATTGAGAAAGGTTGATATTTGTACAACAAGTAGAAACTTCTAGATTTCAGGAAATTGGCACAACGAAAATATTTTGACACATTTGGCTTTTTCAACGGTAAATTTCCATGTGATTTCTTTATATATTTGCACAAGTAATTTGTGCTATTGAATTGAGAAAGGTTGATATATGTACAACTAGTAGAAACTTCTCGATTTCAGGAAATTGGCACAAGAAAATATTTTGACACACTTGGCCTTTTCAACTTTAAATTTCCATGGAATTCTTTTTATATTTGCACAGTTAATTTGTGCTATTGAATTGAGAAAGGTTGATATTTGTACAACAAGTAGAAACTTCTATATTTCAGGAAATTGGCACAACGAAAATATTTTGACACATTTGGCTTTTTCAACAGTAAATTTCCATGTGATTTCTTTATATATTTGGACAGCTAATTTGTGCTACTGAATTGAGAAAGGTTGATATATGTACAACAAGTAGAAACTCCTCGATTTCAGGAAAATGGCACAAGAAAATATTTTGACACACTTGGCCTTTTCAACTTTAAATTTCCATGGAATTCTTTATATATTTGCACAGTTAATGTGTGCTATTGAATTGAGAAAGGTTGATATATGTACAACAAGAAGAAACTTCTCGATTTCAGGAAATTGGCACAAGAAAATATTTTGACACATTTGGCTTTTTCAACGGTAAATTTCCATGTGATTTCTTTATATATTTGGACAGCTAATTTGTGCTATTGAATTGAGAAAGGTTGATATATGTACAACAAGTAGAAACTCCTCGATTTCAGGAAATTGGCACAAGAAAATATTTTGACACACTTGGCCTTTTCAACTTTAAATTTCCATGGAATTCTTTTTATATTTGCACAGTTAATTTGTGCTATTGAATTGAGAAAGGTTGATATTTGTACAACAAGTAGAAACTTCTATATTTCAGGAAATTGGCACAACGAAAATATTTTGACACATTTGGCTTTTTCAACAGTAAATTTCCATGTGATTTCTTTATATATTTGGACAGCTAATTTGTGCTATTGAATTGAGAAAGGTTGATATATGTACAACAAGTAGAAACTCCTCGATTTCAGGAAATTGGCACAAGAAAATATTTTGACACACTTGGCTTTTCAACTTTAAATTTCCATGGAATTCTTTATATATTTGCACAGTTAATGTGTGCTCTTGAATTGAGAAAGGTTGATATATGTACAACAAGAAGAAACTTCTCGATTTCAGGAAATCGGCACAAGAAAATATTTTGACACATTTTGCTTTTTCAACAGTAAATTTCCATGTGATTTCTTTATATATTTGCACAGTTAATTTGTGCTATTGAATTGAGAAAGATTGATATTGGTACAACAAGTAGAAACTTCTAGATTTCAGGAAATTGGCACACTGAAAATATTTTGACACATTTGGCTTTTTCAACACTAAATTTCCATGTGATTTCTTTATATATTTGCACAGCTAATTTGTGCTATTGAATTGAGAAAGGTTGATATATGTACAACTAGTAGAAACTTCTCGATTTCAGGAAATTGGCACAAGAAAATATTTTGCACACTTGGCCTTTTCAACTTTAAATTTCCATGGAATTCTTTTTATATTTGCACAGTTAATTTGTGCTATTGAATTGAGAAAGGTTGATATATGTACAACAAGTAGAAACTCCTCGATTTCAGGAAATTGGCACAAGAAAATATTTTGACACACTTGGCCTTTTCAACTTTAAATTTCCATGGAATTCTTTATATATTTGCACAGTTAATGTGTGCTATTGAATTGAGAAAGGTTGATATATGTACAACAAGAAGAAACTTCTCGATTTCAGGAAATTGGCACAAGAAAATATTTTGACACATTTGGCTTTTTCAACAGTAAATTTCCATGTGATTTCTTTATATATTTGCACAGTTAATTTGTGCTATTGAATTGAGAAAGATTGATATTGGTACAACAAGTAGAAACTTCTAGATTTCAGGAAATTGGCACACTGAAAATATTTTGACACATTTGGCTTTTTCAACACTAAATTACCATGTGATTTCTTTATATATTTGCACAGGTAATTTGTGCTATTGAATTGAGAAAGGTTGATATATGTACAACTAATAGAAACTTCTCGATTTCAGGAATTTGGCACAAGAAAATATTTTGAACCACTTGGCCTTTTCAACTTTAAATTTCCATGGAATTCTTCATATATTTGCACAGTTAATTTGTGCTATTGAATTGAGAAAGATTGATATTGGTACAACAAGTAGAAACTTCTAGATTTCAGGAAATTGGCAAACTGAAAATATTTTGACACATTTGGCTTTTTCAACACTAAATTTCCATGTGATTTCTTTATATATTTGCACAGCTAATTTGTGCTATTGAATTGAGAAAGGTTGATATATGTACAACTAGTAGAAACTACTCGATTTCAGGAAATTGGCACAAGAAAATATTTTGACACACTTGGCCTTTTCAACTTTAAATTTCCATGGAATTCTTTTTATATTTGCACAGTTAATTTGTGCTATTGAATTGAGAAAGGTTGATATTTGTACAACAAGTAGAAACTTCTAGATTTCAGGAAATTGGCACAACGAAAATATTTTGAGACATTTGGCTTTTTCAACAGTAAATTTCCACGTGATTTATTTATATATTTGCACAGCTAATGTGTGCTATTGAATTGAGAAAGGTTGATATATGCACAACAAGTAGATACTTCTCGATTTCAGGAAATTGGCACAATAAAATATTTTGACACATTTGGCTTTTTCAACAGTAAATTTCCACGTGATTTATTTATATATTTGCACAGCTAATTTGTGCTATTGAATTGAGAAAGGTTGATATATGTACAACTAATAGAAACTTCTCGATTTCAGGAAATTGGCACAAGAAAATATTTTGACACACTTGGCCTTTTCAACTTTAAATTTCCATGGAATTCTTTTTATATTTGCACAGTTAATTTGTGCTATTGAATTGAGAAAGGTTGATATTTGTACAACAAGTAGAAACTTCTAGATTTCAGGAAATTGGCACAACGAAAATATTTTGAAACATTTGGCTTTTTCAACATTAAATTTCCACGTGATTTATTTATATATTTGCACAGCTAATTTGTGCTATTGAATTGAGAAAGGTTGATATAAGTACAACTAGTAGAAACTTCTCGATTTTAGGAAATTGGAACAAGAAAATATTTTGACACACTTGGCCTTTTCAACTTTAAATTTCCTTGGAAATCTTTTTATATTTGCACAGTTAATTTGTGCTATTGAATTGAGAAAGGTTGATATTTGTACAACAAGTAGAAACTTCTAGATTTCAGGAAATGGGCACAACGAAAATATTTTACACACTTGGCCTTTTCAACAGTAAATTTCCATGTGATTTATTTATATATTTGCACAGCTAATTTGTGCTATTGGATTGAGAAAGGTTAATATATGTACAACTAGTAGAAACTTCTCGATTTCAGGAAATTGGCACAAGAAAATATTTTGGCACACTTGGCCTTTTCAACTTTAAATTTCCATGGAATTCTTTTTATATTTGCACAGTTAATTTGTGCTATTGAATTGAGAAAGGTTGATATTTGTACAACAAGTAGAAACTTCTAGATTTTAGGAAATTGGCACAACGAAAATATTTTGACACATTTGGCTTTTTCAACAGTAAATTTTCATGTGATTTATTTATATATTTGCACAGCTAATTTGTGCTATTGAATTGAGAAAGGTTGATATATGTACAACTAGTAGAAACTTCTCGATTTCAGGAAATTGGCACAAGAAAATATTTTGACACACTTGGCCTTTTCAGCTTTAAATTTCCATAGAATTCTTTTTATATTTGCACAGTTAAGTTGTGCTATTGAATTGAGAAAGGTTGATATTTGTACAACAAGTAGAAACTTCTAGCTTTCAGGAAATGGGCACAACGAAAATATTTTGACACACTTGGCCTTCTCAACAGTAAATTTCCATGGAATTCTTTATATATTTGCACAGTTAATTTGTGCTATTGAATTGAGAAAGGTTGATATTTTTACAACAAGCAGAAACTTCTAGATTTCAGGAAACTGGCACAACGAAAATATTTTGACACATTTGGCTTTCTCAACAGTAAATTTCCATGTGATTTCTGTATATATTTGCACAGCTAATTTGTGCTATTGAATTGAGAAAGGTTGATATTTGTACAACAAGTAGAAACTTCTAGATTTCAGGAAATTGGCACAACGAAAATATTTTGACACATTTGGCTTTTTCAACAGTAAATTTCCATGTGATTTCTTTATATATTTGCACAGCTAATTTGTGCTATTGAATTGAGAAAAGTTGATATATGTACAACTAGTAGAAACTTCTCGATTTCAGGAAATTGTCACAAGAAAATATTTTGACACACTTGGCCTTTTCAACTTTAAATTTCCATGGAATTCTTTTTATATTTGCACAGTTAATTTGTGCTATTGAATTGAGAAAGGTTGATATTTGTACAACAAGTAGAAACTTCTATATTTCAGGAAGTTGGCACAACGAAAATATTTTGACACATTTGGCTTTTTCAACAGTAAATTTCCATGTGATTTCTTTATATATTTGCACAGCTAATTTGTGCTATTGAATTGAGAAAAGTTGATATATGTACAACTAGTAGAAACTTCTCGATTTCAGGAAATTGGCACAAGAAAATATTTTGACACACTTGGCCTTTTCAACTTTAAATTTCCATAGAATTCTTTATATATTTGCACAGTTAATTTGTGCTATTGAATTGAGAAAGACTGATATTTGTACAACAAGTAGAAACATCTAGATTTCAGGAAATTGGCACAAGAAAATATTTTGACACACTTGGCCTTTTCAACTTTAAATTTCCATGGAATTCTTTTTATATTTGCACAGTTAATTTGTGCTATTGAATTGAGAAAAGTTGATATTTGTACAACAAGTAGAAACTTCTCGATTTCAGGAAATTGGCACAACGAAAATATTTTGACACATTTGGCTTTTTCAACAGTAAATTTCCATGGAATTCTTTTTATAATTGCACAGTTAATTTGTGCTATTGAATTGAGAAAGGTTGATATTTGTACAACAAGTAGAAACTTCTAGATTAAAGGAAATTGGCACAACGAAAATATTTTGACACATTTGGCTTTTTCAGCAGTAAATTTCCATGTGATTTCTTTATATATTTGCACAGTTAATTTGTGCTATTGAATTGAGAAAGGTTAATATTTGTACAACAGGTAGAAACTTCTAGATTTCAGGAAATTGGCACGATGAAAATATTTTGACACATATGGCTTTTTCAACAGAAAATTTCCATGTGATTTCTTTATATATTTGCATAGCTAATTTGTGCTATTGAATTGAGAAAGGTTGATATATGCACAACTAGTAGAAAGTTCTCGATTTCAGGAAATTGGCACAACGAAAATATTTTGACACATTTGGCTTTTTCAACAGTAAATTTCCATGTGATTTCTTTATATATTGGCACAACTAATTTGTGCTATTGAATTGAGAAATGTTGGTATATGTACAACAAGTAGAAACTTCTAGATTTCAGGAAATTGGCACAACGAAAATATTTTGACACATTTGGCTTTTTCAACAGTAAATTTCCATGTGATTTCTTTATATATTTGCACAGCTAATTTGTGCTATTGAATTGAGAAATGTTGATATATGTTCAACCAGTAGAAACTTCTCGATTTCAGGAAATTGGCACAAGAAAATATTTTAACACGCTTGGCCTTTTCAACAGAAAATTTCCATGGAATTACTTATATATTTGCACAGTTAATTTGTGCTATTGAATTGAGAAATGTTGATATATGTACAACTAGTAGAAACTACTCGATTTCAGGAAATTGGCACAAGAAAATATTTTGACACACTTGGCCTTTTCAACTTTAAATTTCCATGGAATTCTTTTTATATTTGCACAGTTAATTTGTGCTATTGAATTGAGAAAGGTTGATATTTGTACAACAAGTAGAAACTTCTAGATTTCAGGAAATTGGCACAACGAAAATATTTTGACACATTTGGCTTTTTCAACAGTAAATTTCCATGTGATTTCTTTATATATTTGCACAGCTAATTTGTGCTATTGAATTGAGAAATGTTGATATATGTACAACAAGTAGAAACTTCTCGCTTTAAATAAATTGGCACAACGAAAATATTTTGACACATTTGGCTTTTTCAACAGTAAATTTCCATGGAATTCTTTATATATTTGCCAAGTTAATGTGTGCTATTGAATTGAGAAAGGCTGATATATGTACAACCAGCAGAAACTTCTAGATTTCAGGAAATGGGCACAAGAAAATATTTTGATACACTTGGCCTTTTCAGCAGTAAATTTCCATGGAATTCTTTATATATTTGCACAGTTAATTTGTGCTTTGAATTGAGAAATGTTGATATATGTACAACCAATAGAAACTTCTCGATTTCAGGAAATTGGCACAAGAAAATATTTTGACACGCTTGGCCTTTTCAACAGAAAATGTCCATGGAATTACCTATATATTTGCACAGTTAAGTTGTGCTATTGAATTGAGAAAGGTTGATATTTGTACAACAAGTAGAAACTTCTAGATTTCAGGAAATTGGCACAACGAAAATATTTTGACACATTTGGCTTTTTCAACGGTAAATTTCCATGTGATTTCTTTATATATTTGCACAGGTAATTTGTGCTATTGAATTGAGAAAGGTTGATATATGTACAACTAGTAGAAACTTCTCGATTTCAGGAAATTGGCACAACGAAAATATTTTGACACATTTGGCTTTTTCAACAGTAAATTTCCATGTGATTTCTTTATATATTTGGACAGCTAATTTGTGCTATTGAATTGAGAAAGGTTGATATATGTACAACAAGTAGAAACTCCTCGATTTCAGGAAATTGGCACAAGAAAATATTTTGACACACTTGGCCTTTTCAACTTTAAATTTCCATGGAATTCTTTATATATTTGCACAGTTAATGTGTGCTATTGAATTGAGAAAGGTTGATATATGTACAACAAGAAGAAACTTCTCGATTTCAGGAAATTGGCACAAGAAAATATTTTGACACATTTGGCTTTTTCAACAGTAAATTTCCATGTGATTTCTTTATATATTTGGACAGCTAATTTGTGCTATTGAATTGAGAAAGGTTGATATATGTACAACAAGTAGAAACTCCTCGATTTCAGGAAATTGGCACAAGAAAATATTTTGACACACTTGGCCTTTTCAACTTTAAATTTCCATGGAATTCTTTATATATTTGCACAGTTAATGTGTGCTATTGAATTGAGAAAGGTTGATATATGTACAACAAGAAGAAACTTCTCGATTTCAGGAAATTGGCACAAGAAAATATTTTGACACATTTGGCTTTTTCAACAGTAAATTTCCATGTGATTTCTTTATATATTTGGACAGCTAATTTGTGCTATTGAATTGAGAAAGGTTGATATATGTACAACAAGTAGAAACTCCTCGATTTCAGGAAATTGGCACAAGAAAATATTTTGACACACTTGGCCTTTTCAACTTTAAATTTCCATGGAATTCTTTATATATTTGCACAGTTAATGTGTGCTATTGAATTGAGAAAGGTTGATATATGTACAACAAGAAGAAACTTTTCGATTTCAGGAAATCGGCACAAGAAAATATTTTGACACATTTGGCTTTTTCAACAGTAAATTTCCATGTGATTTCTTTATATATTTGCACAGTTAATTTGTGCTATTGAATTGAGAAAGATTGATATTGGTACAACAAGTAGAAACTTCTAGATTTCAGGAAATTGGCACACTGAAAATATTTTGACACATTTGGCTTTTTCAACACTAAATTTCCATGTGATTTCTTTATATATTTGCACAGCTAATTTGTGCTATTGAATTGAGAAAGGTTGATATATGTACAACTAGTAGAAACTTCTCGATTTCAGGAAATTGGCACAAGAAAATATTTTGCACACTTGACCTTTTCAACTTTAAATTTCCATGGAATTCTTTTTACATTTGCACAGTTAATTTGTGCTATTGAATTGAGAAAGGTTGATATATGTACAACAAGTAGAAACTCCTCGATTTCAGGAAATTGGCACAAGAAAATATTTTGACACACTTGGCCTTTTCAACTTTAAATTTCCATGGAATTCTTTATATATTTGCACAGTTAATGTGTGCTATTGAATTGAGAAAGGTTGATATATGTACAACAAGAAGAAACTTCTCGATTTCAGGAAATTGGCACAAGAAAATATTTTGACACATTTGGCTTTTCCAACAGTAAATTTCCATGTGATTTCTTTATATATTTGCACAGTTAATTTGTGCTATTGAATTGAGAAAGATTGATATTGGTACAACAAGTAGAAACTTCTAGATTTCAGGAAATTGGCACACTGAAAATATTTTGACACATTTGGCTTTTTCAACACTAAATTACCATGTGATTTCTTTATATATTTGCACAGGTAATTTGTGCTATTGAATTGAGAAAGGTTGATATATGTACAACTAATAGAAACTTCTCGATTTCAGGAATTTGGCACAAGAAAATATTTTGAACCACTTGGCCTTTTCAACTTTAAATTTCCATGGAATTCTTTATATATTTGCACAGTTAATTTGTGCTATTGAATTGAGAAAGATTGATATTGGTACAACAAGTAGAAACTTCTAGATTTCAGGAAATTGGCACACTGAAAATATTTTGACACATTTGGCTTTTTCAACACTAAATTTCCATGTGATTTCTTTATATATTTGCACAGCTAATTTGTGCTATTGAATTGAGAAAGGTTGATATATGTACAACTAGTAGAAACTACTCGATTTCAGGAAATTGGCACAAGAAAATATTTTGACACACTTGGCCTTTTCAACTTTAAATTTCCATGGAATTCTTTTTATATTTGCACAGTTAATTTGTGCTATTGAATTGAGAAAGGTTGATATTTGTACAACAAGTAGAAACTTCTAGATTTCAGGAAATTGGCACAACGAAAATATTTTGAGACATTTGGCTTTTTCAACAGTAAATTTCCACGTGATTTATTTATATATTTGCACAGCTAATGTGTGCTATTGAATTGAGAAAGGTTGATATATGTACAACAAGTAGAAACTTCTCGATTTCAGGAAATTGGCACAATAAAATATTTTGACACATTTGGCTTTTTCAACAGTAAATTTCCACGTGATTTATTTATATATTTGCACAGCAAATTTGTGCTATTGAATTGAGAAAGGTTGATATATGTACAACTAATAGAAACTTCTCGATTTCAGGAAATTGGCACAAGAAAATATTTTGACACACTTGGCCTTTTCAACTTTAAATTTCCATGGAATTCTTTTTATATTTGCACAGTTAATTTGTGCTATTGAATTGAGAAAGGTTGATATTTGTACAACAAGTAGAAACTTCTAGATTTCAGGAAATTGGCACAACGAAAATATTTTGAGACATTTGGCTTTTTCAACAGTAAATTTCCACGTGATTTATTTATATATTTGCACAGCTAATTTGTGCTATTGAATTGAGAAAGATTGATATAAGTACAACTAGTAGAAACTTCTCGATTTCAGGAAATTGGAACAAGAAAATATTTTGACACACTTGACCTTTTCAACAGTAAATTTCCATGTGATTTATTTATATATTTGCACAGCTAATTTGTGCTATTGAATTGAGAAAGTTTGATATATGTACAACTAGTAGAAACTTCTCGATTTCAGGAAATTGGCACAAGAAAATATTTTGACACACTTGGCCTTTTCAGCTTTAAATTTCCATGGAATTCTTTTTATATTTGCACAGTTAAGTTGTGCTATTGAATTGAGAAAGGTTGATATTTGTACAACAAGTAGAAACTTCTAGCTTTCAGGAAATGGGCACAACGAAAATATTTTGACACACTTGGCCTTTTCAAAAGTAAATTTCCATGGAATTCTTTATATATTTGCACAGTTAATTTGTGCTATTGAATTGAGAAAGGTTGATATTTTTACAACAAGCAGAAACTTCTAGATTTCAGGAAATGGGCACAACGAAAATATTTTGACACACTTGACCTTTTCAACAGTAAATTTCCATGTGATTTATTTATATATTTGCACAGCTAATTTGTGCTATTGAATTGAGAAAGTTTGATATATGTACAACTAGTAGAAACTTCTCGATTTCAGGAAATTGGCACAAGAAAATATTTTGACACACTTGGCCTTTTCAGCTTTAAATTTCCATGGAATTCTTTTTATATTTGCACAGTTAAGTTGTGCTATTGAATTGAGAAAGGTTGATATTTGTACAACAAGTAGAAACTTCTAGCTTTCAGGAAATGGGCACAACGAAAATATTTTGACACACTTGGCCTTTTCAACTTTAAATTTCCTTGGAAATCTTTTTATATTTGCACAGTTAATTTGTGCTATTGAATTGAGAAAGGTTGATATTTGTACAACAAGTAGAAACTTCTAGATTTCAGGAAATGGGCACAACGAAAATATTTTGACACACTTGACCTTTTCAACAGTAAATTTCCATGTGATTTATTTATATATTTGCACAGCTAATTTGTGCTATTGAATTGAGAAAGTTTGATATATGTACAACTAGTAGAAACTTCTCGATTTCAGGAAATTGGCACAAGAAAATATTTTGACACACTTGGCCTTTTCAGCTTTAAATTTCCATGGAATTCTTTTTATATTTGCACAGTTAAGTTGTGCTATTGAATTGAGAAAGGTTGATATTTGTACAACAAGTAGAAACTTCTAGCTTTCAGGAAATGGGCACAACGAAAATATTTTGACACACTTGGCCTTTTCAAAAGTAAATTTCCATGGAATTCTTTATATATTTGCACAGTTAATTTGTGCTATTGAATTGAGAAAGGTTGATATTTTTACAACAAGCAGAAACTTCTAGATTTCAGGAAACTGGCACATCGAAAATAGTTTGACACATTTGGCTTTCTCAACAGTAAATTTCCATGTGATTTCTGTATATATTTGCACAGCTAATTTGTGCTATTGAATTGAGAAAGGTTGATATTTGTACAACAAGTAGAAACTTCTAGATTTCAGGAAATTGGCACAACGAAAATATTTGACACATTTGGCTTTTTCAACAGTAAATTTCCATGTGATTTCTTTATATATTTGCACAGCTAATTTGTGCTATTGAATTGAGAAAAGTTGATATATGTACAACTAGTAGAAACTTCTCGATTTCAGGAAATTGTCACAAGAAAATATTTTGACACACTTGGCCTTTTCAACTTTAAATTTCCATGGAATTCTTTTTATATTTGCACAGTTAATTTGTGCTATTGAATTGAGAAAGGTTGATATTTGTACAACAAGTAGAAACTTCTATATTTCAGGAAATTGGCACAACGAAAATATTTTGACACATTTGGCTTTTTCAACAGTAAATTTCCATGTGATTTCTTTATATATTTGCACAGCTAATTTGTGCTATTGAATTGAGAAAGGTTGATATATGTACAACTAGTAGAAACTTCTCGATTTCAGGAAATTGGCACAAGAAAATATTTTGACACACTTGGCCTTTTCAACTTTAAATTTCCATAGAATTCTTTATATATTTGCACAGTTAATTTGTGCTATTGAATTGAGAAAGACTGATATTTGTACAACAAGTAGAAACATCTAGATTTCAGGAAATTGGCACAAGAAAATATTTTGACACACTTGGCCTTTTCAACTTTAAATTTCCATGGAATTCTTTTTATATTTGCACAGTTAATTTGTGCTATTGAATTGAGAAAGGTTGATATTTGTACAGCAAGTAGAAACTTCTCGATTTCAGGAAATTGGCACAACGAAAATATTTTGACACATTTGGCTTTTTCAACAGTAAATTTCCATGGAATTCTTTTTATAATTGCACAGTTAATTTGTGCTATTGAATTGAGAAAGGTTGATATTTGTACAACAAGTAGAAACTTCTAGATTTCAGGAAATTGGCACAACGAAAATATTTTGACACATTTGGCTTTTTCAGCAGTAAATTTCCATGTGATTTCTTTATATATTTGCACAGTTAATTTGTGCTATTGAATTGAGAAAGGTTAATATTTGTACAACAGGTAGAAACTTCTAGATTTCAGGAAATTGGCACGACGAAAATATTTTGACACATATGGCTTTTTCAACAGAAAATTTCCATGTGATTTCTTTATATATTTGCATAGCTAATTTGTGCTATTGAATTGAGAAAGGTTGATATATGCACAACTAGTAGAAAGTTCTCGATTTCAGGAAATTGGCACAATGAAAATATTTTGACACATTTGGCTTTTTCAACAGTAAATTTCCATGTGATTTCTTTATATATTGGCACAACTAATTTGTGCTATTGAATTGAGAAATGTTGGTATATGTACAACAAGTAGAAACTTCTAGATTTCAGGAAATTGGCACAACGAAAATATTTTGACACATTTGGCTTTTTCAACAGTAAATTTCCATGTGATTTCTTTATATATTTGCACAGCTAATTTGTGCTATTGAATTGAGAAATGTACAACAAGTAGAAACTTCTCGATTTCAATAAATTGTCACAACGAAAATATTTTGACACATTTGGCTTTTTCAACAGTAAATTTCCATGTGATTTCTTTATATATTTGCACAGCTAATTTGTGCTATTGAATTGAGAAATGTTGATATATGTACAACCAGCAGAAACTTCTAGATTTCAGGAAATGGGCACAAGAAAATATTTTGACACACTTGGCCTTTTCAACAGTAAATTTCCATGGAATTATTTATATATTTGCACAGTTAATTTGTGCTATTAAATTGAGAAAGGTTGATATTTGTACAACAAGTAGAAACACATAGATTTCAGGAAATTGGCACACTGAAAATATTTTGACACATTTGGCTTTTTCAACACTAAATTTCCATGTGATTTCTTTATATATTTGCACAGCTAATTTGTGCTATTGAATTGAGAAAGTTTGATATATGTACAACTAGTAGAAACTACTCGATTTCAGGAAATTGGCACAAGAAAATATTTTGACACACTTGGCCTTTTCAACTTTAAATTTCCACGGAATTCTTTTTATATTTGCACAGTTAATTTGTGCTATTGAATTGAGAAAGGTTGATATTTGTACAACAAGTAGAAACTTCTAGATTTCAGGAAATTGGCACAACGAAAATATTTTGAGACATTTGGCTTTTTCAACAGTAAATTTCCACGTGATTTATTTATATATTTGCACAGCTAATGTGTGCTATTGAATTGAGAAAGTTTGATATATGTACAACTAATAGAAACTTCTCGATTTCAGGAAATTGGCACAAGAAAATATTTTGACACACTTGGCCTTTTCAACTTTAAATTTCCATGGAATTCTTTTTATATTTGCACAGTTAATTTGCACAGCTAATTTGTGCTATTGAATTGAGAAAGTTTGATATATGTACAACTAATAGAAACTTCTCGATTTCAGGAAATTGGCACAAGAAAATATTTTGACACACTTGGCCTTTTCAACTTTAAATTTCCATGGAATTCTTTTTATATTTGCACAGTTAATTTGTGCTATTGAATTGAGAAAGGTTGATATTTGTACAACAAGTAGAAACTTCTAGATTTCAGGAAATTGGCACAACGAAAATATTTTGAGACATTTGGCTTTTTCAACAGTAAATTTCCACGTGATTTATTTATATATTTGCACAGCTAATTTGTGCTATTGAACTGAGAAAGGTTGATATAAGTACAACTAGTAGAAACTTCTCGATTTCAGGAAATTGGAACAAGAAAATATTTTGATACACTTGGCCTTTTCAACTTTAAATTTCCTTGGAAATCTTTTTATATTTGCACAGTTAATTTGTGCTATTGAATTGAGAAAGGTTGATATTTGTACAACAAGTAGAAACTTCTAGATTTCAGGAAATGGGCACAACGAAAATATTTTGACACACTTGGCCTTTTCAACAGTAAATTTCCATGTGATTTATTTATATATTTGCACAGATAATTTGTGCTATTGGATTGAGAAAGGTTGATATATGTACAACTAGTAGAAACTTCTCGATTTCAGGAAATTGGCACAAGAAAATATTTTGGCACACTTGGCCTTTTCAACTTTAAATTTCCATGGAATTCTTTTTATATTTGCACAGTTAATTTGTGCTATTGAATTGAGAAAGGTTGATATTTGTACAACAAGTAGAAACTTCTAGATTTTAGGAAATTGGCACAACGAAAATATTTTGACACATTTGGCTTTTTCAACAGTAAATTTCCATGGAATTCTTTATATATTTGCACAGTTAATTTGTGCTATTGAATTGAGAAAGGTTGATATTTTTACAACAAGCAGAAACTTCTAGATTTCAGGAAACTGGCACATCGAAAATATTTTGACACATTTGGCTTTCTCAACAGTAAATTTCCATGTGATTTCTGTATATATTTGCACAGCTAATTTGTGCTATTGAATTGAGGAAGGTTGATATTTGTACAACAAGTAGAAACTTCTAGATTTCAGGAAATTGGCACAACGAAAATATTTTGACACATTTGGCTTTTTCAACAGTAAATTTCCATGTGATTTCTTTATATATTTGCACAGCTAATTTGTGCTATTGAATTGAGAAAAGTTGATATATGTACAACTAGTAGAAACTTCTCGATTTCAGGAAATTGTCACAAGAAAATATTTTGACACACTTGGCCTTTTCAACTTTAAATTTCCATGGAATTCTTTTTATATTTGCACAGTTAATTTGTGCTATTGAATTGAGAAAGGTAGATATTTGTACAACAAGTAGAAACTTCTATATTTCAGGAAATTGGCACAACGAAAATATTTTGACACATTTGGCTTTTTCAACAGTAAATTTCCATGTGATTTCTTTATATATTTGCACAGCTAATTTGTGCTATTGAATTGAGAAAGGTTGATATATGTACAACTAGTAGAAACTTCTCGATTTCAGGAAATTGGCACAAGAAAATATTTGACACACTTGGCCTTTTCAACTTTAAATTTCCATAGAATTCTTTATATATTTGCACAGTTAATTTGTGCTATTGAATTGAGAAAGACTGATATTTGTACAACAAGTAGAAACATCTAGATTTCAGGAAATTAGCACAAGAAAATATTTTGACACACTTGGCCTTTTCAACTTTAAATTTCCATGGAATTCTTTTTATATTTGCACAGTTAATTTGTGCTATTGAATTGAGAAAGGTTGATATTTGTACAACAAGTAGAAACTTCTCGATTTCAGGAAATTGGCACAACGAAAATATTTTGACACATTTGGCTTTTTCAACAGTAAATTTCCATGGAATTCTTTTTATAATTGCACAGTTAATTTGTGCTATTGAATTGAGAAAGGTTGATATTTGTACAACAAGTAGAAACTTCTAGATTTCAGGAAATTGGCACAACGAAAATATTTTGACACATTTGGCTTTTTCAGCAGTAAATTTCCATGTGATTTCTTTATATATTTGCACAGTTAATTTGTGCTATTGAATTGAGAAAGGTTAATATTTGTACAACAGGTAGAAACTTCTAGATTTCAGGAAATTGGCACGACGAAAATATTTTGACACATATGGCTTTTTCAACAGAAAATTTCCATGTGATTTCTTTATATATTTGCATAGCTAATTTGTGCTATTGAATTGAGAAAGGTTGATATATGCACAACTAGTAGAAAGTTCTCGATTTCAGGAAATTGGCACAACGAAAATATTTTTACACATTTGGCTTTTACAACAGTAAATTTCCATGTGATTTCTTTATATATTGGCACAACTAATTTGTGCTATTGAATTGAGAAATGTTGGTATATGTACAACAAGTAGAAACTTCTAGATTTCAGGAAATTGGCACAACAAAAATATTTTGACACATTTGGCTTTTTCAACAGTAAATTTCCATGTGATTTCTTTATATATTTGCACAGCTAATTTGTGCTATTGAATTGAGAAATGTTGATATATGTTCAACCAGTAGAAACTTCTCGATTTCAGGAAATTGGCACAAGAAAATATTTTAACACGCTTGGCCTTTTCAACAGAAAATTTCCATGGAATTACTTATATATTTGCACAGTTAATTTGTGCTATTGAATTGAGAAAGGTTGATATTTGTACAACAAGTAGAAACCTCTAGATTTCAGGAAATTGGCACAACGAAAATATTTTGACACATTTGGCTTTTTCAACAGTAAATTTCCATGTGATTTCTTTATATATTTGCACAGCTAATTTGTGCTATTGAATTGAGAAATGTTGATATATGTACAACAAGTAGAAACTTCTCGATTTAAATAAATTGGCACAACGAAAATATTTTGACACATTTGGCTTTTTCAACAGTAAATTTCCATGGAATTCTTTATATATTTGCACAGTTAATGTGTGCTATTGAATTGAGTAAGGCTGATATATGTACAACCAGCAGAAACTTCTAGATTTCAGGAAATGGGCACAAGAAAATATTTTGATACACTTGGCCTTTTCAGCAGTAAATTTCCATGGAATTCTTTATATATTTGCACAGTTAATTTGTGCTATTGAATTGAGAAATGTTGATATATGTACAACCAATAGAAACTTCTCGATTTCAGGAAATTGGCACAAGAAAATATTTTGACACGCTTGGCCTTTTCAACAGAAAATGTCCATGGAATTACCTATATATTTGCACAGTTAATTTGTGCTATTAAATTGAGAAAGGTTGATATTTGTACAACAAGTAGAAACTTCTCGATTTCAGGAAATTGGCACAACGAAAATATTTTGACACATTTGGCTTTTTCAACAGTAAATTTCCATGGAATTCTTTTTATAATTGCACAGTTAATTTGTGCTATTGAATTGAGAAAGGTTGATATTTGTACAACAAGTAGAAACTTCTCGATTTCAGGAAATTGGCACAACGAAAATATTTTGACACATTTGGCTTTTTCAACAGTAAATTTCCATGGAATTCTTTTTATAATTGCACAGTTAATTTGTGCTATTGAATTGAGAAAGGTTGATATTTGTACAACAAGTAGAAACTTCTAGATTTCAGGAAATTGGCACAACGAAAATATTTTGACACATTTGGCTTTTTCAGCAGTAAATTTCCATGTGATTTCTTTATATATTTGCACAGTTAATTTGTGCTATTGAATTGAGAAAGGATAATATTTGTACAACAGGTAGAAACTTCTAGATTTCAGGAAATTGGCACAAGAAAATATTTTAACACGCTTGGCCTTTTCAACAGAAAATTTCCATGGAATTACTTATATATTTGCACAGTTAATTTGTGCTATTGAATTGAGAAAGGTTGATATTTGTACAACAAGTAGAAACTTCTAGATTTCAGGAAATTGGCACAACGAAAATATTTTGACACATTTGGCTTTTTCAACAGTAAATTTCCATGTGATTTCTTTATATATTGGCACAACTAATTTGTGCTATTGCATTGAGAAATGTTGATATATGTACAACAAGTAGAAACTTCTCGATTTCAATAAATTGTCACAACGAAAATATTTTGACACATTTGGCTTTTTCAACAGTAAATTTCCATGTGATTTCTTTATATATTTGCACAGCTAATTTGTGCTATTGAATTGAGAAATGTTGATATATGTACAACCAGCAGAAACTTCTAGATTTCAGGAAATGGGCACAAGAAAATATTTTGACACACTTGGCCTTTTCAACTTTAAATTTCCATGGAATTCTTTTTATATTTGCACAGTTAATTTGTGCTATTGAATTGAGAAAGGTTGATATTTGTACAACAAGTAGAAACTTCTATATTTCAGGAAATTGGCACAACGAAAATATTATGACACATTTGGCTTTTTCAACACTAAATTTCCATGTGATTTCTTTCTATATTTGCACAGCTAATTTGTGCTATTGAATTGAGAAAGGTTGATATTTGTACAACAAGTAGAAACTTCTATATTTCAGGAAATTGGCACAACGAAAATATTTTGACACATTTGGCTTTTTCAACAGTAAATTTCCATGTGATTTCTTTCTATATTTGCACAGCTAATTTGTGCTATTGAATTGAGAAAGGTTGATATTTGTACAACAAGTAGAAACTTCTAGATTTCAGGAAATTGGCACAACGAAAATATTTTGACACATTTGGCTTCTTCAACAGTAAATTTCCATGTGATTTCTTTATATATTTGCACAGCTAATTTGTGCTATTGAATTGAGAAAGGTTGATATATGTACAACTAATAGAAACTTCTCGATTTCAGGAAATTGGCACAAGAAAATATTTTGACACACTTGGCCTTTTCAACTTTAAATTTCCATGGAATTCTTTTTATATTTGCACAGTTAATTTGTGCTATTGAATTGAGAAAAGTTGATATTTGTACAACAAGTAGAAACTTCTATATTTCAGGAAATTGGCACAACGAAAATATTATGACACATTTGGCTTTTTCAACAGTAAATTTCCATGTGATTTCTTTATATATTTGGACAGCTAATTTGTGCTATTGAATTGAGAAAGGTTGATATATGTACAACTAGTAGAAACTTCTCGATTTCAGGAAATTGGCACAAGAAAATATTTTGACACACTTGGCCTTTTCAACTTTAAATTTCCATGGAATTCTTTATATATTTGCACAGTTAATTTGTGCTATTGAATTGAGAAAGACTGATATTTGTACAACAAGCAGAAACTTCTAGATTTCAGGAAATTGGCACAAGAAAATATTTTGACACACTTGGCCTTTTCAACTTTAAATTTCCATGGAATTTTTTTATATTTGCACAGTTAATTTGTGCTATTGAATTGAGAAAGGTTGATATATGTACAACAAGAAGAAACTTCTCGATTATAGGAAATTGGCACAACGAAAATATTTTGACACATTTGGCTTCTTCAACAGTAAATTTCCATGTGATTTCTTTATATATTTGCACAGCTAATTTGTGCTATTGAATTGAGAAAGGTTGATATATGTACAACTAATAGAAACTTCTCGATTTCAGGAAATTGGCACAAGAAAATATTTTGACACACTTGGCCTTTTCAACTTTAAATTTCCATGGAATTCTTTTTATATTTGCACAGTTAATTTGTGCTATTGAATTGAGAAAGGTTGATATTTGTACAACAAGTAGAAACTTCTATATTTCAGGAAATTGGCACAACGAAAATATTATGACACATTTGGCTTTTTCAACAGTAAATTTCCATGTGATTTCTTTATATATTTGCACAGCTAATTTGTGCTATTGAATTGAGAAAGGTTGATATATGTACAACTAATAGAAACTTCTCGATTTCAGGAATTTGGCACAAGAAAATATTTTGAAACATTTGGCTTTTTCAACAGTAAATTTCCATGTGATTTCTTTATATATTTGGACAGCTAATTTGTGCTATTGAATTGAGAAAGGTTGATATATGTACAACTAGTAGAAACTTCTCGATTTCAGGAAATTGGCACAAGAAAATATTTTGACACACTTGGCCTTTTCAACTTTAAATTTCCATTGAATTCTTTATATATTTGCACAGTTAATTTGTGCTATTGAATTGAGAAAGACTGATATTTGTACAACAAGTAGAAACTCCTCGATTTCAGGAAATTGGCACAAGAAAATATTTTGACACACTTGGCCTTTTCAAATTTAAATTTCCATGGAATTCTTTATATATTTGCACAGTTAATGTGTGCTATTGAATTGAGAAAGGTTGATATATGTACAACAAGAAGAAACTTCTCGATTTCAGGAAATTGGCACAAGAAAATATTTTGACACATTTGGCTTTTTCAACAGTAAATTTCCATGTGATTTCTTTATATATTTGCACAACAAATTTGTGCTATTGAATTGAGAAAGGTTGATATATGTACAACTAATAGAAACTTCTCGATTTCAGGAATTTGGCACAAGAAAATATTTTGAACCACTTGGCCTTTTCAACTTTAAATTTCCATGGAATTCTTTATATATTTGCACAGTTAATTTGTGCTATTGAATTGAGAAAGATTGATATTGGTACAACAAGTAGAAACTTCTAGATTTCAGGAAATTGGCACACTGAAAATATTTTGACACATTTGGCTTTTTCAACACTAAATTTCCATGTGATTTCTTTATATATTTGCACAGCTAATTTGTGCTATTGAATTGAGAAAGGTTGATATATGTACAACTAGTAGAATCTTCTCGATTTCAGGAAATTGGCACAAGAAAATATTCTGACGCACTTGGCCTTTTCAACTTTAAATTTCCATGGAATTCTTTTTATATTTGCACAGTTAATTTGTGCTATTGAATTGAGAAAAGTTGATATTTGTACAACAAGTAGAAACTTCTAGATTTCAGGAAATTGGCACAACGAAAATATTTTGACACATTTGGCTTTTTCAACAGTAAATTTCCATGTGATTTCTTTATATATTTGCACAGCTAATTTGTGCTATTGAATTGAGAAAGGTTGATACATGTACAACTAGTAGAAACTTCTCCATTTCAGGAAATTGGCACAAGAAAATATTTTGACACACTTGGCCTTTTCAACTTTAAATTTCCATGGAATTCTTTATATATTTGCACAGTTAATTTGTGCTATTGAATTGAGAAAGATTGATATTTGTGCAACAAGCAGAAACTTCTAGATTTCAGGAAATTGGCACAACGAAAATATTTTGACACATTTGGCTTTTTCAGCAGTAAATTTCCATGTGATTTCTTTATATATTTGCACAGCTAATTTGTGCTATTGAATTGAGAAAGGTTGATATATGTACAACTAATAGAAACTTCTCGATTTCAGGAAATTGGCACAAGAAAATATTTTGACACACTTGGCCTTTTCAACTTTAAATTTCCATGGAATTATTTTTATATTTGCACAGTTAATTTGTGCTATTGAATTGAGAAAGGTTGATATTTGTACAACAAGTAGAAACTTCTAGATTTCAGGAAATTGGCACAACGAAAATATTTTGACACATTTGGCTTTTTCAACAGTAAATTTCCATGTGATTTATTTATATATTTGCACAGCTAATTTGTGCTATTGAATTGAGAAAGGTTGATATATGTACAACTAGTAGAAACTTCTCGATTTCAGGAAATTGGCACAAGAAAATATTTTGACACACTTGACCTTTTCAACTTTAAATTTCCATGGAATTCTTTTTATATTTGCACAGTTAATTTGTGCTATTGAATTGAGAAAGGTTGATATTTGTACAACAAGTAGAAACTTCTAGCTTTCAGGAAATGGGCACAACGAAAATATTTTGACACACTTGGCCTTTTCAACAGTAAATTTCCATGGAATTCTTTATATATTTGCACAGTTAATTTGTGCTATTGAATTGAGAAAGGTTGATATTTTTACAACAAGTAGAAACTTCTAGATTTCAGGAAATTGGCACAACGAAAATATTTTGACACATTTGGCTTTCTCAACAGTAAATTTCCATGTAATTTCTATATATATTTGCACAGCTAATTTGTGCTATTGAATTGAGAAATGTCGATATTTGTACAACAAGTAGAAACTTCTAGATTTCAGGAAATTGGCACAACGAAAATATTTTGACACATTTGGCTTTTTCAACAGTAAATTTCCATGTGATTTCTTTATATATTTGCACAGCTAATTTGTGCATTTGAATTGAGAAAGGTTGATATATGTACAACTAGTAGAAACTTCTCGATTTCAGGAAATTGTCACAAGAAAATATTTTGACACACTTGGCCTTTTCAACTTTAAATTTCCATGGAATTCTTTTTATATTTGCACAGTTAATTTGTGCTATTGAATTGAGAAAGGTTGATATTTGTACAACAAGTAGAAACTTCTATATTTCAGGAAATTGGCACAACGAAAATATTTTGACACATTTGGCTTTTTCAACAGTAAATTTCCATGTGATTTCTTTATATATTTGCACAGCTAATTTGTGCTATTGAATTGAAAAAGGTTGATATATGTACAACTAGTAGAAACTTCTCGATTTCAGGAAATTGGCACAAGAAAATATTTTGACACACTTGGCCTTTTCAACTTTAAATTTCCATGGAATCCTTTATATATTTGCACAGTTAATTTGTACTATTGAATTGAGAAAGACTGATATTTGTACAACAAGTAGAAACTTCTAGATTTCAGGAAATTGGCACAAGAAAATATTTTGACACACTTGGCCTTTTCAACTTTAAATTTCCATGGAATTCGTTTTATATTTGCACAGTTAATTTGTGCTATAGAATTGAGAAAGGTTGATATTTGTACAACAAGTAGAAACTTCTCGATTTCAGGAAATTGGCACAACGAAAATATTTTGACACATTTGGCTTTTTCAACAGTAAATTTCAATGGAATTCTTTTTATATTTGCACAGTTAATTTGTGCTATTGAATTGAGAAAGGTTGATATTTGTACAACAAGTAGAAACTTCTAGATTTCATGAAATTGGCACAACGAAAATATTTTGACACATTTGGCTTTTTCAGCAGTAAATTTCCATGTGATTTCTTTATATACATATTTGCACAGTTAATTTGTGCTATTGAATTGAGAAAGGTTAATATTTGTACAACAGGTAGAAACTTCTAGATTTCAGAAAATTGGCACAACGAAAATATTTTAACACATTTGGCTTTTTCAACAGTAAATTTCCATGTGATTTCTTTATATATTTGCACAGCTAATTTGTGCTATTGAATTGAGAAAGGTTGATATATGTACAACTAATAGAAACTTCTCGATTCCAGGAAATTGGCACAAGAAAATATTTTGACACACTTGGCCTTTTCAACTTTAAATTTCCATGGAATTCTTTTTATATTTGCACAGTTAATTTGTGCTATTGAATTGAGAAAGGTTGATATTTGTACAACAAGTAGAAACTTCTAGATTTCAGGAAATTGGCACAACGAAAATATTTTGACACATTTGGCTTTTTCAACAGTAAATTTCCCTGTGATTTCTTTATATATTTGCACAGCTAATTTGTGCTATTGAAGTGAGAAAGGTTGATATATGTACAACTAATAGAAACTTCTCGATTTCAGGAAATTGGCACAAGAAAATATTTTGACACAATTGCCCTTTTCAACTTTAAATTTCCATGGAATTCTTTTTATATTTGCACAGTTAATTTGTGCTATTGAATTGAGAAAGATTGATATTTGTACAACAAGTAGAAACTTCTAGATTTCAGGAAATGGGCACAACGAAAATATTTTGACACACTTGGCCTTTTCAACAGTAAATTTCCATGGAATTCTTTATATATTTGCACAGGTAATTTGTGCTATTGAATTGAGAAAGGTTGATATTTGTACAACAAGTAGAAACTTCTAGATTTCAGGAAATTGGCACAACGAAAATATTTTGATACACTTTGCTTTTCCAACAGTAAATTTCCATGGAATTCTTTATATATTTGCACAGCTAATTTGTGCTATTGAATTGAGAAAGGTTGATATTGTACAACAAGTAGAAACTTCTCGATTTCAGGAAATTTGCACAGCGAAAATATTTTGATGCACTTGGCTTTTCCAACAGTAAATTTCCATGGAATTCTTTATATATTTGCACAGCTAATTTGTGCTATTGAATTGAGAAAGGTTGATATTTGTACAACAAATAGAAACTTCTAGATTTCAGGAAATTGGCACAACGAAAATATTTTGACACATTTGGCTTTTTCAACATTAAATTTCCATATGATTTATTTATATATTTGCACAGCTAATTTGTGCTATTGAATTGAGAAAGGTTGATATATGTACAACTAGTAGAAACTTCTCGATTTCAGGAAATTGGCACAAGAAAATATTTTGGCACACTTGGCCTTTTCAACTTTAAATTTCCATGGAATTCTTTTTATATTTGCACAGTTAATTTGTGCTATTGAATTGAGAAAGGTTGATATTTGTACAACAAGTAGAAACTTCTAGATTTCAGGAAATTGGCACAACGAAAATATTTTGACACATTTGGCTTTTTCAACATTAAATTTCCATGTGATTTATTTATATATTTGCACAGCTAATTTGTGCTATTGAATTGAGAAAGGTTGATATATGTACAACTAGTAGAAACTTCTCGATTTCAGGAAATTGGCACAAGAAAATATTTTGACACACTTGACCTTTTCAACTTTAAATTTCCATGGAATTCTTTTTATATTTGCACAGTTAATTTGTGCTATTGAATTGAGAAAGGTTGATATTTGTACAACAAGTAGAAACTTCTAGCTTTCAGGAAATGGGCACAACGAAAATATTTTGACACACTTGGCCTGTTCAACAGTAAATTTCCATGGAATTCTTTATATATTTGCACAGTTAATTTGTGCTATTGAATTGAGAAAGGTTGATATTTTTACAACAAGTAGAAACTTCTAGATTTCAGGAAATTGGCACAACGAAAATATTTTGACACATTTGGCTTTCTCAACAGTAAATTTCCATGGTATTTCTATATATATTTGCACAGCTAATTTGTGCTATTGAATTGAGAAAGGTCGATATTTGTACAACAAGTAGAAACTTCTAGATTTCAGGAAATTGGCACAACGAAAATATTTTGACACATTTGGCTTTTTCAACAGTAAATTTCCATGTGATTTCTTTATATATTTGCACAGCTAATTTGTGCTTTTGAATTGAGAAAGATTGATATATGTACAACTAGTAGAAACTTCTCGATTTCAGGAAATTGTCACAAGAAAATATTTTGACACACTTGGCCTTTTCAACTTTAAATTTCCATGGAATTCTTTTTATATTTGCACAGTTAATTGGTGCTATTGAATTGAGAAAGGTTGATATTTGTACAACAAGTAGAAACTTCTATATTTCAGGAAATTGGCACAACGAAAATATTTTGACACATTTGGCTTTTTCAACAGTAAATTTCCATGTGATTTCTTTATATATTTGCGCAGCTAATTTGTGCTATTGAATTGGAAAAGGTTGATATATGTACAACTAGTAGAAACTTCTCGATTTCAGGAAATTGGCACAAGAAAATATTTTGACACACTTGGCCTTTTCAACTTTAAATTTCCATGGAATCCTTTATATATTTGCACAGTTAATTTGTACTATTGAATTGAGAAAGACTGATATTTGTACAACAAGTAGAAACTTCTAGATTTCAGGAAATTGGCACAAGAAAATATTTTGACACACTTGGCCTTTTCAACTTTAAATTTCCATGGAATTCTTTTTATATTTGCACAGTTAATTTGTGCTATAGAATTGAGAAAGGTTGATATTTGTACAACAAGTAGAAACTTCTCGATTTCAGGAAATTGGCACAACGAAAATATTTTGACACATTTGGCTTCTTCAACAGTAAATTTCAATGGAATTCTTTTTATATTTGCACAGTTAATTTGTGCTATTGAATTGAGAAAGGTTGATATTTGTACAACAAGTAGAAACTTCTAGATTTCAGGAAATTGGCACAACGAAAATATTTTGACACATTTGGCTTTTTCAGCAGTAAATTTCCATGTGATTTCTTTATATACATATTTGCACAGTTAATTTGTGCTATTGAATTGAGAAAGGTTAATATTTGTACAACAGGTAGAAACTTCTAGATTTCAGAAAATTGGCACAACGAAAATATTTTGACACATTTGGCTTTTTCAACAGTAAATTTCCATGTGATTTCTTTATATATTTGCACAGCTAATTTGTGCTATTGAATTGAGAAAGGTTGATATATGTACAACTAATAGAAACTTCTCGATTCCAGGAAATTGGCACAAGAAAATATTTTGACACACTTGGCCTTTTCAACTTTAAATTTCCATGGAATTCTTTTTATATTTGCACAGTTAATTTGTGCTATTGAATTGAGAAAGGTTGATATTTGTACAACAAGTAGAAACTTCTAGATTTCAGGAAATTGGCACAACGAAAATATTTTGACACATTTGGCTTTTTCAACAGTAAATTTCCCTGTGATTTCTTTATATATTTGCACAGCTAATTTGTGCTATTGAAGTGAGAAAGGTTGATATATGTACAACTAATAGAAACTTCTCGATTTCAGGAAATTGGCACAAGAAAATATTTTGACACAATTGGCCTTTTCAACTTTAAATTTCCATGGAATTCTTTTTATATTTGCACAGTTAATTTGTGCTATTGAATTGAGAAAGATTGATATTTGCACAACAAGTAGAAACTTCTAGATTTCAGGAAATGGGCACAACGAAAATATTTTGACACACTTGGCCTTTTCAACAGTAAATTTCCATGGAATTCTTTATATATTTGCACAGGTAATTTGTGCTATTGAATTGAGAAAGGTTGATATTTGTACAACAAGTAGAAACTTCTAGATTTCAGGAAATTGGCACAACGAAAATATTTTGATACACTTTGCTTTTCCAACAGTAAATTTCCATGGAATTCTTTATATATTTGCACAGCTAATTTGTGCTATTGAATTGAGAAAGGTTGATATTGTACAACAAGTAGAAACTTCTCGATTTCAGGAAATTTGCACAGCGAAAATATTTTGATGCACTTGGCTTTTCCAACAGTAAATTTCCATGGAATTCTTTATATATTTGCACAGCTAATTTGTGCTATTGAATTGAGAAAGGTTGATATTTGTACAACAAGTAGAAACTTCTAGATTTCAGGAAATTGGCACAACGAAAATATTTTGACACATTTGGCTTTTTCAACATTAAATTTCCATATGATTTATTTATATATTTGCACAGCTAATTTGTGCTATTGAATTGAGAAAGGTTGATATATGTACAACTAGTAGAAACTTCTCGATTTCAGGAAATTGGCACAAGAAAATATTTTGGCACACTTGGCCTTTTCAACTTTAAATTTCCATGGAATTCTTTTTATATTTGCACAGTTAATTTGTGCTATTGAATTGAGAAAGGTTGATATTTGTACAACAAGTAGAAACTTCTAGATTTCAGGAAATGGGCACAACGAAAATATTTTGACACACTTGGCCTTTTCAACAGTAAATTTCCATGGAATTCTTTATATATTTGCACAGTTAATTTGTGCTATTGAATTGAGAAAGGGTGATATTTGTACAACAAGTAGAAACTTCTAGATTTCAGGAAATTGGCACAACGAAAATATTTTGACACATTTGGCTTTCTCAACAGTAAATTTCCATGTGATTTCTTTATATATTTGCACAGCTTATTTGTGCTATTGAATTGAGAAAGACTGATATTTGTACAACTAATAGAAACTTCTCGATTTCAGGAATTTGGCACAAGAAAATATTTTGACACATTTGGCTTTTTCAACAGTAAATTTCCATGTGATTTCTTTATATATTTCGAAAGCTAATTTGTGCTATTGAATTGAGAAAGGTTGATATATGTACAACTAGTAGAAACTTCTCGATTTCAGGAAATTGGCACAAGAAAATATTTTGACACACTTGGCCTTTTCAACTTTAAATTTCCATGGAATTCTTTATATATTTGCACAGTTAATTTGTGCTATTGAATTGAGAAAGACTGATATTTGTACAACAAGTAGAAACTCCTCGATTTCAGGAAATTGGCACAAGAAAATATTTTGACACACTTGGCCTTTTCAACTTTAAATTTCCATGTAATTCTTTATATATTTGCACAGTTAATGTGTGCTATTGAATTGAGAAAAGTTGATATATGTACAACAAGAAGAAACTTCTCGATTTTAGGAAATTGGCACAAGAAAATATTTTGACACATTTGGCTTTTTCAACAGTAAATTTCCATGTGATTTCTTTATATATTTGCACAGCTAATTTGTGCTATTGAATTGAGAAAGGTTGATATATGTACAACTAATATAAACTTCTCGATTTCAGGAATTTGGCACAAGAAAATATTTTGAACCACTTGGCCTGTTCAACTTTAAATTTCCATGGAATTCTTTATATATTTGCAGAGTTAATTTGTGCTATAGAATTGAGAAAGGTTGATATATGTACAACAAGTAGAAACTTCTAGATTTCAGGAAATTGGCACAACGAAAATATTTTGATACACTTGGCTTTTTCAACAGTAAATTTCCATGGAATTTTTTACATATTTGCACAGTTGATTTGTGCTATTTAATTGAGTATGTTTGATATTTGTATAACAAGTAGAAACTTCTAGATTTCAGGAAATGGGCACAACGAAAATATTTTGATACACTTGGCTTTTTCAACAGTAAATTTCCATGGAATTCTTTATATATTTGCACAGTTAATTTGTGCTATTGAATTGAGAAAAGTCGATATATGTACAACAAGTAGACACTTCTGGATTTCAGGAAATTGGCACAACGAAAATATTTTGATACACTTGGCTTTTTCAACAGTAAATTTCCATGGAATTCTTTACATATTTGCACAGTTGATTTGTACTATTGAATTGAGTAAGGTTGGTATTTGCATAACAAGTAGAAACTTCTATATTTCAGGAAATGGGCACAGCGAAAATATTTTGATACACTTGGCTTTTTCAACAGTAAATTTCCATGGAATTCTTTACATATTTGCACAGTTGATTTGTGCTATTGAATTGAGTAAGGTTGATAATTGTATAACAAGTAGAAACTTCTAGATTCCAGGAAATGAGCACAACGAAAATATTTTGATATACTTGGCTTTTTCAACAGTAAATTTCCATGGAATTCTTTATATATTTGCAGAGTTAATTTGTGCTATAGAATTGAGAAAGGTTGATATATTTCCATGGAATTCTTTACATATTTGCACAATTTATTTGTGCTATTGAATTGAGTAAGGTTGATATTTGTATAACAAGTATAAACTTCTAGATTTCAGGAAATGGGCACAGCGAAAATATTTTGATACACTTGGCTTTTTCAACAGTAAATTTCCATGGAATTCTTTACATATTTGCACAGTTGATTTGTACTATTGAATTGAGTAAGGTTGCTATTTGCATAACAAGTAGAAACTTCTAGATTTCAGGAAATGGGCACAACGAAAATATTTTGATACACTTGGCTTTTTCAACAGTAAATTTCCATGGAATTCTTTACATATTTGCACAGTTGATTTGTACTATTGAATTGAGTAAGGTTGCTATTTGCATAACAAGTAGAAACTTCTAGATTTCAGGAAATGGGCACAACGAAAATATTTTGATACACTTGGCTTTTTCAACAGTAAATTTCCATGGAATTCTTTAAATAATTGCAGAGTTAATTTTTGCTATAGAATTGAGAAAGATTGATATATGTACAACAAGTAGAAACTTCTAGATTTCAGGAAATTGGCACAACGAAAATATTTTGATACACTTGGCATTTTCAACAGTAAATTTCCATGGAATTTTTTACATATTTGCACAGTTGATTTGTGCTATTGAATTGAGTATGTTTGATATTTGTATAACAAGTAGAAACTTCTAGATTTCAGGAAATGGGCACAACGAAAATATTTTGATACACTTGGCTTTTTCAACAGTAAATTTCCATGGAATTCTTTGTATATTTGCACAGTTAATTTGTGCTATTGAATTGAGAAAGGTCGATATATCTACAACAAGTAGAAACTTCTGGATTTCAGGAAATTGTCACAACGAAAATATTTTGATACACTTGACTTTTTCAACAGTAAATTTGTGCTATAGAATTGAGACAGGTTGATATATGTACAACAGGTAGAAACTTCTAGATTTCAAGAAATTGGCACAACGAAAATATTTTGATACACTTGGCTTTTTCAACAGTAAATTTCCATGGAATTTTTTACATATTTGCACAGTTGATTTGTGCTATTGAATTGAGTATGTTTGATATTTGTATAACAAGTAGAAACTTCTAGATTTCAGGAAATGGGCACAAAGATATATGAGAAAGGTTGATATATGTACAACAAGTAGAAACTTCTAGATTTCAGGAAATTGGCACAACGAAAATATTTTGATACACTTGGCTTTTTCAACAGTAAATTTCTACGGAATTCTTTACATATTTGCAGAGTTGATTTGTGCTATTGAATTGAGTAAGGTTGATATTTCTATAACAAGTAGAAACTTCTAGATTTCGGGAAATGGGCACAACGAAAATATTTTGATACACTTGGCTTTTTCAACAGTAAATTTCCATGGAATTCTTTATATATCTGCACAGGTTAATTTGTGCTATTGACTTGAGAAAGGTTGACATGTGTACAACATGTAGAAACTTCTAGATTTCAGGAAATGGGCAAAACGAAAATATTTTGATACACTTGGCTTTCTCAACAGTAAATTTCCATGGAATTCTTTATATATTTGCACAGTTAATTTGTGCTATTGAATTGAGAAAGGTCGATATATGTACAACGAGTAGAAACTTCTGGATTTCAGGAAATTGGCACAACGAAAATATTTTGATACTCTTGGCTTTTTCAACAGTAAATTTCCATGGAATTCTTTATATATTAGAACAGTTGATTTGTGCTATTGAATTGAGTAAGGCTGATATATGTATAACAAGCAGAAACTTCTAGATTTCAGGAAATGGGCACACCGAAAATATTTTGATACACTTGGCTTTTTCGACAGTAAATTTCCATGCAATTCTTAATATATTTGCACAGTTAGTTTGTGCTATTGAATTGAGTAAGCTTGATATTTGTATAACAAGTAGAAACTTCTAGATTTCAGGAAATGGGCACAATAAAAATATTTTGATACACTTGGTTTTTTCAACAGTAAATTTCCATGGAATTCTTTATATATTTGCAGAGTTAATTTGTGCTATAGAATTGAGAAAGGTTGATATATGTACAACAAGTAGAAACTTCTAAATTTCAGGAAATTGGCACAACGAAAATTTTTTGATACACTTGGCTTTTTCAACAGTAAATTTCCACGGAATTCTTTACATATTTGCACAGTTGATTTGTGCTATTGAATTGAGTAAGGTTGATATTTGTATAACAAGTAGAAACTTCTAGATTTCAGGAAATGGGCACAACGAAAATATTTTGATACACTTGGCTTCTTCAACAGTAAATTTCCATGGAATTCTTTATATATTTGCAGAGTTAATTTGTGCTATAGAATTTAGAAAGGTTGATATATGTACAACAAGTAGAAACTTCTAGATTTCAGGAAATTGGCACAACGAAAATATTTTGATACACTTGGCTTTTTCAACAGTAAATTTCCATGGAATTTTTTACATATTTGCACAGTTGATTTGTGCTATTGAATTGAGTATGTTTGATATTTGTATAACAAGTAGAAACTTCTAGATTTCAGGAAATGGGCACAAGGAAAATATTTTGATACACTTGGCTTTTTCAACAGTAAATTTCCATGGAATTCTTTATATATTTGCACAGTTAATTTGTGCTATTGAATTGAGGAAGGTCGATATATGTACAACAAGTAGAAACTTCTGGATTTCAGGAAATTGGCACAACGAAAATATTTTGATACTCTTGGCTTTTTCAACAGTAAATTTCCATGGAATTCTTTACATATTAGCACAGTTGATTTGTGCTATTGAATTGAGTAAGGTTGATATTTGTATAACAAGCAGAAACTTCTAGATTTCAGGAAATGGGCACAACGAAAATATTTTGATACACTTGGCTTTTTCGACAGTAAATTTCCATGGAATTCTTTACATATTAACACAGTTGATTTGTGCTATTGAATTGAGTAAGGTTGATATTTTTATAACAAGCAGAAACTTCTAGATTTCAGGAAATGGGCACAACGAAAATATTTTGATACACTTGGCTTTTTTGACAGTAAATTTCCATGCAATTCTTCATATATTTGCACAGTTAATTTGTGCTATTGAATTGAGTAAACTTGATATTTGTATAACAAGTAGAAACTTCTAGATTTCAGGAAATGGGCACAACGAAAATATTTTGATACACTTGGCTTTTTCAACAGTAAATTTCCATGGAATTCTTTATATATTTGCACAGTTAATTTATGCTATTGAATTGAGAAAGGTTGATATATGTACAACATGTAGAAACTTCTAGATTTCAGGAAATGGGCAAAACGAAAATATTTTGATACACTTGGCTTTTTCAACAGTAAATTTCCATAGAATTCTTTATATATTTGCAGAGTTAATTTTGCTATAGATTTGAGAAAGGTTGATATATGTACAACAAGAAGAAACTTCTAGATTTCAGGAAATTGGCGCAACGAAAATATTTTGATACACTTGGCTTTTTCAACAGTAAATTTCCATGGAATTCTTTATATATTTGCACAGTTAATTTGTGCTATTGAATTGAGAAAGGTCGATATATGTACAACATGTAGAAACTTCTAGATTTCAGGAAATGGGCACAACGAAAATATTTTGATACACTTGGCTTTTTCAACAGTATTTTTCCATGGAATTCTTTATATATTTGCACAGTTAATTTGTGCTATTGAATTGAGAAAGATTGATATTTGTACAACAAGTAGAAACGTCTAGATTTCAGGAAATCGGCACAACGAAAATATGCTGATACACTTGGCTTTTCCAACAGTAAATTTCCATGGAATTCTTTATATATTTGCACAGTTAATTTGTGCTATTGAATTGAGAAAGATCGATAAATGTACAACAAGTAGAAACTTCTGGATTTCAGGAAATCGGCACAACGAAAATATGCTGATACACTTTGCTTTTTCAACAGTAAATTTCCATGGAATTCTTTATATATTTGCACAGTTAATTTTTGCTATTGAATTGAGTAAGCTTGATATTTGTATAACAAGTAGAAACTTCTAGATTTCAGGAAATGGGCACAACGAAAATATTTTGATACACTTGGCTTTTTCAAAAGTAAATTTCTACTGAATTCTTTACATATTTGCACAGTTGATTTGTGCTATTGAATTGAGTAAGGTTGATATTTGTATAACAAGTAGAAACTTCCAGATTTCAGGAAATGGGCACAACGAAAATATTTTGATACACTTGGCTTTTTCAACAGTAAATTTCCATGGAATTCTTTATATATTTGCACAGTTAATTTGTGCTATTGAATTGAGAAAGATTGATATATGTACAACATGTAGAAACTTCTAGATTTCAGGAAATGGGCACCACGAAAATATTTTGATACACTTGGCTTTTTCAACAATAAATTTCCATGGAATTCTTTTTATATTTGCAGAGTTAATTTTGCTATAGATTTGAGAAAGGTTGATATATGTACAACAAGAAGAAACTTCTAGATTTCAGGAAATTGGCGCAATGAAAATATTTTGATACACTTGGCTTTTTCAACTGTAAATTTCCATGGAATTGTTTACATATTTGCACAGTTGATTTGTGCTATTGAATTGAGTAAGGTTGGTATTTGTACAACAAGAATAAACTTCTAGATTTCAGGAAATGGGCACAACGAAAATATTTTGATACACTTGGCTTTTTCAACAGTAAATTTCTACGGAATTCTTTACACATTTGCACAGTTGATTTGTGCTATTGAATTGAGTAAGGTTGATATTTCTATAACAAGTAGAAACTTCTAGATTTCAGGAAATGGGCACAACGAAAATATTTTGATACACTTGGCTTTTTCAACAGTAAATTTCCTTGGAATTCTTTACATATTTGCACAGTTGATTTGTGCTGTTGAATTGAGTAAGGTTGATATTTGTATAACAAGTAGAAACTTCTAGGTTTCAGGAAATGGGCACAACGAAAATATTTTGATACACTTGGCTTTTTCAACAGTAAATTTCCATGGAATTCTTTACATATTTGCACAGTTCATTTGTGCTATTGAATTGAGTAAGGTTGATATTTGTATAACAAGTAGAAACTTCTAGATTTCAGGAAATGGGCACAACGAAAATATTTTGATACACTTGGCTTTTTCAACAGTAAATTTCCATGGAATTCTTTATATATTTGCACAGTTAATTTGTGCTTTTGAATTGAGAAAGGTTGATATATGTACAACATGTAGAAACTTCTAGATTTCAGGAAATGGTCACAATGAAAATATTTTGATACACTTGGCTTTTTCAACAGTAAATTTCCATGGAATTCTTTATATATTTGCGCAGTAAATTTGTGCTATTGAATTGAGAAAGATTGATATTTGTACAACAAGTAGAAACGTCTAGATTTCAGAAAATCGGCCCAACGTAAATATGCTGATACACTTGGCTTTTTCAACAGTAAATTTCCATGGAATTCTTTATATATTTGCACAGTTAATTTGTGCTATTGAATTGAAAAAGGTTGATATATGTACAACAAGTAGAAACTTCTAGATTTCAGGAAATGGTCCGAACGAAAATATTTTGATACACTTGGTGTTCGGCCGGGGTGCGGTTGCTCCTGGAGGTAGGTGGGCGCACCGGGGTCGATCTCAGTGGGAATAAGCGGGTTGGAATAAAATAAGAGAATACGAGATTTATCGTTATAATAGATATGATTTATTGGGTAAATGTGAAAATAGCAAAGGTTACAATATTACCTGAATAAACTCAAACAATTACGGCAGAGATCGCTGGCGGCAGATGTGAACAGGTTGGCTGTTAGAATCCAAGAGAGGCCGGTTGTATAGCAAGCTACAACCGTTGACCCGCAAAATCCTCCGTTTTGGAGGGGAAAGGCACCCACACATCAACCCCGACATGCATATGCATGAGTGCTGACAAAAAACACACATACACGTACATGTACATGCATGCACATGCATGTGGCGGTGATGGTGTGGGTGGTTACAAATTAATTCGAGTATCGAGTATCGATTCGCAGGGTTGCATTGGGGGGTTCGCAGACAGATGCGGAAAAAGTTAGGCATCCTACCTAAACATGCCGGCCCTCCTTGCGATACGCATCATCGATTTTCGCCAATGACCTCCGCTGAAACGAGAAAACTGAATATAAGACTTACACACTAAACTTAATCTAAATGAGGAGTTCGTCTGACGACGCAAAATGGCCGGGAATCCTTTCCGACTTGCTTCGCATGCCACCTGAGCTAAGATGAAAAAATTAGCGGTTATGAACAGTTATAAGTGAATATTTCTTGCCATTGAATTATACATAAATATAAAAATTCAGAATGTAATATGTGTATAGTCGATGGCCAGTAAGGCTGGACGAAGAGGCCGAGGTCTCCGTTCCAGAGTGGCACCATTTTTTGTTATTCTTTGCTTTTTTGTCGTTCCGGATGGAGAGGCCGAGGTCTCCATTCCAGATTTGCGGTTTTTTTTTTTTTTGTTGGTTGGACGAAGAGGCAGAGGTCTCCGTTCCAGACTCGAGGGTTTTGAGGTTTTTCTGGGCTGGACGGAGAGGCCGAGGTCTCCGTTCCAGCGTATAACGTGTCGTGTCGCTCTCAGGTCGACTGTGGCATTTTATGGATGTGCCAGGGCGAGTGGCCGTGAGGTTGGTTGGGTGATGCGCGTTTTCGCTGCAGCGCATGTATTTCGTCAGTTTTGTATTATATTATTACCCTACAAAACACTTGGTCACAAAACTTACCCACGCCCATGCAAATGTGACTACGAATATAACCTATCACCGTAAAATGACTAGTCAAATGACGTCGAATGACGAGAGCGTTTTTGCAAGGTAGTTAGTGCTGTGATTTCGAGCAGCTTATGCATTTCAACAAAACCAGCAAGATTGCGGTGTGTGGGAGGTTGGAACGGACGTGATTCCAAACCACCCGCACAAAATTACTTTTTTTGGTGATACGTGTGTTGCATTATTAACAAACGTACGTTAAAATAGATGAATTAAGTGCATATGCGAAGCATATTATTAAATACAATTCTTACCAAGCAGAGATGCGTTATTTACGTTCACCTGACATAAATTTGCAGATTGGCGATGCGTTCTCCGCGAATCGTTCTATCTGCGCGTACCATTATGCTAAACGTACCATGCAACTCTGTCGTGTATTTCTTGGTTAGCTGACAGCTGGTACGGTGAATTTGTGGTGTGCGAGTATATATATACATATATGTATTTGCTTGCCACTGAAAAAAACTAGGTCACTGGGGCAGTAGCACACTAGGCCGGTAGAAACAGTTGACTTTTTCCCATTTCGGGATTTTGTCGTGTCGGGATTCTTTTATTTCGGGACCCGGATTGTTTTTGTACCGAGCCCTTATAATGACTGTTTGTGATGTTTGTTGTTGAGAAACAACAAGTCCTGCCCCCTGCCAAAAAACAGGCAGTACCGACGGCAAAAAAAATCAAAAAATCAAAAAAATATTTTTTTTTGGTTGTTTTTTGTTTGTTTGTAAATGAGAGCACTTAATTTTTTAAGGAGGTGTTTGCCTTTATTTTTTGTGCGTAAGTATGTTTTGGGACTGCCCGGGTGAAAAAGGCGATCCCGATTTTGTTCCTTTTGCGGGTTTTCGGTATCAGTGTGCGTTATTTGATGCAGCACTAATAGGATATGCCGAACCAGGTAGGCATACATATATACATATGTACATACGTTGGTTACAAATATGCCAACGGCAAAAGACAAAACAAATGAACATTCATACACACCCGTGTATAGAATGTGGAATTCCATTGAATTGAAAGAAGCGGTAAATAAATCTAATGATTTTTTTCTCGCTCTTTCAATTCTTTTTACTACGGCGATTGAAGTACGACGCATGGAATTGAGGAAACTGGTAAGTATATTTTACGATTTGTTCATTTGATGTATTCTTTTAAGTTATTAATTAATATTCTTTTTATTTTCAGGTTACTGGCGTGGATGGTGGTGACGATCCTACACATTGGCTTGGACACCGGGTTTATTTGGGGTTTTCTTTCCCTGTTTTTCTTTCCTTTTCTAGGTTACCGGCATCGCAAAAGGGGTGCTCCAACTGCGGCGTCGGCCGCGCCGTCAGTTGTCACACTTTTGCGATGCTCATTGATGTATGCACTAATGGATTTTCTCTTTGCAGGTTTATACGGAACATTGTGGCAATGTTGTTGATCACATCAAACAAGTTCGCGGACAGAAGGATATTTCACCAATGATCCTAAATCAAGCCTATACGAATTTGAAAACCCAGGTTATTAAAGCAGAGCGTCGTGTATTAAAAGAATTGGGTTTTTGTGTGCATGTCAAACATTCACATAAGTTAATTGTAAGGTATTTTCAAGTCCGAAATTATGAAAGACATGAAAAACTCATGCAAATGTCATGGAATTTCATGAATGATTCACTGCGTACGGAGGTCTTTATGCGTTATCAACCTGAAACAATTGCTTGTGCTTGCATCTATTTAAGTTCGCGTAAACTAGGTATACCATCATCATCATCCTCCTCAACTCCTATTGGAGCATAGGGCCTCGACCACCGACTTAAATCTTATTCTGTTAGGTGCAGTTCTTGTGATGTCATTCCACGTATATCCTGCGTCTTCGAGTTCTTTATCCACAGTTCTGCGCCAAGTTTTCGCAGGTGCACCAGGTCGTCGGCTTCCTTGTGGATTCCATCGCAATGCTTGTCTGGCTATATTTACTGGAGGTCTTCTGAGAGTGTGACCAATCCACGACCATTTACGCTTGGTTATTTCTGTGGTAGCCTTAGGTTGATTTGTTCTAGACAATAAGTCGTCATTTGAAATTCTTTCCGGCCATCGAATTTTCAGGATTCGGCGCAGACATTTATTAATAAAAACTTGTAGACGTTTCTGAATTGAAGTTGAGCTTTTCCACGTCTCGCAAGCATAAAACAGTACTGATTTAACATTCGAATTAAACAGTCGAAGCTTCGTTTTTAAAGATATTTGGCTGGACCTCCACACGTTTGCCAGTTGCCCAAAAACCATTCTTGCTTTGTTTATGCGAGACTGAACGTCCTCATCTGCACCGCTCTTATTTGAGACAATACTACCAAGATAAACAACGGACTCCACACCTTCGATTTCATTTTCGTCAACCGTAAGCGTCAATGGCCTTGATGAAATACTATAGCCGCATCTTATGAATTTGGTTTTCGCTGTATTGATGCTTAGTCCGGCCTCTATTGCATGTATGTTGACAGCTTCTAAATTGTGTTGAAGGTCAGTACTTCTGTGGCTTAGCAGACAGACATCGTCTGCATATTCTAAATCTCCTAGCTGAGTGAAAGGCGTCCACTGTACACCGTGTCCACCATTTTCTGCGTTCCTCATAATCTCGTCTAATGCCAAGATAAACAATAGCGGCGAGAGTATGCATCCCTGTCGCACCCCGCTTTTAATTTCGAAGGGTTCTGAGAGGCGCCCATCGTGACTGACCCGGCACTTAAATTCGGCATACATTGCCTTTATAATGTTGATTATTTTATTGGGCATCCCTCGTTTTCGTAGTATTTCCCAAATATATTTCATGTCGAGACTATCAAAAACCTTTTTAAAGTCGATAAAAAGTAAATAAGCTGATGTTCTGTATTTACAGCATTGTTCAACAATGATTCGGACGGTATTTATTAGATCTAGGTATACCATTACCATTACCATTAATCCACAACGGTTTGGAGTATTTCGTGTTGACGAAGATCATATTGTGGATATTTGTTATCGTATAACTGAAGTATATATGCGTGCTAAGCCAAATGTTGAAAAACTTGACGCTGCAGTCAAGCGCCAGTGATATTGATATAGCCAAACGTATTAAAGCATCCGGTGTCATATGAATTGCCACCTGCACATACATATTTAGTCCAAGAACCAGATATAGAACAAAAGATCAAAGATGTTGTTGATAGCTACGATTCGAGGGGAGTTAATGTTATATTAGATATAACACCAAACTATGTACCACGCTATTCAACACTCTTAAATGAAGCCTTGGTAGATAAATTAAACATTCCGATTTGATTTAGAAAGGAGATGCAAAAAACACCAAACAATTGGCGTTCACTTGAATAGGGATTTTGAAAAAACATACATAGCACGTTCCAAGAGGGAGTGAAGTTAAAATATTTGTACAGAATATCACAGCTGATGCGTTCCTATCGGTGGCTGATGATATTCTACATCCAGATGTTTATCGCACAAAAAAAATGGTGAATGGGGCATCGATATGCCAACTTATGGGCAATTTGTACACGCTTTGCGTACAAATTTAAGCGGGCAAAAATTACAAAATTAATTAACATATACAATGAATGCTGTTGGAACTGAAACATGGCTACATTGGAACTTTGGTGCTGCGACCCAACAGTTGTTGCGTTATTTATATCATTATTGCCTTGTGTTCCGATAGTTTCTGATGGAAATTCTTCACTCTTCAAGGATATGCGTGTGGATGTATTTGATGGAATAAAGCAGCTGCGTTTGTCACCTTATATGCATGGAGGATATCATTTATATGATTCGGACCAATTATTTGCTTATTCCAGAATCATGTCTGGAAATTCCGATTACTTCGTTGCTTACAACCCATTCAGCGTGATTGTGAAAGATCATTTCACTCATCCATCTTTACCCGATAAAATGTCGGTGTATGCTTCAAGTGACAGCTACAACAACTCAGATATTGTAGTGAAATCAAAGGTGGATACCAAATCGTTGGAAGTTACACCTGGTGCTACAGTTATATTAACTTAAGTGGCTGTAAAATCAGAGTAAATGGGTTGACTTTACAAAAAATGGCATAAAGAAATTGTATGATCGTTGTTTTATGCATAAAGCAACGATTATTTAGGGTTAAAAAATTTCAAACATTGGAAAAGCTCCCAAAAGGTTGGCGGTTATATTGGAATATTTACCGCCTAAGCAGCTAGGGCCTTAGTAAATTACAATGGGCAGCCTGCGCGATGACGGGCTGGTGTTTGGCCCTTAACGCCGTTAGCTTTGCATAGCACTTACGGCAATTGTGTATCCCAGGAGTTCAGAAAGGTAGTGACTTGACTTTGAGTTCTTCACACAGTCCTATTGTAAGCCATTCAAAGCTAAATCACGCTTTCCATAAGTGTGTCAAACCTAAGAAGCGTCACGAAATTGAATTGATGGGATCAATGTGTGAACAAAGCTGCCAGCAGTCACCCGTTGACAATCAGGTAAGGCGTTTGAAGAAAATTAATATATTTGTGATGTTTTACAATTGAATTTTTTTTAAAAGTACTTTGTCAATGAGCCCCTGTGTGGCATCAAATTTCCATGTCGTACTACAAGGGGACCAGACATTTCCCAACAAAAGCATGAAACCAACCAATATCCATGGGAACAAGGATGATAGTATGGAAGTAAAGAAGTCCGTCGATGTATCGAGCATTCTATCAGAAGGTAAATTATGGAATATAATAAGGCTTCCTCAAACTTATGTATCTAGTAATTGGCCTATTCGATATTCAGCAGTTAATCTGCTGGCTCGCATTTAGCGGCTGCTGGCCGAGCTGAGTTAGCACATTACTTAGGGGTGACAAAAAAGGGCGGAAATTAGTTGGGAACGAGTCACCAGAAAAGGAGTTCGTTGTATCTGGGATTTTACTTTGGTGGAAAGGTTTTATTGTTTTGGGGTGCTAATCGCTATTGAATCGCACCGATGAAATACGCTGCTATTCTGAGGGATACCAAGTGGATAACCAGTTCGCTCCTGTAATTCTCTTAAACATCTACTTCGAAATCAGCCGATGACCCTTTTTGATGGCGTTGTTAGCCCTTTTGAGTTAAGACTGCAGGATTTCTATTCCTTAAGTGTCAATGGCGCTTACGAAGCAGATGTTAAAGTACAGGTATACATCCAGCGGGTATAGAGTCCCTCCCGGTTACAACTTTGCGAAATGATTTGTCAGTGAAGTCTTCATCTACTTCACCTGATACAGTTGAGACAATTGTTGGTAACGTTCATGACCAAGAGGCTCATCTTATCATTTTCCTTGGGATTATGTCCGCTGGTGATACTCTTTGATAATGCAATTGCTTTAAGTGTAGAAAATGAAACAACATTGTACACAAGTGAAATATGGTCCCATTTTGCTCTTTAGAACGAAAGTCGCAAGTATCTTTACATAAAATCTTTCGTCAGTTAATTAAAGAAATCTTGGCTATAGTGCATGGGAGATAGCCCTTATTGCTTTAAATGAATGAAAACAATTATTTAAAGAAGTTTTTTAATTTATAATTTATTTGCTAATGTGGAAAAGGTTGAAACACCGTGACCTCAGCTGTGTGATGAATACGCACGGTGAGATGTGGGAGGTACGGGGATATTCCGATGACGATGTGATTGAAATTCTGGGATCACTTCTGACCTTTAATTGTCTTCTGAACAATTGCGTGGCGGCAACGGCACACTAACGCAATTGTTAAAAGAGGTATTCTGTGGCAGATAGTGAATCTGAGTTAGGGTTCTGTTGGCCTCGTTATTTTCTGGCGTCCTCGCTCTGGGTGAGCGAGTGAATTGGGAGGGTTTCTGATGTCCTCGCTCGGGGGAGTGAGTGAATTTGGGTGTTTTCCGGTGTCCTCGCTCTGGGTGAGCGAGTGAATTTGGGGATTTTCTGGTGTCCTCGCTCTGGGTGAGCGAGTGAATTGTGGGGTTTATTTTGCAAAATTAAAAATAAGTGCTTGGTGGCAGATGGGCGATCTGCATTAGGGTTGTTCTGGTATCCTCGTTATGGGAGAACGAGTGAGTGGGAAGATTTCTGGTGTCCTCGCTCTGGGGAGTGAGTGAATTTGGGTTATTTGTTCAGGGGGGGCCACGGTTAGTGTTGTTAAAAACCATAGAAAAAAATGCTTTTTGTTTTCGAGCTTTTTGTAAGCTCTCCCGTGTCCTCGTGCGTCTCGCTCCCTTTCCCCATTTCCCACCAGTAGTCAAGTTTAGGATTCCCTCCGGTAGACTCGACACGAGACCGGGGGTAGAGAACAAAAAAAAAGAGCAGATGTAGGATCACCCTCCGGTAGACTCGCACCATCACGAGACCGGGGGGTTGATTATAATTCGGGCGTCGGGAGAGAAAGAAGCTTAGGGATAGCGGGGCATCACGGCGCGTGGTTGAACGCGTCTTTATGTCCCGCGCTCCCTTTTCCCATTGCCATCGCGTAGTACGCCTTAGGTTTCCCCTCCGGTAGACTCGCACCCTCACGAGACCGGGGGGGTTGATTATAATATATGGCTCGGGAGAACCACAGGCTTAGGGATAGAGAGACACGAAGACGCGGGTTCCTTAATTTGCCTTCTATGCTATCACCAACCGTGGGCCTCTGATTTTTTTTTTAAAGTAGGGATATGGAGGAACGGAGGGATTCTTAGCTTGCCTCGATGCGGCACAAGAGTGTATGGAATTCCTCGAATGTGAATTTGTGTGGTGAGGCTATCTTTTTGAAATGGCTTTTGAAGCTTTTCACTCCAGCCTCCCACAGCCCTCCCATATGGGGAGCGCCCGCAGGGATGAAATGCCAAGTGAGTGACTGGTGGCTGTACTTCGAGACAGCATTGTCTCGGGCTTGTGAAATGAAAGTTTTAAATTCCGATCGTAGGGATCGTGACGCTCCGACAAAGTTTGTACCGTTGTCGGAGTAGACGTTTTTGGGACATCCGCGTCTAGATATAAAACGGGCAAAAGCCGCAAGAAATGATGGGGTGCTGAGGTCAGTAGTGGCCTCCAGATGAATCGCTCGTGTGGAAAAACACACGAAAAGGCAGACATAGCCTTTGGATAGTCGACACCCTCTGCCGCGGTAACTTTTAATGTCGAAGGGTCCGGGAAGTCGACTCCGGTATTCGTAAATGCACGGCTGAATGTCGTGCGTTCGCGAGGGAGAATACTCATAAGTTGGGTCTGAGCAGAGCACGCTTTCGGTGTATAGTGCAAACTTTGCAATTGTTAACTGTTGCCCTAATCATGGCTTTGATGTTAGGTATCCAGTATTGGGTGCGTATCAGACGTAACATGAGTTGGTTCTCCCCATGCAAACTTTGTTGATGAAACATTAGGACTGTCAGCCGGGATAACCGACAGTTGTATGGGAGGAGGATTGGGTGGCGTTCAGTAAAAGCTAAGTCCTTTGACGCCCCGAGTCGCCCTCCTACCCGAAAGATGCCATGTTGGTCTAGGTAGGGATTAAGTGAGAGTATTGCACTTTTCCCTGCAATTGGTTTTCCGGCCTTTAGATCATTATATTCAGAACTATAATGTTGTGTCTGATAGATTTTAATTAAGAGTTGGGTAACTGATTTGATCTCATCAAGAGAGATAAAAGGTGACTTGACCTGAAATGATTTTTTTGTTTTGGGGTGAGTTCTTCGGTAGAACCTCATAACGTATGAGAGCACCCGTAAAGCCCTAGGTAGGTCTGAAAAGCGTTGGAGAACATCGGTAGTATTTACTGTTGTTGTTGCGCAGGTCTTCGCCCTCTTTTCCTCTACGGAGGTGATGTAGTCACGTTCTTGTGCTGGCCATTGGGACGTGTCTTCTTGCAGCCAAGAAGGTCCCTGCCACCACAACTCGGTGTCGATGTCGGTTCCTGGAGAAAAGTTGACCCATCTAGGTATCCTGATGTTATCGATTTCATGGTATTGGTCGGTGAAGGTTTTCCATCGTTCTAGCGTACTGCTCGATACTGGGTCGTCCCAAGCGGTGCCTTCTAACCAAATACTCTGCATGAGTATTTTTGCCACAATGACCATTGGCGCAAGCCAGCCTAAAGGGTCGAAAAGTTTGGCTATAGCGGATAGGACTGCTGGTTTGGTGATGTTTTCGCCATTTTCCAGGGTCCCTGCGTTAAAATAAAATAAATCGGAGAGGGCATTCCATCGAATGCCTAACGCTTTAACTGAACTGGTATCTTCGAATGCCAGGAAGTTTTCATTGATCAGGTCTGCTTTGGGGATGTCCCTTAGAATGTCCTCTGAATTGGATATCCATTTGCGAAGTAGAAAGCCCGCTGAGTGTAGGACTTGACGAAATTCATCTCTGGCTTTAATAGTCGATGTGATCGTATGTCCACCCGCTAACACGTCATCTACATACATGTATTCTCGTAGTATGTTAGCCGCTGTAGGGTGTGAATTTGACACGTCGTCTGCCAGTTGTAGGAGCGTTCTTATCGCGAGATATGAAGCGCCATTCACTCCGAAGGTAACCGTCTTTAATTCGTAAAGACTAATAGGGTCATTCGGGGACGTGCGATGCACAATACGTTGAAATTTGGTGTGATTTTCGTTCACCCAAATTTGTCGATACATCTTTTCGATGTCGCTATTGAAGACGAAACGGTATAGTCTCCAACGGAAGATAAGGATGGGTAGATCGGCTTGTAGAACTGGGCCTGGGAGGAGAATATCGTTTAAGCTATTACCGTTGGCCGTAGGGCTCGAGGCGTTAAATACTACGCGTACCTTGGTGGTTGTACTTTCTGCTTTTACAACGGCGTGGTGGGATAGGAAGTAATGATCCGAATCGTCGGATTGGATATTCTTTTTCAATTTTCTCATATATCCGAGTGTTTCATATTCTGACAACACTCGAACATATTCTTTACCTAAATCTGGGTTTTTTATTAGCCGCCCCTCATTCCGGAAGAATTGAGAGCATGCTCGTTTCAGGGACGGTCCTAAATTAATGTTATTAGGGTAATCCTGCCTGAATGGTAGTGATACGGTGTATCTTCCATCTTCCTCACGTTTCGTTGTTTCTTTAAATAATTGTTCGCAGTACCTTTCCTCTTCATTTAATATTTTATTTTTGGGTACATTTTCTACCTCCCAGAAAGCTTTGAGTTGGTTGTCTAACGCAACCTCGTTGTAGAAAGACATAATGCTCTTCGTTGGATTCGGTGATTCGATACGACCGGTTAGTATCCAACCGAACACTGTCTCTTGGGCTTAGCACATTCTTTTTTATACCGCTCATTATAATGTGGGGATATATGTCTCCGCCAAGTATGAGGTCTACGTCTTCGTTGACGTAGAACCTCTTGTCTGCCAAAATCAAGTCTGGGAATGCCTGCATTGTCATTGCGTTGATATGGCAGGATGGAAGATTCCCAGTGAGTTTCGCTAGAACTAGTACGGGTGTAGTCAGGCTGAAGCAGGGATCCACTGGTGAACGTAATTCGATGTTGGATGCTTCTTTCACCTGAGCTGACACCGCATTTGTGATGCCTGAAACATGGGCATGCATTTTCCTCGCTGGCAAATTGATTCTGCGTTTCAGTCTTTCAGTTATAAAGGAACATTCAGACCCAGAATCAATTAATGCCCGCGCGGAGAAGTCGGTACCATTATGGTGAATGTGTACGCGAGCAGTTCCTAATAGCACGCCTGTGCTGGAATTGGCATGGCAGGATTTGACATTCTGATTCGCAGAGGAAGGTGGTTGTCCCGATTCCTGTCTTTTCCTTGCCTGTGCCGAAGTTGATAGGGCATTATCCGCATCTTTGAAGGGATTTCGCACCGCCGGTTGCTGAAGTGTGTCCGCATGCAGGAGCGTGTGGTGACGAGAGTGGCATTTGGAACAGTTGTACGAACTGGTGCACCTCGTCACTGTGTGTCCGGGGGATAAACAATTCAGGCAGCCATTTGTGGATTTGACGAATTTAATCCTTTCTACCGGGTTTAAATCGCAAAAACGTGAACAGTTGCGTAGTCTGTGCTCCGTAGATTTGCACATTTTACATATTGATTTTGTTGTTTGCTTGGTTACTTTGGTTTGAAAAGCACCAAGTCTTTTTGTAGGGTTTTCCGTCGACTGGCGCGACGTGTTTAACTTTTGCACTTTAGAAGTGGCATTCCCTGTAAAACCAGACACGGTTTCAAGTGTCTGGAAACGATTTGACAAGAATTTGTCCATATCCTCCCACTTGGATATGTCCGTCTTGTGGTCAATGCTCTGCTCCCATAGAGCCAACGTATTTTCAGGTAATTTTGTCGAACATAAATAGGTAATAATCGCATCCCAATTTGAAACATCGATCTGATGTGTTTTTAAAGATGCCAAGCAATTATTTATGTAGCGCTGTAAGGTTTTGATAGAGCTGCCGCACTCGCTATCTATCTTTTTTAGATTAAACAAAATTTGAAGTTGTGAGTTTACGAGAATCCGCTTATTCTCGTATCTCTCACATAGGTTTTTCCAGGCTGTTTCGAAGCCTTCATTTGTCAAGAGACATTTCTTGACGATGTCCTTTGCCTCACCTTGAGTTTTCTGATTGAGGTGGAACAACTTTTCTACCGGGCTTAGGCGACTGTTGTTTTTGTATATGGCCGTGAACAGGTCACGAAACGTTGGCCAAGATAGGTAGTCGCCCTTGAACACCTCAGTATCACAAGCTGGCAGGCGGATACTGTGTTCGCGCGCGCGTTCTCCCTCAGGTTTGACTGCCCTATCTTTTTCTTCCTTCAATTTGGCTTGAAGTTCAGCCATGTTCGACATGCATCGCAAGAATACGGCATATGCCGCTTTATGCTTGATCTTGACCGCTGCAATTTTCTTTGCGTCGAGCGTGTCAGAGCCAAGCAACTCCTCTAGGGCGTTCTCTGCTTTTTCCCACTTAGCTTGCAACTCTTTTTGCTGTATTGCAAGAGTGTATACAGTGTGCAGAGCCGCATTGATATCATTAAAATCGGCCTCGAATTCTATTATTCGATCGGCCAATCTAATGTAGGAGTCCATGTTCATGGTTGAAAAGTGGAGAGCGAATTAACCAAGGGATATAAAACTTGAAAACCTGAGCGAATCACCCAACCAACAACTATTAAAATTACGCAAAATTGATTTATTACTCTTAATTTGTTTATTTTTCTCTGACTTTGCAAATTATTTGTGCCTTAAAACAAGGAGCAGGTGTGCTAAGTAAAGGGGGCCACTCGCCACTTCAATCGTCAGTTTTATTATAAAAATAAGTGCGCGCGTTGATATAAAAACTCGACGAAAAGTGTAAAAACTCAGTGAAAACTGTTGTAAAAACTGTGTCGATTGAACAAGTGAAAATTAAAGTGCTTGAAAAGAAAATGAAAACTGCCACAGCCGTGTGGCGTTAGATTTTAATATGTGAGGTTATGTGCACCTCTTCCTTGTGCTGTGTCCGGAGAGCCTTACCGCTGGTGGGGGGACAGACCAGATAGTCACAAGGAATTTAAGACAACGTTAATGTGCCGCGTTTGCACTTAATTTTGGTTTTCGACACTAATAAATTTTTCACACTTTTCGCGGTTATTCACAATCACGTATGGCAACTTAAATTGATTTTTCGCATTTTATTTATTATTTTAACCAAAAAAAAATGTGGCAAGAAATATTTCACTTACTCTGGCTTTTTGTGGCGAATCGTGTACTGGTGCTGAGTGGCAAGATGGCTTAATCTCTCAGTGTTTTTTCACTCTGGTATGATATCATAGACTTTTCGTTGGTGGGCAAACTTCTTTTTCGGATGAATTTTTTGTGAGGAATTTGAAATTTGTGCGGTCGGCTATGGTCTTATGTTGTGGACTGTAATTTATATCGCTGTGGTTCCTTTTTCGGGGAGAAGAACCAAATGTTCGGCCGGGGTGCGGTTGCTCCTGAAGGTAGGTGGGCGCACCGGGGTCGATCTCAGTGGGAATAAGCGGGTTGGAATAAAATAAGAGAATACGAGATTTCTCTTTATAATAGATATGATTTATTGGGTAAATGTGAAAATAGCAAAGGTTACAATATTACCTGAATAAACGCAAACAATTACGGCAGAGATCGCTGGCGGCAGATGTGAACAGGTTGGCTGTTAGAATCCAAGAGAGGCCGGTTGTATAGCAAGCTACAACCGTTGACCCGCAAAATCCTCCGTTTTGGAGGGGAAAGGCACCCACACATCAACCCCGACATGCATATGCATGAGTGCTGACAAAAAACACACATACACGTACATGTACATGCATGCATATGCATGTGGCGGTGATGGTGTGGGTGGTTACAAATTAATTCGAGTATCGATTCGCAGGGTTGCATTGGGGGGTTCGCAGACAGATGCGGAAAAAGTTAGGCATCCTGCCTAAACACTTGGCTTTTTCAACAGTAAATTTCCATGGAATTCTTTATATATTTGCAGAGTTAATTTGTGCTATAGAATTGAGAAAGTTTGATATATGTACAACAAGTATAAACATCTAGATTTCAGGAAATTGGCACAATGAAAATATTTTGATACACTTGGCCTTTTCAACAGTAAATTTCCATGGAATTATTATATATTTGCACAGTTAATTTGTGCTATTGAATTGAGAAAGGTTGATATATGTACAACAAGTAGAAACTTCTAGATTTCAGTAAATGGGCACAATGAAAATATTTTGATACATTTGGCTTTTTCAACAGTAAATTTCCATGGAATTCTTTATATATTTGCACAGTTAATTTGTGCTATTGAATTGAGAAAGGTTGACATATGTACAACAAGTAGAAACTTCTAGATTTCAGGAAATGGGCACAATGAAAATATTTTGATACACTTGGCTTTTTCAACAGTAAATTTCCATGGAACTCTTTATATATTTGCACAGTTAATTTGTGCTATTGAATTGAGAAAGGTTGATATATGTATAACAAGTAGAAACTTCTAGATTTCAGTAAATGGGCACAATGAAAATATTTTGATACACTTGGCTTTTTCAACAGTAAATTTCCATGGAATTCTTTATATATTTGCACAGTTAATTTGTGCTATTGAATTGAGAAAGGTTGATATATTCACAACAGTAGAAACTTCTAGATTTCAGGAAATGGGCACAACGAAAATATTTTGAAACACTTGGCTTTTTCAACAGTAAATTTCCATGGAATTCTTTATATATTTGCACAGTTAATTTGTGCTATTGGATTGAGAAAGATTGATATATGTACAACAAGTAGAAACTTCTAGATTTCAGTAAATGGGCACAATGAGAATATTTTGATACACTTGGCTTTTTCAACAGTAAATTTCCATGGAATTCTTTATATATTTGCACAGTTAATTTGTGCTATTGAATTGAGAAAGGTTGATATATGTACAACAAGTAGAAACTTCTAGATTTCAGGAAATGGGCACCACGAAAATATTTTGATACACTTGGCTTTTTCAACAGTAAATTTCCATGGAATTTTTACATATTTGCACAGTTGATTTGTGCTATTGAATTGAGTAAGTTTGATATTTGTATAACAAGTAGAAACTTCTAGATTTCAGGAAATGGGCACAACGAAAATATTTTGATATACTTGGCTTTTTCAACAGTAAATTTCCATGGAATTCTTTATATATTTGCAGAGTTAATTTGTGCTATTGAATTGAGAAAGGTTGATATTCGTACAACAAGTAGATACTTCTCGATTTCAGAAAATTAACACAACGAAAATATTTTGATACACTTGGCTTTTTTAACAGTAAATTTCCATGGATTTCCTTATATATTTGCACAGTTAATTTATGCTATTGAATTGAGGAAGGCTGATATTTGTACAATAAGTAGAAACTTCTAGATTTCAGGAAATGGGCACAACGAAAATATTTTAATACACTTGGCTTTTTAAACAGTAAATTTCCATGGATTCCTTTATATATTTGCACAGTCAATTTGTGCTATTGAATTGAGAAAGGTTGATATTCGTACAACAAGCAGATACTCCTCGATTTCAGGAAATTGGCACAACGAAAATATTTTGATACACTTGGCTTTTTTAACAGTAAATTTCCATGGATTTCCTTATATTTTTGCACAGTTAATTTGTGCTATTGAATTGAGAAAAGTTGATATTTGTACAACAAGTAGATACTTCTCAATTTCAGAAAATTGGCACAACGAAAATATTTTGATACACTTGGCTTTTTCAGCAGTAAATTTCCATGTGATTTGTTTATATAATTGCCCATTTAATTTGTGCTATTGAATTTAGGAAGGCTGATATTTGTACAATAAGTAGAAACTTCTAGATTTCAGGAAATGGGCACAACGAAAATATTTTGATACACTTGGCTTTTTCAACAGTAAATTTCCATGGATTTCCTTATATATTTGCACAGTGAATTTGTGCTATTGAATTGAGAAAGGTTAATATTTGTACAACAAGTAGATACTTCTCGATTTCAGAAAATTGGCACAACGAAAATATTTTGATACACTTGGCTTTTTTAACAGTAAATTTCCATGGATTTCCTTATATATTTGCACAGTTAATTTGTGCTATTGAATTGAGGAAGGCTGATATTTGCACAATAAGTAGAAACTTCTAGATTTCAGGAAATGGGCACAACGAAAATATTTTGATACACTTGGCTTTTTCAACAGTAAATTTCCATGGATTTCCTTATATATTTGCACAGTTAATTTGTGCTATTGAATTGAGGAAGGCTGATATTTGTACAATAAGTAGAAACTTCTAGATTTCAGGAAATGGGCACAACGAAAATATTTTAATACACTTGGCTTTTTTAACAGTAAATTTCCATGGATTTCTTTATATATTTGCACAGTTAATTTGTGCTATTGAATTGAGAAAGGTTGATATTTGTACAACAAGTAGATACTTCTCGATTTCAGGAAATTGGCACAATGAAAATATTTTGATACACTTGGCTTTTTTAACAGTAAATTTTCATGGATTTACTTATATATTTTCAAAGTTAATTTGTGCTATTGAATTGAGAAAGGTTGTTATTTGTACAACATGTAGATACTTCTCGATTTCAGGAAATTGGCACAATGAAAATATTTTGAAACACTTGGCTTTTTTAACAGTAAATTTCCATGGATTTACTTATATATTTTCACAGTTAATTTGTGCTATTGAATTGAGAAAGGTTGTAATTTGTACAACATGTAGATACTTCTCGATTTCAGGAAATTGGCACAACGAAAATATTTTGATACACTTGGCTTTTTAACAGTAAATTTCCATGGATTTCATTATATATTTGTTCAGTTGATTTGTGCTATTGAATTGAGAAAGGTTAATATTTGTACAACAAGTAGATACTTCTCGATTTCAGGAAATTGGCACAATGAAAATATTTTGATACACTTGGCTTTTTTAACAGTAAATTTCCATGGATTTACTTATATATTTTCACAGTTAATTTGTGCTATTGAATTGAGAAAAGTTGTTATTTGTACAACATGTAGATATTTCTCGATTTCAGGAAATTGGCACAACGAAAATATTTTGATACACTTGGCTTTTTTAACAGTAAATTTCCATGGATTTCCTTATATATTTGCACAGTTAATTTGTGCTATTGAATTGAGAAAGGTTAATATTTGTACAACAAGTAGATACTTCTCGATTTCAGGAAATTGGCACAATGAAAATATTTTGATACACTTGGCTTTTTTAACAGTAAATTTCCATGGATTTACTTATATATTTTCACAGTTAATTTGTGCTATTGAATTGAGAAAGGTTGTTATTTGTACAACATGTAGATACTTCTCGATTTCAGGAAATTGGCACAACGAAAATATTTTGATACACTTGGCTTTTTAACAGTAAATTTCCATGGATTTCATTATATATTTGTTCAGTTGATTTGTGCTATTGAATTGAGAAAGGTTAATATTTGTACAACAAGTAGATACTTCTCGATTTCAGGAAATTGGCACAATGAAAATATTTTGATACACTTGGCTTTTTTAACAGTAAATTTCCATGGATTTACTTATATATTTTCACAGTTAATTTGTGCTATTGAATTGAGAAAGGTTGTTATTTGTACAACATGTAGATACTTCTCGATTTCAGGAAATTGGCACAACGAAAATATTTTGATACACTTGGCTTTTTTAACAGTAAATTTTCATGGATTTACTTATATATTTTCACAATTAATTTGTGCTATTGAATTGAGAAATGTTGTTATTTGTACAACATGTAGATACTTCTCGATTTCAGGAAATTGGCACAATGAAAATAATTTGATACACTTGGCTTTTTTAACAGTAAATTTCCATGGATTTACTTATATATTTTCACAGTTAATTTGTGCTATTGAATTGAGAAAGGTTGTTATTTGTACAACATGTAGATACTTCTCGATTTCAGGAAATTGGCACAACGAAAATATTTTGATACACTTGGCTTTTTTAACAGTAAATTTTCATGGATTTACTTATATATTTTCACAGTTAATTTGTGCTATTGAATTGAGAAAGGTTGTTATTTGTACAACATGTAGATACTTCTCGATTTCAGGAAATTGGCACAACGAAAATATTTTGATACACTTGGCTTTTTTAACAGTAAATTTTCATGGATTTACTTATATATTTTCACAGTTAATTTGTGCTATTGAATTGAGAAAGGTTGTTATTTGTACAACATGTAGATACTTCTCGATTTCAGGAAATTGGCACAACGAAAATATTTTGATACACTTGGCTTTTTAACAGTAAATTTCCATGGATTTCATTATATATTTGTTCAGTTGATTTGTGCTATTGAATTGAGAAAGATTGATATTTGTACAATAAGTAGATACTTCTCGATTTCAGAAAATTGGCACAACGAAAATATTTTGATACACTTGGCTTTTTTAACAGTAAATTTCCATGGATTTCCTTATATATTTGCACAGTTAATTTGCGCTATTGAATTGAGGAAGGCTGATATTTGTACAATAAGTAGAAACTTCTAGATTTCAGGAAATTGGCACAACGAAAATATTTTGATGCACGTGGCTTTTCCAACAGTAAATATCCATGGAATTCTTTATATATTTGCGCAGTTGATTTGTGCTATTGAATTGAGAAGGGTTGATATTTTTACAACTAGTAGAAACTTCTCGATTTCAGGAAATGGGCACAACGAAAATATTTTGATGCACTTGGCTTTTCAACAGTAAATTTACATGGATATCTTTATATATTTGCACAGTTAATTTGTGCTATTGAATTGAGAAAGGTTTATATTTGTACAAGAAGTAGATACTTCTCGATTTCGGGAAATTGGCACAACGAAAATATTTTGATACACTTGGCTTTTTCAACAGTAAATTTCCATGTGATTTGTTTATATAATTGCCCAGTTAATTTGTGATATTGAATTGAGGAAGGCTGATATTTGTACAATAAGTAGAAACTTCTCGATTTCAGGAAATGGGCACAACGAAAATATTTTAATACACTTGGCTTTTTAACAGTAAATTTACATGGATATCTTTATATATTTGCACAGTTAATTTGTGCTATTGAATTGAGAAAGGTTTATATTTGTACAAGAAGTAGATACTTCTCGATTTCGGGAAATTGGCACAACGAAAATATTTTGATACACTTGGCTTTTTCAACAGTAAATTTCCATGGAATTTCTTTATATATTTTCACAGTTAATTTGTGCTATTGAATTGAGAAAGGTTGTTATTTGTACAACAAATAGAAACTTCTCGATTTCAGGAAATTGCCACAACGAAAATATTTTGATACACTTGGCTTTTTTAACAGTAAATTTCCATGGATTTTATATATATTTGCACAGTTAATTTGTGCTATTGAATTGAGAAAGGTTGATATTTGTACAACAAGTAGAAACTTCTCGATTTCAGAAAATTGCCACAACGAAAATATTTTGATACACTTGGCTTTTTAACAGTAAATTTACATGGATATCTTTATATATTTGCACAGTTAATTTGTGCTATTGAATTGAGAAAGGTTTACATTTGTACAAGAAGTAGATACTTCTCGATTTCGGGAAATTGGCACAACGAAAATATTTTGATACACTTGTCTTTTTCAACAGTAAATTTCCATGTGATTTGTTTATATAATTGCCCAGTTAATTTGTGATATTGAATTGAGGAAGGCTGATATTTGTACAATAAGTAGAAACTTCTAGATTTCAGGAAATGGACACAACGAAAATATTTTGATACACTTGGCTTTTTTAACAGTAAATTTCCATGGATATCTTTATATATTTGCACAGTTAATTTGTGCTATTGAATTGAGAAAGGTTTATATTTGTACAATAAGTAGAAACTTCTCGATTTCAGGAAATGGGCGCAACGAAAATATTTTAATACACTTGGCTTTTCAACAGTAAATTTACATGGATATCTTTATATATTTGCACAGTTAATTTGTGCTATTGAATTGAGAAAGGTTTATATTTGTACAAGAAGTAGATACTTCTCGATTTCGGGAAATTGGCACAACGAAAATATTTTGATACATTTGGCTTTTTCAACAGTAAATTTCCATGGATTTCTTTATATATTTTCACAGTTAATTTGTGCTATTGAATTGAGAAAGGTTGTTATTTGTACAACAAATAGAAACTTCTCGATTTCAGGAAATTGCCACAACGAAAATATTTTGATACACTTGGCTTTTTTAACAGTAAATTTCCATGGATTTTATATATATTTGCACAGTTAATTTGTGCTATTGAATTGAGAAAGGTTGATATTTGTACAACAAGTTGAAACTTCTCGATTTCAGAAAATTGGCACAAGAAAATATTTTGACACACTTGGCCTTTTCAACAGTAAATTTCCATGGAATTTTTTATACATTTGCACAGTTAATTTTTGCTATTGAATTGAGAAAGATTGATATTTATACAACAAGTAGAAACTTCTCGATTTCAGGAAATTGGCTCAAGAAAATATTTTAACACCCTTGGCCGTTTCAACAGTAAATTTCCATGGAATTCTTTATATATTTGCACAGTTAATTTGTGCTATTGAATTGAGAAAGGTTGATATTTATACAACAAGTAGAAACTTCTCGATTTCAGGAAATTGGCACAAGAAAATATTTTGACACACTTGGCCTTTTCAACAGTAAATTTCCATGGAATTCTTTATATATTTGCACAGTTAATTTGTGCTATTGAATTGAGAAAGGTTGATATTTGTACAACAAGTAGAAACTTCTTGATTACAGGAAATTGGCACAACGAAAATATTTTGACACACTTGGCTTTTTTAACAGTAAATTTCCATGTGATTTGTTTATATAATTGCCCAGTTAATTTGTGCTATTGAATTGAGGAAGGCTGATATTTGTACAATAAGTAGAAACTTCTAGATTTCAGGAAATGTACACAACGAAAATATTTTGATACACTTGGTTTTTTTTAAGAGTAAATTTTCATGGATTTCTTTATATATTTGCACAGTTAATTTGTGCTATTGAATTGAGAAAGGTTTATATTTGTACAACAAGTAGATACTTCTCGATTTCAGTAAATTGCCACAATGAAAATATTTTGATACACTTAGCTTTTTTAACAGTAAATTTCCATGTGATTTGTTTATATAATTGCCCAGTTAATTTGTGCTATTGAATTGAGGAAGGCTGATATTTGTACAATAAGTAGAAACTTCTAGATTTCAGGAAATGGACACAACGAAAATATTTTGATATACTTGGTTTTTTTAAGAGTAAATTTCCATGGATTTCTTTATATATTTGCACAGTTAATTTGTGCCATTGAATTGAGAAAGGTTTATATTTTTTACAACAAGTAGAAACTTCTTGATTTCAGGAAATTGCCACAACGAAAATATTTTGATACGCCTGGCTTTTTTAACAGTAAATTTCCATGTGATTTGTTTATATAATTGCCCAGTTAATTTGTGCTATTGAATTGAGGAAGGCTGATATTTGTACAATAAGTAGAAACTTCTAGATTTCAGGAAATGGACACAACGAAAATATTTTGATATACTTGGTTTTTTTAAGAGTAAATTTCCATGGATTTCTCTATATATTTGCACAGTTAATTTGTGCTATTGAATTGAGAAAGGTTTATATTTGTACAACAAGTAGAAACTTCTTGATTTCAGGAAATTGGCACAACGAAAATATTTTGACACACTTGGCTTTTTTAACAGTAAATTTCCATGTGATTTGTTTATATAATTGCCCAGTTCATTTGTGCTATTGAATTGAGGAAGGCTGATATTTGTACAATAAGTAGAAACTTCTAGATTTCAGGAAATGGACACAACGAAAATATTTTGATACACTTGGTTTTTTTTAAGAGTAAATTTTCATGGATTTCTTTATATATTTGCACAGTTAATTTGTGCTATTGAATTGAGAAAGGTTTATATTTGTACAACAAGTAGATACTTCTCGATTTCAGTAAATTGCCACAATGAAAATATTTTGATACACTTAGCTTTTTTAACAGTAAATTTCCATGTGATTTGTTTATATAATTGCCCAGTTAATTTGTGCTATTGAATTGAGGAAGGCTGATATTTGTACAATAAGTAGAAACTTCTAGATTTCAGGAAATGGACACAACGAAAATATTTTGATACACTTGGTTTTTTTTAAGAGTAAATTTTCATGGATTTCTTTATATATTTGCACAGTTAATTTGTGCTATTGAATTGAGAAAGGTTTATATTTGTACAACAAGTAGATACTTCTAGATTTCAGGAAATTGCCACAATGAAAATATTTTGATACACTTGGCTTTTTTAGCAGTAAATTTCCATGGATTTCTTTATATATTTGCACAGTTAATTTGTGCTATTGAATTGAGAAAGGTTGATATTTGTACAAAAAGTAGAAACTTCTTGATTTCAGGAAATTGCCACAACGAAAATATTTTGATACGCCTGGCTTTTTTAACAGTAAATTTCCATGGACTTCTTTATATATTTGCACAGTTAATTTGTGCTATTGAATTGAGAAAGGTTGATATTTGACAACAAGTAGAAACTTCTTGATTTCAGGAAATTGCCACAACGAAAATATTTTGATACACTTGGCTTTTTTAAGAGTAAATTTCCATGGATTTCTTTATATATTTGCATAGTTAATTTGTGCTATTGAATTGAAAAAGGTTTATATTTGTACAACAAGTACATACTTCTCGATTTCAGGAAATTAGCACAACGAAAATATTTTGATACACTTGGCTTTTTCAAAAGTAAATTTCCATGGACTTCTTTATATATTTGCACAGTTAATTTGTGCTATTGAATTGAGAAAGGTTGTTATTTGTACAACAAGTAGATACTTCTCGATTTCAGAAAAATTGGTACAACGAAAATATTTTGATACACTTGGCTTTTTTAACAGTAAATTTCCATGGACTTCTTTATATATTTGCACAGTTAATTTGTGCTATGGAATTGAGAAAGTTTTATATTTGTACAACAAGTAGATACTTCTCGATTTCAGGAAATTGGCACAATGAAAATATTTTGATACACTTGGCTTTTTCAACAGTAAATTTCCATGGATTTCCTTATATATTTGCACAGTTAGTTTGTGCTATTGAATTGAGAAAGGTTGATATTTGTACAACAAGTGGAATCTTCTCGATTTCAGGAAATTGCCACTACGAAAATATTATGATACACTTGGCTTTTTTTAAGAGTAAATTTCCATGGATTTCTTTATATATTTGCACAGTTAATTTGTGCTATTGAATTGAGAAAGGTTGATATTTGTACAACAAGTAGAAACTTCTTGATTTCAGAAAATTGGCACAACGAAAATATTTTGACACACTTGGCTTTTTTAACAGTAAATTTCCATGTGATTTGTTTATATAATTGCCCAGTTAATTTGTGCTATTGAATTGAGGAAGGCTGATATTTGTACAATAAGTAGAAACTTCTAGATTTCAGGAAATGGACACAACGAAAATATTTTGATACACTTGGTTTTTTTAAGAGTAAATTTCCATGGATTTCTTTATATATTTGTACAGTTAATTTGTGCTATTGAATTGAGAAAGGTTTATATTTGTACAACAAGTAGATACTTCTCGATTTCAGGAAATTGCCACAATGAAAATATTTTGATACACTTGGCTTTTTTAACAGTAAATTTCCATGGATTTCTTTATATATTTGCACAGTTAATTTGTGCTATTGAATTGAGAAAGGTTGATATTTGTACAACAAGTAGAAACTTCTTGATTTCAGGAAATTGCCAAAACGAAAATATTTTGATACGCCTGGCTTTTTTAACAGTAAATTTCCATGGACTTCTTTATATATTTGCACAGTTAATTTGTGCTATTGAATTGAGAAAGGTTGATATTTGTACAACAAGTAGAAACGTTTTGATTTCAGGAAATTGCCACAACGAAAATATTTTGATACACTTGGCTTTTTTAAGAGTAAATTTCCATGGATTTCTTTATATATTTGCATAGTTAATTTGTGCTATTGAATTGAAAAAGGTTTATATTTGTACAACAAGTAGATACTTCTCGATTTCAGGAAATTAGCACAACGAAAATATTTTGATACACTTGGCTTTTTCAACAGTAAATTTCCATGGACTTCTTTATATATTTGCACAGTTAATTTGTGCTATTGAATTGAGAAAGGTTGTTATTTGTTCAACAAGTAGATACTTCTCGATTTCAGAAAAATTGGTACAACGAAAATATTTTGATACACTTGGCTTTTTTAACAGTAAATTTCCATGGACTTCTTTATATATTTGCACAGTTAATTTGTGCTATGGAATTGAGAAAGTTTTATATTTGTACAACAAGTAGATACTTCTCGATTTCAGGAAATTGGCACAATGAAAATATTTTGATACACTTGGCTTTTTCAACAGTAAATTTCCATGGATTTCCTTATATATTTGCACAGTTAATTTGTGCTTTTGAATTGAGAAAGGTTGATATTAGTACAACAAGTAGAATCTTCTCGATTTCAGGAAATTGCCACTACGAAAATATTATGATACACTTGGCTTTTTTTAAGAGTAAATTTCCATGGATTTCTTTATATATTTGCACAGTTAATTTGTGCTATTGAATTGAGAAAGGTTGATATTTGTACAACAAGTAGAAACTTCTTGATTTCAGGAAATTGGCACAACGAAAATATTTTGACACACTTGGCTTTTTTAACAGTAAATTTCCATGTGATTTGTTTATATAATTGCCCAGTTAATTTGTGCTATTGAATTGAGGAAGGCTGATATTTGTACAATAAGTAGAAACTTCAAGATTTCAGGAAATGGACACAACGAAAATATTTTGATACACTTGGTTTTTTTAAGAGTAAATTTCCATGGATTTCTTTATATATTTGCACCGTTAATTTGTGCTATTGAATTGAGAAAGGTTTATATTTGTACAACAAGTAGATACTTCTCGATTTCAGGAAATTGCCACAATGAAAATATTTTGATACACTTGGCTTTTTTAACAGTAAATTTCCATGGATTTCTTTATATATTTGCACAGTTAATTTGTGCTATTGAATTGAGAAAGGTTGATATTTGTACAACTAGTAGAAACTTCTTGATTTCAGGAAATTGCCACAACGAAAATATTTTGATACGCCTGGCTTTTTTAAAAGTAAATTTCCATGGACTTCTTTATATATTTGCACAGTTAATTTGTGCTATTGAATTGAGAAAGGTTGATATTTGTACAACAAGTAGAATCTTCTCGATTTCAGGAAATTGCCACTACGAAAATATTATGATACACTTGGCTTTTTTTAAGAGTAAATTTCCATGGATTTCTTTATATATTTGCACAGTTAATTTGTGCTATTGAATTGAGAAAGGTTGATATTTGTACAACAAGTAGAAACTTCTCGATTTCAGGAAATTGCCACTAGGAAAATATTATGATACACTTGGCTTTTTTTAAGAGTAAATTTCCATGGATTTCTTTATATATTTGCACAGTTAATTTGTGCTATTGAATTGAGAAAGGTTGATATTTGTACAACAAGTAGAAACTTCTTGATTTCAGGAAATTGGCACAACGAAAATATTTTGACACACTTGGCTTTTTTAACAGTAAATTTCCAAGTGATTTGTTTATATAATTGCCCAGTTAATTTGTGCTATTGAATTGAGGAAGGCTGATATTTGTACAATAAGTAGAAACTTCTAGATTTCAGGAAATGGACACAACGAAAATATTTTGATACACTTGGTTTTTTTAAGAGTAAATTTCCATGGATTTCTTTATATATTTGCACCGTTAATTTGTGCTATTGAATTGAGAAAGGTTTATATTTGTACAACAAGTAGATACTTCTCGATTTCAGGAAATTGCCACAATGAAAATATTTTGATACACTTGGCTTTTTTAACAGTAAATTTCCATGGATTTCTTTATATATTTGCACAGTTAATTTGTGCTATTGAATTGAGAAAGGTTGATATTTGTACAACTAGTAGAAACTTCTTGATTTCAGGAAATTGCCACAACGAAAATATTTTGATACACTTGGCTTTTTCAACAGTAAATTTCCATGGATTTCTTTATATATTTGCACAGTTAATTTGTGCTATGGAATTGAGAAAGTTTTATATTTGTACAACAAGTAGATACTTCTCGATTTCAGGAAATTGGCACAATGAAAATATTTTGATACACTTGGCTTTTTCAACAGTAAATTTCCATGGATTTCCTTATATATTTGCACAGTTAGTTTGTGCTATTGAATTGAGAAAGGTTGATATTTGTACAACAAGTGGAATCTTCTCGATTTCAGGAAATTGCCACTACGAAAATATTTTGATACGCCTGGCTTTTTTAACAGTAAATTTCCATGGACTTCTTTATATATTTGCACAGTTAATTTGTGCTATTGAATTGAGAAAGGTTGATATTTGACAACAAGTAGAAACTTCTTGATTTCAGGAAATTGCCACAACGAAAATATTTTGATACACTTGGCTTTTTTAAGAGTAAATTTCCATGGATTTCTTTATATATTTGCATAGTTAATTTGTGCTATTGAATTGAAAAAGGTTTATATTTGTACAACAAGTACATACTTCTCGATTTCAGGAAATTAGCACAACGAAAATATTTTGATACACTTGGCTTTTTCAAAAGTAAATTTCCATGGACTTCTTTATATATTTGCACAGTTAATTTGTGCTATTGAATTGAGAAAGGTTGTTATTTGTACAACAAGTAGATACTTCTCGATTTCAGAAAAATTGGTACAACGAAAATATTTTGATACACTTGGCTTTTTTAACAGTAAATTTCCATGGACTTCTTTATATATTTGCACAGTTAATTTGTGCTATGGAATTGAGAAAGTTTTATATTTGTACAACAAGTAGATACTTCTCGATTTCAGGAAATTGGCACAATGAAAATATTTTGATACACTTGGCTTTTTCAACAGTAAATTTCCATGGATTTCCTTATATATTTGCACAGTTAGTTTGTGCTATTGAATTGAGAAAGGTTGATATTTGTACAACAAGTGGAATCTTCTCGATTTCAGGAAATTGCCACTACGAAAATATTATGATACACTTGGCTTTTTTTAAGAGTAAATTTCCATGGATTTCTTTATATATTTGCACAGTTAATTTGTGCTATTGAATTGAGAAAGGTTCATATTTGTACAACAAGTAGAAACTTCTTGATTTCAGGAAATTGGCACAACGAAAATATTTTGACACACTTGGCTTTTTTAAGAGTAAATTTCCATGGATTTCTTTATATATTTGCATAGTTAATTTGTGCTATTGAATTGAAAAAGGTTTATATTTGTACAACAAGTAGATACTTCTCGATTTCAGGAAATTAGCACAACGAAAATATTTTGATACACTTGGCTTTTTCAACAGTAAATTTCCATGGACTTCTTTATATATTTGCACAGTTAATTTGTGCTATTGAATTGAGAAAGGTTGTTATTTGTTCAACAAGTAGATACTTCTCGATTTCAGAAAAATTGGTACAACGAAAATATTTTGATACACTTGGCTTTTTTAACAGTAAATTTCCATGGATTTCTTTATATATTTGCACAGTTAATTTGTGCTATTGAATTGAGAAAGGTTGATATTTGTACAACAAGTAGAAACTTCTTGATTTCAGGAAATTGCCAAAACGAAAATATTTTGATACGCCTGGCTTTTTTAACAGTAAATTTCCATGGACTTCTTTATATATTTGCACAGTTAATTTGTGCTATTGAATTGAGAAAGGTTGATATTTGTACAACAAGTAGAAACGTTTTGATTTCAGGAAATTGCCACAACGAAAATATTTTGATACACTTGGCTTTTTTAAGAGTAAATTTCCATGGATTTCTTTATATATTTGCATAGTTAATTTGTGCTATTGAATTGAAAAAGGTTTATATTTGTACAACAAGTAGATACTTCTCGATTTCAGGAAATTAGCACAACGAAAATATTTTGATACACTTGGCTTTTTCAACAGTAAATTTCCATGGACTTCTTTATATATTTGCACAGTTAATTTGTGCTATTGAATTGAGAAAGGTTGTTATTTGTTCAACAAGTAGATACTTCTCGATTTCAGAAAAATTGGTACAACGAAAATATTTTGATACACTTGGCTTTTTTAACAGTAAATTTCCATGGACTTCTTTATATATTTGCACAGTTAATTTGTGCTATGGAATTGAGAAAGTTTTATATTTGTACAACAAGTAGATACTTCTCGATTTCAGGAAATTGGCACAATGAAAATATTTTGATACACTTGGCTTTTTCAACAGTAAATTTCCATGGATTTCCTTATATATTTGCACAGTTAATTTGTGCTTTTGAATTGAGAAAGGTTGATATTAGTACAACAAGTAGAATCTTCTCGATTTCAGGAAATTGCCACTACGAAAATATTATGATACACTTGGCTTTTTTTAAGAGTAAATTTCCATGGATTTCTTTATATATTTGCACAGTTAATTTGTGCTATTGAATTGAGAAAGGTTGATATTTGTACAACAAGTAGAAACTTCTTGATTTCAGGAAATTGGCACAACGAAAATATTTTGACACACTTGGCTTTTTTAACAGTAAATTTCCATGTGATTTGTTTATATAATTGCCCAGTTAATTTGTGCTATTGAATTGAGGAAGGCTGATATTTGTACAATAAGTAGAAACTTCAAGATTTCAGGAAATGGACACAACGAAAATATTTTGATACACTTGGTTTTTTTAAGAGTAAATTTCCATGGATTTCTTTATATATTTGCACCGTTAATTTGTGCTATTGAATTGAGAAAGGTTTATATTTGTACAACAAGTAGATACTTCTCGATTTCAGGAAATTGCCACAATGAAAATATTTTGATACACTTGGCTTTTTTAACAGTAAATTTCCATGGATTTCTTTATATATTTGCACAGTTAATTTGTGCTATTGAATTGAGAAAGGTTGATATTTGTACAACTAGTAGAAACTTCTTGATTTCAGGAAATTGCCACAACGAAAATATTTTGATACGCCTGGCTTTTTTAAAAGTAAATTTCCATGGACTTCTTTATATATTTGCACAGTTAATTTGTGCTATTGAATTGAGAAAGGTTGATATTTGTACAACAAGTAGAATCTTCTCGATTTCAGGAAATTGCCACTACGAAAATATTATGATACACTTGGCTTTTTTTAAGAGTAAATTTCCATGGATTTCTTTATATATTTGCACAGTTAATTTGTGCTATTGAATTGAGAAAGGTTGATATTTGTACAACAAGTAGAAACTTCTCGATTTCAGGAAATTGCCACTAGGAAAATATTATGATACACTTGGCTTTTTTTAAGAGTAAATTTCCATGGATTTCTTTATATATTTGCACAGTTAATTTGTGCTATTGAATTGAGAAAGGTTGATATTTGTACAACAAGTAGAAACTTCTTGATTTCAGGAAATTGGCACAACGAAAATATTTTGACACACTTGGCTTTTTTAACAGTAAATTTCCAAGTGATTTGTTTATATAATTGCCCAGTTAATTTGTGCTATTGAATTGAGGAAGGCTGATATTTGTACAATAAGTAGAAACTTCTAGATTTCAGGAAATGGACACAACGAAAATATTTTGATACACTTGGTTTTTTTAAGAGTAAATTTCCATGGATTTCTTTATATATTTGCACCGTTAATTTGTGCTATTGAATTGAGAAAGGTTTATATTTGTACAACAAGTAGATACTTCTCGATTTCAGGAAATTGCCACAATGAAAATATTTTGATACACTTGGCTTTTTTAACAGTAAATTTCCATGGATTTCTTTATATATTTGCACAGTTAATTTGTGCTATTGAATTGAGAAAGGTTGATATTTGTACAACTAGTAGAAACTTCTTGATTTCAGGAAATTGCCACAACGAAAATATTTTGATACACTTGGCTTTTTCAACAGTAAATTTCCATGGATTTCTTTATATATTTGCACAGTTAATTTGTGCTATGGAATTGAGAAAGTTTTATATTTGTACAACAAGTAGATACTTCTCGATTTCAGGAAATTGGCACAATGAAAATATTTTGATACACTTGGCTTTTTCAACAGTAAATTTCCATGGATTTCCTTATATATTTGCACAGTTAATTTGTGCTATTGAATTGAGAAAGGTTGATATTTGTACAACAAGTAGAATCTTCTCGATTTCAGGAAATTGCCACTACGAAAATATTATGATACACTTGGCTTTTTTTAAGAGTAAATTTCCATGGATTTCTTTATATATTTGCACAGTTAATTTGTGCTATTGAATTGAGAAAGGTTGATATTTGTACAACAAGTAGAAACTTCTTGATTTCAGGAAATTGGCACAACGAAAATATTTTGACACACTTGGCTTTTTTAACAGTAAATTTCCATGTGATTTGTTTATATAATTGCCCAGTTAATTTGTGCTATTGAATTGAGGAAGGCTGATATTTGTACAATAAGTAGAAACTTCTAGATTTCAGGAAATGGACACAACGAAAATATTTTGATACACTTGGTTTTTTTAAGAGTAAATTTCCATGGATTTCTTTATATATTTGCACCGTTAATTTGTGCTATTGAATTGAGAAAGGTTTATATTTGTACAACAAGTAGATACTTCTCGATTTCAGGAAATTGCCACAATGAAAATATTTTGATACACTTGGCTTTTTTAACAGTAAATTTCCATGGATTTCTTTATATATTTGCACAGTTAATTTGTGCTATTGAATTGAGAAAGGTTGATATTTGTACAACTAGTAGAAACTTCTTGATTTCAGGAAATTGCCACAACGAAAATATTTTGATACACTTGGCTTTTTTAAGAGTAAATTTCCATAGATTTCTTTATATATTTGCATAGTTAATTTGTGCTATTGAATTGAAAAAGGTTTATATTTGTACAACAAGTAGATACTTCTCGATTTCAGGAAATTAGCACAACGAAAATATTTTGATACACTTGGCTTTTTCAACAGTAAATTTCCATGGACTTCTTTATATATTTGCACAGTTAATTTGTGCTATTGAATTGAGAAAGGTTGTTATTTGTAAAACAAGTAGAAACTTCTTGATTTCAGGAAATTGCCACAACGAAAATATTTTGATAGGCCTGGCTTTTTTAACAGTATGTTTCCATGGATTTCTTTATATATTTGCACAGTTAATTTGTGCTATTGAATTGAGAAAAGTTGATATTTGTACAACAAGTCTAAACTTCTTGATTTCAGGAAATTGCCACAACGAAAATATTTTGATACGCCTGGCTTTTTTAACAGTAAATTTTCATGGACTTCTTTATATATTTGCACAGTTAATTTGTGCTATTGAATTGAGAAAGGTTGATATTTGTACAACAAGTAGAAACTTCTTGATTTCAGGAAATTGCCACAACGAAAATATTTTGATACGCCTGGCTTTTTTAACAGTAAATTTCCATGGATTTCTTTATATATTTGCACAGTTAATTTGTGCTATTGAATTGAGAAAGCTTGATATTTGCACAATAAGTAGAAACTTCTCGATTTCAGGAAATGGGCACAACGAAAATATTTTGATACACTTGGCTTTTTCAGCTGCAAATTTCCATGTGATTTGTTTATATAATTGCCCAGTTAATTTGTGCTATTGAATTGAGGAAGGCTGGTATTTGTACAATAAGCAGAAACTTCTAGATTTCAGGAAATGGGCACAGCGAAAATATTTTGATACACTTGGCTTTTTTAAGAGTAAACTTCCATGGATTTCTTAACCTAATTGCCCAGTTAATTTGTGCTATTGAATTGAGAAAAGTTGATATTTGTACAACAAGTAGAAACTTCTCGATTTCAGGAAATTGGCACAACGAAAATATTTTGATACACTTGGCTTCTTCAGCAGCAAATTTCCATGTGATTTGTTTATATAATTGCCCAGTTAATTTGTGCTATTGAATTGAGGAAGGTTTATATTTGTACAACAAGTAGATACTTCTCGATTTCAGGAAATTGGCACAACGAAAATATTTTGATACACTTGGCTTTTTTAACAGTAAATTTCCATGTGATTTGTTTATATAATTGCCCAGTTAATTTGTGCTATTGAATTGAGGAAGGCTGATATTTGTACAATAAGTAGAAACTTCTAGATTTCAGGAAATGGGCACAACGAAAATATTTTGATACACTTGGCTTTTTTAAGAGTAAACTTCCATGGATTTCTTAATATAATTGCCCAGTTAATTTGTGTTATTGAATTGAGAAAGGTTTATATTTGTACAATAAGTAGAAACTTCTAGATTTCAGGAAATGGGCACAAAGAAAATATTTTAATACACTTGGCTTTTTCAACAGTAAATTTCCATGGATTTCCTCATATATTTGCACAGTTAATTTGTGCTATTGAATTGAGAAAGGCTGATATTTGTACAATGAGTAGAAACTTCTCGTTTTCAGGAAATGGTTACAACGAAAATATTTTGAAACATTTGGCTCTTTCAGCAGTAAATTTCCATGAGATTTCTTTATATATTTGCACAGTTAATTTGTGCTGTTGAATTGTTAGAATTAATCACGAAGCCAGGGTTAGTAATTTTACTAACAATCTGCAAAGGCATCACTTTGCAACCTCTTTTTCGCAATAGGCAGGGCAAAAGATTTATTGGGATTCAGGAGCAAACTATTGCTTCCAGCCCAGTTCGTAATCGACACCATATCAGTGTTAAACTTTTGGGTAAGGGTATCAATATTATCAATTATTGTACAGCTGAATATCATCAGCATAGGCATGAAGACTTACATAGTTGCCAGACGAAAATATCTCGTTAATAAACACGCTAAAGAGAAGAGGGCCAGTTATTGAGCCTTGTGGAACACCAGAAGTAAGTACTTCTAGTCCAGAGATATCAGTACTGGTCATTACTCTTTGACACCTACCATAAGTTAACTTCGCATAAGCTTGACTGAATTTCCACTAAACCCAAAGTACCTACCTAGCTTAGCATAGTAATAAATGTTTATCAGAATCAAAGGCTTTTGTAAAGTCAAGTAGACAAAGCAGGGTCAGCTGATTTTTATCAAATGAACCGCGAATATCATCCGAGATTTTTAACATGGCAGTGGAGCAACTTCGCCCAGACTTGAAACCAGATAGGTATGGGGAAATCAAACCATTACTATGGGTATGTATGTTAATTTGATCATACAGAAGACGCTCAAAGACTTTTGACAAGGCAGACAAGCTGCTAATTGGACGGAAATCACTGGGGCTGTACGCAGATTTTGTTTTCGCTTCTGGTCGCACAGACGCAATTTTCCACAAGGATGGAAAGCAAGAGGTTGTGATGGCGTGATTGATAATGTGGATTAAGGTACCAACAATAAATGGTAGTAAAATGTTAATAAATTTGATTGGTATACCATCCTCACCAGTAGCATTACATTTAATTTTGAGAACTGATCTAATCACATCACACTCGGATACAGATACAAATTCGAACGGTAAACCAACATAAACAGACGAATAACATGAAATGGGCGGGGCTTGGTTGGCAGAAGGAGAATAATCTTTAATAAAGGCATTGTTTAGCAAATCTGCGCTCAGCTTACAGTCGGAGACATCACGGCAATATACCCGCAAGCTCTTCAGTTTTTGCCAAAGAATATTTGAGAGGAGAGAGGGATCCAGCCCGGCCGAATAGAACGAGCGCTTCTCGCTTTTGATAACTACTGTAGCATTATTTTTAGCGCATCGAAATAGTTCCCAGGTTTGTGGCGTTGGATCCTTCGATTGAGATCGCAACTTATTCCTTGTTTTAAGTGATACCAGAAATCTTCTGTTGAACCACGGGCAGGACGGAGAGTTGGGTTTACATACACGAATAGGAACATGAAAATTAAACACATTTAGTAAATTGGAGCTGAGAAAGTTTAGCTTGTCATCAACGGACGAGAAACAATAACAATCGGACCAATTTATACATGAAAGATGTACAAATAGCGAGTCAACGTTAAGGGCTCTATAATCTCTAAACGTACTTGTACTCAAGCGGGTAGAGTTAACAAAAATATCAAGAGCGCAAAAAATTAGGTCATGGTCAGAAATAAAAGAAAACTGGTCAAACTTGAATACTAAAGACAGATCAGACACTAAAAAGTAGTCAAGTAAGCTGGGAACAGAGTTATTATCATATCTAGTCGGTACATACTTGTTAACAACAGAGAGGCCAGACAAGCAACGTAATCCAGGAAATTTAACGATTCACGAGAAAGCAGATTCACATTGAAATCCCCACACACTACAAAATTGGTATACTCCACACACACAAAGACAGTACGTCAAAAAAAGGCTTCAGACATATATGTGTGTGGGTTATACACACACGAGATAAGGGTTTTGGAGGAGCCACTAGGGATTTCAACCATAAGGTATGCAGTTTCTTAGCCATCTGACTGATATATTAATTTCGCACTAAGATTTCTCATATAATAGATCACGCACAGAAGATTGTGCATTCACGAATTCAAAATTGCTTCGTTCTGCGCATATACGTCACACTTGACTGGCACAGCGAATGAAAGAGAGAAAAAAACAAGAGCTGAAGAAAAATTGCGTAAAAATTGCTCATAAAATAATGTTTACATGCGCAATGCATGTAATCACTTACGTCACTTAGAAAACATGTTTTTAAGTTTTTTCTGGCTACGTTTTATAAGAAGGGTGACTCATCTAATTGTTTTCAAAAAGTATCAAAGGTGATATCAAAAGATGCGTTTCGACATCCGTTTTAAGAATCCCAAAGCGGAAGTTATACATTTTATTTCTATCGAAATATATTTACAAAAACCCATAAAATGGCCCCGAGAGAGTCCGAAATATGAGGCCCCATCCATAGTTTTTTTGCACAGAACACCTTTCTGCGTTGGCGGTCTCCGGCCGCGATTTGTAAAAATAACCCTGGTTGGGTCCAACACCTTTCTGCCTTGGTGTGTACAAAAAATCTGACAAAATACAACAACCACATGAAAATTTGAAACGAAATGATATGACAGAAATGAAATTTTTAATTTTTGCTTTCAGATTCTAAAAACGGAGGTCAAAACGGGTCTCTTGATACCAACTTTGAAAATTTTTGTTAAAAATTAGGTGGGAAACCGTCTTGTAAAGCGTTACCTCTTTTCCAAACAACTGCAAAATTTCAGTTGTCAGGTTTTGATGTCTTTGACAACTACACCAACAAAATGTTGAAGCGGTGATGCCACAAAATGTTGTAGGACTAGACAACTTCAACCGCCATTTTTTTTTTGGCAGGTTGAGTTGTAATCTGTAATACCAAATTGCAAAATTTCAACTGAAACAGAGTTGAGTTGTAAATGGTAATAGGGACATAAAACTTTTACAAATAACACCAAATAAACGTATATCAAAACGCGGCTAAATAAAAAGGGTCTACGGATACGTCTTCAAAACAGCTGATCTAACGCATAGTGGACCTATACAAGTGTGTCAACTAAGCGATAAACGTCAAAACTACAAACAGCCTCCCTCACCTGATGCAAATCTCATGTCTAGAGTTGCATTTTTGGTACGTAGAGTACTTCAAGCTGAGTTGCATTTCATAGTTTAATTAAGCTTTGTGGTATTTACAGATGAAATAGTTGCATATATTTCCGCGGAAATAAGAATACTGGGAGATTTGTAGCCTGCAACAATGCGGAAACATACGGAAAGCTAAATTTATTTAAATTAGAGTCAAAATACATGGAATAATTTCACTTCTAAGGCTGTTTACACAAATGCATAAGGGTCGCTTCAAAGCAAAGATATAGTACGGCGTTTCATTGTTTTTCGTATGGCGTTGTCAAAGCGTGGGCACGCAACCAAAGCATTTAGCTTGAAACACAATGCCCTGACGCCGCGAAATAAACGCGACGAACATCGCCGTGTCAAAAATAGAATCCCCATAATTACATGAAGTTGAACACAATGAACGCCAAGAGCGAAATTTACGCGACGTCATTTTTCGACGATAGATTTATTTCTATCGTCGCCGCCGGGCGATGACAACAAACATCCCAAGGGTTGCTGCTGTTCAAGTTTTTAAGTATAAAAAAAGAAAACATAATATCCAAAAACAATTTTTTTTTTTTTTCTTTGCATATAATTTTTAATTTAATTTCTTAACATTTTTGTTTTATTTTGTTAATTTATTAACATTTTGGGCGTGTTTCAGCAGTCAAGTGCTAAAGCAGAGAATCAAAAAAGTTTTAATTGTTTTCATCTTTATTTCTAAATAATGGCCACTCTGAAAAAACAGCGTCAATTTCGCCCGTCATTGTGTTTTAATTAGACGAAATGTCTCGGCGTAATTTGAAAAATGTCATCGCCCGACGCGGCGTATATCGTCATCGCTCGGCATTGTGTTTCAAGCATTTATGTAAATTTTTCGATGCTTCGCCCGACAGATGAATTAATAAATGCAACACAACCAAAGCGTCTGTGTAAATCCGCCTTACAATCCAACCTAATAAACCCGCACTGCGTTTTCTTAGAGCACGCAAACAACCGGCGTTTTTTGAGCGAACCCAAATAAACATGCGTTGCGACAATGTATGGCATGTGTGCAAACTTCAAATCTAAATGTCACGCAGGACAAAAATTGGAAATCGAGCTAGGTTTTCACGCAGCAAATTCAATTTGGGTTGCTCTCATACAAGTTGTATGTGCATGAGACATTTTTGACAAAAAATGACTTGCGTGCGTTTATATTAGGCTGGCTTGTCAGTTGTCAGGTTGTGATGTCTTTGACAACTACACCAACACAATGTTGTAAGCGGTAATGCCACAAAAAGTTGTAAGACTACCCTGCAAAAATTGTTGGATTACGTGTTCCATTTTCTTCATGTTGGAGTACTCTAACAATACTCCTTTGCAATGCATTTGCGGACCACCATTAGCCGATCATTGCTCGTTTTTTAACGACCGTGATCACGACACAAAAGTAAAATATTGCATACAAATAACTGATAATAAAATTTTACTATGGCAACTCTGATAAAATGCGCACTGGTTTTATGTATACATACTATAGTATAGAGAAATATTAGTTTCTTTATTTACGCAAATGCTAAATAACATAAGAATATTCGTAGTAAAAAATATAAAAGTTGTATTGCCCCTCTTCATTTACCTTCATTATACCTTTCATGAAAATGAAATGGTATATTAATTTCGTCACGAAACCCAAAATTGTAAGTCCTTAAAGGAAAATAGATAGACCCACCATTAAGTATACCGAAATGTCCGTCTGTCTGTCTGTCCGTCTGTCCGTCTGTCTGTTTGTATGTAAACTAGTCCCTCAATTTTTGAGATATCTTGATAAAATTTGGTGAGCAGGTGTATTTGGGTGTCCGATTAGACATTTGGAACAGGCCGGATCGGACCACTATAGCATATATCCTCCATACAACCGATTTTTCAGAAAAAGAGGATTTTTGTAATATCTTACTCAATTTAACAGATTGAAGCTTCAAACTTCACCATATAATTTCGTATATTGCACACATTGTTGCCTGAAAAAATTGATGAGATCGGTCGTATATATAGTATATATCCCCCACAACCGATTGTTCAGATAAGAAACTTTTCGTAATTACTGCCCTATTTTAAGAGCTAGAGGCTTCAAATTTCAACGAATGCTTACGTATATAGCATATATTGTTGTCTGAAAAAATCATAGAGATCGGTTGTATATATAGTATATATCTCATACAACCGATTGTTCAGATAAGAAACTTTTCGCAATTTCTACCCCATTTTAACAGTTATAAGCTTGATTCGTAGTCGTAGTTTTTACATGCAGAGCACAAAAAACGTGAAGCTTTGCATCCTCACACAAAGTACCTACGTATTTTTTTATTTTATATTTATCTTCAAAATCGTTTAGATATGTTCAAATTTCACCAAATGTTTACGTGTATAGCATATATTGTTGTCTGAAAAAATCATAGAGATCGGTGGTACATATATTATATACCCCATATAAACTGTATTTTTTTTGCCCCTTTTTACGGCTAGAAGCTTCAAAATTTAAAACATTTCATCAAATAGTTACGTTTACGTCATATATTGTTGAAATACGTGATTCGTAGTCATAGTTTTTACACGCAGACCACAAAAAACCTGAAACTTTGCATCTTCACACAAAGTACCTACCTATTTTTTATTTTATATTTATCTTAAAAATCGTTTAGGTATGTAGATCTGTTCACTAGATATTTCTTATCTTATACATCCGATTATTCGGAGATTACGAACTGGATAAGATTATTGTTCAGCCCCATTCATGAAAGGTGTGAAGACAGTTCCGTCCTTACTTGTTTTAAATTAATTCACTCCGATAATTCTTTCCGACACAATTCCTCTTTAGTACTTTGGCATATGATCCTCTGTGGGTGCTCCATGGAGTACTACAGTGAAAGTACTTTGGAAAGTACTCTCACGTATGTACTCTATGGAATACTCACAAACAAAGCGAGAGTGGGATCACCTACTCCTCTCCTAGGACATCGCAATGTTAATTGGAGCACATTTTTTGTATGAATACTGATTAGTTTTGGGACCCTCCTATACTCCCAAAGGAGTATTCCTTACACTATTTATGGAGTAATCGCTTTTTTGAAGGGTACTAAATTTCAATACGCATTATACTCAGATGTAACTGAAATATGTGTCTCTGTTTCACCCTCTACACAAATTCTATGTATTCTATAGCTATCATCCGGTGGCAAAATCCTGAGCCAGATAAATAATTTTGCATGTAAATGCAACAACAACGATTTGAGCCAGATAAATCCAGATGGTTCATTTTGTGAGCCAGATAATTTGTTAATTACTTCTTTTTAGGTTGGCAATGCGGCCTTTAATATACCTACTTTTTCAAAAATAGATGTCGCTGCTTAGCCTTTCGCCGTATGAGTTATATGAAACAGCGGCGACATCTGCCTATCACATTTCACGTGTGCAAAAATTCCACGACATCTGCTTCTCAAGTCTCTCAATGATCCAGAGCATTCCCGTGAGAATTGAGCGTGAGCCGGAGCTGTAAAAGTCACTGAAAGACGGCATATGTGTGTCCACAATTCATCACAACTGCTTCAACTATATGTTATACCCTATGGCCATCAGAGGGTTTTGTATCCGCTTTTCGGTACACCCTGTGCTGTAGCTGTAGTTATTTAACTACTGCCGCTAAATGGGTCTCCTAAGCATTATCTAAGCGAGGATAGGCGTTTTTTTTCACGCGCAAACGAAACGTATACGCGTGTAAAAAAAAACACGGCTCTTGTTGAGTATAAACTGATGTTATAGTCGCTTTAACATGCCAACCTAATATAAACGCACGCAAGTAATTTTCTGTCAAAAATGTCTCATGCACATACAACTTGTATGAGAGCAACCCAAATTGAATTTGCTGCGTGAAAACCTAACTCGATTTCCAAGTTTTGTTCTGCGTGACATTTAGATTTGACGTTTGCGCACATAATTTACATTGTCGCAACGCATGCTTATTTGGGTTCGGGCAAAAACGCGGGTTGTTTGCGTGCGCTAAAAAAAAGCAGTGCGGTTTTATTAGGTTGGCATGTAACTCAGTAGCACTTTGATTTCGTGTGTAATACACTGTAAACTTCGTTTATCATCGGTTTTACTTTGGCGCTGGGTTCGGTTTAGTCTCGTGTACATCGTTGTGTTGCTAGCGTCAGAAGACTGATAGGACTTTATTCATTTTATTCCACTGTAGTCTTACTTATTCCAATTAGTGTTTTCGTATAACACAGTTGACTTTCTTGTTCAATAAGTCAATTGAGTACTGAACTGCTTCGTGGCTTATGAGCGGTTATTCATTTTACGAAGCAGGACTATGTAAATGTGTGTTAGTGGATATAAGTGCTTGATATTCTTTGTTTGCATACGCACTAATACTATTTTATGGTTAGTCCACTAATAGCTTTAAAAGATTAATAATTGCAGCTCACTGCTGCCTAGTCCACTCTATTCGCAACATAACCTCTATTTAAGCTGCCAAACTATATAGTAAACAATGTTTTTAATCGACTTTTCATATGAAAATGAGTAGCAATCAAATATTCCCTGCAAAAATTGTTGGATTACGTGTTCCATTTTCTTCATGTTGGAGTACTCTAAGAATACTCCTTTGCAATGCGTTTGCGGACCACCATCAGCCGATCATTGCTCGTTTTTTAACGACCGTGATCACGACACGATGACGATCGAACAGAGTTGCCAAAAGTAAAATATTGCATGCAAATAACTAATAATAAAATTTACTTTGGCAACTCTGATAAAATGCAACCGCGCACTGGTTTTATGTATACATACTATAGTATAGATAAATATTAGCCGTGTTTTTTAACACGCGTATATCCGTTTACGCTTAAACTTTATATTGACTGCTAGTCGACAAACTATAAATACACCTCTGAAATTGCTGCGCATAAATTTTGTCCTACTAAATTTCAATACGCATTATACTCAGATGTAACTGAAATATGTGTCTTTGTTTCACCCTGTACACTAATTCTATGTATTATATGTGTGTCCACAATTCATCGCAACTGATTCAGCTATATGTTATACCCTATGGCCATCAGAGCGTTGCGTCTCCGCTTTTCGGTACACCCTGTTGCTGTAGCTAGTTGTTTTACCACAGCCGCTAGATGGGTCTCCTAAGCATTATCTAAGCGAAGATAGGCGTTTTTTAACACGCGCAAACGAAACGTATACGCGCGTGTTAAAAAACACGGCTATTAGTTTCTTTATTCACGCAAATGCTAAATAACATAAGAATATTCGTAGTGAAAAATATAAAAGTTGTATTGCCCCTCTTCATTTACTTTCATTTTAAATTAAATTCACTCGATAATTCTTTCCAACACAATTCCTCTTTAGTACTTTGGCATATGATCCTCTGTGGGTACTCCATGGTGTACTACAGTGAGAGTACTTTGGAAAGTACTCTCACGTATGTACTCTATGGAATACTCACAAACAAAGCAAGAGTGGGATCACCTACTCCTCTCCTAGGACATCGCAATGTTAATTGGAGCACATTTTTTGTATGAATACAGACTAGATTTGAAGCAGTGCTATCTTCTAAAGGAGTATTCCTTACATTATTTATGGAGTACTCGCGTTTTTTGAAGGGTTGTTTTAAATAATATTAAAAAAAAAAATTATTTAGGTCATTGCTTCGCAGTCGGTAGGATTCGAACCTACGCTCCCAGAGGGAATCTGATTTCTAGTCAGACGCCTTAACCGCTCGGCCACGACTGCATGACTAACGGGTGAGCCAATTCCATCATTTAAGCAGACTAAATGATAAACATGTATACATAACAAAGAGTATACTTTGCAACTGATGTATTCATAATCAAGAAAACTACGGTGACCATATTTCTTTGTTTAGCACATTGTTATTTCCAGGAATGTTGCTTTAGTTTGTCGACTTAGAAGGAGATATATCTCTTTGATAACAAATGTTATTCAAGAAACTTACAGGGAAGAATAAACTAATCGTTGTAGTTGTTGTTTAGTTCGCTTAAAGCGTGATATCCAGATCATAAGAATCGCCCAAGAATTTTTTTATATCTTTTTTGTAAACCAAACTTGAAGTTCTTTTATTTCAAAATATCTATTTTCCATTTTTATTATTAATTTTCTTTATAAAACTGCTTTCGAGATGCGTTCTGCATATGTACATGATTTCTTGGGCATATTTCGAGTAGTTCTCCAAGGGCCCAAGAAATGCTCAAGAAATACTTGGAAATCAAATTAATTGGTCAATGGTGTCATACCATACCGCCCTAGTCTTAACTATAGGATAGCCAACCAATTAGTTTTTGGTTTTAAGCCATATCCATAACCTATAATTATTTCAGCTGATTAATTTATTTACTTTTTGGATATTCTAGTTTTTGTTTTGTAATTGGCTACATGACTTATTATTTGTTGAATTTATTAGTATTTTTTTTTTTTTTTGCATTTTCTTTTTTTTTATGAAATAACCACATTTTTAAGGTTAAGGCATAGTAAAAATATGGTTATGACTATAGCGTTATGACAACTTTTCCAACCCCTTAACGAAAACGACTTATCACTACTTTGCCACCTTTAAGGGCCAATTAATGGTGACTTATAACCATAAAACCATAACCAGATAAAGCAGCAGAACCTTCCTAATGGAAATCAATGTAATCGATTAATGGTGCCATACCATAACGCTAACGCCATAACCATACCATAGCCAAGCAATTGATTTTTGGTTTCTCGCCATATCCATAACCTAAAAATATTTGAGTTGGTGAATTTAATAACTTTTTGTAGATTTTATTCATTGTTTTGGATACGTTATGACTAAGAAACTTACTTTTTGTGGAATATGTTTGTAATTTTTTGCGTTTTCTTCATTTTTATGAAATTTTCACGATTTTTAGGTTAAGGCACCATTAATCGATCACATTGGAGATGATTATGGATATGGGTATGGTTACGACTATGGCGTTAGGGTTAATGAAGTTTAATTAGCCCTTTAATTCTTGTTCGTCGTTGGTTATTGCCTTTCGAGTTACGGCTCTGCTTCAGACCTAACATGGCATGGCAACATAGCCATGCTTAGCGTAGTAGGAAGTAGAAAAGCACAAACGACAGTCCAAAATGTAAACGCTTCTTAGAACTTGAGAAAAGAACCAAAACTTAACAGACTCTCAACCCAATTTAATGCCCATATTACGGTTTACAACTCAACTAAGTTGGATTGTAATTAAAACAACCCAACTCCTGTTTGGTATTCCGAATTACAACTTATTTCAGTTGAATTGACAGATAAACAAACAGCTGAACAATTTATGGCGGAAATTCAATCATTTGCAAAATCTATTTTTTTTTATTAATAGCAAAATGCATATTAGCTTAGATTTATTTTATAGCGACGATATGTTGGTAATCACTCCAAACCCTTAGAAGCACTAACTAAGAAAATGTTTAAGTAACAATTGGTGAGCTTCTAATGAAGCTATTTTGCTGATTTGTAAGTTATTTTTGGTTAAGTTACGAAGCATTTTGCTCCGTACAAAGCAAAATGAAGGATCATTTCCGCAAACGCGATCGATGGACGGCTATGTCTCCTATTTTAAAATTATGCGCTACACTTAGATTCCTTGCGGACGGCAGCTATCAAAAATGCTGTGGAAATGATTTTAGTGTTGGACTGGCACAACCTACAACATCTATAGTTTTTAAAGGGGTTTTAGATATTATTGAGGAGCATATTTGTGCGAGGTGGATTAAAACCGAAATGAATGCAGAGGAGCAAGCACTTCAAAACTCGCATTTTACTCAGGATTCCCAGGAGTAGTCGGTTGTATCGATGGTACTCACGTTTGCATAATTTCACCTGTTTTGGCTGCATCCGAACTGCGGCTTGCCTGGTCCAGCTTTGGGAAGTCGCTCCATAAGGCTAATAAGTTTTTAAATGTAATCCTTCGTTGAAACCTTGTGTTTGCTAAAGATGTGTACAAAATTGCTGATTTTAAAATTTTTTTAAATTATTTTAAAAGGTTTAATTACCCGCTTTCCATTTTTATACTCACCGTCCGTCTGTCCGTTAATACGATAACTTGAGTAAATATTGAGATATCTTCACCACGTGGTACACGAGCTTATCTGGACCCAGAATAGATTGATATTGAAAATGAGCGAAATCGGATAATAACCACGCCCACTTTTTATATATATAACATTTTGGAAAACACAAAAAACCTGATTCTTTAGTAAATATTACACCTAGAATGTTGAAATTTGACGTGTGGGCTGATATTGAGACTCTTGATAAAAATTTGGAAAAATTGTTTAAAATGGGTGTGGCACCGCCACAAACAACTTTAAAACTTTTCTGAGACAAGAGCTAGTAATCAGTTGTCAGATTTTGATGTATTTGACAACTACACCAACACAGAGTTGTAAACGCCACAAAAAGGACTAGGCAACTTCAACCGAAATTTTTTTGACAGGGTGAGTTGTAATCTGTAATACCGAATAGAAAAATTTCAACTGATAGAGGTGAGTTGTAATCCTTGCCGAAGATTGCCGGCCGTATAGCTTGTTTTGTCCACAAGATGTAATTTCGGATTCTATATTAGGACGGAAACGCTAAGAGTTTTAGAGGGCAATCTTTTGTTCATTGTAGACCTATAAGCATATAGACGTTAGTGGTTTCAAAATGGACGAAGACATTCAGTCAACAATCACGAAACTTTTGTCAGAGAGATATATTAATATATGACTGTATCTAGTCTGCTAGACGGAGTTAGGTGGTCGTCTTGCCTGAAACCTCATTCGATGTCCAACGGCTCGGGAAGGAGTCATTCCAGAGACTCCGGCCGCAGAGGTGAACGTAAGGTTATATCAAGATATTCTCTAACTATTTGAGCAGCCAATAACCGCTAGATGCAGCAAACTTTCTCACTACCAACGAAAAGTTTTAATATTCCGACGATGAATCTTACAGAGGAGCCCAATCGCAAAATGTTGAGATATCGATGGGGTGAAAATGGTCGCTAATAGGTAACAAACTCCACTACTGGAAAGTCTGAGATTTGAGAAAGAAACGTTTGTGTAAAGTGTATCGACTCTTCCAACATTTCTGATCTCAAAACAGGTTTTCAACACAAAATGCTATCTTGATTTTATTTTGCTTTTAAGCAGACATGCAAGCCATACGCAGAAATAAAACTGACCAGTTGCCGTGCTGAATTCCATTCCAATACATATTACTCATGTAATTCTCAGCGTGTTTAAACCAACAGTATTGACGAGTAGTAAAAAAATGTTGTATAAAACCTCTTACCTCTATTTTTATTGAACAAAAGCGTTTGTATTTTTTATTTGATTTTTTATTATTTTTTTCTTTTTATTTACACAAACAGTACATTTTAATAAATATTTTGTACATCTAAGTATGCACTTCCAAATAGTTTGTGGACATTTACGTTTTGTATGCGTGTTAACTTACGGCTAGTTTTTCGTTTTTAATTTTTTTCACCAATATGAATGCATACAATAAAAAATGTTGAGCGTTATTTATATTTATAATAATATATCGCTTCTTTTTACTATTTGTAAGCATATAAATGTCTTCAATTGATTATTTATGTTATTTCATACCATTAAAGGTCTTATAAATGTGGAAAATGTTGTTGAATTACAAAATTTTTGCTTCTGATATTGAGGATGAAACGTTTTTTAACCGTTTGCTGAATTCGGAAACAAATTCGCCACTTAAATGTGTATTTTATATCAATTAGTTAACTAAAAATAATATTTAGCGGGCATTGCTTAATTTTATTTTATATGTTTATGTATTTAAATGCTTTTTTTCTTTTGTAAGCAATCAAAATCACAATGTGTCAAAAATATTCACCTCAAAAAGAAAAGTTTATGCTACATATATTAAAATAAGGCATTCCCAATATATTAATATTAACCTTATTACGTTTATTGCGGTGCAGTTTGTGGCTTATACTATACAACAAATGTATGGGCTGTTAATATTATTATTATTTTTTTTTATATTATTATTGTTTTATAAATGTTTATTATCAAATAGTGGTTCTTTGAATTCTTAAATTTTCTTTTATGCTAAATGAGTAGAGCAAGGAACTCATAAATTTCGAAAAAGAGATAAAAGTATATACAAATTCACCGGTAAAATATTTAGTTTAATTTTGTTTAATTAAATTTTGTATTTCATTTAGCTTAATTTAATTTTTTTAACTTTTATTTTTTATTTTTTTAGTTTACATGTAATTTTGTGTAATTTTTTATTTTTATTTTTTGTTTTATTTTATTTTATTCTTTGTTTAATTTAATTTTATTTTATTTAGCTTTATTTTGTTTGGTTTGCGTAATTTAATTTCATTTTAATTTATTTCTTTTAAATTAATTTAGTTTTATTTTATGTTATGTTTACTTTGTTTCATTTTATTTTTTGTTTTATATAATTTAATTCAATTTTGTTTTATTTTATTCTTTATTTTATTTAACTTTGTTCTATTTTATTTTATATTTTATTTTGTTTAATATTTTATTTTTGTTTATATTTGATTTTCTTTAGTTTTATTTTATTTTGTTTTATATTTACCAATTATTATTTTTATTTAATTTCATTTCATTTTGTTTTATTTTTTATTGTTTTTTCGCTTTATTTGTTTTATTTTATTTTACTTTTACTTTTTTTCCATTTTATTTTACTTTTAATTAATTTTTTTATTTTTATTTATTTAATTTACTTAAATTTTATTTTGTTTTATTTTATATTTTATTTTATTTGATTTTATTCTATATTATGTTTTATTATTTTGTTTCATTTTACTTACTTTAGATTTATTTTATTTTCTTTTGTTTTATCTTATTTGGTTTAATTTATTTTATTTTATATTATTGTATTTTATTTTATAATATTTTTTTTTGTAATTTTATTTAAAATTCTTCGAAAAAATTGTAAAAAATCAATGCAAGCACAGAAAGGGCTAAAACGTATTGGACCATAAAAACTTCATGCTTGAAAAAATGCTGAAAATTCCAAGTAAAATTTTTTGAATTTTTGAAAACTTTCGTAAAGTTTTTGAAATTTACTTGCGTAATTTTAGTTTCACAATTCATTAAACTGTTTCTATTATATAAATATAATGTACAAAAAAAAAAAAAGAAATTTCGCTGCTATTTTCTCGTTAACAGTTGTGCATTATAAAAATTATTTTAATTGTAATTCGAGTTAATTTTAAATAATTAAACTCTTTAATTAAACCCTCTTACATAAATATGAATAAGGATAACACAGATCGCTAAATTTTAAAGCCAGAGATGATTCTATACATTAATATAGTATTTCGGCACATTCAATCTGAATCTGAAATCAGGATATCTGGGGCCTTGTTCTGTAACTCGATTCGAAATGAACTGCTATTCCAAAGCTGTCAAATTACATATTTTTTTTTAATTCGAAAGAGATTCTTTTACCCCTGAACCGGTTCTGGTTTTTGAGATATGCCTGCCCTTACTTCAAGAAATGTAACTGTTTTTTTTTTCAACGTATCCAGCTCTCAGCCGTTTTAACAACAAGGATAACAGCGGTTGTATTTCTGAATAGTCAAATATTTTATTCAAAGAAAGAACAATAAATTGTTGAATCCACATTTACATTAGATATGGATAATTAGCTTGAAGTAGTAAAAAAAAATATATATATGCATTTAATGAAAAAAGTTTTCGTGTCGAATCAGCGAAGTGAACATAACTCTGGAACTAGAACCATTTTCGAAAAACACCTTTACAGGTTCATATTTAGCGCACCTTCCAAAGGAGAATAGTTTAATATTTGGGTCGCAAATCTTTTAAACTTGTATTACACTGTGTACTTATTTAAATATATAATACCTTTTGAAGTATAATTGCAGTATTGTTTTAAAGGAAAGAAGTTAAAAAATGCATACCACATAATGCTCCTGTGTAATGCTAACCTAAGGTTTTTTTGTTACATTATTTAGTAAGGAAATAGCTTAAATTGTATGTAAAAGTATATAAGGACGTAAGTACAAAATCTATATAAATTAAAAAATAATAAACTTATAGTAAAAGTTTTTGAAATAAATGGACAAAATCCATATTTTTTCTGGATATTGATCCAAACAAATTTTTTTGAAGAGATTGAGCTTTTGAAGGCTCTTAGTAATTTCTCCGTCTTGCAAAGTTAGCCTCAAAATCATTATGGGCTTTAGAAGTTCGATATTGAACCTTAAGCACTATTCATATTATTTGGTGAACTAAAACGCTTTTGGTTTGTTTCAATTCTTTGACAATGACAAAATGTTGCGACAGCAGCAAATTAAAAAAAACATGCATTATTATAACAATTACAAAACACACCAATGTTACCATCTAACAGAAATTAAATTAAATAACTAAAGGTCGTATACACTTTCTCCTGTTAACGCTTCCTGTCCCTTGAATCAGCAGAAATCGTTCGGTTATTAGTCAAAATAACTGCTGGAGTAGCTTCAAAAAACGTATTGTTCGTAAAACTTAGTCAAGAATGTTGTTTTTTGTAAGAATGTAGCGTTTTTGGAACCTTTCTGTAAAGTTGGAATATGTGGTTCAAGTTGGAATTATTAGAGCTATAAGTGTATGCGACTTTCGAAGAGAACTTTTCTTTGTTCGAAAAAACCTAGCCACGGGGCTTAGGCAACATTGGAACAAACATTTTGAAATTGTAAACATACATACGTACATATTTTAATACATAAATGATAACATGTTTTGGTTTTTAAATTTCAATGAGATGCTTAAATTCCTTAAATACAATATTTTTAAAAATTTGTTTTTCAAGGCATACAAAAATTTAAAAGTAAATGGTTCATTTACAAAATTGTGGATTTATTTATAAAAATAGTTTATAAATATCATAAGCAAACTCTTGTATGTGCTCGAGTTTGCCTTTACACAAAAGAAAAAAAAATATATATATAATAGCGTTAATGCTACGTTAAATTTTAATTAAATAATATTGAAATATACATACTATATACTCAAATATGTACAACTCAAGAATCTAGCTGAACACATAACTTGGAATATGCTTTTTATTATATCATTAAATAACTTCAGTACAAAACAATTCCGTAAAATTAAAAAGATTTCTGAAAGGCTAGAATTTTATTATTGTGCATGATTTTACACAAATTAGAAACAACAAATGCTTCTAGCGTATAACATTATAATTAATTTAATAAATTAAATTTTGCATATTTTTTTTTCTTTGCAAATTTGTTTTTTCGTGTGTGACACAAATACAGATGCATTTTGTAATTAAAACAAAACGCCAATATTCAATAATTTATGTATGTCTACGTTTATATAAAATAATAGCAAAAAGGAAATGCCATTATATTGTGCAGTCATTTGTTTTTGTTTTAGTTTTAGTATGAGTGTTCGGAATTTGTTTTCAGCAATAATTTTGTCTTCACTTAAATATATTCTTTATTTTTCATTGTCGGTGATGCGCAAATGCTGCAATCTTGTATGTGTGTGGCCTTGTTTTGTATTTGCGAAAATTATAAAAAAATACTTTGTTTGTCTTGTTTTTGTGAAATGTTTGCTCAGACTGCAACTTTTTGTACGCCCGATACAGAATCCATATGTAACATTACAATAGAGCCAACCATAGCGACTACGGTGCGATCCAACCATGTAACTGGATTAGGGTAGATTAAACCACCTTCATAAAATCCCAAATGTCCACCGTGTGCTAACTCGATATATGCGGTATTTGGGCGAGATGCTGGAAAAATTAAGATAGAAATTTATTAACTACAAAGAAAATCGACTTTATAAAATAATAATCCCGAAATGTTCACAAAGGGTCGTAAAATGCCCCATAATACAACCTAGTCCCGAATTGATCTTGAAAACAAATGCTTATATGTTCGCCAAATAGAACTAAAATTATCTCGAAAATAGTCCCGAATGGATCATCAAAAATACCGAAATGGTTCGATATGATCCCTAAATTGATCTAGAAATGGTTCGGAAAACAATGCCTAAAGGGTCTCCGAATAGTCATAACTTGATCCCGATATAAATTTCGAAAATATGTAGCAATAGTCGCTAAATAGTCCGAAAATAATTCAGATATGATCCAAAAACCAAACCCAAATTTAACATAACTAGTCGAGAAAGTATCCGAAAACAGTTCCCACACGCTTCCGGAAATCATCCTTAAGCAATCCTGAGAAGTTACTAAAAAATATAGAGGTATAACCTACATATAGACCCGAATGAAAAATTATTCAGAAAACATTGCTGAAATTATCCGACGATAGTGCCAAAGTTATCCCGATAGCAATGTCGAAAATAGTCTCAAAATAATCTTGATAACAAGTGATAAAGTACCAAAATTCTCCTGTTGTTGTTGTTGTTGTTGTTGTAGCGATTAGTTACTCCCCGAAGGTTTTGGGGAGTGTTATCGATGTGATGGTCCTTTGTCGAATACAGATCCGATACGCTCCGGTAACACAGCACCATTAAGGTGCTGGCCCGACCATCTCGGGAACGATTTATATGGCCACATTAAACCTTCAGGCCATCCCTCCCTCCCCACCCCCAAGTTCCATGAGGAGCTTGGGGTCGCCAGAGCCTCGTCTGTTAGTGAAACGGGATTCGCCGCTCGAAGGTGAGGTTGACAATTGGGTTGGAGAAGCTATATATTGCGCTACACAACCCCTTGAATCCCTGAAAAATGGTAGTGAATTGATTGGAGGAAATCCCGAAAAAGTTTGAAATTATCCTGAGAACAATTCAAAAATTGATCTGGAATTGCCTCGGAAAGTAATGCATAAATGGTCCCCATATAGTGATGACTTGATCACGAAATAAATTTCGAATAATGCAGCCAGAGTCCCTAAATTATACGAAAATTATCAAAAAAAAAAAAAAAAAACAGCCCCTTAATTCTACATAACTGTCCAGAAAGCATCCGGAAATAGTCGCAAGATGTTTTCGAGATTACCTAAAAACAATATTGGAAAGATGCCGAAATGATCCAGATATAGTCCCAAAATGGTCCCTAAATTATGCCGTTATGATTCAGAAAACACTCCCGAAATTATCCCTAGATAATGCCAAAGGTTTCCCCAAAAACAAAAAAAAAGGCCGAAATTATGTCAAAATAGTACCGAATTGATTCCGAAAACAGTCCCAAAAGCAATTTCGAAATTCAAAACAATAAATCAAAAGCAAATAATACAAACAAAACAACAAATAATTTGAAACAAGTGGTAATCATTTCTTGTATGATGTTACATAATCTACAAGTAGAATAAGGAAATGACCAAATAAAATTAATAATTATAAATTATAACAAAAAAAACTAATCAAATATAAAAATAATTTAAAAAAATATATATTTATTTTTCTGCGCAGTCGGTAGGATTCGAACCTACGCTCCCAGAGGGAATCTGATTTCTAGTCAGACGCCTTAACCGCTCGGCCACGACTGCTAGTTAACTCTCACTGGCCAAACGACTGTTTTCACATATGTGTTGTTTGTAAATAGCTTCCGTACGATGCACAGAGTGTGTCATATAACACAGCAATTAAATGCGCATAAATATTAACCCTCGAACAGGAATTTTAAAGTAAACATAATTACAGCCATGCATTGATGGAGGAAACTGTTAGTTGCGCCGTTTATGCTTCGCTGTTGTATGCATTTATTTAATATTTTATATTAATTTCATAAATATTTTAATATTCTATATGAATTTAATAACATTTTTCATGTATAAAATTATTTCTTAGGGTATTAAATCTGTAAAATAGCAATTTTATAAGAATGTTATGGTCATAAATTCGTATGAAGATTTAAATATTAAAATTGAAATTATGCAGTATTTTAATTTAGAAGCAAATTTTCAGGAAAATTTAGGAGCGCCATTTCTTTTTCTATACAAATATGTTATTTAGTGAAAGAAAGAAATGTATTTAGTGATAAACAAAACCCCAAAAGCCACGTGGACTGAAAAGAGTGGTAGAGTTGCAATAAACGACTAAGGAAAAAATAGGAGATTCCGAATTCTTCTCTTTTTGAATATTTCATCTATTAATAAAATCTAAGAATTTTTTTTCTAATTATGGGGTAAATGCACTAGTATTCGGACACTTAGCATGTTCCTTAACTTTGACTTCATCTCATTTTCTTGCTATAAACGCTTCTGCGAATAGTAATATTTCTTGTGATGGTAGAACTATTTATAAACATAGAATTGTTTAATTTAAGAAATTAAAAAATTTTAAGTATTTCCTTTATATAAATGGACAAAAATCAGCGAAAAATGTCTCCTTATATAAATACATATTCTTACTAAACTTTGATTTTTAAATTTTGGCATAGAATTGCAAAAATATATATAAAGTGGAGCGCACATTACTTGGATTGCAAAGTTGGTAGGGAAGGAGATATTATTGGTCAATCAATTGCGCTCCACTTTTATATTTTTACTTCTCATAAATATTTTTGCAAATTCAATGTCAAAATTTAAAAATCAAAGTTTAGCAAGAATATGTCTTTATATAAGGAGACATTTTTCGCTGATTTTTGTCCATTTATATAAAGGAAGTGCTTAAAATTTTTTTATTTTATTTTTAATTTTATCCTTCTCTTACATTTTCTCGGTGTCTTAACCTATCTGCTAAGTTTTACGCTTGTAGCTCAATGAAAACTTACATAAAAATAAATCCCAAAATTCCCTTCGTTCCGTTTGATTTTTCTAAATATCTCAGTCCGTGCGCCCCTTAGCGAAACTTTTTGTATTGTGTCATTGGCTGTCATCGACCTCTGAATTAAGTTTGAAATTTCAAGTCTCTAGCTTATCGAGAAGTTACTTAAAAGCTGGTTTGAAAATTTTCAAATTCTTATCTAATTATTTCGATCCGTGCGCCACATAACGGATTTTTTTCCTTTTGTTGCATTGTCACAGTGTTCTAACCTATGTTTAAAGTTGCACGTTTGTAGCTCAATGAGAAGTTACTTAAAGATCGATTGCAAAATTTATATGAAAAGCGGACAAACATTCAACCGACCTAATATAAAGGAAGTAAAAACTTTAATTTCATTAGTATCCGGACACTACAAATTACTATCCGGACGCTTTAAATTAATATATATTCATGATAGGTTTTACAACATATTTATTAGTATTTTTTTTTTCATATCGATGGGTGTCTCAAAATTATTTTGAAGAGCTTCCTATCTCACAGTTTCTTTTTAAAAATGCCCACTCAGCTTACAATACATTGGAATAGAGTTAAAATAGATGATTATTCAAACAAATTATGGGATTGGGGATTATTAAATGGAATTCAAAGATAGGACGCTTTTGAGTAAAATTCTTGATTAGGGCGTTTTTTGAACAAAATCTGAGATATGATATTGACATGCTTCTCTTTCTGTTAGCAGCGAGAAGATATATCGTTATGGTTTCCGTGACGACGAGGCCAACTTGTTTTCGGAACGAGGAAGTCTTTAAAGATAAATTTTACTACTTCTACTATTTTGTTGGCTCTTATCAAATCACTCTAACAGGTTAACAAACTTCACACTGAACGGGGCTTTTGCGAAGGAGATCTGTTATTCCAACCCGATTGTCAACCTCACCTACCCGTGGCGAATCCTGTTTCTTTAGGAGACAGAAAGGTATCGCTTCGCACGGCTGGTAATAAACAAATACAATTACAGCGAAGCAATAATAGATCAAACTTTATTTATGTGTAGGTTTCGGTTTTCGAGAAATTATCTCGAATTGAACTTATATATTGGTTTTTCTCAATATCGCAGAATTTTACGAGCGGTGTTTTCTAGTGATACACTGTGGAACAGAAGACGTTTGTTTATGTTAGCTCGAATTTTTTTAATCGACCTTCGAAACCCAATATGCTGAAAATCGGCATTTGACTGCAAACGCCGCGATACGGGTCTTCTAATTTAGCCTCTATTTTCACCTCTCACTCTCAGAATAGACCTAACTTTTGCTAACCAGAATTTGTTCCACAGTGATATTTAAGCAAAAAGAAATTCCAAAGCGAATTGGCAGCAATCCTCACTCGAATATTTCAAGGTGGGGAGATAGATTTAAAATTATAGAAATCCGAACACTGCAGACTCAGTAAAGGTAAAATAGTAACGGTATTCATCTCAATCATTCCTAGCTTTCAACTGTGAGACAGAATTTAAATTTGGGGACACATCCTCAAGTCAAAGTCAGGGGTAGCATTTTGTTTAGCTGCTTTCAAATAACTGATTAAATTTTCTTAGAAATTAATAGCTGGTGCTAAGCATGCCCAAGTACGTTTTTGATCATCTCATTTGTTCAAGATCCAGGGTCTTTACCAGCCTAAGTACCTACATGAATCAGCATTGCTTTTTTCGCCCACCATCATCCAAAAACATTCCACAAACTTACATGCAAACTCTTTAATGGGTGGCAATAGCTCCTCTGGTACGAGTGGATCATCTTTAGCGTTGATGAAAATCATTGGCTTCTCAATATTGTCCAAAAAATATAATGATGAACTCCATTTGTATAGTTCTTGTGTTGTTGAAAAATTATATACACGACGTGTATAAGCTTCATCTAATTCTGGCAGTGTAGCGGCAGCTATAATTTCACGTTCATTCAAATTGTGACGTGCCTTCACTTCGTCCGATAGTAAAACGTGGCGATGCTTTAGTATGATACTCTTTACATTCTCTGTCATAACATACAAATAGAAACGTCTGAAATTTTGCCAATTCAATAGCCATTTGGTGCCCCTGCAAAAAAAATTTCAATTAAATTTTATTAACTGTCGATTTCCATAAAATGATGAAATGCAGACAGAGCAGCATGTCGTGAAAAAATGAAATTGTTGCTGTACAGTTGTTGTACTTACTCCTCTGCGTTGTAGCCCTGGCATATCGATATGCCACCGATTATTGTCTGAGGTTTGGATTTTGCCTTTTCGCCCATATATTTAGTGACAATGTTGCCACCTAAACTGAAACCAACAGCAACGATGCGACTATGGGGATATTTTTTATGTAAATTATTGACCATCTCTGCAAAGTCATCAGTGTGACCTGGAAGTAGTTCAGAAGTATTTACTGTATTACTGTTGGGTACCGAAAGGATTCGAATTTAGATCCGACAAGGCCTGTAACAGCGCTTTCCGAGGATATCTTTACTGAACAAATAAACTTTGATATTACATGTCAAACTCGGCTGAAACAAATTAGTGAGGTCAAGGAATAACAGCCCAGTCGAGCGATAGCGATCTCAAATTTTTTTATAAACAAAATTTCTATTAGCTCCTGCTCGTCAGATATAATTCCGTAAGTCGTCCTGAAGCCTACAAAATAATGACCTCATCATGGTACTGGAAATTTGTAACAGCTCATCAAATGTATCCATTGTCAGTACAGACCATACCGCTGTCATACTGATACTACCTCTGCCATCACACCTAGGTAACGCCTAGGCCGTCTTCCCTGCTATGTGATACCATATCGGGATACATCATGGCCTTAGCCCAGCAAACACAGTTTCTAACGTTAGAGAAATATTGTAATTTTACATTAGAATTCTAATGTAGTTCTCTAATGCATTTTGAATCGAAAACTATTGTAACGAATTTGCTGCAAATTCCTCTTATTTGCCCTTTTGCTAGGTTCGTATCGCTAAACTGTTGAATAAATAACTCCAATATGTAATAATGGAAAAATGGCCTTTATTAAAATACTTCACAATAACACTCAAACTGTGCAACCAATAGCTTAATAACCAAACTGACTTTCAAAATAATACTGCTATTGCTCGCTAGATATCGTCTTAGTCGTAACTGCTTGACAGCTCAAATCAAACTGAATTACTTCTTACTCGCTTGTGCCGCTTTTATAGTTTACGCTGCATACTTCTAGGCTCTTCGATTTCCAGAACTTACTAGTTAGTTTCGGCTACAAAATCGCCAGCCACATAAGATATATGCATGTGTTTGTGCATTGCTGCTCGTATACGTACATATGTGTAGACGCAATTATTTATTCGTTTATGTAGATACATAATGATTGAATTATTGATGTGAATGTTTGTAGTTTACAGTCTCTCGCGCTCCCATAGGCGTATAAGTAAATGCATCTGTGTGTGACATTTCTCGGCTGCCTTATATATGTGTATACATGATCTGATTATTGACGTAAATACTGTTTAGCATGGCGTTAGCATCGCCTTAGTGATGGTATAGCTTAGTGATGCTAATATCCGTGACACTATGTTAGAGAACTAGGTTAGAATTCGACTGTGAAACGATTCAAAAAACACTAGAAATGCGATGTTATGATTATTGTCACAGTTATCGATTATTTGCACGACACGATCACTCATTCTTAGTGTTATATAAACAAAATAAAAATAGTGGAAATATTACAAGTTGCGAAATAAGTTTTTGTATTTATAATAATAAATACAAGTAAGTGAAAATGAATCAAAAAAAGTTAAAAAAGGAAAGCGAGCAGATTATTGAAGTGCTATTTAAATGGCATGAAGAAAACGCTTCCTCATCCGTACCTCAAACCAACGCTGAGCTCAATCTTTAAGTACGGTTTGATTTTTTATAATAATAGAAAAAGCCTTTGAAATATGTTCCCTCTTAATATATAAGATTATAACCAAATAAACGTATTTGATATAATGAAACAAATTTCGCTGATTTTAAATAATTGAACTTAATTGCGCATCACTTCAAAATTCTCATTAGAAACTCATTAGAATTCGATTAGAATTCTAACCCATTTCTCGATATCGAGAACGAAGTCCCCTTTTTGTCGAGAATGCTATAAATTGCGACAGTTTCGCAAATCGTTCTCTAACCTTCTACCTTAGAGAAATACATTAAAATTCGATTTGTCTTCTAATCGTTTTCTAACCTAAATCTTTGTTGGGAACGACTCCGTAGCGTCGGATAATGGGCGATCAAAAAATATATTGATTTTGCTGAAACTGACTATATGAAACATCCCGGGACCATTAAATTTAGATAAGCCTGTTTTTATTCACTCATTTTCATTCCATGAATTTTAAGCCATACGAGGGCGGCACCCAGATGGGATTCATCGAAACTGACAAACCAAGGAGAATCATATAAATCTATATTTCATCGAAGACACTAAAGGCCTATAGTCAACGTACCTAGCACCAATCTCGTGAATTGACTCGGTATTGTAGAGTAAAATGTAGCAGTGTCCCACATCAACGAGATCTGCTATTTCAACAGGATGGGTACAGAATATTTTTTGCGTTAGATGCGATTGTTTAAGAAGACGTTTAAAGAGGCCGCTGGCTTCTTGCGCCGACTCTTCACATATATTGTCATATTGGGGGTCTCTACAAAATGTTGAAATGTGCTCACATCGGTGGAACCCACGAAAGTTCTATCCTTTGCCAGATTTTATCATTCTGATCTTCATTCGCACAACGCAATTATCGTTTAGGGCAGGTATTATTAAAAGTGGTGCGCTACAATTTGGAGGAGATCCCCGATCTTAAACTCCCAGGAATATTTGCAAATATTTATTAAGCTGCGATTTTTTCGAGCGTCTAAAAGATCACAGTAGATCGCAGCGACAGCTTGGAGAAACGGTTGTGACTGATTGACGATGACGACATTTGCGTATTGATAGCTTCCATACCAATAACCGCAGTCATACACCCAAAGCTCTAGCGTCAACTGCTCTAATATAAACCTGTGATATGACAATAGACGCCGCAGTAAACGGCGACTATCACATATCCGCAACCAATTCCTGTGCTGTGACAAGAGCTGCGTTTACATCTCTGATTCCAATTATTCGTACACGGCATTGTGAACTGCAATGTAGATCATAATTCCCTTTTCTCACTCTTCAGCCAAGGCCACGGATAAAAATCGCTGTGACTGAAAAATCACAGCCAAAATCACATTGACATATCTATTCAGAGGTTTATTGCGCCAAGTTATCATTATTATTATTGAAAGCTAGTTTGTAAAGCAGATTTCATTTTGGGTTATCTCTTCTCTATCTTCAATTAAAAACTTACCATAACTAAAGATGCGCGTTGACGTCACTTGAACACTGTTCAGTGCACCAATGTGATTAAGTACAGCACATCTGTAGCCATGCACTTGTGAATAGTGTACAAATGTTCGTATATAAACACTCTCTGATGTATTGCCAATGCCTGGACAAATGGCGACTGTGACATCATCTAAAATGTGATTTGATTAAAAAAACAGCAATAGAAGCATTTTTTATTAAAACTGATTTACCTTCAACGTCGTTTATAGGCTGGTAGAGATCGTAGGTAAGTGTGGAGCCATCTTGTAACAAAAGATATACCCGTTCACCCAATGGCCAAGGACACTTCACACGGCCTACTATACTATGCAGCACCGTTTGTACGTGACCACTAAAGCCCCATAGACGTGTGGGAACATAACTGTAAAATAATTGCAAAGAAGAATTCAAAAATTAAACGTGTGTAAATTGACAGGTGTTAAGTTAATAAAACAAAGGCACTTAATTATATGTATATACAGCGGCGAACAGAAAAATAGCAATGGCAATTTTTTTTTTTTTGTCAAATAAATCTTCATTTCTTTATATTCGATATTGTAAGAAATAAAAAAAAACTATGCAGTTTGTAACTGAAACAATGCAAAAAAATCTCAAAAACGTTTTCGAAAAAATTTAAGAAAGTGTCGAGGTTTTTATTAGATATTTAATTCTTTGAGTACGCAGTCTTACAAAGTAAAATTCACTCAAAATTTGATTCGATGTGATTTGTTTTTTTTTTTTTCTGTTTTGTCCGAAGATTGTTTTATGTTGTCATCCGTAAAATATAACAAGTAAAGGTGTCAAAGTTAGGGTGTAACCGAACATTATATACTCAGCGTGAGCTTCAATTGTACATTTCATCTCAGATAAATTACTTTTCTACATAACACGTGGCACCGCCCGTTTAAAAAAAAGTCTCCCCATTTCCTCTTACGATAAAACTTGAGAAGTGAAATATCATTGATCGAAAACTATTTTTTGCTAAGTTATAGGTTATTATTCTAGTACACAGCCCTTTTAAACCTTTTAAACTTGTTTTATATCTAAGTTGCCGTGGTCTTTAACCGATCCCATCGATTTTTACTATAAATATTTTCTGCTATAAGGAAATTATGTGTACCCAATTTTGTTACGATATGTAAATTTTTCTTCGAGTTATGGCTCCCGAAACATTGAAAATTTCTTAGACAAAAAAGGGGGTCACCGTTTTGTTCAAATTTAAGTGTTTTCCAATTACATGTTATAATTCAATTCAGAAAGTAAAATTCTATTGATACCAAGCTCTTTTTCGCTAAGATATAGCTTATTATTTTCGTCTACGACCCTTTTAAAAATATTTTATATAAAAGTGGGCGTGGTCTTTAACCGATCTCGTCCCTTTTTTCTAGAAATATTTCTTGCTATAGGGAAAATTTGTGTACCCAATTTTATTAGGATCCGTTAATTTTTCTTCAAGTTATGGCTCCCGAAACATAGAAAATTGCTTAGTCATAAAAGGGGCGGTGCCACGCCCATTTTTTTAAATTTAAAGATTTTCCTATTTATTGTTATAAATCCACTTGGGAAATGAAATACCATTGTTATGAAGCTCTTTTTTGCAAAGATATAGCTTATTTTATTCGTCCACAACCCTTTTAAAAATCTTTTATATAAAAGTGAGCGTTTCATTAATTTTTCTTCAAAGCATTCCTTATAGTAAAGGCTCTCTGCCGAATTTTGTTACGATAGGTTTAACGGTTTTTGATTTATGATTAATAATATTTGTAAAATTGATTTTATCAAAAGTGGGCGGTGCCACGCCCATTTAAAAAAATTTTTTCAAATTTTTATCAAGAGTCTCAATATCAGTCCACATGTCAAATTTCAGCGTTCTAGGTGTATTATTTACTAAATAATCAGGTTTTTTGTGTTTTCCAAAATGTTTTATATATAGAAAGTGGGCGTGGTTATCATCCGATTTCGCTCATTTTCAATACCAATCTATTCTGGGCCCAGATAAGCTCGTGGTGAAGATATCTCAATATTTACTCAAGTTATCGTGTTAACGGACAGACGGACGGACGGACATGGCTCAATCAAATTTCTTTTCGTTACTGATGATTTTGATATATGGAAGTCTATATCTATTTCGATTCCTTTATACCTGTACAACCAACCGTTATCCAATCAAGGTTAATATACTCTGTGTTAATATACTGGTTTCGTAGGGTTTCGTAGATGGTTTATAAGTGGTTTTAATTCCATATCACATACGTTTTGGAAATATCGACCAAAATCCTTGTATGGAGGAAAATCTAAAACATCCTTCGGAAAAAAATTGTCAAAAATAAATGCAAATTTTGAGAGACCTATAACTTTGTCAAACTAAAATTGATTGGAATAAATCCTGCATATTCAAAAAATTAAAGGATTTCCAAATAAAAAGTTCGAAATTTTCTGCAATTTTCGCATTTTTTGGAAAACGTTGTTGCGATAAGTTTGCATAGTTTCAGTTATGAAATTTTTAGAAGTTTTTTCTTAAAATATCGAAAATAAGAAAAAATAAATATATTGTTGAAATTTGATAAAAATTTCCACTGCTATTTTTTTGTTCGCTGCTGTATTTAAAAAAATAAAGAAATCAGAAACGCCACACGTTTCAGAATTCAAATTTTCAGTAAGCAAATAGAACGTGGGCCCAGCCGAGGGGTGAGTAGAAAGAATTTGGAATTTTTTCCATTTAATAATTAATGTCTCAATGTTGGTTGAAGACCTTAGAGTTTAAAAGTATACATTAACTAGGAGCACTGTTGCATAGACGATCAAATGAGATTCTAAGTGGCAGAATAAGCAATCACCCTTCATACCCTTTGGTTTTTACTTCGTTTGATGAAAGCATAAATTATACATACTTGGCTTAGCTTAGCATAACATAGCATGAAAACTGTCACTTAGAGAGAACGCTACAATTCTAAGGCACTCTGCACACGTCTTGTCATAATAGCATGCATTGTATTTAATAAATAAGGAGTCGCTTTTCATACTCGACGCAATATGCTTGATTTTATACGGCTATCGTAACGTTGATCGAGTTTTTATAAGAAAAAAACATGTTGACGAGGCAAGTCGTGTTCGGATTGCCTTATGAGCCTTAATCTCATTTCCTGAAAACATTGGGTAGACTTATTGACCTGCAGAAAAGGGGCAACAGTAACTACCGGCGGTACACACTTTACAGACTTTCCTGACAGAGAGGGTGCCTTGTTGTGGTTGTAGCGTTAACGACACTCCCCGAAGGTTTTGGAGAGTGTTATCGATGATAATGGTCCTTTGTCGGATATAGAACCGGTACGTTCCGGAACTTGTGATAGCCTGGGCTGCTAGAGAAACAGGATTAGCTATGGGTAGGTGAGGTTGACAGGGCTGGATAAGCTATAAATTGTGTTGGCAATCCCCTGAAAGGGTTGCGCTACACAACCCCTTGAATCAGTTGGGTATTTTAGTCGCCTCTTACGACAGGCATACCTGCCTCGGGTGATTCTAAGCCCCCTAATCCGCTGGAAATGATACCCCAGTCTCTATAGCTGCTGGGATTCTCTGTAGGACTTTGGTGTGACTTAAGGCGCGAGCTGGGTACGTATGTAGGAATACCACTATTTTCGCCCATGGATACCGGCAGTTAACAAAATCTTGGAATTCTTTAGAACAGCGGTCAGAGCTAGTGAAATAATTATTCGCGCTCACTTCACACATATTAATCTCTTTCGTTTATTAGTCGCTGAACAAGCCGAGTAATAACGAAAGGGACTACTATATATTAAAAAACATGCGTGCGTATACCTTGCCCCGTGTCTCGTCAATCAACGACTAAAGCACTACCACTATCATGACCTCACTCTTACCAACACAGCAACAGTTTCAATATGGGAGACCACTGCTTTGGAACGAGGGGAACGAGGATAATCGCATACGACGACGACTTAATTATATTGATGACAGGTAAATTACGACCATCGATTAAAAATACGGCGGTGTTATGCCTGGTAAGTGGCTTTCGGCCGGAACTGGGGAATGTATATCAGAATTATGTACGACACAATCAACCGATCGATACGAATGCATGGCGCTTTGGTGGATTGGGGAAAATCACGTGAAGGCAACCTTGGAAACATTAAACGCCAACTTATGTATCCTTATTTTCAGGGGCGGAAACTGTTATTACTTTTATAATATGATTCCTTGCAAAACTATTAATTTGGACTTTTAATATATTTTGATCAAGATAAAAATTATTTTCGGATTTGTTTACCTGAGTCCGATAGAACTAGTTAAATTTTTAATAAAAGTCCGACTTGATAACAAAGAAACGGCTTATCCGAATTAAATATTTTTTTGTTAAGTCCGAGTTTAACTAGTTTCAATCGAACTCAAAAAGTAAAAATACAGATCTTACTTTTATATGTGGACTTTTATGGAAAAAGTTCGAAAAATAAAAAGGATGCATGATTCGGCATGATATTGCTATAGGGATAGCTGGGAACTCAAATGTATAAAACAAGTTTGATATCTTATCTGTCATACAAGTACTTACTGACAGGTTGTTCAATATGGCGGCGCATACGGCAGAGAGTTCGTCGATTGCAAGATATGTTGAAATCGAGTACCAGCTACTAGATATTCGAAAATTTCTAGTCGATTATTCAAATAATCGTTTACAATCGGGCCCTTAAAAATAAATAGTTCCAGTAATAAAAAAATTAGAGTTAAGAGATTTTGTTAAATAAGAAAATTTTAAATAAAATCTTCTACAAGGACGCCCACTTTTATATAGAGGGCTCTTAAGGGACGAAAGAACACCCTTGCGATGAATGAATTTATGTCAACGCTGTTTTACCTCCGTTATTCACCGAAAAAAGTGAAGCTAATAAAACCAACATATCAGGTTTGAATTAACAGATATCCAGTAAAATTGATCGCATTATGGTTAATTCAACTGAGTTTTTTCGTCAAGAGAATAAATTTGTTTGGTCATAGAAAAAACCTTTGTTCTCAAGTTAACAATATGCTGTAAAAATGACCGATTCTCAATCAATCTAAATGTTTATATCTGTTAATAGTACTGATTTCATTGGTCAATTCAACAGTGAGCAACTATAAATCTAATTTTAAAGAGATACTAACGCTCACGGCGCTCACTATTTTGTTCTTATGACTATACCCTAAAAAAATTGCTAAACATTTCTTTAAACGAAGAAAAATGGACGATTTTGTCCCATTGAAACGCCTCCCTTAATCTAGACAAGTAATTTTCTCAAAACAAAGATGTTTTTTTCTTGGTTATGGTTTTCTTAGAGAAATGTATACTTTATGGGAAAAAAATTAAAAGAACATTTTCCTCAAATTGGTGAAAAGTTGTATACACAAATAAGAAGTTCCTACTCATTACATTCTCAATTAAAAAAAAAAATGTTTTTTAGGAAAGGTTTTTCCTCATTTTAGGTAACTGATTTTTCTAAGAGCATCGTACAAAAGAAATCTCTGTCATATCAACATCCATTATTTTTCCGATGTTGATGGAAATCTGTTATTTTAACAGTTTTAATTGGTATTCTTAGGATGACATTAATAATTGTTATTTAACAGAGAAGTGCTAAGCGGCCACCGTCGTTGATCGCAACGTGCTAGGCCACACCGAAATTCCTGGGTGCAAGCCCTGAAAAAAGCATTGTCAAAATATATGGATGAACGTTTTTTTCAATTAGAGAACGAGCTTTTGAATAAATTTTTTTTAAAAGAGCTGCGGCGTCCTGTTTTTTTTTTTTGTTTGACTGTTGAAACGCTCAATACATACAGAATATACATCTTGTGCGAAGTTGATTCAATAGCTATTTGTGATGAAAAAATTAACAAAAATATCGGTTGAATTGACAAGTAATTTGGTTGATTTTACCAGTTTTTTCGTTAAGTGTACCAAAAACTGAAGATATAAAAAATTTTGAAAATGGGTGTGGCGCCTTACGGTTATACTTCTGGTGAATGTGGGCAAAATTAGTTAATAACCACGCCCACACCTCAGTTACATTGTAAAAGAAATATCTCTAAAACTACGATTGGCTCCCGCAGGTGACTAAGTATTTATTTATTGTTCGGTTACAACTGAACTTCGACTCCCTTACGTGTTAAATTTGCGTACTTTGATAAGACATATCCATCGCATGACGTGTGTAACCATTCGTAAATTTTTGGGACTTAACACAATTGATAAATAATATCAGCGACAAAAGTAATAATGTTAGTAGTCGAAATTTTATATATATCAAGTAAAGGTGTCTAAGTTCGGGTGTAAGCGAACATTATATACTCAGCGTAAGCCTCAAATATACATTTCATTTCAGATAAATTACTTTTCTACATAACACGTAGCACCCCCCGTTTAAAAAAAATGTCTCCACATTTCCTCTTACAATAAAACTTGAGAAGTGAAATATCATTGATGCAAAACTATTTTTTGCTAAGTTATAGCTTATTATTCTAGTATTCGGCCCTTTTAAACCTTTTAAACTTGTTTTATATCCAAGTTGACGTGGTCTTTAACCGATCCCGCCCATTTTAACTAGAAATATTTTCTGCTATAAGGAAAATATGTGTACACAATTTCATTACATGTTAATTTTTCTTCGAGTAATGGCTCCCGAAACATAGAAAATTGCTTAGTCGTAAAAGGGGCGGTGCCACACCCATTTTCAAAAATTTTAGTGTTTTCCAATTTAATGTTATAATTCAATTTGGAAAGTAAAATTCTATTGATACCAAGCTCTTTTTCGCTAAGATATAGCTTATTATTTTCGTCCACGACCCTTTTAAAATTCTTTTATATAAGTGGGCGTGGTCCTTAACCGATTTCGTTAATTTTTCTTCAAAGCATTCCTTATAATAAAGGCAACCTCTCTGCCGAATTCTGTTACGATAGGTTTGCCGTTTTTTGATTTATGATTAATAATATTTGTAAAATTGATTTTATCACAAGTGGGCGGTGCCACGCCCATTTTAAAAATGTTTCCGGACGGACGGACATGGCTCAATCAAATTTTTTTTCGCTACTGATAATGTTGATACCTCAACAACCAACCGTTATCCAATCAAAGTTAATATACACTGCGCGCAAAGCACGCTGAGTATAAAAATAAATTGTTTATAAGCAATAACGACAGTCAAACGGAAAATACCTTGACACTTAAGCTTTATCAAGTTTCAACGAAGCCGCGATAAAAATAGTATCATACGACTTTGTAAAACTATGTTTTATTTAACTTTTATTGTTAATGTCTTTTGGGTTGTCGCTTTGCCTTATCGAATCACGTTGGATTTACTGACTAAACACATGGCCTCCATAAATTGTTTTAATTTACGAAAATTTGTTGGTTTTTGCATAGCAGTGTGAGTGATTTGCGAATATGACTATGTCACAGAAATGCAATTATTTGTTGTTCTGCTTGTTTAGTCTCATCCTTATATAAATTAAATGCAAAAAATATCTGTGAAATTAGAACAAGTCAACATGTGCTTAATTGAGCATTTTGGGAAGGTATGTGCTATATTTGTGCAAATATAGGATTATTCAGCACACTCACAATACTATGTGTGTAACTAAAGACCGCGGCTCAATGAAATGTTTAATATAGATGCGTTCAACACAAGCTATTGCATTACAAGGAACTTCAGACTTGCCTATTCACACACAAAATTGCGCAAATCACTGTTATAAACATTCTCCCTATACAACAAAAATACTTGCTAACATATTTTGTGTTGCAGTTTCAAATTGCGAAAAATGTTAGAATAGTTACCAACGAGTGAGAAAAATAATTTCACTTGCAAAATGTGCCAGCACTCTTAGCCAAAGTAAATGTCAAATTCTTCTTCTTATGCTTTGCTTGCAACAAAAGTTGGAAGTTTGCTACTTTTTCATGTCAGTTGGCGCCAATGTCGCTCAATCTACCGTTCTCCATAAAAATACGTACATCTACTCATAATGCATAAAATTGAGTTAAACGAATATATATGAAAAACTGCTTATGTGACGGGGATTTAAAGAACCACTGTGCGGAGGCTAATTTAAATAGTACAGATATGCACAATCTTTTCCGGATGCTATGTTCTTGTAGGAGATCGATATAACACAAAACAGCTCAGTAACAAACCAGCCACGACGGGAAAATGACGGCCGCTCGATTGTGCGCCGACGTGGAAAAATGCCTTCTTATTGAAAAAATCAATGCGCACAAACGCATATGTTCACGCTAGCAATGTAGTTCGTAAGTCTAGACCAAAGGAGAAATAGGTGAACGAGGCTAACTGAGGGCATAAAAACAGCGCTGTGCAAACGATAATCAGTCAGTTTGATTTAAGACGCTTTAATGAAGCACGCGATAATTACAATTGTGAAGTACTACTCCCAAAGTAATCTAAATAAAGAACGTTTTGTTATACTAAATATTTGAGTTATTTATTCGACAGTTCAGAGATTCGAATGTTAACAGAAGCTGCAGAATAATCAGGAATTTTCCAAAATTTGTTAAAATGTAATAAACCTAACCAAGTAAAATAAAAAATTTCAAAGAAACTGCTAAAGACCAAATATGTACCTTCCATTTCATCCTTATTTTTCTTACAAAGATATTATTGGATTCATTATTATAATTTCAATATTAATATTATTAACATTAATCCACCCATATTTACTAGGAGACCCAGATAATTTTATTCCAGCAAATCCATTAATAACTCCTATTCATATTCAACCAGAATGATATTTTTTATTTGCTTATGCAATTTTACGATCAATCCCTAATAAATTAGGAGGAGTTATAGCACTAATTATATCAATTACAATTTTAACAATTCTTCCATTTTATAACTTAAGAAATTTCCGAGGAATTCAATTTTATCCTATTAATAAAATTTTATTCTGAGTTATAATTATCACAGTAATTCATTGAAACAGGAAAGAAACGGCAGTAAACAAAGCAAAATCTAAGTATTTTATGACTGTAAAGTGGATAATTTAAAAGTTCGTTCTTATTAGCATATTCTACTAGGTATGCATTTATTGCTTATTGCCGCCAAATAGTTAGAGGTATGAATCACACGAAAAATATGTTCTTTTTAAATGCAATAGCACAAACCAAAAAACAATTTAAATAAATGATAGCGAAATACAACTTAATATGTATAAATATTTCAAGGATGCAAGAGCAAAACAGTCTTGGGAAAAAATAATAAGACGCATTAGCGTGCGCCAGCAAACAAAAAAATGCGAAAATTCTTAGGGTCAAAAGAGAACACAATCGGTTTACGACCATCCCCATTTCTTACAATATCAATATCAATACTATATCATTTTGGTATAATGTTAACCTTATATCATATATCAAGTAAGCAAGTCTAAGTTCTGTTCAATGGTTTGAGCCACTTCGGCAAAACTTGAACCAGTTGATGAACCGGTTCCTAGTTCAACCCTTTTATACTGAGGTGCAAATTACCAACGTTATATCTAATGGTAAATGTTCCATTCAGATGATCGGTGTTAGAAAGGTACCTTGGTATTTAATTTCTTTTCAGATATAGGACATTACCGTGGCTTTAAAAGTGTCTATAAAAGGGCTATCATAGATGGTCTTAATTTTAATTCGAAGTACGCCCAGCCTTGTGCGGCCGCCATGGTGTGGTGATAGCGTGTTCCGCCTACCACACCGAAGATTCTTGGCTCACACCCCGGGCAAAGCAACATCAAAATTTTAGAAATAAGGTTTTTCAATTAGAAGAAAATTTCTCTAAGCGGGGTCGCCCCTCGGCAGTGATTTGGCAAGCACTCCGAGTGCATTTCTGCTATTCAAAGCTTCTCGGTGAAAACTCATCTACCTTGTAGATGCCATTCGAAATAGGCATTAAACATGTAGGTCCCGTCAATTTGTAGGAAAAATTAAAAGGAGCAAGACGAAAATTGCAAGAAAATCTCTGCCTAAAATCTCTTCGGCCTTACATTTTTTAATGGCGCGACAACCTCCGAAGAGATCTAAGGCCGAGCTTCTCTTCCAATTTCCGTCGTGCTCCTCTTGATTTTCCCTACAAATTGGCCGGACGGGACCTACATGTTTTATGCCGACTCCGAACGGCATCTGCAAGGCAGATGTGTTTTCACTGAGAGCTTTTCATGGCAGAAATACACCCGGAGCGCTTGCCAAACAATGCCGAAGGGCGACCCCGCTTAGAAAAATTTTCTTGTAATTAAAAAACCTTATTTCTAAAATTTTGATGTTGCTTTGCCCGGGTGTGAACCCAGGGCATACGGTGTGGTAGGCGGGGCACGCTACCATACACCACGGCCGCAAGATGCAAAGGCTGCATTTTAATTTGCATGAAGATAACACATCCCACCTGTAGACCTGATAACAAGGTCGGCAGAGAAATAAAGTAAGAGTGGAAGAGAAAAAAATAGAAAGAGAAAGGGGAAGATACTGAGAAAAAACAGGGATCACAAAAATTGATTTAGGCGCCCCTTTTCTTTACAAAAGCTACAGTATGACAGTAGAACGTCTCAATTATCTATTATAACTTAATATATATATAAATTTCGTGTGAAGTTGTTTCTCTGCGATGGACTCCTAAGCTACTTAACCGATTTCAATCAAATTCCCGCACCGTGTGCAATTTAATCCAACTTCAAAGATAGGATAGCGGTCCTGTTAAGTATCTTTTCGGGAAGTGGAGCAGCGACCGATATATTCGAACAATTTGGGACTACAACTGGGGTGGGGCTGGGATGGAAAATAACAATAAGAATTAGAGAAAATGGAAAAAATAGGAACGAGAAAGACATAGAGTTAGACGAAGATAGAGAGATATGGATAGAAGCAGCGGAAAAGAAGTGAGAGAGAAGACGGAGGGAAAAGAGACGCAGAAAAAGAGAAAGGCAGAGGGAAGAGTGAAGAAAAAAATAAGGAAACGGGGGAGAGAGGGGGAAGGAAGAGTAAGAGGTAAAAACTGATTAAAAGTTATGCAGATAGAGCAAAGGTAGGGCAGAGCAACGTCTGCCGGGTCTGTTAGTCTTATATAAAAAATTAAAGCCATTTCAAAAATTGTAGGTATTCCATACTTGATTGGTGATGCCATATGTAAGGAAATTGAAGTGAGTGGGGAAGAGAAAGCGGTAGTGTTAATAGGAGTATGGGTGGGAATGGGAGTGGAAGTAGGCGTGGGAGTTTAAGTCGGAGCGGTATTTGGAGTGGGAATAGGTACGGGAGTCGAAGGAAGATAAATGGACCAAGGTAGGGACAAGAATAAGAAGAAAAATAAAGGACAAAGTAGAATAACGGGATTGAGATAGAGAGCGCGGCTCACTTTTCAACACTGAAAGAAATGGTGCTGGTAAAATCAACAAATCGGTTCTGTTGTTCTTGACTTAACGGAGATTCGGTGAAATTGATCGAATTATGGTTAATTCGACCGAGTTCTTTGTGAAGCGAACAAATTAGTTTAATCATTTCAACAGAAGAGAAATTTTCGCTCTTAATTTAAGAAAATTCTGTAAAATTTACAGATTCCTAATCAATCTAACTGATTTTTTTGTTAACCCAACTGATCTCACTGGTCATTTCAACAGCGATCAACAGTTCAACACATGAGCAAATTTCAAAGAGAATTTTACGCTCAATGCGCTCTCTACTTTGTACTTATGTATGCTGTGTACTATATGTATGCAGATGGCGGCCGCCGTGGTGTGATGGTAGCGTGCTCCGCCCTCCACACCGAAGACCCTGGGTTCACATCCGGGCAAAGCAACATAAAAATTTTAGAAATAAGGTTTTTCAATTAGAAGAAAATTTTCCTAAGCGGTGTCGCCAGATAGAAATTTTGGTTGAATTGACCCGTATTTCGGTTGATTTTACCAGTCTTTTTCTTTCAGTGAATAGTAGGCAAACAATTTTCGGACAGACCAAAGTCTGCAGGGTACTCTAGAAAAGTATAAAAAAGGTGCAGCTAGTCTCAAAATTTTAAACGTGTGCAAATCTGCCTTGATATTGATACTAGTTACAAGGTAATTCACTTAGTTGGTTTCACTTCAGGGTACATATTTATATGACTACATCTAAACATATGAATACCTGTTGACATACCGCCTATTTATTAAGTACCTCATATTTATTCATTATTTGCCGGCAATTGCAAATTATGTAATTTTATACTAGAACCGATACTATTTTGAAAAAAAAAATAGCAAAAAAAAAATCGATGCGATCACCAATTTGTTTTTTGTAATGATAATGAATCACGTTACAAAAAAAAAAAACAACAAGTAAGGAAGGCTAAGTTCGGGTGTAACCGAACATTACATACTCAGCTTAGAGCTTTTGAGACAAAATAAGGGAAAATCACTATGTAGGAGAATGAACCTAGGGTAACCCTGGAATGTGTTTGTATGACAAGGGTATCAAATGGAAGGTATTAAAGAGTATTTTAAAAGGAGTGGGTCATAGTTCTATAGGTGGACGCTATTTCGGGATATCGCAATAAAGGTGGACCAGAGGTGACTCTAGAATGTGTTTGTTCGATATGGGTATCAAATGAAAGGTCGTAATGAGTATTTTAAAAGGGAGTGATCCCTAGTTCTATAGGTGGACGCCGTTTCGAGATATCTCCATAAAGGTGGTCCAGCGTTGACTCTAGAAAGTGTTTGTACGATATGGGAATCAAATGAAAGGTGTTAATGAGCATTTTAAAAGGGAATGGACCTTAGTTCTATAGGTGGACGCCTTTTCGAGATATCGCCATAAAGGTGGACCAGTGGTGTCTCTAGAATTTGTTTGTACGATATGGGTATCAAATGAAAGGTGTTGAGTATTTTAAAAGGGAGTGGGCCTTAGTTCTATAGGTGGACGCCTTTTCGAGATATCGCCATTAAGGTCGACCAGGGGTGACTCTAGAATGCGTTTGTACGATATGGGTATCAAATGAAAGGTGTTAATGATTATTTAAAAGGGAGTGGGCCTTAGTTCTATGGGTGGACGCCTTTTCGAGATATCGCCATAAAGGTGTACAAGGGGTGACTCTATAATTTGTTTGTACGATATGGGTATGAAATTAAAAGTATTAATGAGGGTTTTAAAAGGGAGTGGCCCTTAGTTGTATATGTGAAGGCGTTTCAAGATATCGACCAAAATGTGGACCAGGGTGACCCAGAACATCATCTGTCTGGTACCGCTAATTTATTTATGTATGTAATACCACGAACAGTATTCCTGCCAAGATCCCAAGGGCTTTTGATTTCGCCCTGTAGAACTTTTTCATTTTCTTCTACTTAATATGGTAGGTGTTACACCCATTTTACAAAGTTTTTTCTAAAGTTATATTTTGCGACAATAAACCAATCCAATTACCATGTTTCATCCCTTTTTTCGTAATTTTCGATATCGAAAAAGTGGGCGTGGTCATAGTCGGATTTCGGCCATTTTTATACCAAGGTAAAGTAAGTTCAGATAAGTACGTGAACTAAGTATGTATCGATTTTTGCTCAAGTTATCGTATTAACGGCCGAGCGGAAGGACAAACGGTCGACTGTGTATAAAACCTGGGCGTGGCTTCAACCGATTTCGCCGATTTTCACAGAAAATAGTTATCGTCATAGAATCTATGCCCCTACCAAATTAAATGAAAAATGGCGGAGCCACGCTCATTTTGAAACTTTCTTTAATTTTTGTATTTTGTTGCACCATATCATTACTGGAGTTCAATGTTGACATTATTTACTTATATACTGTAAAGATATTAAATTTTTTGTTAAAATTTGACTTTAAAAAAAATTTCTTTTTTTAAAGTGGTCGTGTTCTTCATCCGATTTTGCTAATTTTTATTTAGCACATATATAGTAATAGGAGTGACGTTCCTGCCAAATTTCATCATGATGTCTTCAACGACTGGCAAATTACAGCTTGCAAAACTTTTAAATTACCTTCTTTTAAAAGTGGGCGGTGCCACGCCCATTGTCCAAAATTTTACTAATTTTCTATTCTGCGTCATAAGGTCAACCCATCTACCAAGTTTCATCGCTTTATCCGTCTTTGGTAATGAATTATCACGCATTTTCGGATTTTCGAAATTTTCGATATCGAAAAAGTGGGCGTGGTTAGTTATAATCCGATTTCGTTCATTTTAAATAGCGATCTATGATGAGTGCCCAGGAACTTATATACCAAATTTCATTAAGATACCTCCAAATTTACTCAAGTTATCGTGTTTACGGACGGACGGACGGACGGACATGGCTAAATGAATTTCTTTTTTCGCCTAGATCATTTTGATATATAGACGTCTATATCTATCGCGATTAGTTTATGCCGTTACGGATTACCATTATGCGAACAAAATTAATATACTCTGTGAGCTCTACTTAGCTGAAATAAATAAAGGATAAAGTAGAAGAAAGGGATTGAGATAGGGAGCGCGGTTCACTTTTCAATAGTAGGCAAACCATTGCCGGGTACTCTACAGAAGTAAAAAAAAGTTGCAGCTTAGGTTCAAAATTTTACCGGTGTGCAAATCTGCCTTGATATTGATACTAGTTACAAGGTAATTCACTTAGTTGGTTTCACTTCAGGATACATATTTACACGATTACATCTAAACATATGAATACTTGTTGACCTACCGCCTATTTATTAAGCAGCTCATACTTATTCAGTATTTGCCGGCAATTGCAAATTATGTCATTTTATACTAGAAGCGATACCTTTTTGAAAAAAAAGCAAAAAAAACGATGCGATCAACAATTTGTTTTTTGTAATGAGAATTAATCACGTCACAAAAACAAAAGAATAAGCTTCGTTCAAATCAAAACAGGTAATTTCGCTAATCAATGAAAAACGCAGCAGACAAAACGGGGTGTATGATTGTATGAATACAAGTACAACATGCAAAGCTTCGGAAAATAATGCAGTCAATTTAAATAATTTGTATTTATTTAAAACAAGTAAGGGTGTCTAAGTTCGGGTGTAACTGAACATTATATACTCAGCGTGAGCTTCAATTGTACATTTCATTTCAGATAAATTACTTTTCTACATAACACGTGGCACCGCCCATTTAAAAAAAATGTCTCCCTATTTCCTCTTACAATAAAAATGGATAAGTGAAATATGATTGATATAAAACTATTTTTTGCTAAGTTATAGCTTATTATTCTAGTCTTCGACCTTTTTAAACTTGTTTTATATAAAAGTGGGCGTGGTCTTTAACCGATCACGTCCATTTTTACTAGAAATATTTTATGCTATAAGGAAAACATGTGTACACAATTTCATTACGATCCGTTAATTTTTTTTCGAGTTATGGAGCGGTGCCCAGCCCATTTTTTGCAATTTGAAGTTTTTCCTATTTACTGTAATAAATCCACTTGGGAAATGAAATACCATTGATATAAAGCTCTTTTATGCAAAGATATAGCTTATTTTATTCGTCCACGACCCTTTAAAAAATCGTTTATATAAAAGTGGGCGTGGTCCTTAACCGATTTCGTTAATTTTTCTTCAAAGCATTCCTTATAGTAAAGGCAACCTCTCTGCCGAATTTTGTTACGATAGGTTTAACGATTTTTGATTTATGATTAATAATATTTGTAAAATTTAATTTATCACAAGTGGCACGCCCATTTTGAACATTTTTTTTTTTCTAATTTTTATCAAGAGCCTCAATATCAGTCCACATGTCAAATTTCAACTATCTAGGTGTATTATTTTCTAAATAATCAAGTTTTTTGTGCTTTCCAAAATGTTATATATATAAAAAGTGGGCGTGGTTATAATCCAATTTCGCTCATTTTCCATAACAATCTTTTCTGGGTCCAGATAAGCTCGTGTACCAAATTTGGTGGATATCTCAATATTTACTCAAGTTATGGTGCGAACGGACGGACGGACATGGCTCAATCAAATTTTTTTTCGATACTGATGATTTTGATATATAGAAGTCTATCTCGATTCCTTTATATCTTTACAACCAACCGTTATCCAATCAAGGTTAATATACTCTGTGTGCAAAGTACGCTGAGTATAAAAAGAAAAAACACAATTATTAACTAAGTTGTTGTTTGTGTTTCGGCGGCCACCATGCTGCAGCTGTATGGAGGATGATGATGTGGAATCACCAAATCACTTTATGCTTGATTGTCCAGCTTTTGCCAGAACTAGGCGAAAGTACTTCGGTCGCGACTCACTTGGATCTCCCGAGGATATATCCAAAGTTGAGATCGGTATCATTCGGAGCTTTATCGTTGCTACCCAACGATTCTCTAAGTAGCTAGATCTAAGTCACCGTTATTTTTGGTGTATGTGGTATCACAACGGACCTTCGTGTTGTCCAAGTGAGCTATCCTTATCAGGGCAGCTACCACCTAACCTATCCTATGGTGTGATGGTAGCGTGCTCCGCCTACCACACCGTATGCCCTGGGTTCACATCCCGGAAGAAAATTTTTCTAAGCGGGGTCGCCCCTCGGCAGTGTTTGGCAAGCGCTCCGGGTGTATTTCTGCCATAAAAAGCTCTCAGTGAAAACACATCTGCAGATGCCGTTCGGAGTAGTTCGGATGTAGGTCAAGAGGAGCACGGACGCAAATTGGAAGAGAAGCTCGGCCTTAGATCTCTTCGGAGGTTATCGCGCCTTACATTTATATTATTTTTTTTTTTTTTTTTTTTGTGTTAGTTGTATCAATCAACCGCATTTCATAGGACTTGTTGACAGTGGAAACCGGTAAGTTGATAGCCAATAAATCAAGATCATAATTCCTCTGCTAAATAAACCACACACCTCCATATAAATATGCGTGAGAGTTAGTTATATGTCTTCCAGTCACGAAGATATTAAAGAGTCGCGCGACCTAGTTAGGAGAGTCTCTGCCTTGCCGGAGAGATGCATTCGCATAGGATGTGAACCGGCGTTCCATCCTCCAGCTCACAATAGCGACAGATTTGTGTATCGGATAGATTTAATCGTAGACTACAGTGTCCCGTACAGTGCCCCGTATAGTACCCAGGGAGAGTTCGTAAGTCCTCATTGTTTAAATTAAGGAGTTGGCTGATACTCTCGTTGATAAGTGTAAAAACAATTTGGCCTCTGCATTCAATCCAGTTTTGTCTGAACTGCTTTATTTCACAGTATCTTATGGTTTCCCTAGTATGTGCCTTTGTGAGTACACATAAACGCTCTTGACTATAGAATAATGCTACAGCACCTACTTGGCTATGTAGTCTGCTTGTTTCATGTCCCTAAAGTAGTTCTGTAAGATTGCAAGGCACGCAAGGCTGCCTGGCTGAGGATACTCCTCGAGGATAAGCCTATCCGTAGACTAGAGGTTTACGCCGATAAGTATACCGGCGGCGGCGCTGTAGGCACTATTATATACCGGCGGCGGCGGTGTGGGCGGCGCGACGGCTTACGCCGGTGTTTTTACTTTAAAAAGCTTGATTTTTCTATTTAAAAAATAATATTTAGGAAAGGTTTTGTTTGCATGTATAAGGAAATCAACGTTTTGGCCATTTCGGAAAGGTCCGGGAGTTTGCCTCAAAGTCTCGCGGATCATTCAGCTCCTTGCGGAGAGACTGTCCTGCATTCATTTACTCCAGGGAGGCTTCGAACCTAACTCTGGTCTAAGGGACTGGTACTGCTGCGTAGGCCGAAAAAATTTAAGTACTTAAAATGATCACACTTTTGTCTGTATGTTCCGTACAAAGCGTAGTTTCACCGAAGGAGATGTTCTGGTCTAACACTTAATACTCGATGTAGAAACGATTTCTTTAAATTATTTGTGACCCCTTGCTGGTCACGCACAAAGGCGACTTACGGTTGCTATTAATGGTCTTTTAATACTCATGACTCTCGTGGCACAGTTTTAACGATTAGCACCAACGCTGGTTGTTTGAAGAGCTATAATTCCCGATGTGCGAACAGTAGCAATCCTCCCCACCACTAGTCGCTACCCCGCCGCCTGGCCCTCACACCACATGCCAGCACAGAAGTTATAGGACTGCGACTTCGAACTCATACCTTCGTCGACGTCACTTTCCTAGAAGCTCTAGGTGTAACACCGAAGACTTTCTAATTGATTTTGTTTGCCCGCTATGCTGCTGAGCGTGCTCCTCCTACCACACCGAAGATCGTGGGTTTACGAGCCGGGCAAATCAGATGCCGTTCGGAGTCGGCATAAAACAATTTGTAAGACAAATTTAAAGGAGCACAACGCAAAATGGCCTAAAATCTCTTCGGAGGTTATCGCGCCTTACATTTATTTATTTATGCTGCCGAGCACTACCAGAGAAACACCTTAAAACATTAGGGAGTAACTATTCGCCCAAGGATGCCGCCCTCGAAATCATAAGAAGTTCAAGTGGATATCATTGCGTAACTTAAAGGTGAAAATAATATAATCCTACATAATACATTTTTAAAGGCCCTGGATGAATTTTTTTTAAATGTGGACCAAAATTTGCTAAATCAAAACGATATTTAAGAATGAAAGTCGACCGATTTTAAGTACACTATGGTTAACACAGTATTTCACGCCTTTGCACATAAGACTACTTCTGGCTAAAGCGTACTTAATACCTACGCTACTCCATGGTTGTGTGATTTACTCATGTGACTATCTGTGCAAGAACAAACTAAATGTTGCTTACAACAACATTGCTAGATATGTTTATGGGTTGAAAAGATTTGACCACGTATCTCAACATGCTGAAAGGTTGCTTAACATTTCTTTCGAAAATCTTTTAAAAGTCAAAACACTGTCCTACCTCCATAAATTGATACACACGAAGGAACCTGACTATCTATATCGTAAGCTTATTTTTCTGCAATCATCAAGATCGGTGCTTCTTCTTAAGCACATCAGATACCGCTCGCTAACCTCTGAGCGACAATTCTTTGTTACTGCAATACGTCTTTGGAACTCGCTACCTACAAGTCTTCGACTCTTAAGTAATGCTCTGCACTTCAGAAAAGAGCTAACATCAATTTTTAACGACTCTTAAACTGGATCTCAAATTGTTGTTGTTAAAATGTTCATTTCTAAGTCCTTTTCCTTTCTCTGTGTCTTCTTTCTTTATTTGTTAAATACTATTCAATCTATAACCAGCCAAAGGTTACCATCACTACTGCTGTCTTTTAATATTTATTAACTACTTTTCTTTAGTTTTAAGATTTACATTTACATACATAAATATTTCACTATTGTCCGTTATATTTAATTTAATTTGATTCATCTAATTTATTATTATTATAAATGTTCAATTTTTATAGTTCATGCTATTCATGACTAGCACTGTTAAATAACACTGGACCACGAATTTCAACTTTTTCTCTTTACCAGAAACGCCATTATGAAATTCGTATGTAAAATGACCCCTGATTTCGAAAATTTCGTTCATTTTTGATTCTATGGTACCGTTTTTGAGATATTTGCAATTTACCGTTATTCGAAAAAACCAAAAAGATGGCTCCCTTTAATTACGTATATCTCACGAACGGGTAAAGCAATTGCAAAAAAGTTTAAAGAATCGGATAGACGATAAAATTTGCTATAAACACATCATACATTATTTTTTGCTCAACGAGATATTTTTCGAGATATTAGCTTATCATTTCAGATTTTTGTTTTTTTTTTATGAAAAAATATGAAAAAATTACTTTTTGCGAGGGCAGCATTCCAAAACCACAACTTTTTATACAGATATTTTTTCTTTACGTAAAGCTCTGTTTAATTAGAAAAAAGATAAGCTATCATCGAAGAAAATCGATGCAAAAATACGTAAGTTATAAGCGATCAAATAAAAATACCCAGGTTGCGCAACTTCAATGTATGTATACATACATATATTAAAGGTATAAAGTGCAAATGGGATATTATCCTGATAAACGAATAACACCATAACAATGATAATACTTTTCCTTTAAATAAATCAAATAGTACTTTTAATACTCGAATTGTTTTATAGTAGGTAGAGTGGTTGCATCGAAAGGAAGAGTGGTTGGATTCGAAACTTGCTGTAGGCATGTAGTTATAAACATGTATTTCCGTCAGTTATGGGTAAGTATGCAGGTAGATTTTCAAATTATAAGACAGAAAATTTTTAAAGCCTACATCTAAAGCAGGTAGTATTTTACTTTTCCCAGCTTCGTATAAAAAGGAACCTTTCTGTCTAGGTAAGATTTGATTTTTTCAATTTTATTTTTGTTCCGAGTATAAATATGAGTTAATGCGCCTTGAAACCTCAAAACATCTGCAAGGCTCGCCGGAGATAGTTCAGTTCATAAGTCAAATTTCAAAACCGTGGTTTATTAAAAAAAATAAAATGAGTAAAAGGACGCGAGAATTTGTGTGTAATAACGATCCAGATATGTTCTGTTTCATGTGTGGCCAATATACTATCATAAGACGACGATGAGTGTTCTCAGATCATATGAAAACTTTATACTCCAAGTATTTTGGCATTGAGCCTAAAAATGCTGAAAAACCATGGACACCAAACACTTTGTGTACATCGTGTCGAGTAGAACTGATTCAGTCGGAATCAGGACAACAAATAAAATTTGATACAGCAATGATATGGAGAGAACCTACTTGCCATTCAATAGAGTGTTATATTTGTCAAACAAAAGTATTTGGCGTTGGAAGATCAAGAAGAGTAACCTATGCCAGCGTATCTACAGTGACATTACCAGTACTACATTCAACGGCAGTTGCGGATCCAGTTCCATTGTCAACAGTAATATCTGAGTGCGGGGAATCAAGTTGTACTGAATTTCGCATGGGAAACGAGAGAAACGTTCTGTCACAAGCACAACTTAATGATTGGATAAGAGATTTGGAACTATCCAAGGAAAAGGCCGAGATCTACACTTCTCGTATGCAACAATTTAAATTTGTGTCATCCGATGTTAAGGTGATATATTGTAGAACTCGTCACGAACCATTTTCCAAACACTATACCAAGAAAGACAGTATATGCTACTGCAACGACATTCCTGGTTTATTCAAAGAGTTTGGTCAAACATATGATTCAAAAGACTGGCGATTGTTCATAGACAGCAATAAACTGAGTTTGAAGGCTGTATTATTGCATATTGGTAACAAACAGCCTTCTATCCCGACCGTACATGCAGTAAATACAAAGGAAACCTACGAGGAAATGCAAAAACTACTCAAATTCATCAAATATGAAGAGCATGATTGGAAAATATGTTCTGATCTCAAAGTCGTTGCAATGCTATGCGATCTACAAAGTGGCTACACCAAGCACTGCTGCTTCCTTTGCAAGTGGGATAGCCGAGCTCGTAAGGACCACTACGTCAGAAAGGATTGGCCGGAAAGAGTCGAGTTTACCGTTGGTGTGGATAACATCAAATACACCCCTCTTGTCAAGAAAGAGAAAATCATACTTCCACCCTTACACATCAAGCTCGGTGTCATTAAAAATTTTGTTAAGGCTTTGGACAAAGAAGGCGGAGCATTCGACTATTTGAAAACAATTTTTCCAGATATTTCTCAAGCCAAGATAAAGGAAGGTATTTTTGTTGGACCACAAATAAAAAAGTTGATCAACAATAATCAATTCAAAAGACTACTCTCATCAGTTGAGGCAGCAGCGTGGGAAACCTTTGAAAAGTTCGTTGCTTCTTTTCTCAGTAGACACAAAAGCCCTAACTACGAGCAGATAGTGAACGACTTAATCAATAATTATGCGAAAATGGCTTAAAGGCTTATTAAAATTAGTTTCCCAAAATTCTATAACTTGTTTACCTAACTAATATTTTCTTTCCAGGCGTAAATATGTCCTTAAAAATTCGCTTTCTGCACTCACATTTGAGCTTTTTTCCGGCAAATCTTGGCGACGGAAGTGACGAACATGGCGAAAGGTTTAATCAGCAAATGAAATTAATTGAGAATCGATATCAAGGATTCTGGGACGTCGCAATGATGGGTGATTACTGCTGGTTTCTCATAAGAGAAACCGATCCGAAACTGAATAAGCGTCAAAGTAGAACACATAATTATTTCGACTACATAGTAAAATCAAATAAAGATTGTTAGAATATAGTATAAACATAAATAAATTTAAAAAAAAAGTTAAAAATATGGGTAATTTCGTTCATAAATTGAACTTTTAACTAAATAGAAACAGAGCATAGCTAGATATTTCACTCTTCTTTATACCATACATACGTTTTGAGGTATACGTTGAAATTGCGCAACCTGGGTATTTTTATTTGATCGCTTATAACTTACGCAGTTTTGCATCGATTTTCTTCGATAATAGCTTATCTTTTTTCTAATTAAACAGAGCTTTACGTAAAGAAAAAATATCTGGATAAAAAGTTGTCGTTTTGGAATGCTGCCCTCGCAAAAAGTAATTTTTTTCATATTTTTTCATAAAAAAAACAAAGATCTGAAATGATAAGCTAATATCTCGAAAACTATCTGGGTCAGCAAAAAACAATGTATAATGAGTTTATAGCAAATTTTATTATCTTTCCGATTCTGTAAACTTTTTTGCAATTGCTTGACCCGTTCGTAAGATATACGTAATTAAAGGGAGCCATCTGTTTGGTTTTTTCGAATAACGGTAAATTGCAAATATCTCAAAAACGGTACCATAGAATCAAAAATTAACTCGATTTTCGAAATCAGGGGGTGGTTTTACATACGAATTTCATAATTTAATTTGTCAAAATTGTTGTGCTAGGAACAAATTTTCAAATAAATACATATGTACATACATTCATACAATGTTAGGCTCAGTCCAAACTGATGTTTTCATGCCTTTTTATACAAGAATTCATTGTAAATAACCGCGTAGCTTCAGTTTCAGCCTAGTTCGACTGTCCACTACGTTAGGGTAGTAGCACACACGGTCATTTGTTCGACTGTCTTGGAAAAGCTTTTGCTTCACCAATTTCAGTGTTCTTGCGAAGGACAAAGCCTCACCTGGTTAATATGTATACACATTTGTAACAGAAGCCGAAACGTGTAGGTGATATTTAAGCTTGGTTGATAGGCTATAATCAATATGATTCACTCCAAGGGACTACTTGGGGATATGGCCGCCATATTTAGGAAATGTCAAACCGGGAGACTTGGGTGTTGAATGATGAAGCGTGAAAATCAAAAATAACATTTCAGACGCTATTTTATAGTTAAGCAAATAAAGTGATTTTTCAAACCCTTCTCATAATACGTGCATATATCATCAACTTAAGTATGAACTGAGAATGATTTCAAAGGAGTATTTAAACCCCTGGAACCAACTAAAAGATTTTGCATTTTGATTTCGCTTATTCTTTCATCCAATCTGCGTATAGAATTTTTTTTTAAATCGCCACCTTTTTCGGGCAACTTGTTTTTTTAAGAACTTGAGGACAATTTGAAAACATGTTCGACTTGGGTCATTTTATTTGAACTCATTGTTCTTTACTAGTTTTTTCAAAAAATTATGCAAAGTATTTAAATTTTTTATATAAAGTTTCTTTTAGTGCTATGTTTAAATAACTTGGTGAATTGGGTGATTCAAAATCCATGTTAAGCTGGCATTGAAAGCGACTGTTTTTTAAATAACTTTTGAATGAGTGGAAAGAGTTAAATTTCGCAATTGGATTCTTATAACTGGCAGTGATGGGCATCCGTTGATAACCCTTAACTCTTAAACGAGTAGAAAACATAGTGAGGCGCCGAATGCCGCCGCCGCCGGCGCCGCCGCGCCGATATTTTCGACAACCGGCGCCGGCGTGCGAAAAACTACGAAAATCGGCGGCGGCGGCGGCGTATAGCTCTACCGTAGACATTAAGCGGGTCGATTTATTAACCTACATATATCGCGCCATCGATTTTTCGATTGGTTTTGGGCTCAGGAAAAAAAGTTCCACTAAGCTTACCCAAAAAATTTTCGAGCCTGCAAAATTTGAGTTTTTTGACTTTTTTTCTTTGATTTTTAAGTTTTTTTTTCATGACCTACTTAAAAAATTTTCATTTGATTTTAAAATTTTCATGTATACCCTGTCCGACTCAAAATTGTCCGCTAAAAACTTTGGCGATAACAGTTTTTTGAAAAAAAAAAAATATTTTTTGGTTTTTCAAGTGTTTTGGTGAAAAAAATTTTTTTTTCGCCATTTTTTTTAAGGGTTTCTTCAGAAACGTGCAGAAGTGTTGCCGATGAAAACGAATTTGTCTCATAGTTCCTATCCCACTTAAAATTATGCGATAAAAACGTTGGCATTAACAGTTTAAAAAAAATTTGGTCGAAATCGATTTTTTTCATTTTCAAGGCTCCAGATCATTTTTTATGTATATGTTTCCGTTAGACCCACCAATAAGTATACCAAAATGAACAGGGGACGAGTCCGTCTGTCCGTTTGTTTGAACGCAAACTAGTCCCTCGCATATTTTGATGGGGGATTTGACATTTGTCGGAATCGACCGGATCGGACCACTATAGCATATATCTCCCATACAATCGATTGTTCAATAAGAGGGTTTTCGCCATTTCTGCCCCATTTCTGCCTCATTTTAACAGCTAGCAACATCACATTTTACCTCAAGCTTACGTATTGGGCATAGATGGTTGTCTGAAAAAATTGTATTTTTAAAAATCAAGTGATCGGGTATATTTGTTATTTTGACGTCTTTGCTTAAGATATCACACCTCTTATCGCCAAAGGATAGGGATAGTGATTAGGAAAGGATTAGGGATAATGATTTGGAAAGGGACTGATATAGCGATTGGATCCTTTATTTTTATACATATTCAGCAGGAGTCTAAAAAGAGCATTTGAAAAAAGTGTGTCGATTCCTTTATGTTCGGGTTAAGTTTAAGATTTTGATTGTATGAAATTTCTCAAAATGAGAAATAATGAAAAATATCCGTGGATAAGCAGAGTCTAATGAAATATTTTGTTTGAACCGTATTAGTGTAGTGTAATAAATATTACCAAATCGATGATTACATATATTTATGTCTGAAATAAGCCATAACTGATTGCCACAATAAATAATAACAAGTAAGGAAGGTTAAGTTCGGGTGTAACCGAACATTACACACTCAGTTGAGAGCTATGGTGACAACATAAGGGAAAATATCCATGTAGGAAAATGAACCGAGGGAAACCCTGGAATGTGTTTGTATGACATGTGTATCAAATGAAAGGTATTAAAGAGTATTTTAAGAGGGAGTGGGCCATAGTTCTATAGGTGGACGCCATTTAGGGATATCGCCACAAAGGTGGATCAGGGTTGACTCTAGAATGCGTTTGTACGATATGGGTATCAAATGAAAGGTGTTAATGAGTATTTTAAAAGGGAGTAATCCTTAGTTCCATAGGTGGACGCCGTTTCGAGATATCGCCATAAAGGTGGACCAGGGGTGACCCTAGAATTTGTTTGTACAATATGGGTATCAAAAGAAAGGTGTTAATGAGTATTTTAAAAGGGAGTGATGCTTAGTTCCACAGGTGGAAGCCGTTTCGAGATATCGCCATAAAGGTGGACCAGGTGTGACCCTAGAATTTGTTTGTACGATATGGGTATCAAATTAAAGGTATTAATGAGGGTTTTAAAAGGGAGTGGTGGTAGTTGTATAGGTGGTCGCCTTTTCGAGATATCGCCATAAGGGTGGACCAGGGGTGACTCTAGAATGCGTTTGTACGATATGGGTATCAAATGAAATGTGTTAATGAGTATTTTAAAAGGGAGTAATCCTTAGTTCCATGGGTGGACGCCGTTTCGAGATATCGCCATAAAGGTGGACCAGGGGTGACCCTAGAATTTGTTTGTACAATATGGATATCAAAAGAAAGGTGTTAATGAGTATTTTAAAAGGGAGTAATCCTTAGTTCCATAGGTGGACGCCGTTTCGAGATATCGCCACAAAGGTGGACCAGGGGTGACCCTAGAATTTGTTTGTACAATATGGGCATCAAACGAATGGTGTTAATGAGTATTTTAAAAGGGAGTGGGCCTTAGTTCTATAGGTGGACGCCGTTTCGAAATATCGCCATAAAGGTGGACCAGGGGGGACTCTAGAATGTGTTTGTACGATATGGGTATCAAACCAAAGGTATTAATGAGGGTTTTAAAAGGGAGTGGTGGTTGTTGTATAGGTGGTCGCCTTTTCGAGATATCGCCATAAAGGTGGACCAGGGGTGACTCTAGAATGCGTTTGTACGATATGGGTATCAAATGAAAGGTGTTAATGAGTATTTTAAAAGAGAGTAATCCTTAGTTCCATAGGTGGACGCCGTTTCGAGATATCGCCATAAAGGTGGACCAGGGGTGACCCTAGAATTTGTTTGCACAATATGGGTATCAAAAGAAAGGTGTTAATGAGTATTTTAAAAGGGAGTAATCCTTAGTTCCATAGGTGGACGCCGTTTCGAGATATCGCCATAAAGGTGGACCAGGGGTGACCCTAGAATTTGTTTGTACAATATGGGCATCAAACGAAAGGTTTTAATGAGTATTTTAAAACGGAGTGGGCCTTAGTTCTATAGGTGGACGCCGTTTCGAAATATCGCCATAAAGGTGGACCAGGGGTGACTCTAGAATGTGTTTGTATGATATGGGTATCAAATTAAAGGTATTAATTAGGGTTTTAAAAGGGAGTGGTGGTTGTCGTATAGGTAGTCGCATTTTCGAGATATCGCCATAAAGGTGGACCAGGGGTGACCCTAGAATTTGTTTGTACAATATGGGTATTAAAAGAAAGGTGTTAATGAGTATTTTAAAAGGGAGTAATCCTTAGTTCCATAGGTGGACGCCGTTTCGAGATATCGCCATAAAGGTGGAGCAGGGGTGACCCTAGAATTTGTTTGTACAATATGGGTATCAAAAGAAAGGTGTTAATGAGTATTTTAAAAGGGAGTAATCCTTAGTTCCATAGGTGGACGTCGTTTCGAGATACCGCCATAAAGGTGGACCACGGGTGACTCTATAATTCGTTTGTGCAATATGGGTATCAAACGAAAGGTGTTAATGAGTATTTTAAAAGGGAGGGGGCCTTAGTTCTATAGGTGGACGCCTTTTCGAGGTATCGCAATAAAGGTGGACCAGGGGTGACTCTAGACTTTGTTTGTACGATATGGGTATCAAATGAAAGGTGTTAATGAGTATTTTTAAAAGGGAGTGGGCCTTCGTTCTATAGGTGTTCACCTTTTCGAGATATCGCCATAAAGGTGGACCAGGGGTGACTTTAGAATATGTTTGTACGATATGGGTATCAAATGAAAGGTGTTAATGAGTATTTTAAAAGGGCGTGGGGCTTAGTTCTATAGGTGGACGCCTTTTCGAGATATCGCCATAAAGGTGGACCAGGGGTGACTCTAGAAAGTGTTTGTACGATATGGTTATCAAATTAAAGGTATTAATGAGAGTTTTAAAAAGGAGTGGTGGTAGTTGTATGTGTGAAGGCGTTTTCCAGATATCGACCAAAATGTGGACCAGGGTGACCCAGAACATCATCTGTTGGATACAGCTAATTTATTTATATATGTAATACCTGCCAAGATTTTAAGGGTTTTTTATTTCGCCCTGCAGAACTTTTTCATTTTCTTCTACTTAATATGGTAGGTGTCACAACCATTTTATAAAGTTTTTTCTAAAGTTATATTTCGCGTCAATAAACCAATCCAATTACCTCACCATGTTTCATCCCTTTTTTCGTATTTGGTATAGAATTATGGCATTTTTTTCATTTTTCGTAATTTTCGATATCGAAAAAATGGGCGTGGTCATTGTCGGATTTCGTTTTTTTTTCATACCAAGATAAAGTGAGTTCAAGTAAGTACGTGAACTAAGTTCATTAAAGATATGTCGATTTTTGCTCAAGTTATCGTGTTAACGGCCATGCGGAAGGACAGACGAACGACTGTGTATAAAAACTGGGCGTGGCATCAACCAATTTCGCCCGTTTTCACAGAAAACAGTTAACATCATAAAATCTATGCCCCTACCAAATTTCAAAAGGATTGGTTAATTTTTGTTCGACTTATGGCGTTAAAAGTATCCTAGACAAATTAAATGAAAAAGGGCGGAGCCGCGCCCATTTTGAAATTTTCTTTTATTTTGGTATTTTGTTGCACCATATCATTACTGGAGTTGAATGTTGACATAATTTACTTATATACTGTAAAAATATTAAATTTTTTATTAAATTTTACTTAAAAAAATTTTTTTTTTTAAAAGTGGGCGTGGTCCTTCTCCGATTTTGCTAATTTTTATTAGGCGTACATATAGTAATAGGAGTAACGTCCCTGCCAAATTTCATCATGATAGCTTCAACGAATGACCAATTACAGCTTGCAAAAGTTTTAAATTACCTTCTTTTAAAAGTGGGCGGTGCCACGCCCATTGTCCAAAATTTTACTAATTTTCTATTCTGCGTCATAAATTCAACTCATCTACCAAGTTTCGTCGCTTTGTCTGTCTTTGGTAATGAATTATCGCACTTTTTCGGTTTTTCGAAATTTTCGATATCGAAAAAGTGGGCGTGGTTATAGTCCGATATCGTTCATTTTAAATAGCGATCTGAGATGAGTGCTCAGGAAACTACATACCAAATTTCATCAAGATACCTCAAAATTTACTCAAGTTATCGTGTTAACGGACGGACGGACGGACGGACATGGCTCAATCAAATTTTTTTTCGATCCTGATTATTTTGATATATGGAAGTCTATATCTATCTCGATTCCTTTATATATGTACAACCAACCGTTATCCAATCAAACTTAATATACTCTGTGAGCTCTGCTCAACTGAGTATAAAAATTGATGTTTTGCTACAATCAAAATTAAAAAGTTTCTACAAAACGTTTAGGACTAGGCTTATATACGAGTACATATATATATATTTTTTTGTTTGTTTGTTTGTGGATTTGTCTGTATTCATATGAATGCAGCTGCTTGACCACGCCAGGCACAAAATCAGTAATATGTGTTTCAAAATCTGATAAGTGGCTTGTTGCCATGTTTTTTCCACTATCCCGTTATGTTAAGTTACGTATATAAAACGCGTTTGGTTTTTAAATGGCACTACGCCAGATTTCAAATCTCACTGATTTCTGTTGGGTGTGCAAAAACCGCCCTAACTCCAGGTTAGGGAAGCATTGCATCTTCCAACTCTGCAAAAACGCCAGAATGGAGCACAGAAGCCAATCTTTAGGCCTCTTTTAATTTTCAGCTCAACCAAAAAAGTCCGAAAAAATTGCAGTTGAACCGAGAATGACACTCACGTCCACACAGCCGAAAAGACAGGAACGGAATGGATATACGAGTATATGATAAAAAATTTTACTTTAAAAGGATGCAACCAGTTTTGAATTCTTTGAAGATCAAACGATCTATGATAAAATGATTATCAGATAAAAGGAAATTTACGAGATATTCATAAAAAAACAGCTGTTTTCTGGTATATGTCTCTACTCACTATCTCAGAAGCGGTTCCATCGTTTTGAATAAAACTTGGTAATGATAGCTATACAAAAATGCTGTCACTGGGGACTATTTTTTTTAAGTTGCCAACTATTTGAAATCATAATCACAGTCCATCCCGACAACTGATTTTATAGTATATATACATATTTTATAATATTGTAACGAATTTACTGCAAATCCTCTTATTCGCAACCTTCTACTAACGTTCACATCGCTAAACTGTTGAATAAATAACTCCAATATTTAATAATGCAAAATGGCCTTTATTAAAGAACTTCACAATTACACTGATACTTCACAACCAATAGCTTGCTTAAATGAAACTGATTGTCGCGCCTCCACTGTTGCTGCCTTTTTATACTCTGTGACTTCTCGTTCGCATCTTCTAGGCGCTTCCATTTCCAGAATCTACTAGTTGGCCATCAGCTATAAAATTACTACGTTTTTAGCTTCTTATATGCGCGTGTATGTGTGAACACAATACTTTTGGGAGCATCTCAGATAAGATATCTGCATGTGTTTGTATGTGTGAGCGACACTTGCACAACCATTGCATACTTTCGGGAGTATCTCAGATTTATGCATGTGGTTGTGCGTTGCTGCTCCGCTGCGTGTATGTACATATGTGTAGACATAATGATTGAATTATTATTGTGCATGCAAGTCACTGCTTAGCATCGGCTTAGAGGTGATAGTATCCCTTAGTGCTGCTAATATTCGTTACAATATAATTTTGTTCAATTTGTATGCTTCTAAGGTGTTAATGAGTATTTTAAAAGGGAGTAATCCTTAGTTCCATAGGTGGACGTCGTTTCGAGATACCGCCATAAAGGTGGACCACGGGTGACTCTATAATTCGTTTGTGCAATATGGGTATCAAACGAAAGGTGTTAATGAGTATTTTAAAAGGGAGGGGGCCTTAGTTCTATAGGTGGACGCCTTTTCGAGGTATCGCAATAAAGGCGGACCAGGGGTGACTCTAGACTTTGTTTGTACGATATGGGTATCAAATGAAAGGTGTTAATGAGTATTTTTAAAAGGGAGTGGGCCTTCGTTCTATAGGTGTTCGCCTTTTCGAGATATCGCCATAAAGGTGGACCAGGGGTGACTTTAGAATATGTTTGTACGATATGGGTATCAAATGAAAGGTGTTAATGAGTATTTTAAAAGGGCGTGGGGCTTAGTTCTATAGGTGGACGCCTTTTCGAGATATCGCCATAAAGGTGGACCAGGGGTGACTCTAGAAAGTGTTTGTACGATATGGTTATCAAATTAAAGGTATTAATGAGAGTTTTAAAAAGGAGTGGTGGTAGTTGTATGTGTGAAGGCGTTTTCCAGATATCGACCAAAATGTGGACCAGGGTGACCCAGAACATCATCTGTTGGATACAGCTAATTTATTTATATATGTAATACCTGCCAAGATTTTAAGGGTTTTTTATTTCGCCCTGCAGAACTTTTTCATTTTCTTCTACTTAATATGGTAGGTGTCACAACCATTTTATAAAGTTTTTTCTAAAGTTATATTTCGCGTCAATAAACCAATCCAATTACCTCACCATGTTTCATCCCTTTTTTCGTATTTGGTATAGAATTATGGCATTTTTTTCATTTTTCGTAATTTTCGATATCGAAAAAATGGGCGTGGTCATTGTCGGATTTCGTTTTTTTTTCATACCAAGATAAAGTGAGTTCAAGTAAGTACGTGAACTAAGTTCATTAAAGATATGTCGATTTTTGCTCAAGTTATCGTGTTAACGGCCATGCGGAAGGACAGGCGAACGACTGTGTATAAAAACTGGGCGTGGCATCAACCAATTTCGCCCGTTTTCACAGAAAACAGTTAACATCATAAAATCTATGCCCCTACCAAATTTCAAAAGGATTGGTTAATTTTTGTTCGACTTATGGCGTTAAAAGTATCCTAGACAAATTAAATGAAAAAGGGCGGAGCCGCGCCCATTTTGAAATTTTCTTTTATTTTGGTATTTTGTTGCACCATATCATTACTGGAGTTGAATGTTGACATAATTTACTTATATACTGTAAAAATATTAAATTTTTTATTAAATTTTACTTAAAAAAATTTTTTTTTTAAAAGTGGGCGTGGTCCTTCTCCGATTTTGCTAATTTTTATTAGGCGTACATATAGTAATAGGAGTAACGTCCCTGCCAAATTTCATCATGATAGCTTCAACGAATGACCAATTACAGCTTGCAAAAGTTTTAAATTACCTTCTTTTAAAAGTGGGCGGTGCCACGCCCATTGTCCAAAATTTTACTAATTTTCTATTCTGCGTCATAAATTCAACTCATCTACCAAGTTTCGTCGCTTTGTCTGTCTTTGGTAATGAATTATCGCACTTTTTCGGTTTTTCGAAATTTTCGATATCGAAAAAGTGGGCGTGGTTATAGTCCGATATCGTTCATTTTAAATAGCGATCTGAGATGAGTGCTCAGGAAACTACATACCAAATTTCATCAAGATACCTCAAAATTTACTCAAGTTATCGTGTTAACGGACGGACGGACGGACGGACGGACGGACGGACATGGCTCAATCAAATTTTTTTTCGATCCTGATTATTTTGATATATGGAAGTCTATATCTATCTCGATTCCTTTATATATGTACAACCAACCGTTATCCAATCAAACTTAATATACTCTGTGAGCTCTGCTCAACTGAGTATAAAAATTGATGTTTTGCTACAATCAAAATTAAAAAGTTTCTACAAAACGTTTAGGACTAGGCTTATATACGAGTACATATATATATATTTTTTTTTTTTTGTTTGTTTGTGGATTTGTCTGTATTCATATGAATGCAGCTGCTTGACCACGCCAGGCACAAAATCAGTAATATGTGTTTCAAAATCTGATAAGTGGCTTGTTGCCATGTTTTTTCCACTATCCCGTTATGTTAAGTTACGTATATAAAACGCGTTTGGTTTTTAAATGGCACTACGCCAGATTTCAAATCTCACTGATTTCTGTTGGGTGTGCAAAAACCGCCCTAACTCCAGGTTAGGGAAGCATTGCATCTTCCAACTCTGCAAAAACGCCAGAATGGAGCACAGAAGCCAATCTTTAGGCCTCTTTTAATTTTCAGCTCAACCAAAAAAGTCCGAAAAAATTGCAGTTGAACCGAGAATGACACTCACGTCCACACAGCCGAAAAGACAGGAACGGAATGGATATACGAGTATATGATAAAAAATTTTACTTTAAAAGGATGCAACCAGTTTTGAATTCTTTGAAGATCAAACGATCTATGATAAAATGATTATCAGATAAAAGGAAATTTACGAGATATTCATAAAAAAACAGCTGTTTTCTGGTATATGTCTCTACTCACTATCTCAGAAGCGGTTCCATCGTTTTGAATAAAACTTGGTAATGATAGCTATACAAAAATGCTGTCACTGGGGACTATTTTTTTTAAGTTGCCAACTATTTGAAATCATAATCACAGTCCATCCCGACAACTGATTTTATAGTATATATACATATTTTATAATATTGTAACGAATTTACTGCAAATCCTCTTATTCGCAACCTTCTACTAACGTTCACATCGCTAAACTGTTGAATAAATAACTCCAATATTTAATAATGCAAAATGGCCTTTATTAAAGAACTTCACAATTACACTGATACTTCACAACCAATAGCTTGCTTAAATGAAACTGATTGTCGCGCCTCCACTGTTGCTGCCTTTTTATACTCTGTGACTTCTCGTTCGCATCTTCTAGGCGCTTCCATTTCCAGAATCTACTAGTTGGCCATCAGCTATAAAATTACTACGTTTTTAGCTTCTTATATGCGCGTGTATGTGTGAACACAATACTTTTGGGAGCATCTCAGATAAGATATCTGCATGTGTTTGTATGTGTGAGCGACACTTGCACAACCATTGCATACTTTCGGGAGTATCTCAGATTTATGCATGTGGTTGTGCGTTGCTTCTCCGCTGCGTGTATGTACATATGTGTAGACATAATGATTGAATTATTATTGTGCATGCAAGTCACTGCTTAGCATCGGCTTAGAGGTGATAGTATCCCTTAGTGCTGCTAATATTCGTTACAATATAATTTTGTTCAATTTGTATGCTTCTGTAACTTATCTGTAATCCGTACTATATTTAGTCTGATTAATTGTTAAATTTGTAGACTAATAAATAAATAAATAAAATAAATACTTGATAGTTTAATTTGATATAGCAAAATGAGTTATCAAGGAAAAAGAGTTAAACATTGTTTAAGTTTAAAAGTTAATTCACTGTTTCCACCTGTTTGAAATTACGAAGAAAAATGTTATCATAATCATAAAGATTTTTCAAGCTATTTTTGAGAAAAGTTATCACTCAACCTAAAAAAACAAATTAAGAGTTGTCGTTGTTTTTACAGTGCATCGACCCATTCAATAGGTGCGGTCACTCACAAATTCCTCTAACGGAAGTGCAAGGAAACTAGCAGTTTCAAAAGCGTGGGCCCATAAGGATGCTGCTGTTAGAGGCGTAAGAATTGAAAATATGGTTTGTGTGATGTAGGGCATACATTACGTATGTCGTGGTTGATTCTGGACAAGTCAGAGTTAAAGCTGTTACAGTATCCAGAACGAAGTTGGGCCAAAAGGACTCGTGTCTCCCCTCATAGTCTGCTTTCTTCTTCTGCAGAAGGTGCTTACCGATACTATGTTGATTAGGCCCTCCTTATGCTTATGTTGGTCAAACGGCTGTGTAGATAAGTGGCGGTTATCAACATGGTGCTTAAGGAGATATTGCCCTAACCCTTTTGGAATGTCCAGGTTTGTGACAGGTAGTAGGTAGTATTGCCACTTATATTCTTCAAACGCAAAACCTTTGTTTTTCATAATAACTATACTTTTTTAATAAATACATATGTATGCATAAAAAAATATGTTCTACTTACGGTTCTCTGAGTACTGGAGCAATTTTATAAATACAATCCAGGAATTGTTGGTCCCAACACCAAACACTCGGCTTCAACGGTTGACTATTTACGTTTAATATACGAAATAGGATGCACATGATGACCGCAATAGCGGTTAGGAATGCTGTAGACATTTTAGCTATAAGTTTGATCAGATGTAGATGATCGAAGGAGAAGAGTGTAAAATCGGTGAGTATCTGTATAAGTTCGTTTTTCGATTTTACGAGATCATCAAGAAATAGTTGTAAACGTAGCAATAATTTTGGAGGCATGCACGAATGGGAGGTGGATGTCGTAGGTACGAAAATTTCGTGAGTTAATTTTAATTATATGTAAGAAACAAATTGTAAGTATACATAAATATTATTATAATACAGATAATTGTTGTCAAGTCTTGCAGATTGTTATACGAAATTAGCCTGTGAAGAATATTGTTATATTTTTTCGCTTTCTAATAATTTGAATGGGCGGTAGCCAGCCTTAGACCAATGTTGCATCCTTATAAGCAGCAAATGTCTACCAACAATAAGCTCTCTGAAGGGTCAGGTGCTTTGGGATGCACATGCCTGGGCGAAAGTCAAAGCGCAAAAAACCAATTTAGTATTATTTACTGAGAAATATAATGACCCTAATTGGACTAAGCCTAAAATGGCATGGTTAAACCTACAAAAAAGTACAGCATAAAATATCGAGCAATTATGCTAGATAGATGGGGAGAGCGACAACAGCGAACGAAGGAAGTCTTCGTGGCATGCAAGGGGATGCTAGGACGCACGTTGGGTCTGCCGCCCAAACTCTCTCATTGGGTAATTACGGCGATTGTCAAGCTCATACTTACTATGGGGTTTTTGTTCACTGGACAGCAACACAAAAATGCACGTTTCCAAGAAACTTAATGTGCTGTGCAGATAATCAATGATTACCATACCGAGTACCGTAAAAACTACATCGATAGCAGCATCTCACAAATGTGCTTATATCTCTAATGAGAGACTAGGTAAAGCTCACGATGGTCACAATAACTGAGCCTCGTCAGTAAGAGTAGATGTAGGAACATCTTATGGAACGACGTTCGGTATTTGTGTCCTGCGCTCGCGAAGTTCAGGCCCCAGCTACTAGGGGCGGCAGTTGCCAGATCTCAAGGCAGCTATTAAGGTAGTTTCTTGAAAATGACTGTTATTTGCTAAAAGATGGAGTTATATTTTAATGTAAATCTTAGTAACTATTTGAATTTTCTTTGTTTGGGCGCATATAGCTTCTCCAACCCCATTGCCAACCTCACCTACCTATAACGATTCCTGTTTCTTTAACAGCCAAGGCTCTGACGACCCCAAGTTCCTCATGTATCTAGGGGGTGGGAGGGCGGTGTGGCCTTGAAGGTTTCATGTCTTCATACTAAATCGTTGCCGAGATGGTCGGGCTAGTACCTTCATGGTGCTTGTTACCGGAACGTACCGGATCTGCATCCGGTAGGAGACCACCAATATCGATAACACTTCCCAAGGCCTTCTTACCACACACATGCTTACCGCGGAAGTATTCTTAGCTCCGTACGCCAATTGCTGTTAGTTAGCTTTCACAGCTTCCAAAAACTCTAAATTGGAGCGACCACTAGACAAGTCATCGAAGCCCTCTAGCGAAAATCCAAGGAATCTGGCCTTTTCAAGATGGTATATGTAGCTCTACTGTTGTAGAAGGCATTGGGACTAAAAAGATATTTTTAGTTAAAGTATGCCTAGCTCAGTAGCAAGTGTGCTTCTAAAAGAATTAGTTAATGAAATCTGACCGGGCGAGACTCGTAAAAGGAATTTACCGACTTTGTGCTGTTGCGGAAGCTCTAAACCTATAAAGCTTTGTATTGCGCTTATCGTCATAATCCCGTCCCATATCGTCATAATGCTTACTGATATCCTCCCTTATTTGCTATGCAGCATCAAGCTCTTGTTCGTTTGAATTCCGAACTACTTCTTGCTTTTTTGTAGAGAGAAAGATACTCTCTGAAGGTTATGATCGCCCGTAGCCGGCCCGGCATTTTACGGCAATTAGTATCATTTAGCTATTAAGCTATTCTTCTGAATACGGAAATGAAGTTCAGGTTTTTTTTTTTTCACAGAGATATTCCGCGCCAGTGTTCTGACATGCCTGGAGGAGGGTCCTTCAGTTTGGAAGACTCATGATAGTGTCGATTATAGTGCAGTTCTGCGGATAGGAAAAAATGGTTAATCTCTTTGAGATCAAGCTACTGTTGTTGTTGGTGTTGAAGCAGTGTTTCGCCCCATCCAATAGGTCTGACCGATCACAAATTGTCATCAATGTCCTCTAACGGGAGTCCGAGGAAACTTGCATTTTCAATAGGGGTGGACCATAATGAGAGAGGTTCCACTTTACAAGCTGCTCTTTTGTCGCCAAGAATTCGGTTTTCATTTCCTAAAAAGCAGAAGGGTTAGTACCCCTTAGTCTTACTTACTTAATTGGCGCTTAACCGTCTAAACGGTTATGGCCGTCCAACAAGGCGCTCCTTCGCTCCACCAACCGGCGCCAATTGGTCACACCAAGGGAGTTTAAATCGTTTTCCACCTGGTCCTTCCAACAGAGTGGGGGCCGCCCTCTACCTCTGCTTCCATAGGCGGGTTCCGATAGACACTTTCTTGGCCGGAGCATCATCATTCATTCGCATAACATGGCCTAGCCAGCGCAGCCGCTGCGTTTTAATTCGCTGGACTATGTTGATGTCTGCGTATAGCTCGTACAGCTCATCATTAAATCTTCTTCGGTAGTCGCCATCGCCAACGCGTAGAGGTCCATAAATCTTTCGAAGAACTTTTCTCTCGAACACTCCCAAAGCTGCTTCATCTGCTGTTGTCATGGTCCATTCTTCTGCCCCATATAGCAGGACGGGTACGATAAGTGACTTGTAGAGTATGATTTTCGCTCGCCGAGAGAGGACTTTACTTTTCAATTGCCTGCCCCTTAGTCTAGTTTTTGATTTTTTCAGGTCCGCCTACGAAGCATGTATGTATATATGTATATCTTGATATGTAGAAATTGAGACATTATGCGGGGCGGATATCCTTTATGTTTCGACAGTCGGGGTAATTCTATACGACAGCATGACGCTCTTAATACACGTCATAAAATATCGGGAGGGGTGTCAAAATACGAGTTTTGGTCCACGGGTCACGAATCAGAAAACGAATCATAAAAGTGTATCGTTTAGAATTACCAAATTACCGCCGGCCTCTCAGGAATGCGCCGTTCCACCAAGCCCCTCAACTCAATTTGGCCGTCCTATAGGCTGACTACCACCTGTATCAATCTATCATATCGGTTATGTATGTTTGTACTAATTATATTGCACCAGTCACTTTACAATGTAAATCACACAACAGCCGGTAGTAAATTATAATTTATCGAATCCCCCCGGCTCTTCACAAACACCGACCCTGCACCTTATTGGTTTTGTAATTTTTATTTTTATGCGTTAAGCTTCACAGTACTTTCAGTGCAATTATCTTCCTTTATTGAATGCACTATTTATTTTATAAAAAACAAAACCAGAAAAAATGCTTTTCTGCATTTGCCAACAACACCCAATTTTGTTGCATTCGGTGCGCTTTCGAAATTTAATTACGCGTTTATTATGCCATGTAGTTCATATAGATTTTTAATTTGTTTCTTCTGTTTTTATTAGTACATGCAAATTTTGCAAAGAAAAACGCACTTAAAAAAAGATTGTAGTTTCGTAATATTTGGTAATTTCTATTTTTGTGCTTTTTGTTAAATGCTTTTCACCGTTTTCGTTTTTCTAGAATGCTCACATGTTTGGTATTATTACAACTTAATTAAGCAAACAAAAACTCACAGTAAAATTTCGGCCCTCACAAATTTTGATTAATTTCACGGGAAATTTTCACACCCCGAAATCTATGTATTTTTGGAATTTTATTTGTTTTCTTTATACTTTTCCTTAGAAAAAATCACAACTGCTCCGCTCAAAGATTCTCAAATTTGTATTGCAAAAACATCCAATTAGATTTTTTGGTTAAGTAACAGGGTTGCCTTTTTACATATAAAATAACGTGTATGTCATAGCTCACAAAACTCCGACGTAAAGAAACTTAAAGGGCAAATTAATGATGACTTATAACCATAAAGCCATAACCAGATAAAACAGCTGATCGAACCTACCTTAAGCTGGAGACATTGGTGCTTTATCGGTAACCGTAACGGTAACCTTATAACAGCTGATTCGACCAACCTTATGAGAATCAATGCAATCGATTATTGGTGCCGCTAAGGTCGTAACCGTATCGTAGCCAACCAATTGGGTTTTGGTTTACCGTCGTAACGATAAACAGCTGATTACGTTAGGGATACGGATACAGCGATACGACATACGGCACCAATGACTCCGGCTTTAGGGAAATGAATGTAATCGATTAATGGTGCCACACCATAATACTAGGTTCAAACACACACCAAATTGGCAATTTATACTATTTGGGCAATTTATTACGCAATTTGTCATATAATAAATTGTAATAATAAATTGCCAATTTAAAAAAAATTGCGTAATAAATTGTTTCAAACTGCAAATGCAACATTGTAAAGTGTGTTTATTGAGTATATTTAAACGTCAGTTACGCATGGCTGAACTATATGGTTGGCTCATCTCATCAGCTGATTTTATGTCTTTCATTTCACTGGAGTAGGTATTGTCAAAAGAAGATGGCAAACTCAAAATGAAACCAAAACATTGAACACATTTTCTTACAACACACAAAAATTTCAAAGTTTTATGTTTTCATTCCATTTCATTCGCCTAATATCAACACGCACATTTTGATAGTCTGAATAAAGGTATGTTCTTGCTGTAGAGATGAGGCAACCAGCTATCAAATTACTATTGTGTAAGCTAAATCGAGTTGTATAAACAGCACTCAATTCAAATCAAAATTTCCTCAATTTGTTTTTCTGTTTGAACATAGTATAACGCTAACGCCATAACCATACCATAGTCAACCAATTGGTTTTTGGTTTCTCGCCATATCCATAACCTAAAAATATTTGACTTGGTGAATTTAATAACTTTTTGTAGATTTTATTTATTGTTTTGGATACGTTATGACTAAGAGACTTATTTTTTGTGGAATATGCTTTTAATTTTTTGCGTTTTCGTCATTTTTAAGAAATTTTCACGACTTTTAGGTTAAGGCACCATTAATCGATCACATTGGAGATGGTTATGGATATGGGTATGGTTACGACTACGGCGTTAGAGTTAAGGAAGTTAAATTCACACTTAAGCTGGAGACATTGGTGCTTTATCGGTAACCGTATCGGTAACCTTTTAACAGCTTATTCGACCAATCTTATGAGAATCAATGCAATCGATTATTGGTGCCGCTAAGGTCAATCAAATTTTTTATTGGGAGCCATTGGAAGGTTAGGTGGAACTGGCCGGTCCATGAGGACCTCACAAAGACTGAAAGAGTCCGTAGTGTTACCAGAAGTTTGTTTTGGTAACAGTCTAGTTGAGGGGTCGCCTGCTAATACGCTACTAAAAATATCGCGAAAGGTGTCAAACGGCCCGTCTTGATATCAGAATTAATAATGCGAAGGCGTAAAAGAAAATTTTGACTCGTTCAAAAGATATTAACGAAAAACCGACAAATGACCCGCTGGTCCCTCCGAAACCGGGGGTGGTATCCATAGTATTTTTTTGCAGAACGCCTTTCTGCATTGGCGGCATTAGCGGCCTTGGGACCCTGGGTGGCTCCAACACTGGTTTTGAGACCAAAACTATATCCTTTAACGACCAAACTGAAAACCCTATCAAAAACCAGGATCTATGTTATAAAATAAGTCCGTCCTCTTGGAAAATACTAGAAGCTTTTTAGGAATTAAACCACTTGCTGCTTCTAGATCTGACTGCTATCACTGACCAAGCCTAATTTAAAGGCATGTGACGCCAGAAGGCAGTGTGCAGTCAGAATACCCGTCATGTGTTTACAGTCCTCCCTTTTTAATGATAGAAGCAACTGTTAGTCTACGGTTGTAATACCTACACATAATCTTTAACACATTACAGCCCCGCGCTCGAACCCACGCCTTTCCCGCTATTGCTCTTAAAATTTTACATGAATAAGACACTGTTGTGAATTTCCCAACAGAAAAATTGACTTAGCCCAAGGATCCTACAGTATTATAAAAATAATTAATTAAATGTTTGGGTTCCCAGGTATCCCTATAGCAATATCATGTCGAATCATGCATCCTTTTTATTTTTCGAACTTTTTCCATAAAAGTCCACATATAAAAGTGAAATATGTATTTTTAATTTTTGGAGTCCGATAGAACTAGTTAAACTCGGCGGGGACTTCTCTTTTGGCCTTAAAAGATAGAAGTCCGGATTTAACTTTTATTTCCGGACTTTTATTTTTAAAAGTCTGAGTTTAACCAAAGAGGATAGATATTATATATATATTTATCCTCTTTGGCCTTAGTATATCTATCCTCTTTGCTACCCTGCAAAAATTGTTGGATTACGTGTTCCATTTTCTTCATGTTGGAGTACTCTAAAAATATTCCTTTGCAATTCGTTTGCGGACCACCATCAGCCGATCATTGCTCGTTTTTTAACGACCGTGATCACGATACGATGACGATCGAACAGAGTTGCCAAAAGTAAAATATTGCATACAAATAACTGATAATAAAATTTTACTATGGCAACTCTGATAAAATGCAACCGCGCACTGGTTTTAAGCTGGAGTCATTGGTGCCGTTTGTCGTATCGCTGTAGTCGTATCCCTAACGTAATCAGCTGTTTATCGTTACGACGGTAAAGCTGGAGACATTGGTGCTTTATCGGTAACCGTATCGGTAACCTTTTAACAGCTGATTCGACCAACCTTATGAGAATCAATGCAATCGATTATTGGTGCCGCTAAAGCCGGAGTCATTGGTGCCGTATGTCGTATCGCTGTATCCGTATCCCTAACGTAATCAGCTGTTTATCGTTACGACGTTAAACCAAACCCCAATTGGTTGGCTACGATACGGTTACGACCTTAGCGGCAACAATAATCGATTGCATTGATTCTCATAAGGTTGGTGGAATCAGCTGTTATAAGGCTACCGATACGGTTACCGATAAAGCCCCAATGTCTCCAGCTTAAGGTCGTAACCGTATCGTAGCCAACCAACTGGGTTTTGGTTTACCGTCGTAATGATAAACAGCTAATTACGTTAGGGATACGGATACAGCGATACGACATACGGCACCAATGACTCCGGCTTAAACCAAAACCCAATTGGTTGGCTACGATACGGTTACGACCTTAGCGGCACCAATAATCGATTGCATTGATTCTCATAAGGTTGGTCGAATCAGCTGTTAAAAGGTTGCCGATACGGTTACCGATAAAACACCAATGTCTCCAGCTTTATGCATGGTTCAATTATACAGGTTGGCTCATCTCATCAGCTGATTTTATTTATGTCATTGCATGGTCGAAGGGATTGTCAAAAGGAGATGGCAAACTCAAAATGAAACCAACACATTGGCAACATTTTACTTACACATACAAAAATTGCTAAGTTTTATGTTTCCATTCCATACCATTCGCAACAACACCAATACACAGATTTTGACAATTTGAACAGACATATTTTGTTGCTTTACAGATGAGCCAACCATGTATAGTTGAACCAGGTTTTATGTATACATACTATAGAATAGAGAAATATTAGTTTCTTTATTCACGCAAATGCTAAATAACATAAGAATATTCGTAGTAAAAAATATAAAAGTTGTATTCCCCTCTTCATTTACCTTCATTTTAAATTAAATCACTCCGATAATTCTTTCCGACACAATTCCTCTTTAGTACTTTGGCATATGATCCTCTGTGGGTGCTCCATGGAGTACTACAGTGAAAGTACTTTGGAAAGTACTCTGACGTATGTACTCTATGGAATACTCACAAACAAAGCGAGAGTGGGATCACCTACTCCTCTCCTAGGACATCGCAATGTTAATTGGAGCACATTTTTTGTATGAATACAGATTAGTTTTGGAATACTCCAATACTCCCAAAGGAGTATTCCTTACATTATTTATGGAGTACTCGCGTTTTTTGACGGGTATGATATCTTTTGCAACAGCCATCATCCGGTGGCAAAGATCCTGAGCCAGATAAATAATTTTGCATGTAAATGCAACAACAAAGATTTGAGCCAGATAAATCCAGATAGAAGTTTGATTCAATTTGTGAGCCAGATAATTTGTTAATTACTTGTCTTTAGTTTGGTAACGCTGCCTTTAATAAACCTACTTTTTTAAAAATAGATGTCGCTGCTTAGGCTTTCGGCGTATGAGTTAAATGAAAGGTAATAGTTTAGTTGAGGGGTCGCCTGCTAATACGCTACCAAAAATATCGAGAGAGGTGTCAAACGACGCGTATTGTCATCAGTATTAATAATCCGAAGGCGGAAAATAAAAATATTAACTCGTTCAAAAGATATTAACGAAAAACCGAAAAAAGACCCACGGGTACCTCCGAAACCGGGGGTCGGGTCCATAGTATTTGGGCTGAGTTAGCGGCCTTCGGCCGCGCTTATAAAAAATAACCCTGGGCTGTGCCATGCCAAGTCCGGGTGTGTGGTATGACCGTGGCTACCTCCACGGTGATGCACAATTTTTTTTGTGGATACGAACACAACAACAACCACATGGAAATCGCCAATTTCAACTGCAAATATCTCCGGACAGAGATAAATTGAGACCTCACTCGATATTTTTGGTAGCGTATTAGCAGTCGACCCCTCAAATAGACTATTACCAAATGAAAAACAGCAGTGACATCTGCCTAACACATTTCACGTGTGCGAAAATATCACGATCTCTGCTTTTCAAGTCTCTCAATGATCCAGAGCATTCCCGTGAGAATTGAGCGTGATTCTAAACCTTAAAACTCGCTGGATGACGGCTAACATCGCGCCAACTTACTCATCGATATTCGACATGAAGCGTTAAGGCTCCATTACTGATACTTACACCCCTATTATGAACTCGTACGATACACGATAAACGCTTGCAATCTGTTCTACCGTATTATGAAATAAATTCTAGCGTGTGAAACTCGATCGTTAGCGTTTATCGTTTATCGTGGTATTGCCATACGCTAACTATCGCATACGCTGTTCAATTTTCTACGTTAGCTATCGCTGATAAATTTTTCCACGATACGTTGGTAACTATTTAAATAAAAGTAAATATACAATTATTACATAATCCAAAATAATCCAACTACAGCCTCATTCCCAACACTCTGTTGCAACACCCTGGGCAAGAAGCCTTAAAGTGGCACAAACCTTCAAAATATTTGGGATGGATGGCCTATGTTTACGGGCGCGCAAACTGCCTTTTATTTCTGTTAAGACATACTCTGACATCAATTTTGTTTATTAAACTTTTTTTACTTTTAGTATGTCAAGTACTTACAGTGCAGAGTTCATTTCAAGAAGATTGGAATGATCTCTCAATTTTCTTCTTTCTGTGGAATCTATGCAAGTTCCGTCAATTTGTTCATTTGAGTTTATATAAAAGGTAACAGAGGTTGCATAAAACATTTTATTATAACAGCTTTTAAAAACTTTTGCCACTTTTACGTACAAGACAAATGAATTGTTAGTATTTACGTTTTGTTTTGCTACCTGTTTCGTATAGATTCACAAAAATTTGTAAACAAAACTCTGCAATAGTACATCTATCGGGCGTGTGGAAATCGCAATATGAAAGCTGATTTTTTACGATACGCTAGGAAGCGTTTATCTTCTATCGTATGAAAATTCATAATAGGGGTGTTGGCATAGACTTGACTTGGCTTGCGAACTGTCACTTACAGTTCTGTTAAATGAACATTGCATGTTACTGATTACTCAAAACTTAACTTGACTTAGAAGTCTGTTGAATTTTGATTTTCTGTGTAAGTTCTAAGTGACGTTTACATTTTGAGATGCCATTTGTTTGTTTCCATTTCATTTTGACATTTTGTCATACAAATTGACATTTATTTAAAAATAAATTTCAACGCTGATTATGATGCCAGATTTTTTGCGCCAAGTGGAGTATAATCGTGGTTAAGTTGCCAAGTTTACGCCAAGTCGAGTCAAGTTTATGCTAAGTGTTAGTAATGGGGGCTTAACGTTTACAACACTGCCGGTCAGGAAAGCAACCTTGCATTGTGCGCAAAATGTCAATCACCTGGTATTCCACATTTTCTTTCGTTCTTTCTTTTTATATTTGTTTACATCGGCTGAAATATCATGGATTCAGCGAACGAATCATCTTTACGGAATTTATTACAAACTTCTCATAACAAAGTAAGTGGAAACAATAAGAAACGTCTATACAACAGATACAGAACATTACAATTGAAAACCCATATGAATTACAGCCTAATCCACATAGTTCGCTACAACCACAGCAGCCGGCAGCCACACCAATCGGTGAACCAAAGGAAGTACAACATGAAATCAAATTGCAGTGAGTACCTTTTTATCTTATAGGCCCGACACATAAGATAGTAAATTGCATGGGGAGCGACAAATAGCCTATGTGTTGGACCTATTACTAATATTCCCAGTGGCAAATAATTTAAATGCTATATAAACTTTGTTTATGCACCCAGGAACGTTGTGGCTACTGTCTCGGTAGCTTGCGAATTGAATTTGCAAGATATAAATTTTCGAACACGTAACTCAGAATATACTCCATCTCGTTTCCATGGTGTTGTTATGCGCATGCGTGAACCACGTTGTACGGCGCTAATATTTAGTACGGGCAAAATTATATGCACAGGCGCACGTACAGAGGCGGATGCAAATTTGGGTTCAAGAAAATTTGCACGTATTCTACAAAAGTTAGGTTATCCGGTTAAATTTATTGATTTTAAGTTACAAAATATTGTAGCAACAGTAGATTTAAGATTTCCTATTCGTTTAGAGAATCTTAATCAAATGCATGGACAGTTTAGCTCATATGAACCGGAATTGTTTCCTGCCCTAATATATCGTATGGTGAACCCTCGTATGGTGATGTTAATATTTGTAAATGGTAAAATTGTGTTCACTGGCGCTAAGGCTCGTAAAGATATTATGGATTGTTTGGATAAAATTTATCCCACTCTATTAAGTTTCAGGAAAAATTAAGGCGGCTTTGTAATATAAAAAATTATATATGCGTGTATGTATGTACTTTTAGTCAATTAGCGTTTCAAGTTCTGTTAGTCATTTTATTATACTTCTAGAAGATATATCTTTATAACTTAATATACCATTAAAGTGTGTACTTAAATATTCAATCAAAGGCTTCCCTTAATAACCCTTTCAGCATTTATATGGTAAAAGTTTACACCATTTTCAGATTAAAATGAGACACCTTCAATTAAAAATCAGATTATTCAGTTTAAAAGGGGAAAATTTCAATTCAAAATCAGACTTCAACTTAAAACGAGAAAGCTTCATTTAAAAACGAGAATTTTCCATTTTAAAATTGGATTGTTCACTTGAAAATGAGAAAATTTCGAGTCAAAATAAGAAAAGCTTATTTAAAATTCAGATTAGGCAATTCAAAATAAGAAACCTTCATTTTAAAATAGGAAATATTCATTTGAACATTGGAATAGTCATTTTAAAATGAGAAAACAACATTTAAAATTAAGATTCTTTAATTTAAAAATAAAGTTTTGTTTTAAAATGAGAATATAATATCGTATGCGCTTCAGTTTTGAATAAAAACAAGTAAGGAAGGCTAAGTTCGGGTGTAACCGAACATTACATACTCAGCTGAAAGCTATGGAGACAAAATAAGGGAAAGTCACCATGTACGAAAATGAACCTAGGGTAGCCCTGGAATGTGTTTGAATGACATGTGTATCAAATGGAAGGTATTAAATAGTATTTTAAGATTGAGTGGGCCATAGTTCTATAGGTGGACGGCATTTAGGGATATCGCCATAAAGGTGGACCAGGACTGACTCTAGAATTTGTTTGAACGATATGGGTATTAAATGAAAGGTGTTAATGAGTATTTTAAAAGGGCGGCCTTTGTTCTATAGGTGGACGCCTTTTCGAGATATCGCCATAAAGGTGGACCACGGGTGACTCTAGAATTTGTTTGTACGATATGGGTATTAAATGAAAGGTGTTAATGAGTATTTTAAAAGGTCGTGGGCCTTAGTTTTATAGGTGGACGCCTTTTCGAGATATCGCCATAAAGGTGGACCAGGGGTGACTCTAGAATTTGTTTGTACGATATGGGTATTAAATGAAAGGTGTTAATGAGTATTTTAAAAGGGCGTGGGCCTTAGTTCTATAGGTGGACGCCTTTTCGAGATATCGTTATAAAGGTGGACCAGGGTTGACTCTATAATGCGTTTGTACAATATGGGTATCAAACGAAAGGTGATAATGAGTATTTTAAAAGGGAGTGGGCATTAGTTCTATAGCTGGACGCCTTTTCGAGATATCGTTTTAAAGGTGCACCAGGGTTGACTCTATAATGTGTTTGTACAATATGGGTATCAAACGAAAGGTGATAATGAGTATTTTAAAAGGGAGTGGGCCTTAGTCATATAGGTGGACGCATTTTCGAGATATCGCCATAAAGGTGGACCAGGGGTGACTCTATAATGTGTTTGTACGATATGGGTATCAAATAAAGGTATTAATGAGGGTTTTAAAAGGGATGGGCCTTAATTTTATATGTGAAGGCGTTTTGGAGATATCGACCAAAATGTGTACCAGGGTGACCCAGAACATCATCTGTCGGGTACCGCTAATTTGTTTATATATGTAATACCATTTCATTTCATTTCATTTCATTTCATTTCATTTATTTATTACGGCAAAAAAGCCTAATTCATAAATTAAATTATATTACAATTTACTATCTTATTGCTAAGGTTTTACAATATTCATAAAGTTTTGCTTTAAAAGCCCCGATTTCATTGCAACTTTTTATATCTATAGGCAGTTCATTGAAACTTTTTAGACCTTTATAAAAAATATTTTGCTGATCTATTTCAGTTCTGAATAAAGGCAGTTTGAAATTGTGTTTATTCCTTGTATTAATGTTATGTGTTTGCTTAACTAATACTACGTTTTTACTTAGATATTCAGGTACATTTTCACTTTTAATATTAAATATAAACTTCATAGCGTGAAAAAAAATCTTTTGCTTTACACTTAACCAGTTCAAACTTCTCAGCATATCAGCCGTACGAGTATCTCTAGGTTTTTTAAGAATAAATCTCATACATCTGTTTTGCATCTTTTGAAGTTTATCTATTTCTTTGTCTGACACAATGAATAGAATAGATGGGCAGTTTACAAAGTGCGGTTCTATAATGGACTTATATATAATTATTTTGTACTTTTTTTGAATATATTTGGATGTTCTCTGCATAACCCCAATTTTTTTCGCAACTTTCTGGACTGTGTAGTTTATATGTTCTTCAAACTTGAGTTTGTTATCAATTATAATTCCCAAATATTTTATACTGTCAACTTTTTGTATGCTTTCATCATTTATTTTTAAACCAATTATATCCTCATTAACGTTCCTCCTTGTTATTATCATAAATTTCGTTTTATTTATATTAAGTTTCAGTCTATTTCCGCACAACCATTTATACAGGTTATTCAGTTCATGTTGTATTTTAGAAAGTGCAGAATTAATATTATTCTCACTAATCATTATTAATGCATCATCAGCGAATAGTTTGATTTCACAACCTTCAATAGCGTTAACTATATCATTAATATAAATTAAGAACAGTATCGGTGCCAAAACTGAGCCTTGTGGTAACCCTATGGGTACTTCCAATTCATCAGACATCACGGTATTTATAACCGTTTTCTGTCTCCTCTGCTTCAAATAGCTGCGAAACCAGTCAAGTTCTATACCAGTTATACCAATACGTTCCATTTTTTTGATTAAGATCTCCCTATCCACTGTTTCAAAAGCTCGTTTGAGGTCTAGGAAGACTGAAACAACCACTTTTTTTTTATTTAACTCTTCTTTCCAGTCATGTATCACCAAATTAAGAGCTGTCTCACATGAATGTTTCTTTCTAAAGCCTGACTGCTGGTGGGCTAGTATATTATTATCTTCAAGGTATTTCGTTAACTGGTTCTTAACATAAGCTTCAAGTATTTTACAATCACTAGGCAGGGTGTTTATGGGTCTAAGTTCTTCAGGTTTTACTGTCTTTTTAACTTTTTCCACTGGTATCACCGTTGACGTTTTCCACTTTTCTGGTACAAGACCCTCTTCTAGGCTGTTATTGATTATTTGTGCGTAGAAATATCCTGTATACGATATACAATCTTTAAGTACTCCATCAGATATAAGTTTTCTGCCGCCTATTTTATATTTGAACTCTTTTAGAATATTAATAACTTCATCTGTTGTTATTTTGGCAAACTTTAATCTAGAATTGACTTGTACATCACTTAGTGCTATACGGCAAGGTTCTATGATGTTATTAATTTCTATTACGCTATTTATAAAGAACCTATTTAGACCATTTGCCAGCTCAGTTTCATTTTCTACCATCATACCATCTATTATCGCCTTTTTAATCCCTTCGTTATCTCTCGTTAAGCAAACCGCTTGCTTAAGATGTTTCCACATTTCTCTGGCGTTATTTTCATTCATTTCGACTTTATTTTCCATATATTTAACTTTCTTTATTTTTACTAGCTTTTTGTAGATACGATTTATATTTTTATATTCGTTCCAATCACCTGTTTGTATCGCAAGCTTATAATTATTATATTTGCATTTATTCATTTGCGCCAGTTCTCTGTCGTACCATTTATTCATAAGCTTGATATGAACTTCTTTTTCATACGTTAAACTTTCCATAGCTTGCATTATTATGTTGTTCACTAATTCGACTTTCTCATCAATTAGTAGGTTTTCATTTATGTTGAAGTTACATGATCTCAGGATGCTTATTAAGATTTCACTATTATATTTATCCCAAGCTGTGATTTTCTTGGTCATTCTCATCTGGTATGATTTAGACGTTTTAATATTGAACATTATTGTTTCGTGATCTGAAATTTTGTATGCAGGCAAATTATTGCACTGTATTTCATCTGAATTTGAATATAATAAATCAATTTTAGATGCACTTGCATCTGTAATTCGAGTATTAAATTCTACTTTTTGGGTCATACCCATCACAGAAAATATCTCATTCAATTTTGTACTATATGTTGATATGTAGTTCATGTTTATATTAAAATCCCCGATTAGTATATTACATTTACTTCTTTCAAATTTATCGATTAATATTTCATTTAGGTACTCGATAAACGCTGCATCACTTGTGCTTGGTGAATGATACAGAACCCCTATTTGCCACTTTTTATCGACCTTTTTCAATTTTATTATAATGCACCATAAGTTCATATTGACACTAGCATTATAAATTACATTTATCTCCACTGTCCTATGAACATACACTAGTACTCCTCCTGTATGCCTGCTGTGCGAGTCGCATCTAACCATATTATACGATGCTATTTCTAATTCGCTGTCTTCAACATCTTTCGTTGTACACGTTTCCGAACATAATATGATACTTGGTGTATGTACTTCAGCCAACACTTCCAGTTCACATTTGTTTGATACTATGCTGTTAATATTCAAGTATATGCACTTAAGTTCATTGTGTCTAGTCTGCAGTCTTTCTTTGTATCGAATTTTCTTCAGCGGTATCTCATTGAATTGTGGCGGGCTTATCAGTGCGTCGGGTGTTCGCTGCTAGTATCCTAGCCTTTGTTTTTTTGCATTCAAGTGCTTTAGGTAGACTGGGCACTGTCTGCTATTGCACGAGTGATTGACATCTAGTCCTAGATTTAACTTCTCATTTGCCTTTATGCAGTTTATACACTTGTTTGCTGGTTGTTCATTACATTCAATGGTCTTATGCTTACCCAAGCATTTGGTACAAACTTCCTCGTTTTTGCATTCAGTCGCCTTGTGATTGTATCCTCTACATTTGAAACACGTTGTCACATCAACGCCATCGTAAACTTTGCACCTTTCCCATCCTACGTTGAGCTTATCCAATTTTAAAGCATTAGTAAACATTTCCTCGTCCACTCCAATATTGCGTTGTAATAGTTTTTGTTGCTAGTTTTAACATTATATTGCTTAATAATTTTTATTTCACCCTGTTCTAGGCATTTGTTTTGCTTTCTTAGACACTCGATCAGGTCATCTCTATTCTTTTCAAACTGCATGCCTGTTATAAATAATTTTGGTTTATAGTCACGTGGTATCTTTATTTCATATTCATCACTTATTTTTTTATCCATAATTTGTTTAATCTTATTTCTTTCATCTTCATTAATACTATCGATCACCATAATACCATTATGGCCCGCTTTAATGTCTGTTATCTTTAGCTCGTTAGGGTTAATTTTATTATTTAGATCTTGCCTTGTTCTTTCACTAGTTTGTTTTGCCTTCGGTTTAACAATAATAGGAGCCCGTTTCTTAAGCTCTGGAACGGCCCTAGCTGTGTTTTTATTTTCACCCGTCCTTAGAATATTTGCATATGTTTGTTGTGGTATCCCATCGTTCTTCTCCTTTACTATTGTTTTTATTTCACTACAAAATTTCTCATTCTCCCTCCCCACTACTTCAGCTTGATTTTTTATTTTCTCTGCTATCTCCCGCACTTTCTTAATTTCAGCTGCATTTTTAATATACATTTCTTGATGCATTTTTAAGGTCGCCAAACGTTCATTGTATTTTTCCTCCATTGTTTTCATTAACGCCCGCATCTCTTTTTGGTTGGTTTTTAAAGCTTCTTCAAATTCGTTTTTGTATTCTTTTAAATAGCCACTGTTCCTATTAACACTCTCTTGCATGTCTCGCAATACCAGATCAATATTATGTATGTATGTAATACACTCTTCGCAAATAAAATTCACCATTGGATGTGTTCCTATTACAGTAGCTTTATAGCTATCCAAGCCGGAACATTTTGCTGCCGAGTGGTATACTTTCGCACACACACCCACACATCTAATTCCCGTCTCCCCGCGAATTGCAAGTGAACAGTATTCCTGCCAAGATTCCAAGGGCTTTTGATTTCGCCCTGCAGAAATTTTTCATTTTCTTCTACTTAATTCTTTTCTTCATGGTGGCAACCACAGTTAACCACCTTAATTTTGATGTGTAACTGAAAACAGCGCTATCTTACGGAAACGTTTAGTAATGTGATGCTTCTATAAGGCAGCCATGAGATATCTGTCAAACAAATATTTCAAAATTCCTAGCGCAACGGTCATTTACAGTTATGAAATTTCAATCGAAATTGCGAATTTCTAGGCCGTGAGCGTTTGTGAATATTTTTTCTTTGATGGTGAGCAAATACTATATTTAGCTGTTTATTTTTGTGCAAAATACGTATTCCAATACTCTAATAAGTGTAAAATCCAACTCGAGCTTGCCAAAATGTTTGCAATAATTTGACTTTTTCAAAGTGGTTAGCAGAGGTAGCCACCGCTCGGTAAGTAGCTAAACTTTAAGCGAATTTAAGTGAAATACAATATAGAACAAAAATTTAGGGTTTTTTGAGAAAATGACCAAGAAGAAGTTATCTGATCGTGAAATTGAAAACTTACTGATATATGAAGATATACCTTCAGATACTGATAGCTGTGTGGGTGGAGATGGATCTGATGAAGACGAACCTGATATTGAAGACGTCCCCCTTGACTCGCAACAGTTTTCACTTGGTTTTTTCCATCTGATGAGGAGTTTGACTCTGACGATGAAGCTCCCTTATCCCATCTTCTTGGACGTAATCAGCCCACTACAGAAGGTATTCCGCTACTAGCCCTTTGTGTGGGCCCTCCAAAGTGGAAGAAAGCTTATACAATTTTAGCTCCTGAAAACTTTACAACTTCAAGCCATTTGCCGGACGAAACAACCAGTCTAGCTGAACACCAACAATTGGCCCCTCTGAAAATTTTCAATTTGCTTTGGACGGATAAGATTATGCGACACGTAACATTTCACACAAATCTATATGAGGAACAAAAAGGAAGTACTTATAAACCAGTTACCACAGATGAGATATCGGTTTTTATTGCTCTGAATTTAGTAATGGGAGTGAAAAAAAGTTCAAGCTATAGAGACTATTGGTCATCATCGCCTGATTTGCGAGATAACTACATATCACATTTTATGCCGCTCAGCCGCTTCTCATGGATTCTTGGAAATTTGCATCTAAATGACAATGTCTTGTTGCCTTTCCGAAACGATCCCAATTATGATAACTTGTATAAGATACGCCCTTTCATTGAAATGCTTCGAGAATCTTACAAGAAAAATTACAACCACACAGAAAAAATTGCTATTGACGAACCCATGATAAAATTTAAAGGAAGAAGCTGTTTGAAGCAGTACATGCCGAAAAAACCAACAAAGAGGGGGTACAAGGTGTGGACAACGTGCGCTTCGACTGGCTACTGTTTAGATTTCGAGATATATTCAGGAAAAGTCGGAAACCAATTTAGGGGGTAATGTCAGAAAATTCTGTGAGGGATTGGAAAATAAAAACCATAAGGTGTACTTTGACAATTATTTTAATAGCTACGAACTGCAGGTCAATTTACGTCAGAAGAACGTCTATGCATGTGGGACAGTAAATAAATCTCGTAAACATCTCCCTAATTTAAAAACCGATAAGGAATTGAAGCGTGGGGAATACGATTATAGAGTCAGTGACAATCAGATGGTTTCCTTTATGAAATGGAAAGATAAACGTTGCGTTTTCATTTTAAGTAACTTTCATGATCCCAGAGATCTGGTTCATGTAAGAAGAACAGAAAAAACTGGAGAGAGAGTTGAAGTGGCATGCCCTCTAGCCTTGAAGGACTACAATGAAAATATGAATTTCGTGGATAAATTTGATCAATTGAAGGGAAGCTATGCGATTGACCGCAAATCAAAAAAATGGTGGCACCGAATATTCTTTTATTTTCTAGATTGTGTTATGGTGTCGCATTTACTGTGGAAGCAGTAAGGAAGGCGGTCGGCATGATGTGGTGGTGCAAAGTGGCTAGTCATTGTCGGCTGGGGCGGATCCTTGGCAACCTTACTGTTCCTGCGCCATAAACAGAAAAAAGTTCCTATCATGCCTATCAAAACTGAAAGCTGTCAAAATCAAAAACCCTGACAGAAGCGCAGAGACCGACTCATAACGCTTATAAATTCAAACTAAAACAACATCCGGCCGAACCGGATGTCACGGACAGACCGTTAAACATTCAAAATCTACATTCAAAAAAAAAATAACCGCAAAAAAAAAATTACCGAACCGGAAACGGCCGGTTACTAACGCTGAAAATCAAACTCAAAAAAAAAAAAAACCGCTGAAAATTTAAATAAGAAAAACAAAAAGGGCCGAATATATAGAGGGGCGCCGCGGGTGTTGTTGCGACGCCCGGTGCATTTGTCCCACCTTCAAAAACCATGGCCACCGACGCACCTAAATTTCGGTGGCCCCTTACCTGGTAACCCTACGTGCCTTCTAAATAAATGGCGACGCCAGCATTCCCATATTATTTACAAGTTTATTCAAATTTCATTTTTTCTAACGTATGTATGCTATAAAAGAAATATTTAAAGCTATACCTATATTTATGTCACCCCCTTTTTTCTTGACAAAGGTTATAGGTGCTTGGTGTGAAAAAAAAATTGTAAATAAATATGCTTATGAATAGTAGATATATTACATACAAAGTAAAAATTTGCTTAAATGCTTGTTTTCGTTTCATTCACAAACCTATTCTAGGGCTATACAGTTTGGATACAAATTCCTATAATTGGGACCCCCTTACAAAATTAATATGTTGTTGTAGTAGAACTTATTTTTGAGTTTAACAAAATATCGATTCGGTATAACGCATAGTATAATGACACTAATATGTAATATGTACTAAGAAAATTTGTTATAAACGCAATTAAGATTAAAATTGGGGTAAATCATACTCCTCGAAGAAATTGTTTCACATATTCAAGTAAAACATAACTTAAATTTATAGGAAAATTAACGGAATCGTTTTACATGTTCAGGTAAAACGTGTACTTTAAATTCATAAAAAAATTAACGAAATCGTTTACATGTTCAGGTAAAACGTAAACTGTTTTGCATTTATCAGTCAGGGCTGGTATTGTTTTATTTATTTATTTTTTTTCTTGCTTCTAAGTTAATTAAACCTATCTACTTAACTTTACGTTACGTCTACTTTTTTTGCATGGTATAATAAGTTAACTTTACTACAAGTGGATGCAGCTTGCTCTCTTTAACTTAGGTATATGCATGTATATATTGTAACGAATTTGCTGCAAATCCTCTTATTTGCCCCTTTTGCTAGGTTCGTATCGCTAAACTGTTGAATAAATAACTCCAATATTGAATAATGGAAAAATGGCCTTTATTAAAATGCTTCACAATAACACTCAAACTGTGCAACGAATAGCTTAATAACCAAACTGATAGCTCAAATGAAACTCCACTAATCAAAATAATACTGGTATTGCTCGCTAGATATCTTCTTAGTCGTAATTGCTGATCAACTCAAATCAAACTGAATTACTTCTTACTCGCCTGCACTGCTTTTATAGTTTACGCTGCATACTTCTAGGCTCTTCGATTTCCAGAAGTTACTAGTTGTTTCGGCTACAAAATCGCCAGCCACAACTACGTGCACAAATTATTGCCCTCTCTTGTGACCACTGAGATAAGATATATGCATGTGTTTGTGCATTGCCGCTCCGCTGCTCGTATACGTACATATGTGTAGACGCAATTATTTATTCGTTTATGTAGATACATAAAGATTGAATTATTGATGTGAATGTTTGTAGTTAACAGTCTCTCGCGCGCACATAGCCGTATAAGTAAATGCATCTGTGTGTGACATCTCTCTGGGCTGCCTTATATATGTGTATACTTGATTTGATTATTAACGTAAATACTGCTTGGCATGGCCTTAGCATCGCCTTAGTGATGGGATAACTTAGGGGTGGTAATATCCGTGACACTGCCCTCCACCTAAGTCTGATCGTCCCGATCAGACAAATCTCTCGATCTAAACGTTGCCAGCCTTTCTAAATGGACCACTTTCATTTTGGTTCGTGGTTTACCGATGGTTTGTATGCGGTACACTACATCGTTGATCCGTTTTACAACTTTGTATGGGCCTTCCCAATTACACTGCAATTTCGGGGACAAACCTTTTTTACGTTGTGGGTTGTATAACAGCACCAAATCTCCTTCCTGAAAACCTTCGGAATTAATTGCTTTATCGTATCTGGCTTTCATCTTGTCACTCATAATCTTTGTTCGTTGCCTTATCAGATCATGTATTTCTCTTAGCTCTTCTTCCAAATCACTAGTGGATTTCCTGACATTTCTCTCCGCATTGGCATCTATCCCAAACTTCAAATCAGCTGGCAGTCTAAGGTCATTGCCAAAAATTACTTTTGCAGGGGTTTGGCCCGTTGTCTCATGCACTGCTGATCGATAAGCCATCAAGAATAATGGTATGCGGGTATCCCATTCTTTATGGTACTTGTCTACTACTTTCCTTAAGTGCTCCTCCAATGTTCTATTGAATCGTTCTACCATACCATCGGATTGAGGATGCAATGCAGTTGTCCGTGTTTTTCGAATGCCCAATGACTTACACATTTCCTGGAACACAGCTGATTCGAAATTCCTGCCTTGGTCAGAATGTAACTCCATTGGTACACCATACCTTGCAACCCATTCGTTTTTAACCACTTCTGCTACTGTTTCTGCTTCTTGGTTTGGGATTGGGTATACCTCTGGCCATTTACTGAAATAATCCATAACCACCAGTACGTATTTGTTTCCGCGGTTACTAGTAGGAAATGGACCTGCGACATCCATGGCGATCCTTTCAAATGGCGCACCTGAGTTATATTGCTTCATCTGGCCATGACTTCGTGTTCTGGGCCCTTTAGCTCTGCTGCAAACCTCGCAGTTCGCAATCCACTCAGTGACCGACTGACGGCAACCAACCCAATAGAATCTCTGTTTAATCTTCTCGAGCGTCTTCGTGATTCCAAGATGACCTCCGCTTGGACCATTATGCAGCTCGCTGAGCACGTCAGGAATCCTCTTTCTGGGAACAACTATCAGTTTATTCTTGTATTTACCATCCTCACTCTCCCATACTCGATGAAGGCAACCGGATATCAATTCTAGACTGTTCCACTGTGCCCAATATGACTTCGCAATGGGACTCTCTGCTGACATCTCTTCTCTGTTTGGTCTTTCATTTCGTTCGAGCCCTTGCATAACACGTGACAGATCTGCATCTTCTAGCTGGCACTTTCTTAGCTGTTCCTTGTCCCATTCATCTGTACATGTTATATTCATTAGCCGGACATCTATAATGTCTTCTTTAGCCTCGGCTTTTGAACAGTGCTTGCATTCCAAACTACATGGTCTTCGTGACATTGCATCAGCATTTCCATGGGTACTACCTTTTCGATGCTCAATGGAAAAGTCGTAGCTTTGTAGTCGCTCGATCCACCGTGCCAATTGTCCTTCCGGATTACGGAACTGCAGAAGCCATTTCAACGCTGCGTGATCTGTCCTGACACGGAATCGCTGGCCGTAGAGGTATTTGTGAAAATGTTTGACGCACTCTACCAATGCCAACAGCTCTCTCCGCGTAACGCAGTAGTTCCTCTCTGGTTTTCCAATCGAACGGCTGTAATATGCAACTACCTTCTCCTGTCCATCGACCAGTTGTGATAAAACGCCTCCTATAGCATATCCACTCGCATCTGTATCTAGAATAAATGTTGCTCCTGGAATCGGATATGCTAACATTGGGGCAGTGCACAAACGCTCCTTCAATGTTTGGAAAGCCACTTCTTGCTCCTTCTTCCATTCAAAAGCTTTGTTTTTTCTTGTAAGCTCATGGAGGCTATGGGCTACGCTGGAAAAATTTGGTACAAATCGGCGGTAATATGTGCACAGCCCAAGAAAACTTCTCAATTCATGTAGGTTCTGTGGTCTTGGCCAATCCTTTACAGCCTCTATTTTTTCGTTCGCAGTGCAGATGCCCTCTGTCGTTACCTTGTGACCCAAATAATTGACTTCCTTTTTAAACAGCGCACACTTTTTGGGACTTAACTTCAGACCAGCGCCAGCTATTCTCTGGAAAACTTCCTCCAAGTTCTTAAGATGTTCATCAAAGTTCTTGCCCAATACGATGATGTCGTCCAGGTACACCAAGCATGTTTTCCAATGTAGTCCTTTCAGTACCTGGTCCATGAGTCTCTCAAAAGTAGCTGGTGCATTACATAGTCCAAAGGGCATTACTGTAAATTGCCAAAGACCATCTCCGACGCTGAAGGCTGTTTTCTCTTTGTCTTCTTCCTTTACCTCCACTTGCCAGTAGCCGCTTTTCAAGTCCAGTGTGGAAAACCATTTCGTACCAGAGAGCGAGTCCAGAGTGTCGTCAATTCTTGGCAATGGGTAGCTATCCTTTTTCGTAACGTCATTCAACTTCCGGTAGTCCACGCAAAACCTCATTTTTCCATCCTTCTTCTTTACAAGTACTACCGGTGAGCTCCAGGGACTAGCTGATGGTTCGATGACGCCGCTGTCGCTCATTTCTTGTATAATTTGACTCACAACTTGCCGCTTCGCCAGTGGAACACTACGTGGAGCTTGACGGATCGGCCTCGCATCTCCAGTGTCAATTTGATGTTTCACAACGTTGGTGCGGCCTGGTTTAGAACCATCCTGGTCAAATATGTTCGCGTACTTTAGGAGCAGTTGTTTTGCCTTACTCTGATATGCTTCCTCTAGCCCCTGCGTCCATGCCGTGATGTCATTTGAAAGATTAGTATTACTGGCTGAAACGTGTTCCTGGAGCTGTTCACAGTTAATAATTACTTCAGCCTCTTGGCATTTTCCCAAAATAGCTCCTTTAGTCAGTTTGAGTGGTGAATTGAACTCATTGAGTACTCTTACCGGAACACGTCCATCTTGTTTTGTCATAGCCAGGGTTTTTCCTACAAGTATGTTCAGTGTTGATCTGTTTGCTGCTTCGACAACCCACAATTTGTTTGTCCCACAATCTCCATCAACCTTTGCCCAGATGACTGCTTCGGATTTTGGTGGTATTCGCTGACTCTCTTCCACCAGCACTCGTTTACTGCTGTAGCCTCTCTCGTAGCCGAAATTAAGTGGTACATCCATGTTCTTATATCGCATCGTCTTGCTTTGCATGTCGATCTTGATGCCCTGGTCGATTAAGAAGTCCACTCCAATTATGATTTCATCAACAATCTCTGCCACTATAAAATTGTGTACTACCGTGACGTTCCCAATTGCGACTTCACATGATACTTCTCCTAGAACCGTGCTGTCTTCTCCAGTGGCTGTACGCAATCTTGCTCCATGCAATGGTGTTATCTTCTTGTTGACTAAATCCGCTCGAATGATGGAATGAGATGCACCCGTATCTACAGTCAGTAAACGTTCCTTTCCATCCACATGTCCTCCGACAGTAAGATTGTTTGACCTTCTTCCAATTTGTGAGATAGAGATTATGGGGCATTCAATTGAGGGAGCCAGCTGTCGCCCCTTGCGGCTGACTCGCTTTAGTTTAACGATTGAGTGGACTTGGAGATTTGCTCATCTCCTTCAGCTCTGCGTTTACGGCCACCCACATTGTTGGAGCTATTCGGACCGGTGCTGCAATGTCGTGCAATATGACCTGGGTTGCCGCACTTGAAACACTTAATAACTCCGGCATTTTTCTGTTGTGATCCCTTCAGTGCTTCCAAAATTGTGTCTACCCATTCTGGCCTTTCTACTTCTACACGATGAGCCTTATATGCTGGTTTACTTAATAGGGAGGCAGTTTCCTGAGTCAATGCATGTGATACCGTTTCAGCAAATGTGAGCTTTGGGTTTGCGTATGTAGCTCGCTTCGTTTCCACGTCCCGTATGCCATTTATAAAACTCTGGATTTTTACCCTCTCGGTGTATTCCACGGGTGCGTCCGCATTTGCGAGATGAGCCAACCTTTCAACATCCGAGGCAAACTCCTGCAAAGTCTCATTCGCTCTTTGGTGACGGTTTTGCAACTCAATTTGGAATATCTGTTTCCTATGCTCGCTTCCGTAACGTCTCTCGACAGCGGCCATCAATGCTTCATAGTTGTTCCGCTCTCCTTCGGGAATCGTCTGTAGGATTTCGGCTGCTGGCCCCTTCAATGCCACGAACAGTGCAGCAACTTTATCTTCAGCATTCCATTGGTTCACTGCTGCGGTCTTCTCAAACTGTAGCTTAAAGACCTGAAAAGGAACAGAACCGTCAAAAGATGGAGTTTTTACCTTTGTATTACTCGCTGAAGCAGCCGGCCGATTAAGTTGCAATTCCTGTATACGACCTCTCAACGCATCCACCTCTGCCTCGAATTTTTCTTCAAACTGCATTATTTTTTCGTCCATGCGCGCTTCGAGTTTTGATGATATACGCGCCTCTTGTGCTTCTAGTTGTACTGTTATGCGTGCCTCTTGTTCTTTCAGTTGGGTTGCCATATATGTCTTTTGTTCTTCCAGCTGTGATGACATATTTGTGGATATTTGTGATGATATTTCTGTTATACGTGCCTCTTGTGCTTCCATCTTGGATGTTAAAAGTGTCTCCTGCGATTCTAGTTGTGATGCCATATATGTCTTCTGTTCTTCCATCTTGGATGTTATACGGTTCTCCTGCGATTCTAGTTGTGATGCCATATATGTCTTCTGTTCTTCCATCTTGGATGTTATACGGTTCTCCTGCGATTCCATATATGTCTGCTGTTCTGCCAGTTGAGATGACACTGTCGATGTTTGAGCAGATATTGCAGCTAAAATCATGTTCAAATCTGTACTGGTAACCGTCTGCGGTGTTTCGTTCTTCTCTTCAATTTTTGTTGTCTCCTCGCCATCAAGATGAAAGACATGCTCTTCCACATCAATTCCTTCTGCTTCCATTGCTTCTCGTAGCCGTGCCTGAAGTTCGAGTTTAACGCCGCTTGTATTCAATCCACGGCTCTCCAACTCCTTCTTCAGTTGCGGGATCTTCAATTCACTTAACTTTGCCATGTCCTTGTTGTCCTCCGGAATTTATTCAACAATTCCTCTTCTGACACCAATTGTAACGAATTTGCTGCAAATCCTCTTATTTGCCCCTTTTGCTAGGTTCGTATCGCTAAACTGTTGAATAAATAACTCCAATATTGAATAATGGAAAAATGGCCTTTATTAAAATGCTTCACAATAACACTCAAACTGTGCAACGAATAGCTTAATAACCAAACTGATAGCTCAAATGAAACTCCACTAATCAAAATAATACTGGTATTGCTCGCTAGATATCTTCTTAGTCGTAATTGCTGATCAACTCAAATCAAACTGAATTACTTCTTACTCGCCTGCACTGCTTTTATAGTTTACGCTGCATACTTCTAGGCTCTTCGATTTCCAGAAGTTACTAGTTGTTTCGGCTACAAAATCGCCAGCCACAACTACGTGCACAAATTATTGCCCTCTCTTGTGACCACTGAGATAAGATATATGCATGTGTTTGTGCATTGCCGCTCCGCTGCTCGTATACGTACATATGTGTAGACGCAATTATTTATTCGTTTATGTAGATACCTAAAGATTGAATTATTGATGTGAATGTTTGTAGTTAACAGTCTCTCGCGCGCACATAGCCGTATAAGTAAATGCATCTGTGTGTGACATCTCTCTGGGCTGCCTTATATATGTGTATACTTGATTTGATTATTAACGTAAATACTGCTTGGCATGGCCTTAGCATCGCCTTAGTGATGGGATAACTTAGGGGTGGTAATATCCGTGACAATATGTATTACGTGTTAAGATTCTATACTAGGGTGATAGCCTTGAATTTGAATATGTCTGTATATTAACAATATATGTTGTTGCAGAGTCAAAAAAAAATTAAAGAACAAGGTTGAGACTACAAATACGTATATTTAGTTCAGTATTGGAACGAACTCACCACTTTTACCGCTGATATTCGTTGTCGCAATTGGGATGGCCGCAGGCCGATGTTCGCTGCCCTGTGGTTGTTATTGTAGCTGGTGTTGTTGTAGCCCGTATAATCGTAGCTGATAAGGTTGCGGCTAGTATTGTTGTAGCCGGTATGGTCGTAGCTGATAAGGATCCGGCTAGTATTGTTGTAGCCGTTATGGTCGTAGCTGATAGGGTTGCGCTAGTATTGTTATAGCCGGTATAGGCGTAGCTGATAAGGATGCGGCTAGTATTGTTGTAGCCGTTATGGTCGTAGCTGATAGGGTTGCGCTAGCATTCTTATAGCCGGTATAGTCGTAGCTGATAAGGATGCGGCTAGTATTGCTGTCGGTGGTGCCCGTGATAATAGTAGGCGCCGTTGGTGGTGGTTGGCGCTTTGGGTCGAGGTAACCGAGTGAACCGGGTGGCGATAAAGCTTCGTGCTACCCTTTACGAGCCGGATGACTCGGCTCTTTGACGTTGATTGTATTACGCGGCAGCGTACTGCTGGCCCTGGAGGCAGAGGTGGTGTCGGACGATTTTCCGCAGATGGTAGGGTTCTTCGTAAACGTAGAGGAAGGGGTTTATCTCACTAGGTGTGACTGCGAACGCCAACCTACTTCAACTGGATCTTGTGTCCACGCAACACAACCGGTGCAAGGTTTATTACCACCCAAAATAGACGCGTAGAAACGAGATTTGTCGGAAAGAACGGTTTCGGTGCTTTGCGCTATCGACTCTTTCCTAGTTTCTGGACGATCACCTGCTTACGCGCACAGCCGGCGAGGATGTTTTGTGATTAGTTGAGTATCGTTGGGATGCGCAGTGAGCAATAAGGTTACCAAAGCAGTATAGTTGAGTATCGTTGGGGATGCGAAGTGAGCATTAAGGTTACTAAAGCAGTATATTAGCGGAACTTGACGCCTTTGCTGCTGAAGTTATGCCCCTAGATGTTATATATCCCGTTTGTATAATTGTAGGGTCGCCAAAATTTCGCTGACGCAATTTTCGACCTTTCCTCTTTTTCTTTTTGCCGGAAACTCATGGCAATTTTCGCTAGTGATGGCCGGTCTGTTTCCTTGTTTTTCGATACTTTTTATCGCAACTTTCGCCCCATCACTAGGTGTGTTCGCGCGAACACGCTCCCAAGTGGACCGTAACCGTAGACCGTAGCAGCAGACTCTAACAATTGCACGGTGGTAAATGTTTTTATAATCTATAAAGGGTTACAAAAAGACCCTATCTCAGGATTAGAGGAGTTGTGTCTCAAGGATTTTAGGCGACATGTTTACCAAGATATCCTGGCACCTGCTTATATAAGTAATAAGAGAAAAATGTCGCGTTCTTTCAGCAACTCGCCTTCGCCTACCTGTGCTTCTATAAAGAAGCACAAACCGGAAGTACCTGCAACAATAAGGCTTGCTATGGGAAACCATCAGCCTATAAGAGGCACCTCAAGGCGCTGCAGTGTGTGTAGCACGAAAAATATGCCTGTGCGTACTGTATGGAGCTGCAAACTATGCCAATTACCTCTTTGCTATCGGGAAGGAAAAGAGTGTTTTAATTATCACCATGAACATTTGTAATACTAGTTTTGAATAAATAAAAAAAAACTCCAAAATTGTGTGTACTTATTTCACAGTGGTTACCTTAGCTAACCACCACACAACTCACCCCCATGCTGATCTATTTAAAAAAAATGTATCCATGGCTTAGCTTGGGCCTATAGACAAGATTATATTGAAATTTACGATTCTACCATTATCAACGAAAAACTGTGCCGGAAAGAGTTAATATGGTAGGTGCACATCCATTTTACAAAGTTTTTTCTAAAGTTATATTTTGCGTCAATAGACCAATCCAATTACCATTTTTCATTCCTTTTTCCATATTTGGTATAGAATTATGCCATTTTTTTCATTTTTCGTAATTCTTGATATCGAAAAATTGGACGTGGTCATGGTCGGATTTCGGCCATTTTTTATTCCAAGATAAAGCGAGCTCAGATAATACATGAACTAAGTTTAGTAAAGATATATAGATTTTTGCTCAAGTTATCGTGTTAATGGCCGAGCCTAAGGACAGACGGTCGACTGTGTATAAAAACTGGGCGTGGCTTAAACCGATTTCGCCCATTTTCACAGAAAACAGTTATCGTCATAGAATCTATGCTCCTACCAAATTTCGGAAGGATTAGTAAATTTTTGTTCGACTTATGGCAATAAAAGTATTCTAGACAAACTAATGAAAAAGGGCGGAGCCACTCCCATTTTGAAATTTTCTTTTATATTTTTATTTTGTTGAACCATATCAATACTGGAGTTGAATGTTGACATAATTTACTTATATGCTGTAAAGATATTCAATTTTTTGTTAAAATTTGACTTTAAAAAAAAATTTTTGTTTAAAAGTGGGCGTGTTCGTACTCCGATTTTGCTAATTTTTAATATGCATGCATATAGTAATAGGAGTAACGTTCCTGCCAAATTTCATCATGATATCTTCAACGACTGCCAAATTACAGCTTGCAAAACTTTTAAATTGCCTTCTTTTAAAAGTGGGCGGTGCCACGTCTATTGTCCAAAATTTTACTAATTTTCTATTCTGCGTCATAAATTCAACCCACCTACCAAGTTTCATCGCTTTATCCGTCTTTGGTAATGAATTATCGCACTTTTTCTGTTTTTCGAAATTTTCGATATCGAAAAAGTGGGCGTGGTTATTTTCCGATTTCGTTCATTTTAAATAGCGATCTGAGATGAGTGCCCAGGAACCTACATACCAAATGCCATCAAGATACCTCAAAATTTACTCAAGTTATCGTGTTAACAGACAGACGGACGGACGGACGGACGGACATGGCTCAAACAAATTTTTTTTTCGATACTGATGATTTTGATATATGGAAGCCTATCTCGATTCCTTTATACCTGTACAACCAACCGTTATCCAATCAAAGTTAATATACTCTGTGAGCTCTGCTCAACTGAGTATAACAACTATGCACAACAGCACCTCTTTAATGAAAAATACATCAAGTAGGCAACGAAAAATCAGAGTTACCTACGCGAAATATGACAGGAAACGAAAATAATTATATTATTATTCGAGTAAAACAGAGCAGCAGTAATAATGCAATTCCAGGACAATTGTGCTATTTGCGTTGAAAAAATTGATAGAAGAGCGATTTCGCATATTCTACCATGTAAGCACCTATTTAACGAACACTGCATCCTTTCTCTATTGAACAGGGAAATGTGGAAAAATGTGCCCAGTTTGTCGCCAAGAAGTAGATATGGTCAAATGCAGACATGCTAAAATCTTTGTATACCTATATTGATATAGATTAGGCCGGGTCGATTTGTGGGGAGGCAAAAAAATCGCCCATTGCTCTGTGAAAATCATTTTCTAGGGATCAAAATAAGAAACTTTGCCGAAGGAACCATACCTATAAAACGAATTCTGATGTCCCCCCCTTTGGGTCGTAGGGTCAAATTTTAAAAAATCCCACTTTAAAATGCCTATGTTTTTTCTTTTTGGAGTTTATTTTTCTCTTTAGAAATTTATTTAGTCAGAATATATGTAAATGAAAAAATGAATTTAACTTAGTAATAGAAAAGAAATTAAAAAAAAAATTATTAGAAATTTGCGTTTTTGCAACCCCCTTTTTAAAGCAAGGCATCACTGTGATGCATTTGCATGTCGTAAACATAGTTGTGTGGGTTTTTTATTCAACCGTTTTAAAAATGAAGGTATCACTGTGACACAATTGCAGATCGTAAAATTGCTTGTGTTGTTTGTTTTAAGCCACCACAAGACACAGCAGGTAGAATTGAAATTGCCCCTACCCAAAAGTTCGACCCAAAGGGGAGGACATCAGAATTCATTTTAGAGGTATGGTTCCTTCGGCAAAGTTTCTTATTTTGATCCCTAGAATATGATTTTCACAGAGCAATGAGCGATTTTTAAATCGACCCGCCTTAATATACATATAATTTTCCAGATACCGAAGAATGTTCGAGAAAAGTTTATAAGAAAAACTCAAAGGAATATCGAACCAGAGTTGTGATCACTTCTGCACGTGGAGAAGACTGGGTATCTCTCGTAGCACAATTAGGTGTCTCGCAAAAAACTGCTTGGGGCTGGATACGGTCTGGACGCACCAAACATGAAGCAAGAGGCGGCTACAACCCAAACTTCTTTCTCGGTCGATGTCATGATTTCGTGGTTAGAGCAGAACTGTATTACTCTTACTGCAATTCAGACGCGAGTTTGCGCTGGGTCCAACGTGTCCCTGGCTCGTTCAACGTTTAGCAATTGCCTTGGCGGTAAATTACACACAAGAAAAACTGTACACAGCTAATAACCATGAACAGATAGTTTTCATTGGCGAAAAGAATTTTAATTTATTTTGTCGTCATACCAAAGGCCGCTCCCAAATTAGCAGAACAACGGTTGCAGTACTTGGAAAATTTGGTGGACAAAGCGCCAAGAAGTAGACAAAGCTAAAGTAACCATAACTGGCGGTGATTGTGCACGAGCGTTTCGAAACTCATTCTCTTTCCATACAAATGCTGTAGCTTTAGAAAATATGCCTGTGGGCAATTAGTTATAATAAAATTGTTATAATATTTTTTTTCTCATTTCAATTGGTAGATTCTCGTTTTCAAATAAAAATTTCTGTTTTTGAAATGATAGTTTCTTATTTTTAAATGAAATATTCTCGTTTTCAAGTTGCTTGTCTTATTTTCAAATAAAGTTTTGCTGTTTTGAAATGAAACATTCTTATTTTGAAGTGATTATTCTTATCTTCAAATGAAAGTGTCTCATTTTAAACTGAAGTTTTCTTATTTTAAATTGACTATTCTGATTTTCAAATGAAGTTTTCTTATTCCAAGTTAAAGCTTTCTGATTTTAATATGAAAATGGAGTAGAACAGGGGTCGACTGCTAATACACAGATAATATTGTAACGAATATTAGCAGCACTAAGGGATACTGTCATCTCTAAGCCGATGCTAAGCAGTGACTTGCATGCGCATCAATAATTCAATCATTATGTCTACACATATGTACATACACGCAGCGGAGAAGCAACGCACAACCACATGCATAAATCTAAGATACTCCCGAAAGTATGCAATGGTTGTACAAGTGTCGCTCACACATACAAACACATGCAGATATCTTATCTGAGATGCTACCAAAAGTATGCAATTATAATTGTGTTCACACATACACGCGCACATGAGAAGCTAAAAACGTAGTAATTTTATAGCTGATGGCCAACTAGTAGATTCTGGAAATGGAAGCGCCTAGAAAATGCGAGAAAGGCAGCAACAGTGGAGGCGCGACAATCAGTTTCATTTAAGCAAACTATTGGTTGTGAAGTATCAGTGTTATTGTGAAGTACTTTAATAAAGGCAATTTTGCATTATTAAATATTGGAGTTGGCGGCCACCGTGGTGTGATGGTAGCGTGCTCCGCCTACCACACCGTATGCCCTGGGTTCACACCCCGGGCAAAGCAACATCAAAATTTTAGAAATAAGGTTTTAAATTAGAAGAAAATTTGTCTAAGCGGGGTCGCCCCTCGGCAGTGTTTGGCAATCGATCCGGGTGTATTTCTGCCATGAAAAGCTCTCAGTGAAAACTCATCTGCCTTGCAGATGCCGTTCGGAGTCGGCATAAAACATGTAGGTCCCGTCTGGCCAATTTGTAGGGAAAATCAAGAGGAGCACGACGCAAACTGGAAGAGAAGCTCGGCCTTAGATCTCTTCGGAGGTTATCGCGCCTTTCATTTATTTATTTTTAAATATTGGAGTTATTTATTCAACAGTTTAGTGATTCGAACGTTAGCAGAAGATAGCAAATAAGGGGAATTGCAGTAAAATCGTTACAATCACCCTTATCGCGAGTTTGATTTTCACCCGAAAATATTCACAGTTTTTGTTCACCCTATCGCAGAGGGCGGCGAAACAACTTTTCATGTTCGAAAAATATTTCACCTTATCGGCAACTCTTTGTTCCAGCGAAATGAACAGCGGGGAAACCAAAATTTGTTCACTTATATTTTACAGGCGAACGAGAGGAAAACAGAATTAAATAATTTTTTGTTTTGAAATTTGATACTCTTTTATTGTTAGAAATAAATCACTGAATAATGCACAATCGGAAGCTGAGTGGAAAAAGTGAAATTCCTGTATTGCTAAGTATGTAAATTCTATTTTTTCACAACGTATCAGTCGGCTAAGTTATCCATTGTGGACAAAGCAACGGTTCCAAAATGTTGATCACCTCACTGAAACAAGATTACCTAAGACCCACTTCATGGTCCAACGCTTTTTGCCTATGCGAAAAAAACGAAGACATTTACTCAACTTTACAATTGGTGGAACTCCAAATTTTTGCTTCAATGGTGGCAAGGAGCTGGTAAGAATATCTAGCAAATATTAGAATGCCAGCTTGTTTAGCCTGTAATATTGGCGAAAGCTAATTGAAACAAGTAAGGAAGGTTAAGTTCGGGTGTAACCGAATATTACATACTCAGTTGAGAGCTATGGTGACAAAATAAGGGAAAATAACCATGTAGGAAAATGAACCGAGTGTAACCCTGGAATATGTTTGTATGACATGTGTATCAAACGAAAGGTATTAAAGAGTATTTTATGAGGGAGTGGGCCATAGTTCTATAGGTGGTCGCCTTTTCGAGATATCGCCATAAAGGTGGACCAGGGCTGACTCTAGAATTTGTTTGTACGATATGGGTATCAAATGAAAGATGTTAATGAGAATTTTAAAAGGCGTGGGCTTAGTTCTATAGGTGGACGTCTTTTCGAGATATCGCCATAAAGGTTGATCAGGTTTGACTCTAGAATTGGATTGTACGATATGGGTATCAAATGAAAGGTGGTAATGAGTATTTTAAAAGGGACTGACCCTTACTTCCATAGGTGGACGCCCTTTCGAGATATCGCCATAAAGGTGGACCACGTGTGACTCTAGAATGTGTTTGTACGATATGGTTATCAAATTAAGTGTATTAATGAGGGTTTTAAAAGGGAGTGGTGGTAGTTGTATAGGTGGTCGCCTATTCGAGATATCGCCATAAAGGTGGACCAGGGGTGACTCTAGAATACGTTTGTACAATATTGGTATCAAACGAAAGGTGTTAATGAGTATTTTTAAAGGGAGTGGGCCTTAGTTCTATAGGTGGACGCCTTTTCAAGATATCGCCATAAAGGTGGACCAGGGGTGACTCTAGACTTTGTGTGTACGATATGGATATCCAATGAAAGGTGTTAATGAGTCTTCTTAAAAGGAAGTGGAACTTAGTTCTATAGGTGGTCGCCTTTTCGAGATATCGCCATAAAGGTGGACCAGGGGTGACTTTAGAATGTGTTTGTATGATATGGGTATCAAATTAAAGGTATTAATGAGGGTTTTAAAAGGGAGTGGTGGTAGTTGTATATGTGAAGGCGTTTTCTAGATATCGACCAAAATGTGGACCAGGGTCACCCACAACATCATCTGTTGGATACCGCTAATTTATTTATATATGTAATACCACGAACAGTATTCCTGCCAAAATTTCAAGGGTTTTTTATTTCGCCCTGCAGATCTTTTTCATTTTCTTCTACTTAATATGGTAGGTGTCAGACCCATTTTAAAAAGTTTTTTTCTAAAGTTATATTTTGCGTCAATAAACCAATCCAATTACCATGTTTCATCCCTTTTTTCGTATTTGGTATAGAATTATGGCATTTTTTCATTTTTCGCAATTTTCGATATCGAAAAAGTGGGCGTGGTCATAGTCGGATTTCGGCCATTTTTTATACCAATACAAAGTGAGTCCAGATAAGTACGTGAGCTGAGTTTAGTAAAGATATATCGATTTTTGCTCAAGTTATCGTATTAACGGCCGAGCGGAAGGACAGACGGTCGACTGTGTATAAAAACTGGGCGTGGCTTCAACCGATTTCGCACTTTTTCACAGAAATAAGTTATCGTCCTAGAATCTAAGCCGCTACCAAATTTCACAAGGATTGGTAAATTTTTGTTCGACTTATGGCATTAAAATTATCCTAGACAAATTAAATGAAAAAGGGCGGAGCCACGCCCATTTTAAAATGTTCTTTAATTTTTATATTTTGTTGCACCATATCATTACTGGAGTTGAATGTTGGCATAATTTACTTATATACTGTAAAGATATTAAATTTTTTGTTAAAATTTGACTTTGAAAAAAATTTTTTTTTAAAAGTGGGCGTCGTCGTTATCCGATTTCGCTAATTTTTATTTAGCACACATATAGTAATAGGAGCAACGTGCCTACCAAATTTCATCATGATATCTTCAACGGCTGCCAAATTACAGCTTGTAAAATTTTAAATTACCCTCTTTTAAAAGTGGGCGGTGCCACGCCCATTGTCCAAAATTTTACTAATTTTCTATTCTGCATCATAAGTTCAACTCATCTACCAAGTTTCATCGCTTTAGCCGTCTTTGGTAATGAACTATCGCACTTTTTCGAAATTTTCGATATCGACAAAGTAGGCGTGGTTATAGTCCGATATCGTTCATTTTAAATGGCGATCTGAGATGAGTGCTCAGGAGGCTACATACCAAATTTCATCAAGATATCTCACAATTTACTGAAGTTATCGTGTTAACGGACGGCCGGACGGACGGACATGGCTCAATCAAATTTTTTTTTCGATCCTGATGATTTTGATATATGGAAGTCTATATCTATCTCGATTCCTTTATACCTGTACAACCAACCGTTATCCAATCAAAGTTAATATACTCTGTGAGCTCTGCTCAACTGAGTATAAAAAATTAACTTGTTATTAGGGGGAATCATGAAAGCATATAAACTTATAAGGTGTAAAATTATATCCATTTACACACGCTGTTATATGAAGGCACCTAGTAATACTCTTGATAAACTTGATTGTTTATCAGCTGTATTATTGCCGAACAAAATTTTTTTGATGTTATACAGATTAAAAATTGCCAAGATTAAGTGAAAAATAAAAACTAAAACGCATTTACTTGCTGATGTTGGAGATTTCTGACATAGTGTACCTATACCAAGTGTGTTCACTAAGCGATAAACGTCAAAACTACAAACAGCCTCGCTCACCTGATGGAAATCTCAGGTCTAGAGTCGCATTTTTGGTCTCAACGACAACATTTTTGACTACCAATCGTATGGACTTTTTCAATTTTTCAATCATTCGGAGCATTCGGTAATGGTATCCATTTTGAATTCGCTGTCATTCCGAATCCAGCGAGTGCCTGTCAGAATGCTTGACAGATAAGTCAACACACTTGTACTTGTACACTATGATTTCTGATGAAAATGCCTGCTGTAATGTCTGCAAGGTTGCATTCCTTTGAGTTTACCGCGTTTACAGAATGAAATGTGCGCGTAAATTTATACAAACTGTGTAAATGATTTTTCATACAAAATTTGACTGCTCGTTTACGCACTAGATAAATTTATACGTTTAAACACTTTATAAGGCATTTATACGGTTACATGAGTCCCCCTATTCAAAAGTGCTGAAAATAGTAATTTTTAGCTTACAGTGAATCATTTAGCTCCAAAGGGTTAGAACTGTCCCTTAATTGCCTCCGAATCGCTTTCACATATATATTCGCCTCGCGCTCAATCAATACCAACCTAAGTGCAATACTAAACATTATTTTATTAATTATTATTTATATTTTTGTTGTATTTTAAGGAAATATATGCTTGGTTATAAAATTTACACAATTGTAAGTAAATTATTTGTTCACTGCCAATTCGCAATAGAGCATCAGCTGTTTCGAAGTGAACTTTTGTTCGCCCGAAATTGCCGATAGGCGGAAAAAGTTCACCCGAACAAAAGAAGTGAACGCGAACACTTTTCCGCGTGAACTTCGCGATAAGGGTGAATATTTTTTCAAGCAAAACGCTGCTGCAAATCTGAATTGAGAAGTTCGACCACACTTTTGTATCCGAAAGCGCTTCTACAGCAACGGTAACCCTTGCACTTGTCCAAAAAACCACTACAGTGGCTTTTCAACGGCATGTTGTCACGTCAGCTGTCAAATCGAGCAAAAATAAAAAACAAACACATCCACGCAAAGAAAAAGTATTTGGCAAAATTTTTTAGGCATTTTTTCGCTAAACAAAAATCTGTCTTCTAAATGTTATAAAAAGTTTAAATGGCAATTAAATTGTGATGCTCAATGTTAATAACGATAAGAAAGTAATTAAATCTTATTTGTAAAGAGTTGAAACGTGAAAACAAAGCCGTGAAAAATGTCATTCGTACGCACCTCCACGGGTGGTAATGAATCGGTGCACAAATTTGTTGAGGCTCTGCGTGCTGACTTTAAAACGCTTTCGTTGGAAACTAAGAAAAAATATCCATTGATTAAAGAGGTAGGAATAGAGAATAAAGAAATTCGTTTATGATAATAAATGAACGCTGTAAAGTCGGTCACTAGGTTGGGATGTGCCGATATGTGTGAGTACTGAGCGCAGGGCTTGGGAGGGATGGAAGTGAGCTATTTTGAATTGTGTATTTTGGTATGTATGTATAGAGCAGATGTAATTGTGGCTATTAAATAGTTGATGTTTAGGCAAGTGTTTTTGGTGTTTTTAAGAGAGCCACATTAATTTAAATGACAGTGCATTTGACTTTGTTCCTTTATTGAATGAATCATCAGCTTTTTATTAAGGACTTATGTTCTTATACTTGTTACTAGGATGCTTTAGCCCGTATGGTTGGGCTGGTACCTTAGTGGTGCTTGTTACCCGAACGTACCGGATCTACATCCGGCATAGGAACATCAACATCGATAACACTCCCCAAAACCTTCGGGGAGTGTTGTTGTTGTACCGTGTGTCTTTATCGACAGCCCCTACTGCCTTTGTGACCGACCTTGAATGGATGTGAATCGTATAACTCTGCAGTTAGAGACAACTTTCCCGCGAACGTAATAACTGCTTTTTTTAAATTGCAGTTTCGATGTTCTTGTTCACCGGCCTTTTGGTCAATATACTTCCGTATTGTAGGGCAAAACGATATATCTTATATGATGATTAGTTTTCTAAATGTGGTGTCGCATGGAGAAGACCTGCGCCGCTACGGCGCGTCTTGTGGACCTAACGATATAGTCGGCCCGTTATTGTTATTTTGTTGTAGCTACTTGAAATACTGTTTCAAAAACTCCTTAAACCAGACTACCCAAACTCATGGGGTTGGGGTTATGGGGTTACACCATCAGGACGATTTAACTCACTGGATTGAAATACAATTGCAGGCAATTCTTTCGTCATTGACATTAGATTACTCGCACGCATTGGAAAATTTGCAGCTCCTGTTGTTGTTCTTCTTCTTCTTGTAGCGATAAGTTTACTCCCCGAAGGCTTTGGGGAGTGTTATCGATATGATGGTCCTTTGCCGGATACGGATCCGGTACGCACCGGTAACACAGCACCATTAAGGTACTAGCCCGACTATCTCGGAACGATTTGTATGGCCACATTAAACCTTCAGGCCATCCATCCATACCCCACCCCCAAGCTCCATAAGCTTGGCGTTGCCAGATCCTCGTCTGTTAGTGAAACGGGATTCGCCGCTCGAAGGTGAGGTTTACAATTGGGTTGGAGAAGCTATATATTGGCCTACACAAACCCATTGAGGCTAACCTAAAACTCATACATTTCTTTGATGCTAGAAAAGTCAGTTCTTCGATTTCCAATTGTTGGCGATACAGATGGTCTAATTAGGAGGAAAACATAAGGAGCTACATATTTTCCAATGCGTGAGAGTAATCTAATGTCAATCACGAAAGAATTGCGTGCAATTGTATTTCAATCCAGTGAGAGTTAAATCGACGTTGATGGTTCTTTGGTGGATATTGATCCGGTATGTTCCGGAAACCAGCACCATCAAGGTACCCACACGACCATTTCGGGAACGCTTTAATAAGACAATGTTGAAGGTTCTACATCATAGGTCATCCTATCTATGTGGTGATAAAGTCCGTATAACAACGTTCAATTAGCTAGATTCGTTTAAGAAATTGGCTAACTCTAGGGAATTGCTAAGATCTTATTATTGTCTTGGAAGCGGGCCTCTTGGCAGGAGTAGTGGCGTGACCCCAGCGGGTTAGGGGATCAGGTATGCCTGTAGGTATGTCTGTCATAAGAGGCGACTAAAATACCAGATTCAAGGGGCTGTGTAGCGCAACCTTTCAGGTTGCCAGCGCAATATATAGCTTCTCCAAACCCAATTGTCAACCTCACCTATCCGCGGCGAATCTTGTTTCACTAACAGACGAAGCTCTGGCGACCCCAAGCTCCTCATGGAACCTGGGGGTAGGGAGGGAGGGAATGGCCTGAAGGTTTAGTCTGGCCACATAAATCGTTCCCGAGATGGTCGGGCTAGCACCTTAATGGTGCTATTGTACCGGAGCGTACCGGATTTGTATCCGGCAAAGGATCATCACATCGATAACACTCCCCAAAGCCTTCGGGGAGCAACCTTATCGCTACAACAACAACAACAGTAGTGACGTGAACAGGATGGACTGTTGTTGTTGTAGCAGTGCTCGAATAAGTACAGGATGGACTGTTGTTGTTGTAGCAGTGCTCGAATAAGTGGCAGGACTCGAATAAAACGTGATAAAGCATGATTAGCGAAGGTAATAGAGTTTGACCTAAAAAAAAATCTAACGACCGGTTGAAATATGTGCAGTTTTTAGACCACGCCGATGTGTCAATGACGGACAAGAATGAAAAAGTGACTGGCGAATGTGGAGCTGAAGATGGCTAGTCTAAACCGTAGGAGGTCATCGATTCACTTATCTAACTTTCAAGTAGATCTTCAGAGTCCAAGAACAGAAAGTTGCTAAAGGCAGTTATTAAATGCAGCACCAGCACTAATCTAGATTGATTCACCAAAAATATACATATTTAAAACTTATTAACTGACAGCAAGTTAAGAAAAGAATGTTATGAACTACAACGAGGAGGAAAGTGCATGCGAAGTAGCGACTTAAATCCCCTTTCCAAATATACAATATAGGAACATTGATGAGGATTCAGGCAGAGATAACGAAAATTATATACACAAAATAGGGATTACAACTGCCTATATAATTATTCATAATTAATTATTTATTTAATATTTTTTCTCTCCTTTTGCCTTTAGTCATGCGAAGAGGCTATTACAAAATTAGGCGCAGCCAGTAATAACCAACAAACTTCCGTATATTACACTGTCAATCAAATTCTTTATCCGCTCGTGCAAGGATGTGAAACCAAAGACCTCAAAATCATTAAGGTGAGTCATATATGAGTTTGTGTATAGTTTTTGTTTTGTTTTGATATAAGAAATCTAACGCCATACTACTTATCTTATCAACATTTCCATTTTGGCTTATATTTATTAATGTCAATCATTACTTTTTTATTTATTACACTGAAAATATATATTCTAGTATTGCTTGGGCATGATGCAACGTCTTATAACCCAGCAAGTGGTTGATCAAAAAGGTGCACGCTATATAACGGATGCATTATGGATGCTTATGGAGAATAATATTGAGGAAGTGAAAGTTTTACAAACTGTAACCTTGCTATTAACCACAAATACTGTCGTAAACGGAGAGACATTAGCCAAATCATTGGTGTTGTGCTTTCGACTACATTATACAAAGAATTCGACAATTGTTAATACAGCAGGTGCTACGATACGGCAACTTGTTTCATTAGTATTTGAACGTGTTTATTTGGAAAAGGATTCGGTTGCTACAGTACAACAGGTGGGCAATCAAAATGCCAATAAAGATAATATATCTTTGGATGGGGACAACGGTACTGGAGGTAATGCTCAAATGCAAACATTTGCCTCAGACGCATTTTTCTTATTTCAAGTAAGTGGTGGGAATTTATAATGCTCCCGAATTAAAAAACAAAATACAGTCAAATATTATTATTCTTTTCCAGGATCTCGTACAGCTAGTGAATGCTGATCAACCTTATTGGCTAATTGGTATGACTGAAATGACACGTACTTTCGGTTTGGAATTACTTGAAGCAATATTAACGAATTTTAGTGCTGTATTTCATGAGGTAAACACAAACACAGACCTTGGTGAATAAGGCTGTCGTGGGAATGGATTGAATATGTGGTTTTAAATATATTTTTTTAAGATAAATTTATATCCATAAAAGTAAAATTTATATCCACAAAACAACACGACACAATTCTCTTTTAAAGGTTTAACAACAAATTAATTGTTAAAAAATACAGTACTTACATACATGTTGCCTACAGCTGCGATTTAAATTCAGCTACATTTTCCAAACTTTTTTATTTAAAAAAAAAAAAAAACAACCTATACATGCTTATATGAATTTTTTTAATACTTCTTTACCAGAACAACGATTTCCGCTTGCTTCTCAAAGAACGCGTATGTGCATTGGTCATAAAACTCTTCTCACCAAATGTAAAGCATCGTCAAGTACCGGCGCCAAGTAATGGAAATACTGCTGTACCCAATGATAAACCTTATTTTCCGATTAGTATGCGTTTACTACGTTTGGTAGCGATTCTTATACAAAAGTATCATACAATATTGGTAAGAGGCAAAAGCAATAAAAATCGTTACATAAATTAAATGGTTTACCCCTCTCATTTAGGTTACTGAGTGTGAAATTTTCCTTTCATTAATCATAAAATTCCTCGATCCTGATAAACCACACTGGCAACGCGCACTTGCTTTGGAAGTCATACACAAACTTGCCACAAAACCTAATTTAATTGCATTCTTTTGTAAATCTTATGATTTGAAGAATCATGCCACAAATATAGTTCATGATATGATCTCAGCATTAGGCACATATGTGCGTTATTCACTAATAAATGCAGCGGCTTGTAAGTGACACTTGTTTGATGTGTACGTTGTATGTAATTTTTTTTAATTTTAGTACAAAGTGGTCAACCACCAGCTGGTAATCAAAATAATTCCACAGCTACACACAGCACGAACATTCAAGGTGGCTTTATGTTTCGTGGCGTTTACTTATCGTTAGTTGCTACATTTCCACCGGGTGTGGCTAAAGCTGTTTAGTAAGTATACAATTCACATATTATAATAGTCTGAATGGTATGATTGCAATGAAAGGAACCCATTTTATTATTGCTTTATGCAACATTTACTTTAGTGATCTAGATCATTCGTTCCGAGATTAATCATATCATGTCTAATTGACTCCAATAAACATGTGTGGTAATATTGGAATTTATGTTTTTTTTATTTTTATATCTAGTTTGGAGTTGCTTGACAAGCTTGAGGCGCCAAATATTCCGGATAGCTACGGTGTATCCGTAGCTTATGCTATACTCTTAGATATAACACGCTCTATTGGTGGTGTAATACAGCGCATACCAGAAATCGTAAGTTCTATGATTTTACAGTCTAGTCTTTAAAAATATCATTAACATTTTGTTCTTCTTTGTAGCAACAACCAACACACAATTGCGCCATCATAACAGAGGAGGAGCACAAACCACTGTGTTTGCAGTTAATTAATTCAAGTTGGGCTGGATTGTTATCGGCATTTGTACCACTAATTGATGCCTCAATCGATGAAGCAACGACAGATAATATATTAAAAGCTATGCAAAATTATGCTGCTCTCTGTGGCATGTTGGATTTGTTGGGACCGCGTGATGCATTTATAATGGCAATTTGTCGTGCTTCTTTTCCACCGCACTATGCAGCGGCTATATTTGCGAATAATTTACATATTGAAGCAGATTTGCGTGGTAAGTTTGTTAATATTAGTTTTGATTTTAAGTAAATCTTTCTGAGGAACTTCCTACATCCAGGCCATTAGCTCAAGACCGAATCGGAAGACATCCCTAATATAGCCCAGGAATTTTTACTCTTGTCACGGTAGTAACTATTGATTAAATATGTGTATTATTTTAGGTCATGCACGCAGCAACAGTCAAGATTTAAATAATCAGTTTATGAATACTTGCAATGAGGGAGATTTTCGTCAGCAAATCGTTGCTGTTGGCACGCCTTTACCAAGCGCTTCACTACCACACAGCATAATGCAAGCGCCAGTGATGTTGACTACGAAAAATCTACAATGTATGCGGGCTATTTTATTTTTGGCACGCAGTAATGGCAGCATTTTAGGTACATCTTGGCATATTGTGCTACAAACACTACAACATTTAGTATGGATTTTGGGTTTGAAACCATCGACTGGTGGTAGTTTGCAAGTGAGTGTAATGCGTTGCGTTCGAGTTAAGTGCATTTTATAATTTGTTTTTGTATGCTTTTAGGCATTTCCAAAACCTGCTGTCGAAGCTAATGTGGGCATACAAACTGCTGTTATGGCTGATTTGCCAGTACTGTCACAAATGTTAAGTCAACTTTTTGAATCTAGCCAGTATTTGGATGACGTAGCATTACATCATTTAATTGATGCATTATGTAAATTATCGCATGAAGCTATGGAGCTTGCTTACGCAAATAGGGTAACTGAAAAAAGTGTTTGTCTAATTATTTCAACTTCTAAATATATTACATTCCTGCTAGGAACCCTCGCTATTTGCTGTTGCAAAACTTCTTGAAACAGGACTGGTCAATATGCCGCGCATTGAAGTTGTATGGCGCCCATTGACCAATCATTTATTAGAAGTTTGCCAACATCGTCACATACGCATGCGTGAATGGGGTGTTGAAGCGATTACGTATCTGGTAAAGTCGGCACTACAATTTAAACATAATGTACCTTTAAAAGAGAATATGGAATTACAAACAATGCTATTGAGTCCACTCTCCGAACTGTCCACCGTTATGCATGCAGATGTACGTCAGCGACAACTTGATTGTGTGCTGCAGATTTTGAATGGTGCAGGTGAAATATTGTCATTCGGTTGGCCGGCTATAATTGAAATTATTGGCGCAGTTAATGATCATCATGGGTAAATTTTGAATTATTAAGAGAAAATTATAATAGTTACAAAACAAGTATGTTTTTTAAATAACAGCGAACCTCTAATACGCACCGCATTCCAGTGTCTTCAATTGGTTATTACTGATTTCCTGACAGTAATGCCTTGGCGTTGCTTACCACTTTGCATAAACACAGCAGCGAAGTTTGGCTCACAAACGCAAGAGCTGAATATTTCGCTTACAGCAATTGGCTTAATGGTTTGTTTGTTGTTTTGAAAATTTAAAATCAATAACTAAACAAAATTTCTTTTTAGTGGAATATTTCCGATTTCTTCAACCAAAATCAAGATAAATTAATGTCCGCACAAGTAGAGGACTCTGTTATATTACCTGATTTTCCAGGCACTGTTAAAATGCCACAATTCGACAAACTCTGGATGTGTTTGTATGCTAAGCTGGGTGAATTGTGTGTAGATTTGCGGCCAGCAGTACGTAAGTCAGCTGGTCAAACACTCTTCTCAACGATTTCTGCTCATGGTAGCTTGTTAAATCCGCCAACATGGCAAGCTTTAGTTTGGCAAGTGCTATTTCCTCTATTGGATAATGTGCGTGCACTCTCCAGTTCGGCGAGCAATGAAAAAGTTGATGCGAGTGGTAATATATTAATACATCATTCGCGTAATACAGCACAAAAGCAATGGGCCGAGACACAAGTTCTAACGCTTTCTGGTGTTTGTAGGGTATGTAAAGCAGCACACAGACATTGTATGATTATATAGATTATTACCAATATCGCTCTTTAATAGGTCTTCAATACAAAACGTGAATTGTTGCAAATGTTGGGCGATTTCGAGCGCGCCTGGTCGCTAATTTTAGAGTTCATACAAAATGCTGCTCTAAGCAAAAATGGTGAAGTCTCTTTGGCAGCGCTTAAGTCCTTGCAGGAAATTATGTATCATAATGCAGACAAAGCGGTTACATTAACAAATGAAGGGATAACGCGTATTAAAGATGATGAAATTTGGACGGTTAGTTGCTTTTGATTTTTTGAGTTAAAATACTGTTTTTTACTGAAAATTTTCTCCGCTGTGATAGATTGCATGGAATATTTGGATAAATATTGGCATAGAAAGTACAAAAATTACAACGAAGAACAACGATGCACAAGATGAATACTATGTGCCCAGTCAAGCATTTTTAACTGCTTTAATACAAATTTTCCCAGCAATTTTCCAACATATACAACAAAGGTGAGAATGAAGAATGACATTTTTCAGCTCATACTTTTAAGTTATCTTCCAAATTACTTAAATTGAATTCCCAATAGAGGCGCTGGTGTTGGGAGTGTTTTGTCTCTACCCAATTGCCAAATTTGAAAACTTCGCTAACTATGAGCGGTAGCCAGCAGGGCCCTGTTTTGAAAAAAAGTTATTGGGAATATTTTGGATGTTACTTGCTCTAGGTAATGCTTTTTCGGAGATTTCAAGCCAGTGCCATCAGTATGGATGAAAAGCACATAACCTATTATGCTGCGGTTACCGCTTATATGATTTTGGGAAAATTTTTTGGAAATGAAAACCTTGAGCTTACATACATTTCTATGTTTGAATTACTTTTGGAATTTGAGTATTTCGAAACATTTGTAACCACTGAAATTCGAAATTTGCTAAATTAACCACTATACTAGCTTAAAAGTCAAATTTACCTCAAAACTACAACTATTTCTGAATTCGTTTACATCACGATGGAGCTGAAAAGCTTTTCCAAAAATTTCGAAGTTTGAAACTTAACAAGTTTTCCTATTAACCACGAAACCTGCTCAGTCATTCTTCAAAATTAAAATATTCCTCAAAATTGCGTACACTACGAATGAACAGGGAAACTTTTGAATAATATTCCGAAATTCAATAAATTGGTCATTATCTTTTTTGACGGACTTGAAATTTTTTGAAAATCGAAATGTTATAGAAAATATGAATAATTTTCTAAAATTATAGTGGTAAATAATTGCATAGTCTTTCTGAAAAGTAACAGCGCTACCAATAGTTTTCGAAGTTTCTTCCAAAAAATTTAAGTTCTGTAACAAGTGAGTAAGTACTTAGCCCAATTTACCTTAGAGAAGGTTTAAGCCGAGCTTCTCTTCCAATTTACGGCGTGCTCCTTTTAATTTTCCGCACGAATTGGCGGGACGGGACCTACATGTTTTATCTGACTCCGAACAGCATCTGTCGGGCTTAGGTTTCTTTGAATCTATCGAGCCCTACCCGCGAAAAAAAGGTAAGCGACACTATTATCGATTTTTACTTTTTTGCACATATCTATAGTTTACAATCATATGCATCTTCTGGGAAATTTTTGTAGTTCTGGGAATTGCCGTTAATTAGTTGCAGCGGAAAGAATTTTAATGTAACCGCCAAACTCATTTTGTGTACATTGTGTTTGCCCGCGGTTTGTCGCTTACCTTTTTATTTTCTGCCTGCGTTTAGTTTTTTATTCTATGCCGGCGCTTAGGCAATTAGTGCGGTTTAGAACTAATTAGTATACATTATGAGCCATGAGAACTAGACGTAAGTGTATTTATACATATATTTATATATATATGTATTTTGCAAATTCTTTAATTTTAGCTAGGAAAAGGCACTCTTGTACTGTACTCGGATACAGATACAGGGCAAACCGACGATTGCGAAGAAGAAATTTGTGTTTGGAAAATAGGCTATAAAAAAAAAATCAATACCTACGCGACTCCTAATTAGAAAAAAGCAGTCTACTGGAGTTCGACAAAACCCCTGTGCTACCAAAATATGTGGAAATGATTGCATGAAAAATTTCACTCAGTGCGACAGAATTCCCATAAATGAATATTTTTGCGGTATCGGAAATAATTATATATATATATATAAATTAAGGCAAAAAGACTGGCTGCTTTCATGTTTACGACGAAAGAATATCCAGAGGGTGAGATCAACAAGTCCGAAGAAAAAGTTTAGCTACGATTACTCCATAAACTTTAACGACAAAACCATAAAAGTGTGCCAAACATTTTTGTTAAGTACTTTGAGTATATCGCAAACATTGTTAATATCAGCGGGGGATAATGCTAAGTATGTCAATGTTGTTGAAAATACGGAAAATAAGGTACGAAAGTAACGCCATAACCAATCAGACATAGCTAAAGTATCTATATTAAAAGCATTCATTGAAAGCTGCCTGCAATGCCTTCTCATTATTGCCGTAATAAGAGCAATAAACTGTACATTTCACATGAGTTTCGTAATGTAGCAGGGCTATATAAATATTATGTTAAACATTTAAAGAGCATCAACCAAGAATCAGCCAAGTTATTTTTGCGATTTTTCCGAAATATTTTCAAATCGTAAGTTATAAAAATTTGGACAATGAAGTAAAAAGTAATTTCCGTCATACTTAAGAATACAGAAATCACGTTCAATCCAAGAAAAAATCCAAAGAATTATTTCTGGAGGACCAAAAAAAGGGAAATCAAATTCCGAGTTTTTATGTGCTAGTTTTGATCTTCAAAAGGTGCTTAACACTCCTCACGGGAAAAGCGTTATTCTATTCCCGAAAGTTTGCGTACTACAACGAAAGTGTGTATAAAAACGGCACCAAAAATGGATGCTTTCTTTGGGGAGAATCTGATGGAAAAAGGGGTTGCAATGAAAATAGCACAATTATTTTTCAGTATTTTCCATTAGTAGATGAAAGAAAAACTCACGAATCAATAAGTCTTTACTGTGATAGCTGTGTAGGTCAAAACCGGAACAGAGCCATGCTCGCTGCCTTGGCGTTTTTCCTGGAGAAGTCAGTGTTTGTTAAAAATATCAAAATAACATATTTGCTACCTGGACATATCATGATGCCAGTAGACTCGATTATTGGATTATTAAATTTAAATATGGATACTTTGAATGCTCTGAAACCAAAGAATATGACGTGAAATCAATTCCACAATCCAGACGTAGCTCTTCATTATAAAAATGGCCCTCTTCCACTATACAATAGGGAGCTTAGTATTTCATTAGCTAAATACAAAAACTTGAAAGACCTCTGTGATAAGAACATAATCCCACACAAATTTCAAAAGGAATATTTGAATCTGAAATCCGATGAAGACATTAGAGATATTCTACCAGAAACAGATGAATATAATGTAAAATAATTTATTTTGAAGTTCCAAAAAGTTCTTTTGACAACTAAGACTTAGAAATGAAGTTCCTGCTTTTTACTATACATAAGTGCAATTAATTCAAACTGAAACTACCAAGGCGAATTCAGTAGAGGTGGTGTTATCCCAACAGCTGATTGCTTCTTCTTGATAATTTTCCATACAAAGCCTTGTACAACAATATGTCAGTTAATCGAAATCAATGAAAATTTTCTTTTGACTTGACATTCTTCTGCACGGCGAATTGGTTGAATTCGCTTTGCCACCACCTGGTATGGATTCGCCTTGGAAAATACCTATACGAATGTATTTATATGAAATAATTTAAGTTTCCTTAGATGTTTTTTTTACTTTGTAAACTGGTTGAAAATGAAAAAATAAAAATAACTGCCAAATACTAACAATAGTGTTTTTAATGTCTATATTTTAAGTAACCGCCATATCTTTGAAACGAGCAATTAATGGTGACAGCGAAAAAAAATGTAAGCGACAAAAAATTGTGATCTCTCACTGATAAAAAAATTTTACACATTGCATGTCTTTTCTAATGCAATAAAAAGGAATGGTACCGAGTTTCAGACAATAATCAGCTTTGAGTGCCGAAATAAGTAAAAAAACGTTCTCCTGTAAAATTTACAATAAGAGGTGCGGTATAATAAAGAGTTTTTGGTTGTATTGGAAAATTTTACTTTTTTTGGATGAGTTTGAATTCTGGAGAATTGATTTCGAAATAGGCAATACATGCATTTCTGGACTGTGGTTTTTAAATTGCTAGATGTTACCCAAACTCATAATAGGGTATACGACATGCGATTCCAACAAAAGTTTAACATTCAAATTATGTATATATTAAAGACCTGCAACGAATCATCCATTCGGCGTTTTAAGCCACTCGCAAAAATCGTTGCTTACTAGTCTACACAACAATAACTCGCCATATGAGCCGAACAGCTTGTAAGCAACGATCGAAGCGAATCTCACTGCACTGCAGCGATGAGAAATGCGCGTTTGTTTTTGTGGCACATTAGGCACTTAACTCGAAAGGCAAATGAGTTGATTGACAATTGAGTCGATTGACAATTGATTCGAAAGGCAATAGTATAATATTCAACTACAAACATATATGTACATATGTGCGTGTATTTCCTAATTTTTTACAAATTGTTAAATGTATGACTCAATTTCGACAAAGCGCAAAATAAGGTTATAAATAAATCGAGTTTTAGATGATTTTACAACAACTATAAACAAACTGGCTATTTCTAAAGAGACATAATTTTTGGATAATTCGAACTTCGTTTCGTAAATTTAACACTTTTTAAAAAAATTATGTGTAGTTAAAAACAGAAGAGTTTTCTTAACTCAGGTACATTTGTACTTATTTTTATTTCGTATAATGTAGGTACATTTATGTTTACAAGTAATTGAGCATTAGGGCACTTCCTGATTCCTCATAGAAAAAAAGAACAAAATCGAAAAAGAATATTTGCTTTATAAATGAAAAATTAGATTTTTTCGCTATTAAACAAAACAAAATAGAAAGAAATTTCATAAATATATAGTAATATGGCATTAAATACTAATACTACTAAATGTACTAATTCAATAAATTAATGTCCATATTATTATGCAAAAACATTATCTGATGTACCGAAAACGAGCTGCAACCGATCGCACTCCGCTTTTCTGATATTAAGTGCCTAGCTTTGGAAAAAACTCCTTCCGAAGCAGCACTGCTGGCTGGAGTCGCTAATAAACTATTGGCTACTTTATAAAGTAAAGGAAATTCTAATCGATGAAGGTGCCACCACTGAATCGCATTGAAGTCGTCATAATACGTGACATTAGTGGACTCATATTTAACTAGCTCATTAAATACAATATCGTCCCCATTCGAAACTTGAGTTCTCTGTAAAAATACGTTAAAAAGCTGGGATTTGCGAGCAGGAGGATTCGTTGATGTACTTTGTTCGTCCTGGTGGGCAGATTCATTGACGTAGTTTGACATTTGCGTTCTGCATTCAGTTCTTATAAGAAACTTATCATTTTCATTAAAAAATATTAACTTGTTAGTTGGGGGAAACAAGAATACCGCTACGTTATGATATATGGTAAGATTTTGCAAAACAGTGGTGTCCAACATATCACTCAGCTTGCCCTTAAATTGTTTCATGAAGGATAAGTCAGTTTCCTTTATTGCGCAAATACCTTTCAGTCTGTAAACATGAGGAAGAACCAAATACAGGGTTGGATAGTTTTCACCTTCTAGTTCCTTTGATGATTCTTCGAAAACCTCTAATACCTTCAAAATTTCCTCCACGTAGTTTATGTTAATACCATTGAGTTTGGACAATTCACGTTTTCTTTGCAATATGCTATTAATTTCCGTCCAGTTTTTTTTGATTGAGCTAAGCATATAAAATACAGTGTTCCATCTTGTTGGTGAACAGCTTTTAAGGGTTGATTGTAAGTTTGAATTTTCACCAGATTTTTTAAAATATTTTACGAGTTTAGTAGCTTTATCACATATGTCATCCAACTCAGGTACAGCTTCAACGGAATATTCCAACACATTATTTAGCAAATGGTTAATGCATGTAATATTTGCATAGGACTTAAAAGCCTTCTTCATGTTTGTTCCCCTATCAGTTACAAATGCGGCATTTTCAACAAGTAAGTCATGGAATTTTAATATTTTCAGCATCTTATGTTGAATGTTGTCCCCTAAAAAAGAATTGACTGTTACTAATGTTTTTCTGAAGTGCCTAGCCAAAGATTAATGTTCCGCCAAAGTCTAGTCAAAATTTAAGTATATAACTTTCATTTTAAACTTTTAAACAGTGAAATTCAATAATGCATTTTTTTAAAAAAATTGCGAAATATCAATTTTCAGATTTATCACATCCTCTCATACAAAAAAATGTTTAACTCGGGACCTATGAGGACGTACCGTTCAGGATTTGGCAACAGCATCTTTGATATTGGTCCCATAACATGAATTTTTTTAAATATGCGTATTTTTTTTATTTAAATGTAACTAAGAATTTATTGCCAATTTTTGCTAAATATAACTTTTCCGCAAAAAACATAAAAATCATAAAATTCTTTTTTATCGAAAAAGATCAAATGATTTATTACATTGGATCTTTTTCTATAAAAAAGTACTTAATGATTTTTTTGATGTAACCGATATTTATCGAGTTATAATATGATTGGTTATTACAAAACTTCTAAAAAAATAAAGTTTCGCAATTCCTTATGTATGGTAATATATTAGGAGTATATCTAAAACATGGTAAAGTTAGAGCAATATCTAAAAAAAAGTCCGGTTTTTTATGGAAATACCTTGGAGGAGCTCACATATGTTTAACATATGAAGTGTGCGCACATATATTTGCATGGGGAGAGTGTTAGCCTATTATTATTAGTATTATTATATCACACGTTTTATTGCAAACAGAAGTAATTCAGAATGCCATTTTTTTCGCTTAAAGCAAATAAAGTATTTTTTATATACAATTCCTTTACAAAAATTAAATTCAAAAAACTTAAATTTTAAGGTATATCTGCTTACAATAAAACGTGAGAGTTTTACTTTAATTATAAAAGTCAAACATATTAGTTAAAATTTGATATTTTAAATCAATATTAGACTAAATTATTCACATCGGACTTAGAATTAACAATTTAATAGGAACTATTACATAATTTTGAATTTAATGCCTTTTACCTGTACATCTTTCCCCTTTAAACGCTGATAAACCTAATAGGCGATTGATAAGTTCACCATCCTTTATGTAATGAATTTTCAGGGACATGTATGAAGTTCTTATAAAGTTATCGGTCCATATATCAGAGGTTAAGCCGTAACCTATCTTACTTCCATTTCTTATCATAAACTGCAACTAATTTTTTACTATTGCTACCGTTTTGTCATATAAACTACTTATATTTCTGGATATTGTTGATGGATGTTAGCAATGCTTCAACATTTACATGTGGCCCATATTTCGCGCCAATTGATACTAGGAACTCAGAAAATTTCAGAAGACCACTGTCTTGTACTATTTAAAACGGTCGGCAATTAACAATCACCCATCCCGTTAAAATGTTAATTCCTGTGTGTTTCAAGTCAGCACTAACTTCCTGTTTTGAAGTAGAAACATTATCCTTCATGGTTTAATAGCACTTATGCCTCACTAAATTAGAAGTGCTATTTTTACTAAACTTGTACACATTCCAACAAGTTCTGCAGGCAACTATATTTTCCAATTCGATGCCCGCGTTAGTTTTAATTTTTCCAAAAATTTTCCAAACTGCACTACGCCCTTTTTTGCTACAAATTTGGTACTCCTTACTAAGGATTTTGCTTTTTATTTCGCGAAAATTTTCATCCCCACTACTGGCATCATCAATTTGTGGTACAGAGCTACTCGAATTTAACTATAACGTAAATATAATTTCGTTTACATAATATCCACTAAATAACGCTAAGCAAAAAAAAAAAAAAAAAAAAAAATACGCATCAATAAAATATACTTACACCTCCTTCCATTTTAGCGTCCTTTTCTTTTATAATTTTATATGCTTTGAAAATGCAGAACGCAAGCAAGCAACGACTCAGTAGCAAGTCTCGAATGAATAGAGTTATTTACAGCATTTAATGGTGTTGTAACTGTTAACTAGCTCGTGAGTCGAAAGGCAATACAAATTGGAACAGTGCAAACTGTTCATGAGAAGAGCTGCTGCAATGTCGCTCATTGCTTGTTGACGATTGCTGTTGAGTGAGTGTTGATCGTTTACCAAACCGAATCAAAACAAACATCAGCTATAACACCGAATCACAGTGTGTGTATAGCGAAGTGAATCAGCTTGTGCAGCACTTTAGTATATATCTTCATCTATGCATTTACAATTTTTTCTCTATTAGATTCACCTTGTCCGATTTTGAAAAATTCTGCATTGTCCTAACAAATGCCGTTTGCATACCCGTGCAAACTGATGCCGTTCCATATATAATGTCATCTGTTTCTGACTCATTGCTAACGCCATTGCATGACGGCATATTGGATAGCATTGATCTTATACAAAAGGTATGCCTACTCTATTATTATGTACTTTTCATGATTTTAATATTTTTCACATTTTCTCTGTAGGAAGCCACGAAGCATGACTCCAATTTAAAACATATGATTCCTGTTATATTTCGTCAATTGCTCGTATTTAGTAAATTTGCTTGTGCGCCTCCTGCCTATGGCGGAATCGATCATAAATATGTTAAAACAGCGAATCATTATACAAATAACGCGACAGTGGAAATGGTTAGCATGAATTTTATACCATTTGGTGAGAAATCCATTAGTATTTGTGTGAAATTGTACCAGAGTACAGCCACAGAGGAATGCGTAATGAAGGAAAATATTTTACATGAAATTATTAAGGTGTGTGCTACAAATTTTATACGTAAGCAGTTTAATAACACATTTCTTCGTTTACTTGCAAAGGCATTACGTATACCACTCGCTATGAAATATAAGTGTCTTTCATCCAGCACATGGAAATTGGCAATATCTAGTTTGATTGCTGTGCTGCATACAGGTCTGAAAGTGGCACGCGCTAAACCAAATTATTTTACAGACATGTGGGATGATTTGGCCGATACATTCGATAAATTTCTATTTCCTGCAAGGTAAACATTCTATTTATTTCAGTTCGTCGATTGTATTGTATTAAATATCATATTCGTTTAATTAATCTGTCATGCAGCGTTTGTACCATAGAAGATCGTGGTTTGGAGGAAATCGTTTTGGATGAAACAATTGATTGTCAGGTCATTGAATTGTTGCGCGATGAAGTTCTACCACATGCACATGAAATGCCTCATCAATTTATAATGCAAATTGTAGTATTACTTAACAAGGGCTCCATACATTCAGCTTCAGACTCGAATATTTGTTACGAATCAGATTGGAAATTACGTGAAATATTTGCAAAGACTTGCTTTGAAACGTTATTACAATTTTCTCTCCTCGACGATAATTGCAATAACAATCGTAATAGTTTGACATCAGCAACTGCAACGGTGGCTGGTGTTAATGCAGCATTGAATGCCACTGTTTTTACAAATATTTCAGGCGGTGGCGGTAAGGACTTTGCTGGCCGCTTAGCAGTTACAGCTTTGCTACATCGTTTCCAAGAGGTATTAAAGCGATTCAACGATGATGAACGCCAAAGTGGGAAGTGCCCGCTGCCGAGGTTAGTAATATCAAATCTTTTCCGTTTTCTACGGTGTTTTGTATTTTCGAACATCAAAATTATGAATATTTCGGAACAGCACCGAATTTAAATAAAATTTAAGTATTTAAAACTGCCGATTTTAATTTCAAATGCAGACAATTTTTAAAATTGAAATATTTATTTAAATATGATGTTTTTAAAATTTCGGCGGGATTTGAAATTTTAGATTTTTCAAAATGAAAATAATTTTTTGAAATTGAAATTAAGTTTAAACCTTTATGCGTAAATGCTACTCCGGTAGAGAGTAGAAAGTGAGAAAGCATGCTTTTCACCTTTTTGTTGTGGCGACTGATGAGTTAAGACTAGAAAAATCCGAAAACATTTGGGAACCATTTTTGAAGATTTGTAGGAAATTGCAATTAGTTTTAATTTAACGTTTTGATGCTATACCGTTTTTATTTTCGAATATTGAAATCATGAGCATTTCAAAACAACCTCGAATTAGAATAAAATTAACCCATTTGACCTTATCTTCTTATTATAATTCCAAATGATTTTTATACGAATAGTTTCATTTCGAACACGGTTTGAAATTCGAATTTTTTTTCTAAATTATGTTATCTATAGTAACTGATTTTTTTTTCGAAATTTTTAATTATTATAAATCAGGTTCGCTTTAATGTTTTTCAATACTATATTTTGAAATCGGCGATATTATACGGTTTTTGTTTTTCGAAAATAAAAATCATGAGCACAACTAAGGTATGACGTGGCTGAGTGCGTTTGTAACACTTCAACCATCGTAGGAGCGCAGGTTCAAATCCCACTCCCGGGAGAAAAGGCTTTGAAGAGATTTACAAGGTATAATCGAAACAGCTATCGCCTTCTCCGTCCTGATTGTCACGTTTAAATTTTTCCCAAATTCTTAAAAAAATCATGAACATTTCAAAGCAACCCCGTAATAAAATAAAAGGAACTTATTATATTTCAAATACATTTTATATGAATAGTTGCAATTCGAACGGGATTTGAAATTAAAATTTTTTCGAAATTAATATTGTTTCGTAACTTAATTTTTTTTCGAAAATTAAATTATTGGCTCAAAAGCTACTGTTCTAGAGAGTAAAAGTGGGAAAATCGGTTTCGCTTTATTTTTTTCAATTCTACGTTTTGAAAGTAGCGATATAATAAGGCTGTAATTTGCGAGTATAAAAATCATGGAAATTTCAAAATAAAACATTGTATACTTATTATAATTTCAAATGCATTGAATAGTTTAAATTTGAAGAGGTTTAAAACAGGCATGCTTAACCAACGAAGCGATATCATTTCGTTACGATAATTAACGTTAATAAATGAAACAAAGTCATTTCGTCAACGTCAAATTAACGAAATGATTTTGTTTCGTTTTCTGCCATATCAAAACGAAATCAAATCGTTTATGTTGATTATTAATTTCAAACTATGCTGGCAAAGCTGATTGATGGCGGAGTCATTAAATGTGAAAGCATTAGCCAAGCTGATTGCAACTTTTCTCATGAATTTTGACAGTACGAACATTTCTCAGAGTATTTTTGACATTACCACCAACGAATTACACAAACAAATTACATGGAGTTTGTGTGTATGTGCGCTCGCTGTTACCACCCTACGGCTTCACCATGGCTATAGCATTGCCAGCACAATTCAAACATAAAGTATCACGTTTTTGTTAACGTTTTTAACGTTAACGAAAGCTTTTCGTTTCGGTTAAAAACGAGATACAATTTATCTTGATAATTTCTTTATCGATAATATTTCGAAGTGTTTCAACGGAAACGGTGGAAATTTTTTGATAAACGATTAGCTTAACGTTAAGGTGCATCTCTGGTTTAAAATAAGATTTTTTTCGAAATTAATACTATCGAAATTTAATTAAATTTTTTTTTTCGAAATTTAAATAATTGTTATTTTTCTTGTTTCGTCTCGTGAGCTAACACGAAATCTATGCAGAATAACATTGTGAATTTCCACGATTTCTTGCATATTCAGTGCCGGAAATATTTTGATGTTATCGAATTTCGAAACTATTTTCAATATTTTTTTCGCTCTATTGGACGATGAAAACTAAATAAATGCAATCATAAAACCATAAAATATAAAACAAATCAAATAAATATTTTTCAACACTGTTATTTATTCTTACAGATTTCGTCTCTCTGAAATTTCTTTCGTACTTAAGGCCATTGCCACATTGGTTGTGTCCATGAAAAAGGCGCCACCATCAAAAGGTATTTACCAATTACTTGTTTTAACTAAGCCCCCACTATTTATCTCGTCTCTCATTTTGTATTCGATATTTAGTTAATAAGCCAGCGTGGGATCAATTAATTGGGTTATATCCTTATCTTGTTGATTGTACAACAACAACCTCACCAGAAGTATCACGTTCGTTACGTGAAGCGCTGCTACAATATACAGATTTACTACAGCCACCAAAGTGTCTACTAAATGATGCACCGATTTCGTCGAAAATACAAAAGGCAACGCATTCAAATGGTCAAGAGTGAGAAAAATTTATAAATAAGATGTGGTGAAATATATTTATATACCCAAACATAAATACCTAAACATATACATGGCCGATTAAAAGAAAATTTATCAAATCAAATACGTTAATGGAACTTTTACAATGACAACACTTGCAAGCGAATAAAATATAAATATATAGTTTACAATAATATACAATAGAAAATATACATAATTACAGTTTGATATTTATTTTGAGTATATAAATAATAAGTTACGCTCACTAGTATGATACTGTCATATTAGGGTGGGTCAAATTTATTTGTTGAAAAGGCACATCCAGTTTCTGAATCTATGGGTCATACTGAGTAATATTGTCCATGGGACCATAGGTCTGAAATGAATTTCGAGCTTCCCAAATTTTTTAAGAAAATTTTATATCCCAATCGGAATAGCGGCTTTTACAAATAAAATACATAAAAATAAATGTCAAATTCGGATTCGGATTGGTATATACAATTTTCTAACAAAATTAGGGAGGCTCGAAATTCATTTCAGACCTATGATGGACAATATTACTAAGTATGACCCATAGATTCAGAAACTCGATGTGCACCTGAAGGTTTTTTCCCCCATTTTTCCCCATACAATTTGACCCGCCCTACTGTCATATATACTGACTTTATATAAATTCGTCTTACTCTTTTATGTATATTTAAATATTAATATCTTATTATAATGCACCAATCATTTGAGTATATTTTTAATTATATGTGTTGGCATGTACTATTTATTTCTGTGTATATATAAATTTATGTAGGATGTGCATTAATGCACAATGTAAAAAGTTTAATGCGCAAATTTGCAAATCTGTACCTTGACAAAAAAAATTTAATTCGCTAAAGAATAAAAGAATGTGCGAATTTCGTTTGCTGGCGTTGCATACAGACTTCTTAAAAAAAATAGGTATTTATATATGTGACCCGGTCTATGAAATGGTGGCTTATGACTCAAAAAAGAAATTGCGAGAAACAACTGTTAAAAGCTGTTTTTTTTTTGCTAGGAACAGCTGTTTTTTTTTTTTTTTTGAGTCATAAGCCACCTTTTCATAGACCGGGTCACATATGTATATCTATTTATTAATAATAACGGCAAACTTTTTGTACTTCTTCAGTTACTTGTTTCTTGCTTTGTTGGAATCAATTAGTTAATTTAAATTTTTATGCATTTTTTGTTAAACAAAATTTAGTTTCCAAAAGTTTCACATATTTTAAATTTTGTATAATAGGTACAACAGTAATACTGAAGGCATAAAGCATTCGAAGCAAATGCAGGAGAACATTCAAATATACAAAGAACAAGTTATTGCCTGAGTCCTTCCATGTCAAATTTGCTGTTTTTAAAAGGGCAAAAGAAAGAGCAACACATGTTATGCAATCAGTCTAGAATTCATAGTAAACGTAGAAAGTTTACCACTTTATTGTCAAAAGTTTTCAACAACAAAACACATTTTTTTTTTTTTTTTGTTTAAAGAAGATAAGGCTGATACATTCGTTCCGAATACGACAGATTGTACTTTTCTTCGAGTGTTTAGTAGGGCTGATTGATGTAAATAAATGGATGACATTGTCAGATGTATTATTTGACGTGTTTTGAGTAATTTGTAGTAGTATTTTACGCGTAAAAAAAACAGAGTGTGGTGGACGGTATTGCACCACTATAAGCATTTTGATATTTGTAATTATTATTAAAATTTTACTTCAGCTTTTAATAGTCTAAATCATGAAGAATGTCATAGAAACTGGCATCATCTTTAAAAATTTGGTAATTATCTTTATTTTGTCTGAACCAGACCTGTTAAATAATGATTACTAATGGTAATGATTAGCCGTTCAATTGATTATTTTCTTTAAACGCCATTTAATGATTACTTGCTATTATTTTCTATTTTTAATGACTGCTTTTCAATTGATTAAAAAAATAATCAAAAAAAAATTATAATTTTTTCCGATTATTGAAAAAAGTCAAAAAAAAAAAAAATCAGAAATAATAAAAAAAAATCAAAAATCAGAAAAAAATCAAATATAATCAAAAGTAATGATTATTTTTGATTTGTTTTGATTTTATTTAGATTTTTTTGATTATTTTTGATTATTTTTCCGCTTTGTTGAAAGAAAACTTTTCGTTTGTTGCATGCATACAAGTACATTTTAGGATGCAATAGTAAATCGCTTATCTAGGCGAATATATACATGCAACATATAGGGCGAATAGTATATGAACGTTGATTCAAACATATTCTCAGGTAAGTATATACACATGCGCATTATTACATTCATTATTTAAAATAATAATGGTTCCATCCTTAAGTCAAGCCAATTTTGTTTTGTATCTAAAATTAATATGTCCACTATTTTGGATTACGTTATGTCTATGCACTGATTATTTTGTAATCAAAGTTTATCATATTGTTCGCTTTATTTTAGTAATTTTGGTTTCGTATCATCGCCACTATGTGAGTGTTCTTCGTCCCATTTAGAGAGATTTATCATAAATAAGCATTTTTCTTCGTTAATATATTTTGAACGACTCAAATGCGACTCAAAAAGCGGAAAAATAATCAAAGAAATCAAACAAATTTAAAAAAAAATCAAAAATTATTTTTTTCAAAATCGGAAAAAATCATGATTTAATTTTTTATTTTGTTCTAATGGTAATCAATTAGTAATGGCTTTTTGCAGAAAACAATTGAAATAATCATTGGCCATTAAAATAGGCATCTAATTAATTGATTACTTATGCTAATTGAAATTTAACAGGTGTGGTCTGAACAAAGGACAATAAAAGGTCCTGTGAATGTAATTGTCTCTCTGACCACATCTACAGATGTTAGAGTTACGTGCTTTAATTTTGTATATATATTCATTATCGCACGTATATCCAGTCAGTATTCTATCCAAAATTTTGGTTTCTTTGGCTTCTAAGATTTGAGCATGAAACCAGGTTTTATTTGGTTTATTATTAAAAATTTGTTGAAATAGATTTCGTTTATTTTCATAAAATTGAAGGAATTTTTCATATCAGATGTGATAAATTTCATTCTTAATATTTTTAAGTCACTCTTCAATGGTTAACTTAACATTTAAAGTATTCCCGGATACCGCAGCATTTTTGGCTATATTGTTGTTGTTGTTGTTGTTGTAGCGATGAGGTTTCTCCCCGAAGGCTTTGGGGAGTGTTATCGATGTGATGGTACTTTGCCGGATACAGATCCGGTACGCTCCAGTAACACAGCACCATTAAGGTACTAGCCCGACCATCTCGGAAACGATTTATATGGCCACATTTAACCTTCAGGCCATCCCTCCCTCCCCACCCACAAGTTCCATGAGAAGTTTGGGGTAGCCAGAGCCACGTCTGTTAGTGAAACGGGATTCACCGCTCGAAGGTGAGGTTGACAATTGGGTTGGAGAAATTGTATATGGCGCTACACAACCCCTTGAACCCCATTCATTTTTGGCTATCATTACCTTTAATTCCTGTGTGGCTAGGGTTTCATACAACAACTGCACGATAGAAGTCTTGAATTGTGTCAAGTATTTGGGCAATTATATGATTACTTGTGTTACTTACTTACTTAATTGGCGCTTAACCGTTTAAACGGTTATGGCCGTCCAACAAGTAGCGTCAGTCGCTTCTTTTCTCTGCCAACCGGCGCCAATCGGTCACACCAAGAGAGTTTAAATCATTTTCGACTTGCTCCTTCCAGCGGAGTGGACGCCGCCCTCTACCTCTGCTTCCGAGAGGAACAATTTCTTGGCCGGAGCGTCATCTTTAATTCGCATAACATGGCCTAGCCATCGCAGCCGCTGGTTTTAATTCGCTGGACCATGTTGATGTCTGCGTAGAGCAACTCGATGAGTTGCGTTAGATCTTCTTCGGTACTCACCATCGCCAACACGTAAAGGTCCATAAATCTTTCATCAGCAAATTGAAAGATTTTGGTATTCGCACCTTCTAAGGAATGTAATTTTTTTGTATACAAATTAAAAAGTATTGGGGAGGAGCAGCTGCCTTGAGGTAGTCCATCATGAATATCTATTGAGTCTTTAAACAATTGAAGTTTTCTTAATGCCAGAAAGTTTGCAATCCATTCTATATACATAGGTGTTATGAATTTGTACCTGTGTCATTATACTATGCGACAAAATCAACTTTTTTTTCTGGGTATTGGACCAAACCAACTTTTTTGAGGAGATTGAGGCTTAAGTATAAAAAGTACTATCTCCGTTTTTCGAAATTAGCCGCCAAAAAATAGATATCGGCTTTTGAAGTTCGCAATTCTACATTTAAAAATTTTATTTTTTTTTTGTTAACTCGTTCAGTAAATTAAAAAAGTAAAAATGTGGTCGTGGTCCGCTCTTATCCCTTATTTGAAGGGTTGAATTCTTTTTTTGAGAAATTTAGTATAACCGGTGTTATACGAGGTGAAAAGTCAGATAGTCCCATGATAGTGGCTACAACTTTCACGTCTGCACTGGAATCGCTCGTACTGTAATTTTTCAAACAAAGAATTCAGCCATTCAAATGAAAGAAAAAGGCGGACCACGACCACTGTTTCACTTTTTTAATTTGTTGAACGCGTTAACAAAAAAAAAAATAAAATGAAATTTCGAAATGTAGAATTTCGAACTTCGAAAGCCGATATCTATTTTTTGTAGTCTAACTTCGAAAAACGGGGATATTACTTTGTCTACATAAACCTCAATCTCTACAAAAAAGGGGGTTTGGTCCAATACCCAGCCGGCTGTTGCACATTGTTATTGATTTAACTGAAGTAAACTAACACAGTTATATGCATTGTTAATATCTATTGAACACAGTATGACTTCAAATCCTTTATTCTTTAACATTGCAACTTCATGAAGTACACAATTGTAACACACTGTTGCAGATTTGTTTCTGCTGTATGCAAAAGATCGAGCTGAAATTAGTTGATTTTCTTCAATAAAAGTAGATAATCTGTCCTTAATGACAAGATTCATAGATTTGAGAATTTGTGTTATTGTTTAAATCTTTGTCCTTTTTGGTATAGGAACTATTTTTATGCCTCGCCAATTGTCTGGAATTTGATTTGAGAGAAATGCCTGATTAAGTACATGTTGTATCACGCGTTTATTATTACCAAGGCAATCAGCCCAATTCTAAACGAAAACTCCGTGCGAGTTTTCTCCCTTCTCCCATTCCTCGTATTCTAAATAAAAATTCCTTTTGAGTTTTTTCACTTCTCCCTTTCCTCCTATTCTGAACAATGTTCGAAAAAGCGGAAACCGGTTATGGGAGAAAAGTAGGTATTATGAATGTGAGGGAGAGGGAGATTTCTCTGCCATTTCATATGAGTTTTTCACTTGTTAAATTAAAGGGAATGCATCAAAATAGTTAAAGGAAATTGGTTATTTTAAGAAAGAACACTTATTTGTACAAATTTGTGCTAAAAGATGTATTTATATTCTACCACAATATTCTCACTGTTAATACAACAACAACTACAACCACAATATTCTTTATTTTAAGCCGAAAAATATATCATCAGCAACGGAAGAGCTCTTTATATATTTGATGCAGCCATCCAGAAATTGCGCAAGGATTTTTTAAGAAGGCTTAAATAGATTTTGGCATATGGCGAAAGGCGAACTCAACTCGACTTGGCCGCCAGAAAATTGCTTTGCAGAATGAATGCAGGCAACTCCGGCGGATTTGTGTTATCCCGCCGGTCTTCTTCTTATGTTCCGCTGTTGATGTTGCTGTGGCACCAATTCATTACTCATTTCAGTGAATACCACATGAAATGCAATAAATACTGTGCATTGTTTATATTTTATTTCTTAATTTCCAACAAATTTGCAACAATAATTAAACTTTTCAATTTTGTAAACAAAATAAGAAATGTGCAACGAAATTTCAATTGACAAAACAGCTGACTTCGAAAATTCGAAATTCCTATTCCCCAATTATTGTTCTCCCTAGGAGAACAGAATTGGAGGAATTTTTCCGCGGGAATAAAAAAATCCGCGAGAACAAAATTCCGCGAGAATATTTAGAATTGGTCTGAATATAAATTAGGGTTATTTCATTAGAATTATCAAATACATTAAATAAAATTACAAGTTATAAAATATGTGTGAATTAGAAGCGTCTGCTTCGGCTGCTCTTCATCTTCTAATGCGGCAGTTACCGACCGACGTGTGCCGTACGTAAGGACGTTTGTCGTACGAAGCACGTTTGACCGAACTCTCAAGCCCGTAGGAATCAATGTGTGCGTCTGTGTACATGTACATAACATATTTGTGTGTGTATTGTTTACAGATAAGCACTGTTGCCATTGACCATTTTGCATGTATGCTTATGGAAACATCAACTTTTTCCAATTTAATTTTTGATATTGTAAAAGGCCGGAATACATATTAAATAAGTATAAATAGATAAAATATTTATAATCAACACTTTTGCATAATTATTTCGAATTATTTTCACAATTTTTCAAACTTTAATTAGGCGTTTTTGCATAAAATTGCAAACGGTCAAAAATTAGCGTACAAAAGTTTACTAGGCAACTCTGTCTAGTGAGAGAGCGATCAGCTGACACGTTCTTACGGAAAAAATCAAAATTGTTTTGATTTCTACGTTCCGGGCTACGTACGTACGGGCGTTGCACGTCGGTGAGTTTTCGTTTACATTGCACACTCATAAGATAGGTCGTGTCAGCTGACACGTTTTTGGTACGTACGTTCGTGAGTAATGCGGCAGTTACTCACGAACGTACGTACCAAAAACGTGTCAGCTGACACGACCTATCTTATGAGTGTGCAATGTAAACGAAAACTCACCGACGTGCAACGCCCGTACGTACGTAGCCCGGAACGTAGAAATCAAAACAATTTTGATTTTTTCCGTAAGAACGTGTCAGCTGATCGCTCTCTCACTAGACAGAGTTGCCTAGTAAACTTTTGTGCGCTAATTTTTGACCGTTTGCACTTTTATGCAAAAACACCTAATTAAAGTTTGAAAAATTGTGAAAATAATTCGAAATAATTATATAAAAGTGCAGATTATAAATATGTAATCTATTTATACTTATTTAATATTTATTCCGGCCTTTTACAATATCAAAAATTAAATTGGAAAAAGTTGATGTTTCCATAAGCATGCATGCAAACTGGCCAATGGCAACAGTGCTTTGTTGTAAACAATACACACACAAATATGTTATGTACATGTACACAGACGCACACATTGATTCCTACGGGCTTGAGAATTCGGTCAAACGTGCTTCGTACGACAAACGTCCGTACGTACGGCACACGTCGGTGGGTAACTGCCGCATAACTGACGCATAAGTTAGCATAACGGGAAAATCTGGGTTGCCATTATTGTTTCGGTTGAAAACGCTCAATTAGAGTTCTGTGCAGGGACGTAAAAGATTGAAACAGGGTTTATGTAGTCACAAAAGTGTTGCTCCTGTTACACAGCATTTTAATTTTTTCATGGCGAAAATTGTTCAGTTCAGAGTTATTGATTTGCATTGAAAATTTAATTTATTACATGAGCTTACTCCTCTAAGTATAAAAAGCATAGAAAACGTTGAAGGTTTCAAATTATTGTGAAAAACTTTTTAAACAAAACAACAAAGTATATCGGTAAAATATTTTCTATGATTTCTGAATTTCTGTACCCAAGTTCATTATATTTGTGTAATACAATAATCTGGTAACAGCATTTTTAAATGAAAAAACAACAATGTTACACGTGTGGCGCTTTATATTTTGTTAAGTTTTTCTAGACTTTTTTGACTCTAATTTAAATAAATTTTGCTATGTCCGTATGTTTCCGCATTGTTGGAGGCTAAAAGTCTTCTATTATTTATATTTCCGTGGAAATATATGCAACTATTTCAACTGTAAATATGGTCTACAAAGTTTTATTAAACTATTAAATGCAACTCAGCTTAAAGTACTCGTACGTACCAAAAATGCAACTCTAGACCTGAGATTTGAATCAGATGAGCGAGGCTGTTTGTAATTTTGACGTTTACCGCTAAGTTGACACACTTGGTATTGTACACAAAGCTCGAATGAACAATTTTTTACGGTTTCTACATTTTCTATACTCAAACCAAGGCGAATTCAGTACAGGTGTGGTTATCCCAACAGCGATTGCTTCTTCTTGATTATTTTCCATACAGTGCCTTGTACTTTAATATGTCAGTTAATCGAAATCAATGAACATTTTCTTTTGACTTGACATTCTTCTGCACGGCGAATTGGTTGAATTCGCTTTGCCACCACCTGGTATGGATTCGCCTTGACTTAAACCCATGTATATTTGAATAGAAAATTTTTAAATGTGACAAAAATGATGAAACTGAATTTTTAGTTAAAAAAACAACAAATTGTATAAACTTTTGAAGACATTTTGTATTTAACTTTTGGCGCTAAAAGGAGGTTCAGATCAAGAGGAAATTAGTTGCATAAGTGCAGCGCTTTCTGAATGATGTACATATATTTGGGCTAGAAAACGTGGAATATTTTCTATGTTTACTACGCTTCCTAGACTGTGACAATCGTCCTATTGAGAAAAGTTTTACAAAACCAATTTTTAATTATTTTTAAAATTAATATTATATATATATTTTTTTTTTTCAAAAAAACGTTTTATGTTTTATATCGAAAGTTATGGATTCCAGTGTTTGATCTATTTGGCATGGAATAACTCATCTATGAAATATTTACTTTTACTACATACATACAACTAAATATATTTAGAAATCTTTGTAGTGAACGTTTTTAAAAATAAGGTTAAATCTATAACAAAAACAGAAAAATTATATTTAATTTTAGAATATACATACACAGGATATCTTGTTCAATTGTACTACTTTCAGCTATTGATAAAGTAAATATTAATAAAAAAATATTAGACATAGAAAACCAGAAACGAAATACGAGTATGATTTTGATATGGATTCGCTGCAATGTTTTGTAAGTATGTCCGACAGGCAGGTATAATGAACTTATAATAAAGACTCGAATAATACTGTGGCGAATATTAGCATCACTATGATATTAGTAAATAATCACAACAACAAAACAACCTCGTGTTCCAATGAAACGTGAACCAGATAAGGATAGAGATTTAACATGCAAATGCAACAACAATGTGATCCATATGGTTCACATTGTTATTGCATTTGCATGTTAAATCTCTGTCCTTGTCTGGTTCATGTACCATTGGAACACGAGGAAAGCAAGCATGCACACTAGGGTGGGTCGATTTGTATGGATGAAAGTTAACCGATCTCGCGCCATCGATTTTTCGATAGGATTTGGGCTCGGGAAAAAAATTTCCACTACGCATACTTTCATGACCTACTAAAAAAATGTTCATATGTATACCCTGTCCGACCCAAAAGTGTTCGCTAAAAACGTTGGCGATAGCAGTTTTTTGAAAAAAATCAAATGAAATTTATTTAGTAGGTCATGAAAAAAGCCTTAAAAATCAAAGTCGGAAAAGAGTAAAAAAAATGAAATTTTGCAGGCTCGAAAATAATTTTTTGGGTATGCGTAGTGGAACTTTTTTTTCTGAGCCCAAATCCTATCGAAAAATCCATGGCGCGATATCGGTTAATAAATCGAGCAGTCTAATGTACACATTAAAGCAAGCTGCCACACTTATGTACGAAGCAACGAAGAATGTTTCACACACATAACCAGCAGCTTGAAGCAAAGATATTATTTCACATACACATATGTAGTCATCAGCTAAGAGCAGAAGATAGCTAAATAACCAATTATGAGATACAACTGTTCCAGAAGGCACGTTCGTGAAAAGTCTAAAATACTAACGAGGCAACAGAGAGTATAAAAGCAGCGCAAGCTGAGGAATATCCGATCAGTTTGATTTAAACACGGTGTTAGTTGTGAAGTGAATTTTAGTTGTAAAATACTACTCCCAAAGTAGTCTAATAAAGAATACTGAATATTGGAGTTATTTATTCGACAGTTCAGATACTAGAACTTTAGCAGAGGGTGTATAATTATCAGGAATTTGCCAAAATTCGTTACAATACTTTACTTTGTTTAGTTGTGTGTTGTTGTAAACTGCTTATTCAAAGATAATGTGTTTTTATTGAATGAAGGACATAATTATACCATCTGACAGTTTGAGTTGGGTCAGATTTTATTAACTTCTGGAAGTATTTAAATGATATAACTTTTAAGGTCCTGTGACATACATAGATACTTAAATCTAACTAAAACTTGTTTGTATGTAATGTTATCTAAAAAAACTTTAATACATACATGTACGCACTCCAAAAGTCGTGTGCAGTTCCGATTTCATATAATTACACTGGTTTACAGCCAAAATACACCAGAGACGCCATTATGAAATTCCTATGTAAAATTACCCTCTGATTTCGAAAATCAAGGTTATTTTTAATTCTATGGTAACGTTTTTGAGATATTTACGAATAACATATTTTTCCAAAAAAAAAAATTGGGTCCACTTAATCATATATATCTCAAGAACGAATTCAACGAACGCAACGAACTCAACGAACGCAATTCCAAAACGGTTTGAAGCTTTTAAAAGGTAATAAAATTTTCTATAAACTCTGCATACAACACTTTTTGCTAGGCCCTGCAGATTCAAAGATAACGAGCAATCATTACGGATTTTTTCCATTTTTTTTTGTAAAAATATAAATAAATTGTACTTTGCGAGGAAGTATCTCGAAAACTTTTTATTTTTTTGCAGATTTGTTTTTTTCTCTCTAAGCACCATTTTATTACAAAAAAAATAAGCTTTCATTCAACTAAATCGATGGACTAATACAAAGGTTATAAGCATTCAAATAAATATATCCATTTAATACTTAAGTACCCTACTGGTACATATGTGTTAATATTCGCTAAGTAACTGATATACGAATACTAACACATATGTACCAGTAGGGTACTTAAGTATTAAATGGATATATTTACTTGAATGCTTATGACTTTTGTATTAGTCCATCGATTTTGTTGAATGAAAGCTTATTTTTTTTGTAATAAAACAGAGCTTAGAGAGAACAAAAAAAATCTGCAAAAACTAACTAATATTCGCTTTGGAATTGCTCAATTCGTTCTTGAGATATATATGATTAAGTAAACCCAATTTTTTTTTTTTTGGAAAAAACCGTTATTCGTAAATATCTCAAAACCTTTACCATAGAATTAAAAATAACCTTGATTTTCGGGGGGTGATTTTACATAGCAATTTCATAATGGCGTCTCTGGTGCAAAAAAAATTGAAATTGTGTGGACCCCGATCTGACCCATATGCCAAAGTCAGAATTGTAACGATTAAAACCAACAATCCCGAAAAAGCCGTAGATAGCCCCTAACAGTTCGAAATTGGTGGCCACCGTGGTGTGATGGTAGCGTGCTCCGCCTATCACACCGTATGCCCTGGGTTCAACTCCCGGGCAAAGCAACATCAAAATTTTAGAAAAAAAATTTTTCAATTAGAAGAAAATTTTTCTAAGCGGGGTCGCCCCTCGGCAGTGTCTGGCAAGCGCTCCGATTGTATTTCTGCCATGAAAAGCTCTCAGTGAAAACTCATCTGCCTTGCAGATGCCGTTCGGAGTCGGCATAAAACATGTAGGTCCCGTCCGGCCAATTTGTAGGGAAAAATCAAGAGAAGCACGACGCAAATTGGAAGAGAAGCTCGGCCTTAGATCTCTTCGGAGGTTATCGCGCCTTACATTTATTTATTTTTTATAATTCTTAAAAATCCTGAAATTGTTCCGGGAATAGTTCAGCGAATATCTGCAAATGTTCCCATGCGCTCCTTTATAAAATCCCTAAAGGTATTCAAGGTGTTGATAAGCGCAGAAAAAGGTTTTATAGCTTCAGAGCTTACGCAATCCAATTGTCAACCTCACCCACGCGAGGGGAATATTGTTACAAATATAAATGTATTATACACTTATTTAGAAGGAGAAGCTCTGACAACCACAAGTTCTTCTTGAATCTAGGGAGGTGGGAATGGCCTAGGAGGTATAATGTAGCCATGTAAATCGTTCCCGAGATGGTCGGGTTAGTACCTTAAACAATACTAAATTATTCCTAAAACTATACGGAGAAAGTGCTTAAAGGATCCTAAAATGGTTCCGAAGTGAACTGCATAAAGTCCTTCAAATAACTCCTAAATAATCGGAAGAGTCCCGAAATGATCCCCAAGAGCCGAAAAAAGTTCTGTAATAATTTCGAAACAGTGATCCCAAAACGGTCCCACCTGGCCCTAAAGCTACATCACCAAAGTAATGATCGAAACAGTTGCGCAGTGATGACAAAAGTCTCGGAAACAGTCCCTCATGGTTCGGAAACTAAACGCTCATCATAATTCATCATGAATTGATTGCAAATTACGATGTCGACTGAAATGGCGGTGTCGCATAACATGGCCTATCTTCATGTCTGTGTAAAGCTTATATAGCTCAACATCAACAATCAAACGAGGTATGATACTCGCCATCATCATCACGGGCAGGACCATAAATCTTCCGGAGAAGTTTTCTCTTATGACATGTATGATGAGCGACTTGTAGAGCGTGATTTTTGTTCATAGACAGGAAGCTTTTCTTTTCAAATGCCTACTCAGTCCAAAATAGCACATGTTGGCAAGAGCTATTCTCCGCTTGATTTCTGCTGTCATTGTTTTCGATGTTAATGGATCAACTTTTTTGACTATTTATCTAATCCGGTGAAGGTTGAACTCTCGGCGCGTTTGTCAATAACTAATATTAATATCATCAGCATATATCAGCAATTCTATGCTCTTATAAAATATTGTGCCATCACGGTTTACTTCTGCTGTCAGAATTATCTTCTCCAGCATTAGGTCAAAGAAATCTCACGAAATCGAAGCCTCGATTGGTTTCGTATGGCTTGGAGAGGTCCTATTGAAACTACTCAGACTTTAATCTACTATGTAACCCATATTCCAGATATAATTGGTATGGATCCAATAAGGTCAGTTTGATATTTAAACAAATTTCTGGTAACACAATGGACTTATTCAGTCGATGTAAGTTTCGAATCGGCCAGTTCAACCGAGCTGTGAACTTCTACAACTGAAGCCAGATAAAAAGATCACAATTTTAGTAATCTAAATAAAACTTTTTATCTAATATTTTGTATCATTAATAATAAGTATAATTACATTTTTGTTTTTGTTTACTGAATTTCTTTTTCATATTTTTTTGTGTATATGCAATTTTTGTTTTTTTTTTACGCTTTACTTATTTTTTTGTTTGTTTTAATATTTATAATTATATTTAATTAGAATTAGGCAATCAAGTTTTCAGTAATAATTTTTTTTATTTCTTATTTGCTAATTTTTTGTGGTATTTAGTTTATTTTATATTGATTTTTAATTTTTATTTTTTAATGTAACTATCATTAATTAATACTACATTTTGTTAAATTGTTATGGTTTTCTTTTTAAATGAATTTATGCAACGATTTTTTTTTTTAGATTTTATTTTCAAAAACTGTATTTAACTGCAGTTTTTTCAGTATGTTTTTTATTATTATACATATGTTTGTGTGAATGTAAATATGTATAAATGTAAACGTTGCTAGTTCTTATGTCCACACATTTAGCGCCGTTGGTATTTGTTTTAACTGCAGTACAATAATTAAAATAAAGAATTTAATAATTTAGCTGTAGGGTAAAAAATAATTTTTGTTGTTGATTTTTTAGTGCCCAGTGCATAATTTTTGATGATTTTGCATTAAGGAGCTTTTCAAGCCTTATAAAAGGACAACAACTAGAGCTTTTTCTATTTTCCTACGCGTTTCGATGCACTTTTATTTACATCTTTTATGATAAACAACGCAACAATCCTGGGCACGAACGCCCCAGTCCCAATACTGCACGCCAAAGAACGTCTTCGGTAAAAACTATAGTATATATGTATATACCATCGCGACAAGACTAGAATACCAGACAACATACGGTACCGGGTGCCATTAACATATTCACGGATGGTTCTAAGCTTGACGGGAAGGTGGGAGCAGGCCTCTTTTCACCGGATCTGGGTCTAGAGATCTCTTTTCGCCTACCATCACTCTCACTGTAGAGTTTACCAAGCGGAAATGCTGGCAATACATAGGCCTGTGAATCATCTCGGGTCTATGCCTAAGGATGGTAAACGGGTGTTTATTTTCTCAGACAACCAGGCCCCATTAAAGGCCCTGGACTCATTCGTCGACAACGCAAAGTCGGTCACTGAATGCCGTAGATCTCTTAACGAAATGGCTCAGCACTTCAGTATCAGCCTTATATGGGCACAGGGATATTGAAGGCAACTGCAGAGCAGACGAGCTGGCCAGAAGAGGCACCACCGACCATATCCTTCCGGGAAATGATTCGGTGGCATATTTCAGGCTTCGTGTGAACACAAGCACTATAAGAATTGCAAATCGACTATGGTCAGCCATATCATCGTGTGAGACATCCAGGCTAACCTGGCCCTCATATGACAAGGGGCGCACAAGAGCGCTTCTGATTTTAAACAAATCAGTTCTATCGTCCCTGATAAGGGTCCTAACGGGGCATTGTTTAATAGGCACGCATGGTGCTAGAATGGGGTCAGGTCAGGTCAGGTTGGGTGGTAGCTTCCCTGATGAGAGGAAGCTCACTTGGACAACATGACGGTCCGTTGTGATACCACATATAATAAACTAAACTAACGGTGACGTAGATATAACTACTTAGAGAATCGTTGGGTAGCAACGATAAAGTTCCGAATGATCCCGATCTCAACCTTGGATAGCTCCTCGGGAGATCCAAGTGAGTCACGACCAAAATACTTTCGCCTAGTTCTGGCAAAAGCTGGGCAGTCAAGCATAAAGTGATTTGGTGATTCCACCTCATCATCCTCCATACAGCTGCAGCAGGATGGAGTTTCCAATATATTGAGACGTACCGCATGGATACCCATGTGACAGTGCCCTGTCAAAACCCCAATGACCATTGATAGGTGAGCCTTAGTGAACCCAATTATTTCAGCAGACCTCCTGCCATCCACTTTCGGCCAGAAAGATCTTGATATCCTACAAGACGTAGTGTCCGCCCAACGTTTGCTGAGCTGACTCGAGGCCCAGCTATGGAAGAGCAATCCACAGGTGGCTAGCGGAATCCCGAAATCCCTACAGCCATCTTCATCCGGTTCAGTTGTACCGATTCGGGCTAAGAGATCCGCTTGACAGTTACCCGGAATATCACTATGGCCCGGGACCCAGATAATCTTAATTGTAAAATAATTCGATGCAATCGCAAGTGTGGTCAGGCACTCCCAGACCACCCTCGATCGCACTGTAGTTGAGCTCAAGGCCTTTATAGCCGCTTGGCTATCAGAGTAGATGTTAAATTCCCTAACCGTAGTAGCGCTGGATAGCATTTCATCCACCGCATCCTTAATCGCAGCAACTTCCGCTTGGAATACACTGCAGTGATCAGCCAACTTAAACTTGCGGCTTACATTTAGCTCTTGACAAAAGACCCCCCCGCCAACCTTTCCGTCCAACTTCGACCCATCCGTGAACAAGTTAACCGGTCCCATGCCCCAGATAATTCCTCTTCTCCACTCCTCCCTCGGGGGAATGACTGGGGTGAAGGTTGTATAGGGAGCGGCCACCGGCATGCAATAGTCCGTCCTGTCCGGGATAAAGTCGAAACTAGTAAGAAGGCTAGAGTGTCCGAAATCAGAAAGCATATAACCCATATCACGAAGCCTAACCAACGACCGGGCCGCGGCTGCCTTTCCCGCAATATCTACTGGATGTATATTCAGCATGACATTCAGTGCCAAGGTAGGTGTTGTTCTCATGGGGTAACGACCTTCGACTATTGTCCCAGCTGTAGATGTATAGAAGAGGAGGAGAGTGTCCAGCACCTTCTCTGTCATTGTCCAGCTCTTAGTAGGCGTAGGTTGGCCATCCTTGGTAAACCTTTTCTGCATGACCTTGCTGAGGTCTCTAGCTATGAAGTCACGGCTCTAGCAAAATACAAAGATCGATGAGCTATGCATTAAAATAAACGGCTACCTCCCTGACCTCTCCAGTTTTTTCGCCTCGCGAAACCTTGCATTATCACCGACTAAATCTTCCGCGACCTTATTTACAACATGGACGTCCCAAATGTCGACCATTTTGAACATCCACGTCGATGGCACTACGCTACCGACTGTCCTACACCCCAAAATATTGGGTGTGACGTTTGATCAGGATCTACATCTTGGTGAGCACGCAGCCGCAATTGTTCTGAGAATTCAGAGCCGTAACAAAATCCTCAAATCCCTCGCTGCCAGTACCTGGGGAAAAGATAAAGAGACGCTCATGACTACATACAAAGCAATTAGCCAGCCGATTACGTGCTACGCGTCACCCATATGGTCGCCAAGCCTAAAAATTACCCACTGGAAGAAGCTACAGGCCTGCCAAAAGACTTCTCTCAGAATTGCCACGGGCTGTCTTCTTATGTCCCCAGAACACCAGAGAAATGAGATGCTGACCAAACAGTTCCTGTTGAATACCCAGAAACTTGAGCATCCCAACAGACATCTGATTGATGAACCAGCACCGCCTAGTGGCTTAAGGAGTAATCTCCGTAAGCATTTTGAGGAAATACGGCACCTGAGAACCCAGCGTATGAAGCGAAAAAACACAAGCAAGTCCTTGGTGAACTCCATAAACAGGCGTCGGACCTTTATGCCGGGAATTTCCCGGTGAATCCAGTACTTAAAGAAAAGTATCCAAAACTCGCGGAAGAGGAACGCATACTCCCCAGGGAAACGCGTGTCACTCTTGCTCAACTTCGTTCTGGATACTGTAACAGGTTAAACTCTTACCTATCCAGAATCAACCCCGACATACAAAATGTATGCCCCGCTTGCAATGTGTACCCACATGACACCAACCATCTATTTAATTGTAATGTGGAACCAACGCCTCTAACACCCCTTTCTTTATGGTCCACCCCTGTTGAAACGGTAAGTTTCCTTGGACTCCCGTTAGAGGATATTGATGACAATTTGTGATCGGTCGCGGCTGTTAGGTGGGGCGAAGCATTGCTAAAACAACAACAACAGCAAAATACATAAATTCCACGAAGTGGGTTGACCCGCTTTAGGCAGGGTAGGGGTCCTCTTTGAGACCGTATAGGGTATTACAATGGACCCAATGGTGGCCTAAGTAGTGAGCTGTTACCATAGTGTCCAGCTCATCCCTCGCAACCTAACCTTTATGATAAAAAAAGTGTTCTTTCCTATTTTATAAAGCCCCAAAAAGCTCCTTAAAACAAAATCGTTATAAATTGTTTTGGTTGTAATATTTATATTTTTGCAGGTTTTTACAAAATTAAAAAAAAAAGAAGTAAGGAAGGCTAAGTTCGGGTGTAACCGAACATTACATACTCAGCTGAGAGCTATGGAGACGAAATAAGGGAAAATCACCATGTAGGAAAATGAACCTAGGGTAACCCTGGAATGTGTTTGTATGACATGTGTATCAAATGGAATGTATTAAGAGTATTTTAAGGGGGAGTAGGCCATAGTTCTATGGGTGGACGCTATTTAGGAATATCGCCATAAAGGCGGACCAGAGCTGACTCCAGAATTTATTTTTACGATATGGGTATCAAATGAAGGGTGTTAATGAGTATTTTAAAACGGCGTGGGCTTAGTTCTATAGGTGGACGCGTTTTCGAGATATCGCCATAAAGGTGGACCAGGGGTGACTCTAGAATTTGTTTGTACGATATGGGTATCAAATGAAAGGTGTTAATGAGTATTTTAAAAGGGCGTGGGCCTTAGTTCCATTTGAGCCACACTTTAGATTTCACTGTCACCTCCCAGTTGAAAAGGTTGGCCACATCCCTTAATTGTGGTAATCTAAATTGTTCTAATGAAATCTAAAGTGTGGCTTAAATGCTAAAGTTCTATAGGTGGACGCGTTTTCGAGATACCGCCATAAAGGTGGACCAGGGGCGACTCTAGAATTTGTTTGTACGATATGGGCATCAAACGAAAGGTGTTAATAAGTATTTTAAAAGGGCGTGGGCCTTAGTTCTATAGGTGGACCCTTTTTCGAGATATCGCCATAAAGGTGGACCAGGGGTGACTCTAGAATTTTTTTGTACGATATGGGTATCAAATGAAAAGTGTTAATGAGTATTTTAAAAGGGAGTGGGCCTTAGTTTTATAGGTGGACGCCTTTTCGAGATATCGCCATAAAGATGGACCAGGGGTGACTCTAGAATGCGTTTGTACAATATGAGTATCAAACTAAAGGTGTTAATGAGTATTTTAAAAGGGAGGGCCCTTAGTTCTATAGGTGGGCGCCTTTTCGAGATATCGCCATAAAGGTGGACCAGCGTGACTCTAGAATTTGTTTGTACGATATGGGTATCAAATGAAAAGTGTTAATGATTATTTTAAAAGGGCGTGGGCCTTAGTTCTATAGGTGGACGCCTTTTCGAGATATCGCCATAAAGGTGGACCAGGGGTGACTCTAGAATTTGTTTGTACGATATGGGTATCAAATGAAAAGTATTAATGAGTATTTTAAAAGGGAGTGGGCCTTAGTTCTATAGGTGGACGCCTTTTCGAGATATCGCCATAAAGATGGACCAGGGGTGACTCTAGAATGCGTTTGTACGATATGAGTATCAAACCAAAAGTGTTAATGAGTATTTTAAAAGGGAGTGGCCCTTAGTTCTATAGGTGGGCGCCTTTTCGAGATATCGCCATAAAGGTGGACCAGCGTGACTCTAGAATTTGTTTGTACGATATGGGTATCAAATGAAAGGCGTTAATGAGTATTTTAAAATGGCGTGGGCCTTAGTTCTATAGGTGGACGCCTTTTCGAGATATCGCCATAAAGGTGGACCAAGGGTGACTCTAGAATTTGTTTGTACGATATGGGTATCAAATGAAAGGTGTTATTGATTATTTTAAAAGGGCGTGGGCCTTAGTTCTATAGGTGGACGCCTTTTCGAGATATCGCCATAAAGGTGGACCAGGGGCGACTCTAGAATTTGTTTGTACGATATGGGTATCAAATGAAAGGTGTTAATGAGTATTTTAAAAGGGCGTGGGCCTTAGTTCTATAGGTGGACGCCTTTTCGAGATATCGCTATAAAGGTGAAACAGGGGTGACACTAGAATGCGTTTGTACAATATGAGTATCAAACCAAAGGTGTTAATGAGTATTTTAAAAGGGAGTGGCCCCTAGTTCCATAGGTGGGCGCCATTTCGAGATATCGCCATAAAGGTGGACCAGCGTGACTCTAGAATTTGTTTGTACGATATGGGTATCAAATGAAAGGTGTTAATGAGTATTTTAAAAGGGCGTGGGCCTTAGTTCTATAGGTGGACGCCTTTTCAAGATATCGCCATAAAGGTGGATCAGGGGTGACCCTAGATTTTGTTTGTACGATATGGGCATCAAATGAAAGGTGTTAATGAGTATCTTAAAAGGGAGTGTTGGTAGTTGTATATGTGAAGGCGTTTTCGAGATATTGACGAAAATGTGGACCAGGGTGACCCAGAACATCATCTGTCGGGTACCGCTAATTTATTTATATATGTAATACCACGAACAGTATTCCTGCCAGGATTCCAAAGGCTTTTGATTTCGCCCTGCAGAACTTTTTCATTTTCTTCTACTTAATATGGTAGGGGTCACACCCATTTCGCAAAGCTTTTTCTAAAGTTATATTTTGCGTCAATAAACCAATCCAATTACCAGGTTTCATCCCTTTTTTCGTATTTGGTATAGAATTATGACATTGTTTTCATTTTTCGTAACTTTCGATATCGATAAAGTGGGCGTGGTCATAGTCGGATTTCGGCTATTTTTAACACCAATACAAAGTGAGTTCAGATAAGTACGTGAACTGAGTTTAGTAAAGATATATCGATTTTTGCTCAAGTTATCGTGTTAACGGCCGAGCGGAAGGACAGACGGTCGACTGTGTATAAAAACTGGGAGTGGCTTCAACCGATTTCGCCCTTTATCACAGAAAACAGTTAACGTCCTAGAATCTAAGCCCCTACCAAATTTCACAAGGATTGATAAATTTTTGTTCGACTTATGGTATTAAACGTATCCTAGACAAATTAAATGAAAAAGGGCGGAGCCACGCCCATTTTGAAATTTTCTTTTCCATATCATTGCTGGAGTCGAATGTTGACATAATTTACTTATATCTCCGATTTGTTAATTTTTACTAAGCATACATCTAGTAATTGGAGTAACGTTCCTGCCAAATTTCATCATGATATCTTCAACGACTGACAACTTACAGCCTGCAAAGCTTTTAAATTACCTTCTTTTAAAAGTGAGCGGTGCCACGCACATTGTCCAAAATTTTACTAATTATCTATTCTGCGTCATAAGTTCAACTCACCTACCAAGTTGCATCGGTTTATCCGTCTTTGGTAATAAATTATCGCACTTTTTCGGGTTTTCGGAGTTTTCGATATCGAAAAAGTGGGCGTGGCTATAGTGTGATTTCGTTCATTTTAAATAGCGATCTGAGATGAGTGCCCAGGAACCTACATACCAAATTTCATCAAGATATCTCAAAATTTACTCAAGTTATCGTGATAACGGACAGACGTACGGACGGACGGACATGGCTCAATCAAATTTTTTTTTCGATACTGATCTATCTCGATTCCTCTATACCTGTACAACCAACCGTTATCCAATCAAAGTTAATATACTCTGTGAGCTCTGCTCAACTGAGTATAAAAATTGTATACGATTTGCTATTTTATGATGGCGTTATGGTGTTATGTGTAATGTGTTTTTTATTTTTTGTTTTAACTATTCTTGTTGTTGCTAAAAATTTTTGACCATTAAACCTCAACGCAAAACACTCCGAGTTTTATTTTCAATAAGCAATTTTAATATATTTTAATACAATTCATTCAGTTATCATTCTCATTAGGCATTTAATACTCGTTAGTTTTTAACCCTTAAGTAATTTAAGAATTTTTTTTGTTTAAATTTACTCAGTTTACTCATCTTAAACAGTACATTTTTTTTATTTTTTATTTCATTACATTTTTTATTCATTCATTTCTTTGCGTTTGCGATTTCGTTTTTTGCTATTAATTACTTATATATATTTTTTTAAATCTGTGCTAATTTTATGCCTCTTAAACGCTTTATTTCTCTCACTGAAACTTATAAGTGAGAAATATATATATTTATTATGTATGTTTGTATGTATATGGTGGTGGCGTGTGTGCTCTATAAGGAAAAAGGGTTATTCATTACTAACTATCAGCAGTTATTGTAACCACATTATGGTTGATTTATTTATTTTTTTTGTTGTGTATCTTATGGAACTCTCTTAATTATGTTACATTATGTTTTATATGTAATATTTTGATTTTCAGTTGAGCAGAGCTCACAGAGTATATTAACTTTGATTGGATAACGGTTGGTTGTACAGTTATAAAGGAATCGAGATAGATATAGACTTCCATATATCAAAATCATCAGTCTCGAAAAAAAATTTGAGTGAGCCATGTCCGTCCGTCCATCCGGTAACACGATAATTTGAGTAAATTTTGAGGTATCTTGATGAAATTTGTTTGGTACCCATATTGTACAAACGCATTCCAGAGTCACTCCTGGTCCACCTTTATGGCGATATCTCGAAAAGGCGTCTACCTATAGAACTAAGGCCCACTCCCTTTTAAAATACTCATTAACACCTTTCATTTGATAGCCATATCGTACAAACAAATTCTAGAGTCACTCCTAGTCCACCTTTATGGCGATATCTCGAAAAGGCGTCTACCTATAGAACTAAGGCCCACTCCCTTTTAAAATACTCATTAACACCTTTCATTTGATACCCATATCGTACAAACAAATTCTATAGTCACCCCCTTTTTGGCGATATCTCGAAAAGGCGTCCACACATGGAACTAAGGCCCACTCCGTTTTAAAATACTCATTAACACCTTTCGTTTGATACCCATATCGTACAAACACATTATAGAGTCACCCCTGGTTCACCTTTATGGCAATATCTCGAAAAGGTGTCCACCCATGGAACTAAGGCCCACTCCGTTTTAAAATACTCATTAATACCTTTCATTTGATACTCATATCGTACAAACAAATTCTAGAGTCACCCCTGGTCCACCTTAATAGCGATATCTCGAAAAGGCGTCCCACCAGAGAACTAAGGCCCACTCCCTTTTAAAATACTCATTAACACCTTTCATTTGATAGCCATATCGTACAAACAAATTCTAGAGTCACTCCTGGTCCACCTTTATGGCGATATCTCGAAAAGGCGTCCACCTATAGAACTAAGAACCACTCCGTTTTAAAATACTCATTAACACCTTTCATTTGATACTCATATCGTACAAACAAATTCTAGAGTCACTCCTGGTCCACCTTTTTGGCGATATCTCGAAAAGGCATCCACACGTTGAACTAAGGCCCACTCCGTTTTAAAATACTCATTAACACCTTTCATTTGATACCCATATCGTACAAACAAATTCTAGAGTCACCCCTGGTCCACCTTAATAGCGATATCTCGAAAAGGCGTCCCACCAGAGAACTAAGGCCCACTCCCTTTTAAAATACTCATTAACACCTTTCATTTGATAGCCATATCGTACAAACAAATTCTAGAGTCACTCCTGGTCCACCTTTATGGCGATATCTCGAAAAGGCGTCCACCTATAGAACTAAGAACCACTCCGTTTTAAAATACTCATTAACACCTTTCATTTGATACTCATATCGTACAAACAAATTCTAGAGTCACTCCTGGTCCACCTTTTTGGCGATATCTCGAAAAGGCATCCACACGTTGAACTAAGGCCCACTCCGTTTTAAAATACTCATTAACACCTTTCATTTGATACCCATATCGTACAAACAAATTCTAGAGTCACCCCTGGTCCACCTTAATAGCGATATCTCGAAAAGGCGTCCCACCAGAGAACTAAGGCCCACTCCCTTTTAAAATACTCATTAACACCTTTCATTTGATAGCCATATCGTACAAACAAATTCTAGAGTCACTCCTGGTCCACCTTTATGGCGATATCTCGAAAAGGCGTCCACCTATAGAACTAAGAATCACTCCGTTTTAAAATACTCATTAACACCTTTCATTTGATACTCATATCGTACAAACAAATTCTAGAGTCACTCCTGGTCCACCTTTTTGGCGATATCTCGAAAAGGCATCCACACGTTGAACTAAGGCCCACTCCGTTTTAAAATACTCATTAACACCTTTCATTTGATACCCATATCGTACAAACAAATTCTAGAGTCACCCCTGGTCCACCTTAATAGCGATATCTCGAAAAGGCGTCCCACCAGAGAACTAAGGCCCACTCCCTTTTAAAATACTCATTAACACCTTTCATTTGATAGCCATATCGTACAAACAAATTCTAGAGTCACTCCTGGTCCACCTTTATGGTGATATCTCGAAAAGACGTCCACCTATAGAACTAAGGCCCACTCCCTTTTAAAATACTCATTAACACCTTTCATTTGGTACCCATATCGTACAAACAAATTCTATAGTCACCCCCTTTTTGGCGATATCTCGAAAAGGCGTCCACCTATAGAACTAAGGCCCACTCCCTTTTAAAATACTCATTAACACCTTTCATTTGATACCCATATCGTACAAACAAATTCTAGAGTCACCCCTGGTCCACCTTAATGGCGATATCTCGAAAAGGCGTCCCACCATAGAACTAAGGCCCACTCCCTTTTAAAATACTCATTCACACCTTTCATTTGATAGCCATATCGTACAAACAAATTCTAGAGTCACTCCTGGTCCACCTTTTTGGCGATATCTCGAAAAGGCGTCCACACATATAACTAAGAACCACTCCGTTTTAAAATACTCATTAACACCTTTTGTTTGATACCCATATTGTAGAAACGCATTCTAGAGTCACTCCTCGTCCACCTTTATGGCGATATCTGGAAAAGGTGTCCACCTATAGAACTAAGGCCCACTCCCTTTTAAAATACTCATTAGCACCTTTCATTTGATAGCCATATCGTACAAACAAATTCTAGAGTCACTCCTGGTCCACCTTTATGGCGATATCTCGAAAAGGTGTCCACCTATAGAACTAAAGCCCACTCCCCTTTAAAATACTCATTAACACCTTTCATTTTATACCCATAACGTACAAACAAATTCTAGAGTCACCCCTGGTCAATCTTAATGGCGATATCTCGAAAAGGCGTCCCACCATAGAACTAAGGCCCACTCCCTTTTAAAATACTCATTAGCACCTTTCATTTGATAGCCATATCGTACAACCAAATTCTAGAGTCACTCCTGGTCCACCTTTATGGCGATATCTCGAAAAGGTGTCCACCTATAGAACTAAGGCCCACTCCCTTTTAAAATACTCATTAACACCTTTCATTTTATACCCATATCGTACAAACAAATTCTAGAGTCACCCCTGGTCAACCTTAATGGCGATATCTCGAAAAGGCGTCCCACCATCGAACTAAGGCCCACTCCCTTTTAAAATACTTATTAACACCTTTCATTTGATACCCATATCGTACAAACGCATTCTAGAGTCACCCCTGGTCCACCTTTATGGCGATATCCCTAAATGGCGTCCATCTATAGAACTATGGCCCACTTCCTCTTAAATACCTTCCATTTGATACACATGTCATACAAACACATTCTAGGGTTACCCTAGGTTCATTTTCCTACATGGTGATTTTCCCTTATTTTGTCTCCATACCTCTCAACTGAGTATGTAATGTTCGGTTACACCCGAACTTAGCATTCCTTACTTGTTTTATTTAGTTTTGTTTTTAATGCACCTTACGGGTGTTCAAACAAAACAATCTATCAAGTTTTGTGTTTTGTTTTAACAAATTTTTATAAATTTTTATACTCAGTTGAGCAGAGCTCACAGAGTATATTAACTTTGATTGCATAACTGTTGGTTGTACAGATATAAAGGAATCGAGATAGATATAGACTTCCATATATCAAAATCATCAGTATCGAAAAAAAATTCGATTGAGCCATGTCCGTCCGTCCGTCCGTCCGTCCGTCTGTCCGTTAACACGATAACTTGAGTAAATTTTTAGGTATCTTGATGAAATTTGGTATGTAGGTTCCTGGGCACTCATCTCAGATCGCTATTTAAAATGAACGATATCGGACAATAACCACGCCCACTTTTTCGATATCGAAAATTTCGAAAAATCGAAAAAGTGCGATAATTCATTACCAAATACGCTTAAGCGATGAAACTTGGTAGGTGAGTTGAGCTTAAGACGTAGAATAGAAAACTAGTAAAATTTTGGACTATGGGCGTGGCACTGCCCACTTTTAAATGAAGGTAATTTAGAAGTTTTGCAAGCTGTAATTTGGCAGTCGTTGAAGATATCATGATGAAATTTAGCAGGAACGTTACTCCTATTACGTTATGTCTGCTTAATAAAAATTAGCAAAATCGGAGAACGACCACGCCCACTTTTTAAAAAAAATTTTTTTAAATTCAAATTTTAAAAGAAAAGTTAATATCTTTACAGCATAAAAGTAAATTATGCCAAAATTCAACTCCAGTAATGATATGGTGCAACAAAATACAAAAATAAAAGAAAATTTCAAAATGGGCGTGGCTCCGCCCTTTTTCATCTAATTTGTCTAGGATGCTTTTAATGCCATAAGTCGAACAAAAATTAACCAATCCTTGTGAAATTTGGTAGAGGCTTAGCTCCTAGGACGGTAACTGTTTTCTGTGAAAAAGGGCGAAATCGGTTGAAGCCACGCCCAGTTTTTATACACAGTCCACCGTCTGTCCTTCCGCTCGGCCGTTAACACGATAACTTGAGCAAAAATCGATATACCTTTACTAAACTCAGTTCACGTACTTATCTGAACTCACTTTGTATTGGTGTAGAAAATGGCCGAAATCCGACTATGACCACGCCCACTTTCTCGATATCGAAAATTACGAAAAATGAAAAAAATGCCATAATTATATACCAAATACGAAAAAAGGAATGAAACATGGTAATTGTATTGGTTTATTGACGCAAAATATAACTTTAGAAAAAAACTTGGTAAAATGGGTGTGACACCTAGCATATTAAGTAGAAGAAAATGAAAAAGTTTTGCAGGGCGAAATCAAAAGCCCTTGGAATCTTGGAAGGAATATTGTACGTGGTATTACATATATAAATAAATTAGCGGTACCCGACAGATGATGTTCTGGATCACCCTGGTCCACATTTTGGTAGATATCTCGAAAACGCCTTCACATATACAACTAAGGGCCACTCCCTTTTAAAACCCTCATTAATACCTTTAATTTGATACCCATATCGTACAAACACATTCTAGAGTCACCCCTGGTCCACGTTTATGGCGATATCACGAAAAGGCGTCCACATATAGAACTAAGGCCCACTCCTTTTTAAAATACTCATTAACACCTTTCATTTGATACCCATATCGTACAAACAAATTCTAGAGTCACCCCTGGTCCACCTTCATGTCGATATCCCGAAAAGGCGTCCACCTATAGAACTAAGGCCCACACCTTTTTAAAATACTCATTAACACCTTTCATTTGATACCCATACCGTACAAAAAAATTCTAGAGTCACCCCTGGCCCACCTTTATGGCGATATCTCGAAAAGGCATCCACCTATAGAACTAGGGTCCACTCCCTTTTAAAATACTCATTAACACCTTTCATTTGATACCCATATCGTACAAACAAATTCTAGAGTCACCCCTGGTCCACCTTTATGGCGATATCTCGAAAAGGCGTCCACCAATAGAACTAAGGCCCACACCCTTTTAAAATACTCATTAACACCTTTCATTTGATACCCATATCGTACAAACAAATTCTAGAGTCACCCCTGGTCTACCTTTATGGCGATATCTCGAAAAGGCGTCCACCTATAGAACTAAGGCCCACACCCTTTTAAAATACTCATTAACACCTTTCATTTGATACCCATATCGTACACAAAAATTCTAGAGTCACCCCTGGCCCACCTTTATGGCGATATCTCGAAAGGGCATCCACCTATAGAACTAAGGCCCACTCCCCTTTAAAATACTCATTAACACCTTTCATTTGATACCCATATCGTACAAACAAATTCTAGAGTCACCCCTGGTCCACCTTTATGTCGATATCTCGAAAAGGCGTCCACCTATAGAACTAAGGCCCACGCCCTTTTAAAATACTTATTAACACCTTTCATTTGATACCCATATCGTACAAACAAATTCTAGAGTCACCCCTGGTCCACCTTAACGGCGATATCACGAAAAGGCGTCCACCTATAAAACTAAGGCCCACACCCTTTTAAAATACTCATTAACACCTTTCATTTGATACCCATATCGTACACAAAAATTCTAGTCACCCCTGGCCCACCTTTATGGCGATATCTCGAAAGGGCATCCACCTATAGAACTAAGGCACACTCCCTTTTAAAATACTCATTAACACCTTTCATTTGATACCCATATCGTACAAACAAATTCTAGTGTCACCCCTGGTCCACCTTTATGGCGATATCTCGAAAAGGCGTCCACCTATAGAACTAAGGCCCACACCCTTTTAAAATACTCATTAGCACCTTTCATTTGATACCCATATTGTACAAACGCATTCTAGAGTCACCCCTGGTCCACGTTTATGGCGATATCCCGAAAAGGCGTCCACCCATAAAACAAAGGCCCACTCGCTTTTAAAACACTTATTATACTTTTCGTTTGACACCCATATTGTACAAACGCATTCTAGAGTCAACCCAGGTCCACTTTTATAACGATATTCCGAAATGCGTCCACCTATAGAACTAAGGCCCACACCCTTTTAAAATACTCATTAGCACCTTTCATTTGATACCCATATCGTACAAACGCATTCTAGAGTCACCCCTGGTCCACGTTTATGGCGATATCCCGATAAGGCGTCCACCCATAGAACAAAGGCCCACTCCCTTTTAAAACACTTATTATACTTTTCGTTTGACACCCATATTGCACAAACGCATTCTAGAGTCATCCCAGGTCCACTTTTATAACGATATTCCGAAATGCGTCCACCTATAGAACTTAGGCCCACTCCCTTTTAAAATACTCATTAACACCTTTCATTTGACACCCATATCGTACAAACAAATTCTAGAGTCACCCCTGGTCCACCTTTATGTCGATATCTCGAAAAGGCGTCCACATATAGAACTAAGGCCCACGCCCTTTTAAAATACTCATTAACACCTTTAATTTGATACTCATATCGTACAAACAAATTCTAGAGTCACCCCTGGTCCATCTTTATGGCGATATCTCGAAAAGGCGCACATCTATAGAACTTGGGCCCACGCTCTTTTAAAATACTCATTAATACCTTTTATTTGATACCCATATCGTACAAAATAAATTCTAGTGTCACCCCTGGTCCACTTTTATAACGATATTCCGAAATGCGTCCACCTATAGAACTAAGGCCCACTCCCTTTTAAAATTCTCATTAGCACCTTTCATTTGATACCCATATTGTACAAACGCATTCTAGAATCACCCCTGGTCCACGTTTATGGCGATATCCCGAAAAGGCGTCCACCTATAGAACAAAGGCCCACTCGCTTTTAAAACACTTATTATACTTTTCGTTTGACACCCATATTGTACAAACGCATTCTAGAGTCAACCCAGGTCCACTTTTATAACGATATTCCGAAATGCGTCCACCTATAGAACTAAGGCCCACACCCTTTTAAAATACTCATTAGCACCTTTCATTTGATACCCATATTGCACAAACGCATTCTAGAGTCATCCCAGGTCCACTTTTATACCGATATTCCGAAATGCGTCCACCTATAGCACTTAGGCCCACTCCCTTTTAAAATACTCATTAACACCTTTAATTTGATACTCATATCGTACAAACAAATTCTAGAGTCACCCCTGGTCCATCTTTATGGCGATATCTCGAAAAGGCGTACATCTATAGAACTTAGGCCCACGCTCTTTTAAAATACTCATTAACACCTTTAATTTGATACTTATATCGTACAAACAAATTCTAGAGTCACCCCTGGTCCATCTTTATGCCGATATCTCGAAAAGGCGTACATCTATAGAACTTAGGCCCACGCTCTTTTAAAATACTCATTAATACCTTTTATTTGATACCCATATCGTACAAAATAAATTCTAGAGTCACCCCTGGCCCATCTTTATGGCGATATCTCGAAAAGGCATCGACCTATAGAACTAAGGCCCACTCCCTTTTGAAATACCCATTAACACCTTTCATTTGATACCCATATCGTATAAACAAATTCTAGAGTCACCCCTGGTCCACCTTTATGTCGATATCTCGAAAAGGCGTCCACCTATAGAACTAATGCCCACTCCCTTTTAAAATACTCATTAACACCTTTCATTTGATACCCATATCGTACAAACAATTTCTAGAGTCACCCCTGGTCCACCTTTATGTCGATATCTCGAAAAGGCGTCCACCTATAGAACTAATGCCCACTCCCTTTTGAAATACCCATTAACACCTTTCATTTGATACCCATATCGTATAAACAAATTCTAGAGTCACCCCTGGTCCACCTTTATGTCGATATCTCGAAAAGGCGTCCACCTATAGAACTATGGCCCACACCCTTTTAAAATACTCATTAACACCTTTCATTTGATACCCATATCGTACACAAAAATTCTAGAGTCACCCCTGGCCCACCTTTATGGCGATATCTCGAAAGGGCATCCACCAATAGAACTAAGGCCCACTCCCTTTTAAAACCCTCATTAATACCTTTAATTTGATACCCATATCGTACAAACAAATTCTAGAGTCACCCCTGGTCCACCTTTATGGCGATATCTCGAAAAGGTGTCCACCTATAGAACTAAGGCCCACACCCTTTTATAATACTCATTAACACCTTTCATATGATACCCATATCGTACAAACAAATTCTAGAGTCACCCCTGGTCTACCTTTATGGAGATATCTCGAAAAGGCGTCCACCTATAGAACTAAGACCCACGCCCTTTTAAAATACTCATTAACACCTTTCATTTGATATCCATATCGTACAAACAAATTCTAGAGTCACCCCTGGTCCACCTTTATGGCGATATCTCGAAAAGGCGTCCACCTATAGAACTAAGGCCCACACCCTTTTAAAATACTAATTAACATCTTTCATATGATACCCATATCGTACAAACAAATTCTAGAGTCACCCCTGGTCCACCTTTATGGCGATATCTCGAAAAGGCGTCCACCTATAGAACTAAGACCCACGCCCTTTTAAAATACTCATTAACACCTTTCATTTGATACCCATATCGTACAAACAAATTCTAGAGTCACCCCTGGTCCACCTTTATGGCGATATCTCGAAAAGGCGTCCACCTATAGAACTAAGACCCACGCCCTTTTAAAATATTCATTAACACCTTTCATTTTATACCCATATCGTACAAATAAATTCTAGAGTCACCCCTGGTCCACCTTTATGGCGATATCTCGAAAAAGCGTCCACCTATAGAACTAAGGCCCACACCCTTTTAAAATACTCATTAGCACCTTTCATTTGATACCCATATCGTACAAGCAAATTCTAGAGTCACCCCTGGTCCACCTTTATGGCGATATCTCGAAAAGGCGTCCACCTATAGAACTAAGGCCCACACCCTTTTAAAATACTCATTAGCACCTTTCATTTGATACCCATATCGTACAAACGCATTCTAGAGTCACCCCTGGTCCACGTTTATGGCGATATCCCGATAAGGCGTCCACCCATAGAACAAAGGCCCACTCCCTTTTAAAACACTTATTACACTTTTCGTTTGACACCCATATTGTACAAACGCATTCTAGAGTCAACCCAGGTCCACTTTTATAACGATATTCCGAAATGCGTCCACCTATAGAACTTAGGCCCACTCCCTTTTAAAATACTCGTTAACACCTTTCATTTGATACCCATATAGTACAAACAAATTCTAGAGTCACCCCTGGTCCACGTTTATGGCGATATCTCGAAAAGGCGTCCACATATAGAACTAAGGCCCACGCCCTCTTAAAATACTCATTAACACCTTTCATTTGATACTCATATCGTACAAACAAATTCTAGAGTCACCCCTGGTCCACCTTTATGGCGATATCCCTAAATGGCGTCCATCTATAGATCTATGGCCCCCTTCCTCTTAAAATACTCTTTAATACCTTCCATTTGATACACATGTCATACAAACACATTCCAGGGTTACCCTAGGTTCCTTTTGCAACATGGTGATTTCCCTTATTTTGTCTCCACAGCTCTCAACTGAGTATGCAATGTTCGGTTACACCCGAACTTAGCCTTCCTTACTTGTTTGTTATGTAAATAAGACTTTATTTATAGTACATTAGTTCTCAGCTAAATAATGAATGTGGAATTTTTAAACGGCCGTTGTGAACGAATCTTGTAATTGAAATTTAAGTAACTTCCCGATAAGCTACAAGTTTGAAACTTGGAATATAGTTCAGAACCCGATGACAATGCAATAATAAAAAAAAAAACGCCGCTAGGTGGCGCAAGGATCGAGATATTCGCAAAATTCTCATTTGTGGTCCGATTTGGCTCATATTTGGAACACAATTCACGCAAGAATAGAAATCGACCTGTGAAAAAATCGCCGCTAGGTGGCGCATGGATCGAGATATTCACAAAAATCGTATTTGTGGTCCGATTTGGCTCATATTTGGAACACATAATACATGCAAAAAAAAAAGCGACTTATGAAAAAAAATCGCCGCTAGGTGGCGCAAGGATCGAGATATTCACAAAAATCGTATTTGTGGTCCGATTTGATTTGGCCATATTTGGAACACATAATACATACATGAATAGAAAGCGACCTATGATGCCCTATTTGGCTCATATTTGGAACAAATATTGCATACAGTCCAGTAGAAGTGACATCAAAATATTTTGGAGTTGGAGGAGGGACAAGCATACGTGGCGCAGAGTCGAGTAAAGTCTTTGGAAGGATTATGTATTGAGGACTTAGGTTGTAACAAATTGTCAGGAAAGAGTCCTTGTAATAATGAGTCACTAAATGAACTAAATAGAATGAGAAATAATAGGCAATTAAATAAAGACTAAAAACTTGAAAATAAAATAATTAAAAAAATCTTTAAGTTAAACGGTTTTATTGAAAGCAATACTTACATGAAATAATAATAATACGAAAAGCTAGAAAATAATTAGGTAGGTCCTAGGTACTAGTCATCACACTCCTTATCAATCTAGGGCGTTGATCAGACAATTAAATAAAAGCGTTGGACGCGTCATATTTCTATTGATAGTCATAAGTAAAACCAACTGAACCTTAATCAGGTTATGTTACGCCTCACATTTTCAGAAATTTCACGCGCCCAACGCTTTTATTTAATTGTCTGATCAACGCCCTAGATTGATAAGGAGTGTGATGACTAGTACCTAGGATCGACCTAATTATTTTCTAGCTTTTCGTATTATCATGTAAGTATTGTTTTCAATAAAACCGTTTAACTTAAAAATTTTTTTTTAATTATTTTATTTTCATATAAAGACATGAAAGACTTCCCTCGAACTAAATCTTAGCCTTGATAATAATTTTAATCACCAACGTGATTTGAAAACCAGTGGGTCATTTAAATTGGGCAAATATACTTTTTTAGCCGAATCAGAAAGCGCATAAACTTTCAGCGTGAGATATGCCCGTAGTCGCGAAAATTCGATGATCATTTTAAGGTTAATCTGCTTACTTGACTTAGAAACGAACGTAGCACAGTGGCGCCTCTGCCGTTAAAGCATGGAAAAAATCAAAAAAATTATGAAAGCGTTCGCTAAATCTAATACATGTTTCTAATAAAGAATTTTCCAAGGATCAACGGGTTTTTCGCAGAAAATTATAGTTAACCAGGTAGAGCCGCTCAAAGTTGACCAATTTTCAACATTGGGAAAAAATTTTTGAATTTTTCTTCTTTTTCGTTGTATTTGAAATGGTTTTGTGAGTAAATAAGGCAGCCGGTTGTCGTTTTCTTGTATAGCAATTAACGATAATTTATTTAAGGATTGAACCAAAAAAAAATTGTTTTTGTTTTGTTAAAAGTTGGCGGATATACCTGTTTTTCGAAACACCTATTTTTAGGCCCTTTTTAAAACTTTGATGGAAAAAAAAAATGTTAAAATATGTGCTCCGTCAAATTAACAGTAGTTATTTGTGAAATATTCAGTTATCTAAATTCATAAAGTCTACCTGCGTCCAGCTGCAACTTCACTTTTTACATCAAATAAAGTTAAACAACCTTGGGCATAAATACGCGCCTGGGCAGGTATATATAATTCAGTACGGCCGTAAGGTCGTTTTTGTCATTGGAACTTGTTAACAACATACAATTTTTATAGTTCCGAATTTTATACCTGAAATTCATTTTAATAATTTGAGTAGGTATATAAAGCTATCCATCATACAATGCACATTATCATTCGTCTTTTGGACATTAAGGAACTAAGTATTCTGTTTACTTAAATAAAGTGAATAGTATTTTTTAATATAGTTCACAGTTTAATATTTAGTCAGATACACTCGAAGCCAATTCTAATATGTATCTAGAAAACTCGAAACTATTTGCGGTGTTTAAATCTACAAAGTCAAGACGGGGCTTCGTTGTGGCTATTATGAGAGAATTAGCGAGTGAAACCAGCATTAAAGAAAAGGAAGGCCTGGAAGAAAAAATTGGTTTACAATACATTATGATAGAAAGAAAATAGAAGGACGTCTATCGTAACAATTCAAAATTTCTAAGTAGGCATGAAAAGTGGATAGCTGACAAAATTGTTTGGAGGAAGAAACGCCTAGCACGTCAACCAATCCAACTAGAGGGAGACCAACAAAACCCATAGAAGAGTGTTCTACCTACACAAGGAAAAGGAAGCTGTCTGATACCACAAAAGCTATGGCCACGACTCATCTTTCAGAAGCACTGGCTATTAAATATAAAAAAGACGAAGAAAACGTGAAGTCTCGAATAACAGAAGCAGTTGCGGTAGCAAGTCCAGTGCGACTTATGAAGATCAAAAACAGCATTCCCACACCACCAAATGCGCTACCTAGGAAATACACCCCCGAAGAAGCTTTGGCACTGTTTATAGATCTCGGTTTAACGAAGAAAAAATATATTATATTGCGTAAGTCATTATTGCAACGTAATGCCGATATTTTACCTGGATACAAAAAATTACTCAAGCCAAGAAAGAAGCAGTTCCTCTAAGTCCCAAAATAACCGAAGTATCAGCTGAAATTGAGCTACAAAACCTAATGGATCATACGTCTACACGACTTCTTCAAAGTTTTACTGAAGAAAAGTTGAAATCACTGCCAAAGGAGCTAGCATTGATAACTAAGTGGGGCTGTGATGGATCATCAGGAAAAAGCGCATATAAACAAAGAATAAATGTAGGCGATGAAACAATTACAGATAGTAATATGTTTATGGCTTCTATTGTTCCATCACGACTAAGAGATGAGGCTTCAGAATATTGGAAAAATCCACGTCCGTCATCAGCTATATTGTGCCGCCCGATATTATTTAAATACGAGAAGGAGTCTTCGGAACTCATAAACGCTGCAGTGAGTGATATAAAAAATCAAATTGCCAAATTAAAACCAACAATAATTGAAATTGAAGAGGGGAATGTCTTTACAATAAAGTATGATTTTTTTCTAACAATGGTCGATGGAAAAGTTTTGAACTAAATAACAAATACGACATCTACAATGAAATGTCCAATTTGTAAGAAGATCCAAAAGGATTTTGAAAATCTTGATGATTCAATAACTGACGAACTAAATTATGAGTATGGAATATCTCCTTTGCATGCTAGGATAAGATGTTTGGAATTTGTTTTGAAGCTGGCTTATACACTACCACAACAAGGAGAAGTTTTCGACGACAATACAACATGTAAGGAGAAACAATACAGGAGAAAAAAACTAATTCAGGATGCATTCTATAAAGAGATTGGCCTTAGAGTTGACTGTCCAAAGTATGGATACGGAAATACAAATGATGGTAAATCCTCAAGAAGATTTTTTGAAAACGATGAAGTGACTGCTCGCATAACAGGAGTTGATAGAGATATTGTGAAAAGATTGGGAGTAATTTTAAATATTTTAAACTGCCATGAACCAGTTAATGGACCCAAATTTGGAGAATATGCATCTAAAACTACAGAGTTGCTGCATCAAAAGTATCCTGAGAAGAAACGTACACCAACGGTACATACAATTTTAGCACATGGAAAAGATTTAATAGAGTACCAGTGCTTACCATTAGGAGAATTGTCTGAAGAAGCTCAAGAATCTAAGACCAAGGACTACAAAAGATATAGATGTATGAACACCTGCAATGTATCACGAGTTAGACAAAACGAAGACCTTTTCAGCATGTTAGCTATCTCTTCTGATCCAGTCATATCATCTATGAGGCATGTAAGAACACAAAAAGATCTTACAGATGCGTATAGCTCAGAAATGGTTGCTTTGTTAGATATATGTTCCAGTGACGATGACTATGTTAAGATAAAATAAGTTTCTCACTTCTTACCACAACAATGAAAAAGAGATTTACTAATCATTTTTGTTACTTTATTGAAAAATAAGATATCTATGTACAAGTTAATTTTTTATTTCAAAAAAGAGAATTAATTAATTTAGTAATTTATAAATATATACTTTTCGTTATTGCATTTCTCTAAAGTTTATCAAATTTATTTTAAAGCTTAGGCATTTCGCCTTCAAACGAGTATTAAATTTTTATAGAAATCAATACGTCTATCGAGTTTGGTACAAATTGGTAAAGCGGTTACTAAGATCAAACTTTTTAGCATAAATGGACAGTGCCACTCCCTTTTTCCAAAATTCGTTGGCTGTTTAATCTTTAGCTCAAATGAAATATCATTGAACCACTTTCAATAACTTTTAGTTATTAATAAAATACATATTTGGCTTGTAAATTAAAAAAAAAAAAGCATGTAAAATTTTACGATGAATTTTGAAGCACCTTGTTATTGTGGCACCAAAAACGGACATTCAGTTCGGACAGATACTTCAAATAATTAGCTTTCATTTGCATTTTAAATTTTTAAAATATCTTCATTGGTTCAAAAGTTACGATTTTTGCAAAGAAAAAACTCAAAAGGCGCCACTGTGCGTAGCAGAGGAGCAGTAGTAACGAAGAAGATGCTCTGCTACAGTTCCGTCTTTGAACATGAACAGAGCACAGAGCAGAGCCGTAGCATAAGAAAATCAAAACATTGGTTAGGTTTGGCTATGAGCTGTATACGTCGTGTTTGAGAGAGGAGCACTAGCAGAATTAAAACTAGCAACAAAATGCCATTTGTAGTGGAGCGATAGATCTGTTGGCATTGTTATATAGAACTGTGACTTTATTTTTTTATTGAAGTTGATGTAGCATGGTGCTGTTGTTTTTATAATTGTGGCTTTAATTTTCGGTTTTTAAGTTGTTATTGTAGCTTCTTGTTTGTTGTTATTGTTATTGCTGTAGCTCGTAGCAGAGCCTAAGAAAAGCGATAACTTTATTATGCTATGGCTCTGCTCTATACTCTGTTAAAGTGAAGAGCGGAAGCAATAGCCAAGAAGAAAGCTACAGAACAGCATAGCATTCTCTATCAGTGAAATTTTACGTAAATAGGTAAAACATTTCTGAGTCGAATTAAACTTTTTTGCTTTTATGTTGTATGTCACACAGGCCCCTTGTTTTCAGTCGAGGGTTAAAGATGCGATTTTCAGCGTTGTAGTTGTATTATTTTTTCTCGCTCCACTCAATAAGTGCAACCACTCACATATTGTCATCAAAGCCCTCTAACAGGATTCCAAAGAAACTAACAGTTTCTACTGTGTGGGACCATAGAGATGCTGCTGTCAAAGACGTAGGTTCAACATTACAATTGAAAAGATAGTTGGTGTGACAGGGAACTCATTGCATGCGGGGCATACATAACGCATGTCGTGGTTGATTCTGGGCAAGTAAGAGTTTAACCTGTGACAATATCCAGAACGAAGTTTGGTCAGAGTGGCTCCTTTTGTTTTTGCTTTCTTCTTCTGCAAGGGATGGATATTATATGTATTGATATCGGGGCTCACCGAGAACGATCTAGAGAAAGTATTAGGCTTAGGGCTTCCTTATGCTTATATGGATCAAAAGGCTAAGTGGATAGGTGGCGCATTTCATCACCTTATCCCTCTTGGTGGCGGTGCTAAAGTAAGCAGTTGTTTGCTGGAATGTCCGGGTTTATGACAGTTCAGCAATTGCTGACATTTCTTAATGTTAAGTTTATGTTAAAGTATAAACAGCGGATTTGTACTTTAGATACAATTTCGTAGGCATGTACCTTGAAGGTAAGAGTGTTATCGAACGTTATCCCTAAGATTCTTTGGGTAACTGACGTTCGGTAGCCTAATGCCATAGACGTAATTTCAATATTTGGTCGGTGATAGTACCAGGTTACGGGAGCGGAAGAAACCAGAAAAATTGGGGAGATAGCCAGTTATTTTAGAAATTAATTTATCACACGAAATGATGATAACTTCCCCTTCTGGTAGTAAAGGGAGCTTTGATATGTAAAAGATGAACAGAAGTGGGGATAGGACACCATCTTGTGACACCCCCTGTTTATTCCCCTTGATTTTAAGGTTTCGTTCTTAAATTGATCCGACGCGTGTCAACCATTTTGTTAATTTGCCGGCTTTTTTTAGAGAAGGGGGGAAGGGGTAAAACTTCTATGTCTAGGGGTAGTGTGCCGTGGTTGACTGTGCTTTTGACAAGTTATGACGTTTAACACGGTGGTAGTGATGTGCATTTTGTCGACGCCATGCTGATGGGTGGCTAAGCGAAGATTTGCAGTAGAATTAGGGAACAGCACGGTTTCCAACTCCTTCGCCACTGGCGAAAAGAGTGATATCGGTCTGGCTGGTTTTGGTTTTCCAAGCTTTTTCAATTGTTCTGGAATGACAAAGGACTCCAGCGGCAAGTTGAAACGTGCTTGCATGGTTACACCGTCTGGCCCAATCAACTTGGAAGACTTGGCCTTCATAAGGGGGGTCTGCTTGCACGACGTCTAGCCTTGTCGACTGAAGGACATTCCTAATGTGAGGGTCGCTAGGGTTGAACTGTCTCGTTAGGTCACGTTCTCTTTCCAGAGCTTAAATTGATCCAACGCGTGATGGTATGATTTCAGGTATTCTACCGGCTGAGATGAAGCGTATCCAACGCGTTCACAACAACAACAACAAGCGTGTCGAAGCCGAAGTGGTTACTTTGCGGAACGCGCGCTCGTTTTGACGGGCATCAGTTATTTCAATGCAACCCCGTTGAATTGATTTTGAGCGTAAAGGAATGTAACGCACAAAAGAACGATAAAGCCTAACCGAAGCTTGTAATTTCAGTGTTGAGCTGAACAGTGTTTAAATGAATTTAGCTATGAAAATTTTTCTTTCATTGGAATTTGCATTTGCTTGTGGTTCTCAAGCGAGTTTTGAAGCAGCTTAAGACTATTATCTCAAATGAGGGGTATTCCATTGCAAATCGAAGTGCCTCAACCCATAGACAATACCTCAGAGCCATTGATGTCCGTTCTCTAAAATTACAATTAAGCGTTTTGATCCTTTGAGCCGGATCAACGGCTAGATATGTAAAAATGGGTGTGTTCGAGCTGCAGTTGTTGCAGTAGTGTTAATTTTTATGACAGAGCATCTCGTTCTTCGGCAAAGTTTGAACAGCTGTGGCAACGGGGCGCGTGCGTTAAATGAATGATCATCGCTAGCAAATCAAATGCAAAATAACAGTTTTCACTGAGTTTTTGCAGCACAGCATCATCAGCAATCCATCAATAGGTAGCACTTTAGTAATACTGCTGTTATTATTTGGCGGCTAGAGCACACCCAACCTGACACTACTAAATCGTCGTCTAGACGGGCGAGTATTTTTAAATGACTTCAACTAGGCATTTTTTTCTTTTTATACCCAGCTGTACTTGTACACAGTGCATTATAACTTTGATTGGATAATGGTTGGTTGTCCAGGTATAAAGGAATCGAGATAGATATAGACTTCCCTATATAAAAATCATCAGTATCGAAAAAAAATTTGATTGAGCCATGTCCGTCCGTCCGTCCGTCTGTTCGTTAACACGATAACTTGAGTAAATATTGATATATCTTCACCAAATTTGGTACACGAGCTTATCTGGACCCAGGACAGATTGGTATTGAAAATTAGCGAAATCGGATGATAACCACGCCCACTTTTCATATATATAACATCTTAGAAAACAAAAAAGCCTGATTATTTCGTAAATAATACACCTAGAAGATTGAAATTTGACGTGTGGACTGATATTGAGACTTGATAAAAATTTGCAAAAAAAAAATTTAAAATGGGCGTGGCACCGCCCACTTGTGATAAAATCAATTTTACAAATAATATTAATCATAAACCAAAAATCGTTAAACCTATCGTAACAGAATTCGGCAGAGAGGTTGCCTTTACTGGAAGGAATGCTTTGAAGAAAAATTAACGAAATCGGTTAAGGACCACACCCACTTTTATATAAAAGATTTTTAAAAGGATCGTGGACGAATAAAATAAGCTATATCTTTGTAAAAAAAAAAGCTTTATATCAATGGTATTTCATTTCTCAAGTGGATTTATAACAATAAATAAGAAAACTGCAAATTAAAATTTATGACTAAGCAATATTCTATGTTTCGGGAGCCATAACTCGAATAAAAAATAACCGGAATATTCCTTTTTTGTATCTTTTTTTGGGTATTTGAAAATCGTTTGAATCGAGGCTGTTTGGAATTACAATTCATTTAAATTTATGCGTCATTTTGATTTTAAACAAACAACCCAGCAAACACTCGGAGTTAACAATTAGTCTGAAAGGAGTCCAAACTTGGATCGATTGCACTCGTTATGAACTCATTCAGGAGCCTGAAGCGAATGCTATATGCTTATATTTTGCCTCTAACATACATAAGTCTTATACAGGCCTCCTTCCGATATCATATATGAGCTTTATTGGCGTCATATACTGCTAATTTTGAGTCTTTTAATGACACTACTTCAGGGCTTTTAGGAAGAATTTTTGACAAATATCCGAAGCGGAAAACATAGGGGAGAAAATTGTTGTGATAAAACTCCCATGAGGATAAGATAGAAATGAAGTAAGTATTAGTTGAATTAATTATTTATTTAGAATAAATTGTCGCAGAAAAATTTCTGAGTTTTTATTCCGGAGGTGCCTAGTTTTCTAGTGTTAATATTTTTCGTTTGTTTATAATTTCATCAAATCAGAGTCATAAAAGGCTCTAAGGTGATAGCATTTTTGAAGCTTTTGACCCATATTAAACTCCAGAACTGTAAGAGAATATTTATAGGGTACACATATTTACGCAAACAAAGCTACCCCTCAAACAGGCTCACAGCGCTCATAATTTAAGAATCCGAAACGAGTCTAAAATAAGTGGGCAATGTAGGAATCAGAAAAGCATCGAAACGCGTAGGAGGGTAAAAGAAAATTAAATTTTTCCCTTTTATTTAACGGCCTAAAAGTTACTAACCTAGCATGCAAAAATTATCATTTATCACCTATTTATGTTCGTCACAGTGAGTTTGGAAAAAATTTTGAAACTTTGTTACGACAAATCTTCATTTCAATACAAAATGAATTACATTTGTACATTATTTTTACCCTTGCTATTCTTTTTTTGTAAAAACTTCGACATTTTTCCGCTCATGGACGCTTCTCGACATTTTTAATGTGACCGCAAAGCTGCCACGCTCTGCCCAGGTGTGTCGAACTATATATGACCCCAATAACCGATGACGATGCCTAATAAATAGGCCATATAGGTGTCAGATAGTCAGAGTTTATTAGAGTTAAAAATGACGCCGGAGAGTTCCAGTAGAGTATAATGTGAGCTGTTTAAACGCCTTTTAAGACTTATGTCGGACTCTTATTTAGGCTCAAAAGATATAGGCTCATAAAGGACGACAATTGCATGAAGGCAATACATTGGTTTCGGCCTCCCAAATGAGCACATACCAGCTGTAAACGCTCCAATTTAGATATTTTTCCGACTCTTTTTTGACTTAAAATGTTTACTGGGCAAACTTAAATATTTGCAACTAATTCAACCGATAGCGTAATCGATAACTACCCACCAATATAGGACAAATTGGGTACATTTTGGATTGAATTTGTGTGTTTGTTTCCCATATTTTCCAAAAGATTATTTTTACCCTTCTTTTGGGTATATATTTGGGAATTTACGTATTTTTACCATATATAACCAATTTACCGGGTATTTGCCATTTGGGTATTTACCCCTTTCCCATCTCTAAAAATGAGACAAATAGTATTTTCAAAGTGAAAATTTCAAAACTGATCATTAGAGTATTGCGTTCTTAAAATATTACAAAAACAATTTTGAGCACCTCCAAAAATATTTTAGTCATCCAGATATTTCAAGCCTTCGAAAATTATGATTTGGGTGGTGGAGGACATTTTTAAACATTTATAGTTATGTTGCATGTGGGTGTGTATGCATTAGAGATATACGCCGCCGATAAACGCCGCCGCCGCCGCCGATTTTGGTTATTTTTCGCACGCCGCCGCCGGCGGTATATAATAGAGCCTACGACGCCGCCGCCGATAAAGTGAACCTCTAGTATGCATGTATGTTGCGTTGTTCATTTTGCGCTAAAAATTTAACAATAGTTTATCATTTCAATCTACAATTGTACGTACTCTTATACATAAAAATATGTTCTATGCATGTGTGTATATATATTATATATACATGTGCATGTAAGTATGTAATTGTATATGTATGTAGGTTTATAGTTTTAATATCATCAGAACTGTTATTACTATAGTAAATATGTAATAAGTGTATACTATGTATGTATGCAGGCCCGACGAGAGGGGGGGGGGGGAGGGAATGGGGGGGGATTCCCCCCGGGCCCGGGGTTTCTGAGGAGGCCCGCGATTTAGAGGTACTAAGGCATTTTTTTTATTCAGGAGAGTCTTTAGTTGTTCCATGTGCAAATTTTAAGCCGAATTTCAAAAGCAACGAATATTGAAGTTAACACGCGCCAGTTGCCCTTATCGCAACATTCCCACGTATGGCCAGTACACGCGTGCCGAGTCAGCAAATTATATTTCACACAACATACGACTGCGCATGACAACCTAACACCTTAATTCAAGGCCATGGTTAGTGACGGCAACTAACACCTGCAAATTATGGTTCTCACTACATACGGCCGCGCATGGCAACCTAACACCTTAATTCAAGGCCATGGTTAGTGACGGCAATTAACACTCATGCTACGGAACTACTCCAGACGCACAGTCAGCTAAATTCTATTACACATGGTTGTGAAATGCACACATACAGCACCTGTGGGAAGAAACCGACTTCAACATTCTCACACAGCGGGCTGTCAACAAGTTACGCAAGAGGCGCGTCGCGGCTTGTTGTTTGGCTATATATGGGAGCAGTTGCGGCAGACCCGGCAGTCGAGTTCGGGACGGATTAGTGTTAACAGTAAATTAATCTTAGTTGTAATTGTGAATTAACTGAATTAAAATATACTTGTAAAAGACTATTTGAACTTGTGTTGTTTAGTGTTGTTGGTTGGGCGAGTTAGCCCAACAAATTAATTTTTTTATAAAACAAGGACTATAGTCCTTTAACTTTGATAATGATTTTTTGTATGTTTACATGAATCCGAAATCGTAAAGCTTTCGTGGTGACACTGATGAAGGTTCATTTTCAAAAAGCCTTCCAACACTACCACCAACTCTGTATCAAAGTCCAGATTATTTAAACGACTTCGATATCGGTACCGTGAGTAATGAGTTTTTGCGATCTGAAGAAGTCAACGAAATAATTCGTCGAAGTCATCAAAAGTGTCCTGTTATTTTTCCACGTGATTGTCATGACGAGGCATTTCATATCTCGTTGTTAAACAGAATCTTGCCAAATGGAGATAAACTGGAGAGTGACTGGTTAGTGTAGAGTGCCAGTAGCAATGCTTTTTATTGCCTACCATGTCGTCTATTAAGCACCAATACGTTAAATCGACCTAAAATTTGTTCTGCGGATATTCGAAATTCCACGTATGGAAGAAGCTGTACGATAAACTGCCAGCACACGAAAATACTCAAGATCACATTAAATGTTATATTCAATGGCTATCTTTACAAAATCTAATTCAAAAGGAGGCTACAATTGATACATTTATCAATGAACAGTTAGTCACTGCAACTCAAAAGTGGAAAACATTTTATATAGAATTTTGGACACTATTTTATTTTTGGGTGAAAGAGGCCTAGCTTTCAAAGGCGAAAGTATATATCTTGGTGAACGAAACGATGGAAATTTTTTGGGCGTCGAAGATCTCATAAGCCTTTATGATCCATTACTTAGAGATCATTTGGAGATAGTTAGGATTTCACAAGAGCAGCACAAACGTTTACAAGTTCACTATCTTTCCCCAGATATTCGGAACGAGTTTATAGAAATTTGTGCAAAGCACGTGAGGGAAACTATATTAGATCAAGGCAAGAAAGCCAAGTATTTTGCTATTATCATTGATGCTATGCGTTGATACACGTTGACTAGGTTCATTTTGCGCTAACTCTATTTCAATTCGAAAGCAAGAAATTTTACAATTCAAGAACGGTTTTTGCTTTCGTGAATTGTAACCAAAAAAGTGGTCAGAAAATCGCTGATCTAATTTGCCATACTCTAGGTAAACATGAAATCCCATTAAAAGATTGTCGTGCACAAGAGTACGATAACGGCGCCAATATGAAAGGAGCTTACAACGGAGTACTACGTCACATTCTCGACATAAACTCGAATGCTGATTACTCGCCTTGTGCAACCCACAGTCTCAATTTATGTGGTATTGATGCTGCAGAATATTGTACGGCTGCAATTACTTTCTTCGGAGTTGTACAAAAATGTTTTGCTATTGTCAGCAGCACTCCACAACGATGGGACATCCTGAAAAAAATGTACCCCGCTCTCTTCATGTCTTTCAGCCAAAAGCCAAATTTGACTGCGCAAGCATACGGGGATTTTACCGGCATTCGCAAGTACATCAACAAGTTCGAATGTATCTTGCTGTCCTGAATTTGGTTCAAAATACTGACTACCAATAATGAAAGAACGGTGGTCCTCCAAGCTAGGAAAGCCACCATAGATGTTGAGGTCCGACATCTAGATGCCTTATTAGCTGATTTGAAGTTGATCAGGAACCAATGGGAAACAATTTTAAATGAATGCAAAACAATGCAAGTTGCTATTCAATTGAACATCTCGCCAAAGTTTCCGGACATTCGAAAGAGAAAACCCAAAAGGCATTCTGAAGATAATTTAAATGAGATGATTACGGATTATTTAGAGTCTGATTTTAAAAACAATACATTCCCGATGATCGTTGATTCGGTAATCACTGGCATTACTGAACGATTTGCAGTTATGAGAAATTTGAGCGAGACGTTTTCCTTTTTGTGACATGGATAAAACTACGGTTCGGACGAGCGCAGAAAAATTTGTTGAAAAATACAAGTCGGACATTGGATTGTACGAGGCTGGTCATCAACCAACTGCTCAGGCAATTCGATGAGGGACCCGTAAAACTTACGGCTTACGCATATGATATTGCAATTGTCATAAGTGGAAAGTGCCTTCCTACGATTAGTTCTTTGATGGATCGGGCGCTTCGGGATATTCATACCTGGGCATCTAATGTCGGGTTGAAAGTCAATGCGGAGAAGACGGATATGGTCTTGTTTACAAAGAGGTACAAGGTTCCAAATTGGACCAGGCCTAAGTGAGGAGGGGTGACCTTACAGGAGAAACCTTGCACAAAATATCTAGGAATCATCCTAGACAGTAAACTGTCATGGAAGCTCAACGTGGAGGAGAGGGTCAAGAAGGTCTCAACGGCACTCTATGCATGTAAAAGAATGCTGGGGTGTACGTGGGGCCTATCGCCCTCTCTTTCTCATTGGGTTCTTACAGCGATTTTAAGCCCTATTCTATACTATGGAGTTCTTGTTTGGTGGAAAGCCACACAAAAAACAACATACCTCAAAAAATTAGAGGGGGTATGCAGACTATCGATGCTTAGCATTACGGGAGTCCTGAAAACAACCCAGACGGCTTCACTGTATGCCATTCTGCACATTCCACCTGTAGATCTGGTAGCAAAGAACAAAGCATTAACTACCGCAACCAGGCTCGGTGCTTCGGGGCAGCTTGAGCGCCGACCATATGGCTATAGTAGTATAGCGTCATCAATCACAAGACGAACAGACTACCTGATTCCCTATCTGCGCTTCGAGGGAGATGTTAAGGCCACAATAGAGGTGGACGGTTGGCGCAAGGGTGCGCAAATGGCGGACGAGGCGATACAAGTGTACACCGATGGTTCCAAAGTAGTGGAAGGAGTAGGGTCTGCGGTATACTGCGCTGATCCAGAAATAAGCAGATCTTACAGGCTACCGGATTACTGTAGCGTTTTCCAAGCGGAAATATTAGCCGTAACCAAAGCAGTAGAAACCCTGGAAGAGAATAGCTTAAGCTGCAACCGTGAGTCAAGTAGCAATGAAGGCAATAATCTCGCATAGCACAGCATCTAAATGCGTGTTAGAGTGTAAGCAGTCTCTGGTGAGAATCGTGACAGGGAGAAGCATACATCTATATTAGGTCCCAGGGCATATGGGAATAGATGGGAATGAAAAAGCGGACAAACTGGCTAAAAAGGGCGCATCCCTTGAAGCTTGCTCCGTAGACGTCCCAATTAGATTGGGCGAGATTAAGCGAAGGCGAGAGGTGCACATGATCGACCAAGCGGGAAAGGCGTGGGTTCAAGCGCGGGGCTGTAAAGTGTCGAAGATTATGTGTAGGTCTTACAACCTTAGACTAACACAGTTGCTTCTATCATTAAAAAGAGAGGACTGTAGACTCATGATGGGTATTCTGACTGGACACTGCCTTCTGGCATCACATGCCTTTAAATTAGGCTTGGTCAGTGATAGCTGATGTAGGAAGTGCGGGTTGGAGGAGGAAACGATCGAGCACGTTCTGTGCTCGTGCGCTGAACTTGCCAGGCTAAGACTCCAGCTATTAGGAGTGATACAGCTGTCAGATCTAGAAGCAGCAAGTGGCTTAAGTCCTAGGAAGCTTCTAGTATTTGCCAAGAGGACGGAGTCCTGGTTTTTGATAGGGTTTTTCAGTTTGGTCGTTAAAACAAACTTCTGGTAACACTACGGACTCAATCAGTCTATGTGAGGTCCTCACGAACCGGCCAGTTCAACCTAACCTAACCTAAGTCGGACATTTCTCAATATTCTTAGAAAGCGAAATAATTCACTTGAAACACATTTACGAATCAACTTTTGATAAAGGTCTGTCAACATTGGAATTGCTAAATGCCATCTAAATATGTTCAAAACCTGTACACAATTTTCCTCAACATTTGTGTTGCTTTACGTATCTTTTGCACCATACCTGTCACTGTAGCAAGAGCAGAACGTTCCTTCAGAGTCCTTTCAAGAATCAAAAACTTTCATAGATCGTGTTCATCTCAAGAGCGAGTTTTAGGACTTGCCATGCTTTGTGTTGAATTCGTTTTGGCAAGACAGTTAAATTTTGATATTATTATAAAAAATTTTGCAGCGAAAAAAGCAAGAAAAGCCACTCTTTGATATCCGAACCTTCTATATTGAATAATTAAAATTTATAATCATCATTAAATTTATCAGAAATGTATTAAAATGTTACCAAATAACTAGAAAAGAATACTTGAAACAATATATGGCTGTTAAAAGAGAATTTTATTTCTACGTTACAATAAAATAGTATAAATAGTAAATATTCGGTGTTAATTTTATTGTCAGCTCTTAGTCCAAAAATAGTTTAGTTGATGTGGGAAAAATTTTATATGATGTAATCCATCAAACCCTTCAGGTTGCCAGCGCAATATATAGCTTCTCCAAACCCAATTGTCAACCTCACCTGTCCGCGGCGAGTCCTGTTTCACTAACAGACGAGGCTGTGGCGACCCCAAGCTCCTCATAGAACTTGGGGGTGGGGAGGAAGGGGATGGCCTGAAGGTTTAATGTGGCCACATAAATCGTTCCCGAGATGGACGGGCTAGCACCTTAATGGTGCTGTGGTACCGGAGCATACCGGATCTGTATCCGGCAAAGGACTATCACAACGATAACACTCCCCAAAGCCTTCGGGGAGCAACCTTATCGCTACAACAACAAAAACAGAGCCCTTTTCTTTTTCTGTGGAAAATATTTTGTGAAAGGAGCACACAAACGCGCTGGAGAGCTAAGAAGAACTTAAAGGGCGACACTATTTTCAGAAAAGAAAATGCCATTAGTATTGGACAATAATTAAAATGTAACTGTTAACATGTGCCGAGTTCAGCCTTCCCTGCGTTAGATATTCCATTACAATTAGGCGCTGCGGTGAATGAGGACAAGGCGCAGTACTTGCTGCCATTCAAGAAAGAATCTGCAAATTCGGGCCTTGGCAGTCACGTCACACTTGACGTATATATATATATTCGCAGAATTTTTTGATTTTATAAATTTTCCCACCGCTGACGGTTACGCGCAGATGAAATCACAACCATAGTGTACCTATACCAAGTGTGTCAACTAAGCGATAAACGTCAAAACTACAAACAGCCTCGCTCACCTGATGCAAATCTCAGGTCTAGAGTTGCATTTTTGGTACGTAAGAGTACTTCAAGCTGAGTTGCATTTAATAGTTAAATAAAACTTTGTAGTATTTACAGATGTAATAGTTGCATATATTTCCGCGGAAATAAGAATAATAGATTTGTAGCCTGCAACAATGCGGAAACATACGGAACTAAAAATGTATTTAAATTAGAGTCAAAATATAAAGCGCCACACGTGTAACATCGAAAAATTTCACTTCTAAGGCTGTTTACACAAATGCATAAGGGCAAAATTATATAAAACGCTTTGGTCACTTCAAAAGCATACCTATATGACACTACTTTATTTTTGCTTGGATTTCAAGCTAAAAAAACTAACGAAACTTTATCGGAACTTCAAAACACAAAAAAAAATTCTATCATGAAAAAGTGAGGCCACTATTCCCCCATAATTAGCGAGTTTGTCATGTTTTTGTTTATGTTTTACATTTTATTTTTACATTAACATTTTTAACAATAAAACAAGTAAGAACGGGACTGTCTTCGGCTGTGCCGAAGACTTCATACCTTTCATGAATGGGGCTGAACAATAATCTTATCCCGTTCGTAATCTCCGAATAATCGGATGTATAAGATAAGAAATATATAGTGAACAGATCTGCATACCTTAACGATTTTTAAGATAAATATAAAATAAAAAACAGGTAGGTACTTTGTATGAGGATGCAAAGTTTCTGGTTTTTTGTGGTCTGGGTGTAAAAACTATTACTGCGAATCACGTATTTCAACAATATATGACGTAAACGTAACTATTTGATGAAATTTGATGAATTTTGAAGCTTCTAGCCGTAAAAAGGGGGCAAAAATTGAGTTTATATGGGGTATATAATATATATACCACCGATCTCTATGATTTTTTCAGACAACAATATATGCTATATACGTAAGCATTTTGTGAAATTTGAAGCTTCTAACTGTTAAAACGGGGCAGAAATTGCGCAAAGTTTCTTATCTGAACAATCGGTTGTATGAGATATATACTATATATACAACCGATCTCTATGATTTTTTCAGACAACAATATATGCTATATGCTTAAGCATTTGGTGAAATTTGAAGCTTCTAGCTGTTAAAATGGGGTAGAAATTGCGAAAAGTTTCTTATCTGAACAATCGGTTGTATGAGATATATACTATATATACAACCGATCTCTATGATTTTTTCAGACAACAATATATGCTATATACGTAAGCAATCGGTGAAATTTGAAGCCTATAGCTGTTAAAATGGGGTGGAAATTGCGCAAAGTTTCTTATCTGAACAATCGGTTGTATGGGATATATACTATATATACCACCGGTTTCTATGATTTTCTCAGACAACAATATATGCTTACACGTAAGCATTTAGTGAAAATTGAACATATCTAAACGATTTTTAAGATAAATATAAAATAAAAAATAGGTAGGTAATCTGTGTGAGGATGCAAAGCTTCACGTTTTTTGTGGTCTGCATGTAAAAACTATGACTACGAATCACGTATTTCAAAAATATATGACTTAAACGTAACTATTTGATGAAATTTGATGAATTTTGAGGCTTCTAGCCGTAAAAAAGGGGCAAAAATGAGAGTTTATATGAAGTATATAATATATATACCACCGATCTCTATGATTTTTTCAGACAACAATATATGCTATATACGTAAGCATTTGGTGAAATTTGAAGCTTCTAGCTGTTAAAATGGGGAAGAAATTGCGCAAAGTTTCTTATCTGAACAATCGGTTGTATGGGATATATACTATATATACCACCGGTATCTATGATTTTCTCAGACAACAATATATGCTATACACGTAAGCATTTAGTGAAAATTGAACATATCTAAACGATTTTTAAGATAAATATAAAATAAAAAATAGGTAGGTAATCTGTGTGAGGATGCAAAGCTTCACGTTTTTTGTGGTCTGCATGTAAAAACTATGACTAAGAATCACGTATTTCAAAAATATATGACATAAACGTAACTATTTGATGAAATTTGATGAATTTTGAGGCTTCTAGCCGTAAAAAAGGGGCAAAAATGAGAGTTTATATGAAGTATATAATATATATACCACCGATCTCTATGATTTTTTCAGACAACAATATATGCTATATACGTAAGCATTTTGTGAAATTTGAAGCTTCTAACTGTTAAAACGGGGCAGAAATTGCGCAAAGTTTCTTATCTGAACAATCGGTTGTATGAGATATATACTATATATACAACCGATCTCTATGATTTTTTCAGACAACAATATATGCTATATACTTAAGCATTTGGTGAAATTTGAAGCTTCTAGCTGTTAAAATGGGGTAGAAATTGCGAAAAGTTTCTTATCTGAACAATCGGTTGTATGAGATATATACTATATATACAACCGATCTCTATGATTTTTTCAGACAACAATATATGCTATATACGTAAGCAATCGTTGAAATTTGAAGCTTATAGCTGTTAAAATGGGGTAGAAATTGCGAAAAGTTTCTTATCTGAACAATCGGTTGTATGAGATATATACTATATATACAACCGATCTCTATGATTTTTTCAGACAACAATATATGCTATATACGTAAGCAATCGTTGAAATTTGAAGCTTATAGCTGTTAAAATGGGGTAGAAATTGCGAAAAGTTTCTTATCTGAACAATCGGTTGTATGAGATATATACTATATATACAACCGATCTCTATGATTTTTTCAGACAACAATATATGCTATATACGTAAGTATTCGGTCAAATTTGAAGCTTCTAGCTGTTAAAATGGGGCTAAAATTTGCGAAAATATATATATATATATATACTATATATATATACTATATATACCACCATATATATACTATATATACCACCGATCTTTATGATTTTTTCAGACAACAATATATGCTATATACCTAAGCATTCGTTGAAATTTGAAGCCTCTAGCTCTTAAAATGGGGCAGTAATTACGAAAAGTTCCTTATCTGAACAATCGGTTGTGGGGGATATATACTATATATACGACCGAACTCATCAATTTTTTCAGGCAACAATATGTGCAATATACGAAAGTATATGGTGAAGTTTGAAGCTTCAATCTGTTAAATTGGGTAAGATATTACAAAAATCCTCTTTTTCTGAAAAATCGGTTGTATGGGGGATATATGCTATAGTGGTTCGATCCGGTCGGTTCCGACAAATGTCTAATCGGACACCCAAATACACCCGCTAACCAAATTTTATCAAGATATCTCAAAAATTGAGGGACTAGTTTGCATACAAACAGACAGACGGACAGACGGACATGGCTAAATCAACTCACCTCTTCAACCTGATTATTTCGGTATACTTAATGGTGGGTCTATCTATTTTCCTTTAAGGACTTACAATTTTCGGCTTCGTCACGAAATTAATAGGTATAAAAATAGGTAGGTAATCTGTGTGAGGATGCAAAGCTTCACGTTTTTTGTAGTCTGCATGTAAAAACTATGACTACGAATCACGTATTTCAAAAATATATGACGTAAACGTAACTATTTGATGAAATTTGATGAATTTTGAAGCTTTTAGCCGTAAAAAAGGGGCAAAAATGAGAGTTTATATGAAGTATATAATATATATACCACCGATCTCTATGATTTTTTCAGACAACAATATATGCAATATACGTAAGCATTTTGTGAAATTTGAAGCTTCTAGCTGTTAAAACGGGGCAGAAATTGCGCAAAGTTTCTTATCTGAACAATCGGTTGTTTGAGATATGTACTATATATACAACCGATCTCTATGATTTTTTCAGACAACAATATATGCTATATACTTAAGCATTTGGTGAAATTTGAAGCTTCTAGCTGTTAAAATGGGGTAGAAATTGCGAAAAGTTTATTATCTGAACAATCGGTTGTATGAGATATATACTATATATACAACCGATCTCTATAATTTTTTCAGACAACAATATATGCTATATAGGAAAGCAATCGGTGAAATTTGAAGCTTATAGCTGTTAAAATGGGGTAGAAATTGCGAAAAGTTTCTTATCTGAACAATCGGTTGTATGAGATATATACTATATATACAACCGATATCTATGATTTTTTCAGACAACAATATATGCTATATACGTAAGCAATCGGTAAAATTTGAAGCTTATAGCTGTTAAAATGGGGTATGTATGTATGTATGTTGAACTGGCCGGTCCATGAGGACCTCACATAGACTGATTGAGTCCGTAGTGTTACCAGAAGTTTGTTTTAACGACCAAACTGAAAAACCCTATCAAAAACCAGGACCTATGTTAGAAAATAACTCCGTCCTCTTGGCAAATACTAGAAGCTTCCTAGGACTTAAGCCACTTGCTGCTTCTAGATCTGACAGCTGTATCACTCCTAATAGCTGGAGTCTGAGCCTGGCAAGTGCAGGGCACGAGCACAGAACGTGCTCGATCGTATCCTCCTCCAACCCGCACTTCCTACACCTGCTTTCACTGACCAAGCCTAATTTAAAGGCATGTGACGCCAGAAGGCAGTGTCCAGTCAGAATACCCGTCATGAGTCTACAGTCCTCTCTTTTTAATGATAGAAGCAACTGTGTTAGTCTAAGGTTGTAAGACCTACACATAATCTTCGACACTTTACAGCCCCGCGCTTGAACCCACGCCTTTTCTGCTTGGTCGATCATGTGCACCTCTCGCCTTCGCTTAATCTCGCCCAATCTAATTGGGACGTCTACGGAGCAAGCTTCAAGGGATGCGCCCTTTTTAGCTAATTCGTCCGCTTTTTCATTCCCATCTATTCCCATATGCCCTGGGACCCAATATAGATGTATGCTTCTCCCTGTCCCGATTCTCTCCAGAGACTGCTTACACTCTAACACGCATTTAGATGCTGTGCTATGCGAGATTATTGCCTTAATTGCTGCTTGACTGTCAATATAAAAGTTAACACGGTTGCAGCTTAAGCTATTCTCTTCCAGGGTTTCTACTGCTTTGGTTACGGCTAATATTTCCGCTTGGAAAACGCTACAGTAATCCGGCAGCCTGTAGGATCTGCTTAATTCCGGATCAGCGCAGTATACCGCAGACCCTACTCCTTCCACTATTTTGGAACCATCGGTGTACAGATGTATCGCCTCGTCCGCCATTTGCGCACCCTTGCGCCAACCGTCCACCTCTATTGTGGCCTTAAGATCTCCCTCAAAGTGCAGGTAGGGAATCATGTAGTCTGTTCGTCTTGTGACTGAGGACGCTATACTACTATGGCCATATGGTCGGCGCTCAAGCTGCCCCGAAGCATCGAGCCTGGTTGCGGTCGTTAACGCTTTGTTCTTTGCTACCAGGTCTACAGGTGGAATGTGCAGAATGGCATACAGTGCAGCCGTCGGGGTTGTTTTCAGGGCTCCCGTAATGCAAAGCATCGATAGTCTGCATACCCCCTCTAATTTTTTGAGGTATGTTGTTTTTTGTGTGGCTTTCCACCAAACAAGAACTCCATAGTATAGAATAGGGCTTACAATCGCTGTAAAAACCCAATGAGAAAGAGAGGGCGATAGGCCCCACGTACACCCCAGCATTCTTTTACATGCATAGAGTGCCGTTGAGGCCTTCTTGACCCTCTCCTCCACATTGAGCTTCCATGACAGCTTACTGTCTAGGATGATTCCTAGATATTTTGTGCAAGGTTTCTCCTGTAAGGTCACCGCTCCTAACTTAGGCCAGGTCCAATTTGGGACCTTGTACCTCTTTGTAAACAAGACCATATCCGTCTTCTCCGCATTGACTTTCAGCCCGACATTAGATGCCCAGGTATGAATATCCCGAAGCGCCCGATCCATCAAAGAACTAATCGTTGGAAGGCATTTTCCACTTATGACAATTGCAACGTCATCTGCGTAAGCCGTAAGTTTTACGGGTCCCTCATCGAATTGCCTGAGCAGTTGGTTGATGACCAGTGTCCACAGCAGAGGTGATAGCACCCCTCCCTGCGGCGTGCCCCTGTCCACTGATTTCGTGGCCTCGTACAATCCCCATTGTGATATAATCTTTCTGCAATTTAACATGCAGCCGATCCATCTGATTAAGGCAGGATGTACTTTAATGTAATTAAGACCATCCATAATCGCCCATTTTGCAACATTATTGAAAGCCCCGGCAATGTCCAAGAAGACTCCTAGAGCATACTCCTTATATTCCAGGGATTTCTCTATGCTTATTACCACCCTATGCAATGCGGTGTCTACCGACTTGCCTTTGGTGTACGCATGCTGTGTTGTGGAGAGCAGCTTTTCATCCACGTTGGACTTTATGTACACATCTATCAGCCTCTCAAAGGTTTTGAGCAGAAATGATGTTAAGCTAATGGGTCTATAGTCTTTGGGATACACGTGACCGATCTTCCCCGCCTTTGGTAGAAAAGCTACACGAGCAGTTCTCCAAGAGTGCGGTACATGATTCAGTCTTATGCACCCATCGAATATTATTTTAAGCCATTCCACGACCGCCCTACTTGAGACTTGTAGCATGGCCGGGAATATACCATCTGGGCCCGGCGATTTAAACTTAGAAAACGTCTTCACTGCCCACTCGATCTTGGTATCGGTCACCAAGCCCGGCACCACTAGCTCCGTGATCGAAGTGTGAGTGATGTCTGCTGGTTCTTCTAAACCGTCTCCCGATGGGAAATGTGTATCGAGAAGCACCTCAAGGGATTCCTCACTATCACGTGACCATTCCCCGTTCTCTTTCTTTATTAGTCCCTGGACTATGTTTCCCTTTGCTAGGACTTTTTTCAACCGTGCTGTTTCACTGGAGCACTCTATGTCCGTACAGAAACTTTTCCATGAGTTTCTCTTCGCCCTGGTAATTTCACGCTTGTAGATCCTCAGTAGATCCCTGTACTCGTCCCGACACGCTTCGCTTTCCGCAGTCTTTGCGAGTTTAAACATTTCTTTTACCTGTCTTCTTAGAAGACTCAGCTCATTGCTCCACCATGGCGGCTTTGCTTTTCCTCTGAATCTTCTTAGAGGGCAAGCTTTGTTATACGCAGTCATAAGCGTCCTTGTTAGGAATTCATTCGACTCCTCCAGTTCCTCTACATTAGCGACCTCTTTGGGTTGTCCCAGTTTCGTTTCTACATGTTTCTGGAATTTAGTCCAATTCGTTGCCCTAGGGTTTCTAAAGGTTCCTCCCTTCTCTACCCTCTTTAGTGGGATGCTGAAGCTTATATACGCATGGTCGGAGAAGGATGGTCTATCGAGAACCACCCAATCATATCTTGATATATCACGCTCGGAGCTCAATGTAATATCCAGAACATTGCTGGATGTTGGACCAATGTATGTAGGAACATTTCCCTGTTGGCTATCTGCAAATTGGTTTGCAGGATGTAACAAAATAGAGATTCGCCTCTCTCGTTTGTATCTGCTCCTCCCCACGCGTTGTGGTGCGCATTTGCATCTGCGCCTATGACCAACCGCCCTTTGCGCCCTTCCTCCTGTACTAGCCTTTTGCACTCCATCGGTGGAACCTCCGCAGCATGGCCCATGTAGCAGGACGCCAGGATAAATGCCTGCTTATTCTTTTGCTCAACGGCCACCGCTACGAGATCCTCGGTAGTGTAATTAGGCAGTATATATGAATGCAGCTTTTTCCTTACCATTACTACAGCTCGCACCCGTCCTTCCGTTTGTGCGTAGTAAACGCCAAACCCGCGCGCGCTAAGTCCAGAAACCTTTCCTCCCGATGAGAGCCACGGCTCCTGGATCAGCGCCACGTCAAACGAACCCTCCTCAAGGGTTAGGAAGATTTCGCTCGACGCCACTTTACTGTGTTGGAGGTTTATCTGTAGGACTCGCAGCACCATTGGGCTGTTTGTCCCCCTCCAGCACTTTCGTCTTGACGTCGTCGTCCTCCTCTTGCCCTTTTGGTTTGGAGTATTCGAGGCCCCCTTCAGCCCCTCGTGAATGTTGTGCCGTGTGTTCCTCTGTGCGAGTCACATCACCATTTAGCGGTTGGTCCTCTTCTAGCACGTTCGTGGTGACGTCGGGGACCTCCACCTGTCTTTTTTCCCTTCGGCTTCTGAGGTCCTTTTCGACTTCGCCCACTTCCAGCGTGTTAGGATTTTTATCCTCGGGACTTCTTTTCCTGAGTCGCATGTAAATTTTGGCAGTGCCAAAGGACATTTTGCCAAGCTGCGTGTACAAAATATTCTCCGCCTGCTTGTTTATTTGGAAGATGTAGAACTGACCATCCTCGGTAGGCCGAGATACAGTAAGTACCTTCCAATCCTGTGTCGGTATGTTCGGATTCTGATTCTGCAGAAGTCGCAGTGTATCCTCCGACTTCATCACGCATGGTATCCATACCTTAACTTTTGGTACCGTTTTGCGCTTTATCCACCACCTCAAACCGCGCGTTCGTGCCTTGCCTTTGGAGGTTTGGAACGACTTCCTCCATCCACCGCAAGCTCGCGATGTTGTCGCACGCTATCATCTTCACACCATTATACCATCCCCCCGAATCAAAGGTTGGAAGGGGCTTACTTGGTTGTTCCCGCATCATCTTAAGCATTAAGCTAATAAGCTCCCTTTCCACAGATCTCCACCTTTCAGTAGTCATTTGTCCGAACGGACTGCTACGATCAACCAGCGCCACAGTCAGTGACTGCTTTGCCACATCACTCATCTTCTCGGGAAAAGCAGGAGTCTTAGTGTTATCTCCCTTTGGAACCTCCGAGAACACCGGAGTCTTCGCGTTAACTCCCTTTAGCGCCTCCGAGAAAGCCGGAGTCTTAGCGTTATCTCCCTTTGGCTTATTTCCTACTTCCGTAGTTGGAACTTCCCTCTGACTGGCAGCTTTCGAGGTAGTTGCTACCTCGCTATTGGAACCCATCTGTCTTGCAGCTTTGGGCCTACTTGTCTTGTCTATGCGACTGCCCTGCCTCGCGGCTCTAGGACTGGGTCCTTTCTGCCTCTTGAAAGTAGGCTTGTCGCCTTCTGCCGAACGTTGCCTCTTCATTCTGCCATTCGACGCTTCTTCCTCCTCGTACCGGTTGCAGAACCGAGGGTTTCTCGCAGCAAACCTTTTGAACTGCCTTCGACCTACTTCTACCGCTTCATGGGCCCATTCCAAGCGCTCGATCTCCACTTCTGTTGGGTCGACCACTGCTCCCAAGCGTTGTACAATTCTTAGTGCTGCACGGTACTGCGAGAGAGCTCTTTTACTTCCTCTGCTCCGTACCCTTCTCCACTCTTTTACTCCGTTTTCATTTGTGTGCTTCTCCAACACGGAGTTCATTGAATCAGCACTACTCTCGCTCCCCGAGTCCGACGCATCGCTTAATTCGTATTTGTCGTCCCTGGATTGCGACTCAGTCCTCCTCTTTACATCCTCCTTATTACGTTCAGGTAATGAGTTGTTCATCTTGGTCGTACGACCACCTGCCCGACAAGGCGGGCTCAGCGGTCCAGTATTATATACGGGGAAAGAACCGTCCGCCACAGCAGCGCCCCTTACTGCGGTAAGGCCATAAATACTTCCCGAGATGGCCCGGTATCGGGAAGGCTCCGTTCGAATACAGCCGAATTTATCCCCTGGCTGCAAATCGTCCAATAGGCACGGTCCGCATAACACCCTGGATTAGGGGGTTGGCAGTTCTTGGTCACCGACATCCCGCCGCCCTCCTATGAGGCGAAACGGCGTAGATGTCAGTCCTAAACAGCTCCGCCTCATAGTCGGGCGCTATGGAGTTCGGCTAAGCCCTCACACCAACGACAAGGTGCCTATCCTAGTGAGGGTTAAAATGGGGTAGAAATTGCGAAAAGTTTCTTATCTGAACAATCGGTTGTATGAGATATATACTATATATACCATCGATCTCAATGATTTTTTCAGACAACAGTATATGCTATATACGTAAGTATTCGGTGAAATTTGAAGCTTCTAGCTGTTAAAATGGGGCTAAAATTTGCGAAAATATATATATATTTATACTATATATATATACTATATATACCACCATATATAAACTATATATACCACCGATCTTTATGATTTTTTCAGACAACAATATATGCTATATACCTAAGCATTCGTTGAAATTTGAAGCCTCTAGCTCTTAAAATGGGGCAGTAATTACGAAAAGTTCCTTATCTGAACAATCGGTTGTGGGGGATATATACTATATATACGACCAATCTCATCAATTTTTTCAGGCAACAATATGTGCAATATACGAAAGTATATGGTGAAGTTTGAAGCTTCAATCTGTTAAATTGGGTAAGATATTACAAAAATCCTCTTTTTCTGAAAAATCGGTTGTATGGAGGATATATGCTATAGTGGTCCGATCCGGTCGGTTCCGACAAATCTCTAATCGGACACCCAAATACACTCGCTCACCAAATTTTATCAAGATATCTCAAAAATTGAGGGACTAGTTTGCATACAAACAGACAGACGGACAGACGGACATGGCTAAATCAACTCAGCTCTTCAACCTGATTATTTCGGTATACTTAATGGTGGGTCTATCTATTTTTCTTTAAGGACTTACAATTTTCGGTTTCGTGACGAAATTAATATAACATTTCATTTTCATGAAATGTATAACAATGCAAATAACACGCGCAAATTATTTCTTTCTCTAATGGTTCACTTTTTTCACAAGAAACTTGATTCTAATTGTGTTTTTATGCACCAAATTTTCAAACTAAAAAAAAACTTTCATTTGTCTGAAAAAAATAAAGAAAAAACGGCCGAACGTCAAAAAAACCTATCGAAAAACAAACTGGCTCGTTTGTTTTTAATGAAAGCTTGTATTTTTCTTGTATTTCGTTAGTTTTTTGAAATATAGTTTAGCGTAGGCACGCAACCAAAGTATTTATGAAAATTTTTCGATACTTCGCCCGACAGATGAATTAATGAATGCAACACAACCAAAGCGTCTGTTTAAATCCGCCTTAATTTTTGTAGCTGTGAAAGCCTCCTGCAAATATAATGGTGCTGTAATTGCAAACAAATCAAACTCCTATATGACGCTACTTTATTTTCTATGTATTTTTCTTGTATTTTCTCTTATATTTTTTGTCGAGGGAGCCAATAAGGTTTCAATACTGGTGAAAGTATGTGAACTATATTTGAAAAAACTAACGAAATACAAGAAAAATTCAACGTAGTTCATTAAAAACAAACAAGCCAGTTTGTATTTCGATAGGGTTTTTTGGCAGTTTTTTCTTTATTTTTTCTGACAAATGAAAATTTTGTTTTTAGTTTCAAAATTTTGTGCATAAAAACAAAATTAAATTCAAAGTGTAAATTTTGTGTGCAAATGAGTTTTCAATAAGTGTACATTTTTCAGTTTTTCATAGTGAACTTGGGTACAGATATTCAAATTAAAAAGTTTTTCACAATAATTTGAAAAACTCTACGTTTTCTCTGCTTTTTACAATTAAAGGAGTAACCCTCCGTAATAAATTAAACTTTTAATGAAAATCAAGGTAATAGTCTAGTCGAGGGGTCGACTGCTAATACGCTACCAAATATATCGAGAGAGGTCTCAAACGACGCGTCTTGATATCAGTATTAATAATCCGATGGCGGAAAATAAAAATATTAACTCGTTCAAAAGATATTAACGAAAAACCGAAAAAGACCCGCGGGTACTTCCGAAATCGGGGGTGGGATCCATAGTATTTTTGCGTAGAACACCTTTCTGAGTTGGCGGCCTTGGGCCGCGCTTATAACATATAACCCTGGGCTACGCCATGCCAAGTTCGGGTGTGTGGTATAACCGTGGCTACCGCCACGGTGATGCACAAATTTTTTTGGGGGTACTAACACAACAACAACCACATGTAAATCGCCAACTTCAACTGCAAATATCTCCGGACATAGATCATAGATCGAGATTAATACGCGTCTTTTGACACCTTTCTCGATATTTTTGGTAGCGTATTAGCAGTCGACCCCTCAACTAGACTATTACCAAAATCAATAACTCTGAACTGAACACTTTTCGCCATGATATAAAATTAAAATGCTGTGGAACAGGAGCAACACTTTTGTGACTACATAAACCTTGTTTCAATCTTTTACGTCTCTGCACAGAACCCTAATTGACCTTTTTCAACCGAAACAACAATGGCAACCCAGATCTTCCCGTTATGCGCAGTTAAGCGAGTGCCTGTCAGAAAGAAGTCAACACACTTTGATCACAACTGGAATCAGCTCTTCGAAGAAATAAAATGGCGCGCAACTCCCGTTAACAATTTTCAAATTTCACCATCCATATGCATTTAATGTGAGAAAAAGAGTGAGATAATAAATATAAAATAAATATTTCATCCTGCTATTTCATTTTCTGAATTCTATGCTCCGAATTCTCACATGTACACTCGGTGTATTTATGGCTGTCAAAAAACTCAAGTGAATGTGTGCGTTTTGGTCACACAATTTCTGCAGGGAACACAGTTAACGGATGTCAATTCGATTTGGGAGCAAAATGGCTGCAATTGTCAAAAAATTTGCCAGTCGAGCAAACGTTTTGTGATTGAATCATGGTATAACACGATACGGGCCCAGAATAAGGGCTAGCTCACGCAGGCCCATTGTAAATTTTACCAAGTAGCGCAACTAACAGCTGATCGGTGAAAATTCGCACATTCACACGCACAGTTCTCGACTCAGTTTCGAAACAAAACTAGATAATTTAATTCAAATTTTAAAGTGAGATAATCCTTACAAATTTATGTATACAGAATATATATGGCGTTTTTGTTGTTATTAAAACAATATTTTTATTTATATTAAAGCTTTTATCTTTTTTTTTTTAACTTTGAAAAATCTCCGAACACCTTTCCTTCATTATATGACATTCGACTGCCTAGTTCACTGCCTTCCACTCTATTCGCAACATAACCTCTACTTAAGCTGCCAAACTATATAGTAAACAATGCGCAGGCCCCTTGGTTGATTGGGAAGCAGGAAGTGTCTTCCCATTGTTAATGAAATCCCTAAGCATCAAAGGACATGGCATCTAGAATATTCCCAGAGGGATGTTTCTAATATACTCAAAAGCTCTTGCATACAGAATGACCACTGTTTTTGAATTATCTCACAATATATTTAGATTGAGGAATTACAATATGAAAGTCAGTACACATACATCACATATATTAATCATCATTATCAAAATATATACGAATAAATTTAAATGTTTCTATTGAGCCGATTTTCTTAGACTTAACGGCGACGTCGGCGTCGGGAACTACGTTGACTACGACTACGGCTACGACCACCACGTCTCTTGCGTCGTCTACCACCACGATCCTCCATTTCGCCGCTATCTTTATTATCTTCTTTTTGTGTTTGTGTTTCACCATCCGGTTCACTACACTCATCGACGGCAATATTATCCAAATCAATAGGTGCCGCAAAATATTTACGATTTGCCCGTTGTATATAGCCGTAACGTACGCCTCCGTTTAAAGTCTCTTGCACTGATTCTTTCACATCATTGGGATGCACCTATTAAAAGGGTCAGAGACGCGAAGTACAGAAAAATGTTTTCAATCAATAATGAATCAAAATATACATATACATATTTAAATTTTATTTTCATGTTCACTTACGCCAGCTGTATCAGCGATATGCGTTACAATTTTCATGACCGTTGCCGGTTCCTGTAGGTTCTGCAAAGCTTGTAAAATTAGTTGTCCATTTTGATTTGCCATTTTATTTTTTTGTGTGGAATTTTAAGCACAAATCAAAATCCTATTCGGCAGCTCTTAGTCCACTGGCTGTTATCAGTTGTTGGTCTTCGTTGTAAAAAAATATATATAAAATAAAATGTTTTACAAAATTTCGCACAACTGTGGCGTTTTTATCGCTCGCGTTCTTTTCTTTTGCCAATTAGTATTTTTTTGGGAAAATTTTGCCACACACTTTGATGTCAACGTAGAATTTAAATCTTTTGCTCTATTTTGTATATGACAACGAAAAATCGTTTTGAATACGCTGAATTTTTTTTTTTTTAAATAAAAGTGTTTTGAAGTTTTGTGAAAAATATTTTATAGCTCACTTGATTTTGGATAATTAAAAGCTAGTATATAAAAATAAATTTAATTTCAAGTGTTTTAATATTTGATTTTACTGCTGGGCATAGTACAGGTCTACAAGTAGGATATGTAGCAGCACGCACAGACACAGCCACGCTCACCTGATAAAATGCTTGTTCTTATTCGTTTTTTGTGTTGATGCTATTTGGCACTGTTGTACTTCTTAGGTCCAAGAAAATTGTAGTAGCTGCTAACGAAAACTGTGTAAAATTTTTAATGCAAAATTACAAAGAAATATCCTTATTTACTTTCAAATGAGCACTTATTTACATCTCTCTTTAAAATCCATATGTTTTGGACAATTTTAATAAACAAATTGTGATACTTTATTACTAAAACACGACCAAAACCGTCGAGGGAGGTATTAATAGACGCGTTTTTGCCTCGCCTCCAATAATTCGAATAATTTTTCGCCTTTGAACTATTGATAATAGGACAAATCGCGTCTTTTTATTTCTCTTTCCACATTTTTGGACGGGTTATAGCAGTCGACCTCGGTTTCAACTGTTTTTCGCGGAGATCTTTTGAACAGGTAGAAAAACTTAGCACTCGTGTTTGTATTCTTAATGCTGGAATAAATACGCGTCCTCAGATACCACAAAATCAAGACTTTTGTATAATTTTCTGTAGGACGCATATAGGTGCAATACATTTTCATACTAAATTCGTAAAAAAATTTGACCTTCACGCAATCCATATCTTATATTCCGCTCCTTTTTTGTTTCCCTGCATCGCTTTCCACGACAGCTACCCCGGTAATTTTGACACTTCGTTCAGTGTCAAACGCATGTTCCACGCAGGTTCCACTGAGTTCCACACCAGTTTGACACTGGCCGAAGTGTCAAACGGCAGTGTGTTAGAAAGAGAAAGGAATTGTTTGCTTCTCATACATATTATACTTGTAAACCTATACTATGACTGCTGGGTAGAACTTACACTAATTGGCTGAATGGGGGAACATCATCATTAATTGGGACTTAACCGCCTAAACGATTTTGGCCGTATCGTAACAAGTCACGGTAGTAGTCTATAACAGGGGTCGACTGCTAATACGCGTCCAAAAATGTCGAGAGAAGTTTCAAACGACGCGTCTTGACATCAGTATTAATAATGCGAAGACGGAAAATAAAAATGATAAGTCGTTTAAAAGATATTAACGAAAAACCAAAAAATGACGCCGGGTCCCTCCGAAACCGGGGGTGGGATCCATAGTATTTTTGCGCAGAACACCTTTTTTCGTTGACGGCCTTCGTCCGTGCTGATAAAAACTACCCTGACCGCTCCACCAAAGGGTTGGGAGCACCAAATTAAATGCATACAAAATCCCTTTGTACACAAATTTACTTTTAGTGCACAACAACATTACAAAAATCACATAAAATTGCCAACTTCAACCGCAAATATATCCGGACAGAGATAAAATTTGTCCGCCTTCGTATTATTGTTGTCGAGATTAATACGCGTCTTTTAACACCTCTCTCGATATTTTTGGACGCGTATTAGCAGTCGACTCCTGTTCTAGATTTTTACCCAAGTCACACCTGCCAACTATTTCGGTTTCGCGGTAACTGAGCACCATGGGAGGACAAGTCTACCTCGCCCAACTCAGTAGAGTCTCCCCTTCCTATGCTTCCAAACTGTAAAGCCGATTGAAATACATTCTTGACGGTAGCATCTTCGTCCATTCGCGTAATTGGAAATTGAAGTCGTATACTTAAATACGCTGGTGATTTCGCAGTCCCTGCTGTCACACTTAGAAAATGGCAACATTTCGTGTAAATTTCACTCTGAAATTGTATATTTCCTCACCTTCGTATCGTCTTTAAGTGATAAAATTTCAAAACTTCTGGCTAAAGGGATATTACTTAGGATTTGAGTCCGGGTCCAGTAAAATGTCCCACCCGTCACTATGCCCTATAACCAAACCTTTGATATTTCATTGGCGGCACTATCTCCATATCTGCGTAAAGCTCATATAGCCCATCAATATACACACCTCATTCGATACTTGCAGTCGGCATCACGGATAGAACCATAAATCTTACGGAGAACTTTTTCCACCGCAGATTCTTTCCTGGATGGCAGCAATTACTGTGCCTTGCCCTCATTCACCGCAGGACCCAATTATTATTTATCTATATCTAACGCAGGGAAGGCTGAACTCGGCATATGGAAACAGTTACATTTTAATTATTGTTCAATCGCCTTTGTGAGTGATGGCGTTTTCTTTTCTGAAAATTGTGTCGCCCTGTAAGTTCTTCTTAGCTCTCCAGCGCGTTTGTTTGTTCCTTACACAACGTATTTTCCACAGAAAAAGAAAATGGATCTCAATACCTAAGTACTATAAAAATCATTTTACATAGCTCTAGGTGACCTTGTTGAAAGGCTAGAATTTAAGGGTGCAACAAGAGGTTAACATTTTTTTCTGAAAAGAAATTTGCACAAGTCATGCGAGATCGCTGGACAGATCAGGTACACATATTTTTTATACTCAGCTGAGCAGAACTCTCAGAGTATATTAATTTTGTTCGCAGCGTCCACAACCATTTTAGAAAAGAAATCTTTTTGTTAATGATGATACGTGCGTGCACGCCTTCCTCAACATATGGCTTAACTTGTTTTAAGATTTTACCTGCTTAAAGTACTACTGAAGTGGTGCCATCGCCGACCTGATAAGAGAAATATTTTTATTCTACACATTCTAATATAACAAAAAACTGACCTCAGCATTTTGAGATTTGGCGATGTCGACTAGAGTTTTACGGCTGGATGCACAATATCCAAAAGTTTCATAATGGTTGCACCATCATTTGAAATTGTGGCCTTACCACTGGAATCAACAATATGCTTGTCCATACTGCGTGGACCGAATGTAGTGGGTACATCGCCCACAATTGATTGCGAGGCATTGATGTTGGATATGAGTTGAGGTTTACCTTGAGAGCTATCGGTTCCCAAACATTTTTTACACAAAAACTCATATGTACCCAATACAAGTTCAGGACGTTCATATTTATCGACACGCTGTCCGGTGTGGCCCAAATGTTGGAAATATTCAGTTGGCACTGTTGAGAAAAAATATGGATCAATGAACACAAGTAAAAGTGAAAGATTTTTTTTACCATCTGTTGTTACTTTACACATTAGACATTGGCAACGATGACCAGCATCTACAAATTGCATTTTAGCATTGCAAACGATTACATCTAATTGGACCCAATTCACCAAAATTTACAATGGGTGGCTCATATTCACCCTCAAACGTGCGTGCCATTGGTGAGATGGTAAGTATAACGGACAAAGCTGCTGTTTTTAATAAATCAGCTGTTGCAGGTATGCGATACAAAAAGGCCTGCAAATGAGATAGATCAATGTAATTGTCAATCAAAACATTAATTTCGAATATCAATACCTAACGTAACGTGGCGAGGAGTTACCCTGATCTTGTACCACATATTTTGTGGTCACCAATGGTGGCAATAAACCTTGTTGATTAGTAATAAAAGCACCACCAGCGCTGATTTTCAATGATAACGCTTATCGGATTTGGCATCTGATCGGGATCTAAACGGCGTTGGGCTACTGTTGCGGCTGTTGATATACATATACCAGTACCAGGTGCAGGTGGTTGCTAAAGAAAATAATACAAAAATAATCATCAGCAATATTTGAAACATATTAGTTGTATTAGCATACATTATAACCAGGACGTGCGGGTATTGGGGGTTGACCCGGCATGGGTGGCTGACCTGGCATTGACGTCTGTCTAGGTTGTGTTGGTGGCATCATTAGACCCATGTAGCCACCTGATGCACCTGGTTGTTGTAGAGGATAACCTGGCTGTTGAGGTTGTGGAGGACAACCAGGTGGACCAGGTTGTGGTGGATAGCCCGACTGTTGTGGCATTGGCAGATAGGTTATTGCTGCTGCTGTCGTGGCATTGAATAACCCGGTTGTTGCTGTTGTGGTATATACCTTGGCATAACTGGATGTGGTGTCATTGCCCCACTTGGTGCAGTAGATGCGGGCGGCATACCTGGAGGACCATGTTGGTCATGGCCACCAAATGGCTGGTGCATAGGGTGTTGAGGTGGACTGGATTGTGACTGCATTAGACCAGACGATCGTGGCATTGGACCCAGTTGCGGTGGCAATTGCTGTTCACATGTTTGCTGGTATGGAGATGTAACACCGCCTGCAATTGATGTTGGTGCTGTAGCTGACCAGTTTGAGGAGAACCAGTCTAGAAAAATAACAAAATTTATTAGACAGAAAATTATTTAAAAATATATGTTTGCGTATACTGCTTGTTTTGGTGGTGGCATATTAGGCAAGCCAGGTATAATTGTGCTATTTATAGTCATCTGATTGGGACCACCAGGTACAGATTTCCCTGGCGGTGTCGTTGCTAGCGAATACATGGAAGTTGGCGCATTGGCTCGAAATGGATTTGCGAGAAATATGTGCAATTATCACACCTATTCAGATTTGCATGAACGTTTTATATTTACCTGCAAAAATTATATATATTCCACAATATTTAATGCTTCAAAATTAGACAGGTCTGCAGCTAAAGAGCATTCCGAAACAAATCACGAAAATAATGCGAAAAGATAGAGATAGTCCCCGAAATATACCAAAATAGTTCTAGAAAACAGTCCCGCAGTGTCTCCGAACAATACTAAAATAAACCAGCATACGATCCCAAACTTTTCCCGGTGATGGTCTTCAAATGATCCCTTAAACAATTCCGAAATCATACAGAGATAGTCCCTAAACGATGCGAAAACAATACTAAATTATTCCTAAAACTATACGGAGAAAGTGCTTAAAGGATCCTCAAATGGTTCCGAAGTGAACTGAATAAAATCCCTTAAATGACTCCTAAATAATCGGGAGAGAGTCCCGAAATGTTCCCAAAGAGAGCCCAAAAAATGTCTGTAATGATTTCGAAGTAGTAATCCCAAAACGGTCCCACCTGGCCCTAAAACTACATTCGCAAAGTAATGATCGAAACAGTTGCGAAGTGATAACAAAATTCTCGGAAACAGTCCCTCATGGTTCGAAAACTAAACGCTCATCATAATTCATTATGAATTGCTTCAAAAATTACGATGTCGACTGTCGAATGGCGGTGTCGTATAACATGACCTTGCCAGCGAAGCCTTTAGACGTTTTTCGCTACCCTATCTTCATGTCTGTGTAAACTTATATAGCTCAACATAATACCTCGTTTGATACTCGCCATCAGCATCACGGGCAGGACCATAAATCTTCCGGAGAACGATGTATATTGGAACGATTTTCCGTCATCCCTTATCAAATTTGGTTTTGAGACAAACCAGTTTCGCGTTGTGCCATCATCAGTGTAAATTTTCTGATCTGTTGTTGTCGTTTGTCCTGTATTTATAGTTCATAGGTACATGTGCAGGTATTGTCAAAATTGATGCTTGTGTATATTTAGTTATGTGTATGTCCTGTGTGTTCATTCAGAACCGAGGGTGGTTTTTACTGATCGATTTGTGTGGTTGACTGGAGCAGGTTAAATCCGTAATTTAGTCGTTTGACCTTCTTTGTGGGTTTGTTGTTTTGGCGCTTTAATTGTTTTCTGGTTATTTGTTGTTGTGTGTTTATCTGTTGTACCTGTGTGATTAATTTGTTTCTTGTAAACAAATTTTAAAGGCTCGAATATTGTGTCAGAAATTGTATTTATGTATCTGTTCGTTTATTATTCTACCGTCGAATGTTTTCTGTTTGTAGATTTCCATGTTTTCGAGTACGTTGAGACGTCGGCCTTTTGCTTGTATGTGAAGAACCCTAACTGCTTTATTAATGTTTGCTGGGGAACATTCATTCTCGACCATGTGATTCGCGAAGTTAGACTCGGGTATAATGTTTGGATTCCGTATTTTTTTGTTGTAATCTGTAATATGTTCTCTGAATCTTGTTCTTATTTGCCGTCCTGTTTGTCCTATGTAACTATGTTGGCATCCGTGTAGTGTCAAATTGGGTTACTGCATTTAAATCTGGCAACTCCCCCTCTAATAAAAAAAGATGCAGCCATGCATGTATGCACTTGGCATTACTGGGTGAGAGAGTCGAATGACGGAGAATTCTGATTGGCTGAATCCTCCGTTAGTCGACTCTATCACGCCATCGCATCATAAGATTTTCCCGTTATGCGTTTTTGCATACCGGCAAAGTTGCTTTGAGGCGTCAGTATTTTTTCTACAGTTTTCAGTTTGAAATGAGCCGGTGAACGCGTCACTTAAGCGCGCATTAAAGACATAAGTGAAGGTAGAAATAAAATATTGAAAATAGTTTGAACTAAAAAAGAAACTACAAGTAAAAGTGGTTTTTTTTATAATTGACTAAAGAAAGAAAAGAGTGTGTGTTTAACTAAAGAAAAGATAACTAAAGAAATTTTAAATAAAACAAACTAAACCGAAAGAAATTAAAAATAGTTTTATTGCGGGTGTGTGTCGGTGCGCTGGGGGCTGCAAGCCCAAAGTTGAGTGGCATCAGCATGCCACTTTACATGGCGACCGTGACGATTCGTTCCTATGTGACGGTGATGATGAAGATTATGAAGTGGAGCGGATGCGTCAGCATCAAAGAGCGCGCTCAGATCGACACAGAGGAAGCGATCATAGTAGTCCAAAGCGTAAACAGCGTGGTTCACGTAATAAAAAGCGTCCACGTTACAGTGAACAAAGTGAAGATGATGTCGCATCACATGACTCTGTAAGCGCACGCAAAAAGCGTCGAGAGGAGGATGTCAGTGTTGGTGATATGAACTTGTTTAAATACAAATATTCATAGTTTAATACACTTAGAAATTATAAGATCACATCAAAATACAATTGCAAACAAAGAGCAATTGAAAAATGGGTAAATTAACAAACCGACGCGTTAAATTAAAATCTACAAAAAATGTAGCTGAAATTGAAATAAACAAAAATACAAAAATATACTAAAGAAAAATACAAAAGAAAAGTACAAAAGTAAAAATTACAAAAAATTATAAAAACTGAAGAAAAAATATATATATATGAAAAATCCATAAATCCTAAAAAAAAAAATTCCGAGTACAAATTAAAATCAAAAAATGTGAGACGAAATTTACGAAACTTTAATTTTCTACAACATATATATATGTAAAACTTAGACCAAAAAAAAAAAAAAAAAAAAAAAAAATCAAGAATCTAAAATTTTACTAAACAATCCAATCAAGACAATTTCAACTTAATATTTAAAAAGGCAACTTAACGAAAAAAGCATTTTTCTATAAAACCAAAACTTTGAATTAAAAAAATTTATAATTTTTAACGATATATGTACATATTTTTATGTGCTGGTGCGTACAGCCGCTCAAAAAGTCAGTCTCATAAAATAACGGCACTAAAGCCGTAAAATCACCTGTAAAACATAAAACAGCGGCAGTAAAGCCGAAAAATCATCTTTAAAGCATTAATAAGCGCAATTAAATAACGGCACTTAAGCAAAATCAGCGTATATCACGGTAGCAGCAGAAGAGGAAAAAGGAAGGCGGAACAGCAGGCAGAGCAGCCGCAGCATAGCAATTCAGAGGAGCGCAATAAAGTACAGTCATGTACACATGTATGTATGCATAAAGGTTTATTTTAATATATGTATGTATGTATATCGAATTGATTTTCACTTTAATTTTCGCTTTAATAACTTTCTGAATTCTACACTTTACAAAAAAGTTACCATTATTTAATTACAATTTCAGATATTATTGAAATCGAAATATAAATTAAACAATTTCATGTAACTTCATTTAGCTAAATAACATTTTAAATAATTTCATATTAAAACTAAAAATTCTAAACTTCTGTTTTTCCAAGTCAAAAAGTTGCAATAGTTTTTCGTATTTTTCGTAATTTCACAGTTAAGATATTCATAAACAGTTCTCCCAACGCTTATAAAATTCTTTTTTTTGGGAAAATTAAAATATATGAAACATTATTATATAAAGCTAACGCTATTATATTATTATCACAACAAATCTGTTTGTAAGCCTCTTTAAATCAAAAAAAAATTATTATTTTTATAATAAAATCGTCCTCTGATATGCCAGGAAATGAAATTTTTGCCTTCATATACAAAAATTGAATTTAACTTGGAAACAATAAAATATTTTCATTCATTTCGTTCGATTGCTATAGGAATTATAAAACATTTTGGAAATTTTATTAAAAGCGGTGCGTCTGTGACATAATATACGTTATACTTTTCATACCTTCAATATAAAGCGATGTGGTCGTAAACATCGCCGTATATTCGGAAAAATTTTGGTTAGGCTTGTGAAAACAAGTGCGGTTTTTTTATATTTTTTTCCAATAGTCCGAAAAAAAAATGTACCAGCCTGTTTCGGTTTTCACTAAATAAATTTCGAAAAACCGGAACACGCTTGCCTATTTCCTTTTGCAAAGCCCATTCTGGGGGGCGAGAAACCACAGACCAAGTGTCCTTTTTAGGACAGCCTGTCCATTGGTTAGCTAGCGGGGCTAACCTAGTGGGGGACAGTCGGTAAGTCCGACTAAGTTCGGCACGGAAGGGGGGTAGGCATTTCTCTAGCCTATAATTTAGAGAAAATCCGCAGACCGGATGTTCCTTTGTTTTCAAAAAAAAAAAAACAAATTATATAATTTTCTTAACCAGACTTACCATTTTATAAAATTCATACCAAACGCGACAAATATTAACAGGATTTTCAAATAATACTCGGATTTACAAAATTCTTACCTGATTTACAAAAATTTTTTTTCTTTCTTTTAAAATAATTTTCAATAAAATTACCCTGTTTCAAACACATGTCCGATTCTGAGGGCTATTCCAGCGATAAATCAAGCCCTAAAGGAAGGTGTTCACTAGCTCGTCAAGAAGATTTTTTAGGATTTAATGACTCAGATATCGCAGAAAATAATACTTCAAATTTTCAGTCAGTAACTAATATTATAAACACTCAGCCTTCAGCAAATTCGTCTAATAATTCAGACAACCTACTAACTAGCACTTCCAATTTTCAGTCAGGAACTGACTTTTCCAATTCACACTCTACTTCAAATTCTTCTAATTTGCCTTCAACAAATAATTCTTCAGATTTACAATCGAATAACAATATTTCAATCATGGCAACCTCAGAACAGAAAAAGGTGTTCATTACCAGTTGCGCCTCAATTATTAGGGACAACTACAGCGGCGATCCACTGGCATTAGAATCTTTTATCGACAAAATAAAATTAATTGAAATCTTCTCAGATGAAAATTTAAATAGTACTTTTATTGCATTTTTGAAATCCAAACTTGAGGGAAAAGCACGCGAAGCATTACCAACCGTAATAAATTCAGTCGATGACATAAAGACTGCCTTGAGAAATAGAATAAAACCCGACAACTCGAAAGTTGTTTCTGGTAAAATCGCGTCTTTACATGTCATCAATAATAATTACTCAGACTTTGCTAAGCGCGTTGAAGAACTATCCGACGCATTGGAACGTTCTTTGATTATTGAAGGTATGACACAAGCCAAGGCACATGAAATGGCCGTAGAGCAAACAGTGAATGTGTGCAGGTTGAACACTCGTTCAGAATTGGTCAAATCCATCCTGGCTTCAACTACCTTCAGTGATTCAAAAGACGTAGTTGCAAAAATGATAGTCGAACGTAATAATGAGGTAAAAGAAAGACAAGTACTAGCATTCCGTACTCGTGGTAATTGGCAAAATAGTTTTCGAGTAAATTATAGAGGTAATAATTTCAATAATAGATACAACAATCCAAATGCGAGATTCAGCAATAAAAATAGAAATATTTACAACAATAATAATTACGGGTACAATAATTCTAATAGAGGTAATAATGACAGATATAGCACTAATAGAAACAATCAGCCTAGTAGTAGTAACGATATGGCTAATAATAATAAACGTTCAAATTCACAAAGTAATGCCAATGTACGCGCTTTAAACGTGAACGACCCTCAGGAGCGAACACTGGGGGATCGGAATCACGATTTAGACAATTAAACGAATCTTCTTCAAAAATATTAAAATCCATCTACTGCTTGAACCTTAATTATTCAGATTTTATTGAACTTCAATGTAGCGATTCCTACAAACCATGTACTTTTCTAGTAGATTCTCAAGCAGATATTTCTTTAATCAAAATTTCAAGTTTATCTCAAAATTGTAACTTTAATACTAACGAAATAACAAACATAACAGGCGTAACGCCTGAAACAATTTCAACTTTAGGAACCTTAAAAACCAACTTAATTGCATATAAATTCTTAATACCGCATACTTTACATGTAGTTAACGACGATTTCAATATACCTTCAGACGGAATACTCGGCAAAGACTTTTTAAAATTTAATAAATGCATTATTAATTACGCAAGCGATAGCATAACCATTAATACCGGATTAGATAACGCAAATATACCAATTTTACACGGCACAAGTAACGATTCTTTAGTTATTCCTCCGAGATGTGAAGTTTATCGGTTATTTAAATTACCAAAATGCGGTAATCCTGTTTTTGTAGACTCGCAAGAAATCTGTAATGGTGTTTTTACGGCAAAGTGCATTGTTGACACAAATAATCCAGTTATAAAAATTTTAAATATTACTGACGAAGTAAAACATGTCAACAATTGCAATATCGTAACGGAAGATATCACCAACTACAATGTCTACAAAATCAATGAAACTTCAAAAGATCAAAAACGCTTAGAGGAATTAACGAAAATTTTGAAAAATCAAATGCCGGGTTATGCTCAAAAACAATTACTAGATTTATGCTTAAAATATGCCGATGTATTCGCTTTAAAAACTGATCGTATGACTTTAAATAACTTTTACGAACAAAAGCTACGTTTAACTGATAAAAATCCAGTCTATATAAAAAATTATCGTTTACCATATACACAACGTGAAGAAATTAATAAACAAGTCGAAAATTTAATGCGAAATGATTTAATAGAACCCAGCTTTTCTAATTATAACAGCCCTTTAATTTTGGTGCCGAAAAAGGATCCTACAGGCCAAAAGTCTTACCGTATGTGCGTTGATTTCAGAGCAGTCAACAAAAAGCTTATCGCAGACAAATTTCCGTTGGCACGCGTAGACGACATACTCGACAATCTTGGCAGAGCCAAATATTTTTCGACTTTAGATCTTATTTCTGGTTTTCACCAAATACCACTTCATGTTAATTCTAGAGACGTTACATCTTTCAGTACAGATCGGGGAGCTTTTCGTTGGAAAGTTTTACCTTTCGGTTTAAATATAGCACCAAACTCTTTTTCACGTATGATGTCATTAGCATTTTCAGGCATTTCGCCAAATCAAGCTTTTATGTACATTGACGATGTTATCGTCATCGGATGTAGCGAGACACATCAACTCAAAAATTTAGAAAAAGTTTTCGAAACTTGTAGAAAATTCAATTTAAAGTTAAATCCCAACAAATGCAATTTCCTTCGTTCTGAAGTAACTTTTTTAGGCCATAAATGCACCTCCAAAGGCCTGCTGCCAGATGACTCAAAAATAGACGCAATTAAAAAATACAATAAGCCAAAAGACAAAGACGCTGTTAGGCGATTCGTTGCATTTGCAAATTATTATAGGCGTTTTATACCTAACTTTGCGTCACTGGCAGCCCCTTTAAATCGTCTAAATCGAAAAAAAGTTGAATTTGTTTGGGATGATGCTTGCGAAAATGCTTTCGAAAAATTAAGATTATCATTAATGTCTCCTCAATTATTACAATACCCTGATTTTTCAAAAGAATTTATTATCACTGTAGATGCATCTAAGAGTGGTTGTGGCGCTATATTAAGCCAAAAGCATGGAGATAATGACTTACCGATTTGCTTTGCATCAAAATCTTTCAATAAAGCCGAACAGAAAAAGGCAATCATAGAATTAGAACTTTTAGCAATACATTTTGCTATAAAACATTTTCGGCCGTATGTCTACGGTACACATTTCACGGTAAAATCAGACCATAGACCATTAGTTTATCTATTCAATATGAAAGATCCTTCCTCGAAACTCTCTAGAATCAGATTAGATTTATCAGAATACAATTTTACAATTGAATATATTAAAGGAAAATCGAATGTTGTGGCTGATGCTCTTTCGCGTATAAGTATAGACGAGATTAAAGATTCGACAAAACACGTTTTAGCCGTTAAAACGCGATCACAAACTAAACAACAAGAATTACAAAATGAAAAAATAAGTTTAAATGATACGACCTCTAACGATAATAAAGTACAAGTTTATGATAAATTTTCATACGATTTTTCAAAAAAGATACCGCGAGTAAAATCAACAATACAATATAATAAACATAAGGAGATCTCCAATTTACAAATTTATGCGCATTTAAAACATAAAAAATCAGGCATGCTTAACCAACGAACCGATATCATTTCGTTACGATAATTAACGTTAATAAACGAAACAAGGTCATTTCGTTTCGTTTATTAACGTTAAGAACGTCAAATTAACGAAATGATTTTGTTTCGTTTTCTGCCATATCAAAACGAAATCAAATCGTTTATGTTGATTATTAATTTCAAACTATGCTGGCAAAGCTGATTGATGGCGGAGTCATTAAAGGTGAAAGCATCAGGCAAGCTGATTGCAACTTTTCTCATGAATTTTGACAGTACGAACATTTCTCAGAGTATTTTTGACATTACCACCAATGAATTACACAAACAAATTACATGGAGTTTGTGTGTGTATGTCCGCTCGCTGTTACCACCTTACGGCTTCACGATGGCTATAGCATTGCCAGCACAATTCAAACATAAAGTATCACGTTTTTGTTAAAGTTTTTAACGATAACGAAAGCTTTTTGTTTCGGCTAAAATCGAGATACAATTTATCTTGATAATTTCTTTATCGATAATATTTCGAAGTGTTTCAACGGAAACGGTGGAAATTTTTGGATAAACGATTAGCTTAACGTTAAGGTGCATCCCTGTAAAAAATATAATTTACTTAATATCGTGACTGCTAACGAAATAACGAATTTAGATGAGTTACTTTCGAGGCTGGAAAAAGCAGCCGACAATCACAATATTAAACAATTAGAATGGCCAAAAAATTATATATTTTTCAATAATTTTTCAATTACGAATTTTAAAATCCGCGGAAATGAAATTTTAAAATCATTACAAATAATATTGACGGACCCTGTAGAGACCGTAACAGACAATGAACAGAAACAAAAACTTATGACAATTTATCACGAAGATCCACTGTTAGGAGGTCATTGCGGAACAAAAAGGTTATATGCCAAATTAAGAACTAAATATTACTGGAAAAACATGACACGTGATATAGCGAAATTTGTGAAAAATTGCAATAAATGTCTTTTAAATAAAGTGAGACCAAAAACAAAAGAAAATCTTGTCCTTACTCCAACACCCTGTAAACCATTTGACATAGTGATTATCGATACAATAGGTCCACTTCCAGAATCAAACTATGGTAACAAGTTCGCTGTTACTATGATTTGTGACTTTTCTAAATACCTGGTAACAGTAGCTGTACCAGATAAATCAGCAAAAACTATCGCATGTGCTATTTTTGAAACCTTTATACTAACATATGGTACAATGAGAGCCATTAGATCCGATTTAGGGACGGAATACAAAAATGAATTATTCTCGGAATTAACAAAACTTTTAAAAATTAATCATGATTTCTCAACAGCTTATCACCACGAAACTGTTGGTACTGTTGAAAGAAACCATAGAGTCTTTAACGAATATTTACGTGCATATCTAGATGAAACGTATTCAGATTGGGATACGTATTTGAAGTATTTTACATTTTTACATAATACTACAAGTAGTTCGGTTTTTGATAATAAATTTACTCCTTTCGAATTAATATTTGGCAGAAAATCTACAATGCCACATGAATTACAAAAGGAACAAATCGATCCGATCTATAATGTAGAAAATTATACAAAAGAACTAAAATATAGAATGCAAAAATCTCATAAAATGGCAAGAAATTTGATTAATAAACATAAAATTAGAAATAAAGAATTATACGATAAAACTGCTAAGCCTTTAGAAATTAAAATTAATGATAGGGTTTTAGTGGAAACAGAACCGAGAAATAAACATAGAAATATATATCAAGGTCCCTACATAATAAAGAATATCGATGGACCAAATGTAAAAATTTTTGATGAAACTAATAAAATTGAAAAAATTGTACACAAAAATCGTATACAAAAAATTAATTAAATTGATAGCCGAAAATAATCTTTAAATATAAACCTACTTTAAGAACACGCCAATGAAGGCCAAACTAAACAAACTATTAATGTTAATTCTTAATACGGCCTAATGTACAAAATTCATATGTTAGATTGAAATACTTAATAAATATATATTTACTCAATTTAATAATAAGCATATAAATAGTAACGGTTCACTTCAAACTAAAAACATTATTTTTTACATATTTCATTTTCTTATAAATTTATATCTTAACCCTAGTAAAGCCTAAAGAAGAATGTGGCAAGACTGATCACCTTGCCAAATTCTTCTTTTCTAAAGGGGGATGATGTAGTGTCAAATTGGGTTACTGCATTTAAATCTGGCAACTCCCCCTCTAATAAAAAAAGATGCAGCCATGCATGTATGCACTTGGCATTACTGGGTGAGAGAGTCGAATGACGGAGAATTCTGATTGGCTGAATCCTCCGTTAGTCGACTCTATCACGCCATCGCATCATAAGATTTTCCCGTTATGCGTTTTTGCATACCGGCAAAGTTGCTTTGAGGCGTCAGTATTTTTTCTACAGTTTTCAGTTTGAAATGAGCCGGTGAACGCGTCACTTAAGCGCGCATTAAAGACATAAGTGAAGGTAGAAATAAAATATTGAAAATAGTTTGAACTAAAAAAGAAACTACAAGTAAAAGTGGTTTTTTTATAATTGACTAAAGAAAGAAAAGAGTGTGTGTTTAACTAAAGAAACGATAACTAAAGAAATTTTAAATAAAACAAACTAAACCGAAAGAAATTAAAAATAGTTTTATTGCGGGTGTGTGTCGGTTCGCTGGGGGCTGCAAGCCCAAAGTTGAGTGGCATCAGCATGCCACTTTACATCCGCAGGTAAGCTTGTATACGCCGTGGCTGCTAAACGGATCCTCTGAGTTAGTGTTAGTTCTTAGTTTTCGCCCTAGATTGTCCGATGTTTTGAATGCTGTGTTAATGTTGTATTTTTTAAAAAAGTTTGCCAATTTATATGTTGCTTTTCCAGTATATGTCATAGTCGTCCAGCTATTATTTTCCTTTTCATTATTTCTTTTTGGTTCTCCATCACTAGTGCTTTTTTATATCCGTTGTTTGCAGCGATATTATATATGACCTCAAGTTCTCTCTTATATGCCTCTTGTGTAAGACGTGTTCTTTCAAGTATATGTACCAAGTGCCTTAATGCTGAATTTTTATGCTGTTCTTTGTTAGCTCTACGATCTGAAGTTTCTCTATTAGTTCTGTTGTGTTAGCTATTGCATATTCGTTCCTTATCTACAGAGTATCTTTCAATATCGGTTTTAAATATTTGGACAGTTTGTAACATAGTGCCGATTTAAAATTAATGATGGGCCTCATTCGCGTGTCCGGCTTGTGGATTTTTGGTAGCCCAATCAGTGGAGGAGCCGAAGAGTTCATTTGGACCAATCTATGTGCCATGTTAGAATCTATTATATTTGTTGCATTTTTTACAGCAACTTTGATTTGTTTTTGGTATTCATCCGGAGAACTTTCCTTTAAGGACATGTATGATGAGCGACTTGTAGAACGTGATTGTTATTCATAGGCAGAGGGCCCTTCTTTTCAAATGCCTACTCACTCCTAAATAGCACTTGTTGGCAAGAGCTATTCTTCGCTTGATTTCTAAGCTAACATTGTTTTCGATGATAATGGATCAACTTTTTTTGACTCTTTATCTAAGCCGTAGAAGGCTGAACTCACGACGTGTTTGTCAATAACTAATATTAATATAATCAGCATATGTCAGCAATTCGACGCTCTTATAAAATATTGTGCCATCACGGTTTACTTCTGCTGCCAGAATTATCTTCTCCAACATTAGGTTAAATAAATCGCACGAAATCGAAGCCTCGTTTGGTTTCGTATGGCATGGAGAGGTCCTTTTGAAACTACTCAGACTTTTATCTACTATGTAACCCATATTACAGGTATAATTGGTATAGATCCAATAAGATCAGTTTGATATTTAAACAACCCTGCAAAAATCGAGAGTACTCTATGCATGCATGCATGGAGTACTCGCCATGGACCAAGCGAGTGCTCCAAAATTAACTACAATTCATACAAAAAATATCTGTGGCAATTTGAAAAAACAACCTAATTCGAGTTAGGATAAAAGTGATATTCTGGCTTCATAACAGAAATCCGCGATCTCCCTGTGTTACTTATCATACCCTAGCGCCAAATGGCTGCTATAAAACATAGGAAGTTACAATGGTGAATTGTGGCTAGCTTTTCAGATAAAAGGTTATACTGGAGATGACACAAGTGGACCACATGATCCAACGACTTTTGCAGGTAAACTTCTGGTAACACCATGGAATTATTCAGTCGATGCAAGTTCCGAACCGGCCAGTTCAACCGAGCCTAACCTTGCAGCGAACTTCTACAACTTAAGCCAGATAAAAAGAAAACAAATTTAGTAATCTAAATAAAATTTTTTATTTTTTATTTTTTATCATTAATAATAAGTATTATAACATTTTTGTTTTTGTTTACTTAATTTATTTTTCATATTTTTTTTTGTGTATATGCAATTTTTGTTTTTTTTACGCTTTACTCATTTTTTTGTTTGTTTTAATATTTATAATTATATTTAATTAGAATTAGGCTATCAAGTTTTCAGTAATAATTTTTTTATTACTTATTTGCTCATTTTTTGTGGTATTTAGTTTATTTTATATTTATTTTTAATTTTTATTTTTTTAATGTAACTATCATTAATTAATACTACATTTTGTTAAATTGTTATGTTTTTCTTTTTAAATTAATTTATGCAACGATTTTTTTTTTTAGATTTTATTTTCAAAAACTATATTTAACTGCAGTTTTTTCAGTATGTTTTTTATTATTTTACATATGTTTGTGTGAATGAAAATATGTATGCATTTATATGTTGCTAGTTCTTATATCCACATACATATTAAGCGCCGATGGTATTTGTTTTAACTGCAGTACAATAATAAAAATAAAGAATTTAATCATTTAACTGTAGGGTAAAAAATAATTTTTTGTTGTTGATGTTTTAGCGCCCAGTGCATAATTTTTGATGATTTTGCATTAAGGATCTTTTCGAGCATTATAAAAGGATAAAAACTAGAGCTTTTTCTATTCTCCTATGTGTTTCGATGCTTTTTTTTTACATCTTTTTGCTAAAAAAATAGTTGTTGTCTATTTTATAAAGCCCCAAAAAGCTCCTTAAAGAAAATCGTTATACATTTTTTTGGTTGTAATATTTAAATATTTTTGCAGGTTTTTACAAAATAAAAAAAGAATTGTATACGATTTGCTATTGGCGTTATGGTGTTATGTGTAATGTGTGTTTTTATTTTTTTGTTTTAACTATTCTTTTTGTTGCTAAAAAATGTTGACCATTAGACCTCAACGCAAAACACTCCGAGTTTTATTTTCAATAAGCAATTTTAATATATTTTAGTACAATTCATGTAGTTATCATTCTCATTAGGCATTTAATACTCGTTAGTTTTTAACCCTTATAAGTAATTTAAGAATTTTTGTGTTTAAATATACTCTGTTTACTTATCTTAAACAGTACATTGCTATTTTTTTTATTTTTTTATTTCATTACATTTTTTATTCATTCATTTCTTTGCGTCTCCGATTTGGTTTTTTGCTATTAATTACTTATATAATTTTTTTTAAGTCTGTGCTAGTTTAATGCCTCTTAAAGGCTTTATTTCCCTCACTGAAAGTTATAAGTGAGAAATATATATATATTTATTATGTATGTTTGTATGTATATGCCGGTGTCGGGTGTGCTCTATAAGGAAAAATAATATAAATCGATATTCATTACTAACTATCAGCAGTTATTGTACCCAAATTATGGTTGATTTATTTATTTTTTTTGTAGTGTATTTTATGGTACTCTGTTATTTATGTTACATTATGTTTTATATGTAATATTTTTTAATTTAGTTTCGTTTTTAATTTGAAAAGAGCTTATATGCGATATTAAGAAGGCTGATTCCACGATAGTTGGTGCATTTTACAGTATCCCCCTTCTTGTGGACTGGGCAAAGAACACTTAGATTCCAACCGTTGGGCATGCACTCTTCCGCCCATATTTTGCTAAGAAGCTGCTGCATGCGTCTTACCAACTCCTCGCCGCCGTACTTGAATAGCTCCGCCGGCAATCCATCAGTGCCCACGGCCTTGTTGTTTTTCAATCTGGTTATTGCTATTCTAACTTCGTCATAATCGGGCGGGGCGACATATATTCCATCATCATCGATTGCGGGATCAGGTTCTTCATCTCTTGCGCGGTGAATTGATGCCTCCATTTAGGAGAACAGAGAAGTGTCCCCTCCATAATCTAAGCACTCTCTGGACATCAGTTACAAGGTCGTCTTTTCGTTCCTACAGGAGTTTTCCCCGGTCTTAAAACCTTCCGTCTGTCGCCGTATTTTTTGGTAAAATTTTCGGGCGTTATTCATGGTGGCTAGCAGCTCAAGCTCTTCGCACTCACGCCTTTCTGCTTCTCCTTTTTTCTTCCTGAAAAGGCGTCTCGCTTCCTTTTTCAACTCACGATAGCGTTCACACACTCCTCTTGTCGAGCTCGCTTTTAATGTAGCCCTGTAAGCAGCGTCTTTTCTTTCAGTTGCAACGTGGCATTCTTCATCGTACTAGTTGTTTTTCGTGGTCGCCGGTAACCAATTTTTTCCTCGGCGGCAGTACGAAGTGCTTTGGAAATATGCTCCCGCTGCTCCTCTATTCCTTCAGGATGAGTTGTGCTCTCAGAGAGCAGGTGTGAGAGTCGACTTGCGAAATCATTGGCAGTCTGTTGTGATTGAAGCTTTTCGACGTCTAGCTTTCCTTGTGTTTTTTGTTCCTTGGTTTTAGCCGCGTTGAGGCGGGTGCGTATTTTGGCTGCAACGAGATAATGGTCCGAGTCGATGTTAGGTCCTCGGGTCGTGCGCACATTTAAAACACTGGAGGCATGCCGTCCGTCTATCACAACGTGATCGATCTGATTACGAGTACTTCGATCAGGAGACAGCCATGTAGCTTGATGTATCTTTTTATGCATGAACCTCGTGCTGGATATAACCATGTTTCGAGCACCGGCAAAGTCAATCAGCCTCAGTCCGTTAGGAGAAGTTTCATTGCGTATGCTGAACTTTCCGACTGTAGGGCCAAAAACACCTTCTTTGCCCACCCTGGCGTTAAAGTCACCAAGCACGACTTTTATATCGCGACGGGGGCAGCGCTCATATGTGCGTTCTAATTGTTCATAAAAAGTATCTTTCACCTCATCGTCTTTCTCCTCTGTCGACGCATGGGCGCAGATGAATGATATATTAAAAAAATTTGCTTTTATTCGGATAGCGGCGAGACGTTCGTCCACAGGTGTGAACGCCAGAACTTGGCGACAAAGTCTCTCTCCCACCACGAATCCGACGCCGAAACTGCGCTTATTCGTATGGCCACTCCCATAGATGTCACAATTTTTGATCTTCTTTCTTCCTTGCTTCGTCCAACGCATTTCTTGGATGGCGGTGATGTCAGATTTTGCTTTGACGAGGACATCAACCAGCCGGGCATCTGCACCAATCCCATTCAGGGAGCGGACGTTCCAGGTGCATGCCCACAATTCATTGTCCTTCAAACGTTTGCCATGGTCGTCATCAATAAAGAGTGTATTTATCCGAGGCTTGTTGTTATATTTCATTGGAGTATGATTTTACGTGGCGGGTCCCAAGCCCAGCGCACAACCCGCTCAGCGGGGGTGAAAATATTACTTGGCACGTTTATATAGCGAGCCACTTGCTCCAAGACAGACGCCCGCTTGCAGCCGCACCTAGAGGTGTACAGACGCTGCCGATGAGATCTCCCCCCGGCTAGCCCCTAAACCGATTGTCAGAGTGGCCTAGCCAGGTTGTCGCCTTCTCTCATTAAACATCCGTTTAGCGGCTACCCAGAGGATACTTGGCCGCAAGCGACCGGCAATAGTGAGCTGCTTGAACCGCATGCAAAAGAATCGCTCTGCCCATTCCCAGGTGAATGGCGCTCAGAAGCTTTCCCCACTTTCGTGGACTTCTACACACGGCTCCACCCCCAAATATTGTTCACTCTTTTTAAATTTTAAATTGTAATATCTAAAAAAACATACATAAATATAAAAAATCGTTAAAACATGATTTTCAATGTTGTTAAATTAATAAAACTTTTCTGAATAGTGCTTAGAAATTTTTTTTGTTTTGTTATTTATTAATTTTTGCAGTTTTCTCTTTTGAATTTTTTAGGTAGATAGTTGAGGATCAAAAGTACATTGTTTGGGTATTTAAATCTCATAACTTTTTTTATGTTCATATTTTACAGTAAAGATGCACTTTTTTTAGTAGTATAAAGTATTTTTTTTATTTTTGTGTTTTAGTCTAGATACTAGAGGTGGTTTTATTTTACCAAAAAACGGCAACTAAAATAAAGTCGCCTCCCGGCTTAGTCAAAAAATGTTTTAATGGGTTACTTTTGTTGTTTCGCGTGACACTTTTATTTCATAATTTAATTTTATACTTGTTGTAATTTGCATAGTTTTAACTTAGTTAATATTTTGTTTTAGTAAGTACATTTTTTTATATTATTTAGTTTAGTGAACACATTTCTAGTTCCAAAAATTTGCGTTTTAATGAATCTCGACGATTTCATATTAGTACATATATGAAAACACCCATGAATGGGGGTTGTATGTAAATAAAAACCAGGCATGCTTAACCAACGAAACGATATCATTTCGTTACGATAATCAACGTTAATAAACGAAACGAAGTCATTTCGTTTCGTTTATTAACGTTAAGATCGTCAAATTAACGAAATGATTTCGTTTCGTTTTCTGCCATATCAAAACGAAATCAAATCGTTTATGTTGATTATTAATTTCAAACTATGCTGGCAAAGCTGATTGATGGCGGAGTCATTAAAGGTGAAAGCATTATCCAAGCTGATTGCAACTTTTCTCATGAATTTTGACAGTACGAACATTTCTCAGAGTATTTTTGACATTACCACCAACGAATTACACAAACAACTTACATAGAGTTTGTGTGTGTATGTGCGCTCGTTGTTGCCACCTTACGGCTTCACCATGGCTATAGCATTGCCAGCATAATTCAAACATAAAGTATCACGGTTTCGTTAACGTTTTTAACGTTAACGAAAGCTTTTCGTTTCGGTTAAAAACGAGATACAATTTATCTTGATAATTTCTTTATCGATAATATTTCGAAGTGTTTCAACGGAAACGGTGGAAATTTTTTGATAAACGATTAGCTTAACGTTAAGGTGCATCCCTGATAAAAACTTTGTAAATCAAAGATTTTTTGAAATCGAAATTCCGATCCATAACACCTTCACCCATGCACAACTTTAATTAATTTTTGTACATGATCACAAATATTCAGTGCTCATAAATCTAGGGAATTTTTGGTCCTTAATATTGTTACGAATATTAGCCAAACTAAGGGGTGCTGCTATCTCTAAGCCGATGCTAAACAGTGATATCATGCACATCCATAGATCAATCATTTGCCGTCTTTCAGTGAGTTTTACAGCTCCGGCTCACGCTCAATTCTCACGGGAATACTCTGGATCATTGAGAGACTTGAGAAGCAGATGTCGTGAAATTTTCGCACACGTGAAATGTGATAGGCAGATGTCGCCGCTGTTTATCATTTAACTCATACGGCGAAAGGCTAAGCAGCGACATCTATTTTTGAAAAAGAAGGTATATTAAAGGCCACATTGCCAACCTAAAAAGAAGTAATTAACAAATTATCTGGCTCACAAATTGAACCAGAATTCTATCTGGATTTATCTGGCTCAAATCGTTCTTGTTGCATTTACATGCAAAATTATTTATCTGGCTCAGGATTTTGCCACCGGATGATAGCTATTTGCCGTCTTTCAGTGAGTTTTACAGCTCCGGCTCACGCTCAATTCTCACGGGAATACTCTGGATCATTGAGAGACTTGAGAAGCAGATGTCGTGAAATTTTCGCACACGTGAAATGTGATAGGCAGATGTCGCCGCTGTTTATCATTTAACTCATACGGCGAAAGGCTAAGCAGCGACATCTATTTTTGAAAAAGAAGGTATATTAAAGGCCACATTGCCAACCTAAAAAGAAGTAATTAACAAATTATCTGGCTCACAAATTGAACCAGAATTCTATCTGGATTTATCTGGCTCAAATCGTTCTTGTTGCATTTACATGCAAAATTATTTATCTGGCTCAGGATTTTGCCACCGGATGATAGCTATTTGCCGTCTTTCAGTGAGTTTTACAGCTCCGGCTCACGCTTAATTCTCACGGGAATGCTCTGGATCATTGAGAGACTTGAGAAGCAGATGTCGTGAAATTTTCGCACACGTGAAATGTGATAGGCAGATGTCGCCGCTGTTTTTCATTTAACTCATACGGAGAAAGGCTAAGCAGCGACATCTGTTTTTGAAAAAGTATGTATATTAAAGGCCGCGTTGCCAACCTAAAAAAAGAAATTAACAAATTATCTGGCTCACAAATTGAACCAGACTTCTATCTGGATTTATCTGGCTCAAATCGTTGTTGTTGCAGTTACATGCAAAATTATTTATCTGGCTCAGGATTTTGCCACCGCATGATTGCTATTGTAACGAATTTGCTGCAAATCTTCTTATTTGCCCTTTTGCTAGGTTCGAATCACTAAACTGTTGAATAAATAACTCCAATATTGAATAATGGAAAAATGGCCTTTATTAAAGTACTTCACAAAAACACTTATATTTTTCTACTCGCTGGCTTAATAACCAAACTGACTGATAACTCAAATGAAACTCTACTATTGGCCGCCAGATCGCGTGCTTAAAACTGATTGATAGCTCAACTCAAACTGAATTACAGCGCCTCTTCATCTGTTGCCTTTTATACCCTTTGGTTTCCTCGTTCGCATTTTTCCAGAATGTACTAGCATTGTCCATGAGCTCTCAAACTTCTCAGCTATAACTAAAATTGCACAATTTTATACATCTTTTAGGCGCTTCCAGAATCTACTAGTCCAGTAGCTCTCAAACTTCTCAGATATATGCATGGGTTTGCGCATTGACTCTCCGCTGCTCGTATTCGTACATGGTACATATGTGTAGACGCAATTATTTATTCGTTTATGTAGATACATAAAGATTGAATTATTGATGTGAATGTTTGTAGTTTACAGTCTCTCGCGCGCACATAGGCGTATAAGTAAATGCATCTGTGTGTGACATCTCTCTGGGATGCCTTATATATGTGTATACTTGATTTGATTATTAACGTAAATACTGCTTGGCATGGCCTTAGCATCGCCTTAGTGATGGGATAACTTAGTGATGCTAATATCCGTGACACTGCCCTCCACCTAAGTCTGATCGTCCCGATCAGACAAATCTCTCGATCTAAACGTTGCCAGCCTTTCCAAATGGACCACTTTCATTTTGGTTCGTGGTTTACCGATGGGTTGTATGCGGTACACTACATCGTTGATCCGTTTTACAACTTTGTTTGGGCCTTCCCAATTACACTGCAATTTCGGGGACAAACCTTTTTTACGTTGTGGGTTGTATAACCGCACCAAATCTCCTTCCGGAAAACCTTCTGAATTAATTGCTTTATCATATCTGGCTTTCATCTTGTCACTCATAATCTTTGTTCGTTGCCTTATCAGATCATGTATTTCTCTTAGCTCTTCTTACAAATCACTAGTGGATTTCCTGACATTTCTCTCCGCATTGGCATCTATCCCAAACTTCAAATCAGCTGGCAGTCTAAGGTCATTGCCAAAAATTACTTTTGCAGGGGTTTGGCCCGTTGTCTCATGCACTGCTGATCGGTAAGCCATCAATAATTATGGTATGCGGGTATCCCATTCTTTATGGTACTTGTCTACTACTTTCCTTAAGTGCTCCTCCAATGTTCTATTGAATCGTTCTACCATACCATCGGATTGAGGATGCAATGCAGTTGTCCGTGTTTTTCGAATGCCCAATGACTTACACATTTCCTGGAACACAGCTGATTCGAAATTCCTGCCTTGGTCAGAATGTAACTCCATTGGTACACCATACCTTGCAACCCATTCGTTTTTAACCACTTCTGCTACTGTTTCTGCTTCTTGGTTTGGGATTGGGTATACCTCTGGCCATTTACTGAAATAATCCATAACCACCAGTACGTATTTGTTTCCGCGATTGCTAGTAGGAAATGGACCTGCGACATCCATGGCGATCCTTTCAAATGGCGCACCTGAGTTATATTGCTTCATCTGGCCATGACTTCGTGTTCTGGGCCCTTTCGCTATGCTGCAAACCTCGCAGTTCGCAATCCACTCAGTGACCGACTGACGGCAACCAACCCAATAGAATCTCTGTTTAATCTTCTCGAGCGTCTTCGTGATTCCAAGATGACCTCCGCTTGGACCATTATGCAGCTCGCTGAGCACGTCAGGAATCCTCTTTCTGGGAACAACTATCAGTTTATTCTTGTATTTACCATCCTCACTCTCCCATACTCGATGAAGGCAACCGGATATCAATTCTAAACTGTTCCACTGTGCCCAATATGACTTCGCAATGGGACTCTCTGCTGACATCTCTTCTCTGTTTGGTCTTTCATTTCGTTCGAGCCCTTGCATAACACGTGACAGATCTGCATCTTCTAGCTGGCACTTTCTTAGCTGTTCCTTGTCCCATTCATCTGTACATGTTATATTCATTAGCCGGACATCTATAATGTCTTCTTTAGCCTCTGCTTTTGAACAGTGCTTGCATTCCAAACTACATGGTCTTCGTGACATTGCATCAGCATTTCCATGGTTACTACCTTTTCGATGCTCAATGGAAAAGTCATAGCTTTGGAGTCGCTCGATCCACCGTGCCAATTGTCCTTCCGGATTACGGAACTGCAGAAGCCATTTTAAAGCTGCGTGATCTGTCCTGACACGGAATCGCTGGGCGTAGAGGTATTTGTGAAAATGTTTAATGCACTCTACCAATGCCAACAGCTCTCTCCGCGTAACGCAGTAGTTCCTTTCTGGTTTTCCAATCGAACGGCTGTAATATGCAACTACCTTCTCCTGTCCATCGACCAGTTGTGATAAAACGCCTCCTATAGCATATCCGCTCGCATCTGTATCTAGAATAAATGTTGCTCCTGGAATCGGATATGCCAACATTGGGGCAGTGCACAAACGCTCTTTCAATGTTTGGAAAGCTACTTCTTGCTTCTTCTTCCATTCAAAAGCTTTATTTTTTCTTGTTAGCTCGTGGAGACTATGGGCTACGCTGGCAAAATTTGGTACAAATCGGCGGTAATATGTGCACAGCCCAAGGAAACTTCTCAATTCATGCAGATTCTGTGGTCTTGGCCAATCCTTGACTGCCTCTATCTTTTCATTCGCTGTACGGATACTTTCTGTCGTTACCTTGTGACCCAAATAATTTACTTCCTTTTTAAACAGCGCACACTTTTTGGGACTTAACTTCAGACCAGCGCCAGCTATTCTCTGGAAAACTTCATCTAAGTTTTTAAGATGTTCATCAAAGTTCTTGCCCAATACGATGATGTCGTCCAGGTACACAAAAGCATGTTTTCCAATGTAGTCCTTTCAATACCTGGTCCATGAGTCTCAAAAGTAGCTGGTGCATTACAAAGTTCAAAAGGCATCACTGTAAATTGCCAAAGACCATCACCCACACTGAAGGCTGTTTTCTCTTTATCTTCCTCCTTCACTTCAACTTGCCAGTAGCCGCTTTTCAAATCCAGCGTGGAAAGCCATTTCGTACCAGATAGCGAGTCCAGAGTGTCGTCAATTCTTGGCAATGGGTAGCTATCCTTTTTCGTTAAGTCATTCAACTTCCGGTAGTCCACGCAAAACCTCATTTTTCCATCCTTCTTCTTTACAAGTACTACCGGTGAGCTCCATGGACTCGCTGATGGTTCGATGACGCCGCTGTCGATCATTTCTTGTATGATTTGACTCACAACTTCCCGCTTCGCCAGTGGAACACTACGTGGAGCTTGACGGATCGGCCTCGCATCACCAGTGTCAATTTGATGTTTCACAACATTGGTGCGGCCTGGTTTGGAACCATCCTGGTCAAATATGTTCGCGTACTTCAGGAGCAGTTGTTTTGCCTTACTCTGCTATGCTTCCTCTAGCCCCTGTGTCCATGCCGTTATGTCATTTGAAAGATCAGTATTACTAGTTGAAACGTGTTCCTGGAGCTGTTCACAGTTAATAACTACTTCAGCCTCTTGGCATCTTCCCAAAATAGCTCCTTTAGTCAGTTTGAGTGGTGACTTGAACTCATTGAGTACTCTTACCAGAATGCGTCCATCTTGTTTTGTCATAGCCAGGGTTCTTCCTACAAGTATGTTCATTGCTGATTTGTTTGCTGCTTCGACAACCCACAATTTGTTTGTCCCACAATCTCCATCAACCTTTGCCCAGATGACTGCTTCGGATTTTGGTGGTATTCGCTGACTCTCTTCCACCAGCACTCGGTTACTGCTGTAGCCTCTCTCGTAGCCGAAATTAAGTGGTACATCCATGTTTTTATATCGCATCGTCTTGCTTTGCATGTCGATCTTGATGCCCTGGTCGATTAAGAAGTCCACTCCAATTATGATTTCATCAACAATTTCTGCCACTATAAAATTGTGTACTACCGTGACGTTGCCAATTGCGACTTCACATTCTACTTCTCCAATTACCTGGGTGTCCTCTCCCGTGGCTGTACGTAATCTTGCTCCAAGCAATGGTCTTATCTTTTTGTTGACTAAATCCGCTCGAATGATGGAATGAGATACACCCGTATCTAAAGTCAGTAAACGTTCCTTTCCGTCCACATGTCCTCCAACAGTAAGATTGCTCGATCCTCTTCCAATCTGCGAGATAGAGATTATGGGACGTTCAATTGCGGGAGCCAGCTGTCGCCCCTTGCAGCTGACTCGATTTAGTTTAACGATTGAGTGGTCTTGGAGATTTGCTCATCATCTGCGTTTACGACAACCCACATTGTTGGAGCTATTGGGACCGGTGCTGCAATGTCGTGCAATATGACCTGGGTTGCCGCACTTGAAACATTTAATCACTCCGGCATTTTTCTGTTGTGATCTCTTGAGTGCTTCCAAAATTGTGTCTACCCAATCTGGTCTTTCCACTTCCACACGATGAGCTTTGTATGCTTGTTTACTCAATAGTGAGGCCGTTTCCTGAGTCAATGCATGTGATACCGTTTCAGCAAATGTCAGTTTTGGGTTTGCGTATGTAGCTCGCTTCGTTTCCACGTCTCGTATGCCATTTATAAAACTCTGGATTTTTACCCTCTCGGTGTATTCCACGGGTGCATCCGCATTTGCGAGATGAGCCAACCTTTCAACATCTGAAGCAAACTCCTGCAATGTCTCATTTGCTTTTTGGTAGCAGTTTTGCAACTCAATTTGGAATATCTGTTTTCTATGCTCGCTTCCATAACGTCGTTCTACAGCAGCCATCAATGCTTCATAATTGTTCCGCTCTCCTTCGGGAATCGTCTGTAGGATTTCCGCTGCTGGTCCCTTCAATGCCACGAAGAGTGCGGCAACTTTATCTTCCACATTCCAGTTGTTCACCGCTGCGGTCTTCTCAAACTGTAGCTTAAAGACCTGGAAAGGAACAGAACCGTCAAAGGATGATGTTTTTACCTTTGGATTATTCGCTGAAACTGCTGGACGATCTAGTTGTAACTGCTCGATACGTCCTCTCAAAGCATCCACCTCGGCCTCGATTTTATCCTGTCGACCACTGAAGCCTTCATGAAACTGGGTTAGTTTTTCTTCCATATGCGCTTCCAGTTTAGATGATATACGGGCTTCCTGCTCTTCTAGTTGTGTGGAGATCTGAGATGATATCTGTGCTGACATTTCCGAAATACGCGTTTCTTGTGCTTCAATCTTTGATGTTATACGTGTCTCTTGGGATTCCATCTGTGATGACATATACGTTTTCTGTTATTCTAGTTGAGATGACATATACGTTTTCTGTTCTTCTAGTTGTGTTTCCATCTTAGATGTTATATCTGTCTTTTGCGATTCCAGTTGAGATGACATGTTGGTGGATATTTGTGATGACTTTTCGGACATTTGTGCCGATATTGCAGCCAATATCATGTGCAAGTCTGTGTTCGCCATTGTCTGCGGTGTTTCATTTTTCTCCTCCAATTTTGTTGTCTCATCGCCATCAAGATGAAAGACATACTCTTCCACGTCAATTCCTTCTAATTCCATTGCCTCTTGTAGTCGTGCCTGAAGTTCGAGTTTAATGCCGGTTGTATTCAATCCACGGTTCTCCAACTCCTTCTTCAGTTGCGGGATCTTCAATTCACTTAACTTTGCCATGTCCTTGTTGTCCTCTAGAATTTATTCAACAATTCCTCTTCTGACACCAATTGTAACGAATTTGCTGCAAATCCTCTTATTTGCAATCCTCTGCTAAGTTCGAATCACTAAACTGTTGAATAAATAACTCCAATATTGAATAATGTAAAAATGGCCTTTATTAAAGTACTTCACAACGACACTTATACTTTGCTACTCGCTGGCTTAATAACCAAACTGATTGATAACTCAAATTGAACTCTACTATTGGCCGCCAGATCGCGTGCTTAATCAATAACTGATTGATTGCTCAACTCAAACTGAATTACAGCGCCTCTTCATCTGTTGCCTTTTATACCCTTTGGTTTCCTCGTTTGCATTTTTCCAGAATGTCCATGAGCTCTCAAACTTCTCAGCTATAACTAAAATTTCACAATTTTATACATCTTTTAGGCGCTTCCAGAATCTACTAGTCCAGTAGCTATCAAACTTCTCAGATATATGCATGTGTTTGCGCATTGCGCTGCTCGTATTCGTACATGGTACATATGTGTAGACGCAATTATTTATTCGTTTATGTAGATACATAAAGATTGAATTATTGATGTGAATGTTTGTAGTTTACAGTCTCTCGCGCGCACATAGGCGTATAAGTAAATGCATCTGTGTGTGACATCTCTCTGGGCTGCCTTATATATGTGTATACTTGATTTGATTATTAACGTAAATACTGCTTGGCATGGCCTTAGCATCGCCTTAGTGATGGGATAACTTAGTGATGCTAATATCCGTGACACTATTATGTATCTACATAAACGAATCATAATTGCGTCTACACATATGTACCATGTACGTATACGAGCAGCGGAGAATCAATGCACAAACACATGCATATATCTGAGATACTCCTGAAAGTATGCAATGAGAGAAGCTATAAAATCGTGCAATTGTAGTTACAGCTGAGAAATTTGAGAGCTAATGTCAACTAGTAGATTCTGGAAATGGAAGCGCCTAGAAGATGCGAACGTTGAAATCAGAGAGTATAAAAGGCAGCAAATGTAGAGGCGCTGGAAATTCAGTCTGATTTGAGCTATTAAGCAGTTATTGATTAAGCACGCAATCTGTCGGGCAATAGTAGAGTTTCATTTGAGCTATCAATCAGTTTGGTTATTAAGCCAGCTAGTTGCAAAGTATAAGTGTTATTGTGAAGTACTTTAATAAAGGCCATTTTTCCATTATTCAATATTGGAGTTATTTATTCAACAGTTTAGTGATACGAACTTAGCAAAAGGGCAAATAAGAGGATTTGCAAGTAAATTCGTAACAATATCATTAATAATTTCCGGAACGCACCGGATGTTTATCCGACCTGGAACTATCTACTTTGCACTCTCAGGCGACAAATGCTTAGCGAGTTTACGTCGTGAAACAAAAAATGTCAAGGCGTAAAAAAATTGTATAGAGCGCGTCACATAAATCGGCATCGACATTGTGAACGGTCCTGGCCTTGTCATTTCTTTGGCCGTTTCTTAGTAATCAATTATGATTCAAAAAATTTCTAATCGAATCTTATATTTCCTTCTAATTATTCATAAACAGATAAATTGGTATCTGTATCTGAAAAAAAAGCCTGACCAAAAAAAAAAAGGCTTGAAAACTCAATATACATACTTGAACATTTAAACGAAAAACAAACATAGGTGCTGTGAACTAAGGCTAACGGCCATAACGTCAATCGACCTTATATCACTTCAAATGGACATACAAAAAAAAATAAATGAAAGGCGCGATAACCTCCAAAGAGATTTAAGGCCGAGCTTATCTTCCAATTTGCGTAGTGCTCCTTTTAATTTTTCCTACAAATTGGCGGGACGGGGCCTACTTGTTTTACGCCGACTCCAAACGGCATCTGCAAGGCAGATGAGTTTTCGCTGAAAGCTTTTCATGGCAGAAATACACTCGGAGTGCTTGTCAAACACTGCCGAGGGGCGACCCCGCTTAGAAAAATTTTCTTCTAATTGAAAAAACTTGTTTTTAAAATCTTGATGTTGCTTTGCCCGGGGCGTGAAGCAGGGTCTTCGGTGTGGTAGGCGGAGCACGCTACCATCACATCAAATGGCCATAAGTTCAATTGAAATAACAAACTTTTCAAAAAAAGTCAACGGACATAACGACCTTATAACCACTTCAATTGGTCAATTAAAGTTAGTACCAAATTAAAATTATCACTACGTAATCTCCAAATGGTTACTGTTCTTAAAATTTGAATCATAAATGGGTTCCAAAAAAATATTTTGCGGCGCTCCTATTCCGGTTTAAAAAATATTTCTAAAAATTTTGTCTATAGAATATGAACTTATTCAAATCGGTGACGCCAGATTTGGGGAAAATAGCCTTTTAAGGGGTTTTTCACTGTAAAATTTAGTAAAAGGGAAATTTTTGTCTTCCATAGAAAACAATGACTTTCTGGTAGCAAAAATGCTGATCATTATATACTAGCAGGGTTGCGTGATTTATATTTGAATGAATCACGAATCCAAAAATAAAATGTATTTTTTATTTGAAAATGTTTTCAAATCAAATATATTTTTTATCTTTTATTCGGCATTCTTCAGGTTTTTTTAGTCTATTGTCTCGAGTGACAATTTTTTTACGTTCTAATATGAGTCAAAATCGCTTGACAAGCCTTGGAACATTGGCGTTGGAGTCCAGCCTTGCTCGCAGCATAAGTTTTGAATCGGTAATTTCCATATTCGCAGACCAAATAGCACGGCAGGTTTTCCTTGGCTGATTCAACCTCTTAAAATGTACATATTGTGACGAATATTAGTGACACTAAGTGATACTCACATAACTAATCTGAAACTAAGTAAATAAAGCAACAACAACAATAAAGCAAGCTGCCACACTTGTATCTACGTAAACAAATTAATCATTATGTCTACACATATGTCCATACAAGCAGCGGAGAGAACAGCACAAACACATGCTATATCTGAGATACTCCCAAAAGTAGGCAATCATCTGTGGAAGTATCACTCACATATACACGCGCATGGGCTATGCGAAAAGCTATAATCATCGTGCATCTGTAGTTATAGCTGAGAAATTTATAGCTGGTAAACGAGTAGTAAATTGTAGAAATAGAAACGCCCAGAAGTATGCGAACGAGGAAATCACAGAGTATAAAAGGAGTAAAGCTGAGGATCAGAATGAGTTTGATTTAAGCACGCTATCTGTTGAGCAGTAGAAATGTTATTGAGAAATACTTTAATAATGGCCATTGTGCATTATTGAATAGTGGAGTTATTTATTCAACAGTTTAGTGATTCGAACGTTAGTAGAAGGTTGCAAATAAGCGGAATTGCATTAAATTCGTTACAATATTTAGAAAAAGTTAATGTAAGCAAATCAAACAATGAAATCTAAAATTTCATTTATGTAAGTGCTCCAGTAAATCTTGTTTTATATGAAATAAAACTGACAATGTAAATTGAAAAATGTATGTCTGTTATGTTACTTTTTTTACTGGATTGAGTTTATTTTTTATGGGGGCCCGTAACCGCGTTCTATCCCAGGGGCCCGGCTCGGCTCTCTGCGGCCCTGTGTGTATGTTTTTCCTGTATCAAATTTTGTTAACATCTCTGTATGTTGTATAAATATATTTTTATTTAACTTGTTTTTTTTTTACTAAAAAAAATTTAAATCATATTTGTTTTTGTTTTTCGTGTTTCTTTTTTGTTTTTTGTCAAACAAAGCGGAGGTGCACTGCAGTTAATTTTGCACTTTGGTTTTTTTTTTTCAATGTTAAATTCTTTTTTATTATTTCTCCTAAATATTTTTTATGTCAAGTCCCTTTGCAGATTCTTGCATAAAATTGTGTTTAAGATTTAATTTAAATTTTGCTTCCATCGTTTTACGATTTTATTTTATGTTTCAGCTTATCGATTGAATTAATTTTTTTTAATTTCGAATAACACATCTCTTTTGTTGTCTATACATGTTTTAGCTGTTTTCGAAATTTGTTTTCTTTTCACATTTTATTCAAACCGCTTATGTTTTTGCTCCGTCCGCTTCGCGTATGCGCTCGTCTTACTTTCCTAACAATTTTTGAAGACATTTGGAGTATTTTAAATTTTATTTTTTTTTAATAGGGGGACTCATGAAAGCATATAAACTTATAAAGTGTAAAATTATATCAATTTACACACGCGGTTATATGAACGCACCTAGTAATACTCTTGATAAACTTGATTGTTTATCAGCTGTATTATTGCCAAGCAAAATTTTTTTGATTGTTATACAAATTAAAAAATGCCAAGATTAAGTGAAAAATCAAAACTAAAACGCCTTTACTTGCTGATGTTGGAGATTTCTGATGAAAATGCCTGCTGTAATGTCTGCAAGGTTGCATTCCTTTGAGTTTACCGCGTTTACACAATGAAATGTGCGCGTAAATTTATACAAATTGTGTAAATGATTTTTCATATAAAATTTGACAGCTCGTTTACGCACTAGATAAATTTATACGTTTACACACTTTATAAGGCATTTATACGGTTACATGAGTCCCCCTAATGTTTGTGTGTCTGTATTTTATTTTTAATATTTAAGTATATTAAACATTTTCTAGTTTTTTTTTTCTATTAATACTAAATGTGATTTTCTATACTTTTTTATTAATTTTATTTTTAATGTTTATGATTATTTTTGTTGCTGTTTGAAACAATGCAGTACTTACAAGTTTAGATGCATATTTTTTATATGCCATTTATGCGCTTGTGTGTATGTGTATGTATGTATTTTGCAATTTATTTATAACATCTGTAAGTATCTGTGTGTGTATGTAGGGTTTTTGTAAACTTGTCCCGTCGGTTGGTTGTATCTGCTGGTTTGGTTGGTTATTTATGTTGCTGATATTTAGTGATTCTACATGCAAGTGTACTATGCGTGTAATTTATTTATTTATTTTACTTTCTTTAAATTTTTGTTTTTATATTTTTTTATTACCCGTAGTATGTATGCAAGCATTAACGTTATAAATTTATTTCACTAATTTTCTTATCATATTTAACGTTTTTTTAAGTTTTTTTCATTTAATTTTCATATTTTATATTTATGTGGGTATGTTTGTTTTTATTGATTGCTAAGTCTGTTTTTTTTAGAAAGTTTTTAAAAAACTTTCAATTGTTTTTTGCTAATTAATTAATACTAATAAATGGCTATTTTTTTAAAGCTGATTAGTAATAGTAAGTAGTACATAATGGTACGCCTAAAAGTATATGAACGTTATTTTAATGAAATAATTTTTCATGTGAAAACATTTTAAATAATTTTTTTAAGAAATTAAAAAAAAAATTATCACAATTAAAAACAATAAATAAGCATAAAATTGTTTCTTCAAATTTAAGAAGTTGAATGTAACCAAATTTTTGTACTTCGTACAGCACGGTATCCATATCAGAAGAAATGAAAAACCATTCCAAAAACGCTCAAGAAATGCTGAAGAAAATTTTTGTTTGTCAAGAGTAGTATCCATCATTGTTAATCAAACTAAAATCCATTGTGAATTCATACAAGTGAAAAATCTTTCTATTCCTCCATTGGCGTACATACCTGTCAAATAATAGCTGACAGGGAAAATGGCTGTCGCGAATGGCCAGAGAATGGAAGAAAGGTTTGTTTTTTGCTCGCGATTATTAAATTGAAGTGCCATTAATTGCCCATTTGTGTTTCAAATCAGCTTTTCTTTTAAATGTGTATACCGAAAATCAGATTAAATGTCAGCAGCCAAAATCTTAAAATATGTAAATAATGCAACATACCAGTCACGTCTACAAAAATGTTTGAAAAACACTATTGAGCAAATGATTTACGTAATCGAACAGCGATTGGCCAGGTGATCGAGGCTGTTTACTATTGTGAACGTTTTTATCAAACATTCGCCACTTATATGAATTCACAATGCTAAAATCAAAGACTTGACTTGACTTGGCGTAAACTTGGCAACTTAAGGGCCCATTACTGATACTTAGCATAGACTTGACTTGACTTGGCGTAAGATTGGCAACTTAGCCACGATTATACTCCGCCTAGCGCATACAATCTGGCATCATAATCAGGCTTAAAATTTATTTTTAAATAAATGTCAATTTGTATGACAAAATGTCAAAATGAAATGGAAACAAACAAATGGCATCTCAAAATGTAAACGTCACTTAGAACTTACATAGAAAATCAAAATTCAACAGACTTCAAAGTGAAGTTAAGTGTTGCCAAGTTTTGAGTAATCAGTAACATGCAATTTTCATTTAACAGAACTGTAAGTGACAGTTCTCAAGGCAAGTCAAGTCTATGCTAAGTATGGGTAATGGGCCCTTTAGCCTTGATTATACTCCACTTAGCGCATACAATCTGGCTTCATAATCAATAAATGTCAATTTGTATAACAAAATGTCAAAATGAAATGGAAACAAACAAATGGCATCTCAAAATGTAAACGTCACTTAGAACTTACATAGAAAATTAAAATTCAACAGACTTCTAAGTTAAGTTAAGTGTTGCTAAGTTTTGAGTAATCAGTACATGCAATTTTCATTTAACAGAACTGTAAGTGACAGTTCTCAAGCCAAATCAAGTCCATGCTAAGTATCAGTAATGGGGCCTTAAGTGTGATAACTTTTCTGTCAACTGCCTGACAGGATGTTCAATATGGCTACTTTTTAGCGTTTTGACAGGGTGTTCAATATGGCGGCGCATAGGGCCGGCTCACAAATCACACACAGAAGATTGTGCATTCACGAGTTCAAAATTGCTTCGTTCTGCGCATATACGTCACACTTGACTGCTTCAGCGAATGAAAGAAAGAGAGAAAAAAACAAGAGCTGAAGGAAAATGACGTAAAAATTGCCCATAAAAAACAGCTGAACTAATGTTTACATGTGCAATGCGCCACCTTCTATAATTCCATCATGGGGCCGGCTCATGCATGAAGCAGTCAAGTGTGACGTAGATGCGCAGAACGAAGCAATTTTGAACTCGTGAATGCACAATCTTCTGTGTGTGATTTGTGGGGCCGGCTATCTTCAGCGGGTGATAGAAAGAGATACAGAATGAGACAGTGATAGTCAATTACAAATCAGGTGATCCAATCACTTTCGAATTTTGACGTCTATGCAGAAGATATCACACTTTTGTGATTTTCCGGTCAATTTATTTATAACATTTACTAATGCTTACTTAGGCTCTCTTACTTATTTCACCATTCCAACCCGACGTTTCGCTAGTCTCTCTAGCTTTTTCAAGGGAGATCTGTGTATTTTAATAACAAAAAGCAATACATTAATATAAAAACAGAAAAGGCATAAGTGCGTAACATTTCAATATTAGTAATCACAGTATTACATACAAACAAATATCACAAAACAAGAGGTAAAAAACACTTTGAATAATATAACACGATTTATATAGAAAACTCACATAATTGGACTATTTAAACAAATTTGTTAGAACTAAAAATATTTTCGGTACCATTCCATAGTGGTATCATTGTCATACTAAAACGAATTAATGTTAGAGACAGAGGGTGTAAGCAGCAGCAACGTCATCTGTATCTTCCTTTTTGTTTATTGTCTTGTCTCTTCTTTGCAATATTCGCAGGCTTTCTAATGTGTACCTGGCTTTTCCTTGTTTATTTTTGTCTATGATTCTTGTGTTTTGTAGATCTGCTGCATGCCCAGTTTGTGAAGGCAATGAAAATGAAGAATGCAAGAAAATATACATTGGAACAACAAAACGGCCACTAGGAGTTCGGCTCGCAGAACATGAAGCAGATATACGAAAGAAAAAACAAAGCACAGCATTATGTCAACACACAACGCAAACTGGGCATGCAGCTGATCTACAAAACACAAGAATCATAGACAAAAATAAACAAGGAAAAGCCAGGTACACATTAGAAAGCCTGCGAATATTGCAAAGAAGAGACAAGACAATAAACAAAAAGGAAGATACAGATGACGTTGCTGCTGCCTACACCCTCTGTCTCTAACATTAATTCGTTTTAGTATGACAATGATACCACTATGGAATGGTACCGAAAATATTTTTAGTTCTAACAAATTTGTTTAAATAGTCCAATTATGTGAGTTTTCTATATAAATCGTGTTATATTATTCAAAGTGTTTTTTGCCTCTTGTTTTGTGATATTTGTTTATATGTAATACTGTGATTACTAATATTGAAATGTTACGCACTTATGCCTTTTCTGTTTTTATATTAATGTATTGCTTTTTGTTATTAAAATACACAGATCGCCCTTGAAAAAGCTAGAGAGACTAGCGAAACGTCGGGTTGGAATGGTGAAATAAGTTTGTTTTTATTTGCACCAAACGCTAATGGTCAAAAGAGCCTAAGTAAGCATTAGTAAATATCACACTTAGCTTGATTGACAATGGTATCCACCTCTCAAGACGCTTTCAGCTACCTTTTTCTAAAGTATATTTAGCAAACGTGCATATAGAGTCCAGGTTTTGCCAAGGCATATATGTGCATCTCATTATTTCTTGAGCAATGACCCTTTAAGAACACAGTTTTTGAAGGGAATTTGCAATTATATTTAACCAAAATTGTTCTTTTTCTCTTGTTTAGTGTATTCTTTCAACTGATGTGCATTTTCAATTCGATTATGTTAATTTTAATAAATTTTCTGCTAATGCTTTGTTGAATCTGACTTTCGTGTCTTCCGGGGAAGTGACGCTGCTTCACAGAGAGCAGAGAGATAAATGAAATGTCAAAATTACTTGGCTGCTACTATTCTACACAATACCATGATGGAACGATACAAGGTGGCAGCATGGTGACATACCTACAAACATAAATAAAAATTCAATGTATTTTGTTTTTGTAAATTCGATGGAAAAATGTCAAAATAGTACTGCGCCGAAAGTTGATGTATCAAATCAAATAAAAAAGGGTATGATCAGCTGTCCCATGCTGCCACCTTGTATCGTTCTGCCATGCACAATACATACAAAATCTTTCTTGAGCGTTTTTTTATGATGTGGATACCACGCTTAACAAGTTAAAGGGCCAATTAAACTTCCTTAACCCTAACGCCATAGTTGTAACCATACTCATATCCATAACCATCTCCAATGTGATCGATTAATGGTGATTAAACCTAAAAATCATGAAAATTTCATAAAAATGAAGAAAACGCAAAAAATTACAAACATATTCCACAAAAAATAAATCTCTTAGTCATAACGTATCCAAAACAATGAATAAAATCTACAAAAAGTTATTAAATCCTCCAACTCAAATATTTTTAGGTTATGGATATGGCGAAAAACCAAAAACCAATTGGTTGGCTGTGGTATGGTTATGGCGTTAGCGTTATGGTATGGCACCATTAATCGATTACATTGATTTCCATAAGGTTGGTTCGATCTGCTGTTTTATCTGGTTATGGATAAGTCACCATTAAATGGCCCTTAAGGGCCAACAGCTGATCAATGTGATCGATTAATGGTGCCATACCATAAAGCTAACGCCATAACCAACCAATCGGTTTTTTGATTTTTCGCCATATTCATAACCTAAAACTATTTGAGTTGGAGAATTCATTAAGTAAAAATATGGTTATGACTATGGCGTTAGGGTTAAGGAAGTTTAACTGGCCCTTAAGAAATGTACATACCCTTCAAAAAACGCGAGTACTCCATAAATAGTGTAAGGAATATTCCTTTAGGAGTATAGGAGTGTTCCAAACCTAATCTGTATTCATACAAAAAATGTGCTCCAATTAACATTACGATGTCCTAGGAGAGGAGTAGGTGATCCCACTCTCGCTTTGTTTGTGAGTATTCCATAGAGTACATCTCATCATCTGATTTTATTTTTTTCATTGCACTGGCGTAGGGATGATTGTCGAAAGAAGATGGTAAACGCTAAATGTAACCAACGCATTGACAATTATTTACTACCGTAGTGTTCAATGTTTTATTAAAATCATTTTATTAGCAAATGCACCTAATTTGGCGCATTATTTTCCAACAACAGACAATAATTGCCAAGGTTTATATTTTCTGAACAAAGATATGTTGTTGCTGTAGAGATGAGCCAACCATATAGTTCAACCATATAGTTCAACCATGTTTTTTGTGGAGCCGTTTAGGCAACTTTTGTACTTCTTAGATACAAATTAGTGCAGGAGCAGCAGTAGTTTCGCGGATAACTTTTGAACGGGTGTATTCTTAATGTCGATATAACTGAGGGTCTTTGCATACCCCATTCTACGATATTTGTAAATTTTTGGATAGGTCCCATATGCCTTTCATACTTCATCACTTCGGTCAGTGTGAAACGGCAGTGTGTTAGAAAGAGAAATATACAAACATATCTTACTTGTAATTCTATACAATGTTTATGTATGCATAGACCACTAGGAAAATGGATTTAAATAGTTTCTGTTAATTTCAACATATTTCTCATAGAAATATGATTTATTTTACATATTATTACTTTTATCTTTTTTTTACTTTTATTTTTTGTCTGAGGCAGGGGTTTATTAAGCGTGGAGAAATAAAACTGCTTAGCTACAGAGAAAAGCTTATCAGCTAAATAAAACCATTTAAAATCTGATTAAATACTGGAGCTGCTGCTGAACACACAATTTCCAGGAAACATGTCCGATGCAAACCTAGCTGTTATTATTCTTATTAGGCTTGAGGCACTGCGACCTTTGTGTATGTCTATTGGGCATGACCTTTCAGCCTAATTTTGTATGTGGAGGCTTTTAATGTATCTAAGTACCTCCTCAGGCTTTTCCCTCCATATCACATGGGGATTAAATGGGCAGTCTCTGCCTTTCCAGAGCAATGTATTCGCAGCGAATGTGAACCGGCGTTTCATCCTCCAGCTCACAGAAACAACTAATTTGAGTATCGGATAGATTTAACTTACTCAGGTGATATCGTAGACTACAGTGTCCCATATAGTACCCAGTGAGAGTTCGTAGGTCCTCCATGCATAGATTAATGAGTTTGGCTGATACTTTCGTTGCGGGAAGTTTAAACTGTTTGGCCTGTCTTTGCCCTGGGCAGTCAATCCAGTGACGTCTGATTTGTTTTGTTTCCCAGTTACTTATGGTTTCCCTAGTGTGTGCTTTTGTGAATCAAAATAAGGGCTCTGGACCATAGAATTCTGCTATAGCACCCTGCTTGGCTAAGTAATCTGCATGTTCATTACCTTCATGTCCCTGATGTCCAGGAACCCATCCTAACAAAACCTTGTTGGTGGGCAGTTACTCTTCGTGATAACAGCTGCGGCACATTTATGTCGCTTGCCTGGCTCTAAATTAAATTCCGTATGCATGGCGGAGTGCCATTTCTAAGGCAGCGAAACTATCTCATTACGAGCCAAAGCACTACCTTCAACCTAACCTGGATTAAACACTACCTATGTGTGCTTTATTCCTTAAGCGATGAATAAAGCTTGGAACGTATTTGGTGCTATTGGATATTCAATTTTCATGAGAAATATATTGAAATAATACTAAATTAAAAATAAAATAAATAAAAAAATTTAAGAAATTGCTAAGGGAGCAATATTAGTATTTAATTACAAATAAGCATTTCTAAAGATTAAAAAAATTAAATTTGAAAAAAAAGCATTTGCTTTTAAAAGAATTAAGTAAAACTTATTTATAATTTTTTATTATAATCTTTAACATATTTTTGCTTTGCAAATTTTATTTTAAGCATAATTTAAACTCTGATTGTTAGTGATGTTGTTTGTATGTAAGTGTGCCATTCATTTACGCAAAAATTAAACTTATTTACCTAATTTAAAAATGTTAGTTACAATATTACCTTTTGGGTATTTTTTTTTATTCTACACTAACAATTTTTGTCATAAGTAGGAAAATTTAAATATCTACATATTTTTTTAATTTACAATATTTATAAATTTCAACAATTTAGTTCTTCGTTTATTAAATAGAATAGAAACTTTAATTTATTATCTTTTAGCAAATGAATAAAAAAAAAAACAATTTTTCATAACAATTAAAAATATTTGTAAATTTTAATAATTTTAAAAGAATACTCAAACCAAAAACGTCAATGCGTATGCACCTTATATAAATTATACGGGTCAGTCGTTTTCTGTTATATCTCAGCCAAGGTTTGGACTTGTTCGGAAGTAAAAAAAAATATAGACAACAAATTTTATGCGATATAGTTTGTATGCAATTTGCACTGAGGGAATGGAGAAAACTTTATTTTTAACTACAAAATGACATTTTTGCCAAAGGGGACATCACAGAGATAATAGCTGAGTTCCAATGAACGCTGATCCAAAAATAAATGTAACATGCAAATACAACAACAACGTTGTGATCCTGATTATTATCTGGATCAGTTTCGGATCAACCAGGTGGCTATGTTGATTTCGTTTTTTGTGGGCAATTTTGCTCAGCCAACCCTTTTTCTCGGCAACGCTTACAAACATATGCGCTAGGGTGTCCAATATTTACAAAATTTTTTTCAGCGGCCATCCGATAAATATTTACTTTAAGTCTGAAAACAACTATTACCCTATAAAATAATTTTATTATATTAATTTTAAACTATGATAGAAAAACGATACATTTTCCATATGCGTATCTACTACAAAATATGAAAAATTCAAGAACCATAACAATATGGTAAAATTGTTTTTGTACATATGTAGCTAGTGACAGAAGTAAAATTATGAATAACGGCGCTTGAACGACTGCTAGTAGGGTGGTCAAAACGCGACCTTTGATACCTATTTCGACTTTTTTGTACGTGTTTTAACTGCCGAAACCGGTCGTTAAGTATTAATATTCCAGTTTTTTTTGTATGCAAAAAATATACTTTTGTGTAGAAAATAAATCGCATTTGTGATAAGGTCTAAGAATTTTAATTTGATAATGTATTTGAACTTCACACTAATATTAATTAACAGGTACCCTAGTATGTGTGCACATAAGTTGAGTGCTGGCCACTCTTATTTAACTGATCCGGTTCCTTCCACTGAGATTTGATCGTAATCCATAGCTGGATAGCTCATTGGAACTCACCTAATACGAAAGCAGATATTCAAATTTGTTTCCGTCTTCGGATTAAGTGATTCCAAAATAAAACAAAAGAAATATCATAATTTCAAATATTAATTTCGTGATATTTATTTAATTTTAATATTTTATTAAAAAATAACTGAGAACTTAAGTCATGCAATTTTTTGAATTAAGCTTAGCTGCATCGATTTTTTTGTTAGCGTTATGATTATAAATTCTTTTCCTTAACTTCTCGAAAACTAACTCAAGTAGCAATTTGCCGTATTGTGAACAAAACAAGGACATTTTTTTGATTATATAGAAAACTTCTTATTTAAATGCTACTTTGCTTTATTTCATTATAAAAGCATTTATTATAATACCAATAATAATCATTAAAAATTTCCTTATTGTAAGGAAGTTTTGAGAGTAGAAAGCATAAAATAAGGCTGAAGATAGACTGCTCGCTATAAGCTATGTTAGGCGAAAAGCAAATTTTATTCTTATTATTTCACAAGCTTCAGACCTTTCTAGCACCCTGACATCTTTTAGAATTTTTCATAGGAAATAATTTTCCGTTTTTATTTATTGGAGCTTTTCGGCCGTTGGTATTAAAGCAAAAAAACAAAGTTTTTTCTTTTTTCTTCTACATGTTTCGGTGCTATTTTGCACCTTCCTCAGAAGTCTGTTTATTGGACAAAAAACATAAAATAATTTATAAACATAACATCGACAAAGTATATGGCATTTTTTACTAAACACTTACATTAATTGTATTTTACAATTTTTCCACTTAAAACATATTAATTTACTGAACTATTTATTTTATTTATTTTCCTTGATCGCCGTGGCGTAAGCACAACTAATATTGTCCACATCGTCCTTAAAATTGACAGCTTTTTTTATTCTTTGCTGTATTCGAAGGCCTTCCAGTGTCAGTCTTGTTTTTTCTCTTTCTTCTACATCCAAAATTTTTACATTTTCAAAATCAGCTGAGTGTTGTTTATTTGTTAAGTGTTGAGAAAGCGCAGTTGAGTTTTTTCCATTTTTGGCATCTGCTCTGTGCTCGGTGATTCTGACACCCAAATCTCTCTTTGTTGTGCCAATGTATATTTTCTTGCACTTTTCTTTAACATTCCCATTGCACTTTATTTCGTATATGACGTTGTGTTGTTGTTCCTTCTCTACTTTGTCTTTTGTTCTTGTAATTATTGTATTAAGTGTTGAGTGTGGCTTGTTCTTGTCCATTATTTTGTTCAATGTTTTGTTGTCCGTTAAGCCTGGTATGTATGTAACCTCCTGTATATTTTCTTTTCTTGTTCGTTGTTTGTGGCTACATTTCTATTATAATTTTTAATTTTGTTTATTGTTGTTGTTATAAGCATCTCTGATACTGCATTAGGGTACCCATTTTTATAGAGTATGTTTTTTATTTTTCGCCTGTTTTCATTTCTGAACTCCTGATTACTGAGTTTGAAAATGTTTTCAATTAAGTTTATTGCAGTATTTTTCTTTTGGGCCCAGGGATGATTCGAATGATAATTTATCATTCTCAACACTTAACAAATAAACAACACTCAGCTGATTTTGAAAATGTAAAAATTTTAGATGTAGAAGAAAAAGAAAAAACAAGACTGACACTGGAAAGCCTTCGAATACAGCAAAGAATGAAAAAAGCTGTCAATTTTAAGGACGATGTGGACAATATTAGTTGTGCTTACGCCACGGCGATCAAGGAAAATAAATAAAATAAATAGTTCAGTAAATTAATAAGTTTTAAGTGGAAAAAATGTAAAATACAATTAATGTAAGTGTTTAGTAAAAAAATCTATATACTTTGTCGATGTTATGTTTATAAATAATTTTCATTGCTTTTTATCTTTATATTATAGCAACGCTCCTCGCTCCCACTCTGTCGTCAGCCTAATTCTCATAAACATCAACCAATGTGTTTTCTATATATCAGTTTTAAGACTGCCATTCATAATTTTGTATGTAATAATCAACTTGAGAAAAAAAGGGAATAAGAAATTATATGAAAACACATTTTCGAAATTTAAAAATTTTAATTTCGTTGTAAAAATTGTTTCTTTTAAAATCCTAACTTTTATACTATTTGGTTTTTATGTTATCAGTTTAAAAACAAATAGCTTGTAAAAGAGAGAAGGCAGTTTAATATCACTTTCAACATATTCTTATTAATTTTAAATGCTTGAAATTTTAAAGGATTTTATATACATATTGCCAAATCCATAAATCGTCTGCTTATTGAAGTTCACTCTGTTTCGGCTGCCCCCAAAACATATAGGCACACATAATTTGACTGAAGAATGAATAAACGCTGCACAACCACAACAGCATTGTAAACAGATCAGACAACAAATAACATACATAATCACAGCAGCTAAGAGCGTAGAGACATTACTCACACATATACACAGTAACAAAGAGCACACATGGCATTATTCACACACATACATACACAGAAGAAAACAGCGAATCGGAGATGCAGCAGATGATAGAAGTAAACAACAACTAATTGAGAAGTCTGGGAGAAATAGGCGAACGACTCAAATGAGAGTATAAAAATAGCGCAATGTAAATAATAGGGAATCAGTTCGATTTTAACACGCTATCTATAAGTGAAGTACGCGAGTACATAGAAATTTTGAAGATCTACTACCATGGTAGTGCTGTTAGTAAAGAGCATTTTATATACTGAACATTTGAGTGTATATATTCGACAGTTCAAAGATTCGAGCGATAGCAGAAGGCGCAGAATAATCGATAATTCATAAGATTTGCAAATTATGTATCATAAATTGTTGGGAAAAGGATTATATGAATTGCCACAGTTTTTACATATGAAATTTAATGAATAAACGAAGTTTAAACTTCTAAGTTTTGTTTCAAAACCAGGAGGTTCTACAAATTTTTACTTTTACATTTTTTGGATTTGTTTTAAAACCAGAAGTGTATAAATGTTGCTATTTTAAGATTTTTGAACCTTTTTGTTTTTAAATAATTTTAAAAATTTAAGCTTATTGCTCAGTTCGTTTTAAGATTTAATTTAATACGTAGCAGTAAATCAAGGTAAAAAGCTTGAAAAATTGCTTAAACCGATGAATGGTTTAAAATTTTGACTAAAACTTTTAATAGTGTGTTGTTTATGGTTGCGTTGTACATTCTTCTTTTGTCTCATGCTTCCTCTGGTCTTGTTTATGGTTTTCTGTTGTTGCTAGGAATAATAAAGAGTAACAGCTCCAGGCGAATAAAAGAAATTATACGTCTCGTAGCTCCTAGCTCCTCTGCTAGGAAAACTCAAAAAGGAAAATTTTTTTTAATCAATTAATAAAAAAATAAATAAATGTAAGGCGCGATAACCTCCGAAGAGATCTAAGGCCGAGCTTCTCTTCCAATTTGCGTCGTGCTCCTCTTGATTTTTCCCTACAAATTGGCCGGACGGGACCTACATGTTTTATGCCGACTCCGAATGGCATCTGCAAGGCAGATGAGTTTTCACTGAGAGCTTTTCATGGCAGAAATACATTCGGAGCGCTTGCCAGACACTGCCGAGGGGCGACCCCGCTTAGAAAAATTTTCTTCTAATTGAAAAATCTTATTTCTAAAATTTTGATGTTGCTTTGCCCGGGAGTTGAACCCAGGGCATACGGTGTGATAGGCGGAGCACGCTACCATCACACCACTTAAAATAAAAAGTAAATATATTGAAACAAAACTTTAAAACAAATAACATTCAGACACTCCGAATTCGTTTGTTTTGTGGGATTATATTTCTAAGTCTTCGGACGGTCCGAAAGGGCGACAATTTTTAAGTGATTATAATTTTTCAACAGATTAAATTCATACTTATGACTTAACTACCATACACGAAGTTGTTTCTTTGCATTCTACAACATTAAAACAAGTGTACAAAATAATAAAACACTAATTATAACAAACAATTTTTAAATGCTAACCTAACTGTCATTCTTAAAATTGTCTATCAAATGTCTGAACACCAAAATATAACGGTGTAATATACGGCACAGGACCATCATTCCGAGAGGACTCCCTAATACTTAGGGAGAGCGGTTGTATCGTTACAACAGCAACAACTGAATGCTAAGGACTGATATAGGTAGATGATTTGAAAGTACACACATATGTATATCATAGAAAACTTTAAGACAGTTTTTTCCAGAGAAATAAAAATCCGGAATTCGTTCAACATTACATCGAAAGAAGCGAAGCTAATAAAATCAACAAACATCTCTGCTGATCCTGAATTAACAGACATTGAGTAAAACTGATCACCCCAGATTTTTGTGAAGAGAACGAATTTGTTTAGTTAAGTCAGCAGAAGAAAAATCTGTTTGCGCAAGTGAACAATATTCTGTAAAAATTACAGACTCTCAATCAATCTAAATGATGTTTCTGTTAAAAGAACTTATTTTATTGGTAATTTCAACAGCGCCCACACGTCAATAATATGTATATGCCTCAGCTAATAATAATAAAGAGAAACTTACGCTCATAGCGCTCACTACTTTGTTTTATTACTCTCGTACCACAGAAAAATCTTTCATATCAACAGCCACTTTTAATCTAATTTTGAAGGAAAGTGGTTGTTTCAACAGTTTTCATTGATATTCTTAGGGTGGCATTAACAAGTTTTAATTAACAGCGCAGATCTAGGCGGCCTACGCGATGTGGTGCTAGCGTGATACGCATATAACTGGATCGAAGACTGTAAAAAGTAGCATAAAAATCTTTAGAAAAACGTATTTTCAGTTAGAAGAAAAATTTCTGAGCAGGGTCGCCCGCAAATATAGCATAGTTTTTTTTAACACAGCTGTGGCATACAGTCGATGAACTTTTGTTGTTGTTGATTTAACAATTGAGACAGTCAATTCAAAATCAACAATTTGTGCGCAGTTGGCTCAAGCGCTAAAGCGATAGATAACGATGAACAGAAGTATCGGTTCGATTGACCCGTAATACGCTTTATTTTACCAGATTTTTACATTCAGTGTTTAGCTCCCAATATAGTTGTAACTTTAGCTTGAAAGACGACGCAGCAAAAATAGTAGTCACTAAAGTATATACCTACACCAAAGCTTTCATTTATCTTACAGTGGTTAGTTTGAATGTCACACGCAGACAGATTTTGCTAGAGATTTTGTGGTAGAAGTCCTAATGGCGATATTTTCATCAAGTAAAAAATTTAGTGAATGACAATGCTTCCACTATCAAACACTAAAATTTGTTAATAAATATGTATATAAAGCACCCTGAGTGATGCAATTTATGGGACCCATAATTTTCTAGAGTTCTGACAAAAACTATTCGAAACAGGACCAAATTTTTTAAACAAGGGAAATATTTTCACAAATTGAACTAATTACAAATCTTCAAATAGAAATTTAACTAGCCTGTATAGTATTTGTCCTATTTGAATATATTTTATTGTACTTGGTTAGTAAGGTATTTGCCTGTGATACGCATGATGCCGGTTCGAAACCTGCCTGCGGAGGACACAGTAAAAAGCATTAACAAACTATCAAGAGTACATCTATAATTTCCCTTGAAGGCCTATTTTTGCCATTGAATGGGCAAATCCAGGTTCATAGTGAAATCGAAATATGTAGGAGTTCTGGCCAACCTTATCGATAAGCCGGCTCTATTAATAAAATTGGTTTGCCATGAATTGAATAATTTAAATACCATTATTTTTTTTTTTTAAATAGTTTGTGTATTTATTAATAGTGTTGTAATAGTACTTTTCATTTTGATCATATCAAGCGGCTTAAGGGTCGTTTTCAACATCTCCAGTTAATGCAAACTGGCACTTTATTTGACAAGTCTCCGAATGATTTCTGTGGGTAAATTGTCAGTTGGTATTTGTCGAAGATATTGAAATCCGTCCAAAGGATTTAAATATCCAAACGCTTGATTTGCTTAAATACTTAAAAAAATATTTGTAAAACTGGTTTAGAACATATTTTTTTCTATAAATGCCATATTTATTTTTTACAGTGCATTTTTCCAACATGCTGCACTTAACATCAAATTGCGACATATTTTTAACTTAACTGCCTGATCCAGAAAATTATTATGTAATTTTTTTTATTTTTATTCAAATCTAAATGGCCTGTTAGTGTAATTCCTTTAGAATATTTTTTTGAATCATCTTAACCTTCTATTAACCATACACATTTTATTATACTCAGTTTGTCAGTTAACCTAATTAATTAATTAATTAATTCAAACTAAGCTTAAGATGTCGATATGGCATGGTTAAACTCTAGTTAACCTTTCAGTTATTTGCGTTCTTATTTGTTCTTAAATGTCCCGTATTGTCCGGGACAGCCCGTATTTTTCAGAAATTTTAAAGTGTCCCGCCGGGAAGTGCTATGTCCCGGCATTTTCACAATATCAAAATTAATAAATTATTATCCGCTACGAAACATGGCCATATTTAATACTGTTTTCACACAGACGGCTTATTGAATAATAAAGGCAGTTTTCTACATCAAGACGCTTATTGAGCTCAATCTTCCCTACAAAATTCGAATCTATTATTATTTCATTAGTAGCTAATCGAATGCCTAATGAAGTCAAAAGCACAATGCAACTCTGTTGGCAGCTTTCCGCTTCCGTTTCCGCTTCTTAGTTTTCAAAGCAAATGTCATTGTCTGCATGGCGGAACGATACAAGGTGGCCGCATCGAACAGCTGATTATAACCTTTTTTATTTGATTTGATACATCAACTACCGGCGCAGTACGATTTTGACATTTGTCCATCGAATTTACAAGTACATGGAATTTTGTTTGTTTGTAGGTATGTCACCATGCTCCCACCTTGTATCGTTCCGCCATGATTGTCTGTCTCATCCTTCTTACTAATCGAGCAGTTACTTCTGTGTGAAAGCAAAAAATTTACGATTTCATTAGCAGGTGAAATGAGATCATTAAGTTTCTGTGTGAAAACAGTATAAGACTTCGATTGTATTCAGCTCATTAGCATATTGCATGCAACTCTGTAAAGAAGAAAAAATTCATCCGTACTATCAGTGAGCTGCAATTATTCATCTTTTAAAGTTCTTAGTGGACTAACCAAATAATGAGTATTAGTGCGTATGCAAACAAAGAATATCAAGCACTTATATCCACCAACACATTTGCATAGTCATGCTTCGTAAAATGAATAACCGCTCATAAGCCACGAAGAAGTTCAGTACTCAATTGTCTTATTGAGCAAGAAAGTCTACTGTGTTATACGAAAACACTAATTGGAATAAGAAAGACTAACAGTGCAATAACATGAATAAAGTGATGTCAGTCTTCTGACGCTAGCAGCACAACGATGTACACGAAACTAAACTGAATACAGCGCCAGAGTAAAACCGATGATAAACGAAGTATACAGTGTATTACATACAAAACCAACGTACTACTGAGTTAAAGCGACTATGATTTCAGTTTATACTCAACAATGTCATATATGTATGGGACATATGTGTTGGGGGGCACTCGTATGTATTTTCTATTTTATGTGCTAATCACTCATAGTATTTGTCTGTACTTGACTAAGTACACATTTAGACACAATTTTTTGGCTCATGACTAAGTGCACTAATTTTATTAGTCCTCAAAGCAGATCTCTGTTCTGAATATTGTCAATGTTTGACATTTCGCACACCTAAATATTCATTTTATTCCGTTTTCGTCCATTGTTTACTATATAGTTTGGCAGCTTAAATTGAGGTTATGTTGCGAATAAAGTGGAAGGCACTCGAATTCAGTGAAAGAGACACTCGAATGGAGTGGAATGAAGAACAGTAGGAAGAGCAGAGTTGCATTGGATCAATCATTGCATCAATATTAAAGATAAATTTAGAAAAAAATAATTAAATACTTGAGTATAAGCAAACATTTTCTTTAAATTACTGCAATTAAGGTGTCCTAGATGCTATATATTCCAAAATTATAAGATTTTATGTCTGTTTAAAAATTTAACTTCAATTTCCCTAAGATTTCCGTAATATGGCCATTAGTGATGTTTGTGTGCGTGTGCAAATTTTGAGCGATCAGCTGTTAGTTGCGCTACTTGGTAAAGTTTACAATGTTTTCGTCTTTTCGGCTGTGTGGACGTGCAGTGTCATCCTCGGTTCAACTGCAATAATTTTGGATATTTTCGGTTGAGCTGGGAATTAAAATAGGCCTAAAGGTTGGCTTCTGTGCTCCATGCTGGCGTTTTGGCGGAGTTGGGAGATGCAATGCTTCCCTGACCTGGAGTTAGGGTAGTTTTTTGCACTCCTAACAGGAATCAGTGAAAATTGAAATCTGGCGTGGTGCCAAATAAAGACCAAACGTTTTTTTTTTTTTTCGCAAAATAGTGAAAAAAGACATGGCTACAAGCCGCATATTGGATTCTGATACATATTACTGATTTTGTGCCTGGCGTGGTGCCAAAAAAAAAAATAACCCAAAAAATTACATTTCGGGAAATAACGGAAATAAATAAAGAAGCTACCGTCAATAACTGAGCTTTTGTGAATAACGGCGGAACAAGTGAAATGAAACGACAAATCTTTTAAACACCTTGCCATTAGACGCTTTCGAATGCAGTGTCAATTAAAACCAAAAAAATATTCATTTTGCATGGGGAAGTGTTGTGTTTTAAAATAACGTTTGGAAAATGAATCCATAGAATATTGAATTCGCATTAAACACAGTAAACGTATTAATTGTTAGCCTGTTTCATAAAAATATTTGTTATAAATAAATGAGTTTAAAAAGTTTAATTCTATCTAAAAATGATTTCGCCGAATAGGCAACCCATACAAACATATAGGTGTTTTTTATTGTTTAAATGTCCCGGGAAATTTTAAAAAATTCCGGCAATTTGGCTCAAATTTGAGGTTTGTCCCGGGAATCCGAAATAAAAATTTGGCAACCCTATTCTTATTTGTTTTGATTGCAAAATATGAAATTGAACATATTCCACACTATTTTAAAAATTAACATTTATTCAGAGAATAAATTGATTATAATTTTTTAATTTATACTTTTATAACTAATTTGATCACAGCGATTTTCTCTCAATAATGGCGTCATAAGTATATAAAATCAATAAGCATTTGGTTTTGAGTACTATTAGAGCTCATGTTGTTTCTAAGCAGAGGCTCAATTCGGCAATCAAGGAGTGCTGCCATCTCTAAGCCGATGCTAGGCAGTGACGTGGATTCACATCCATAGATCAATCATTATGTATCTACATAAACGAAACAATAATTGCGTCTACACATATGTACCATGTACGTATACGAGCAGCGGAGAGTCAATGCACAAACACATGCATATATCTGAGATACTCTTATAAGTATGCAATGAGAAAACCTATAAAATTGTGCAATTGTAGTTACAGCTGAGAAGTTTGAGAGCTGCTGGACTAGTAGATTCTGGAAACGCCTAGAAGATGTATAAAATTGTGCAATTGTAGTTACAGCTTAGAAGTTTGAGAGCTGCTGGACTAGTAGATTCTGGAAGCGCCTAGAAGATGCGAAGGTTGAAATCAAAGAGTATAAAAGGCGACAATTGTAGAGGCGCTGGAATTTAGTTTGATTTGAATTGTCAAGCAGTTTCGACTAAGACGCTATCTAGCGAGCAGGAGCAGTATTATTTTGAATAGTAGAGTTTCATTTGAGCTATCAATCAGTTTGGTTATTAAGCAAGCTATTCTTTGCACAGTTTGAGTGTTATTGTGAAGTACTTTAAATAAAGGCCATTTTGCATTATTACAAATTGAAGTTATTTATTCAACAGTTTAGTGATTCCAACTTAGCAGAAGATTGCAAATAAGAGGATTTGCAAGTAAAATTCCTTACAATTGGTGTCAGAAGAGGAATTGTTGAATAAATTCCGGAGGACAACAAGGACATGGCAAAGTTCAGTGAATTGAAGATCCAGCAACTGAAGAAGGAGTTGGAGAGCCGTGGATTGAATACAAGCGGCGTTAAAATCGAACTTCAGGCACGGCAATGGAAGCAGAAGGAATTTATGTGGACGATTATGTATTTTATCCTGATGGGAACGAGGCAACACCAAAAATTGAAGAGAAAAACGAAACATCGCAGACAGTTACGAGCACAGGCTTAAACATGATTTTGGCTGCAATATCTGCTCAAACATCGACAATGTCATCCCAACTAGAAGAACAGAAAACGTATATGTCATCTCAACTAGAAGAACAGAAAACATATATGTCATCACAGATGGAATCCCAAGAGATACGAATAACATCGAAGGTTGAAGAACAAGAAACGCGTATGTCAGAAATGTCGACACAGATTACATCGAAGATGGAAGCACAAGAAACGCGTATATCCGAAATGTCGTCGCAAATGTCATCTCAGCTGGAATCGCAGGAGCACCGCATAACAGCGAAGATTGAAGCACAAAAAGCACGAAATGTCGGCGCAAATTTCAGCACAGATATCAGCGCAGATCTCTGCTCAACTGGAAGAGCAAGAAGGACGTATTTCCTCGAAGTTGGAGGCGCAAGATACAAAAATTTTACAGTTTAAAGAAAAAATCGAGGCCGAGGTGGATGCTTTGAGAGGACGTATAGAGCAGTTGCAACTAAATCGCCCAGCAGTTTCAACTAGTAATTCAAAGGTAAAAACACCATCCTTGGACGGTTCTGTTCCTTTCCAGGTCTTTAAGCTACAATTTGAGAAGACCGCAATAGTGAACAACTGGAATGCTGAAGATAAAGTTGCTGCATTGTTCGTAGCTTTAAAAGGACCAGCTGCGGAAATCTTACAGACCATCCCAGAGTACGAGCGGAACAACTACGAAACATTGATGAGCGCTTTAGAGAGACGTTACGGAAGCGAGCATAGGAAACAGATATTCCAAATTGAGTTGCCAAAGAGCTAATGAGACTTTGCAGGAGTTTGCCTCGGATGTTGAAAGGTTGGCTCATCTCGCAAATGCGGACGCACCCGTGGAATAAACCGAGAGGGTAAAAATCCAGAGTTTTATAAATGGCATACGGGACGTGGAAACGAAGCGAGCTACATACGCAAACCCAAAGCTGACATTTGCTGAAACGGTATCACATGCATTGACTCAGGAAACGGCCTCACTATTGAGTAAACCAGCATACAAAGCTCATCGTGTGGAAGTGGAAAGACCAGGTTGGGTAGACACAATTTTGGAAGCACTGAAGGGATCACAATAGAAAAATGCCGGAGTTATTAAATGTTTCAAGTGCAGCAACCTAGATCATATTGCACGACATTGCAGCAGCGGTCCCAATAGCTCCAACAATGTGGGTGGCCGTAAACGCAGAGCTGAAGGAGATGAGCAAATCTCCAAGTCCACTCAATCGTTAAACTAAGGCGAGTCAGTCGCAAGGGGCGACAGCTGGCTCCCTCAATTGAATGCCCCATAATCTCTATCTCACAAATTGGAAGAAGGTCAAACAATCTTACTGTCGGAGGACATGTGGATGGAAAGGAACGTTTACTGACTGTAGATACGGGTGCATCTCATTCCATCATTCGAGCGGATTTAGTCAACAAAAAGATAAGACCATTGCTTGGAGCAAGATTACGTACAGCCACGGAAGAGGACACCCAGGTAATTGGAGAAGTAGAATGTGAAGTAGCAATTGGGAACGTCACGGTACTACACAATTTTATAGTGGCAGGTATTGTTGATGAAATCATAATTGGAGTGGACTTCTTAATCAACCAAGGCATCAAAATCGATATGCAAAGCAAGACGATGCGATATAAGAACATGGATGTGCCACTTAATTTCGGCTGCGAGAGAGGCTACAGCAGTAAACGAGTGCTGGTGGAAGAGAATCAGCAAATACCACCAAAATCAGAAGCAGTCATCTGGGCAAAGGTTGATGGAGATTGTGGGACAAACAAATTGTGGGTTGTCGAAGCAGCAAATAAATCAGCACTGAACATACTGGTAGGAAAAACCCTGGCTATGACAAAACAAGATGGACGTATTCCGGTAAGAGTACTCAATGAGTTCAAGTCACCATTCAATTTGACCAAAGGAGCTTTTTTGGGAAGATGCCAAGAGGCCGAAGTAGTTATTAACTGTGAACAGCTCCAGGAACACGTTTCATCTAGTAATACTGATCTTTCAAATGACATCTAATCTAAATTGTTCTAATGAAATCTAAAGTGTGGCTCAAATGCTAAAGTTGTGTCTTATAGTGGGAAATGATATTTCTCCAAAAGACGGATAAACATCACGGTATGGACGCATGGGCTAGAGGAAGCCTCTCAGAGTAAGGCAAAACAACTGCTCATAAAGTACGCGAACATATTTGACCAAGATGGTTCCAAACCAGGCCGCACCAATGTTGTGAAACATCAAATTGACACTAGAGATGCGAGGCCGATCCGTCAAGCTCCACGTAGATTTCCAATGGCGAAGCGGGAAGTTGTGAGTCAAATCATACAAGAAATGAGCGACAGCGGCGTCATTGAACCATCTGCTAGTCCATGGAGCTCACCGGTAGTACTTGTAAAGAAGAAGGATGGAAAAATGAGGTTTTGCGTCGACTACCGGAAGTTGAATGACGTTACGAAAAAGGATAGCTACCCATTGCCAAGAATTGACGACACTCTGGACACGCTATCTGGTACGAAATGGTTTTCCACACTGGACTTGAGAAGCGGCTACTGGCAAGTTGAGGTGAAGGAGGAAGATAAAGAAAAAACAGCCTTGAGTGTCGGTGATGGTCTTTGGCAATTTACAGTGATGCCTTTTAGACTTTGTATTGCACCAGCTACTTTTGAGATACTCATGGACCAGGTACTGAAATGAATACATTGGAAAACATGCTTGGTGTACCTGGACGACATCATCGTATTGGGCAAGAATTTTGATGAACATCTTAAGAACTTGGAGGAAGTTTTCCAGAGAATAGCTGGCGCTGGTCTGAAGTTAAGTCCCAAAAAGTGTACGCTGTTTAAAAAGGAAGTAAATTATTTAGGCCACAAGGTAACGACAGAAGGTATCTGTACAGCGAATGAAAAGATAGAGGCAGTAAAGGATTGGCCAAGACCACAGAATCTGCATGAATTGAGAAGTTTCCTTGGGCTGTGCACATATTACCGCCGATTTGTACCAAATTTTGCCAGCGTAGCCCATAGTCTCCACGAGCTAAAAAGAAAAAATAAAGCTTTTGAATGGAAGAAGGAGCAAGAAGTAGCTTTCCAAACATTGAAAGAGCGTTTGTGCACTGCCCCAATGTTGGCATATCCGATTCCAGGAGAAACGTTTATTCTAGGTACAGATGCGAGCGGATATGCTATAGGTGTCGTTTTATCACAACTGGTCGATGGACCAGGTAGAGAGAGAGAGAGAAGGTAGTTGCATATTACAGCCGTTCAATTGGAAAACCAGAGAGGAACTATTGCGTTACACAAAGAGAACTGTTGGCATTGGTAGAGTGCATTAAACATTTCCACAAATACCTCTACGGCCAGCGATTCCGCGTCAGGACAGATCACGCAGCGTTGAAATGGCTTCTGCAGTTCCGTAATCCGGAAGGACAATTGGCACGGTGGATCGAGCGACTACAAAGCTATGAATTTTCCATTGAGCATCGAAAAGGTAGTACCCATGGAAATGCTGATGCAATGTCACGAAGACCATGTAGTTTGGAATGCAAGCACTGTTCAAAGGCCGAGGCTAAAGAAGACATTATAGATGTTCGGCTACAAATGAATGGGACAAGGAACAGCTAAGAAAATGTCAGCTAGAAGATACAGATCTATCACGTGTTATGCAAGGGCTCGAACGAAACGAAAGACCAATCAGAGAAGAGATGTCAGCAGAGAGTCCCATTGCGAAGTCATATTGGGCACAGTGGAACAGTTTAGAATTGATATCCGGTTGCATTCATCGAGTATGGGAGAGTGAGGATGGTAAATGCAAGAAGAAACTGATAGTTGTTCCCAGAAAGAGGATTCCTGACGTGCTCAGCGAGCTGCATAATGGTCCAAGCGGAGGTCATCTTTGAATCACGAAGACGCTCGAGAAGATTAAACAGAGATTCTATTGGGTTGGTTGCCGTCAGTCGGTCACAGAGTGGATTGCGAACTGCGAGGTTTGCAGCAGAACGAAAGGGCCCAGAACCCGAAGTCATGGCCAGATGAATCAATATAACTCAGGTGCGCCATTTGAAAGGATCGCTATGGATGTCGCCGGTCCATTTCCTACTAGCAACGGCGGAAACAAATATGTACTGGTAGTTATGGATTATTTCAGCAAATGGCCAGAGGTATACCCAATCCCAAATCAAGAAGCGGAAACGGTAGCAGAAGTGTTTATAAACAATTGGGTTGCAAGGTATGGTGTAGCAATGGAGTTACATTCTGACCAAGGCAGGAATTTCGAATCAGCTGTGTTCCAGGAAATGTGTAAATCATTGGGCATTCGAAAAACACGGACAACTGCATTGCATCCTCAATCCGATGGTATGGTAGAACGATTCAATAGAACATTGGAGGAGCACTTAGGGAAAGTAGTAGACAAGTACCATAAAGAGTGGGATACCCGCATACCATTATTCTTGATGGCTTACCGATCAGCAGTGCATGAGACAACGGGCCAAACCCCAGCAAAAGTAATTTTTGGCAATGACCTTAGACTGCCAGCTGATTTGAAGTTTGGGATAGATGCCAATGCGGAGAGAAATGTTAAGAAATCCACTAGTGATTTGGAAGAAGAGCAAAGAGAAATACATGATCTGATAAGGCAACGAACAAAGATTATGAGTGACAAGATGAAAGCCAGATACGATAAAGCAATTAATTCGGAAGGTTTTCAGGAAGGAGATTTGGTGCTGTTATACAACCCACAACGTAAAAAAGGTTTGTCCCCGAAATTGCAGTGTAATTGGGAAGGCCCATACAAAGTTGTAAAACGGATCAACGATGTAGTGTACCATATACAAACCATCGGTAAACCACGAACGAAAATGAAAGTGGTCCATTTGGAAAGACTGGCAACGTTTAGATCGGGAGATTTGTCTAATCGGGACGATCAGACTTAGGTGGAGGGCAGTGTTACGAATATTAGCAAAACTGAGAAGTGTTGCCATCTCTAAGCAGATGCTAAGCAGTGACGTGGATTCACATCCATAGATCAATCATTATGTATCTACATAAATGAAACAATAATTGCGTCTACACATATGTACTATGTACGTATACGAGCAGCGGTGAGTCAACACACAAACACATGCATATATCTGAGATACTCCTATAAGTATGCAATGAGAAAACTATAAAATTGTGCAATTGTAGTTACAGCTGAGAATTTTGAGAGCTGCTGGACTAGTAGATTCTGGAAGCGCCTAGAAGATGTATAAAATTGTGCAATTGTAGTTACAGCTGAGAAGTTTGAGAGCTGCTGGACTAGTAGATTCTGGAAGCGCCTAGAAGATGCGAAGGTTGAAATCAAAGAGCATAAAAGGCGACAATTGTAGAGGCGCTGGAATTCAGTTTGATTTGAGTTGTCAAGCAGTTTCGACTAAGACGCTATCTAGCGAGAAAGAGCAGTATTATTTTGAATAGTAGAGTTTCATTTGAGCTATCAATCAGTTTGGTTATTAAGCAAGCTATTCGTTGCACAGTTTGAGTGTTATTGTGAAGTACTTTAAATAAAGGCCATTTTGCATTATTACAAATTGAAGTTATTTATTCAACAGTTTAGTGATTCGAAATTAGCAGAGGATTGCAAATAAGAGGATTTGCAAGTAAAATTCGTTACAATACCATTCTCTACAAAAAGGGCATGTTTTTAGCAGATAATAAATGCTGTTACTCAAGCTGAGAAAATTATAATTCTCAATTTCTGCTCATAGATAGTTCTCAACTTGGACTCAAATGTAAGATGCAGTATTTTCATGAAAATAAAATAAAACATGTATAAATTATTTTTAATGTATAAGCTTGATTAATGCTTCTAACAATTTCTTTATTTCTCACAATAAACAACGGTTGGCTTTGGTGGTGCCTTGGAATAGTTTTTTTTCAATTTCACGTCAACTCGGTATCCAATGTAGGATTAGTGATAGATTTTTTAGAAAAAGTATCTATACCGGTACTTATACTCAGTCAAAGGTATCGAGTAAGCTCAATCCAAGTGAGTACTTCCGAATTTTTACCAAAAGTGAAGATTTTTTATTTAAATAAGATCACATGTTTTGAATATAGTAGAAAACTAGTAAGAAAGTCAAATGTAAAAGCATTGGCACATTATATATCCATTTATGTTTTGGTTCATATATTTTAAGGATAAATTTAATTATAAACTTCACGAACATTAAATGATTTGTAGGATTTTGGGTCGACTTAAGGCATTCACAAAAAAGTTTTTACAGTTAGAAGAAGCAAGCACTCCGAGTGTATTTCTCCCATGAAAAGGTTCACATTGATACCCTTTGGAATCGGCATAAAATGTGTGGATCTCGTCCCCTCAATTTGTAAGGTAAATTTAAAATAGCACGACTAAAATTGGAAGAGAAGCTCGGTCTAAAGTATATTTTTATGGCATTAAACGTTCCGTGGAGATATTAACTAAAAACTTTTGTACTTTGCACTACCATATATCCACTGGTAGTATTGTTACGTACTATATATGTACATATATATTGGAAATTTGGTTAAGATTAAACCTGTAAGCCCCCTTTCTTTAAACCAGGCGTGGCACTTATCGGCTTTCGATTGGATCTATATATATACCATAGATCATATTTCCGCCAAATTGCAAGGTGATATCAACGGCTTTTGATTTACGGCGTGCAAAACTTTTAAATTTTCTTCTCCTTAATGTGGGCGGCGCCACGCCAATTTTAAAAAATTGTAATACATTAATATTGTACATTGAAATTTTTTTATCTACTCGTCTAGTTTCACCACTTCATCAATATTTGTTAAACCATTTTAAAAAATGAGCGTGGATATAATCTGATTTCGACAATTTTCAATACCATTCACCAAAGTTTCACAGTAGAACGACAAAGCTCTATTGAATGACAAGTTGAAATGTATTGAAATTTTATATAGTTAACAGCTCTTCATAACTTTTTTGGAGTTAATGATTCTGGACAATAAACACATACTTTTCTTTTACCACCATATGCAGAAATCGTTTCTCATTTCACCATTATCAAAAAGTCGGTTTAAGTCAAATGCGGAGCTTTTGTCGCATTGTAGACGATCTCAGTTTATGGTCAATGTTAATGGACTGAACTTTGCTGATCTTAAAAATGCAGACCATCGGCACTTGGTAAAGTATCGGGGAAAAGTATTGAGGTCACAATTCACACACATAAGATTGTGCATTCACGAGTTCAAAATTGCTTCGTTCTGCGCATCTACGTCACACTTGACTTCTTCAGCGAATGAAAGAAAGAGAGAAAAAAACAAGAGATAAAGGAAAATTACAGAAAAATTGCTTTTAAAATAATGTTTACATGCGCAATGCGCCACCTTCTATATTTCCATCATGCATCGAGGTAAAGTATCGATGCTTTACTCAGTACTTGGAAGAAAGCATCGAGTATGAAATACTCGAGTATTTTTTGGAAATGTATCGTTAATACTCACTCAGTACTCGTTCTATCACTATAAAGGATATCAACTGGAGAAATGTGCTGGATATTCATTTCAAAACTATAAATTAGACTCCCAAAGTTTGGAGAATATTTTGAGAATGATGTTGGAGATCAACTCAAAAACTATAAACTTTGCAAAATTTCTAAAAGATATATATTTAAGAACTATAAAGTTTTGATAAGAATTGGAGAACGATGTTGGATATCAACTTCAGGACTGAACATATATTTCTCTAAGGCTGGGGAAACATTTGTTTCATGTTTCTTGAGTACGCAAAATCCCGCTCTTGCCGTATCTACAAATTATCCAAATAATGAAAAACCAATTTTATCATAGAAAAAAGCCTACTCCAAAGGCGGCCTTAAACTGTGACTAAAAACCACCCTGTAGTTTAACTGGAGCTTTAATTTGGCTACAGCTTAAGTAAACGTAGTTTAATCTAGGCTTAACCAACTATAAAAAACTGGGCCTTAAATTAATAAAAATATTAGTATGAAACACCCTGTAATAGACGGCAAAGCGAATTCATTACAGGTGGTGTTATCCAATCAGCTGATTGCTTCTTCTTGATAATTTTCCATACAGCGCCTTGTACTACAACAGGGCCGTTCCATTGGTTTATCGAGCTCTGGCTCTGGCTCAAATCTCATTGGAACGCACGTAAGCAAACTGTTTATTTTCCTTACATCATCATCAAGTTGTTTACTCTTTCAGTGTTCTTGCTTTTAAATATGGCGAGATCTTTTATGTATACACAAATGTACACGTAATTAGTTCAGTGCTACAATGGCTCAACTAAATGGTTGGCTCATCTCACCAGCTGATTTTATTTTTTTCATTTCACTGGAGTAGGGATTGTCAGAAGGAGATGGCAAACTTACAAAGAAACCAACGAATTTACAACATTTTTTTACTACTTACAAATGCTGCTAAGTTTTATGTTTGCATTCCATTCCATTCGTCTAACACCATCACGCTAATTTTGGCAATGTGAACAAAGGTATGTTATTGCTGTAGAGATGAGCCAACCATATAGTTGAGCCACCAACTCAAAAGTGGTTAGCTGTCAAAAAATCTACTAAACATGTCAGTTAATCGATAACAGCCATAGAGAAGAATGTACCAAATACAAAATCTAACAGCACTACTAACACACTTACCAACATACCAATTTTAAAATCATTGCTTTTAGAAAAAAGTAAAACACTTACTTTGATTAAAAATTATAATCGCCTACAATTACATTGCTCTTATAGCACTATACAACAAGAAAAAGCCAAACTCAAACTAATAAAGAAATTAATTCAGGACAACATCAAAATACATATAAACAAGCAACTTGAACGAAAACTATCCTTTATCAAGACTAACGATCCTCTAAAAATGTCAAAAATTAAAAAATCCTTTATAAAAAATCAGGGATAGACTATCAGTCATCTTTGTATTCCATTTGCTGCATCCCCACTCATACAAGAAGCCGGACTAGATTGTACCGTTATTGAAAAAAATACCTCAACCAACAATTACATTATTAAAAATAGCAAAGAAATAGCTGATATAATTGGCGTTCATTTTGAATCTATCCACTCTCCAAAACAGAACAAACCTGACAATCTCATTCATTCACAGGTTGAAGATTGCTTCAATGAGTTTTTGAAAACAACAACTTTATTCGACAGCATCGAAGCGACCAAAACAACATTTACCATCGAAAAGAGGGCCAATAACCGTTCCGAAGAACAAACTGAAAGATTCTTCATTCTTCCCAACGACCTCTCAGATGTATTTGCGAATTTGAAAGGCAAACTCTCATCAGGCTTAGATCAAATACCAAATATCGTCCTAAAAAATTTATCCACAGAGATATTTTAGAATATTGTACGCTTTTCAACAACATGTTGAACAATGCATACTTCCCATCCCTTTGGAAAATCGCCAAAACTATAGTGATACCTAAAAAAGACAGAGATAAAACAGTATCAAAAATCTTCGCCCAATCAGCTTGCTCCCAAATATTAGTAAAGTTTTCGAGGTAGCTATAAGCATAAACATTAATAGAATTATCGAAAATAATAACCTAATAAGTTCCAAACAATTCGGTTTTAAATATGGGCACTCAACTATTCACGCCATCAGCCTTCTGGTTTCCGAAATAAACTGGAACTGGAATAAAAAATATGTCACAGGAGCTTGCTTCCTCGACATAGAAAAGGCATTCGACCAAGTGGATACAAATTCCCTCTTCATCTTGTAATACTAATTTATAATATGCTCTCTAATAGAAAATTCTCGGTATATACAAAAAAGTACACTAGAATTTAATATAATAAATGGGCTGCAGCAAGGTACTGTAAATGCCCCCGTTCTTTTTAACATCTATATACTAGATTTGTTGCATAAAATAGAGAACATAATAGCATTTGCCGATGATGTTGTTATTTATCACTCAGATAGTTCAATTACACAAATCTCCAGAGTAAATACAATACTGTCGAAGAATATACAATAGATTGGCAACTCAAAGTAAACGCTAACAACTGTGAAACTGTTCTGTTTCGCCCCCTATCAAAAAATGCAACTCAAACATTAAAAAAAATTGGAAAAAGTTCCAAATTATTTCGAACGAATCCAATCTCAAAATTAAACAATCCGAGAGAGTCAAATACCTTGGTATATATCTGAATAAATTTTTATACTATAACGATCACATTAACTACCAAATAACGAATACTACTAAGTCGTTCCATGCTTATAAAAAAATGTTCTCGACAAAATTTTTGGATAAAATGCTGAAATCCATTATGTATCAAACACTTTTAAGACCTATACTTACGTATGGATGCCAGATTTGGTTTAACATATCCCATTCATACATGGAAAGGCTGAGAAAGTTTGAACGTAAAATTTTGAGATCCTGTACTTCCTTGTACAGGTCAGCATATAGTAATTATACCAAATACATTTCGAATGCGAAGGTCTATAGTACAGCAAAAGTACCGATAATTGACTGCCACATAATAAATTTGACAAGGAGACATATACTACGCTGTCTTAACAATGACAATAACACACTGATAAGTGCACCCTTCTATGAAAGCGAAGAATACTTTTCCCTTACAGTTAGAAATGGATTTACACCCCTAGAATCATTCCTTTACCTTGACAGGAATTTATTTATACAAAATAAAGATCACATACCGATAATCTATCACATTTTTAGAAGAGCGAATATGAAAATAATCACCTCGAAAACAATTAACACAGAAAATAAACGTTTTCATACATATATCTCTACCAGAGACAAACTAGAAGCATCTTCCATCATAAGACAATGCTGGTGGCTAAATCACATATAACCACAACACCTGCTCATGCCGGACATCCGACATAACTTTCCCTTACTTAATTTTATCTTTTATTAAAAATATTTAATCAGGCATTGTTTTTTAATGTTTTTTTCTTTGCAACATAATCATGGTTCATACATGCTTTAAGTTAAAGCGGTTACACATAAGTGTTATCAACTAATAAAATGTTATATTATATCATATGTAGACCGCCAAGTACATGAGAACTCGTCTAGAGTCATTGTATAATTGTATTATTAAATGAAAACTATTGTTTATTTTAGTATATAAGATCATCAACATCGAAATAAATAAACACTAAAAAAAAAACAAAAATGTCAATTAATCGAAATCAATGAAAATTTTCTTTTGGCTTGACATTCTTCCGCGAATTGGTTGAATTCGCTTTGCCACCACCTAGTATAGATTCGCCTTGGGCAAAGTGTGTGATGAAATACTTAAAATATAGTATACTGTGAATAATAAAAATCACGTTTATGGACAAATTTGATTTGTTTTGGAACCATTTTTTTTAAAGTTAAAATATTTTAATACATAAAACCAAATTGAATAAATTTTAGTACACTAAAAAAAGAAATTATATTGACCCAAAGTTCCGAGTTCTAAGATTTACTTATAATCGCAATATTTGTTTATGGTGTTGCACTGTACAACAAATTTTGTCCAACTTTCTAAAAAATTTAACTGGATTCGAAGCAAGTTTTTGCTGTAATTTCTGCGCTTTGGTTTTATAATAGTTAATCATGCAATAACCATCATTTTGTCTAATGTCTAGCGATGAACTGAAAATAATTTAGTACACTGTAAAAAATAAATATGGCAATACTTGGAGCGAATTGGATGAAACATTCTAGTTTGTCACACAGTGTGGCTAATTTTCGTTTTGAAACATTCTGGAAAAGTTTAACTGCTTTTAGTTATGTTCGCCTACATTTTTTTATGTAAAGCGATTCAGAATTTAAATAATCTTTTTGGATTTTTAACGGAATTTTTCTGTAAAAACAAAATCTTGAAAAAAATGCAGCATACATAGTATTAAACTTTCAAATTTAATTTTTTTCTCAAATTTTAATATTTTGTTTTTTTTTTTCATAATTATAAACATTTTTTTACATAAAAGCTATGCTTTAAATCAGAGTGCGTTTAATTTATACATATTTATATAATTTGTTAATAAGTTTAATTTTAAATACTATTGTTTATTTTTCGTTTTATATGTATATGTATGTATATTTATATGTGTCTAGCTTTATACAATATTTCATGATTTAAATAACGTACATTTTATTTGCCTAGCTCTAATTTATTTGCTTATACATATATATATTTGTTTTAAATCATTTAATTCAACTGTGTTAACCGACAAAACTGTCCGGCACTTTAAAAGTTTTGGCAGTTTTTTAAACTTATGCAAATGAGGACAAATGAAAAAAAAAACATATTTTTCGTATATAACATTTTTAACAGAATTTAAATTTTTAAATAAAGTTTGTCTCTTTAATTATTTTTATTAATATTTGTTTTATAATAAACCAACAGTTTTTTGTCGCTTGCTAGTCTCAATGCAAATTCTATACAACTTTTTTTTTTGAATTTGTCCACAAGCTAATTAACTAATTAGTTAGATATTAATTTAAATTTTTTGTTAGTATGTATGTACATATACATTAGGGCGGGTCGATTTAAAAATCGCTCATTGCTCTGTGAAAATCGTATTCTAGGGATCAAAATAAGAAGCTTTGCCGAAGGAACCATACCTCTAAATCGAATTCTGATGCCCCCCAGGTAGGGGTAAATTTTGAAAAATCCCACTTTGACCCATTTAATTGCTCCAATCGAGTCCAAATGTATGACCGACCCCCACTAACTTTGGAGGCCCGACCCACCGATGCCAGTGACACACCCCCTGGAACCCCCCTGGGGGTAAACTGCATGTAAAGTGCAAAACCGGCGATATTTTTTAAATTTTTGTATGGTGAACCCCCAGGGGGGGGGGGGTTCCAGGGGGTGTGCCACTGGCATCGGTGGGTCGGTCCCCCAAAGTTAGTGGGGGTCGGTTATACATTTGGACTCGATTGGAGCACTCTAAATGGCCGACCCCCACTAACTTTGGGGGCCCGACCCACCGATGCCAGTGGCACACCCCTGGAACCCCCTGGGGGTTCACCATACAAACATTTCAAAAAATCTCCGATTTTTTCATGTAAAGTGCAAAACCGGCGATTTATTGAAATGTTTGTATGGTGAACCCCAAGGGGGGTTCCAGGGGGTTTGCCACTGGCATCGGTCAGTCGGGCCTCCAAAGTTAGTGGGGGTCGGTCATACATTTGGACTCGATTGGAGCACTCTAAATGGGTCAAAGTGGGATTTTTCAAAATTTACCCCTACTTGGGTGGGGGGGGGGGGGGGGGGCATCATAATTCTTTTTGGAGGTATGGTTCCTTCGGCAAAGTTTCTTATTTTGATCCCTAGAATATGATTTTCACAGAGTAATGGGCGATTTTTTTGCCTCCCCACAAATCGGCCGGCCCTAATATACATGTATGGCTGTGTGTATGTTGGTCTGCTTCAGAAAAGAAGTGCAGTTCCTTTTTCATCCAAACTGGCTTAGAAGCTGCCTATTAAAATATTATTAATATTAGAGTTACTTATATTGTATTTTTCGATTTCTCTTTAGAAATCTCACATCAGTATGCATTTCCCACCCCTAATAAATAAATGCTACCATGATAAAAATATTACAAGGTAAAACCGGTGAGAGCCAAATGACGTTTGAAAAAATTTTAAAATTCTCACCGCTCTGACATTTTTATTTTGATTTTGTTTTGACAACAAAAAATAATGAGTAGAGAAGTACCTTTTTAGATGTTATTCAAATAAATGTCTTTTCATACGATTTTTTTTTCTTGCAGAAACGAATTCTTGACAATGAACCATAACCACCCCGACTTTCGGTACGTTTCGAAAATTGGAATCACTATAGTTCTAATAAATATTGTGACGAATATTAGCAACACTAAGGGATACTATCATCTCTAAGCCAATACTAAGCAGTGACTTGTATGAACATCAATAAATCAATCATGTTAGTCCATGGAGCTCACCGGTGGTACTTGTGAAGAAGAAGGATGGGAAAATGAGGTTTTGCGTGGACTGCCGCAAGTTAAACGACGTCACGAAAAAGGAAAGCCACCCATTTCCAAGAATTGACGATACTCTGCACCCGCTATCTGGTACGAAGTGGTTTTCCACACTTAACTTGAAAAGCGGCTACTGGCAAGTTGAGGTGAAGAAGGAAGATAAAGAGAAAACAGCCTTCAGTGACGGTGATGGTCTTTGGCAATTTGCTCCAGCTACTTTTGAGAGACTCATGGACAAGGTACTGAAACGACTACATTGGAAAACATGCTTGGTGTACCTGGACGACATCATCGTATTAGGCAAGAACTTGAATGAATACTTAAGAGCTTGGAGGAAGTTTTCCAGAGAATAGTTGGCGCTGGTCTGAAACTAAGTCCCAAAAAGTGTTCGCTGTTTAAAAAGGAAGTAAACTATTTGGGTCACAAGGTAACGACAGAAGGCATCTGTACAGCGAATGAAAAGACAAAGGCAGTAAAGGATTGCCCAAGACCACAGAACTTACATGAATTAAGAAGTTTCCTTGGGCTGTGCACATATTACCACCGATTTGTACCAAACTTTTCCAGCGTAGCCCATAGCCTCCATGAGCCTACAAGAAAAAATAAAGCTTTTGAATGGAAGAAGGAGCAAGAAGTGGCTTTTCAAACATTGAAGGAGCGTTTGTGCACTGCCCCAATGTTGCCATATCCGATTCCAGGAGCAACATTTATTCTAGATACAGATGCGAGTGGATATGCTATAGGAGGCGTTTTATCACACCTGGTCGATGGACAGGAGAATGTAGTTGCAAATTACAGCCGTTCGATTGGAAAACCAGAGAGGAAATATTGCGTTACACGGAGAGAGCTGTTGGCATTGGAAGAGTGCATTAAACATTTTCACAAATACCTCTACGACCAGCGATTCCGTGTCAGGACAGATCACGCAGCGTTGAAATGGCTTCTGCAGTTCCGTAATCCGGAAGGACAATTGGCACGGTGGATCGAGCGTCTACAAAGCTATGACTTTTCCATATAGATCAGGTGCGCCATTTGAAAGGATCGCTATGGATGTCGCAGGTCCATTTCCTACTAGCAACTGCAGAAACAAATATGTACTGGTGGTTATGGATTATTTCAGCAAATGGCCAGAGGCATAATCAATCCCAAATCAAGAAGCGAAAACAGTAGCAGAAGTGTTTATAAACCATTGGGTTGCAAGGTATGGTCTACCAATAGAGTTACATTCTGACCAAGGCAGGAACTTAGAATCAGCTGTGTCCCAGGAAATGTGTAAATCATTGGGCATCCTATGGTATGGTGGAACGATTTAATAGAACATTGGAGTAGCGCTTAAGGAAAGTAGTGGACAAGTTCCATAAAGAGTGGGATACCCGCACACTATTATTCTTGATGGCTTTCCGATCAGCAGTGCATGAGACAACGGGCCAAAGTCCTGCAAAATAATTTTTAGCAATGATCTTCGACTACCAGCTGATTTGAAGTTTGGGATAGATGCCGATGCGGAGAGAAATGTCAAGAAATCCACTGGTGTTTTGGAAGAAGAGCTGAGAGAAATACACGATCTGATAAGGCAACGAACAAAGATTATGAGTGACAAGATGAAAGCCAGATACGATAAAGCAATTAATTCGGAAGGGTTTCAGGAAGGAGATTTGGTGCTGTTATACAACCCACAATGGAAAGAAGATTGTCCCCGAAATTGCAGTGTAACTGGGAAGGCCCATACAAATTTGTAAAACGGATCAACGATGTTGTTTACCGCATACAAACCATTGGTAAACCACTAACCAAAATGAAAGTGGTTCATCTGGAAAGGCTGGCGGCGTTTAGATCGGGAAATTTGTCTAATCGGGACGATCAGACTTAGGTGGAGGGCAGTGTTACGAATATTAGCAACACTAAGGGATACTATCATCTCTAAGCCAATACTAAACAGTGACTTGTATGTACATCAATAAATCAATCATTATGTCTATACATATGTCCATACAAGCAGCGGAGAGCAACGCACAAACACATGTATATATCTGAGATACTCCCGAAAGTAGGCAATAATTTGTGCAAGTATCACTATCACTATGAGAAGCTACAAACGTAGTTATAGCTGGTAATTTTATATCTGGTAACTAACTAGTAAAATCTAGAAACAAAAGCGCCTAGAAATATATCAACGAGGAAACCAAACAGTTTAAAAGCAGCAACAGTTGAGGCACGAAAATCAGTTTGATTTGAACACGCTATCAGCTGCGAAGTATAAGTGTTATTGTGAAGTTCTTTAATAAGGCCATTTTGCATTATTGAATAGTGGAGTTATTTATTCAACAGTTTAGTGATTCGAACGTTAGTAGAAGGTTGCAAATAAGCGGAATTGCTCTAAATTCGTTACAATATTATATGCTGTAACTATTTTATGACCTTAATAATTTGTTTTCAGGCTTAAAGTGAAAATATATGGGGTGTCGAGTGGTAAAAAATTGGTAAATATTGGAGACCTTAATGCTTACATATGTCTGTAAGTGCTATCAAGTAAAAGGCTTAGCTGTTTCAAATCTATCACAAAAAAATAGTCAACAGAGCCATCATGTGGATCCGAAAATGATCCAGATAAATATCAGGATACCAATGTTGTTGTTGCATTGCATATTAAATTTTGTACGAGTCGATAACTATAACATTGTTGGTATTAACCATGGTTCAACTGTATGGTTGGCTCATCTGTACAATAACATAATATGTCTGTTCAAATTGTCAAAATCTGTGTATTGGTGTTATTGCGAATGGTATGGAATAGAAACATAAAACTTATCAGTTTTTGTATGTGTAAGAAAATGTTGCCAATGTCATTGTGAATGATGACTAAGTGTGATATCTTATCTGTCAACTGCCTGACAGGATGTTCAATATGGCTACTTTTTAGCGTTTTGACAGGGTGTTCAATATGGCGGCGCATATCTTCAGCGGGTGATAGAAAGAGATACAGAATGAGACAGCGATAGTCAATTACAAATCAGGTGATCCAATCACTTTGGAATTTTTACGTCTATGCAGAAGATATCACACTTAGTTATCATTGACAATGGCCAATGTGTTGGTTTCATTTTGAGTTTGCCATCTCCTTTTGACAGTCCCATCGACCATGCAATGAAATAAACATGGTTCAATTATATGGTTGGCTCATCTCAGCAGCTGATTTTATTTATTTCATTGCATAGCCGAATGGATTGTCAAAAGGAGATGGCAAACTCAAAATGAAACCAACACATTGGCAACATTTTTCTTACGCATACAAAAACTTCTAAGTTTTATGTTTCCATTCCAAACCATTCGCACCAACACCAATACACAGATTTTGACAATTTGAACAGACATATTTTGTTGCTTTACAGATGAGCCAAACATATAATTGAACCATGGAAATAAATAAAATCAGCTGATGAGATGAGCCAACCATATAATTGAGCCATGGTAATAACTAAACACTTTTTATCAATATTCGTTGAACTATGACTAGCTATTGTCACTAACTTATAGCAGACAATCTTGTGTTACGTTCTAATGAAGCGTGATCCAGATACGGATAGTAATTTAACATGCAAATGAAACAACAAATTAATCCATAAGGGTCACATTGTTGTTGCCTTTGCATGTTAAATCTCTATTCGTATCTGGATCATGCTTCATTGGAACACAAGGTTTATTATCTCTTTTTGCGTTCCAATGAAGCGTGATCCAGATAGGGATACAAATTTAACGTGCAGATGCAACAACAATGTGATCCATTGGATCAATTTTTTGTTGCATTTTTACGTAAAATTTTTATCGGTATCTGGATTACGGAGGTAGTTTGATTCTAACTCGATTCAAGTGGACTTCGGGCAAATAAACTGAGGTGGTGTGAAATTTTACTACTTTTGTTTCCAGTAAAGGAATAATGCCTTATTTGGGTATAGTTAATAGTTTTTTTTTTAAGATATGAACGAACAATCGAAACCATGGATGGAACTATACAAGGTGGCAGCATGGTGACAGCTGATTTGTACTTTTTTAATATGATTTGATACATGAACTTCCGGCGCAGTACGATTTTGACATTAGTTCATCGATTTATAAAAACAAAGTACATGGCAGTTTTATTTAAGTTTGTAGGTATGCCACCGTGCTGCCAGCTTGTATGGTTCCGCCATGCTCGAAACTTTGTGCAATTACCGACTACTTCTCTTAATCGATTACGCCAACGAATAACGTCATGGGCATTGTAAATTCATACAAGTGAAAAATCTTTCTATTCCTCCATTGCCATACCTACCTGTCAAATAATAGATGACAGGGAGAACGGCTGTCGCGAATGGCCAGAGAATGGAAGAAAGGTTTGTTTTTTGCTCGCGGTTATTAAATTGAAGTGCCATGAATTGCCCATTTGTGTTTCAAATCGGCTTTTCTTTTAAATGTGTATACAGAAAATCAGACTACATATTAATATTCATTTCTAAAATCTAGTTAATAGATTAAATGTGAGCAGCCAGTTAAGCAAATATTTTAAAATATGTAAATAGTGCAATATGCCAGTCGTCTACAAAACTGTTTGAAAAACACTATTGAGCAAATGATTTAAGTAATCGAACAACGATTAAACAGGTGATCGAGGCTGTTTACTATTGTGAACGGTTTTATCAAACATTCGCCACTTGTATGAATTCACAATGGTCATGGGTATTAAGTTTCTTCAGACAGATTTCTTTCAGGTACTCGAGGTCTACCACTTTTCAGAAAAAACCCACTTTTGCTGCTCTTTCCATTGGCCTTGAACTAATAAGGGCCGATTTGAGCCTCTGACTAGTTTGCGCAAAATGTTTGTTATAAGTTTTGAGCTGTTGCATAGGATGAAGTACTAAAACTGGACGTGAGCCTGTGCAAGTCAGAGCCCTCGCTAGCTGAGTGGTCATCAGTTTAAAACCAGTAAATCCGTCTCCTAGAATAGAGCAATCGCGTTATATTTGATAATATAATTAAGTTAAAATTCACATTTATAAACCAACATTAAGTTGTTGTAGCTTAGCAAATGCCTTTACCACTATTGAGAATCAGTGAACTCAACATTCAAAAATCTCTTTATCTAAAACCATTGTCGGTTAATTTTCTGTGGCAGTAGTAAAAGGACGCGCGAGAGCTGGTTCGCCCCATTCTGTTTTATATTATCATCCGTTGTTTTTTACTAATGAGAATGTAGATTGCTTCATGCACAGTTATTGTTCAATCAATTTCAATACTCGTTTTGACTAGTAGAGTTGTAAATTGCTGTAGGAGACAGACACCACGTCTTTCATGTGGCATTTTTCACATGCAGATTAGAGCTTTCATATTCAGGTGAGCTGTTTTACCTTTAGATTAGGGAATTTCATTTTCTGGTAAAATTTTTACATGAGTATTAAGGTGTTTCCATCCCTTGGTGTTACTAATTGACGCCAGTTAGCACAGCGAAGATGCGACTGGAGCACTTTTTTGGATAGCCATACCCGTTTAAACGGTTAATTGTCAATTAAGTAAGTAAATTGGTAGGGTGTTTAATTTTTAGGGGAAATTTCTAACATACGTATTGCAGTGTTTCATTTTCAGGTGACATTTTTATGTACAATAGGGCATTATATATTCAGTTGAGTGTTTTTATAGTTGCATTAGGGTGTTTCATTTTCAGATACAACTTCCTTCATAAGCATTAGGGGTGTTTCATTTTAAGGTGACATCTTTTACACATTAGGATGTTTCATTTTCATATGCAATTTTTTACTCGCGCATTCTTGTTTTTCATTTTCAGCAGTTTTTTTTTTATATAAAAAAAACACTTTTCATACAAATTATTTGTTCCTTTGAAAACCGACTATTTTCTGCAGATTTTGAATATACTGTTTAGTGGAAAAAATTTTGGAAAAGTTTTATATTTCAAATTTCTTTCTACTACGTTATTCTAAATTTAAAAAAATCGAAAGAAAAGAAAAAAAATCCTTCAGCAAAACAAAAAAAGTATCCATTCCTTTTTGCAAAGTAGTGATTATAGTGGCTGAGCTTCCGTATAATCAGCTATATGTGTTCAATTTAAGAAATCAGTTTTTATGAAATTCCAATGAGAATCAGAAAACTCCTCCACAATATTAATATACTCATTCGATACGCTTGCGCCTGCTTGGATGAAAAAAGAAAAATACTTATTTTCCGCAAGTTTAATAAATTAATTCATAATAAATAAATGTTTTTTGCAATTATTATTATTTCTTTCGCTATTAAAATAATACAATTCAACAGTTTGCACCATAAAATTAATTAATAAATATGGTATTAGAGCACTCCAATTTATTTTTTATCTTAAAGTGTCTAGTTTTAATTTTCTTTTTATTTTTAGATTTTTGGTTTGGTTTTTTATTTTTACATTTGCATTACAAAATCTTAATATTTTTGTTTGTTATCATACTTGCTTGTTTTTATTTCTGGTTTTTTTTTACTTTTTGCTACTAATTAATTTTTTGTTTCATACATTTTTATTAAATATTTTTTTTTTTTTATATATATTTAATTTTTCATAATTTATGAAAACATTTTCGCCACTCTGCGCCCAACACGTGACGCAAAGTTTTCTGCGCGCATAACGACGTCCGCCTATAAGTAACTACTCATACTCGTTCGTACTCGTGTCGATTCGTCAGGTCTTCTGTGGTTTTTGTGTCTGTGTGTTTAATTTTTGTTTGTGTTTTCTGTTGTTGTTTACTTATTTTCATCTAAACCTCATTCATTCAATTAATTTTACATGTTTTATAAGCGTTCAAGTCTGTCGCTTTTTTATTTGCAACATATGTTTTTTTTTTAATTTTTTATATATTTTTTTTTAGTTATCTAATTTTGTGTTTTTTCTTCGAATTTTCGCAATTGCATATTTTAATATTTATTTTTTAATTTCTATTGGGAATTTTATCACTTTCGACTTCGAATATAGACAGTTCTAAAGTTTTTTTACGCTACAATAAAACAATGGGCTCTCCAGTTGTTGTTGTTGTTTTCGTCTTAGTACATGCTGTTTCTGTTCTTGCTTTTGTTGTAGTTGTTGTGTAATATTCATTATTTTAATGCACGTACTCGTTACTCGCACGTTTATACTTGCTACTTTTTTCTCTATTTTGGAAATTAAGCTTAACGATTGCGCAGCAGTGGGTTTGTGTGTGTGTGAGTGTGTCTCGCATACACTTTCATATTGTTTTGTTTTTGTTGCTATGCATAATTTCTAGGAAATTTAATCATATACTTTCTTTTCACTTCTTCTTCCCTTCTTCCTGCAATTATACAACAAATATAAAGGTATTTATATGAGTATCTATGTTAGTATGTATGTAAGTATTTAAAAAAATATTAGAGCGTTTCAAAATTATGCAGGTGGCCCGTATCGCACTTTTCAATTTCACATACGAATTTTTTTTATTTTTTTGAAACGGTCTAATAAGTATACTAGGGTGGAGCGAGTGCAGGTCATTTAAGAAAAGTTCAATATATCAATTTAAAATGACACCACTGCAAATGCTAAACACGTATTTAAACTATGAGAATGTTTACCATCACACTACGGACGCTGTGTGTGTTTGCTTTGCTTAATATGATGCTGTGTATAAACAAACGGAGTACACAGACTTGCTCTCATGAGTCTCATGCCCAAGAAGAGAATTCGCAAATATGAGCAAAGTGTAATATTCATTCCTGGTATTCAAAGTATTTTAAAATCAAAAGAGATTATTCAAGTTGAATTCGTTTTGTATACAGTTTTGGCGCGCTTTTTATTAAATAGATATAAAACAAAATAAAAAATAAAAAAGGTAACATAAAATAAAACAAAATAAAATAAAATTAAATAAAATCAAATAACATAAAATAAAACATAATAAAATAAAATAAAATTAAATCAAGTAACATAGCATAAAACAAAATAAAGAAAAATTAAATTTAATACAATAAATTAAGTTAAACAACATAAAATAAAACAAAGTAGAGTAAAGTAAAAAAAAATTAAATTAAAAAAAGTAAAAAATAAAATCAAAGACAATATAATAAAATAAAATTAAATAAAGTGAAATAAAATAAAATAAAATAAAATAAAGAAAAATAAAACCAAAACAAAAAATTTAAATTAAGTGAAGTATAAAAAAAATGAATAAAAATAAAATAAAATAAAACAATATAAAAAAATAAAGTAAAATTAAATAAATTAAAATAAAATAACATAGAATAAAATAAAGTTAAATGAATTAAATAAAAATGAAGTGAAATGAAATAAAATGAAATGGAAAAAAAGTTAAGGAAAGGAGAGAAAGGAAAATAATGGAAGGAAATATAAAGCAAAGGCATAGTGACGTCTGTAGTGATTGAGTTTCAATCACTCGGCGAACTCTAGATATAATAATTTTTCAAAGAGAGTGTGTTACTTCAAGAGAAAAGCATTTTTCGCCTTAAAATTTCAAAAAAAGATCCACCCTAATGTATGTGTATTGCATATCTAAGACAGTGTTTTTTTAGTGTCGTCACAAACAATTCCTGTCGTTGGCGTATGTTTGTTAGAATGTGTTTATTAAGTTTTATTAAAATTTTTAATGTAAGTAATTATATGTATATGTTTGTATGTAATAGTAGGCTGAAGAAAATTTGCATTTTTTTTTTTTAGATTTGATCTTAGAGTTACGAATTCTTTTTTAATAGATTTTAGTTTTCTTTGTACATACATAATTTTCAATATAATACAGCATAAGTGTGTGCTTAAATGTAAATTTTGTTTTCGTTTTCGAAAGGATGCGTATAATTACACATGAAACACTTTTTCGCTTGCAGCTACAAAAATATCTAAATGACTACTTAACGGCTGGTATTGTGATCACTCTTGAATTTTTGTTTGTTACTTTACCAAAACACAATTAGGGAATTAACTGTGCTCGGTTAACAAGTTATCTGGCTAAAAATGACTTCTATTTAGAGTAAAAAGTGTTAACATTGGTATTATGTATTTGGGGTATTCACGTGATACTGGTTTTTGGATTATCTGCTTATATTAATACTTATTAACTACTTTACAAAAACAAAATACAATGTAGAAAAATAATTTTTAAGCAGCAAAGTTGATAACGAGCTGACGTGAATACCCCAATTAAATTTTTGAAATAAATTTCAGTTGCGAACGCAATACCGAGCTTTTCTACGGGAGCATAAAAAATAATGGAAAATAAAAATTTATGAAAAAATGAAAGTGATTTAAAAATCACAGTAACACATTATGTAGATTTTAACGCTTCCCAAGGTAGTCGGTTCTATGTACCGGAGCGACTCGGGATTTTTCCCGACCAAGGACTGTCATTTCAGTGTGACCCCATCTAATTTGTTTCGTCCCTCCCACAAATTGTCATCCTCCCAGCAGCTCCTTGCAGCAGGACTGCTCCATATTCTCTTACTCCGGGAAGGCATCGAATCCAATCCGGGTCCGTCTCCTGACCCCGGTCCTGAGAAATGGTTTTGCTGCATCTGCCGGAAAATAATCTTTTTAGGACGGTCATACTCTGTTCAGTGTGTCTCGTGCAAGGGATGGTTGCATCGGACAGGTTGTTCTGGGCTTGATCCCAAAACCCGACGTCCACGTAACTTTTATAACTCTTTTGTGGCTCCTTGCTGTTCACGCCCAAGGGCGTCCCGTAGTCTACGCCTTAGAGCCCCCCATTACCTTCCAGCAGCCCCGCTGCTCAGCAAGCCACAACAAGTACCCGCTGCTGCTCGCGCCCCACGGCGCCAACAACTTAAACAGCTGATACCACTCATAACTACTACCTTCGTAGTAGAGTTTGTAGCAATAATGAGCATCAGCCCGTTCCCCCGTCTTCTCCCCCCCCCCCCCCCCTCTTTTCCGGCAGCAATCGTGCAGGTCAGGGAAACAGACTCTTAGTCCCTACCTCCGTTTGCAACGTCTGCCAGCACAGAATATATAGGTTTGCGACATCCGCCAAATGCAGCTCCTGCCTTGGGTGGTGCCACTTTCCCAGATGTTCTGGTCTCCGCGACGGCAACCCCCCGACGGGTTTCATCGCGCCATATTGCCAGGTCTCAAACCCAAATCATCCGGGTATCCCAATGCTTGCCCAAAGACGCCCAGTCCCAGGGCCACAACAGCAATTGCGTCCTGGCCTTCCACAACCCAGGCGTAGTCACCCGTCACTTACCCCCAGAGTGGCGACGTCTCCCCTTATGCACTTCAGAATCCTGCAGTTAAACTGTAATGGACTAACTGGGAAGATTACGGAGATAGTCGATTTCATGAAGCGGCACAACATCAGCATTGCTGCGATTCAAGAGACTAAACTCACAGCAAGATCTGCATTGCAGACCTGCTCTGGGTATAACGTCCACAGGAAAGACCGCCAGAGCGGAAATGGAGGCGGTCTCGCGTTTAGCATACACCACTCTGTGCAATATTATATATTTGATCCTGGCATCGACCGCAGGGACAATGTCTTAGAACGTCAAGGCCTATCTGTCCGGTCAGGCGATGCAAACCTAGAAATCATCAACATCTACATCCCTCCTGCCACCTGTTGCCCCAGTGGATACCGCCCTAATATCAGGGCCTTACTCACTGGCAACAATCGCATTATCTTAGGTGATTTCAATGCCCATCATGATCTATGGTATTCAAACTTGCGGGCGGACAGTAGGGGTGAGATGCTGGCGGATCAAATAGAAGAAACGACGTTCTGCACAATAAACGGAGACGCCTCCACACGTATGGTAGGAAGCTGTCACAGCTCGCCAGATATCTCAATCGTGAGCGCAGAACTAGTAAACTGCGTCAACTGGCAGCCGATGGTAACATTGGCATCCTACCACCTGCCCATACTTATTTCGCTTCAGCGTACCGCCGACTTCATCGTCACTGAAAAACGCACTTTCATAAACTTGAAAAAAGGAAGGTGGGAAGAATATAAATCCTTTACAGACAGCCGCTTTGCTGCCCTCCCTATCCCGACTGATGCCCGCCAAGGGGAGCGTGCCTTCCGTAAGGTCATTAAATCCGCCTCGGCACATTTCATTCCACTTCCCGGCGGAGGCCGAGAGAACGTGACCTTATAATACAGCTTGATCCAGGCGACCCCCAAATAAGGGATATAAAGCAACGCATCAGATTGCTTGTGGATGAACACAAGCGGGCGAAATGGGAGGAGCACCTAAGTGGTTGTAACCTCTCTACCGGTGTGGGTAAACTTTGGTCCGCCGTAAAGTCCCTATCGAATCCGACTAAGCACAAAGACAAAGTTTCCATCGCCTTTGGCGACAAAGTGCTGTCGGACGCGAAAAAAATGCGCGAGCGCTTTCTGCCGACAATATATAATGCATCCTACGGTCGACAAAGATAGACGGAGAGCCAATAGACACGCACATAAACACAAATTCAGCGCGTCACCAATCACCATCACCGCTAAAGAGGTTGAGGACGCCATTGGTCGTGCTAAACCATCCAAAGCAGTGGACCCAGACGGCATAGCCATGCCGATGCTTAAAAGCCTAGGGAAAGAGGGTTTCAAATATTTAGCGCATGTCTTCAATCTGTCTCTTTCCACCTTTGTCATACCTGAGAAATGGAAAATGGCCAAGGTGGTCCCGCTACTAAAGCCTGGGAAACCAGCTAACATAGGTGAGTCGTATCATCCGATATCTTTCCTATCGCCAGTGGCAAAGACGCTTGAAGCCTGTTTGCTCCCTTATTTCCAAGCAAATTTGCAGCTAGCCCCTCATCAGCATGGCTTCAGAAAACTCCATAGCACTACCACCGCGCTAAATGCCATTAGCACCCAGATAAATTGCGGCTTAAATCAATACCCCAACCATAGAACAGTACTCGTAGCGCTAGACCTATCAAAAGCTTTCGATACGGTCAACCATGGCTCGTTACTGCAGGACCTGGAAGGGTCTACCCTTCCCCCATGTCTTAAAAGTTGGACCGCAAATTATCTGGGTGGTCGGCAGGCAACGGTGCAATTTAGAAACGAAGCATCAAAACCAAGGAGAATTAAACAAGGGGTGCCACAGGGTGGTGTCCTATCTCCACTTTTGTTTAATTTCTACATATCTAAGCTACCTTCACCACCGGAAGGAGTCACAATCGTCTCCTACGCCGATGACTACACAATAATGGCCACAGGCCCAGGCCCAAAGATCGATGCGCTATGCAATAAAATAAACGGCTACCTCCCTGATTTCTCCAGTTTTTTCGCCTCGCGAAACCTGGCATTATCACCGACTAAATCTTCCGCGACCTTATTTACAACATGGACGCCCCAAATGTCGACCATTTTGAACATCCACGTCGATGGCACTACGCTTCCGACTGTCCTACACTCCAAAATCTTGGGTGTGACGTTTGATCAGGGTTTTTGGTGAGCACGCAGCCGCAATTGTTCCGAGAATTCAGAGCCGTAACAAAATCCTCAAATCCCTCGCTGGCAGTACTTGGGGAAAAGATAAAGAAACGCTCATGACTACATACAAAGCAATTAGCCAGCCGATTACGTGCTACGCGTCACCCATATGGTCGCCAAGCCTAAAAATCACCCACTGGAAGAAACTACAGGCCTGCCAAAATACTGCTCTCAGAATCGCCACGGGCTGTCTTCTTATGTCCCCAGAACACCATCTGCATAATGAGGCGAGAATACTCCCCATCAGGGAGAGAAATGAGATGCTGACCAAACAGTTCCTGTTGAATACCCAGAAACCTGGGCATCCCAACAGACATCTGATTGATGAACCAGCACCGCCTAGGGGCTTAAGGAGTCATCTCCGTAAGCATTTTGAGGAAATACGGCACCTGAGAACCCAGCCGTATGAAGTGAAAAAACACAAGCAGGTCCTTGGTGAACTCCATAACCCGGTGAATCCAGTGCTTAATGAAAATTATCCAAAACTTGCGGAAGAGGGACGCATACTCCCCAGGGAAACGCGTGTAACTCTTGCTCAACTTCGTTCTGGATAATGTAACAGGTTAAACTCTTACCTATCCAGAATCAACCCCGACATACAAAATGTATGCCCGCTTGCAACGTGTCCCCACTTGACACCAACCATCTCTTCAATTGTAATGTGGAACCAACGCCTCTAACACCCCTTTCCTTATGGTCAACCCCTGTTGAAACGGCAAGTTTCCTTGGACTCCCGTTAGAGGATATTGATGACAATTTGTGATCGGTCGCGGCTATTAGGTGGGGCGAGCATTGCTACAACAACAACAAGAACATGTAGATTTTAAGATCACCGTTTTGCGCAGCTCTAGAGCATAACATATTTCCCCTTTCCATATGAATTCATTCGTAAAGGTCTGTAAAGGACTAGTCTGAGCAAAATATATTTTACATGTCCGCTTTGCATAAAAATGTAATAATTAACACTGTGCTACATCATTTTTGGGGACGCATTGATTGACAGATGACTCAGACTGCCTTTGAAAAAGCTCCAAGTCTTGTTTTCTGACTGTGGTCTTTCAAAAACGGCATTTTTGCGCAGAGTCAAAAGGACCTTGACACAAGGCGAGAGGTGGTGTCACGCCAGCGGTTGTTAAGTTGGCTCGAGATCCATCTGTCCAGAAGCAGAGAGCAAGTGGCCAGCGGACCCCCAAAGTCTCCACTTGCAGACATGTTCAATTTGCCAGCAATGTCGGGCCAAAAGATCAGCCTGACAGTAGCCAGAGATTTCGCTATACCATGGCACCCATATAATTTGTATCAAACAGTTGTTTGATGCCATCGAGAGGTGAAGAAATCCCTCATCATGCTTACCGCTTTGATAGTTGCTTGACCATGTGAGTAGATATAAAATTCCAACGGCGGATGGCATCCCATTTACTGCATCAGCCGTGTATAGATTCAGCGTTTACTGCCAGTAGGTGTTGCGTGAAGAGCCTCATTTATTCAAATTATCGCCAATTGCTGCACTACTTCCAACCAATTGACAGTGGAAGAAGTGTCTAGCGTTTTCCACCAAACCAGAATGCCATAGAAGGTAATCGGCTTGACCACCATATCGTACAGCCAACGGACGCTAGTTATCAACCAATTGCTTAATCGGTTCGACAGAGGACCAATCAAACTCAAGGCATTTGAAGATGATGTTTCTTTCATCATAAGCGGAAGATTTCTACTAACAATCAACACTCTGATGGATCAGGCGCTTCGGGATGTACATGCCTGGGCATCTGGAGTTTTGTGAACCGCAATCGAGCAAAATACCAACGTAGTACTATTTACGAGAAAATACAAGATCCCTAATTGGACCGAGCCTAAGCTTGGAGGGATATATCTAGTAAGTTGTCGTGGAAACTCCATGTGGAAGAGAGGGCTAAGAAAACCTGTATGTATGCAAGAGGCTGCTAGGATGCACGGGGGGCCTATAGCCCAAACCCTCTCCTTGGGTATATACGGCAATTGTCAAGCCCAAATTCTGCTATGGGGTCCTTGTTTGGTGGACAGTCACATAAAAAATTGCGTATACCAATAAAATTGAGGGAACATGCGATTATCAATGAAAGGGTTACATTATTCCTTGGCTGAGCTTCAAGTGAGAGAGACCTTGGGATCACAATAGAGCCGGAGGGTTGGCGCAAGAGTGTGTGCAGTGTCTTTCAGTCGGAAATTGTAGCCGTGAAGAAAGTCGCGTCAATATACATATTTAGAGTAAGGCGGCGATCAAGGCAATAATCCAGTACTTCATAAAAACATTTTCTGGAATGTATAGAAGCATTGGACACACTTCGCTCAGGCCGGTTGTCGGTCATCAAGCGATAGAAGGTAACGAAAAGGCCGACAAGTCGGCAAAGGAGTGTGCAGCACTCGTTGAATCGGCAGTAGACATCCTAACGCGTTTGGGAGAAATCAGAACGAGACAGGAGTTATATATGATCCATCACGCAAGAAAGACGTGGGCAGAAGCCCCAAATTTCTTAGACCATGTACAAATTCTACGACGTAAGACTCACTAAGTTGCTCATATCTCTAAATTATAAGTCTTACGATGGGCATACTAACAGGGCACTGCCTTTTTGCGTTACATGCTTATAAGTTAGGCCTTGTAAGTAACAGCAGATGTAGTAAGTGCAAGCTGCATAAAAAAATGATTGATCTCATTCTGTGTTCGTGTCCTGCGCTCGCGAGACCACGGCTCCAACTACTAGGAGCGACAAAGTCGCCTGATATTGAGGCAACAATTAAGCTAGGTACTATAAAACAACTTGTAGTATTTGCCAAGAGGACGGAGTTATTCTATAAGTCCACGTACCTATTTGGGGTTTTCCCATTAGGTCCTTAACTTCCGGTAGAACTATGGTCACGTACAGTCTATGTGGATCCGTCCAACTTATCTAGAGATTTTTCAATTAGAAAAAATTTTGTAATGCGGTGAAAGCTCATTTGTCGTGCAGATGCCGTTCGAAGCCGGCGTAAAATATGTATATCGCGTTCCGCCAACTTGTTGAAGAAAAAATACAAAATGAGCGAATTGGAAGAGAAGCTCGACTTAAAAACTCTTTTGAGGTTATCTCTCCCTGTATTTCTTTCTTTCATAAGAGTTTGGGTCTCTCACCTAAGGTTGGATTTCGCCACTACACAATAATCATGCAACTGCTGTAGAAAATTCGCAAGTGATTCGTAAAGCTCCTTAACTGCCTGTTATAGGCTCTATGGGTTAAGGGCAATTAATGGTGACTTATCCATAACCAGATAAAACAGCTGATCGAACCAACCTTATGGAAATCACTGTAATCGATTAGTGGTGCCATACCATAACGCCACAAATCACCTACCCAGATCGCGCATTCATGAGTTTAAAATTGCTTCGTTCTGCGCATCTACGTCATAGTTGACTGCTTGAGCGAATGAAAGAAAGAGAGGAAAAAACAATAGCTAAAGGAAAATGACGTATGAATTGCCCATAAAAAACAGCTGATCTTTTGTTGACATACGCAATCTTCTGTGTGCGATTTGTGCCATACCGCTAAAGCTATAACCATATCATCATAAATCAAACAAGGAGATTGCGCATTGCGCACGTAAACATTAGATCAGCTGTTTTCTCACTCTTTTTTCGTATTCGCTCAAAAGTCAACTATGACGTAGATGCGCAGAACGAAGCAATTTTGAACTCGTGAATGCGCAATCTGGGTAGGTGATTTGTGCCATATCATAGCCAACAAATTGATTTTTGGTTTCTCGCCATATCCATAACCTAAAAATATTTGAGTTGGTGAATTTAATAACTTTTTGTAGATTTTATTCATTGTTTTGGATACGTTATGACTAAGAGACTTGTTTTTTGTGGAATATGTTTGTAATTTTTTGCGTTTTCTTCATTTTTATGAAATTTTCACGATTTTTAGGTTAAAGCACCATTAATCGATCACATTGGAGATGGTTATGGATATGGGTATGGTTACGACTATGGCGTTAGGGTTAAGGAAGTTTAATTGGCCCTTTACGAATTTGTATGGTACGAGCACTGTGAATTCATACAAGTGAAAAATCTATTCTTCCATTGCCATACCTACCTGTCAAATAATAGATTACAGGGAGAACGGCTGTCGCGAATGGCCAAAGAATGGAAGAAATGTTTGTTTTTTGCTCGCGGTTATTAAATTGAAGTGCCATGAATTGCCCATTTGAGTTTCAAATCAGATTTTCTTTTAAATGTGTATACAGAAAATCAGACTACATATTAATATTCATTTCTAAAATCTAGTTAATAGATTAAATGTGCACAATTAGCAAAAAATGTTTGAAAAATCCTATTGTGCAAATGATTTAAGTAATTGAACAGCGATTAAACAGGTGATCGAGGCTATTTACTATTGTGAACGATTTTATCAAACATTCGCCGCTTGTATGAATTCACAATGTTAGCTCAATTCTTGCTATAACAATTTACTTATAAAAAAAATTGTAATTAACTGAAAAACGCTCCATTTTACTTTAAATAAATTTTGAATTGTTTTTCTTTTCTTTTTTGGTTTAAATATCTACAAATTCACACTAAGGTGTAGTTAAGTTCTACAGCAACATTTTATGCGTGATGTTTAATGTTAATGTTTGCTCTTTTTTTTTAAATAATAATATAAAACAATAATATATATTTATATTTCTTACATTCTTAACAACTAGCAACAAATTTGAATAACATTTTTTTTTTATTCAAATAATTTAGGAAACAAGTACACTATGATTTATGTGTAATTTTTTGTATGTAAAAATTTTAAATTATAAAAAAAAATTATGTAAAACATTCAGCTACGGGTTAATCGTTGGTCAATTGGTGGTTGGTTGGTGGTTTTTGTAATACAAATATACCAATATATCTTATTTTTGCTTAGTTAGGGTTAAATGATTGAATTGCATGGATTTTATGTTACCCAATTGTGATGGTTGGGTGGTTGGTTGGTTGGTTGGTTGGTTGGTTGGTTTGTGGTACAATGCATGCCAGGGTTAAATGCTATTGATGTCGGTGATGTCTATCGCACTAAGGTGTATTTTGCATTTGCTTTTTTAGTATTTTTGTTAGTTGTGTTTTGTTATGTAAAATTAATGCTTTTTGGTTTTTAAATTCACTTGACGCTATGGCATCACGTTTATCAACTACACATAGTACACATAAAACGACGAGGTTTAAAATTGCAAGCAATGACAGACAGCAAATTTTGTTGGTTGATGAATTGAATTGAAGGTGAAGGCGGACGTTTAGTTGGTTGGTTGGTTTTTTTTTTGTTTTCCATGGATGGGGAAAATAAATTTTGTGGATAAATAGAAAAAAAGGTTAGGATTAAGATTTGAAACATTTTATTTTTAGTTTTATGAATACGTAATGCTACACTGATGGGCACATATAAATAATTAAGGGAATTTTAAAACAATTGCAAAAAAAAAAAACAATCAAAATGTTATATTTTCATTCAAAAAAAAAACTATTTGACATGCAAGCAAATTTTCATACGAGAATTTGAAAGTTAGCCAGAAAAAAAGTCTCCTATATAAATAACAAACTGCTGTGTTTTCTGACAGCCCATCACTTTCTTCGGCAAAGTTTGAGCAGCAGTGCCAACATCGCGCACTTCTTTAACGAAATGTTCAGAACGCTCCAATGAGCTATCCAGCGAGTGGAAAGTTGGTAAATATCGGAAACAGTAGTGCTACCAAGTGAAAAGCGTTAGCTATCGAAAATCTACCACGAAAATCGAAATCAACAGAGACACCCTGTGGATCCGAAATGTATCCACATTAGACTGGGTCGATGTATTAACCGATATCGCGCCATCGATTTTTCGATAGGATTTGGGCTCAGGGAAAAAAGTTCCACTACGCATACACAAACAACAATAATTTTCGAGCCTGCGAAAAAAAATGTCGAAAGGGCAAATTTTTCGACCAAAACATTCCTCAAAACCTAAAAAATGTTTTTTTTTTCAAAAAACTGTTATCGACAACGTTTTTACAATATTTAAAAATCAAATTCTGTACATGGTTCTGGCCTCTGTGATATTACCATTGTTTGTTTGTGGTATTTTATAAGCTTAAGCTTTAACCAAAAAAAAAAAGTTTCGGGCTTTTTATTGAGAATTTTCTTATTTTCTCGAGTATGCAGTTTTTTAGCCCTATCGTTTTTAGTTATAACTAGCACATAACTGCATACTAAAAAAAATTCAGAAAACTCTAGATGAAAATTTCGAAAAGCTTGTAAAATTTCCTCGATTTTTTTTCGCCTTAGAGATTGGTTAGTTGCAGTTACAAATTTCATTCTCAAACTATCGGAAATAAAAAACAGAGGAATTTAGTTGACGAAATTTGATAAATATTGCCACTGATATTTTCGTAAATATCGAGAAATTTTTCAAGAGTAATTAAAAAGCGGAAATTTATTAGTAAAAGTTCTCTTATGTTAAAGTAGGTACGAAAGGAAAATAAATAAATAAATTGTTTGTTTTAATGGTGTGTTCAATTTATACTTATTATTAAGAATTCAAGAGCTTAACACCGGCTTATAATAATTGAATATTCAATTATTATGTTTTTCTAAGAGCAACTGAAAAGAAAGAAAGAAACATTTACTGGCATATTGCGATAGTATTTTTCGAAAACCGCTACGAATTCATCGTCAGGCAATTTCGTAAGGTTATCAAAGGTTTCACCGAGATTCGAACCACGAATCACACGATGAAACTGCAGTTGCCTTGTATTTGTCTCCTTGCTTAATTCAGTTTATCTTATTTCTACACTAACAACACAACTGAGACATTCTGCCTCTATAAATTTGTGTGTATGTAAATTTGTTTTTGTAAAGTTTCTTTTTCTTTGCGAATGAGAAGCTTTGTAAACTCGGGCTCAGTTTTACCTATTTATGTTTGTTTGTTTTAATGGTGTGTTCAATGGCTTATAATAATTGAATATTTAATTATTATGTTTTTCTAAGAGAAACTGAAAAGAAAGAAAGAAACATTTTGCCTGACAATGAATTCGTGGCGGTTTTCGAAATAGAACTATCGCAATATGCCAGTAAATGTTTATTTCTTTATTTTCAGTTTCTCTTAGAAACACATAATAATTGAATATTCAATTATTATAAGCCGGTGTTAAGCTCATGAATTCTTAATAAATAAATTTAAATTTATTTAGCTATTTCCTTTCCATTTTAACTTAAAAATATTATAGATTATGCATCAGAGTGTTAATTTTTCCTGAGCATAAAGGTAAACAACAACAAAAGCCAGAACATGGTTAAAACAGTTGAAAACGATACGAATGAAAAGTCTGACAAAATACGATATAGAGGAACTGGAGGAAGCCAATGACTTCCTATGAAAGAAGCTTGTGACCGCGTATAACAGAAAAGCAACGACGCCAAAGTGGAACAAAGAGCTGAGTATTGTTAGAATACAGGTAAAAGAAATGTTCAAATTTCAGGAAAGCGCAGCGTGCAGAACCAAGTATAGAGATCTGTTCAGGATCTACAAGCGTGAAGTCCCCAGAAGCTAAAAGGGCGAAGAGAGTCTCATCGAAAAATTTCGGCGCGGACATCGAGTGCTCGAACGAAACAGGGCGATTAAGGAAAGTCCTAGCAAGGGGCAACATATGTAGTCCAGGGATTTATAAAGAAAGATAATGAGGAATGGTTACGTAGTAGTAAAAAGCCCCTTGATGCGCTTTCGATTTCCCATCAGGAGATGACGCAGAAGAGTCAGCAGACAGTGCTTAAACTTCGCTAACGGAGCGGGTAGTTCCGGACTTGGGCTGGTATGAGGTCACGAAATTAGTGGGCAGAGGTATGCCACAGAACGCTGGTTATCAACCAACTGCTGAGGTGCTTCGACGTCAAACTTACGGCGTAGGCAGATGACGTTGCAGTTGTCTTAAGTGGTAAATGCCTTTCAACAATTAACACACACAATATTAAGATGAAAGGTCAAGCACAACAGATCTGCACAAAGATCGCAGTAATAACTCGTTGATGGGTTGGTCGTTTCGAGGGATATACATGCCTGGGCATCTAATGTAGAGTTAGCCGCCAACGCAGAGAAGACGGATATGGTTTTGTTAACTGAGGTATATGGTACAAAATATCTAGGATTTATTCTAGATAGTAAGATGTCGTGGAAGTTCAACGTGAAGGAGAGAGTGAGGAAGTATTCGACGGAACTTTATGCATATAAAAGAATGCTGTAATGTTCGTGGTATCCAGCGCACTCTCTCTCTAATTGGATACAGCGATTAAAAATCCTATCCTATAGTATGGAGTCCTTGTTTGGTGTACAGTCACACAAAATGAAACCTACCTTTAAAAATTAAGAGGCTGTATGCAGGCTATCAATGCTTAGCATTATGCGAGCTCTAAAAACAATACCGACGGCTGCATTCTATGCAATTCTGCACATTTCACCTATAGACTTGGTGGCGAAGAGCATAGCGTTAACAACTGCAATGCCTCGGGCAGCTTGAGCAAAGGCCATATAGCCATACCAGTATAGGGTCATCAAAAACTGTACGAACAGACTACCTAATTCTGTTTCTGCGTTGTGAAGATGTTGGCACAAGGGTGCCCAAATGGTAGAAGCTGGTTCCTGGAAAAAATCGGGATCAGCCGAAGCATAAATATTGTGTCCCAGGGCATGTGGGAATAGATTGGAATGAAAAAGCGTATAAGCTAGCTCAAAAAGAGGGACTGTAGACTCATGATTGGTATTCTGACTGGAAATTGCCTTTCGGCGTCTTATGCTTTTAAATTAGGCCTAGTCAAGGGAAGCAGAAGTGCGGGTTGGAGAAGGAAACGATCGAGAACGTTTTGTGATCGTGCCCTGCGCTCACTAGGCTAAGATTTCAGCTATTAGGAGTGGCACGGCTATCAGATCTAGAAGCAGCAAGTATCATAGATACTAGAATGCTTCCAGTATTCGCCAAAGGGATGGAGTTATTTTATGGAATAGATTCTGGTTTCTGATACGATTTTTCAGTTTGGGCGTTGAGCAAATTTCTAGTAACACTATGGACTCATTCAGTTTATGTGAGGTGCTCACGGACTGGCCAGTTCAACCTAACCTGGCCCTATCAAACTAAAAATTATTTAAAAAAAAAATTGCTTGCAAACAAAATGTCGCTATTTTTGGCGAATAGTGAAATATAATTACTAATTCTAATCACTTACTTGAAAACTCTACATTAAACTGGAGATATTTTGTGTAATGCTTGTTTAACTCTTGCCATTTCGTTATTATTGGTCTGGGTCTTGGTCTCTGATTTGGTAAAAAAAAAAATTCAAATACAAATTTATTTTTACGGTCCATGAACACATCTTAAATCAAATATGTATGTACACAGTGTTCCATTAAAACAAAGATACTAATATCGCAAAATTTGTTGATGACGTATTGTGCTAACAGAACGTTTTAATTGTAGAAGATAATAAAACGATTTACATTGAAATTACAATGGGTTCTACATAAACTGGGCTATTTACGAAAAAATTTCGAAGAAAACAAGAGCTTCGAAAATTTTGGAATTGTCATTTTACTAACGACGTCAAGAAAAAAAAAAGAATCGAAAAAACCACATTTTTGAAAGTAGTTCGAATTTCGGAAAAGTTTTAGAAGTTCTGATTGCTTATAGTTATGTATTCGACAAAACAATCTCGACAATAACAGCTCCATAGAAATTTCTTTTTAAGAAATATACGATGTAATGCACAAAGAAATTCTGCTTAAAACAAACGAGATTTATTTTCGAAAAATTACGAAGGAAATATAGTTATAGCTTCGAATAATTTTTGAATTGTAATTTTTACTTGCGACGTCAAGAACAAAAATGAAATAGAAAAAAACCGTCTCTTCGAAAATAATTCGAATCTCGAATAAGTTTTCGGAGTTCTAACTTTTTATAGAATTAATTCGAATTTTTACTATTTTTTTATAGCGATTAGCAAAAAAGAACTTTTTCGAAAACAAAGCGAACTTCTGAGTGTAGCACGATTTTTACATACAATAATAGTGACTTCGAAACAAACTATCTTCGAAAACCTTACGCAGTTCAAAGCAAAATAAAATTTAAAATCTTCGAAAACAATTAGAATTTCGAAAAATTTTCCAAACTGCAGTTTTTCAGAGATTATTGCAAATACAAAAAAGCCAGCGCTATAAGAATATGCTGAAACCAAAATTTTATAAAAGCTTTTAACCGAAATCTTTATTAAAAAAAAAAATTTAAATAAATTTGTAATAAAAGATTTTTATATTCGAAACAAAAACACATTTTTCGAAAATGATACGACATTCGAAAAATTTTCGAAATTGTTTTTTTTTTTTTTTGTTAAAAATAAAACCTTAGGTGAAAAACTAAACAATAATTTATAGAATAATTAATATCAAATAATATGAGTACGTAAATGTGTTTCGAATTTGCCCCTTTTTTGCAAGCTTTTTCTATTTTCATATTTTTTATATCGATTATTTACACGAGGTTTAGGACACATAACCTTTAATATGAAAAACATCCATCCAAATGTCCTAGGTATTGAAGCTAATTCTCGTCGGAAACAAAAACAAAAAAGTTAAAAATCACATCTTTCAATGTAGCTAAAATTTGTCTTTTTTTTATATCGATTAGTGACTCTAGACTTTTTGGAAAATAGTTCGAACGCGAACGCCTAAATATAGCACGATTTTTACAAAAGAAAACAACGGTGACTTTGAAACAAACTATTACTAACCCCTTTGAAAACAATAAGAATTTTGAAAAGCTTTCGAAATTGCAATTTCGCGGTGATTATTGCAAATATGAAAAAGCTAGCGCTATAAAAACATCTTCAACGAAATTTAAAAAAAAATACCAACTTCGAAAAATTTTCGAAATAGTATTTTATATTTTTAAACTAAAAAAGAACTTAAATTATAGACAAAATGAATAAATAATATCAAATATGAATACAAACCCATTCGGATAACCTAAATTCACGGAAAAAAGTATAGGCACATGAACATTTTACTGTTTTCGCATAGTTTTGCTCGAGAAAAATAGTTTTTTAAATTTCTAAAATAAAACACGTACCAATATATAATAAAATGAAAATAAAGTAAAGTTCAAAATCGAAAGCAAAATTCGCTAACTCCAATTCGAAACACGAATCTTCAGTAAAATTTGAAAATTTTCGCTAAGAATAAAAAATTCGAAAAATTTGCGAAATATTATTTTATATTTATACTCAGCTGAGCAGAGCTCACAGAGTATATTAATTTTGTTCGCATAACGGTAATCGGTAACGGCATAAACTAATCGAGATAGAAATAGACTTCTATATGAAATCAAATGATCTGGGCGAAAAAAGAAATTCATTTAGCCATGTCCGTCCGTCCGTCCGTCCGTAAACACGATAACTTGAGTAAATTTTTAGGTATCTTGATGAAATTTGGTATGTAGGTTCCTGATCGCTATTTAAAATGAACGAAATCGGACCATAACCACGCCCATTTCCGATATCAAAAATTTCGAAAAACCGAAAAAGTGCGATAATTCATTACCAAAGACGGCTAAAGCGATAAAACTTGGTAGGTGGGTTAACCTTATGACGCAGAATAGAAAATTAGTAAAATTTTGGACAATGGGCGTGGCATCGCCCACTTTTAAAAGACGGTAATTTCAAAGTTTAGCAAGCTGTAATTTGGCAGTCGTTGAAGATATGATGAAATTTGGCAGGAACGTTATTCCTATTACTGTATACTTTTAAAAAAAAATATTTTTTTAAACGTCAAATTTTAACAAAAAATTTAATATCTTTACAGTAATAAGTGGGAGAGGCTCAAAATCCCCAAAAACAAAATCTCCAAACACAAAATCCCCCCAAAAAAAATCCCCAACTTCAAAATCCCCAAACACACAATCCCCAAACACAAAATCCCTAAATTCAAAATCTCCAAGTGCAAAATCCCCAAATACCGAATCCTTCAAGTGTAGGATCGGCCGTGGGTTATTTTTTGTAAGCGCGGTCATGGGCCGCCTACGTAGAACAGAAATACTGGGGATCGCGTAGCCAGTGTCGGATCGGCTACGAGTTATTTTTATTAGTGCACACGTCCGGAATTGGCATGGCGTAGCCCAGGGTTATTTTTTATAAGCGTTGCCGTAGGCCACCTACGCAGAAAGGTTTTTTAATACGGAAATACTGGGGATTGCGAAGCCGGTGTTTCAAAATTTCTTTCTGAACTTGCTGTTTAGGAAATAGAAAGATCATAGTCAACTTTGAACATATGCATGAATGTGTGCATACATATTTAAAAAAAAAATTTTTACATTTGAAGTATTATACGAGTATCGTTCGCTTGTGCTTGTGTTAGCTATTAGTGCTTGAAAAAACTTTTTAAATAATAAATAAAATGGAAATCAAAATACAAAAGTCCAACAAAGGGAAAGATTTGTTATTTGTTGATGGATATACTTTCCATCTGCATTCCAGAAATAAAGAGCAATATCGTTGGTCGTGTGCGGAAAGGAAGTCTCTATTGTGTAAAAGTGTGGTAGTGACAACATTTTCGAATAATCAAGAGCATGCAATTAAAAAAAGCCCCACCGAACACTCTCACGATCCCCGAAGCTTTCATTTGGCCACGACAAATGCCAAAGCTAAATTAAAATAATTGGCCAATTCGTCAGGACTTCAACCTTCCCAAATCATTAGGGAAACTGTAGTAAATTGTGAGCCAGAGTGTAGGGTGTACCTTCCTTCAAAACGAGCACAAAAGCTTAAAGTACGACGTATTCGAAAATTGCATGACGTATGTAGCGAACCAATTAGTTTGCAAGACATAAACATACCCGAAGAATTAAGAAATTTAGAAGGTGAGCCATTTTTTTTAAGTGAATGCTGTTTCGGTGATGAGAAAAACATAATATTGGGTACAATGTACTCATTAAAAGCCTTGGGTAGTTTGCAGTGCTGGGTAATGGATGGTACATTTTATGTGGTGCCAACTATATTCCGACAGCTTTTCACAATTCAAGGCCTAATCGATGGTCCGTATGTGCCCCTAATTTTTTGCTTAATGAGCAGAAAATCAAAGCAAGCATACGAAGAGTTTTTTTTTTATCGGTTATGTTTCTTGGCTGCTTCAAAAAATATATGCTTAAATCCCACTAGGATTATTTCCGATTTTGAAAAAACTATAGCTCTGCTGCAAAGGAATATTTTGCTGATGCGAAGTACAAAGGCTGGTTATTTCACTTTGGCCAGATAATGTGGAGACGCATACAAAAAGAGAGACTAACTCGAAAATATGGGAATGATTGCAATTTCAGTATGCACATACGTATGCTAAAAAGCCTGGCATTTGTACCTACAGAGGAGGTGATGGTGTATTTTAAAGAGCTGGTTGCTAATACTGAGGATTATGACTTTAAAAAATTGGTGCTTGGTTTAGGGTTAACTATTTAACCGCAAAACCCGGATCTAGCAATCCAAAATATGATCCTGAGTTTTGGAGTGTAGCAGATACCTTCAAAAAAAACTTTCCTCGGACCCAAAACTCCATAGAGGCCTAGCACCGAAGACTTAAAGTTATTGTTGGCAGAAAGAACTGTGGTCTGTACGCAATAATACGAGAGCTGGGAAAAGAAATGATTTTAATAAAGACAAATTTGGAAAAGCTCCAGTCAGGAATAGAAATACCTGTAAAAAAAAGCAAATTTGAAAGTCGCAAAAAAATAAAAAAAAATTGTAAAAAATTGTACCAAACTAGATAAAATTAATTATTTACGAGCTGTTGCAAATAATATTTTACTTTTTTGTTAAATTCGTTTCAATTAACTTTAATTCTGTATCCTTTAATCATAATATGTTATTTTTATGTTAGATATGTGTTGTTAATTAATAAAAACAAAAAACTTTTGTTTGGAAATGCAATGAAATAAATCAAATGTAAGAAATGTGAAATTGGGGATTTTGAATTTGGGGATTTTGTATTTGGGGATTTTAAATTTGGGGATTTTGATTTGGGGATTTTGTGTTTGGGGATTTCGAGCCCAACCCGTAATAAGTTAATTATGTCAACATTCAACTCCAGTAATGATATGGTGCAACAAAATGCAAAAATAAAAGAAATTTTCAAAATGGGCGTGGCTCCGCCCTTTTTCATTTAATTTGTCTAGAATACTTTTAATGCCATAAGTCGAACAAAAATTTACCAATCCTTGTGAAATTTGGTAGGGGCATAGACTCTATGACGATAACTTTTTTCTGTGAAAATGAGCGAAATCGGTTGAAGGCACGCACAGTTTTTATACGCAGTCGGCCGTCTGTCCTTCCGCTCGGCCCTTAACACGATAACTTGAGGAAAAATCGATTTATCTTTACTAAACTCAGTTCACGTACTTATCTGACCTCACTTTGTATTGGTATAAAAAATGGCCGAAACCCGACTATGACCACGCCCACTTTTTCGATATCGAATGTTACGAAAAATGACAAAATTCCATAATTCCATACCAAATATGAAAAAAGTAGGATTGGTTTATTGACGCAAAATATAACTTTGGAAAAACTTGTAAAATGGGTGTCACACCTACCATATTAAGTAGAAGAAAATGAAAAAGTTCTGCAGGGCGAAATCAAAAGCCCTTGGAATCTTGGCAGGAACAGTATCGTGGTATTACATATATAAATAAATTAGCGGTACCCGACAGATGATGTTCTGGGTCACCCTGGTCCGCATTTTGGTCGATATCTCGAAAACGCCTTCACATATACAACTAAGGGCCACTCCCTTTTAAAACCCTCATTAGTACCTTTAATTTGATACCCCTATCGTACAAAGACGTTATAGAGTCACCCCTAGTCCACCTTTATGGCGACATCTCGGAAAGGCGTCCACCTATAGAATTAAGGCCCACTCCCTTTTAAATATTCATTAACACTTTTCATTTGATGGGTATCGTAAAAACTCATTCTAGAGTCACCCCTGGTCTACTTTTACGTCGATATCTCGAAAAGGCGACCACCTATAGAACTAAGGCCCACACCCTTTTAAAATACTCATTAACACCTTTAATTTGATTCCCTTATCGTACAAACACATTCTAGAGTCACCCCTGGTCCACCTTTATGACGATATCTCGAAAAGGCGTTTACCTATAGAACTGAGGCCCTCCCCCTTTTAAAATACTCATTAACACCTTTCATTTGATACCCATATCGTAAAAACAAATTCTAGAGTCACCCCTGGTCCACCTTTATGGCGATATCTCGAAAAGGCGTCCACCTTTAGAACTAAGGCCCACTCCCTTTTAAAATACTCATTAACACCTTTCACTTGATTCCCATATCGTACAAACACATTCTAGAGTCACCCATGGTCCACCTTTATGACGATATCTCGCAAAGACGTTCACCTATAAAACTAAGGCCCACTCCCTTTTAAAATACTCATTAACACCTTTCATTTGATACCCATATCGTAAAAACAAATTCTAGAGTCACTGGTCCACCTTTATGGCGATATCTCGAAAAGGCGTCCACCTATAGAGCTAAGGCCCGCTCAATTTTAAAACACTCATTAATACCTTTCATTTGGTACTCATATCGTACAAAAAAAATTCTACAGTCACCCCTGGTCCACCTTTATGGCGATATCTCGAAAAGGCCCACTCCCTTTTAAAATATTCTTTAATACCTTCCATACAAACACATTCCAGGGTTACCCTAGGTTCATTTTCCTAAATGGTGATTTTCCCTTATTTTGTCACCAAAGCTCTCAGCTGAGTATATAATGTTCGGTTACACCCGAACTTAGCCTTCCTTACTTGTTTTAAACTAAAAAAGAACTTAAATTATAGACAAAATGAATAAATAATATCAAATATGAATACAAACCCATTCGGATTACCTACATTCACGGAAAAAAGTATTGGCACATGGACATTTTACTGTTTGCGCATAGTTTTGCTCGAGAAAAATAATTTTTGACATTTCTAAAAATTACACGTACAATAAAATGAAAATAAAGTAAAGTTCAGAATCTTATGCAAAATTCGCTAACTCCAATTCGAAACACGAATCTTCAGTAAAATTTGAAAATTTTCGCTAAGAATTTTTCTTAGTAATTAGTTTTGTAGCTCATTGAATTTTTAGTATAATAAAGTGTAAATTTTAATACTTTTGTTCCGATCTTTGGCAACTTTTTTTTTATCAGCTGGGTTAGGCATTTTCTGCTATACAAACTTTTGAACGTAATTTTGTTTATAAGGAAAGGAGCACAAAAGTGTTTGTGTCAATACTTTTTTCCGTGAGTGTATATGTAACTAAAAAAGTTTAAAATAAAAACACTTAATATTTTAAAATATTTTATTTAATTTTTTTTTATTTCTTTTAGAGTTTTTCCGTGTTGAAAGTGACATTTTCAATTTTTAAATTTAAACTTGTTCTAGGACAAAAATATTTTTGAACTATTGCGCGTACAAATAATAAATATTTTCATAAGATTTTTTTTTTCTTTTAAACAAAAAAGATAAATATTTTAATTTGCAACAATAATAGTAATAATCGTATGTAATAAATAAAGTATTAAAAAAGAAAAAAATAAATCAAATATAGTACATTTTAGCGCCGTTATCTTTATTATATGTAGTATAAACACAAAAACAAAAAAAAATTATAAATAGTTTACAAGCAAAAGTGGAAAATTAATGGTTTGAAAAAGTTTTGTGTATGATTATTACTTAGCAAACTTTGCTTATAATAACTGCCGCTTTATTATATAAATTGTTTTTTGTTGTTGTTGTAATATTAACGCTATTTGTCGTAAAATTATTTGGAAGAATTTATGAATTAATTAAATTATATATACATATATATATATATATGCATTTTTTTTATTATTGCATTGTGAACAACTTTATGATTATTATTATTATTTTTTAATATTAAATTAAAATTTAGGTCAGTTATCTTATTCCAATTTCAAATTTGCATAATAACTATGAGGATGCAACTTGATCCATTTAATTGGTGTTTCGTCTACTATTTTTTCATTTTCTTCTTCATTTTCGGCGCTAGGATTTTCTTCAATTAATCTTAATGAGTTTTCTAAAGTTTCATCTTTTGCTTCTTGACTGCAAAAAAGCACAAAGACATGTGATGAAGCTTATAGCTCATTGACTCAAAAAAGAAAGAAATCTTGCATGTACTACATATACACATATGTATGTATGTATGTATTTATATATATAAAAAAATTGCAATAATAATAATAATTGAGTATACTGCCGCCATTACTATTTAAGAATGTTATCGATATTTTTTAATTTGTTTTTAAATTTAAATTAAATTATTTAAGCAATGAAAATACAAAACTTATATAATATGAAAAAATAGTAAAATAATCGAAAAACAGAAAACACACATCGATTGCTACGGTTATTTTTTATTTATTTAAATTCTTTTAAGCGCGCAATTCGTATAAAACATATGCTATCTTAACAGTAGAAGGAACAATTGAAAAGTAAAAAAAAGCATTAGCTTTTAGAAATTAATTTGTATGTCAATGTTGCTTAGGGTGGGTCAAATTTATTGTTGAAAAGGCACATCCAGTTTCTGAATCTATGGGTCATACTGATTAATATTGTCTAAGGGACCATAGGTCTGAAATGAATTTCGAGCCTCCCTAATTTTGTTAGAAAATTTTATATCCCAATCCGAATAGCGGCTCTCACAAATAAAATACATGAAAATAAATGTCAAATTCGGATTCGGACTGGGATATAAAATTGTCTAACAAAATTAGTGAGGCTCGAAATGCATTTCAGAACTATGGTCCCATGGACAATATTACTCAGTATAACCCATAGATTCAGAAACTGGATATGCACATGAAGTTTTTTTCCAAATTTTTCTCCATACAATTTGACCCGCCTTAATGTTGCTATTTTCCAGAAAAACTGCATTAAAAAAAAAAAACAATACTTTAGAAACGCAGAAAGTGCGTGTAGATAAATATTTTTTGTAAAAACAACACTACCGTACGTCTTTCTTAACACGTTGCAAGCCGTCATATAAGCAAAAGGTATGGACTCAACTATAATGTAACGCAACGTATGTGAGAGAGATGTTAATAAAAAAATTGAGATAACTGCGAAACGAAAACTTTGTAAATCATAAACGTGCTAGCTTTTGCAAGAAGTGGGTTAAATGGTAAACTTGTAGTAGATTCACAATAAGATGTGCTAAGACTAAAATCAACTTTTTTCGAAGTTAGCCGCTAATACAAAGGAATGGGCTTTTCTATTTCGTTACTGTAGCTAGAAAAATTGCATAAAATAAAAATTGGTGCGCGATTATGCTGTTAAATAAACCTGATGTCAGCGGACACTCTACGTGTTAAGCTGAAAACTATAACTCTACTCTTAGTTTACTTCAATGAACTGTACACATCTGCAACTTACAGTTAAAATTGTAAACTAATTTGGCCTGTAGATGGGGCCGTCACGCTAAAGTGATTTTGAAAAGGCCTACAATATCGCGCGTGAGTTTTCGAAAAAAAAAAATGAAATTTAGATTTTTTGACAAAAGAATAAAAAAAGCGAATGTTAACTTTCGTTTTTGAAACTTCAAACAAACTATAAGACACATGCTAATATTTAGCAATGGTAAGGATGGCAGTGATGCTTTAGATAATATCAAAAAAAAAAAAAAATGCAAAGGAAAAACGAATTGCTGGCCACCCTAGCGACGTTTTTATAACCAGGCTGAAGAACAATGCAGGTGTGAACACAAGCGAAGCAGCGCTTTTAATTTTAGAAAAATTAATTTGTTGATTTGTATAAGAAAAAAAAAAGCACCAGAATTTCAAAAATGTGTTCGAAAACATGTGCGAAAATTCTAAGTGTACTAACTTTTAAAACATTTTGAGTATGTAGTCAAAACAATTTTAGTCTAACAAAGCATAAATTTGCAGTCTAAAAATTCGAATTGATTTTTGAGTTTTTTTTTTTTTTTTGTTCGAAAGGGTTGCCAAAGTAAAACCGAGGCATGTTTCAAAATGTTATTTGATGTTATTTGCCGCAGGGTGTGAACCTAGGCCTACCATATAACGGCGGCCTACATCTAAGGTGACCAGCATTTTTATTTATTAATTTTTTTGAAACTAATTTTAGAAAAAATACTTCAGATTGGGTGGTATGTAGTGAATATATTTTTTGTATTTTCTTATTCAATGCTTAACACATATTACTATTTCTATCAAGGTTAACGTAGTCGAATTTAATTTAGGCATTTTTCAAACACAAACAATTCACGTAGTGTTTTTAATTCTGGTCTGAAATATGTCAAAGACTAGGCCATTTCGGTGGCCAACAAGACAGTATTGAACCAAACAAATTTTTAAGAGTTTAAAGTAGCTTCGAAAACATAGGTACGGGCTTTCGAAGTTCGGAATTGGTGCGTTCATGTTAAATTTTTCATTATTTATTGGTTAAAAAAAAATACACAAATATATGACTTTTAATTTTTTTTTTTCAAAGATCTAATTTCGTACCCTCATAACACCTGTTATATACATTATAATCCCATGTTGATTGGTTTGATCCAAAATACAAAAATAAAATTTTATTATAGAGGAAATTAAGCTCGTATCATACGAGCTCATAATAAATGCTCCTTGTTAGGACAAATTTTTGACTTCGAGTGTTTGTTGCATTAATTTTAGCTTCCTGGCTTTTCATTTTCTACAAAAACTTTTTTTTAAAGGGCATCATATTAATATTTTCTCACTGCTACTTACAAATACAAATATTTATTTCGTATTAAAAAATGGCACTTAAAATACTTTTTTATTTAAGAAAAAAAAAAATTTATCATAACAATAAGATAGAATAATTATTGTTAGGCCTTGAGCTCGATTCGAACAAGCGAAAATACTTTTTATAAATCTCTTTAATAGAATTGTTTTGAAAAACTATTTTACAAAAACCTTACTACCGTTTGTTGCATATGTTTTATATACATATTTACGCAGCACATAGCATATAAATTATACACATATTTTCCATATGCATACAAGCTACATACATAGTATATACATTAGGGTGGGTCGATTTGTATGGACGAAAGCTAACCGATATCGCGCCATCGATTTTTCGATAGGATTTGGGCTCACGAAAAAAAGTTCCACTACGCATACACAAAAAAATTATTTTCGAGCCTACGAAATTTCATTTTTTTTACTTTTTTCGACTTTGATTTTTAAGGTTTTTTTTCATGACCTACTTAAAAAATTTATATATGTATAATATTTTTTTTTTTTTCAAAAAACTGTTATCGCCAACGTTTTTAGCGGACGTTTTTGGGTCGGACAGGGTATACACATGGTTCAATTATATGGTTGGCTCATCTCATCAGCTGATTTTATTTATTTCATTGAATGGCCGAAGGGATTGTCAAAAGGAGATGGCAAACTCAAAATGAAACCAGCACATTGGCAACATTTTCTTACACATACAAAAACTGCTAAGTTTTATGTTTCCATTCCATATTATTCGCACCAACACCAATACACATATTTTGACAATTTGAACAGACATATTTTGTTGCTTTACAGATGAGCCAACCATATAATTGAACCATGGGTATACATGAAAATTTTACAATCAAATGAAAAATTGTTTAGTAGGTCATGAAAAAAACTTTAAAAATTAAAGTCGAAAAAAAGTAAAAAAAAAAATGAAATTTCACAGGCTCGAAAATTATTTTTTTGGGTATGCGTAGTGGAACTTTTTTTCCTGATCTCAAATCCTATCGAAAAATCTATGGTGCGATATCGGTTAATAAATCGACCCAATGGTACTTACTAATTTTGAAAAAAAAAAAATACATAGTAAAGTTTAAATAGATTAATAGATTGAATTTAAGAAAACAAAATATAAGCAATAAGTACTTAAAACAAATTTAACACGTTTTTAATAACTTTTATTAAATGTGTTTCTTTTTATCATTACAATCTTCCTACATTCGCTACTTTGAATTGCAAGAACATTCAAAAATCATAAAACGTTTACATAAAAATAAATACGAAAAGTATGTATGTATGTATGCGCTTTGTATACATTAGAGACAAAAAAAATTATATATATAAAGAACAAAAAATACAATGTCGCACAATCAATAAACATAATACATTAGATATATAGCAATCGAAAAAAATATAGTACTATTTACGATATATAAAAAAATATACATATAAGATAATGTAAGAATACAAAAGAAAAGTCCAGCAATTTAAGCTTATAACACATATTTATGTATATAGAACCAAATTGGTATAGCGTGAAATGTTGTGTATGCATGTAAACAATTATTATAACAATACATTATTTGTTTTTGGATTATTTAAATAATAAAATTTTTTCATCACTTTTAAATTTGTGTAGTAAGTAAGCGCGTTTACTAGAAAGTAAAAAACAAAACAAAATGCGCCGCACACGCTTAAATATGAAGCATATTAGGATGGCACATATCGACGGCTGAGTGGAATATCACCCTTTCTAGGGCGCCGCTTCGAAAACGCCCTATCTCAGAATATGTTTTAAAAATGCCACATCTCAGCTCAAATTCAATATGCTGGGCGACACCAAATTCTTAGATAGGGCATTTTTGAAACAAATCCTAAAATAGAGCATTATTGAAAAGTCTTCTGAGATAGGGCGTTTTCGAAACGAGGCCCGATAAAGGGGATATTCCACTCAGCAGTCGATGTATGAAAAAAAATCCAGCGCGTCCTTCTCTGATATTTCTCGTCACGCCGTTATCATTATTTGAACTTAAGTACTCCATTATATGACGAGAAAAAGGGTGATGCAATTTTATTTTTCACCAAACTGCTTCACAAATATACTCTATACTGCTGAGGGGAAAGTATGCAAGGCGCACTTTCTTTACATTATTACAGTCCAATATTTACGCTATACAAACGTGTAACGTAATTAAAATTTTTTCTATTTAAACAAGCCAAACTTACCAAAATAAAACAATATTAATAAATATACGTAATATTTTCTACAAATTTTGTATTTACATACATTCCAACTGATAATAATATAAGTTAAAGGTATTAAGTCTCATTTCAAGTGCTTTATGTATTTATGTATCTATTCGTTATGATTTTACTGTGTGTACACCCAACAATTGTTTTCGGAGCGTTCAGAGCAACGGCGCAGTGTTTATGAGTGCTTAACAAATGTTAATCAAAAGCAAGAATTAAAAAATGTAAAGCCTTTTATTATGCATTTTAAAAAAAAAAAACTGCGCGGATTGGTTTTTCTTTACTTTTCAATAGTTTTATTGAAGTATTTTTGGATTCATATAATTGACTATTTTATGAGTCGTATTTGAGACACTGCTGTTGACGTTCTGAGTTTTTTTGCCTGGTTATTTAAGGTAAATCTAAGAGTGCTGGGTTTGAACTTTTAATAGCTTTATTACATCCTTTTTCGCTATACCCAAGAACCTTTTTTATGAGTCATAAGTGAGTCACTTTAGGTTTCATATAACCTTCACTTTTTAAACTTATTTTTTAATAATTCGAAATATTCTCTCTTATCAAAACCTTCATAAGCTTTTTTTGAGTCATATATGAGGCACGTTCGATTTCATTCTCAACTTTTTTTGAGTTTTATTTCCTATAATAAATGCGCTCTCTTTTTATAAAAACGAGTCACCATTGTGAGTCGGAACCATTTTGATTATTTTTGTTAAAGGTTTGGCTTTATTAATATCTTTTTCATTTTTATTGCTACATAATACGACCCTTTTATTAGTTACATTACAGTCACTTTAGGTATCATGTAGTAAACTCTGAGCTTGTTTAACCTTTTTTTTAAATAACTCTGAATACTGGCATTTTGTCTCTTCTGAGAGATATCATGCAAGCCTTTTATGCGTCGAAATTTTTACTTCATTCCCCACGTTTTTCCAACTTTATTTCCTAATAAATGCGCCTTTTTTTAAGCACTACTTGTTTTTTTTTTGGAAATTTGCGGACAAATAGTTAGATATATGCAGTGCAAAATGACTACGAATACAGCCACTCCTAAGACTCATTTTTAAATCATTTTGATGGGTCATAAAGAGGCCACTAATAAATGTCAGGCAGTCAGATAAATCAAAGCAAAATGATGCCGATTGCAATAAAGTTTAAAAATAAACTATTAGAGGCGTTACATTCAAATCTGTCTTCATCTTTAAGGCTTAATTGCATTTTTTTTGAACTCAAGAATATTTTTGTACGTCATAATTGAGCCATTTATTGAGTAATTTTGGAATCACATAAATACACTTCATTACTGTATTTTACCACTCTGTCTTCATCTTTAAAGCTTAATTGCAGTTTTTTTGAACTCAAGCAAGAATATTTTTGTGAGTCATAATTGAGCCATCTATTGAGTAATTTTGGAATCACGTAAGTACTCTTTATTATTGTATTTTACCAGTTCGCTTTGTACGGTTCATTCCTTGGCTCAAGACTCCAAAAACCTTCATAGGAAAATACGCTTTTTTGTAGTCTTTAAAATAACACTTCAAGTATGTTCAATATCGATACTCCTTTTGAATTTAAATTTTAGGGCGCCTCATAAACAAAGACTTGCATTCCTAAGCACTCCGAGAGTTTAGTGGATATTTGTTTTTAATATTTTATATGCCTGTGCTTTTATGTTGTTATTGGCGGTGTGTGTATGTCTGCATATAAGGCTGTTTTTTTTTTTTTAATTAACTTTATACTATTTTTCTTCTTGTTTGTATCAAGAAGAAAAAAATTTATGCAATTAATTTTTAATTAAAAATAATTTACATTTAAGTAAATCAGTTTTTTTTTTTAATTTGTTAACTAATTTTTTCTCCTTCTTCGTTTGCTAAGTTTATCTTTAAATAATTTTTCCGTTCAATTGTTTGGCGTCTATTCACAACAACGTCTTGTTTCTTTAAGTTTACATATAAGAAAATAATTTCGCTTCTCACAAAATAAGTCACTTTGTACATACATACATATTGAAATTACTTTCATTGAAAAGCAATTTATGTCGGTACTAAGATGCAGTGACAAAGACTTAAAAATTTTGTTAAAAAAAATGTCAAATTTTTTTTTGAAAAATCAAGTTCTTGAATAAAAAACCAAAAAATTTAGAAAAAAGGCTTAACAAAATTTGGAAAAAAGTATTTGAAAGAAAATTAGACACAAAAAAAAAAACAGTAAACCAAATTTGGAAAAAATTTTAGAAAAATTTAAAACAACTTCAAAACAAACTTTTCTGAATGTAACTTATTTTATAACAAAAGTAATATTAAAAAACAATAAAACAACTTCAAAACAAACTTTTCTGAATGTAACTTATTTTATAACAAAAGTAATATTAACAAATTTTTCGAAATTCAAAAAATTTTTAATATTATAGCCAAATGAATTATATTATAATTAGCAATACTTATATTGATAACATAATCACTTAGAGAGTCCGAAAAATATTTCAAACATTTTAAAAATTCATAGGTTAGTAAGTTTTAAATCAAAAAACATTAAAAACAGTTTCGTGTCATTAAATTTCAGTCTGACGAATTGTTAGCATTAATATAAGTGTCTTAAACATTGCGTTAAATTTTTAGGAATTTTTTCTTAACACATTCTATTTAAAAAAAATGAAATAAAAAATCCAAAGTATAGATTTTGTTCATTAGTGTGTTGAAAAAAGTTCTAAAAATTCAGTGCGATTTTTGAACTACTAAAATTGAATGGACTACCAAACTGTACTTTTGGTTTTTGATTTAAAATATTTAAAAAAAAAAGTTGTATTTCTTTCTTGAGTTTGCTGATTTTATAACACTAAAATATGATGTAGTAGGAAGCTGGGTACTCGAAAGAATATCCCATTTTGTTTTTGAAGTTTTCTCAATTTAAACAAAATTTTAACTACCTTCAAAACTTACAAAAAAAAAATAATTTTAATTCAGAAACGTGATTTAGTATGTAGGTATGTACAAAATAACTTAAAAAAAAAATAATAATAATAAGCACTTGCTTTTGTGACAAACGAAGTTTCCCATATGTCTAGTTGTCTTCTACAAGCGTACATGTCATCCATAGTACCAACGCATGTACATATGTATGAATCTGAGTGTCCGATATTATTTTTTTATTATTAAATTATTGAAATATTTTTATCCTGCGTAAGGTCTGCACAGCTTGCATATGAATCTGTTTGTATATGTGTGTGTGTATTTTTGAAATAGTATTTTGTTTGTTTGCTGTCATTTGTTGTTGTGCATGTGAAATTTGCTTTGTTCACCTAATTTTTTGTCTAATCTAATCTCCCAACATACATGCAGCGTTTTTATGTACATATATACACAATCTAAAAGATCGTATATATATTATATATACATATGTATGTATGTAATGCATATACTACGTATACGTTTGCTTTTTTGCTTATTTTCTTCCTTCTATAGTTGTTGTTTTGTTGTTTGTAAGAACTGTGTCTGTGTGTGTTTGTTTTGTTGTTGTTGTTGTTGTTGTACAAAACTTACTGATCTTGTGGATCTGTATCGCTTTCTTCCAATTCAGTCTTGTTGCGTCGCTTTTCATAAATGAGAATGATCGCACAGAGAGTCAGAACTTCAGCGCAGATACCAAGGAAAGGCCACAAGGCGGCGAGTTTGCCTAGAGTACGAAAAAAATTTATAAATGAAAGATATTAGAAATAGAATTGGATACTAGAAACCACTCTCACATACCCTTAACTCGAACAAATGATGTATCGCTGGCCTCGGCGTAGTCAGCATACTCATTGGCGGCATTACGTCCAATACATTTAAAGTCGCCTCTATCATCTAAGCTTATATTTTCAACAGTCAAGATTGCGTTTTTCACTTGATTATCATCGGGTTTCAATATATAACGACCTGTGCTGCTTGTGATATTTAAATTACCTGCAAGTAAATATACATTTTTGTGGTAATTATAATTTTTCTACATCAAAAATATGCAAGCAAACAGAGCTGGGTCAATGCAATTACGTTAATGAATACAATAACGTTTCCTTCTTAATAAATGTAAAAAGTAATTACCTTTTTCGTTATATAGAAAGTATTTTAAATGTAATCACAATATAATTGCTTTAGCATTATTAGTAACGAGCCGCACCCTTGCTCATCTTGCGCAACCAATATAAAAGTCTCTTATCAAATATCAACAGAAATCAGCTGTTCTATCAATCAATTAAAAGTTACAGGTTGCGCTGCCATCTGGCGTATGGAAACAACTGCCGGTAATGCAGTGCAAATATTCACAATAGTGCCATAGTACAAGTAGATTTCTTTGTGTGCTCACAATCGTTTATTTTAACAAATTATTTTAATAAAATATAGCTAAACAAGAGCACTACGACCAAAATTGCCCAAAACTCGCTAATATTTTTACAACCAAAACTTCATTTATATATTGGATTCCAAATAAGTGTGAAGAATGGGCCCGTACATAAAAACAGCAATTAGAAATAATATATATGAGCCGGACCCGTGCGCAACCAACATAAAAGTCTCTTATCAAATATCAACAGAAATCAGCTGTTCTATTAACTTACAGCTTGCGCTGCTATCTAACATATAATAGCAACTGCCGCCAACCAATTAAAACTTACAGCTTGCGCTACTGTCTAGCGTATGGGAGCAACTGCCGGTAATGCAATGCAAATATTCACAATAGTGCCATAGTACAAATAGATTTCTTTGTGTGCTCACAATCGTTTATTTTTAACAAATTATTTTAATAAAATATAGCTAAACAAAAGCACTACGACCAAAATCCCATCTTTACAGCCAAAACTTTATTTACAGATTTGGATTCCAAATAAGAGCGAAAAAGGGACCCGTACATAAAAACAGCAGTTAGAAATAATATATAAATAGTGGAGAAAGAATTTTATTGTTATCACAATTACAATCCTTAATTATTGCAAATAGCTATCAAATTCCTTATAAAGTAAAGCAACCAGTAAAGCTTTAAATGCATTTAAAATATTTTCAAAATAATATCTTTTAATGTATTAAAAAATAATTTTAATGTAAATATGAAAAGTAATAAAGTCCTTAAATATACAAAAATTATTAAAATGTAATTAATAATGCCTATCTGACACAATGAGGATACTCCTCGAGGATAAGACTCTCCGTACCCCATTTGTATCGATTACTTGAAGTTCGGCCCATAGATACCAGGTCCCGTTCTTGTGTCATCGAATTTTGACCAATCCAGTGAACCAGACCTTTGAGTCAGGATCTGGATATGGATTCCCTGTTTCCCAAAAAGTTCTGTCCATAATGAACACCTCAAATCACCTTGATTTTCTGAGCGACCGCCGTGATGTGGCGCTAGCGTGCCTCACCTACCACACCGGATATCCTGTGTTCGATTTCCGGGCACAGCAACATCAAAAATTTAGAGGCAGATTACGCTTTATTTTCAGTAATTATATTCAAAAAGTAAGTAAATACAGTTAAGACCTTCTGTAGTTCTTAAAAGTAATCAATTCCTTTAGCATAAATCAAATGTAACAAAAGCTATTTCAAAAGAATTAAAATCAAGTTCTTAACAAATTTTGAAAACAATCGACTCCTTCACTGCATTGATTACAATGAAATTAACCCAAGAGTAATTGAGCCAATAATTTTAAGAACATTGTAGTCACAATTAAATTCTTCAGTAATTATTAAAAGTAACCAAATTACATATATTACTCGGTAATTAAAAAGAGTACTCAATTCTTTCAGCATAGAGCATAGTTTCAAGTGCATTCCTTACAAATTTCATTAACTACGCGCTATTATTTCAGTAATAATTATTACTGAAATAATCGCGAGTACTCCATGCATGCATGTATTGAGTACTCGCTATGGACCAAGCGATGCTCCAAAATTAACCACAATTCGTACAAGAAATATGGTCCAATTAACATTGCGATGTCCTAGGACTGGACCATATACTCCAGCTCAGCATTACATCAGAGTTATCAATGGAGTACCCACAGTCCAATAAACATCGTGCAGTGATTACAATCGTTAAAAACGATCAATGATCGGCTTACAATATGTTCGTGTAGAAACATGAGTTGGCCCATTGCTGCATTACAGTGGAGTAGAATGGTAAGTACTCCAGTATGACATAAGTGGACCACATGATCAAAATTCGTAAAAACTTGAACAAAATGTTACTAGCTTTGGAAAAATTCTGTTCGTTCAAACAAAACTTTTGCAACAAGAGGGCGCAATTTTGAATTTCGCTTGGAGGAGAAGTTGCAAAATTGCACCCGATAAATAGGTGTCCCGGTATCTCATAATTTTTTGCTCAGTAAATTCAAAAAAGGGTTTTTCGTTTTGTATTGATAACTGAAAAACTAGTTTTTTGTTGTTTTCCCATTTTCTGTGCTTTTTTCGATTTGGTGGTTTTTTTATTTTGGTGTTTTTTTTTTAACAAGTGGCACCATCGTCATAAGTACAAAGTAGAGAGCGCAGAGAGCGTAAAATTCTCTTTGAAATTTGCTCATGCATTGACAGTTATTCGCTGTTGCAATGACCAGTGAGATCAGTTGTGTTAACAGAAAAATCAGTTAGATTGATTAGGAATCTGTCAATTTTACAGAATTTTGTTAACTTAAGAGCGTCAATTTCTCTTCTGTTGAAATGACTAAACTAATTTGTTCGCTTGACAAGGAACTCGGTCGAATTGACCATAATTCGATCAATTTCACCGAATCTCCGTTAAGTCAAGAACAACAGAACCGATTTGTTGATTTTACTAGCACCATTTCTTTCAGTGTACATTAGTTCGAAATTATAAGGAGTAATTAATTCTTTCAGCATTGAGAAAAAGTTCAAAAAGTAATTAAAATGGGCTAGCGCCATTTCTAAAAGTAATTAAACCATTAATTTTTATAAAAAGTATTATTACGCATTGATTTTGATTTTACTTTAATTAACATAAAACGTACTTCATGCCTTTGCTTAATTGCGTAGAGAGTAATTAAATGTCTAAATAAACCATAGTTTGCTCAGTGGTTGGAATTTAACCACTACAGATGTTACTTTAACTTTGATTTCGTTTGCTTTCTTTCCCTTTTATCTTCTTTCCTTCCATTTTTCTTAACTCCTTTACTTTCCTTTTTTTATTTTATTTTATTTTATTTTACTTTATTTTATTTTATTTATTTTTTTTAATTTTATTTTATTTATTTTATTTTATGTTATTTTAGCAAAGAAACACAAAAATGAAGTACTAGGCATTCCCAAAAACAATCGCATACGACCCAGCTCTGAAAATATAAATATTTCAACATATCACATACCAATTTTCCAAGAAATTTGTGGATCTGTACCAACAGATATACAGGCAATTGACAATTTCTCACCCTCAACAACACCGGTATTTGAAGGCACTCGTACAACAACGCGAGCTGCAATGAATAAAATTAATTAAATTAATTTTATGTTTTAATTAAAACAGTAACCGTAATACATATACAAATAAACTTTTCTAACTTCATCGGTAAGCAATTAACAGTCACGCAGATGCTCCATATCACCCAGGGGTGTGTTCATATCAGCAAGTTTCCAGGACCGTTGCCGATTAAGAAAGTTTATAAAAAAATTGTTTACTTACCAACTACATTAATATCTTTCTTCTGATTATCGGCTATACAACTGTAGAGACCATCATCGTAGGTATCTGTTCGATCAATTATGAACTTTCTTTCGGCCGAAATAATTTTATAACGTCCAGCGAGTTCTTTGACTTTCGCGACGTCCGTCCCGTTTTTCTGCCTGGAAAAATAAAAGATAAATACGCGCTATTAATATTAGGCTAAGAATAAATCGAAGTTGTCGATTATTTTAATAATTAGATTATAATCTTGGGCTTGCGATTTCATCTTTCAGCTTATTGAGCATTAAAATACTTGGATGTTCGAATCATATAGCTTTCGTTATAATATTGTTGTTGTTGTTGTTGTTGTAGCAATAAGGACACTCCCCGAAGGCCCTGGGGAGTATTATCTTTTTTGATGGTCTTTTGCCGGATGCAAATCCGGTACGTTCCGGTACCAAGCACGACCATTTCGGGAACGATTTATTATGACCACATACGACCTTCTTGGCCATGCCGTCCTCCTACCCCCTAGATCCATGAGTAGTTCGGGGTCGCCAGAGCCTCGGCTGTTAATGAAACAGGATTCGCCACGGATAGGTGAGGTTGACAATTGGGTTTGGAGAAGCTATATATTGCGCTGGCAACCTGAAAGTGTTGCGCTACACAGCCCTTGAATCTGATACTTTAGTCGCCTCTTACGACAGGCATACCTACCACGGGTATATTCTGACCCCCTAACCCGTTATAATCTCTTGTATTGCATTTCTTAAGAGTTATTACGAATACGTTTGCCATGTAGTAAATAAAAGGACTGGTGGCATAAAGTCAACGGTAATAACGTCAATTGGCCTTATGACCACATCAAATGGCCACAAAGTCAACTGAAGTGAGGTTCTTAGGAAATGGTTAAAACGTCAAATTTGAAATGGTTAAAATGTCAATATTGACATTGTGACCATCTTGCTTTTCCGAAATGGTTATTAAGTCAACTTTTGTATTCTCAAGTGACCATAAGGTCTACTATTTTGTTTCGCACCTCCACGTATTGAAATTTTAACCACTGCTTAGTTTGCAGTTATGTTTTTTTATTCACAATTTTCGATACGGCGGTCCATTTCCTATATTTTGGTCCTATTCTAGTCAAAAATCGGATAAAGAAATGGTCCATTTACGTCCTCTCTGAAATTAAAAGAAACTGATTCAACTAAAAGTTTAAAGAAAAAAGTTTGGAATAAAGAATCGCACGGTGGCGCGTACGGAACCCTCATGTTTTATACCTACTCCGTACATCCTCTGCAGGGCAGATGCACTTTCTATAATAAGCTTTTCATGACACAAATACACTCGGAGTGTTTGCCAAGCCACCGCAGAGGAGCGACACCGCTTTAAAAAACCTATTTTTCTAATTGAAAGTACTTTTTTTCTGTATTATTAGCATTGATTTCCCGGGGACTTGAACCCGAACCTTCGAAGTGGTAGTTGAAGCACGCTACTACCACATCACGGCTGCCGCCCCAAAATAACATTAGAGATAGTTATGAAATGGTTAAGAAATACTCAAGAAAATAATACCTAAAATAGTCCCGAAGTGTTCTTATAACAGCCCTAAAAAGATTTAAAAACTGTCCTGAAATAATTCCGAAGTGATCCTGCATTCATCCTAGAACTCTTCTGAAATATTTTCGAAAGTTGTCCCAAAGTGATAACTAAAATAATCTGCTCATATTTGATCCTGAAATAATCTTAAAATGATTCTGAAATAGGTCTGAAAGTGGTTCTGAAAATTGTACTGAAAAAGTTTTGAAATTATCCTTAAAATTATACTGAAGTGTTCCTGAAGGCATCCCGAAGTGTTCACGAAAGAATCCCCAAAATGGTCCAAGAATATACAACATAATTCCATCCCCTCTAAAATATAATATATGTCCCTCAATCCGTTCAGCATGGACAAGGTAGCACTTAGCTTCAAAATAGTTGATGTGAACACGCATCCTCCCCCTTTACTGCTCGTTAAAATGTGTCCATCTTTAATTGAATGATTTGGTATGTCCTCTTTTTATGGAAAAAAACGATGAGTCCCTGTTTTGTTGCATAAATCGATGTGTCATAGTTTGAATGGGGAAAACACGGGAAGTCCCCTTTTTCCTACCTTTTTAAGCACTTTTACGGATATGTTAAGCTTTATTCACTCCTAATATAAATCCCCTTTTATCGACGTCCGTTCATATGTGAACCATACTCCATGTACCATCGGCCTAGATCAAACAAGGCTCATAGTTGTAACTATTTCGGAAAAATGCTTAGACCTCGACGTATTTATGTATGTATGTGACCATGCGTTGGTCTAGGTGAAACAAGCCTGAGAGTTTTATCGATTTAAAAGTCCGTACTCTGTGAGAGTGTCAAAGGGTTAGGAAGGGGAGGTCTGTAGAACGAACAAATTTTTCTAAGTTGTTACACCTCGATTTATACATATGGGCCATATAATTATCCATGGTCAAGCTCAATTTACTTCAAGTTTAAAAATTAGGAGTAATTAAAAAGTAAAATTTCTCGGAAGCGTAGGGCTACCCTATCTATATATATTGCTAACAAAAAAAAAAAAATCTGATTCCTGATCTGTCCAGGCGACCTCGCATGACTTATGCACATTTCTTTTCAGAAAAAAATTTTACCCTCATGTTGCACCCTTAAATTCTAGCCTTTGAGCAAGGCCACCTAGAGCTATGTAAAATGATTTTTATTGTAGGTAATGAGATCCCTTTTCTTTTTCTGTGAGAAATAGTTTGTTAAAGGAACACACAAACGCGCTGGAGAGCTAAGAAGAACTTACAGGGCGACACTATTTTCAGAAAAGAAAACGCCATTAGTCACAAAGGCGATTGAACAATAATTAAAATGTAACTGTTTCCATGTGCCGAGTTCAGCCTTCCCTACGTTAGATATAGACCCATAATAATTGGGTTCTGCGGTGAATGAGGACAAAGCACAGTACTAATTGCTGCCATCCAAGCAAGAATCTGCGAATTCGAGATTTGGCAGCCAAGTCACTCTTGGCGGATATATATTCGAGACTGTGAAGAACTTCGTCCGTTTAGAAATCAAACGGATAATAACTGTAGCCAACAAGTGCTGCTTTGAACCACTGAGTGGTCAATTTAAAAGTAACGAACAAGTTAGCCATCTACAAGTCGCTCATCATACCTATTCTGATGTATGGCTCGGAATCATGGACAGTGTCGAGAGAAGATGAGATGACTCTTGGGTGGAAAAAGTTCTTCGTAAGATTTATGGTTCGAATCGAAGGAGGTGTGTATATTGATGTGCTGTATGAGCTTTACGCAGATATGAATATAGTGGAGCCAATAAAAACTCAAAGGGTAAGTGACGTGTGGGACATTTTAGTCAACTTGGACTCAAACTTTAAGTAGTTTCTATTTAGCTAGCTATAACAGAAGTTTGGAAATTTTATCACTTAAAAAGGATACGAAGCTAAGGAAATTTACACGAAAATTTACCATTTTCTAAGTGTGATGGCAGGGACTGCGAAATCACCAGCTTAGATAAGTTGTGGTCATCAACTTTACAATTTCAGACAATCTAAAAAAATCGTGTCGAGTTAAGTCCCAATTAACGATGATGTTCCCCTATTCAACCAAATAGGGTAAGTTCCACCCACAGTGTTCCCCTATTCAGCCAATTAGGGTAAGTTCCACCCAGCAGTAAAATGAACTATTAAAACACTTGAAATTAAATTTATTTTTATATACTAGCCTTTTAATTATCCAAAATCAAGTGAGCTATAAAATATTTTTCACAAAACTTCAAAACACTATTATTTAAAATAAAAATTCAGCGTATTCAAAACGATTTTTCTTTGTCATATACAAAATATAGCAAGAGATTTAAATTCTACGTTCATATCGAAGTGTGTGGCAAAATTTTCACAAAAAAATATTCATTTGAATTTGCAAAATAAAAGAACGCGAGCGATAAAAACGCCACAGTTGTGCGAAATTTTGTAAAACATTTTCTTTTATATATTTTTTTTACAACGAAGACCGACCAACTGAAAAGCCAGTGGACTAAAAGCTGCCGAATTGGATTTTGATTGTGCTTAGAATTCCATACAAAAAAATAAAATGACAAATCAAAATGGACAATTAATTTTACAAGCATTGCAGAATCTAGAAGAACCGGCAACGGTCATGAAAATTGTAACGCATATCGCTGATACAGCTGGCGTAAGTGAACATGGAAATAAAATTTAAATAGTATATATTTTGATTCATTATTGATTGAAAAAATTTTTCTGTACTTCGCGTCTCTGCCCCTTCTAATAGGTACATCCCAATGATGTGAAAGAATCAGTGCAAGAGACTTTAAACGGAGGCGTACGTTACGGCTATATACAACGTGCGAATCGTAAATATTATGCGGCACCTGTTGAATTGGATAATATTGCCGCCGATGAGGGTAGTGAACCGGATGGTGAAACACAAACACAAAAAGAAGATAATAAAGATAGCGGTGAATTGAAGGATCGTGGTGGTAGACGACGCAAGAGACGTGGTGGTCGTAGCCGTAGTCGTAGTCGACGTAGTTCCCGACGCCGACGTCGCCGTTAAGTCTAAGGAAATCGGCTAAATAGATAATTTCAATTTATTTGTATATACATATTTTGATAATGATGATTAATATATCTGATGTATGTGTACTGACTTTCATATTGTACTTCAATCTAAATATATTGTGAGATAATTTAAAAACAGTTGTCATTCTGAATGTAAGACTTTTGGGTATATTAGAAACATCCCTTTGGGAAAATTTTAGTTGCCATGTCTTTGATGCTTAGGGATTTCATTAGCGATGGGAAGACATACTTCCTGCTCCCCAATCAACCAAGGGGTCTACGTGAGCCAGCCCTTATTCTGGGCCCGTATCGTGTTCTACGATCACAGGTGAAAAACCAATTTCGCTCAAATATCGATATGAATCTGTCAAACTACACTACAATATTAAAAATAAAAAAACATGGATATAGTGAGCATGAGTGGTCACTAGTAAATTAATGCCATTTTAAGGAATCACCATTTGAGAGCTAATGTGATTTAAAAAATGGATATCTATCACGTGCCGCATAACAAAATACGGGCAATATATGTAATACTCCTATATTGCTAGTACAATATGCTCGCAATGAGTTTTGAATTCGAACAGCCTACAAACTTTTTGTGGGTGTAGCAGCATAGGTGTGTATCCGAAAAAATTTCTTTCGAATCGAGTTATATATGGAACCTCTGACTTTTTCTCCATATTCGTTTTTCCCTGACTCACCATTCATATGAGCCGAGCTTGCTAAGGTTATATCAAATTGCTAGCTGTAAGGAAGCCATTAAACTCTTAATTTCGCAAAAAATAGTCACCTTTAATTAGTACAACTAATCAGAATCTAGTAAATTTGATTAATCAAAAAACTGAGCAATCACAAACTGATTAGTGGGAAATTTTTATTTAAAGTCTGTATGCAATATAAACTTAAATTTACTTTGAAACAAAATTCCAAAATATAAGAATGCGATTAACAGTAATTATAGTTAATAAATAAAATTGCTTTAATCGATTAATTAACACTTTATTAATCATGCCAAGTGTTTTCTTATTTAGTCAACGGTTTAGTTAGTTTATCAGATTAATCATTAGTTGTTTAACAAATTGCATTTATATCTGAAAACCTTTTTTTTGTGTTTAACTAATCAATCCTATTTTCTGACTGATCAATTTATGATTTAATAGTCAAAATTAAAGATCCCTTACGAATTAAATGATTTATAATAAAATATATATTATTTTTCCCTTATCACACTATATAAATTAGCTACTAACTCAACTAATATTCTGTGGCATTATATAACTTAAACACTGTTTCTAATGAAGTTTAAAAATTGCGTAAACAAGTTATTGGAATCTATGAAAACGCAATCAAATATTAGCATAGCAAGCCGCTGCCAAAATTAAATGTCAAAATAAGCTATGCATGTAAAACTAACAGGTGTACAGCCATTTCGTTTAACAGTCATTGATTGCGCTACTTATTTGATTGCAAACAGATTCCACTGCTTTTATTATGATCAATTATCGATTGCAATCAGATTTTAATGCGTACAATGTTTGTGAAAATTAAAATCAATTAACGTCGATGTGATTGTGAGAATTTTTATTTGCGATCAATTCAACTACATCTATGTAGTTCAGAGTGTAGTCAAACCTGTAATTGCAATCACAGGGAAATGAAGTAGTGCTTACAATCAACTGGATTGTGCTTTTTTCACCAAAATACAAAGCATGAGTGCAATCAATTACAATACAAAATAATCAATATTAGGTTCATTATGTGATTGCAATCATATATGATTACAATTTCTTATAGCTCTGACAACAACTACATGCGATTATTCATTTATTTATACATATTAATATTTTTAGTTTTTTTTTTTTTCATTAATCAAATGATTGATCGCATATACACAACAGCTTGTTTACTCGAAAGATATACGTATGAATGTATGTACACTGAAAGAAAAAAGCTGGTAAAATCAACCGAATTACTGGCCAATTAAATCATTATTTCTGTCAATTTGTATCCGTCGCCAGCGTAAGTTTCCTTTTAAAATTAGCTTGACAGTGGTTCGCTCTTAAAATGACCACAATGAAATCAGTTTTTTAACAGGAAAATCAGTTAAGTTGATTGAGAATCTGTTATATTTACAGAATATTGAGACCAACAGTTTTTATACCGTTGAAAAACCAAACAAATTTGCTTTCTTGGCAAACAACTCGGTTGAATTAATCATAATGCAATCAACTTTACTGAATTCTGTTCATTCAAGAACAGTGAACTTGACTTTTTTGATTTTACTAGCTCTATATCTTTCGGTGTATGAATATAATTTAACTCACCATTTGAGTTCATAATCACCAGGTTTCGTTATATTACAGCTAAGTACTAAAGGTGATCTGATTTCATATACTTTTAACTGATGTTCTGCATTATCATAGTTTGGCACCAAAAAGTCAGTTTCTGTAAAAAACATATAATCAAGCGAATAATTAGTACATTTTCGCTGTGGTATACATAAGATTAAAATTATAATTATTTACTTATATAAACAATATCATTATTTTTATATTTGTAATTATTATTAATGAATTAATGGATTTAATGTTAGTTTATGCTTATGATGAAATTCAAAAAAATGTAAATAAAAATACTAGAGTGTAAAAATACGTAAAATTTTAAAAAACGTTTTATTTACATAAAAATAAATTAAAATTAGTAAACTACTAAAATAATGATGCTATGTATATATGTATGTATATGTATAACAGCCTAAAATAGAAATAATATTTATATCGCAACTCTGTTTTGATTTTTTTCTGTTTTATTTATTTCTTTGCTTTTCATTCCTGTTTAAGTTTTTTTTTTAATTTTAAACATACATAAAAATTTTCGAAAACAAAAGCGCCAATCACATTTTTAGCTTTTTCTCTTATATTAAAAATAAATTTTTTTAATAATCTTTGAAAACAAAAAGAAAACCAAATTTAAAGTTTCTTTCGTTTACTTATTTTTTTATTTATTTTTTTCATATTAAAAAAAAATTTTAATAATTCTTTCGAAAATATAAAGGAACAATAAAATTTTTAACCAAAACAGAATCGCGAGTTGAAGTATTTGAAAACTATAATTCTTAAGTGAAAAAAATAAATTATTCTTAAACTAACAAAAAAACAAGATTTTTTTTAATAAAAAAGTTTAAAAACACAAAAGAATTAACAAAGAAAATAAAAAAATTTGAAAATCTAACAAAAATAAAAAATTATGTATATAAAAAAACTTACAAAAAGAAAACTTCAAAAAAAAATTACAAAAAAAAAAAATACAGAAAAAAATTAAGTTATAGATATTAAAAAAAAAAATATTTAAACAAAAATAATAATTCACCAACTCTTTTTATTGATAAACTTTTGAAAACAAAAAGTAAAAATCCAAAAAGCAATTTTAACTAAACAGCATATATGGTTGTACATACTAGAGATATATGCCGCCGCCAATTGTGGTCGTTTTTCACACGCCGCCCCCGAATGTCAAAAATATCGACGCGGCGGCGGCGTCCGGCGCGTTACTATATTTTCTACTCGCTGAAGACTGTTTGTCGAAAATTGGTCGAATATGGTCGAAAGTGGTATCAACGGATGCGCATCACTGTCAGTTATAAGGAACTAATTGCGAAATTTAACACTTTCTAACTGTTCAAAATTTATTTAAAACAAGTAAGGAAGGCTAAGTTCGGGTGTAACCGAACATTACATACTCAGTTGAGAGCTATGGAGACAAAATAAGGAAAATGAACCTGGGGTAACCCTGGAATGTGGTTGTATGACATGTGTATCAAATGAAAGGTATTAAAGAGTATTTTAAGAGAGAGTAGGCCATAGTTCTATGTATGGACGCCATTTAGGGATATCGCCATAAAGGTGGACCAGGGCTGACTCTAGAATTTGTTTGTACGATACGGGTATCAAATGAAAGGTGCTACTGAGCATTTTAAGAGGGAGTGGGCCTTAGGTCTATCGGTGGACGCCTTTTCGAGATGTCCCCATTAAGGTGGACCAGGGGTGACTCTAGAATGTGTTTGTACGATATGGGTATCAAATGAAAGGTGGTAATGAGTATTTTAAAAGGGAATGGGCTTTAGTTCTATAGGTGAACGCCTTTTCGAGAAATCGCCATAAAGGTGGACCAGGGGTGACTCTAGAATATGTTTGTAAGATATGGGTATCAAATGAAAGCTGTTAATGAGTATTTTGAAAAGGAGTGATCCTTAGTTCCATAGGTGGACGCCGTTTCGAGATATCGCCATAAAGGTGGACCAGGGGTGTCTCTAGAATGTGTTTGTACGATATGGGAATCAAATGAAAGGTGTTGCTGAGCATTTTAGAGTGGGCATTAGGTCTATAGGTGGACGCCTTTTCGAGATATCGCCATTAGGGTGGGCCAGGGGTGACTCTAGAATGTTTGTACGATATGGGTATCAAACGAAAAGTGTTACTGAACATTTTAAGAGGGAGTGGGCGTTAGGTCTATAGGTGGACGCTTTTTCGAAATGTCGCCATTAGGGTGGGCCAGGGGTGACTCTGGAATGTGTTTGTATGATATGGGTATCAAATGAAAGATGGTAATGAGTATTTTAAAAGGGAGTAATCCTTAGTTCTATAGGTGGACGCTTTTCGAGATATCGCCATAAAGGTGGACCAAGGGACACTCTAGAATATTTGTACGATATGGGTATCAAACGAAGGGTGTTACTGAGCATTTTAAGAGGGAGTGGGCATGAGGTCTATAGGTGGACGCCTTTTCGAGATATCGTCATTAGGGTGGGCCAGGGGTGACTCTAGAATGTGTTTGTACGATATGGGCATCAAACGAAAGGTGTTACTGAGCATTTTAAGAGGGAGTGGGCATTAGGTCTATAGATGGACGCCCTTTCGAGATATCGCCATTAGGGTGGGCCAGGGGTGACTCTAGAATGTTTGTACGATATGGGTATCAAACGAAAGGTGTTACTGAGCATTTTAAGAGGGAGTGGGCATTAGGTCTATAGGTGGACGCCTTTTCGAGATATCGCCATTAGGGTGGGCCAGGGGTGACTCTAGAATGTGTTTGTACGATATGGGTATCAAATGAAAGGTGGTAAGGAGTATTTTAAAAGGGAGTAATCCTTAGTTCTATAGGTGGACGCCTTTTCGAGATATCGCCATAAAGGTGGACCAAGGGTGATTCTAGAATATTTGTACGATATGGGTATCAAACGAAAGGTGTTACTGAGCATTTTAAGAGGGAGTGGGAATTAGGTGTATAGGTGGACGCCTTTTCGAGATATCGCCATTAGGGTGGGCCAGGGTGACTCTAGAATGTGTTTGTACGATATGGGTATCAAATGAAAGGTGGTAATGAGTATTTTAAAAGGGAGTAATCCTTAGTTCTATAGGTGGACGCCTTTTCGAGATATCGCCATAAAGGTGGACCAAGGGTGACTCTAGAATGTTTGTACGATATGGGTATCAAACGAAAGGTATTACTGAGCATTTTAAGAGGGAGTCGGAATTAGGTCTATAGGTGGACGCCTTTTCGAGATATCGCCATTAGGGTGGGCCAGGTGTGACTCTAGAATGTTTGTACGATATGGGTATCAAACGAAAGGTGTTACTGAGCATTTTAAGAGGGAGTGGGCATTAGGTCTATAGGTGGACGCCTTTTCGAGATATCGCCATTAGGGTGGGCCAGGGGTGACTCTAGAATGTTTGTACGATATGGGTATCACACGAAAGGTGTTACTGAGCATTTTAAGAGGGAGTGGACATTAGGTTTATAGGTGGACGCCTTTTCGAGATATCGCCATTAGGGTGGGCCAGGGGTGACTCTAGAATGTTTGTACGATATGGGTATCAAACGAAAGGTGTTACTGAGCATTTTAAGAGGGAGTGGTCATTAGGTCTATAGGTGGACGCCTTTTCGAGATATCGCCATTAGGGTGGGACAGGGGTGACTCTAGTATGTGTTTGTACGATATGGATATCAAATTAAAGGTATTAATGAGGGTTTTAAAAGCGAGTGGCCCTTAGATGTATATGTGAAGGCGTTCTCGCGATATCGACCAAATTTTGACCAGGTGATCCAGAAATACATCTGTCGGGTACTGTTAATTTATTTATATATGCAATACCACTAACAGTATTCCTGCCAAGAGTCCAAGGGCTGTTGATTTCGCCTTGTAGTACTTTTTCATTTTCTTCTACTTAATATGGTAGGTGTCACACCCATTTTATAAAGTTTTTTCCAAAGTTATATTTTGCGTCAATAAACCAATCCAGTTACCATGTTTCATCCCTTTTTTCGTATTTGGTATAGAATTATGGCATTTTTTTCATTTTTCGTAATTTTCGATATCGATAAAGTGGGCGTGGTTATGGTTGGATTTCGGCCATTTTTTATAGCAAGATAAAGTGAGTTCAGATAAGTACGTGGGCTAAGTTTAGTAAAGATATATCGGATTTTGCTCAAGTTATTGTGTTAACGGTCGAGCGGAAGGACAGACGGTGGACTGTGTATAAAAACTGGGCGTGGCTTCCACCGCTTTCGCCCATTTTCACAGAGAACAGTTACCGTCACAGAATCTATGCTCCTACCAAATTTGAGAAGGATTGGTAAATTTTTGTTCGACTTATAGCAATAAAAGTATTCTAGACAAACTAAATGAAAATGGGCGGAGCCACGCCCGTTTTGAAATTTTCTTTTATTTTTGTATTTTGTTGCATCATATCATTACTGCAGTTGAATTTTGACTTAATTTACTTATATACAGTAAAGATATTAAATTTTTTGTTAAAATTTGAATTTAAAAAAATTTTTTTTTAAAAAGTGGGCGTGTTCTTCATCCAATTTTGCTAATTTTTATTTAGCAAATATATAGTAATAGTAGTAACGTTCCTGCCAAATTTCATCATGATATCTTCAACGACTGCCAAATTACAGCTTGCAAAACTTTTAAATTACCTTCTTGTTAAAGTGGGCGGTGCCACGCCCATTGTCCAAAATCTTACTAATTTTCTATTCTGCGTCATAACCTCAACCCATCTACCAAGTTTCGTCGCTTTATCTGTCTTTTGCAATGAATTATCGCACTTTTTCGTTTTTTCGAAATTTTCGATATCGAAAAAGTGGGCGTGGTTATAGTCCGATATCGTTCATTTTAAATAGCGATCTGAGATGAGCGCTCAGGAACCTACATACCAAATTTCATCAAGATACCTCAAAATTTACTCAAGTTATCGTGTTAACGGACGGACGGACGGACGGACGGACATGGCTCAATCAGATTTTTTTTCGATCCTGATTATTTTGATATATGGAAGTCTATATCTATCTCGATTCCTTTATATATGTACAACCAACCGTTATCCAATCAAACTTAATATACTCTGTGAGCTCTGCTCAACTGAGTATAAAAACAGGCGTGTTCACGGACTTTGCATCACCCAATTCAACATGTTATTAAAACAAAACACTAAAAGAAAAGTTATATAATAAATTTATATGTCCACTTTGCATATTTTTTTCCAAAAATTAATAATGAACAATGAACTCATATAAAATGACCCAATGCGAACATGTTTTCAAATTGTCCTTATATACATACAAACAAAACCTTTCCTAAATATAATTTTTTTTTAAATAGAAAAAGCAAACTTTTTAAGTAAGAACACCGGCGTACGCCGCCGCGCCGCCCACGCCGCCGCCGCCGCCGCCGCTAAAGTGATCGGCGTAAATCTCTAGTACATACTAGAGCTTACGATTTCTCGAACTTGTTCGAGAAGAGATTTCTCGCGAGTCCCGCCTTCTCGCGGGATTCTCGAATCACGAATTACTCGTAAGGCGCGCGAGCTTCTCGACATTCATTTAATCGATTCATTGGCTGTTTTATATAGAGCTTAGAATTTGTTCTGGAGCACAAGCCAAAATTTCCACAAAACCACAACTAAAAAAACACCGAAATGTATAGAATACTGCCAATGCAGCGACTGAATTGAAAGTCGAGAAGCTCGAGGGTATTACGACTATTTCGAGATTCGAGAATCTTGCGAGAAGCCGTGTTCTCGATGTCTCGTTAAAAAAATAAGTTATTGTGAACAAAATTATATGTATAATAAACATTTTTTGAGTTAAATGTCATTGGAAAGCAATATAATAAAAAAAAAAAAAAAATTCACAAGTAAAAAAAAAACAAGTGTATAAATACTGTCCATACAGCAATTAAATTTATGTCGAGAAGCTCGCGAGATTTACGAGTGCTTCGAGACACGAGAATCTCGCGAAAAGTCGAGTTCTCGATTTCTCGGGTCTCGAAAATCTAGCTTGTGTTCGAGAAGAAATCGTAGGCTCTAGTACATACTATGTAAGTATTAAATAATACGACTCTTTAGTTAAAAAAAGAAATTATACTTTAACTAACCAAAAAAAATAATAAGACATAAAAAAATTAAAAAATAAAAATTTAAATACGAAAGGGTTAAAAACATCACCAAAAATTTTTAGTGATTAAAAAAACATTAAAAAAATGTAATAAAAAAAATTTTGTTGTATTAAAAAATAAATATAAAACAATAAAAGTTTATAAAAAAAGAGACATTGAAAAAAGTTTTTTTGTATGTTCAAAATATTTCTCCTAAAGTTAACGAAAAATTGTCCAATAAAGGCATTAGAGTAACTAAAATATAAATATTTATAAAAATTTATGTAAGTAGCACTAGCAACAAAACTAAAATAGTTCAAAGCTATTTAAGGGCCTTAGTTTACATACTACATACGTATTTATTAAATTAAAAACAAAAATACACCATAAGTATAGATTTCAAATATATGTATGTACGTGTGCACTTATGAAGATAAAAAATGCTCTGTTTTAAATATTAATATTTATATTTGGGTTATTCCATGTTAATTTCATCAATGGTTGGTGTGCAACCTTTTGTTTTGGATGCATTTTGGTAAACACTTATTTTCATCATATTTTTGATAAAGTAGAAGAAATTTTTCATATTAGAGTTTTTCGAAAATATATAATCCAAAAAATATTGCGTTTGACTACTTTGAAATAATTTCAAAATATTTCTGAACTGTAGTGGTGTCTTGTTCGCGAAATGATGAAGTGAAAGAGGAAATTCACACATTTATGCAGTAAACAATCTTGAAATGGTTCCAAACCATTATTCCGAAACCATCCGGAAATTAATTCCCAAATGTCCCAAAAAAATTACTCCAATATAAAAAGGTTTAGCAAAAAATTCGAAAATGGTCCGCTACACAATTCGATATGATCGAAATAATATAAGCCCTAAGATTTCTTGAAATTATCTCAAAGAATTTATTTCCAAACGGTTCAGAAAACAATCAGGAAAAATTTTTCCGAAATGATCCAGAAAGTAATCCCATATGACAAAAAAAAAAAAAAAATATGACTCCTAGATGAAAATGTTTAGAAAACTATTTGAAAATGGTCCACAACAAAATTCGAAATGATCCAAATAATATAAGCCCTGAATAATCTTTGCAATTATATCAAACATTTTATTTGAAACAAATGAAAACAACTGTGAAATAGTTTCAAAAATTAATCCGAAATTATCTAAATTACCAAAAAAATTACTACGAAATGAAAAGGTTTCAAAAATAATTTGAAAATCGTCCCAAACAAAATTCGAAATAGTCCAAATAACATAGGTCCAATAGAGTGTTGGAATTATACCAAACAATTATTTCCAGACGACTTAGAAAACAATAGTGAAATGGTTTCAAAAATTTAATCCGAAATCATACAGAAAATAATTCCCAAATGACTTTAAAAATTACTATAAAATAAAAAGATTTGAAAAATAATTTCAAAATGGTCCCCAACAAAATTCGGTCAGAAAACAACCGTGAAATGGTTCCAAAAAATTTATCCAATATGATCCAGAAAATATTTTTCAAATGGCCTAATAAAATTACTCCAATTATCGAAGAAATAGTCGAAATGGTACCAAACAATTAGTTCGAAATTACTCGATAAATTATTCCAAAATACTGATAAAGTTAACCCAATAAATTTACTTCGAAAAAATCCTTAAATGGTTCCAAAAAAATATTCTGAAATTATCTTGAAATGAAGGCAAAATTTTTTCCGAATTGAGCTCGAAATTAATTCTAAAATGTCTCAAAAATCTACTCCGAAAATGATAGGGAAAATAGTCCTAAAATAATCTTGTAATTCCCTCTAATAATAATTCTGCAATTATTCGGAAAAAAGATGTGGTTAAAAAAACAAAGCGATTAAAATAAGAATCCCGAAATTATGTATATTGAAAGTAATGTCAGCAAAGTAACATGAAAATCGTGTTACCAGTAAAGTAACATCGAAAAGATTCAAAAAATGACTGAAATAAGTCAGAAAGAAAGTAATTCTGAAATGAGCAGAAAAATTACCTCGAAAATTATCAAAAAATAGTGCTGGAAATTATTGAAATTATTCCGAAATTATTCATAGAATATTTCAAAATGGTTTGAAACACGAGTAATCCAAATAATAGTTCCAAAATTATATAGCGATTTCTAGCCAGATTCTAGCCAGCAAAATATATCCAAAAATATTCCGAAACTAACTCTTAAATTCTTTCGACAAAATAGTTTTGAAATTGTACTACAAAAATATTCTGAAATAATCCAGAAAATAATAAAACTGAAATTACCTGATTTAACTTTTTCCAAATAATATAAAACAAAATTCTCAAATAGTTCCAAAATATTTCTTTCGCAGTGATGCAAAAAATGATCTTGAAATTATTAAAAAAAAAAAAATGATTCAGAAAAATATTCTGAAATAGTATTGAAGTATTTTGAAATTGAGTATCTAGGAAATAGCTCCGAAAATAAAATGAAATTTCCCAAAAAAGTCAATTCTGAAATAGTTCTTAACAGTCTGCAAACGTTTTTCAAAATTACATACTAGTTAATTCTGAAATAGTTCTTAACAGTCTACAAACGTTTTTGAAAATTACATACTAGGCAACGGATGTGATATCATTTTAAATAGACTCATGAGAGCTATCCAAAATGATTCGAAACTTGTCCTTAGAATGTGTAAGAAATCTTCAAAACGATTCTAAAATTCAAAATTGTTACAAAATGTTATGAGCTACTCCCGAAAAAAAGTCTGTTGACCAAACGAAAAAGGTTAGATTTGACATGGCATGCCTCATAAGAGATGTAAAGTGCTAAGATTAATGGGAAATATTTTTCAATTATACTAAAGATAAAATAAATATGCATATGAATACTTACTACATATGTATGTAGCTAGTAAATAAACAAGTGTTATGTTCATGAGTAGCTAGTGCAGTCGTATCATTATTTATTTTTGATGCATATATTGATATGTAGTATATATTTTTCTAATATTAAAAAGAAGCAAACTAAGACTGTATTAGTTAGAGTATTATAATCGTAGTGGTAGTGGATTAGTCGTTGATCAACGAGCAATGAAGCAAGATGAATGCACGCATTGTTTGCTAACACATTGAGAAACTATTTGGTAAATATGCTATAAAATATTATTTTACTGCATGAAGGAACCAAAGACTTAAAAGAAAATATAATGCCAACATTAAGAAGCTTAAAATTTATTGCTTAAGCTGAAGTTTGCGAAATATGTTCTTTTGAAATGTGTCAATCAAAAATAGTCTCATCCCATGTTCCTACTCCGTTTGTTCAGCGGAGACTTACGATAAACAAAATGGGGAAACAATCCGTGTTAATCGAATCTGCACAATTATTGTATGAAATTACGATCCTAGACCAGAGATGCACTCAAGAGCTTCGGAAAATATTCGGAGTTCACCCACTTGTCGTGTGAACGCAGCCAAGTAGCATTCGTGAGTTATATGCTCAAATATTTTTCTGACCAAGACCAGATGTGCACAACGCACAACAGAGCTTGAAGTACAAGCAAAAACTGATTCGACTGCTTGCAGTGCTGAATCTCCTTCGCTGCGTTCACAGGCATGTAGGTGAACGCCAAAACGTTTTCCGAAGCTCTCGAATGCATCTCTGACTTAGACCTTAACAGTTCAAAAGTACACGGTGCTAAAAAAATACGAAAAATTCACTGCATCTTCCATATACGCTAAACCATTTTAAGTTTTTATTCGGTTTTTTCTTAGTAGTGCAGTTATCATTAAATAATCTATGCAGATCGCTTGGTATTGAGTTAAGGAACCCATAGTATATTCTGAATTAACTGGCTTTAGTTTTAGGTGTGCGATATCGACATACAAATCAAAATAAGCCAATTGCCGGCTTAGATTTTGGTATAAAAATATTTAGTACAAATTTAGATACATATGTATGTGTATATGCATAAACATTAGAGCATCCGTTGTTTATGAAATTATGGGATTTTGCTGAGCGCCTTTTCGAGTTTTTCCCCTAAAACACGTACTTTTTCTCTCAAAAAAGTACAGCAGCGAACAAAAAAAATAGCAGTGGCAACTTAAGCAAATTTTATAAATAAAATTCTTTTTTTATTTTTGATATTTTATGAAAAAAAATATGTACAAAACAATCTGAAAAACGTTTTCGAAAACATTCCAAAATTCGAGAAAGTTTTGCGAGTATGTTACACTTTTTAATTGGGGTTTTCGAAATTTTTTGAATATGCAGTTTTGTAGCACACTACATTTTGGTCTGACATTAGCAGGTGTGAAATATTTATTTTTTATATGGAAGAAAATCTGCAACATATTTCGAATAAAAGAAATGATCAAAAATCAATGCGAATTTTGAGAGATCTATAACTTGTACATTGTTATTCTAAAACCGATTGGGCTACAAAACTGCATGCTCAAAAAAATTTAGAGAATTCAAAATACAAATTTCGAAATATTCGTATAGTTTCAGTTACAAAATTGGCGATATTGAAAACAAAAAATTGCCACTATTATTTTTCTGTTCGCTGCTTTATGTGTTTATTTCGTGATACTGAAATAATTATTAATACGAGCGGTACCCGTGCGCATCTTGCGCAACCAATCTAAAAGTCTCTTATCAAATATGAACAGAAATCAGCTGTTCTATCAATCAATTAAAACTTACAGCTTGCGCTGCCATGTGGCGTATGAGAGCAACTGCCGGTAATGCAGTGCAAATATTCACAATAGTGCCATAGTACAAATAGATTTCTTTGTGTGCTCACAATCGTTTATTTTTAAAAATTTTTTTAATAAAATATAGCTAAACAAAAGAACTACGACCAAAATTGCCCAAAGCTCGCTAATAGCCCGAATCTCCATCTTTACAACCAAAACTTTATTTATAGATTTGGATTCCAAATAAGAGCGAAAAAGGGACGCGTACATAAAAACAGCAATTAGAAAAAATTTATTTAAATTAAAATAATAAAGCTAGCGATTTATAAAAATTAAAAAGTAAAAGTTACAGTCAAAAAAAAAAAAAAATGAATAGTAATAAAATAAAATTTTAAACTACAACTGACGGTTTCAACAAAAAGAGATAGCTGGTCATTCTTCTATGTTCCTGGAGTAAGGCTACTGAAATATGCATAAAGCGTTTGTTTAAAGTTGCTTTTGTTTAACTTATTCCTTATACTTGACGGAATGGAGCTCCAAAGACGAATAGTGTTGACGAAAAAAAGTCTTGCTGATGTTACCGAGTTAAATTGTGGTACAATTAAGTCACTTAGACGAGCTGACCTAGTAAAAACTAATTTTGTATGCAAATAGTTCGAGGTGGCCGACATCATGAGTTTAAATAAAAATATGCAATTCCTCGCCTTCAAATAATTTAAGATGCCACAACCAAGGAGACGGTGTCTCCAGGGGGAAATATGATCGAACCTGGGCACACCATATACATAACGCGTGATGTTATTAAACAGGACTTCAACCTTATGCGCCGAGTGAGAATCCAGCTTACTATATATCAGCTCAGAAGACGTTATTATAGGCAAAAGGAGTTGCAACGCAAGTTGACGACTTGTGCTAGTAGGGGTATATAGACTAGACTGCCGCAGATTGCGTAGGGTTAGATACACCTTGCTGACGACAACCGAATTTATATAGTCTTTGCACGAAAGCTTAGAATTTATTATAAATCCTAGGTTCTTGATATTATCAACAACTTGGAGGTTCACATTATTTATATGTACTCGTATGTCAAGTGACCCAAGATTTTTGCTGATAGGTAGCACAAATGACTTATCACAATTTAGTAACAAACCATTTTCAGTCGCCCATTTGTATATCATTGACAAGTCATCATTGATGTGACAGCAAAGACGGTCAACTGGCTTGAACGAGTCACATATTGACACACTCCAAAAATATCATTAAGAAAGAGGCTGAAAATCAGAGGGCCAAGAATGGATCCCTGGGGTACTCCCATAGTCAGCTCTTTCAGTTGTGACATCTCAGAACCAATTCGAACACGCTGGTATCTGAATGTTAAGTAACTATTCATTAAGCTCAGAGCATGATCGCTAAACCCAAAGTAAAATTTCAGCTTGCTGGATAAGAGCGTATGATTGCCCGAATCAAATGCCTTGGAGAAATCAAGCAGACATAACAACGTTAAATGATTATCGTCAAAAGGAGTCCTCAGATCATCCAAGATCTTAAGCATTGCGGTTGCACAGCTATGATTTTTTCTAAAGCCTGACTGGAAGGGGGAAAGTAGATTATGCTCAGTAATATGTCTAGACATCTGATCATGCATTATTGTTTCAAACACCTTCGAAAGGGCTGGCAGGACACTAATCGGACGAAAATCAGACGGAGAGCTAGCAACTGTTTTTTTAGCTACAGGTAAAACAGTTGCCACTATCCACAGACTAGGAAAGCAAGAGGTGGTAATGTTATGATTTATGATGTGGGTAAGGGTTCCAACAATATATGGTAAAACCAGTTTAATGAACCTGATCGGCAGCCCATCCTCGCCTACGGCATTGGAGTGTATTTTGAATACACACCCTCCCACATCATATTCAGAGACTGTGGAAAATTTAAATATGTGTTATGAAAAGGGCTTGGAAAGGTTAATCAGATTAATAGATTTATTCCGCAGAAAGCGATTTAGTGAATTTCTTGTTTTGACTAACCGAATCATTAATTTAATAGTTACGAAATTAATTGAATTGCAATATTTAAACTTTATGAACATTAAAGGCATTTTCTTCATATCAAAATTTGCACAAAGTACATCTCGTTTCAAAGGAATTACAGGTCAATTCAACAGATATTTCTGTCAATTTTTGTCTATCGCAAATAGCTATTGAATTAACTTCGCACAAATTGTTGATTCTAAATTAAGTGTTTCAGCAGTCAAATCAACGAAAAAAAAGTTTATCAAAGGTAAGCCACAGCTCTGTAAAAAAAAAATAAGCACAATATTTGCGGGGCGAGCCCGCTTTGAAATTTTGTTGTTTGTAAATAAAATTTTAAACTACAACTGACGGTTTCAACAAAAAGAGATAGCTGGTCATTCTTCTATGTTCCTGGAGTAAGGCTACTGAAATATGCATAAAGCGTTTGTTTAAAGTTGCTTTTGTTTAACTTATTCCTTATACTTGACGGAATGGAGCTCCAAAGACGAATAGTGTTGACGAAAAAAAGTCTTGCTGATGTTACCGAGTTAAATTGTGGTACAATTAAGTCACTTAGACGAGCTGACCTAGTAAAAACTAATTTTGTATGCAAATAGTTCGAGGTGGCCGACATCATGAGTTTAAATAAAAATATGCAATTCCTCGCCTTCAAATAATTTAAGATGCCACAACCAAGGAGACGGTGTCTCCAGGGGGAAATATGATCGAACCTGGGCACACCATATACATAACGCGTGATGTTATTAAACAGGACTTCAACCTTATGCGCCGAGTGAGAATCCAGCTTACTATATATCAGCTCAGAAGACGTTATTATAGGCAAAAGGAGTTGCAACGCAAGTTGACGACTTGTGCTAGTAGGGGTATATAGACTAGACTGCCGCAGATTGCGTAGGGTTAGATACACCTTGCTGACGACAACCGAATTTATATAGTCTTTGCACGAAAGCTTAGAATTTATTATAAATCCTAGGTTCTTGATATTATCAACAACTTGGAGGTTCACATTATTTATATGTACTCGTATGTCAAGTGACCCAAGATTTGTGCTGATAGGTAGCACAAATGACTTATCACAATTTAGTAACAAACCATTTTCAGTCGCCCATTTGTATATCATTGACAAGTCATCATTGATGTGACAGCAAAGACGGTCAACTGGCTTGAACGAGTCACATATTGACACACTCCAAAAATATCATTAAGAAAGAGGCTGAAAATCAGAGGGCCAAGAATGGATCCCTGGGGTACTCCCATAGTCAGCTCTTTCAGTTGTGACATCTCAGAACCAATTCGAACACGCTGGTATCTGAATGTTAAGTAACTATTCATTAAGCTCAGAGCATGATCGCTAAACCCAAAGTAAAATTTCAGCTTGCTGGATAAGAGCGTATGATTGCCCGAATCAAATGCCTTGGAGAAATCAAGCAGACATAACAACGTTAAATGATTATCGTCAAAAGGAGTCCTCAGATCATCCAAGATCTTAAGCATTGCGGTTGCACAGCTATGATTTTTTCTAAAGCCTGACTGGAAGGGGGAAAGTAGATTATGCTCAGTAATATGTCTAGACATCTGATCATGCATTATTGTTTCAAACACCTTCGAAAGGGCTGGCAGGACACTAATCGGACGAAAATCAGACGGAGAGCTAGCAACTGTTTTTTTAGCTACAGGTAAAACAGTTGCCACTATCCACAGACTAGGAAAGCAAGAGGTGGTAATGTTATGATTTATGATGTGGGTAAGGGTTCCAACAATATATGGTAAAACCAGTTTAATGAACCTGATCGGCAGCCCATCCTCGCCTACGGCATTGGAGTGTATTTTGAATACACACCCTCCCACATCATATTCAGAGACTGTGGAAAATTTAAATATGTGTTATGAAAAGGGCTTGGAAAGGTTAATCAGATTAATAGATTTATTCCGCAGAAAGCGATTTAGTGAATTTCTTGTTTTGACTAACCGAATCATTAATTTAATAGTTACGAAATTAATTGAATTGCAATATTTAAACTTTATGAACATTAAAGGCATTTTCTTCATATCAAAATTTGCACAAAGTACATCTCGTTTCAAAGGAATTACAGGTCAATTCAACAGATATTTCTGTCAATTTTTGTCTATCGCAAATAGCTATTGAATTAACTTCGCACAAATTGTTGATTCTAAATTAAGTGTTTCAGCAGTCAAATCAACGAAAAAAAAGTTTATCAAAGGTAAGCCACAGCTCTGTAAAAAAAAAATAAGCACAATATTTGCGGGGCGAGCCCGCTTTGAAATTTTGTTTTTTATTGAAAAACCTTGTTTCTAAAGTTTTTGATGTTGCTTTTTAAAGGCCTTGAACTTAGGATATCCGGTGTGGTAGGCGTAGTACGCTACCATCAAACCACAGTGGCCGCCTCTGCTCTATTAACTAACAGTTTTCCAAAAGTTTTCGTTTTTTTGATTAAATGTCCATTCTTACGACAAAAACCTAAAATTTACGGCGGTCAGCAAAACAAAAAATAAAATCAGGTTGCAAAACACGGACAATCCAATGTCAATTTGGAGAACTTACATACGCCGGCTATTTATTTGGGTTTCATTGTTTGTAATAAGCGATTGTAAGCATTTCCTATTGTTGTTGTGCTACGCATATATTTATTTATATACATTTATACATAGTACATATTTACAATATTATGTCATACGAGTGATGGTGTGATGATATCACTATCGAGTTTATTGAATAAATTGCTGATGAATAATAAAGTGTGCTAATAAATATGTCGGCATGTCTGTCTGGATGTATGTATGTATTGCATGCTATTACGTATTTGCTTTTGGTTTTTATTTTTTTTTATTTATGCATATTAAGGCAATAGTTGACGGCTGTATAGAGTTTTAAACGCTTTTATTTTTATTACTATACTAATTCAAACTTGAGACTGAAATCTCATAAATTTCGTAAATAATTTTTTTTTTGTATTTTTCGCAATTTTCTTTGATAAGTTTTGAGACAGCTTATACAGCAACAAAATAAAATAAACATTTAATTCAGATGAATCGGCGCTCGTTAAGCTTAAGTAAATATTAATATACAATTAATCACGAAACTGATGGCATTAACTACATATGAGCGAATGTGTAGAGGAAAGAGAGATATATTAAAATACTTGAAGCAAATTATGTGCAGATATTGGCATTATATGGAAATAAGTATTTTTTTAAAACGCACGCCGAAAGAATTGAAGCTTTTAAAATCAACAAATCGAGTTTTTTATCAAGAAAACAAATGTGCTTAGTTATTTCAACAGAAAAACAATTTGTGTGAAGTTGATTCAACAGCTTTTTGCAATGATTAAAAACTTACAGATATTATGGTTGAATTGTCCCGTGATTCGGTTAGTTTTACTAGCTTTTTTCTTTTAGTGTAACACGAATAAAAGACCTTGTGAATCGCCATAAGTATAATAATAATATCACATTGGATGACATCACATCAAATCAATGTCATCACATCACACCTTGCCTTATTTTATATCAGCTCAGTGCATCACATCACAACTGAACCTATCACGTCATCTTAACTGTACTTATGTTATATAATTTTATGCGGTTTTATTTTATACAGTTATTTACATTTATTTACTTTAATTGATTTTATTTATTATGTTGTTTTAGATTTTAAATGTATTTAATTAGCGAGACAGGCTCATATTGCTTTATAAATTTTTTTTTGTTATTGAAATAAGAGAAAATTACAAAAATTGCACACGAAATCTCCTACATTTATACTGGCGTAAAGGCAATGCCCTATCCACTCAGCCATATGAATACCCCGCTGCACGCTTTGCAATATGTCTCTAAGCATTGGTTTTTTTTTCTGCTATTCCTTTTGTTCACAAATATCAATGTATACTATAGGAGTTTAATCCAAATTGTGTGGAATATTTTCAGGCGCGTTCAACAAAGCTTGATTAGTAACATTGGTTTTTTAGCAGTGGTTTATTAGCAATGCTTTCGCTTACTTACAAAGCGTGCAGCGGTGCATTGACATGGCTAAGTGGATAGAGGCATCCAGTAGGTGGATAGACATGCAATGCAGGAGATTTCGAGTTCAAATCTCGGCTCCCTCCCGAAGAGCTAGCTGATAAATGAGTGAAATTCAAAAACATGTCGTAGTAACCATCGCCGTGTGCACATTTTGTAATTTTTCTCTAATATCAACAACTTTTAGATTTTTATTAAAGTTTTTTTTTTCAAAAAGCAAGTTACGGTAATAGGGTAGGAAACAAAATCAACTGCATTGGCATATTCTTGGCAAAATATGTTTTTTATTAGTGTTTGTGAGCTGATGGCCAGAATAGCCAATGCTCATTCACAGTTAGTTCTGGTATTCAATACACCACCAACTATAAATAATAATAATATTACTCTTGTTTATAACTCAAGGAGCTTAGAATCGAGTACTTGCGCCCGCTACTTTTACAGCATCGATAATATAAAAAAGAGTAGATAGGGATTACATAATTTAACGCTACTTTTTTTTATCGTATCACATTAAAATATGAACAAGCTTAAATAAAGCCACACAAATTTTGATTGCTTAAAATATTTAAATATCACACGTTTTGGCAATACATAATATGCATAATAATCGCAAGATAATAGATTTGGCATTAACAAAAATATTACATATATGGAGCAGGAAAACGAAAGTAACAAGCAATATTATTGAACAACTAGCGAGAGACGGAGAAAAAGAGAGACAAATATTAATAACAAATAAAAAATTATATGAAAATATTTATAACAATATTAAAAACCTGAAACTTTATCTATGAAGAAAAAAATTTATAAAATTTAAGTAAAAAATGCACAAATCATCAAAAGTGATAGTTGAAAACCAACAACTTCAAATTCGCGACGATGAAAGACTGAGAGAGTGATTGATTATAGTGGCTGAAATGTAAAGTGGTGGTGTTTAGGGCAGGGAACTTTCTGGGAAGAGGTGATCGTTGTGAGCGTGAATGACGACTGCGACTGAAAAATTACTTGAGTAATTGAAGATATCAATTTTTTTTTTATTTCCTTTTTATTGGTAGTCACTCACAAGCGCTTTTTATTGCACAATATTCGTAATATATTTAGCTTACATTTTCTAGAGATTATTTTAATAAAAATGTATTATGTATGAAAAATTTAAACTTATACTTTGTTTAAAATTTTAGTATATTCTTATTTAATGTTAGCAAAAAAAAGAAAAAAATCTGTATGTTCTTTTTTATATAATTTTTAAACAAAATATGCAAACCTCTTATCTAACTTTCTGTAATCTAATCTTGTCAGTCATAAGGTCTCGTTGTTTCAAATTTTCTCAAATTATTAAATAAATAAAAAATTGCTTTAAAATGTTTTCATACATTAAAAGCAAAAAAGGCCTACACTCAGAGAAAAAATCGTTCTAAAACGAACGAAACAAGTTCAAAATTAAGAACATTCGTTGACAAAAGTCTGTTAAGTACGTTTTTTCTTAACTTGTGACCGATGGCTTTGTTTTAAGAACAGTTTTTCCAAGCACACCGTTCGTATTTTATGACCACTTTGGTATTGATGTGTGAACCTTCTGTGCTCATTTCAAGCACTACTTGGGCTTGATTTAGGATTTTTCGTTCTCACGCTTCGAGAACGATTTGGGGCCGATTTAACATTTTTCGGTCTCAATTTAAGAACGGTTCGTGCTTGATCTTTGGTGGGAGGGAAAGTATTTTTATACTCAGTTGAGCAGAGCTCACAGAGTATATTAAGTTTGATTGGATAACGGTTGGTTGTACATATATAAAGGAATCGAGATAGATATAGACTTCCATATATCAAAATAATCAGGATCCAAAAAAAATTTGATTGAGCCATGTCCGTCCGTCCGTCCGTCCGTCCGTTAACACGATAACTTGAGTAAATTTTGAGGTATCTTGATGAAATTTGGTATGTAGGTTCCTGAGCACTCATCTCAGATCGCTATTTAAAATGAACGATATCGGACTATAACCACGCCCACTTTTTCGATATCGAAAATTTCGAAAAACCGAAAAAATGCGATAATTCATTGCCAAAGGCGGATAAAGCGATGAAACTTGGTAGATGGGTTGACGTTATGACGCAGATTAGAAAACTAGTAAGATTTTGGACAATGGGCGTGGCACCGCCCACTTTTACAAGAAGGTAATTTAAAAGTTTTGCAAGCTGTAATTTGGCAGTCGTTGAAGATATCATGATGAAATTTGGCAGGAACGTTACTACTATTACTATATATGTGCTAAATAAAAATTAGCAAAATTGGATGAAGAACACGCCCACTTTTAAAAAAAAAAATTTTTTTAAATTCAAATTTTAACAAAAAATTTAATATCTTTACTGTATATAAATAAATTAAGTCAAAATTCAACTCCAGTAATGATATGATGCAACAAAATACAAAAATAAAAGAAAATTTCAAAATGGGCGTGGCTCCGCCCATTTTCATTTAGTGTGTCTAGAATACTTTTAATGCCATAAGTCGAACAAAAATTTACCAATCCTTTTGAAATTTGGTAGGAGCATAGATTCTATGACGCTAACTGTTCTCTGTGAAAATGGGCGAAATCGGTGGAAGCCACGCCCAGTTTTTATACACAGTCCACCGTCTGTCCTTCCGCTCGGCCGTTAACACAATAACTTGAGCAAAAACCGATATATCTTTACTAAACTTAGCCCACGTACTTATCTGAACTCACTTTATATTGGTATAAAAAATGGCCGAAATCCGACCATAACCACGCCCACTTTATCGATATCGAAAATTACGAAAAATTAAAAAAATGCCATAATTCTATACCAAATACGAAAAAAGGGATGAAACATGGTAACTGGATTGGTTTATTGACGCAAAATATAACTTTGGAAAAAACTTTGTAAAATGGGTGTGACACCTACCATATTAAGTAGAAGAAAATGAAAAAGTTTTACAAGGCGAAATCAACAGCCCTTGGAATCTTGGCAGGAATACTGTTAGTGTTATTGAATATATAAATAAATTAGCAGTACCCGACAGATGATTTTCTGGATCACCTGATCCACATTTGGTCGATATCGCGAGAACGCCTTCACATATACATCTAAGGGCCACTCGCTTTTAAAACCCTCATTAATACCTTTAATTTGATATCCATATCGTACAAACACATTCTAGAGTCAACCCTGGCCCACCCTAATGGCGATATCTCGAAAAGGCGTGCACCTATAGACCTAATGCCCGCTCCCTCTTAAAATGCTCAGTAACACCTTTCGTTTGATACCCATATCGTAAAAACATTCTAGTCACCCCTGGCCCACCCTAATGGCGATATCTCGAAAAGGCGTCCACCTATAGACCTAATGTCCACTCCCTCTTAAAATGCTCAGTAACACCTTTCCTTTGATACCCATATCGTACAAACATTCTAGAGTCACCCCTGGCCCACCCTAATGGCGATATCTCGAAAAGGCGTCCACCTATAGACCTAATGCCCACTCCCTCTTAAAATGCTCAGTAACACCTTTCGTTTGATACCCATATCGTACAAACATTCTAGAGTCACCCTTGGTCAACCTTTATGGCGATATCTCGAAAAGGCGTCCACCTATAGAACTGAGGATTACTCCCTTTTAAAATACTCATTACCACCTTTCATTTGATACCCATATCGTACAAACACATTCTAGAGTCACCCTGGCCCACCCTAATGGCGATATCTCGAAAAGGCGCCCACCTATAGACCTAATGCCCACTTTCTCTTAAAATGCTCAGTAACACCTTTCGTTTGATACCCATATCGTACAAACATTCTAGAGTCACCCCTGGCCCACCCTAATGGCGATATCTCGAAAAGGCGTCCACCTATAGACCTAGTGCCCACTCCCTCTTAAAATGCTCAGTAACACCTTTGGTTTGATACCCATATCGTACAAACATTCTAGAGTCACCCTTGGTCCACCTTTATGGCGATATCTCGAAAAGGCGTCCACCTATAGAACTAAGGATTACTCCCTTTTAAAATATTCATTACCACCTTTCATTTGATACCCATATCGTACAAACACATTCCAGAGTCACCCCTGGCCCACCCTAATGGCGATATCTCGAAAAAGCGTCCACCTATGGACCTAATGCCCACTCCCTCTTAAAATGCTCAGTAACACCTTTCGTTTGATACCCATATCGTACAAACACATTCTAGAGTCACCCCTGGCCCACCCTAATGGCGACATTTCGAAAAGGCGTCCACCTATAGACCTAATGCCCACTCCCTCTTAAAACGCTCAGTAACACCTTTCATTTGATTCCCATATCGTACAACTAGAGACACCCCTGGTCCACCTTTATGGCGATATCTCGAAACGGCGTCCACCTAGGGAACTAAGGATCACTCCTTTTCAAAATACTCATTAACAGATTTCATTTGATACCCATATCGTACAAACATATTCTAGAGTCACCCCTGGTCCACCTTTATGGGGATTTCTCGAAAAGGCGTTCACCTATAGAACTAAAGCCCATTCCCTTTTAAAATACTCATTATCACCTTTCATTTGATACCAATATCGTACAAACACATTCTAGAGTCAGCCCTGGTCCACCTTTATGGCGATATCCCTAAATGGCGTCCATCCATAGAACTATGGCCTACTCTCTCTTAAAATACTCTTTAACACCTTCCATTTGATACACATGTCATACAACCACATTCCAGGGTTACCCTAGGTTCATTTTCCTACATGGTGATTTTCCTTATTTTGTCTCCATAGCTCTCAACTGAGTATGTAATGTTCGGTTACACCCGAACTTAGCCTTCCTTACTTGTTTTAAATATATTTATTTAATTTTTATTAATAATAATATTTTTGTCATAAATAAAGAATATTTACAACAAAAAAATTGTTATTAAAATTCAAAAGTTTAAGAAAAAATGCATAATAAGCATTTTCTCATACATTTCTCTTATTGAGAAATTATTCTTATTTAAAGATGTAATCTGCATATATACTTAAAACATTTCATAACAAGTTTGAGAATTACCTGTGGATATGTGAATGTAACTGAACGAAAAATAAGAGTTAAAAAAATAGAACAAAAAAAAATTGTTTTAAAAAATTCAGAGTTTGGCGGTGATCGAACTCGCGCAACATCATAGCCGCTGGGCCACTACAACTGCTTGATAGCTGGTGCCAAATGGTGTATTTAACATTGTAGTGCACACGAATTGTACCGTTTTTTTTTTCTTGGGCTTGATTTAAGAACATCGTTCTCATTAATAGAACATTTGTTCATATTTTAAGACCGGCCGTTCTTTTTCAAGAAAATGGTGTCAGTTCAAGAACAAGGTTGTTGTTTTAAGAACAGGTCGTTCGTTTTTCAAGAACAAAAAAGTAAGAACATGAAAAGCTTGTGTTGAGTCCGGTGGTGCTGGATTTTAGAACGGCGTTTTTCTCTGAGTGTACGCTCCGCTTAGCAATACAACTTTTCTTTATATTTATTAGATTGTTAAAATTAAAAAAAAAACTATTTAAACAAAAAATTCCGAAATGTTTCAACCAATATTACGACTGACGATCGCTCCGAGTCGTTTCGTCTACTGTCAGTTTTCGTATTATTATCGTCCAACTAATAGACGGTGAGGTCAATAATCGAGAATTGTGATTCAAAGATTTACGAATATTACCTGACGTATTTTGCGTGTGAGTGACTGTATTTGTGTTTCGTTTTATTTATATTTTTCTTTTTGGTTTTTTTAGCGATAAAAGCTAAAAGGTTAAGGCTCACCCTTGCGAATTGGCACGTGTGCCGTGGGATTGGGATGTGGTGGTAACAAAGATGTGGGAAACGACGTTATGGCGCCACCATAGCCAACGCTGGCAGTTGATACAGCGGTTACAGGTTGCCGTTGTTGTTGTTGTTGCCATTGTTGATTCTGTTGCTTCAAATTTGGATTGATAAACTGATGATGTGGATAAGTTTGCAATTGATTACGTTGTTGCTGTTGTTGTTGGTGTATTTTCATTTGATAACTATCGATTGGCATAATTTTTTGCCCAATTTGTTGTGGCGTATATATTTGTTGCGTTACTACTGATGGCTGTTGGTAGTTTGGTGTTGCTGTTTGCAATGGGAATGCGGATTGTTGTCTTTCCACCAATTGATAGCCATGTGTTTTATACAGATTATTTCTATTATTATTACTGGTGCTGGCAGTGATTCCATGATAGTAATGATCTCCTCCACCATGACGTGGTGGCGTGAAAAATTGCGCAGCTGGTGCTAATGTTGTTGTTGTCGTCGTCGTGGCTGTTGACATTGGTATCATGGCAGTGCGTGGTGGTGGGAAATTCGGCATTGGTGGATACTTAGCGACACCAGTTGGACCACCACGGCTGCTTGCAGTTGTCACTTGTTCGCCATGCTTATTTGGTGTTATATATTCCAGATTAATGAGTCCTGTATCCAATTCATTACCTAAACTAACATCATTGCCGCTGCTGCTGCTGCTATCAGGTAGCGTTAATGAAGGATTACCATCGAAATTTGTGGCGTTTATATAAATCAACTTGTGCTTTTGCTGTTGTTGTTGATGACGATGGTGATGTTGTCGCCGATGTGTTGTTGTTGTGGTAGTTGCTGCAGTTTGTGTTGGCAGTGCTGATGAAACATCATTCTCTTCAACCCCATCCTTCACATCCGTTTCCCAAATTCGCGTAAATATATCATCAGCTGAACTGGGCGTCAAATCGTGTATCGTTTCATATACCGAAAGTGTGGAAAGATGGTTCCCACCGTCACCGCCGTCACTGCCACCACCCGCTGTAGCTGTTACAACAAACGGTGAATAGGTTTGTGGATGCGTTGGCGCCTCTTTGACGTTACGTACATGAAGCGTATGATAGCTGGTGTGCAAATTGTTGCACTTATATTGGCCCTCGTGCACTTTGAGCGCATGACGCACGGACAGATGTGCTTCAATTTTATGTTTCTCACCTTGCGTGCGTGAAAAGTTGGAGTTTTAGAAAGAGTTTTTTTTTCTATTACTCTACGTTTTGTAATTTTTTTTTTACTTTTCAAATTAAAACAAAAATCACATACAAACTAACAGCAACATTCCGATAACCTGTCCATTTATCTGGGTACAGCTGGAGTGCGTCGCGTTATTGCGCTGATAAAGTGTAGCCATTTACAGCAGCGAACAGAAAAAAATCAGTGACATTTTTTCTTCATAAGCTTGAAACACAATGCTCTGACGCCGCGAAATAAACGCGACGAACATCGCCTTGTCAAAAATAGAATCCCCATAATTACATGAAGGTGAACACAATGAACGCCAAGAGCGAAATTTACGCGACGTCATTTTGCGACGATAGATTTATTTCTCTCGTCGCCGCCGGACGATGACAACAAACATCCCAAGGGTCGCTGTGTTTCAATTTTTTAAGTATAATTTTAAATTTTTAATTTAATTTCTTAACATTTTTTTTGTTTTGTTAATGTCTTAACATTTTGGGCGTGTTTTAGCAGTCAAGTGCTAAAGCAGAGAATTAAAAAAGTTTTAATTGTTTTCATCTTTATTTCTAAATAATGACCACTCTGAATAAACAGCGTCAATTTCGTCCGGCATTGTGTTTTAAGTAGACGAAATGTCTGGGCGTAATTTGAAAAATGTCATCGCCCGACGCGGCGTATATCGTCGTCGCTCGGCATTCTGTTTCAAGCAATATATTGCCAATTAAACTCTCCTTTTTTATTTCTTATTTTCTAAGAAAAAACTTTTACGAGTTTTGTAATTGAAACTGTGAAAGCCAGTACTAAAAACATTTTAGAAATAATTCGAAAATACAGAAAGTTTTACGGAACCTCCGAACTTTTTTAGAGTTCCCTGAATTTTATTGAGTATGCCCATCAATTTAGATATGTATTCCTTCATACAAAGTGTGAAACGTTTTTTTTTCTATACAGAAGAATATCTGAAACTTCCTTTGGAAAAAATCAATACGACTTCCAATTGTGATTGTGATTGTGCTGCAAAACTGCATACTCTAAAAAACTTATAGAACTTCAAAATTTTCTCGAAATTTCGAAAATGTTTTTGCGATTGTTTTGCATAGTTTCAGTTACAAAATTTATAGAAGTTTTTTTTAAAATACCGAAAATAAAACAGTAGAATTTATTTTATAAAAAATTATAAAAAAAAATCGCAACTGTTATTTTTCTGCACGTTGCTGTAAGTACTTACTAAAAACCTGAAAGCTATTGCCAGTACATCAGAATAAGGCTGAAGAAGCTTACTAACAAAAAACTTAGTTCACGTTTGTAAATTTGAGGACTGTTAATAAAAGTATACAAAATTGTAATACATGTATTTTTCAAAGTTTAAAAAAAGATCGCTTGTAACGGGTAAAATCAACATTATTGAAGTATGTGCCAGGTGAATCAAAAAATAACCAATCTTAGTCAACAAAAAATGTGGCTTAGTGTTGTTTTGGAATCCAATTAATATTGTTCGTTATAGCCTATTGGCCAGCCAGTTCCATCTAGCTGACATGTGAGGACATTGCGGGCACCCATTGTTGATTCGGTATAAATTTGATGTTTTATGTATGTATACTTTTTATGTATCTTGATTAACGAGACAGGCTCATATTGTTATAAAAAAATTTTCTTTTTGTTATTGATATTAGAGAAAAATTAGAAAATTTGCACACAGCGATGGTTATTAGGGCATGTTTCTGACTTTCACTTCTTCATCGGATAGCTTTTCGGGTGCTGGTTTTGAACTCGAAATCACCTGCATTCATACTGGGGTTAAGGCAAACGCCCCTATCCACTCAGCCATTTGAATGCTGCTTGGCGCGCTCTCTAATAGGTGGATGAATGGATAGAGGCATCTGCAATAACACCCGTATGGATGCAGGTGATCTCGAGTTGAAAACTCAGCACCCGAGAAGCTAGCAGATGAAGAATTAAAAGTCAGAAAGATGTATCTATGTAGTAACCATCGTGGTGTGCAGATTTTGTAGCATATATTTTAATGGCTTTAATAAAGTAAATAAATTTTGGGCAGGTGCACAATTTAATTTTGTTCCCCAGTTAGATTTTTTCAAATGGATTAATAAACGAAACGAATTGATCAAGTTAAGAGCGTAGAAAAGCCTTTATAAAAGCTTTTGCAAGCGAGTGAAGATGATGACAAATGTTGAACAAATCGATGTTGCTCATCGCTTACTTCGGTATACTATTATTTCCTTGGAGTAAACCGATTTTTGCTGTTTAAATTTTTTCAAACTCTTATTAAGCTATGCCAAGGTTTATCGATAGGTAAAGAACTTTTTTCGTTCTTTGTGTGTTTTATCGCTTCAGTATATTGAACTTCCGATAAATTGTTATCTTTTATTCATAGCTACCGATAATTTTCCTACATTTAAGTTCTTGCTTAAAGTAATATGGGGATCCGTGTAGCTCTTATAAATCAATGTCGCCAAAATATTCTCGAAAGGCTTTAAAAGGCCACACATACAGCAGCGAACAGAAAAATTGCTGTGAAAATTTTTAGTAAACTTCAGCAATTAAATTATTCTTTTTCTATTCGTGATATTTTAAGAAAAAAACTGTGACTAAAACTATGTAACCCCAGACTCAAAACTTATTCAATTGGGAAAAATTTAAACAACGAGACATCAGGACGGACAAGGTGACAGCTCTTTCGATTATACCTTGCTAATCTTTTCAAATACTTTTTTTCTGGCAATGGGATTCGACCCCACATTCCTGCGATGGTTGAACTGTCAAAAACAATTTCACCCAAGCCATGTCTTTGTTGTTGTACAACTTTTTCTAATTGCCTTCTTTTGTATAGTTTTATTCTTTGGACAGTACATATGTACTTTTGTATGTTTGCTAGTACCAAAGCTACGCTTTGTTATTGGCAAGTTCATTTTATGAACTGGGTTTAATTTGTTCTACTTATAAAAACACAACGAATCAAACAATGCATGTTATTTTTATTAGTACAAACCGACACAAAACGTTTACCGGAAAATGTTAAAAATCAAAAAAAAAAGATAGCTTAGGAAAATTTAAGTTTTTTATTTGGATCTTTTTGAATATTTTTAAGTATGCAGTTTTATACTGCAAAATAAATTTTAGTCTGACAAAGTACAATTTATAGGTCCCTCATAATTCGCATTGATTTTTGACATTTTTTTCGTAGTGTCTGTCGTTTTGATTTTCCGCCATACAATCTGTGCAATTTTTTTATATGGGAAAATTTTGAGAGACCTTAAAATTGTACTTTGTTGGACTTAAATTGACTGAGCTATAAAACTGCAGACTCAAAAAAAAATTAGAAAACTCCAAATAAAAAGTTTGATTTTTTCGTAAATTTTTTTCGAGTTTTTGCATTTTTCAGAAAACGTTTTGAGTTTAGTTTGTACAGTTTTAGTTACAGACTTCATAGAAGTTTTTTCTTAAAACATCAATTTATCTTCCTTAATGTGATAAAAATTGCCACTTCAATTTTTCCGTTCGCTGCTGGTAAAATCAACCGGGTTTTGGGTGAATTCTGCCGGAATTTCTGTCAATTTTTATATATTGAAAATGTTAGCCACATGACTGTTTAGAAAAAAATAAATTCAGAAGTATTTTACTTAATTTAATTGAAGAAACTTTTTTCAAAGATTTTGATTGACTTTTTCCAGTGCTTGAACCCAGGTTGTTCGATGTGGTAGGCGTAGTACCACGGTGGCCGCCTAGCTCTGATATGTGAACTAACAACTATTAGTGTCACTCTACGAATACCACTGAAAACTGTTAAAATAATAGATTTTCCTCAAAATTAGAATAACAGTGGCTGTTGATATGACAGAGATTTCTATTGCACGAGATTCATAAGAACAAAGTAGTAAGCGCCGTAAACGTAAGTTTCTCTTTAAACTTACTTGGCAGTTGTTCGCTGTTTAAATGACCAATGAAATCAGTTCTTTTAACAGAAAAATCAGCTAGATTGATTGAGAATCTGCAATTTTTACAGAATATTGTTAACTAGAGACCAGCAATGCTTCTTCTGTTGAAATAACTAAACAAATATAATTTCTGGTCAAAAACTCAGTTGAATAACCGTAATGCAATCAATTTTACTGAACATCTGCTATTGCAAGAATAACAAACCTAATTTGTTGATTTTACTAGCTTCATTATCGGTGTAAGAGCTTCATGGATCCCTATCAGTTGAAATCGATCCACTTTCGAAAATATTATGGAGATGAACCTTCAATTCTATGCATTCTACATAAAATAAGTTAAAACGCTGCACGATTGAAGGATCTAATTGTAAGCATGACCACTCTTCTCTATATCCTGTATAGCAAATGATTAACCCTGTTCCGTGGAAACTACAACTTTTTCAAATGTACTTTAGAAACCATTAATTGTTGTTCAGAAACTGTAAAATGTACTTAAGAATAATCATATGTAATACAGAAGAGATAAAATTGGGCTTCAGAATAGTCGAATGAACTTAAGAAGAGGTACAATGTACTTCCGAATAGTCAAGTGTATTTCAGAATAGTCAATTTAAATTTAGAAATCGTAAATTGTAATTTAGAATAGTAAGTAGTAGTTCAGAAACTGTAAATCGTACTTAAGAAACCACTTATTGTGCTTCAGTTGCACTTCAAAAGTCTTATATTGTACTTCAGAATCAGAAAATTCAGAAGTCACACCCTACAGTATTGTAGCGTTTTCGACTACCACACCGAAGGGCCTGGGTTCAAGTCCAAATTATAATAATTGCTATGAACTCACAAATTACAGCCGAATGATGTTTAATGGGAACATTTACTTCTACTTAAAAAACGATATAGATTTGAACATGTAATTTTAGTGCAAAAAGTTTCCTTTATCAGCATAGAGTGGTCGGCAAGCTGTGTGATCATGCCGAGAAACACATTTTGAAGTACAATTTATGGTTTCTAAAGGTCAATTGCCTATTCCGAAGTACATGTCAAGTTTTCTGGAGTACTATTGTTTATTCTGAAATATATTTTACAGCTTCTGAAATACAATTTACTATTTTGAAGCTCAATTTCTCGTGTCTGAAGTAAAATTTACTACTCTGCAACCTTGAATATTCTGAAAAATATTTCTGAAGTACAGTTATTTAGTTTGAAATTAATATTACGGCTTCTGAAATACAAGTGATTGTTCTGATGTAGAATTAGCATTTTGTGAAATACACCTTGAAAAGGTGTAGTACCAAAAGATTTTAATATTTGATTAACTCAACAAAAGTTATTTGTATATTTTTTGATTCACCTTTCTGGCATTTTCGCTTTGAATAAGTCATAACAAAGCGAAAAAAAAAATGTTTGAGTTTTTCGCTAATGAGCATAAGTAGAGCTAATTACGAATGGTAGTACCTTGTGCCCATCTATACTTGAAGAAATTTAGTTGCTTTTAGTTATTTTTTAATAATATTTTTATTTTTCTCTTTTTTGACAAGCACTGCGCTTTTTGTGCTACAACTACATAGATATGAGAGACTCGAACTATTTACTAATTTTTGTATGAAAAAAAAGCATTCTAAACTCTTTTGTTGTTCTAAAAAATTAAAAAAAAAGCCAAGAAAAAAACACCCACTGCTTGGAGATATACTCACCCTCAATGGCACTCTCCGACAGCGTGTATGAGTGCTCATCGCGTCCATGTCGCAAATTGTGTCGCGTTATTGGCTCATCATCTTTTAGCCAAAATATGGGTTCGGCCAAGGGAACTATGCATGTGATTGAGAATGGCTCGCCAATATTAACATTTGAATCGCCATAATAAATTGCTGTCTCATAGCCAAAATCTGGCAAATCTGTGTTGACAATTTACGCAAATAAATGCACATATAAATTTTTTTTTTTTTGATTTGTTTTAGTTAGGTTTTTTTTTTTTAGATTTTGCATTCATTGTGCATAATGGGTAGCAGACGATGTTCGTGTTGTTGTTGTCATGTGATATATTAAGCGCAAAAATGTTTGCGTATATCGCCATTTAAAAATTTCCAATTATTATTATATTTTTTTTCGTATCATCATTTCATTATATTTCGTTTCATTTCATTTCGTTTCGTTTCATAATCCACAACAAATGTTTGCATGAACAATTCGCAATTTTAACACAGATTTCAGTACATATATATATACATATATAATTGTACATATATTCTATTTGTAATTCAATTCAATTTGTCGAGCTAATTATACGTTTTTGCAGAAGGTTGAAAACAGAGGAAATACATAATTAAAAAATAAAAAAAAAATTTTACTAAAAAAAAATTTCTTTCACAAATAAAATGTAATAAAATAAAATTTGGATTTGAAAAAAGGCGAACTTAAAAAAAAAAAAAAAGAGACACAGCAGGTACAATTAGAACTAAACAAGAAGGGGGAAAACACGCCACTACTTTTACACGGGTATTTCAATTTTAGAAAATTGCATCAAAGAAAAAAGTGGTATAATTAAGTGGTAATTAAAGTAATTTCGAAATTGTAAAACAAATACATCATGGAGGTATGCGTGTGTTGTAAACAAATCGTGTATACATAATAGTAATTAATAAAAATGTAAATATACATACATAAAGGTGGGTAAGATACACTCACGGAAAAAAGTATCGACACAAAGACTTTTTGCAGTTTTCACCCATATTTGCTTAAAAAAAATAATTTCGATATTTTTTTATAATAAACTGCACAAATATATAATAAAATCAATATAAACTTAAATTCAAGATCTTAAACGAAAACTCGGAACACGATCAGGAGATTAACACTTGATTATACTAAAATTCAATGAGCTGCGAAACTGCATACTCAGAACAATTTTAAAAATACTTAGTGACAACAAGACAAAACGAATTTACTAAATATTTGCGTTTCGAGTTAGAATTTTTGAGCATTTTGCATATAATCTGAAACTTAAGTTAATATTGATTTTATTACAATTTTGTACGTGATTTCATCAAACCAGGTGAAAAGTGGTGCAATACTTTTGTCCGTGAGTGCATGCACGTGATGATGAAATTAATGCCTAACAAAATAACGAAAACGTAGTAGAACTGAAGCCTCAAATATGTTTGTGTACAGCTAATCATAAAAAATAGGAGCACGCAATTATTCCATTAAGTCAGTTTATCATAAAATTTTCTTTTCTATATTTCTATGTTAGTCGAAGAATTTAGCAAATTTTGCAAGAACCCAAAATGTTGAAGATTCGTGATACAAAAAAATTAATGAAAAATATTTTAAACAATAAAATTTAGAAAACACTCAACCATTTAGAAAAATCCATGGCTCAACTAGTATATGGTTGGCTCATCTCAACAGCTGATTTTTTTTATTTCACTGGAATAGAGATTGTCAAAAGGAGATGGCAAACGCAAAATGCAACCAACACATTGGCATTATTTTCTTACAACGGCCTCCGTGGTGTGATGGTAGCGTGCTCCGCCTATCACACCGTATGCCCTGGGTTCAACTCCCGGGCAAAGCAACATCAAAATTTTGGAAATAAGATTTTTCAATTAGAAGAAAATTTTTCTAAGCGGGGTCGCCCCTCGGCAGTGTCTGGCAAGCGCTCCGATTGTATTTCTGCCATGAAAAGCTCTCAGTGAAAACTCATCTGCCTTGCAGATGCCGTTCGGAGTCGGCATAAAACATGTAGGTCCCGTCCGGCCAATTTGTAGGGAAAAATCGAGAGGAGCACGACGCAAATTGGAAGAGAAGCTCGGCCTTAGATCTCTTCGGAGGTTATCGCGCCTTACATTTATTTTTATTTTTTACATACAAATTGCAGAGTTTAATGTTTTCATTCCATTCCATTCGCCTAACACCAACACGCAGATTTTGATAATCTGAACAAAGGTATGTTGTCGATGTAGAGATGAGCCAACAGTATAGTTGAACCATGGAAAAAATTTAGGAATTATAAAAGAACTAAAAAAGGGGAAAAAAAATTACAAAAAAAGGATTTGACAATAAAATTCAAACATTTCGAATACAAAAAAGAAATACAAGTAAAAAAATAATTTAAATAAAAAATCTTAAAAAAAAAAATTTTATTACAAGAAAAGTAAAAATTAAAGTTAAAGTTAAAGTAAAGGTCATAAAAAAGTACGGAAATACAGAAAATAGACACAAAGTTTTAAAAACTAGATTTTAAATATTATCTACTTATTTATAAAATTTTACGTCCAAAAAAGAAAAAAAAATTAAAGATAAAATTGGAAAGGAATTAAAAATTAAAAGAGGCTACAATTTAAAATATAATACTTGAAAAAATTTTATTTGAAAAGATATTAAATGTAGAAATCTTAATTTAGAAAAATGCGAATTTAAAATTCAAAATGAAAAATTTAGAGCAATATCAGAAGTGTAAAACGAAATAAAAAATTTTAAAAAATTATAAAATTTAGAACAAAATTAAAACGTTGGAACAAAGTCAATAATTTAGAATGGAATCGAATTAAGAATTTAGATCATATACATAATTAAGAACAAAATCAAAATTTATAACAAATTAGAAATTTATAACAAATTAAAAATTTATAACAAAGTAAAAACTTAGAGCAAAAGCAAAAACAAAAAAACTTTTTTAATTTCATAAACTAAAATTTTGAAAAAATCTAAATATTTGTAGAAATTTAGATTAAGAACACCAAAACCTTAGAAAAAAAATTTGCGCATTTTTAAAAATTTGGAAAAAAGCAATAGTTAAGAAAAAAAATTAGATTTTAGAAATTTCACTAACTAAAAAACTTTGTAAAAAAAAATTTTAAGTTAGAAAATAAATTTAAAATTGTAAAAGCCAAAATGGGTATTTTTCCATACATTATTAAATATTAATGTACATTTCGATAAGACCCTGAAAATTTATAAAAATTATAGAACAGTAAACATTTTTAAATTAATATACAAATACTAAATCTCAAATAAACTAATTCGTAATATGTGGAAGAAATACAATATTCATTTCGTACAGCCAGCAACAATCTTGGGAAAGCTAAAATTAAAAAGCTGGAAGTCAAAAAAAGAAAAATAGAAAAATGTAAAAAAAATAATATAAAAAAAAACATATTAGTTAAAATTAATTAAATTAAGCTTTTTTATTTTAATTTCAAGCTTAGTGTATTTTATTCTTAAATTTTTTCCTTTGATGGAATAATTCTCGTTTTTATTTTTAATTTTTTTATATATTCTTTTTGTACTTTTTTAACTCTTTTTATTTATTTTTTTAGTTTTCTTTATTTATTAAAAAAAAACAAAAAGCAAGCATTAATCTAATTTATTCAAAAGCTTGGGAAAAGTTCATAACGTAGATTAATAAATTAAACAAAGTTTTCAAAACACTAACCATTTATAGAAATCACAAAGTTGAAAAAAAACTGTAAAAACAAGTTTGGAAACATAAGAGAATATTGAAACAAACTAAAATATTGACATTTTGAGAATTTACAAATTTCTTTTAAGAAAAATTTTTTTTAATTTTCCATTTTTTTGTTCATTTAAAATTTTTTTTTGCGCAATAAATTTTTATTTTCCTTTTTTCATTTTCTCTTTTTTTCAAAATTTGTCTGTGTTTTCCGTTTAGTGAATTTTGTATTTAACTTTCTTTTTATTAAAATCTTAAATGTTGTTACTTCAATTTTCCCTATGCATAATTTTTTTAATTTTCCATTTTTTTTTTTAATTTTATTTTCCTTTTTTTATTTTCTCAGTTTTTGTTCAAAATTTGTGTTTCCGTTTAGTGAATTTTGTATTTAAATTTTTTTTATTAAAATCTTAAATTTTGTTACTTCAATTTTAAGAAGTTTTTATTTAGCTTTTTTTAACTGGGGTAAAATAAAAGTTTCTTAACAAATAATACGTTTAAATACAAGGTGCTACTATTTTTTTGTTTGCTGCTGTGCATGCATCCCTTTTTAGATTTCAGCACCAAGTTGAATGTGTTTTTAGAATTATTTTTGTGTGCAAAACAAATTTGAAAAAAAAATCAATGTAATGAAATGTATAAATATATGGAAAATGGGAGTTAACTTAAATAAAAATTAAAACAGTTTCAAATATTATTTAACGAGTCGACGTAATAAAAAAAATCACTACAAAAAAATACAAAATAGAGTCGATGAAAACAAAATTACTTAAATACTTTGATTTTATAATGTGTAAGCAAATACATAAACATGTACAATGTTCGAGAGTAACTTAACATTAAAATTAATAATATAACTGGGTACAGTATATGAATAGATATGACTTAACTAAAGTGACAGTTTATCTAATGAAAACATCTATATGATGTCACACATGAAGAATGCGAAAATAATACGAATAGATATGTATATTAGACTGGGTCGATTTATTAACCGATATCGCGCCATCGATTTTTCGATAGGATTTGGCTCAGGAAAAAAAGTTCCACTACGCATACCCAAAAAAATAAATTTCGAGCCTGCGAAATTTCATTTTTTTTTTACTTTTTTTCGACTTTGATTTTGAAGGTTTTTTTCATGGCCTACTAAACAAATTTTCATTTGATTGTAAAATTTTCATGTATACCCTGTCCGACCCAAAAAAATGTCTGCTAAAAACATTGGCCATAACAGTTTTTTGAAAAAAAAAAAAAATATTTTAACATTTTTAGCGGACATTTTTTGGTCGGACAGGGTATACATATAAACATTTTTTTAGTAGGTCATGAAAAAAACCTTAAAAATCAAAGTCGAAAATAAGTAAAAAAAATGAAATTTCGCAGGCTCGAAAATTATTTTTTTGGGTATACGTAGTGGAACTTTTTTCCTGAGTCCAAATCCTATCGAAAAATCGATGGCGCGATATCGGTTAACTTTCGTCCATACAAATCGGCCCACCCTAATGTATATGTAATATGAAGTTCCACCACAGCACACATTTATTTCATGCACTAGAACTGTAGATTAAAAATTGATTGTCGTATCAGTCAAGTAGCCTTTCATAAAAAAATTATATATATATAGCACCACAAAATAGAGGAAACACCAATGGATGAAAGAAGTCAGAAGCAATTCTGCGAGTAGAGGGGTAACCAATACGTAAAGAGTTCTATCTATACAACTGCTCTTTATGTAAGTGTTACCGATAAGCCACGGTTAAACGGAAAAAGCAATTCGGTTTATCATGGATAACAACCGATATTCAAGAACAAAAAAGGGCTTACTCAGTGAGACATGTTTGTTTTTGAATTTTTTCGGTCCTTCAGTGATCCGGGTTTTTTTTCAAATGGATTTCCACTATCACTGAGATCGTTTGTTGTGATTTATTGACTCAAGTTTTTTTAAAACTGTTATTTTGCGATCGGAATAAGTTTCGGGAATCGAAAATTACTCATCTGCTCAGCTACAATTAACATAATGTAAACTCAGCATTGTGTTATTATGAGGGTCTGCAAATCGATCGTATATTTTTGTGTTCAGCAGGTACTATTTCCAGGGCCAATTTAAGATAATTTCTGAAATGTTAGGCGATATTTTTGGATCATATCAAGACATCTTTTTAGTAATGTTGGGATCATTCCGGGAGTATTTTGAGATCACGTCGGTGTTTGCTTAGGAAATATTTCGAGATGAATTTGGGAATGTATTAGGAACGTTTCAGGGATATATGTACGACTATTTCGCCATAATTTCGGGACTATTTTAAGTATGACATTCGTTTAAAGCAACTCTGTAAACTAGCTCATACAAATGTACGTCTTAACACAAATTTATTTATATTTTTCTGGTATTTGGTTGTTCTCGTTGACTGATCGCTTTGTTTTGCTTGCAAAACGGTCGCTCTCTGTGAGAAACCGAAACCAGCAGTAACAGTGTTTAACAGTTATTTAAATAGTGTTCATTTAATAACTGTTTTAATATCGGTTTTGAGAACGGGTGTTTCTCGGCCCTGCCAAATAGTACATTCTAAGTTATCCTATTCAGGAAGAAGACTAACACATAAAAAAACGTTCGGAATGAGCTCCACTTCGACGCAAATAGTGAAATGTGCTAGTCTCCCAACTAAACTGAGATTTCCTAGTCTGCGTAGGTACATAGCGCTGATATACACATATTTTTTAGGTAATTCAAGGGCATGAAAAAATAGATTTCTTTCAATAAAATAACATATTTTGTCTTAAATTTGTTTAACTTAAAACAAAATTAAGTTTCAAACAAATAAACTTAACGTGAAAAAACAACATAAACACTGTAAGTTTAAATTAAACAATTTAGGCAAATCACAGCGGCTACTTAAAATCTAGGGCATATTTAGTTGAGAAAGTTATCGCGAAGAAATCACGGCATAAACAGAAAAGGAAACAGAGAGGAACGTGATCGAAAAAAAGTGATGAAAGATGTAATTGGAAACAAGAAAATTTCATTTAACTAATAAATATAAATGTGCTTGTTCAATTTTGATGTTCTAGACAGGGTATAAGTTTATATTATTTTGGAATGAGTTTCTGCCTAACTTTGTCTATACCCGTCGATTCAATACCTGAAATAATGGATGCTTTCACCTCTCTGAAGTTGGCAAGACAACCTTTACGTGGAAAAAAATTACCTATTGGGAAAATTGCCGTGAATTTGCCGTAATTTATCCGTGAAACAAAAAAATTTGCCGTGACCATATTTTAGAAAACACAGAAAATACATCAGAAAATACAATCAGAAAACCCCCTTAGAGGCCAGCTAGAAAAATAATTCTTGCACACAAATTTGCCGTAAATTTGCCGTAGACAAGTGGCATATTATATAATTTAGAAAAAATAAAATTTAACTTTTTTTTATGGTGCACCGCCAACTTCACGTGAAGTTAGCGTGCCACTTTTCGAAAACCACCTTAGACACCAGTTAGGAAAATAATTCTTGACGTTGAATTTGCCGTAAATTTGCCGTGAATTATGCGTGAAACAAAAAAATTTGCCGCGGCCATGTTTTAGAAAATACAGGGTGGCACGCCAACTTCACGTGAAGTTAGCGTGCCACCCTCAGAAAACCCCCTTAGAGGCCAGCTAGGAAAACAATTCTTGCACACGAATTTGCCGTAAATTTGCCGTAGATAAGTGGCATATTTTATAAATACGAAAAAAAAAATTTCAAATTTTTTTATGGTGCACCGCCCACTTCACGTGAAGTTAGCGTGCCACCCTCAGAAAACCACCTGAGAGGCCAGCTAAGAAAATAATTCTTGCACACGAATTTGCCGTAGATAAGTGGCATATTTTATAAATTCGAAAAAAAAAATTTAAAATTTTTTTTATGGTGCACCGCCAACTTCACGTGAAGTTAGCGTGCCACCCTAAGAAAACCACCTTAGAGGCCAGCTAGGAAAATAATTCTTGCACACGAATTTGCCGTAGATAAGTGGCATATTTTATAAATTCAAAAAAAAAAATTTCAAATTTTTTTTATGGTGCACCACCAACTTCACGTGGAGTTAGCGTGCCACCCTCAGAAAACCACCTTAGAGCCAGCTAGGAAAATAATTCTTTTTTAATATAATATAATATATAATAATTTTTAAATTTTTTTTTTTTCGAATTTATAAAATATGCCACTTATCTACGGAAAATTTACGGCAAATTCGTGTGCAAGAATTATTTTCCTAGCTGGCCACTAAGGTGGTTTTCTGAGGGTGGCACGCTAACTTCACGTGAAGTTGGCGGTGCACCATAAAAAAAAATTTGAATTTTCTTTTTCGAATTTATAAAATATGCCACTTATCTACGGCAAATTTACGGCAAATTCGTGTGCAAGAATTATTTTCCTAGCAGGCCTCTAAGGTGGTTTTCTGAGGGTGGCACGCTAACTTCACGTGAAGTTGGCGGTGCACCATAAAAAAAATTTGAAATTTTTTTTTTTCGAATTTATGAAATATGCCACTTATCTACGGCAAATTTACCGCAAATTCGTGTGCAAGAATTGTTTTCCTAGCTGGCTTCTAAGGTGGTTTTCTGAGGGTGGCACGCTAACTTCACGTGAAGTTGGCGGTGCACCATAAAAAAAATTGAAAATTTTATTTTTCGAAGTTATAAAATATGCCACTTATCTACGGCAAATTTACGGCAAATTCGTGTGCAAGAATTATTTTTCTAGCTGGCCTCTAAGGTGGTTTTCTGAGGGTGGCACGCTAACTTCACGTGAAGTTGGCGGTGCACCATAAAAAAAATTTTAAAATATTTTTTTTTTCGAATTTATAAAATATGCCACTTATCTACGGCAAATTTACGGCAAATTCGTGTGCAAGAATTATTTTTCTAGCTGGCCTCTAAGGTGGTTTTCTGAGGGTGGCACGCTAACTTCACGTGAAGTTGGCGTGCCACCCTGTATTTTCTAAAACATGGCCGCGGCAAATTTTTTTGTTTCACAGATAATTCACGGCAAATTTACGGCAAATTCACGTGCAAGAATTATTTTCCTAACTGGTGTCTAAGGTGGTTTTCGAAAAGTGGCACGCTAACTTCACGTGAAGTTGGCGGTGCACCATAAAAAAAAAGTTAAATTTTATTTTTTCGAAATTATATAATATGTCACTTATCTACGGCAAATTTACGGCAAATTCGTGTGCAAGAATTATTTTCCTAGCAGGCCTCTAAGGTGGTTTTCTGAGGGTGGCACGCTAACTTCACGTGAAGTTGGCGGTGCACCATAAAAAACATTGAACATTTTTTTTTTCGAAGTTATAAAATATGCCACTTATCTACGGCAAATTCGTGTGCAAGAATTATTTTCCTAGCAGGCCTCTAAGGTGGTTTTCTGAGGGTGGCACGCTAACTTCACGTGAAGTTGGCGTGCCACCCTGTATTTTCTAAAATATGGCCACGGCAAATTTTTTTGTTTCACGGATAAATTACGGCAAATTCACGGCAATTTCCCCAATAGGTAATTTTTTTCTACGTAAAAGTTGTCTTGCCAACTTCAGAGAGGTGATGCTTTCTTTTTGGAATCATTTCGACAATGTCCCCAATCTAGGGAAGATTTAGAGACTATTTTCGGGGATATCGCCGAATAATTTTGTAATCCTCTTGGAAACCCCGCAGCGGATCAGGGGGCTTAGAACATGCCCGCGGCAGGCATACCTGTCGTAAGAGGCGAATAAAATATAAAAAGGGGATGTGTAGCGCAACCCTTTCAAGGTGTTGCTAGCGCAAAACATAGCTTCTCCAACCCAATTGTCATCTCACCTACCCGTGGCGAATCCTGTTACTTTAACAGCCGAGGCTCTGGCCTCACCAAGTTCCTCACGGATCTCGGGGTGGGAGGGCGGTATGGCCTTTAAGGTTTCATGTGGTCATACTAAACCGTTCCCGAGATGCTCGAGCTGGTGCCTTAGTGGTGCTTGTTACCGGAACGTACCGGATCTGCATCCGGCAAAGGACCATCTACATCGATAGTACTCCCCAAGGAATTCGGGGAGTGTCCTTATCGCTACAACAACAACAAGAAATATTTAGAGACTAACTCTGGGACTATCGCCGTCAAATTTTTGAAATATTTTTCGGGATAAGTTTTGGTTAGTTTTGGGACTGATTCGGAATCAATACATCACTATCTTCGGGTTGATTTAGGACTATTTTGAGAATGCTCTCGGGGTAGCTTTTGGAATAATTTTGAAACTACTTTCAAACCATTTCGAGGCTTTTTTCAGAACATTTGCGAACTATCTCGGGAATATTCGGGGACTGTTCTCATTTTCCTTCACGTGAATTTTGCGATACTCTTTTAACATTCAGATTGTTTAGGACTAACTTTGAATCGTTTCGGAACTTCGAATCATGTTCGAATTATTTTCGGAATTATTTCGGTTCCGTTTGGAACTGTTTCGGCATAAACTCGGGATTATCTTTTAATCAGTTCGGAATTATACAAAGATTGTTTTCGAGATCATTTTTAGTATCAGTGCTGGATTCCTTTAAGGTTCATTTCAGTGATTTTTTGCAATCAGAGGAAATCATACCAAAGAATACCAACTAATTAAAACCAACCACAAACGTTATAGAAACCTGAAGATGGCACAACGAAAAGCACCAGCCCTGTCGGAGTGTTATGCAATATAATTAGAAAGAGATCAAGATAGAGTTAGGTTCAGATTACAAATGTTCCGTGCACAAAATAAGTCAAGCACATTTCTATTGAGTTGAGTCACTGTGATAAGTACAAACAGATCTACGTGGACCGTAATCAATCGACTTGGTATATAGAGCTAATTAAGTCATTAAGTAAATGTTAAATCGTTTCTTTCTATAATGGCTCAATAAGCTTTTGTATTTTATTAGAATATTATTTTTCTCTCATCATGTGAATGTTATTATTGCATTGTACTTGCTTGCTTTAGAAAGTAATTGTTCATTGAATGTTGCAACTTTTCAATTACTTAACCGAAAGAAATAAGGCTAGTCAAATCACAAATTCAGGTTTTTTGTTCTTGAATTAACGAAATTTCGGCCAAACTGATTGCAATCGGGTTAGCTCAACAGTTTTTTTATTGTCAAGAAAACAAAGTTGTTTAGTCATTTCAACAGAAGAAAAACTATAGGTTTCAAGTTAATAATTTCTGTAAAAATTACGGATTTTCAAGCAATCTAACTGATTTTTGCGTTAAAAGAACTGATTTCACTAGTTATTTCAACAGCGGAGAACTGTCACTATTACGCAAATGCATCAAACTTATGCTCACGGCGCTTATTTCTTTGTTCTTTTGACTATCGTGCTACATAAATTTCTGTCATATCAATAGCCACTGTTATTCCAAAGTTGACGGAAATCTGTTATTTTAACAGTTTCCAGAAATATCGGTAGAGTTGACCCGTAATTCGGTTTATTTTACCAGCTTTTTTCTTTCAGTGCGCGTATAACTATTTAGATATGTGTAATGGGTCGATTTGTATGGACGGAAGTTAACCGATATCGCGCCATCGATTTTTCGATAGGATTTGGCCTCAGGCAAAAAAAGTTCCACTACGCATACCCACAAAAAAAAATTTTCGAGCCTGCGAAATTTCATTTTTTTTTTACTTTTTTCGACTATGATTTTTAAGGTTTTTTTCATGACCTACTAAAAAAATTTTCATATGTATACCCTGTCCGACCCAAAAATGTCCGCTGAAAACGTTGTCGATAACAGTTTTTTGAAAAAAAAAAAAATTCTTTTTTTCTGTTATCGACAACGTTTTTAGCGGACATTTTTGGGTCGGACCGGCTATACATGAAAATTTTACAACCACATGAAACATTTTTTTTAATAGGTCATGAAAAAAACCTTAAAAATCAAAGTCGAAAAAAAGTCAAAAAAATGAAATTTCGCAGGCTCGAAAATAATTTTTTTGGGCATGCGTAGTGGAACTTTTTTTCCTGAGCCGAAATCCTATCGAAAAATCGATGGCGCGATATTGGTTAATAAATCGACCCAGTCTAATGTGTATGTATGTAATCTTAGCAAACGAAATTAAAATAAATATCTTTGATGGGCATGAGTGCACATGTACCCTGTAGGAAATTCAGACAAATATTTAAATACTTTGCACAGTTTATCATCTATGAATTTTTGTAAGTATTTTTAGTAAACTAAAGATAAGGTTCAGCAAACCAACAAACTACGCTCTTGCTCCGTTGAATATTTTTTCCACCAGAAAGAGTCATCATATTCTCTTAAGCAGAGACTGCACAATAAAAGCAGCAGACCAGGACTTTTCTATAGAAAAGCTGTGCCTCAACAAAAAAGTTATCTTCTTTGTCTCTGCAGAAGCGAAAGCCTCGGCCGAAAATTTGGAAGCCTTAACCGAAAAAAAAAATTTAAGTTACTATCGCTTATCCATTTGTACGTCTATCCGTCAGCCTCTTCCTCCGAAGGCTCACTGTCACATTTTGCAATAACTTTCCTTTAAATAACGGTATTGAAATTAAATTTGACATACATACTTCTTCATTCTAGCACGAGTAAAACTTCTTAAAAGGCTCAAAGAAGCTTCGTAAGGATTGGCAGCAGAAAAGAAGAGATCCCCAAAAGTTCCGAAAATAGTCCGCGGAAGGTTGACACTATCTACTTTTTCACAATCCTTAGACCTCAATATATATGACCTAGGCACCAAACACTATTGGGTTGTCTCAAGTAGACTCAAATCTGAGAAAAAATTGTAAAGGGGTTAGTATCTAAAAAAATGTTTATATGGTAGAAATAAATTTATATTGAGTTTTGATGAAGTCAGTTTATCAATGAGGAGTTTTTCAGAGTGAAGTTTAACTTGAAATAACGGCCGAGCGTTCCAAAGATTGAGAAAGTTTTTTAGTCTACGAACGTTACAAAAAAGATCTATTTCCTACAGGGTTATATACATCGAATGATATAATACGAAATTCTTTAGTTCCTTGCTGCTAATATATTATATTTATAATATGTGTGCGGTTATCTTGTTGTTCATAACTTAAATTTTTTATTTTTTATTCTTCACAAATAAATTGGTCGCATTCTCTGGTGCTGCTTTTTACTTAATAAAATGCATAGCATATTCATAACTTTCTGACAATTAATAAAAGAAAGAACAAGTACGGAAGGCTAAGTTCGGGTGTAACCGAACATTACATACTCAGCTGAGAGCTATGGAGACAAAATACGGGAAAATCACCATGTAGGAAAATGAACCTAGGGTAACCCTGGAATGTGTTTGTATGACAAGTGTATCAAATGGAAGGTATTAAAGAGTATTTTAAGAGGGAGTAGGCCATAGTTCTATGGATGGACGCCATTTAGGGATATCGCCATAAATGTGGACAAGCGTGACTCTAGAATTTGTTTGTACGATATGGGTATGAAATGAAAGGTGTTAATGAGTATTTTAAAAGGGCGTGGGCCTTATTTCTATAGGTGGACGCCTTTTCGAGATATTGCCATAAAGTTGGATCAGCGTGACTCTAGAATTTGCTTGTACGACATGGGTATCAAACGAAAGGTGTTAATGAGTATTAAAAGGGAGTGGGCCTTAGTGCTATAGGTGGACGCCTTTTCGAGATATCGCCATAAAGGTGGGCCAGGGGTGACTCTAGAATTTGTTTGTACGATACGGGTATCAAATGAAAGGTATTAATGAGGGTTTTAAAAGGGAGTGGTGGTAGTTGTATATGTGAAGGCGTTTTCGAGATACTGACCAAAATGTGGACCGGACCCAGAACATCATCTGTCGGGTACCGCGAATTTATTTATATATGTAATACCACGAACAGTATTCCTGCCAAGATTCCAAGGGCTTTTGATTTCGCCCTGCAGAATTTTTTCATTTTTTTCTACTTAATATGGTAGGTGTCACACCCATTTGCAAAGTTTTTTTCTAAAGTTATATTTTGCGTCAATAAACCAATCCAATTACCATGTTTCATCCCTTTTCTCGTATTTGGTATAGAATTATGGCATTTTTTTCATTTTTCGTAACTTTCGATATCCAAAAAGTAGGCGTGGTCATAGTCGGATTTCGGCCATTTTTTACACCAATACAAAGTGATTTCAGATAATCACGTGAACTGAGTTTAGTAAAGATATATCGATTTTGCTCAAGTTATCGTGTTAACGGCCGAGCGGAACGACAGACGGTCGACTGGGTATAAAAACTGGGCGTGGCTTCAACCGATTTCGCCCTGTTTCACAGAAAACAGTTATCGTCCTAGAATCTAAACCCCTACCAAATTTCACAAGGATTGGTAAATTTTTGTCCGACTTATGGCATTAAAAGTATCCTAGACAAATTAAATGAAAAAGGGCGAACCCACGCCCATTTTGAAATTTTCTGTTATTTTTGTATTTTATTGCACCATATCATTACTGGAGTCGAATGTTGACATAATTAACTGACATACTGTAAAGATATTAAATTTTTTGTTAAAATTTGACTTTAAAAAATTTTTTATTTTAAAGTGGGCGTGGTCGTTCTCCGATTTTGATAATTTTTATTAAGCATACATATAGTAATAGGATTAACGTTCCTGCCAAATTTCATCATGATATCTTCAACGACTGCCAAATTACAGCTTGCAAAACTTTTAGATTACCTTCTTTTAAAAGTGGGCGGTGCCACGCCCATTGTCCAACATTTTACTAATTTTCTATTCTGCGTCATAAGTTCAACTCACCTACGAAGTTTCATCGCTTTATCCATCTTTGGTAATGATTTATCGCACTTTTTCGGTTTTTCGAAATTTTCGATATCGAAAAAGAGGGCGTGGTTATAGTCCGATATCGTTCATTTTAAATAGCGATCTGAGATGAGTGCCCAGGAACCTACATACCGCCATACATATTTCATCAAGATACCTCAAAATTTACTCAAGTTATCGTGTTAACGGACAGACGGACGATGTAAAAATATTGTATTCGTACACACAAGTTTTTGATAAATATACGGTTAAAAGTTTGAGCCTGAATCTGAAACTTTTTTGGACCACATATATGACCAAACCAAATTTGTATACTCAATTGAGTAGAGCTCACAGAGTATATTAACTTTGATTGGATAACGGTTGGTTGTACAGTAGGCCGGGTCGATTTGTGGGGAGGCAAAAAAATCGCCCATTGCTCTGTGAAAATCATATTCTAGGGATCAAAATAAGAAACTTTGCCGTTTGTCGTAGGGGCAAATTTTGAAAAATCCCACTTTGAAATGCCTATGTTTTTATACTCAGTTGAGCAGAGCTCACAGAGTATATTAAGTTTGATTGGATAACGGTTGGTTGTACATATATAAAGGAATCGAGATAGATATAGACTTCTATATATCAAAATAATCAGGATCGAAAAAAAATTTGATTGAGCCATGTCCGTCCGTCCGTCCGTTAACACGATAACTTGAGTAAATTTTGAGGTATCTTGATGAAATTTGGTATGCAGGTTCCTGAGTACACATCTCAGATCGCTATTTAAAATGAACGATATCGGACTATAACCACGCCCACTTTTTCCATATCGAAAATTTCGAAAAACCGAAAAAGTGCGATAATTCATTACAAAAGACAGCTAAAGCGACGAAACTTGGTAGATGAGTTGAACTTATGACGCAGAATAGAAAATTAGTAAAATTTTGGACAATGGGCGTGGCACCGCCCACTTTTAAAAGAAGGTAATTTAAAAGTTTTGCAAGCTGTAATTTGGCAGTCGTTGAAGATATCTTGATGAAATTTGGCAGGAACGTTACTTCTATTACTATATGTACGCCTAATAAAAATTAGCAAAATCGGAGAAGGACCACGCCCACTTTTAAAAAAAAAATTTTTTTAAAGTAAAATTTTAACAAAAAATTTAATATCTTTACAGTATATAAGTAAATTATGTCAACATTCAACTCCAGTAATGATATGGTGCAACAAAATACAAAAATAAAAGAAAATTTCAAAATGGGCATGGCTCCGCCCTTTTTCATTTAATTTGTCTAGGATACTTTTAACGCCATAAGTCGAACAAAAATTAACCAATCCTTTTGAAATTTGGTAGGGGCATAGATTTTATGACATTAACTGTTTTCTGTGAAAATGGGCGAAATCGGTTGATGCCACGCCCAGTTTTTATACACAGGCGTCCGTCTGTCCTTCCGCATGGCCGTTAATACGATAACTTGGGCAAAAATCGACATATCTTTAATGAACTTAGTTCACGTGCTTACTTGAACTCACTTTATCTTGGTATGAAAAATGAACGAAATCCGACTATGACTACGCCCACTTTTTCGATATCGAAAATTACGAAAAATGAAAAAATGCCATAATTCTATACCAAATACGAAAAAAAGCATGAAACATGGTAAGGTAATTGGATTGTTTTATTGACGCGAAATATAACTTTAGAAAAAACTTTATAAAATGGTTGTGACACCTACCTTATTAAGTAGAAGAAAATGAAAAAGTTCTACAGGGCGAAATAAAAAACCCTTAAAATCTTGGCAGGTATTACATATATAAATAAATTAGCTGTATCCAACAGATGATGTTCTGGGTCACCCTGGTCCACATTTTGGTCGATATCTGGAAAACGCCTTCACACCACTCCCTTTTAAAACTCTCAGTAATACCTTTAATTTGATACCCATATCGTACAAACTCATTCTAGAGACACCCCTGGTCCACCTTTATGGCGATATCTCGAAAAGGCGTCCACCTATAGAACTAAGAACCACGCCCTTTTAAAATACTCATTGACACCTTTCATTTGATACCCATATCGTAAAAACATATTCTAAAGTCACCCCTGGTCCACCTTTATGGCGATATCTCGAAAAGGCGAACACCTATAGAACGAAGGCCCACTCCCTTTTAAAATACTCATTAACACCTTTCTTTTGATACCCATATTGTACAAACAAATTCTAGGGTCACCCCTGCTCCACCTTTATGGCGATATCTCGAAACGGCGTCCACATATGGAACTAAGGATTACTCCCTTTTAAAATACTCATAAACACCTTTCTTTTGATACCCATATTGTACAAACAAATTCTAGGGTTACCCCTGGTCCACCTTTATGGCGATATATCGAAACCGCGTCCACCTATGGAACTAAGGATTACTCCCTTTTAAAATACTCATTAGCACCTTTCATTTGATACCCATATCGTGCAAACGCGTTCTATAGTCACCCCTGGTCCACCTTTATGGCGATATCTCGAAAAGGCGACCACCTATACAACAACCACCACTCCCTTTTAAAACCCTTATTAATACCTTTAATTTGATACCCATATCGTACAAACATATTCTAGAGTCACCCCTGGTCCACCTTTAGGGCGATATTTCGAAACGGCGTCCACCTATAGAACTAAAGCCCACTCCCTTTTAAAATACTCATTAACACCTTTTGTTTGATGCCCATATTGTACAAACAAATTCTAGGGTCACACCTGGTCCACCTTATGGCGATATCTCGAAACGGCGTCCACCTATGGAACTAAGGAGTACTCCCTTTTAAAATACTCATTAACACCTTTTTTTTGATACCCATATTGTACAAACAAATTCTAGGGTCACCCCTGGTCCACCTTTGTGGCGATATCTCGAAATGGCGTCCACCTATGGAACTAAGGATTACTCCCTTTTAAAATACTCATTAACACCTTTCATTTGAAACCCATATCGTACAAACGCATTCTAGAGTCAACCCTGATCCACCTTTATGGCTATATCCCTAAATGGCATCCACCTATAGAACTATGGCCCACTCCCTCATAAAATACTCTTTAACGCCTTTAATTTGATACACATTCCAGGGTTTCCCTCCGTTCATTTTCCTACATGGTTATTTTCCCTTATGTTGTCACCATAGCTCTCAACTGAGTATGTAATGTTCGGTTACACCCGAACTTAACCTTCCTTACTTGTTTCTTTTTGGAGTTTATTTTTCTCTTTAGAAATTTATTTAGTCAGAACATATGTAAATGAAACAAGTAAGGAAGGTTAAGTTCGGGTGTAACCGAACATTACATACTCAGTTGAGAGCTATGGTGACAACATAAGGGAAAATAACCATGTAGGAAAATGAACCGAGGGAAACCCTGGAATGTGTTTGTATGACATGTGTATCAAATGAAAGGCATTAAAGAGTATTTTATGAGGGAGTGGGCCATAGTTCTATAGGTGGACGCCATTTAGGGATGTAGCCATAAAGGTGGATCAGGGTTGACTCTAGAATGCGTTTGTACGATATGGGTATCAAATGAAAGGTATTAATGAGTATTTTAAAAGGGCGTGGACCTAAGTTCTATAGATGGACGCCTTTTCGAGATATCGCCGTAAAGATGGACCAGGGGTGACTCTAGAATGCGTTTGTACGATATGGGTATCAAATGAAAGGTGTTAATGAGCATTTTAAAAGGGAGTAATCCTTAGTTCCATAGGTGGACGCCGTTTCGAGATATCGCCATAAAGGTGGACCAGGGGTGACCCTAGAATTTGTTTGCACAATATGGGCATCAAACGAAAGGTGTTAATGAGTATTTTAAAAGGGAGTGGGCGTTAGTTCTATAGGTGGACGCCGTTTCGAGATATCGCCATAAAGGTGGGCCAGGGGTGACTCTAGAATTCGTTTGTGCAATATGGGTATCAAAAGAAAGGAGTTAATGAGTATTTTAAGAGGGAGTGGGCCTTAGTTCTATAGGTGGACGCATTTTCGAGGTATCGCAATAAAGGTGGACCATGGGTCACTCTAGAATAAGTTTGTACGATATGGGTATCAAATTAAAGGTATTAATGAGAGTTTTAAAAGGGAGTGGTGGTAGTTGTATATGTGAAGGCGTTTTCCGGATATCGACCAAAATGTGGACCAGGGTGACACAGAACATCATCTGTTGGATACCGCTAATGTATTTATATATGTAATACTAAGACTTTGTTTGTACGATATGGGTATCAAATGAAAGGTGTTAATGAGTATTTTTAAAAGGGAGTGGGCCTTCGTTTTATAGGTGTTCGCCTTTTCGAGATATCGCCATAAAGGTGGACCAGGGGTGACTTTAGAATTTGTTTGTATGATATGGGTATCAAATGAAAGGTGTTAATGATTATTTTAAAAGGGCGTGGGGCTTAGTTCTATAGGTGGACCCCTTTTCGAGATATCGCCATAAAGGTGGACCAGGGGTGACTCTAGAATTCGTTTGTGCAATATGGGTATCAAACGAAAGGAGTTAATGAGTATTTTAAGAGGGAGTGGGCCTTAGTTCTATAGGTGGACGCCTTTTCGAGATATCGCCATAAAGATGGACCAGGTGTGACTCTAGAATGCGTTTGTACGATATGGGTATCAAATGAAAGGTGTTAATGAGTATTTTAAAAGGGAGTAATCCTTAGTTCCATAGGTGGACGCCGTTTCGAGATATCGCCATAAAGGTGGGCCAGGGGTGACTCTAGAATTCGTTTGTGCAATATGGGTATCAAACGAAAGGAGTTAATGATGAGTATTTTAAGAGGGAGTGGGCCTTTCTGGACCAGGGGTGACTCTAGACTTTGTTTGTACGATATGGGTATCAAATGAAAGGTGTTAATGAGTATTTTTAAAAGGGAGTGGGCCTTCGTTCTATAGGTGTTCGCCTTTTCGAAATATCGCCATAAAGGTGGACCATGGGTGACTCTAGAATGAGTTTGTACGATATGGGTATCAAATTAAAGGTATTAATGAGAGTTTTAAAAGGGAGTGGTTGTAGTTGTATATGTGAAGGCGTTTTCCAGATATCGACCAAAATGTGGACCAGGGTGACACAGAACATCATCTGTTGGATACCGCTAATTTATTTATATATGTAATACCTGCCAAGATTTTAAGGGTTTTTTATTTCGCCTTGCAGAACTTTTTCATTTTCTTCTACTTAATATGGTAGGTGTCACAACCATTTTATAAAGTTTTTTCTAAAGTTATATTCCGCGTCAATAAAACAATCCAATTACCTTACCATATTTCATCCCTTTTTTCGTATTTGGTAAAGAATTATGGCATTTTTTTCATTTTTCGTAATTTTCGATATCGAAAAAGTGGGCGTGGTCATAGTCGGATTTCGGTCATTTTTCATACCAAGATAAAGTGAGTTCAGATAAGTACGTGAACTGAGTTTAGTAAAGATATATCGATTTTTGCTCAAGTTATCGTATTAACGGCCATGCGGAAGGACAGAGGGACGACTGTGTATAAAAACTGGGCGTGACATCAACCGATTTCGCCCATTTTCACAGAAAACAGTTAACGCCATAAAATCTATGCCCCTACCAAATTTCAAAAGGATTGGTTAATTTTTGTTCGAATTATGGCGTTAAAAGTATCCTAGACAAATTAAATGAAAAAGGGCGGAGCCACGCCCATTTTTAAATTTTCTTTTATTTTTGTATTTCGTTGCACCATATCATTACTGGAGTTGAATCTTGACATAATTTACTTATATACTGTAAAGATATTAAATTTTTTGTTAAAATTTTACTTTAGAAAAATTTTTTTTTAAAAGTGGGCGTGGTCCTTCTCCGATTTTGCTAATTTTTATTAAGCGTACATATAGTAATAAGAGTAACGTTCCTGCCAAATTTCATCATGATATCTTCAACGACTGCCAAATTACAGCTTGCAAAATTTTAAATTACCTTCTTTTAAAAGTGGGCGGTGCCACGCCCATTGTCCAAAATTTTACTAATTTTCTATTTTGCGTCATAAGTTCAACTCATCTACCAAGTTTCGTCGCTTTATCGGTCTTTTGTAATGAATTATCGCACTTTTTCGGTTTTTCGAAATTTTCGATATCGAAAAAGTGGGCGTGGTTATAGTCCGATATCGTTCATTTTAAATAGCGATCTGAGATGAGTGCTCAGGAACCTACATACCAAATTTCATCAAGATACCTCAAAATTTACTCAAGTTATCGTGTTAACGGACGGACGGACGGACGGACGGACATGGCTCAATCAAATTTTTTTCGATCCTGATTATTTTGATATATGGAAGTCTATATCTATCACGATTCCTTTATATATGTACAACCAACCGTTATCCAATCAAACTTAATATACTCTGTGAGCTCTGCTCAACTGAGTATAAAAATGAATTTAACTTAGTAATAGAAAAGAAATTAAAAAAAATTATTAGAAATTAGCGTTTTTACAACCCCCTTTTAAAACCAAGGCATCACTGTGATGCATTTTCATGTCGTAAACATAGTTGTGTGGGTTTTTTATTCAACCGTTTTAAAAAATGAAGGTATCACTGTGACACAATTGCGGATCGTAAAATTGCTTGTTTTGTTTTTTTTAAGCCACCACAAGACACAGCAGGTAGAATTAAAATTGCCCCTACCCAAAAGTTCGACCCAAAGGGGGGAACATCAGAATTCGTTTTAGAGGTATGGTTCCTTCGGCAAAGTTTCTTATTTTGATCCCTCGAATACGATTTTCACAGAGCAAAGAACGATTTTTAAATCGACCCGCCCTATTGTACAGGTATAAAGGAATCGAGATAGATTTAGACTTACATATATCAAAATCATCAGTATCGAAAAAAAAAATTGATTGAGCCATGTCCGTCTGTCCGTTAACACGATAACTTGAGTAAATTTTGAGGTATCTTGATGAAATTTGGTATGTAGGTTCCTGGGCACTCATCTCAGATCGCTATTTAAATTGAACGATATCGGACTATAACCACGCCCACTTTTTCGAATTTCGAAAAACCGAAAAAGTGCGATAAATCATTACCAAAGATGGATAAAGCGATGAAACTTGGTAGGTGGGTTGAACTTATGACGCAGAATAGAAAATTAGTAAAATGTTGGACAATGGGCGTGGCACCGCCCACTTTTAAAAGAAGGTAATCTAAAAGTTTTGCAAGCTGTAATTTGGCAGTCGTTGAAGATGTCATGATGAAATTTGGCAGCAACGTTAATCCTATTAATATATGTATGCTTAATAAAAATTAGCAAAATCGGAGAACGACCACGCCCACTTTAAAACAATTTTTTTTAATGTCAAATTTTAACAAAAAATTTAATGTCTTTACAGTATATAAGTAAATTATGTCAATATTCAACTCCAGTAATGATATGGTGCAATAAAATACAAAAATAAAAGAAAATTTCAAAATGGGCGTGGCTCCGCCCTTTTTCATTAAATTTGTCTAGGATGCTTTTAATGTCATAAGTCGGACAAAAATTTACCAATCCTTGTGAAATTTCGTAGGGGCTTAGACTCTAGGACGATAACTGTTTTCTGTGAAAAAGGGCGAAATCGGTTGAAGCCACGCCCAGTTTTTATACACAGTCGAACGTCTGTCCTTCCGCTCGGCCGTTAACACGAGAACTTGAGCAAAAATCGATATATCTTTACTAAACTCAGTTCACGTAATTTTTTCGATATCGAAAGTTACGAAGAATGAAAAAAAAAAATGCTATAATTCTATACCAAATACGAAAAAAGGGATGAGACATGGTAATTGGATTGGTTTATTGACGCAAAATATAACTTTAGAAAAAAACTTTGCAAAATGGGTGTGACACCTACCATATTAAGTAGAAGAAAATGAAAAAGTTCTGCAGGGCGAAATCAAAAGCCCTTGGAATCTTGGCAGTAATACTGTTCGTGGTATTACATATACATATAAATAAATTAGCGGTACCAGACAGATGATGTTCTGGGTCACCCTGGTCCACATTTTGGTCAATATCTCGAAAACGCCTTCACATATACAACTACCACCACTCCCTTTTAAACTACTCATTAACACCTTTCATTTGATACCCATATCGTACAAACATATTCTAGAGGCACCCCTGGTCCACCTTTATGGCGATATCTCGAAAAGGCGTCCACCTATAGAACTAAGGCACTTTTTAAAATACTCATTAACACCTTTCATTTGATACCCATATCGTCCAACAAATTCTAGAGTCACCCCTGGTCCACATTTATGGCGATATCCCTAAATGGCGTCCACCCATAGAACTATGGCCTACTCCCACTTAAAATGCTCTTTATTACCTTCCATTTGATACACATGTCATGCAAACACATTCCAGGGTTACCCTAGGTTCATTTTCCCACATGGTGATTTTCCTTTATTTTGTCTCCATAGCTCTCAGCTGAGTATGTAATGTTCGGTTACACCCGAACTTAGCCTTCCTTACTTGTTTTTTTTAATTATAGATTATTCCAGTTTTCTGGTATAGGGGTGCTCAGAGGTTTGGTTAGGTGGAACTGGACGGTCCGTGAGGACCTCACATAGACTGAATGAGTCCACAGTATTACCAAAAGTTTGCTAAACGACCAAACTGAAATCCCCTATCAGAGTCAAGGACCTGTATTATGAAATAACTCCGTCCTCCTGGCAAACACTAGAAGCTTTCTGGGATCTATGCTACTTGCTACTTCTAGATCTGATAGCTGTACCACTACTAAAAACTAGTGTGGTAGCCTGGCAAGCACACAGCACGTGCACAAAACGTGACGCCAGAAGGCAGCATTCAGTCCGAATACCAATCATGAGCCCCCAGCACCGTCTTTTTTCAATGATAGGATCTAGTATAAGGTTGTAAGACCTGCGCATGAGCTTCGACACTTTGCATCCCCGTCCTTGGCTCCACGCCTTTACTGCTGGGTCGATCATGTGCAACTGTCGACTTCTTTTAATCCCGCCTAATCTGATTAGGACATATACGTTACGAGCGTTGAGGGATGCGCCCTGTTTAGCTAGCTCATACACTTTTTCATTTCCACCTATTTGCATAAGCTTAGGCACCCAAAAAAGATGTGTAATTCTCCCTATCCCGATTCTTTCCAGGCATCGCTTATAATCTAACACACTTTTCGATATGCTAGGAGAGATTATTTCCTTCATTGCTGCTTGGCTGTCAATATAAAAATTGAAGCGGCTGCTGTTTAAGCTATATTCCTACAGTGTTTCTACTGCTTTAGTGACAGTTACTACCGCCTGAAAAACGGAATGGCCTAGAAGGTTCAATGTGGTCATAATAAATCCTTACCGAGATGTCGGGCTAGTACCTTAATAGTGCTTGTTATCAGAACGTAGCGGATCTATATCCGGCAAAGGACCATCAACATCTATAACACTCCCCAATACCTTCGGGTAGTGTCCTTATCGCTACAACAACAACAACATCGCCTCGTCTGCCATTTGAGCGTCCTTGCGCCAACCATCCACCTTTAATGTGGCCCTAAGAGCCCCTTCGAATCTCTGGTAGAGAACTAGGAAGTCTGTTCTTCCAATATTTGATGACGGTATGTACTACTATGGCTGTGTTGTCTGCGCTTAAGCTGCCCGAAGCATTGAGCCCCGTTGCAGTTGTTAACGCTGCGTTCTTCGCCACCAAGTCTGCAGGTTGAATGTGCCGAATGGATACAGTGCAGTTGTCAGAGTTGTTTTGGGGGCCCCGTTATGCTAAGCGCTGATAGCCCCTCTAAAATTTTTTAAGGTAGTTTTTTTTTTTGTGTGGCCGAGGGTTCTATTTTAGACAAGAGAAGTCTATACTTCCAGTTTAAAAAAATCTAGGGAACAATGTCAAGGTGTTGAACTGCGAATTACAGGATTTCCCAAATAAAATGTTTAATAACAGGTTGTGTAGGCTCGATCCCACTTTGAGGTATGACTTGTAAAAAGTATTTTTTATCCCACATAGATCTAATATATAAAATTCTTCTGTCACGGTTTTAGAGGCTGAACTCCTCCGAAACGGCTGAACCGATTCTCATGAAATTTTGTGAGCATATTGGGTAGGTCTGAGAATCGGCCAACGTCTGCCTTTTTTTTTTGCTACGTGTCTAGGGTCTTGAGATCAAAACGTGGACCCGGGTACCCCTAGAATGTGTTTATACAATATGGATGTCAAATGAAAACTGTTGATGAGTGCTATAGTACAGGATAATTTTCACACCCCTGGGTGACTAGGATCTCGAGATATAGACCAAAACGTGGACCCGGATACCCCTAGAATGTGTTTATACAATATGGATGTCAAATGAAAGCTGTTGATGAGTGCTATAGTACAGGATAATTTACATACAACTGGGAGGATAGGGTCTCGAGATATAGCCCAAAACGTGGACCCGGGTACCCCTAGAATGTGTTTATACAATATGGATATCAAATGAAAGCTGTTGATGAGTGCTATAGTACAGGATAATTTACATACAACTGGGAGGCTAGGGTCTCGAGATATAGCCCAAAACGTGAACCCGGGTACCCCTAGAATGTGTTTATACAATATGGATATCAAATGAAAGCTGTTGATGAGTGCTATAGTACAGGATAATTTTCACACCCCTGGGTGACTAGGGTCTCGAGATATAGGCCACAACGTGGACCCGGATACCCCTAGAATGTGTTTATACAATATGGATGTCAAATGAAAGCTGTTGATGAGTGCTATAGTACAGGATAATTTGCATACAACTGGGAGGCTAGGGTCTCGAGATATAGCCCAAAACGTGAACCCGGGTACCCCTAGAATGTGTTTATATATTATGGATATCAAATGAAAGCTGTTGATGAGTGCTATAGTACAGGATAATTTTCACACCCCTGGGTGACTAGGGTCTCGAGATATAGGCCCTAGAATGTGTTTATACAATATGGATATCAATTGAAAGCTGTTGATGAGTGCTATAGTACAGGATAATGTACATACAACTGGGAGGCAAGGGTCTCGAGATATAGCCCAAAACGGGGACCCGGGTACCCCTAGAATGTGTTTATACAATATGTATAGCAAATTGAAGCTGTTGATGTATGCTTTAGTACAGAGTAAGTTTTACACCGCTGGGTGACTACGGTCTCGAGATATAGGACAAAACATGGACACGGATACACCTAGAATGTGTTTTTATATTATGGGTATCACATTGATGCTGTTGATGTATGTATTCTTTAGTACAGAGTAAGTTTTACACCACTGGGTGACTACGGTCTCGAGATATAGGCCAAAACATGGACACGGATACACCTAGAATGTGTTTTTATATTATGGGTATCACATTGATGCTGTTGCTGAGAGCTCTGAAGTTCATTTTGATATTCGATTTAGTCGCATCAACCTGGCAAAACTGATAAATATGCATGCGAAGCCGAAAAAAAGACATGAATTAGAAATACCCACATACTTATTTGCATACGTCCTATTCGATTTGCCTGAAATTTCGTATATAAATTTGCCTATATTAGTATTTACGATGCTTTTTGCCAGGAAGTATAATAGAGACGGACTGGGACTGGGATTAGGACTAGCACTGGGACTGAGATTGAGACTCGGAGTGGGACTGGGACTGAAACTCGGAATGGGACTGGAACAGATAGGCAGATAGGCCGAATTTAGGGCAGAACAACGTCTGCCGGGTCTGCTAATTTTATATAAAACTCTACACAGTTGTTTTAAAAACTGCTCATTGCCCCCGCCTGCTGTCTCCGCTTATACGTTTGTATTCAGTAGAGTGAAAAATTAGCAAAAATAACAGCGCATAAGAATAGCTATTTTGACTATATGTAAATATTGTTTAAACAAATATTGGTTCAATTTTTGTTGTTATATCGGCTATATTGGTTCTTAATTTAAGAGATTATTTCATTGTTTGCCTTAGAATTTGGGTATCTATTTTCGACACTCTTTTAACGTTAAAAATATCTTAAGTTATTAGCTGTATTCACAGTAAGCGGGTCAATATCAGCAGCAGACTCTATCGCTTCCGTTAATTTGTAAACTTCGGTAAATAGCAAACCAAAAGAAATTAAGCTAGCAACAAATTAGGCTTGTTCTTCTTTAATTTACATACATTCAGTATATTTGTTTTCGGTTTTAGTTAATTCAACGGAGTTTTTAGTCAAGAGGACAAACTAGTATAGTTATTTCAACAGAAGAAAAACTGTTGGTCTCAAGTCATCAATATTCTGTAAAAATTACAGATTCTCAATCAGTCTAACTGTTACTACTGTTAAAAAAAAAACAGTTTTTATTGGTCTCTCCAACAGCACAACAACTGTCAATATTATACATATGCATCAGCTAGTTTTAAAGAGAAACTTACGCTCACGGCGATCAGTAGTTTGTTCTCATAACCATGGTTGCCACTTTGGTCCATTTGGACCAAAAATGGTCCCTTCCAATCCCATTTGGTCCTCTGGTCCTTTTCTTCAATTTTGGTCCTTTTTAGGCAGTTGCCACGATTGTGGTACTTTTCTTTCTTTTTCACTCAGGTAAAAATTCAGAATATTGTCCAAAAATTTGCAGCACATTCGTTAACCCACATATAATTTTGAATTTTCTTCAATGGATTTCTCACCATAAAAAATTGCTCAGTCAATAAAGATGTACGAGAACAGTGGACACACTGTCGTTAATTGTTGACGAAGCAACCGACTTATGAAAAAACTCTTGTTTAATAATTATAATAATAATGGCTAGATATTTCCATCGGTTATTAAACACTCAGTGAAAGATTTTTGTCACTAGTAGAGCTAAAAGTATGTATTTGAAATGCACGTGCTCTTATAAGAAATTTGACAGGGCTTGGAACTGACGAAGCCTGAAGTTTAGTGAATTGAAAACTAAGTAAAAGAATGAAACTAATTTATTTTATATTAAGTGTACTTGCCACTTACTTAATTCAAGCATACCGAGTGATATTGAGAGTTCGTGAAGGCACGTCGATGTTTAAATCTTTCTCACCCATCTCAATGAGTTCAAGGAATTTCAGGACTTCTGTGGGGTTAAGCCACGCAAGATACCTTAAAACTAAGTATCTTGGCACAAGAAATATTTTAACTGGAAGGCAGAAATATTTCTTGAAGGCGATACTTTATAAATATCCAACGAATGCGATTAAAAAATTTTATTTTTATATTCAGCTTTTAAAGCAAATGTAAAAGAGATTTGATTTTGGAAGAAATATTTTGTGTAAAATTATCCCCGTAGGTGCAAGCAGACCCCCATTAACCCCTGAGGCCTGGTATCAAAACTCACACTTACTGAGTCTAGGCTATGATATAAAGTTGAAACGTTAAGAGAATAAGTAAGCATCTATAGAAATAGCACTAACAAAATTGCTTAGTTTCATTTATGCTCCACTGAGTTTTCCACATAGTTCGAACAGAACGAAAATTTTTGAACCGTTCCTTACTAAAACCTAACTGCGTTATACATTTTATTTCATTGCAATCAACAACATAATGCTAGAACTAAGAGCTTTTTGAGCAAAACTAGGTTCACAACGTTAGGTTGGTGAACGACATAGACTTATCCTGGAAATCTGAAAATATAATACCATGAGCTACATTTTATTTTTGTTTGTTCCTTGAATTAAAGCAAAGTACTTAGTATGTCTAGTAAAATTTTATATAGCTAACCATGGAAACATCCTAAAGTTTTATATTTTACAACGAATACGACTCTCTTGTATACCTCGTTATATACCAATAACATAAAACAAAAATTTGGTCCTTTTTTTTTGAGATCTGGTCCTTTTTTTCGATGAATTTTGGTCCCAAATGAAAACATGGTGTGGCAACATAACTAACTCATAACTATCGTGCAACAGAAATATCTGGCATATCAACAGCCACTGTTGTTCTAGTGTTGAGGGAAGTCTGTTATTTAACAGTTTTCATTGGTATTCTCTGTGCCGTTTTCGCCATCGTCAGTTGGTCATTTATCTACAAGTTATCGCAATTTTCGTTTTCTCTATGCTAACTGACTATGCATCGACTGTCCGTTAAGTACATGGAAAAAGTGTAAATAAAAGTCAGCTGTTTTGTTTCTTTTTGTGTACTCACAATAGAGTTTTGCGATTTGTTCTACAAAATATTCACAATTATCGTTTTAACTTGGAGTTTGACACCTTGCGATAATAAAAAACGAAAAATGAAGTGAAGCTATCTTACGGATTGTTGACAAATTCTGGCTGAACTAGGAAAATTTCCCTTAAGGTGATATTAATAGTTGTTAGTTAACAATGCAGAGCTAGTCAGCCACCACGGTGTGAGGGTAGCGTGCTACGCCTACTGTAATGTCTGTATATTTAGTTCTTGTTTTAACAGAGCTATGGCTTCCATTAATTTGATTTTGAATTCCATTTGATAAATTTTTTTTGTTGATTTGATTGTTGAAACTTTCAATTTAGAATCTACAATTGATGCGTAGTTGATTCAACAGCTATTTGAAATGGATACAAATTTACAATAAAATAACTTAAAAAAATTTTAATTTAAACGGTTTTATTGAAAACAATACTTACATGAAGTAATAATAATACTAAAAGCTAGAAAATAATTAGGTAGGCCCTAGGTACTAATCATCACACTCCTCATCAATGTTGATCAGACAATTAAATAAAAGCGTTGGACGCGTGAAATTTCTATTGATAGTCATAAGTAAGACCAACTGAACATTAATAAGGTTATGCTACGCCTCACATTTTTAGAAATTTCACGCGCCCAACGCTTTCATTTAATTGTCTAATCAACGCCCTAGATTGATGAGGAGTGTGATGACTAGTACCTAGGACCTACCTAATTATTTTCTAGCTTTTAGTATTATTATTACTTCATGTAAGTATTGTTTTCAATAAAACCGTTTAACTTAAAAATTTTTTTAAATTATTTTATTTTCAAGTTTTTGGTCTTTATTTAATTGTCCATTATTTCTCATTCTATTAAGTTCATTTAGTGACTCATTATTACAAGGACTCTTTTCTGACAATTTTTTATAATCTAAGTCCTCAATACATAATCCTTCCAAAGACTTTACTCGACTCTGCGCCACGTATGCTTGCCCCTCCTCGAACTCTAAAATATTTTGATGTCACTTCTACCGGACTGTATGAAATATTTGTTCCAAATATGAGCCAAATCGGACATCACAGGTCGCTTTCTATTCATGTATGTATTATGTGTTCCAAATATGGACCAAATCGGACCACAAATACGATTTTTGTGAATATCTCGCTCCTTACGCCACCTAACGGCGATTTTTTTTTTCATAGGTCGCTTTCTATTCTTGTATGTATTATGTGTTCCAAATATGAGCCAAATCGGACCACAAATCGGGTCTTGAACTACATTCCAAGTTTCAGGCTTGTAGCTTATCGGGAAGTTACTTAAATTTCAATTACAAAATTCGTTCACAACGGCCGTGCAGCCTATCAATTCAACCTAAATAAAACCGTTTAAAAATATCGGTTGAATTGGCCCGTAATTCGGCAGATTTGACCAGCTTTTTTCTTTTTATTCTACAGTTTATGATAATGCAAACATAATTAAAGGCTGTATGTGATCTAAGTAAGTTAAATTTTCCACTCATGCCAACAACTACTACTTCACTTAAAAACTTTGAACAGCAACAACAACTCTGAACCCTCAATACGAGCACCTACGAATATTTACTGTAGTTCGCAATTTAAAATTATCTCTACAACGAAAGTTAAGAATTATTTCGCAAATACTTGAGGAAACTTATATAATAATAAAATGACGAGAGTTAAATGTTATGAAGGCGGCTAATCGAGATAAGATAAAAAAATCATAAATTAAAAAATCAAGCAAAAGGCACATTTACTTAAGATTGATAACAAAAAAAAGTACGAGGTCAAAAATTAAAGACAAAGTAGACTGTACTAGGTTTCGTAGTTATCAAAGTCATATATATACGCTGACAGCTTCAGATATGAGACTAGTTGATATGACAAGCGAAGCAGTCGATGTAGAAGCAAACGTGAGCAGAAAGGGAATACGTGGACACATTAAAAAAAAAAAAAAGTATTAGAAAGATTTGTATAAGCTTAATGCGCACAAGCGGACTGACAATTTAGATTTTGGATTCTAGAATCGTGATAGGTATTTCGAATATTATACGAAAAATGCAGGGTGACCAACAAAAAATTTTAACGGGCCTAGAAACTGCGAATATATAAGATGGATACACAGCATGACTTAGGTGACCAGAAAAAATGGATTTTTATTTTTTATACGTTATTAACATTGGTTTACAATACAATCTAGAACCGGGTTAGAAATTACGAAAATTTAACCACGGCTTGAAAAGGACGTGAAAATAGACGGAAATACAGGATGACTAATATGATCAGTGATACTATTATTATAATTTTTTTAAGAGCATCTATTCTATAATCGGACTAAAAATTACGAAAATATAACAAAATATACAGAGTAAGCACAAAAGCAATTAGACCGGACTCTGAATTGCGAAAGTGTAACAAAAAATACAGAGTGACCATTAAAACAAATTAAATTGCACCGAAAATTTTAGATTGACTAAAAAAATTTTTTTTTTTGGTGCGCTAGAATCGGAACGAAACTGGGAAAATATATCTAAAAATGTAGGGTGACCAGAAAAAAACAAATTTTGATATATTTTCTTCTTATATCTGAAAAGCTTCTTAAATATTTAACGCAACGGGATGGGCGTTAGTTAGCGCTAATTGGAGGCAGGGTGTACTCGTCACACCAATCAACCCATCCACGGTCCAGAATTCGCGAGAATATAACAAAAAATATAAGGTGACTAGGATGCAAAGAAAAAGATTGAGAATAAAATAGTTAGTCCAATGAAACATAATCAAAATTGTATCTTTGACATGATAATATTGATATTGGTCATCACCTTTAAAATCTGATTAGGAACTGAGAGAATATTGCAAACAAATTATAGGGTGACTGAAGTGACCAAAACTTTTTATACTCAGCAGAGCTCACAGAGTATATTAACTTTGTTCGCATAACGGTAATCCGTAACGGCATAAACTAATAGAGATAGATATAGGCTTCTATATATCAAAATGATCTGGGCGAAAAAAGAAATTGATTTAGCCATGTCCGTCCGTCCATCCGTCCGTAAACACGATAACTTGAGTAAATTTTGAGATATCTTGATGAAATTTGGTATGTAGGTTCCTGGGCATTATCTCAGACCGCTATTTAAAATGAACGAAATCGGACCACAACCACGCCCACTTTTTCGTTACCAAAAATTTCGAATACCCGAAAAAGTGCGATAATTCATTACCAAAGACGGATAAAGCGATGAAACTTGGTAGGTGAGTTGAACTTTTGACGCATAATAGAAAATTACTAAAAATTTGGACAATGGGCGCGAAACCGCCCACTTTTAAAAGAAGGTAATTTAAAAGTTTTGCAAGCTGTAATTTGGCAGTCGTTGAAGATATCATGATGAAATTTGGCAGGCACGTTGCTCCTATTACTATATGTGTGCTAAATAAAAATTAGCAATCTAGGTTGACGAACGCGCCCACTTTAAAAAAAAATTTACAAAGTCAAATTTTAACAAAAAATGTAATATCCTTACAGTATATACATAAGTATATTATGTCAACATTCAACTCCAGTAATTATATGGTGCAACAAAATACAGAAATAAAAGAAAATTTCAAAATGGGCGTGGCTCTGCCCTTTTTCATTTAATTCGTCTAGAATACTTTTAATGCCATAAGTCGAATAAAAATTTACCAATGCTTTTGAAATTTGGTAGGGGCATAGATTTTATGACGATAACTGTTTTTTGTGAAAATGGGCGAAATCGCTTGAAGTCACGCCGAGTTTTTATACACAGTCGGCCGTCTGTCCTTCCGCTCGGCCGTTAACACGATAACTTGAGCAAAAATCGATATATCTTTACTAAACTTAGCTCACGTACTTATCTGAACTCACTTTATCTTGGCACAAAAAATGGCCGAAATCCGAATATGACCACGCCCACTTTTTCTATAACGAAAATTACGAAAAATTAAAAAAATGCCATAATTCTATACCAAATATGAAAAAAGAGATGAAACTTGGTAATTGGATTGGTTTATTGACGCAAAATATAACTTTAGAAAAAACTTTGTAAAATGGGTGTGACACCTACCATATTAAGTAGAAGCAAATGAAAAAGTTCTGCAGAGCGAATTCAAAAGCCCTTGGAATCTTGGCAGGAATACTGTTCGGGGTATTACATATATAAATAAATTAGCGGTACCCGACAGATGATGTTCTCGGTCACCCTGGTCCGCATTTTGCTCGATATCTCGAGCAACTAAGGGCCACTCCCTTTTAAAACCCTCATTAATACCTTTAATTTGATACCCATATCGTACAAGCACAATATAGAGTTACCCCTGGTCCACCTTTATGGCGATATCTCAAAAAGGGGTCCACCTATAGAACTAAGGCCCACTCCCTTTTAAAATACTCATTAACACCTTTCATTTGATACCCATATCGTACAAACATATTCTAGTGTTACCTCTGGTCCACCTTTAAGGCGATATCTCGAAAAGGCGTCCACCTATAGAACTGTGGCCCACTCCTTTTAAAATTCTCTTTAATACCTTCCATTTGAAACCCATGTCATACAAACACATTCCAGGGTTACCCTAGGTTCATTTTGCTGAATGGTTACTTTCCCTTATTTTGTATTCAAAGCTCTTCGGGTTACACCCGAACTTAGCCTTCCTTACTTGTTATTTTTGAAACTGTCTTACAAAATAAAGCAAAAAATATAGGCTGACGAGGTCGAAACTGTCCTTCAAAAGGTAGCAAAAAGTATAAGTGGGTGACCAGAAATTTTTTTCGAAACTGTCTTACAAAATATACAAAAAGTACAGAGTGACCAGAATTTTTTGTTTGTCGAAACTGTAACACAAAAAATCCTATATCTAAGGTTTTCAGTGGAAATGGTTGCACCATTTTGGACTTCCTTTAGACCAAACCTCTGTCAACAAAATTGCTTGTATTGTTCATAAAAGATATGTCAATTTAAAAAAAGAGTTATTAAAGCCCTTTTACTTCACCCATTAAAAATAACGTACATATACTAGGTAAGTAGTTTTATATAATTAGCGTAGATAGGGTTGAAGTGTATATAAATTAGATTGGATTTTAAAATTATAAATACGCACATGCTTTTTAATTTGTTAGACATTTAGTACATACAAACCTATCAAACAAATCACCTTGGGCTCACAGGCACTAAACGACTAGAAAAGTGACTGAAAATACTGTCATAATTGCTAGGCATATTCAATTGTTGCTGCTACTAAATAGATTCAATTCAACAGTTTACAAAACTCGCAATCAAGCCAAAAGCAAAATATACGAGTAAGCAGTTGCACTACTCGAATACCGATAATCAATTGATCGCTTCAATTGATTTGTGTTTTACGTAAACAATTGAAAAAAAACTGAAGTTATCATAAATTATGATTTCAATATATGTATGTATGTACGGAAGACGAATTTGAAACAAATAATATTTATAGAGCGACAAGAAATAACGTTAGCGCACTAAAATTTGCAGTGCTACCGAATAATGACCTTAAAATAACGCCGAGAGTTTGAGGCCTTACAGGAAGCAAAAAAACGGGGCCAAAGCAGTCTTACCTTCGTATTGACTAAACAAGAGTTCATCTCCCAGTCAAAACGACCCTAAGGTGGTTCCCCAAGTAACCAAAGCGAACTTTTAGGAGGGAGCAAAAAACCGCCTTAAAAATTTCCCAATTTTTTAATATTCCGAAAACGTTTTCAACAAAATTTTCGTTTAATACTCATTTGCTACAAAACTGCATGCTCAGAAAATTTCCTTAAATTGTGAATAAATATTTGGAAGTTTTTTAAAACTTGCAATTTTTCGAGGTCCCTTAAGCTAGCCCAACCTTTCCAGCCCAATCAAAAAACGAGACCGTACTAAATTGCACAATATTTAATGCTAATTTAATACGGGTTAATTAAATTTATTACACTTGTTTTTTAAAAAACATCGAGGGTTGGGCTAGGTTTTTGATTGGGCTGGAAAGGTTGGGCTAGCTTAAGGGACCTAATTTTTCGAAAACGTTTTTGAGATTGGTTAACATAATTTTTTTTATTAATTAATTAATCATTGATTTCAATGTACGAAAGAACTTTCTTAAAGAAATGTTTTAACTTATTTAACTAATTGGTTCTTAAAAAGAACCGCCAACAACAATAGCGTAGCTTTGGTTTAAGCAAACATACTGTAAACCAATTCCGACTATTATGCACCTTCTTCTAACATTCGTATCACTGAACTGTTAAATAAATCACTCCAATATTCTGTATTGCAAAATGGTCTTTATTAGACTACTTTGGGAGTAGTACTTCGCAACTGATAGCGCGTTTAAATCAAACATGTTACTGATTGTTCAACTTGCGCTGCTTTTATACTCTCTGTTGCCTCGTCTGCATATTTCTCAAACGGTCTAGACGTTTCACCTTCTATAATCTCCTGCTTGGTACATGTATATTTGTAGTTTATGCGTTTCTCATAGTCATATGCGTGTGTATGTGTGAGTAACTACTTCAGCTGATGACCACATCTGTGTGTGTGAGATAGCTCTTCGTCGCCTTCTACATACATAAGTGTTGCTATCTTTAATGTGTACATGTACATAAGAGTGGCTGCTTCAAGTTTTTATTGTTGTGTGATTATTTACTAACAGCTTAGTGATGCTAATATTCGTCACAATACAAAGTACGAATGTCCAAAGAGTATATAATAAAGAAGGCAATTTAGAAAAGTTGCACAAGAACGAACGCATGGCTGGCACCATCGCATAAGTGCGGGTTCGAATCCCACTCACGGGAGAAAATGCTTCGAAAAGATTCACAAGGTATACAGCTGTCGCTTTCTCCGTCCTGATGTAGGGTAGGTAAATTTTTTTCAAAGTATGACATAATTTTTTTAACAATTTTTTAGCTAACGAAAATGAAAAAGAAGAAAATGCCTGATCGAATTATATAACAATTTTCTAAATTTTTGTACGGTGTATGTGTGTGTGTACGTTGCATTTTTGTCCTCCTCATAGAGCACGTGTAAATTTAAAGGGAAAACAAGATTAAACGGCAAATAAACTTACGAAATATTCTGCATATCCATATTAGGGTGATTGCTTCGAAAAACAATTTCAAAGGTTTAAGTCAGTTTTAAGCTGGAGATATTGGTGCTTTATCGGTAACCGTATCGGTAACCTTATAACAGCTGATTCGACCAACCTTATGGGAATCAATGCAATCGATTATTGGTGCCGCTAAGGTCGTAACCGTATCGTAGCCAACCAATTGGTTTTTGGTTTACCGTCGTAACGATAAACAGCTGATTACGTTGGGGATACGACTACAGCGATACGACATACGGTACCAATGACTCCCGCTTTAATCGTTATTTTTCGAATGCCATTTCTCGTCGAAATATGCGAAGTTGCCAATGGTCAAAAACAGCAACGAACAGAAAAATTTCGTCAGTTAAATAATTTTTTTTTAGATATTTTAAGAAAAACTTTTATGAATTTCGTAACTGAAATTTTGCAAGCTAATCTCAAAAACATTTTGAACGAAATTTTATGAAAATGAATTCTCTGAATTTTTTTGAGTACGCAGTTTTGCGCAATCAATTTTAGGTCAATAGAGTATAAATTATAAATCTCTCAAAATTCGCATTGATTTTTGACAATTTATCTTAAAAAAGGTGTTTCAGATTTTCTGCCATATAAACAAAGTTCACACCTTGAATGGAGGAAAATTTAAACACGCTTCTGAAAAAAAATTGTCAAAGAACAATGCAAATATGACTAAAATTGATAGGGCTACATAACGCCAATTAAAAAATTCGAAATTTTCGTAAAATTGTCTCGAACTTTTATCGAAACTGTTTTGAGATTGAGCTTGCGAAATTTAATTTTTTTGACCTTTTTCGACTTTGATTTTTAAGGGTTTTTTCATAACCTACTAAATTTATTTGATTGTAAAATTTTCATGTATAGATACCATGTCCGACCCAAAAATGTCCGCCAAATATATATATATACATATATATGTATATTTTTTTTTTTCAAAAACTGTTATCGCCAGCGTTTTTAGCGGACGTTTTTGGGTCGGAAAGGGTATACATATGAACATTTTTTTAATACGTCATGAAAAAAACCATAAAATTCAAAGTCGAAAAAAAGTAAAAAAAAAATGAAATTTCGCAGGTTCGAAAATTATTTTTTTGCGTATGCGTAGTGGACATTTTTTTCCTGAGCCCAAATCCTATCGAAAAATCGATGGCGCGTAACGGTTAACTTTCGTCCATACAAATCGACCCACCCTAACATACAAACTTATGTAAGATGTTGTGTATGTTTGTAGGTGCGCATAGTAATTGTGTTAAACAGAAGTATCTAAATATTGGTTCAGTCAGTAAACAACTCAACAGGTAGGCCAGTATGGCATGAAAAAAGATAACTTTTAGAAAAAAACACACATGGGGTTTTCCATCCCATTTCGACCAATTTTGAACTCGATCCCTTTAGAATTAGCTGAAAGTTTTTCTTCTTTTTCTAGATTACGAAAGACGTTTTTCAGAAGTTTTTCAAATTTTTTCATCCAACTCAAAAAAAGTTATGAATTTTTAAAAAAACACCGTTTTTGTTTTCAAAATGCTATAACTTTTCCAAAAATTGACCGTTTGGGATCTTTTTTTTTAAATATGTTTTTAAATGTACTTTTCGGAAAAAATTCAAAAAAATTTTTAAAGTTTTTTTTTTTGTAATTTTTCAGTTTTTCGAGATTTTTCGAATTTCGCCCTTTTTTTCTCATAAAAAACTTCAATCAATTCTGCAATCATCCCCACTAATCCCGGAGTGGGCCGAGAATTTTTTTTTTTTTGTTTATTTAATTGAAAAAAAAAACTAAAATTTTTTTTGTATTTTTTCCGAAAAGTACATTTAAAAACATATTTAAAAAAAAAATGATCCCAAACGGTCAATTTTTGAAAAAGTTATAGCACTTAAAAAAAACACCGTTTTCCAACTCAAAATAAGTTTTAAATATTTTGCTATAAAGATCCCAAACGGTCAATTTTTGAAAAAGTTATAGCATTGAAAAAAAACGATGTTTTTTTAAAATTTCATAACTTTTTTTGAGTTGGATGAAAAAATTTGAAAAACTTCTTAAAAACGTCTTTCGTAAGCTAGAAAAAGAAGAAAAACTTTCAGCCAATTCTAAAGGGGTCGGGTTCAAAATTGGTCGAAATGGGATGGAATACCCCATATACACTCATGCACGCACATATATAGACACTTTATGAGTATTTTATAAACACATGAAAAATATTTTCACGCTATGGGGCACAAGTGTAACTCAAAACTTAAATAAAAACGGTAAAAAAGTTACTTTTACAAAAAAGAAGTTTTTTTTAAAAGGAAAATGATTAAAAAATATTTTGTTTGTTTTTCTTTTTTTGGCAAAAATAATTTTTAGATTATATACTTACTTGTATATACTTACTTGTAATTATTTTTTTAGTTCCTTTTTTCAGAAGCAAATATTTCATATCGAAAATTACTTTTTAAAAAATTTAATAAAGTTTAAGACTGGTACGAAATAAAATATAAATATCGACATATTGTCCCACCGTAATTAAAAAAAAACATATATTTTGTAGTTTGATAATTTCATTAATGCTGAGTTAAAAAAAAAATACTATAAATCGACTGCTGAGTGGAATGTCACCCTATGTCGGCTGCCGTATCGAAAAGGTCCTATCTCAGAAAACATTTGAATAACGCCCCATTTTAACACGCTTATATTACCATCACTTGTATGTATGCTTGTTTGTAACTCTCTAGGCTAGGCGCGCAAAGGAGAGTTAGACCCATCTAGCGGCAATTACTGAAGACTCGCGGCAGTGGTTAAATAACTCGCTACAAAACGAGATGTGCTTAATAGCGGAGACACAAACCTCTGTGATACGGTGCTATCAAATCAAATATCTAAGTTGAGTGTAGGTACTAAAACGGCACATTTGGCTGTTTTTTAGTTTTTTTCTTAACTATATTTATTATTAGAATTTGTTTCAAAAACGCCCTATAACAGAATTCGGGTGAAAAACGCCCTATGTAAACTAAAATGGAACACATTTTGACATTACGTGGTGATTATGAAAAAAAAAAATCCTGAGATAGGGCATCCTTCCACCGAGTTCTGAGATTTTGCGTTTTTGTAACAAATTCTAAAATAGGGCGTTATTCAAACATTTCCTGAGATAGTACGTTTGCGAAAAGCAGCCGATATAGGGTGACATTCCACTCTGCAGTCGATTTATAGTTTTTATTAACTCAGCATTCTATTTATAGTTTTTTTTAACTCATCATTAAAAAACTATCAAACAATGTATTGTTGTTTTTTTTTTTAAATACAGTGGGGCGATATCCCACTGAGCTGTCGAAATGAATCGAGAACGTTTTTCAAATAAAATCTAAATACTGAAACAACTTAAGGGAACAGTTTTTCTTCTGTGGTAAACAGTTTTGAAAAATTTGAAAAAAAAAACTCTGTGAAACAGATATTAATAAGTTAGGAAGCAATATTTATAAATTGAAATAAAAAAATTAAATAAAAATAAATTAACTTAAACATTTTTTTTTTTTAATTTTTTTTTAGTCTTTATTTAATTGCCTATTATTTCTCATTCTATTTAGTTCTTTTAGTTGCTCATTATTACAAGGACTCTTTCCTGACAATTTTTTACAATCTAAGTCCTCAATACATAATCCTTTCAAAGACTCGACTCGACTCTGCGCCAAGTATGCTTGTCCCTCCTCGAACTCCAAAGTATTTGGTTGTCGCTTCTAAAGGAAAGTATGTAAGATTTGTTCCAAATATGAGCCAAATTGGACATCATAGGTCGCTTTCTATTCATGTATGTATTATGTGTTCCAAATATGGACCAAATCGGACCAAAAATACGATTTTTTTGAATATCTCGATCTTTGCACCACCTAGCGGCGATTCTTTTTCATAGGTCGCTTTCTATTCTTGTATGTATTATGTGTTCCAAATATGAGTCAAATCGGACCACAATACCTCGACACCTGCACCACCTAGCGGCGGTTTTTTAAGTTTTTGAAAAAGATTTTTCATTTTTTAATGAAGTTTTTAATAATAAGTTTTGAAACTAAAATTGTAATAATTCGGTAGTCGTTATCATTGTTATTTTATACAAGTGGCGAATGTTTGAATAAAACGTTCACAATAGTAAACAGCCTGGATCACCTGTTAAATTCTTTTTCAATTACTTGAATCATTTGCACAAGTGTTTTTCATAAATTTTCATAATAACTACATAATTGGCTGCTCTATTAACTAGATTTTAATAATGAACATAAATATGTAGTCTAATTTTCTGTAGACACATTTAAAAGAAAAGTTGGTTTGAAACACAAATGGGCAATTCATGGCACTTAAATTTATTAACCGCGAGCAAAAAACAAACATTCCATTCTCTGGTTATTCGCGACAGCCATTCTACTTGTCACCTATTATTTGTCAGGTATGGCAATTGAGGAATAGAAAGATTTTCCACTTGCAGCAATTCACAATGGTCGTTAAAAGGCAATTTAAAATTGAAAGTTTTTCAAGTAAAAATTTTGAATTTTTATTTTTATTTAAAACAAAAAACAAGTTTTTGAAAATAACCAAGGCTGCATAAAAATATTTATATTTTCTTTTGGATTGTCAATAGTTGCAAACCTTATATGTCAAACGAAAAGCGTGACATCAGAACGGACAAGGCGACAGCTGTTACGATTATACCTTGTAAATTTCCTAAAAGCATTTCTCCAGGGAGTGGGATTCGAATCGGCACTCCGGCTATAGTTGAGCTGTTAGAAACAACTTCAGCTAAGGCCATGCTGTGCAAATTTTCCCAATTGCCTTCTTTGCATATATCTATTTTTTGGACAGTCGCACTTTGCATGTAAGCTTGTACCAAAGGTGCGTTCTGTTGTTGTCGATTCAATTTAGGAACTGGTTGGCTTTGGTTTGTTTATAGAAATACAAAGAATAGCCCTTTATTGCTTTTAATGTATGAAGCTAGCCCAACATTTTCAGCACAATCAAAAAACGAGACCGTACTAAATTGCACAATATTTAATGCTAATTTAATACGGGTTCATTAAATTTATTACATTTGTTTTTTTTTAAATACACGTGTAATAAATTTAACTAACTCCTATTAAATTAGCATCAAATATGTTGTAAATAAATACGTTAAATTTAGTACGGTCTCGTTTTTTGATTGTGCACATGGGTTGGACTAGCTTAAACTTAAGCTAGCCCACCCTCGATATTTTTTAAAATACAAGTGTATAAATTTAATTAACCCGTATTTAATTATCATGAAATATTGTGCAATTTAGTACGTTTTCGTTTTTTGATTGTGCTGAAAAGGTAGGGCTAGCTTAAGAGACTTCTGTGGCTCGATAGTAATAAAAACGAAGTAGTGAGTGTCGTGATCGCAATTTTGTCTTTAAAATAAGCTGATGCAGTATGTATTGTATGCAATTAAGTAATGCTATTAAGTTCTTAATATGTATTAGCTGATGAATTTACATACATAATATTGACAGTTGTTTGCTATTGAAATGACCAATGTATCTACTCAGTGCTTTTAACAGCAAAAACAGATTGATTGAGAATTTGTAATTTTTACAGGATATTGTTAACTTCAGATCAACAGTTTAACCAAACAAATTTGTCTTCTTGACAAAAAACTCGGTTGATTTAACCATAATGCGATCAATTTTAATGAATGTTAGTTTAAGAACAACAAGCCTGATTTGTTGATTTAACTAACTTGATTTCTTACGGTGTATATAACTATGCAAGTAGTAAACTTTTTAGCAGTGATTCGCGGGCCTACATTGGTACCAGTGGACATACGAAAAAATCAATAAAATCAAGCTACTAGTATAAACTTTTTATTAGCATGAAAGACGCATTCCTTTAGTCGATCCAGTAAGCAGGCACACGAGGGTTAAGAGCACTTAACATCCATATGTATTGTCGTGTGTCAGCTTTTTACATGTACAACTACAACAAGTTTACTTTTAGCAAGCAATGATAAAAACAACAATACAAATTTGTGTGAAAACAAATGAAACTTTTCTTTGCTTCCTTTAAATAAATCGCGCATGCCTTACACATTAATTCGCCGACTAAATGGACAAGAAACTAAAATATTTGTGTTGAAAAAAAAAAAACGTTTACTTAACACCTTTGCATGAACGCGTTTTTATATGAAAAATCCCGCAAATTCATATAAAATTGTATACAACAGTTTGATGTAAACAATTCAGTCTTTATTTTTCGTTTAAAGTTTAACAAATGCTGCCTGACTATGAAAAGCATTAAGGAATGAGCAGAAAAAAAGTTTAAACAGCTACACAAAAGCTTAAGTAAATAATGCAATAAACGAGCTAAACTGACGTCGAATGGCGGTGGTCAGGGAATGCCAGTCAGTCAGTTATACGTGAGATGAATGATTGATTTGAGTTCACATTTGTCGAGGTATATATGTACATACATACATATTTATGCATAAATAGACCCTATCTGCATAAATGTATTGTTGTATAGTGCCTTAAAGTAAATTTGAAAATTTAATGATTTAATGACTTAAAAAAATTTAATTGAATTGAAAATCGGTGTTTTTTTTTTGTTTAAACTGAAACTATTTTTTTTTTTCACAGTTGTTTGTTTTATTCAGGCATGCTTAACCAACGAAACGATATCATTTCGTTACGATAATCAACGTTAATAAACGAAACGAAGTCATTTCGTTTCGTTTATTAACGTTAAGATCGTCAAATTAACGAAATGATTTCGTTTCGTTTTCTGCCATATCAAAACGAAATCAAATCGTTTATGTTGATTATTAATTTCAAACTATGCTGGCAAAGCTGATTGATGGCGGAGTCATTAAAGGTGAAAGCATTATCCAAGCTGATTGCAACTTTTCTCATGAATTTTGACAGTACGAACATTTCTCAGAGTATTTTTGACATTACCACCAACGAATTACACAAACAAATTACATAGAGTTTGTGTGTGTATGTGCGCTCGTTGTTGCCACCTTACGGCTTCACCATGGCTATAGCATTGCCAGCACAATTCAAACATAAAGTATCACGTTTTCGTTAACGTTTTTAACGTTAACGAAAGCTTTTCGTTTCGGTTAAAAACGAGATACAATTTATCTTGATAATTTCTTTATCGATAATATTTCGAAGTGTTTCAACGGAAACGGTGGAAATTTTTTGATAAACGATTAGCTTAACGTTAAGGTGCATCCCTGGTTTTATTTTTTAGCTTGGTTCTTTTTTAAAATTTTTTTTTATTTTAAAATCTATTTTATTGTTTTCTTTTATTTATTTTTAATACAAGTTATTAGCCTTGAATATTGTAAATTGTTAGATTTATTGATCTAAAAGGCTTCAAGATGAATAAAACTTATTTTTTTGTTTATATTCATTTATAATTTATTTGGTCGATATTTCAACTTCAATCTGAAATCATCATCAGGAACATATGGATATGTATGATCGACTGAGTCAATAAACCTAACAATTCTTTTATTTATTTTATTACTATTTTTATTTGTTGTATAACTTTTTTGTTTTTTATTACTTTTTTAATTTTTTATTACGTTTTTACTTTTTTCAATTTTTTTATTTTTTTTTAAAAAATGTTTTTTAATTATTTTTGTATGCCTTTTTTATTTTTATTATTAAAAAATGTGAAGAAACGCAGGCTCAAATATGTTTAAGAAAAATTTGATTCTGATATTGATTCGTGAATCAACATTGTTACATTCCATTGCAGCAGAACCCAGCACACAGGGTCAAAATTGATTAAAAAAAGTAAATTCTGAAATTGATCCTATCTACTTTGTTTCATTTCATTGTAGCAATTATCAGAACCAACAAGAAATTAATTGAAATGTTGATCAATATACAAAATAATATAGTTTAGAACAAGTAAAGAAGGCTAAGTTCGGGTGTAACCGAACATTACATACTCAGCTGAGAGCTTTGGAGACAAAATAAGGGGAATTTACCATGTAGGAAAATTAACCTAGGGCAACCCTGGAATGTGTTTGTATGATATGGGTATCAGCTGAAGTGTTAATGAGTATTTTAAAGGGAGTGGGCCTTAGTTCTATAGGTGGACGCCTTTTCGAGATAACGCCCTACAGGTGGACCAGGGGCTACTCTAGAATGCCTTTGTACGATATGGGTATCAAATTAAAGGTATTAATGAGGGTCTTAAAAGGGAATTGTATATGTGAAGGCGTTTTCGAGATATCGACCAAAATGTGGACCAGGGTGACCCAGAACATCATCTGTCGGGTACCGCTAATTTATTTATATATATAATACCAAGAGTACGAAAGTATTCCTGTCAAGATTCCAAGGGCTTTTGATTTCGGCCTGCAAAACTTTTTCATTTTCCTCTACTTAATATGGTAGGTGTCACATCCATCCATTTTACAAAGTTTTTTCTAAAGTTATATTTTGCGTCAATAAACCAATCCAATTACCATGTTTCATCCCTTTTTTCATATTTGGTATAGATTAATGGAATTTTTTTAATTTTTCGTAATTTTCGATATCGAATCGTGGTCATAGTCGGAGTTCGGCTATTTTTTATACCAAGATAAAGTGAGTTCAGATAAGTACGTGAACTAAGTTTAGTAAAGTCATATCGATTTTTGCTCAAGTTATCGTGTTAACGGTCTAGCGGAAGGACAGACGGTCGACTGTGTATAAAAACTGGGCGTGGCTTCAACCGATTTCGCCCATTTTCACAGAAAACAGTTATCGTCATAGAATCTATGCCCCTACCAAATTTCACAAGGATTGGTAAATTTTTGTTCGACTTATGGCATTATAAGTATTCTAGACAAATTAAATGAAAAAAGGGTGGAACCACGCCCATTTTGAATTTATTTTTGTATTTTGTTGCACCATATCATTACTGGAGTTGAATGTTGACATAATTTACTTATATACTGTAAAGATATTAAATTTTTTGTTAAAATTTGACTTAAAAACAATTTTTTTTAAAAAAGTGGGCGTATGTGTTCGTCATCCGATTTTGCTAATTTTTATTTAGCTCACATATAGTAATAGGAGTAACGTTCCTGCCAAATTTCATGATATCTTCAACGACTGCCAAATTACAGCTTGCAAAACTTTTAATTACCTTCTTTTAAAAGTGGGCGGTGTCACGCCCATTGTCCAAAATTTTACCAATTTTCTATTTATTTTGCGTCATAAGGTGAACCGACCTACCAAGTTTCATCGCTTTATCCGTCTTTGGTAATGAATTATCGCACTTTTTCGGTTTTTCGAAATTTTCGATATCGAAAAAGTGGGCGTGGTTGTAGTCCGATTTCATTCATTTTAAATAGCAATGTGAGATGAGTGCCCAGGAACCTACATACCAAATTTCATCAAGATACTTCAAAATTTACTCAAGTTATCGTGTTAACGGACAGACGGACGGACATGGCTCAATAAAATTTTTTTTCGATACTGATGATTTTGATATATGGAAGTCCATATCTATCTCGATTCCTTTATACCTGTACAACCAACCGTTATCCAATCAAAGTTAATATACTCTGTGTGCTTTGCTCAACAACACGCCGAAGGTTCGTGTCTCCACTATTAAGCACAACTCGTTTTTTAGCGCGTTATTTAACCACTACCTTTTTCAATAATTGCCGCTAGATGGGTCTCTGTGCGCCAAGCCTAGATAGTTACAAACATACAAGTGAAGTTAATATAAGCGTGTTAAAACCATTTTTTTAAGTCTAAAACTGTTTAAAGTAAACTTATGAACTTTCTTTCTTATAGAAAGTATGCCGAGCATAATTGAGTGAAATAGATTAAAGAGTTAGCACCTTTTCGTACTTAAAGCTTTGTAGTAAGCAGGCATTTTTAGTTAATTTAAACATTAAACAGATAATATTCTACAATAACCATGTTCAGAAGTCGCTCCATCTATGTGAATAACTGTAACAAAGTCCAATGATTAAATTGAAATTGCATATGAGTTGTTGAAATTTTAATCGATTTATAAATGCAAATGTGATGAGCTCATACTTTGACAGCTAGACAAAGGAATTTTTCAAAATGACTGGGACAATCAATGAATACAGCTGCAGTCAAAAGAAAAATCATCAATATTCAAAATAGCATTGTGCGAAATTTTTATTATTTATTTGTTGTGCAGATTTGATATTGGTCGCGCAGAGAATGCTTCTTTTTTTACCGACCTTATTTCTACAAACAGAATTTGTTTGTATTTATATTTAATTTTTAAATAATTATATTATATTTTTTATCATATTTTTTATAATTTTTGTATTTTAGAATTTTTTATACTTTTTACTTTTTTTATATTTTTCCCTACTCTACTTTTATTATTATTATTTTTTATTTATTTTTTCTTTTCTTATATTTTTGTATTTTTTTTTATGTGTGATCAATGGTGTGTTCAAATTCAACTTAATATTTACGAATTCCTGAGCTTAAAGTTGTTTTATAATTATTGAGAAAGAGAGTGAGCTAAAGAGAAAAGAAGGGAAGGAAAGACGGAGAGGAGAAAGAGACGCAGAGAGAGGAATGAATAAAAGCACAGAGAAAAAAGGAAGAGTAAGAAGTAAAAACTTCGTAAAGGAATATAAAAAGACCAAATTTAAACTAGAACAACGTCTTCCGGCATGCTGGTATTATAAAATAATTGAATATGCAAATTCAAATATTAAAGTTCAATATTCAATTATTAAAAACCGGTGGTTAAGCTCATGAATTCTTTAATGTTTTTTTATTACATTTTTTTTTACTTTTGTTTAACAATCGTGGCGTCTTTTTTATTTTATCATGTTTTTTATAAATTTTTTTAATTTTCATTTTTTTTTATATTTTTTTTTTTATTATTTTTTTTTATATATTTTTAATTTTTTTTTATATTTTTTCATTTTGTTTATATTTTTTCACTTTTTTTATATTTATTAATTCTTTTTTTTTTTTTTTTGTTATTATTTTTTATATATATATTTTTTTTAAATTTTTTTTTTATTATTTTTTATTATTTTTTATATATTTATAATTCTTTATATTTTTTAATTTTTATATTTTTTTAATTTTTATATTTTTTTAATTTTTATATTTTTTTAATTTTTATATTTTTTTAATTTTTATATTTTTTTAATTTTTATTTTTTTTTTAGTTTTTATATTTTTTTTAATTTTTATAATAGATATTAATAATCTTAAAGGAGCTCTAGGCCACACATTAAATAAATACACACACTTGTATATATTTAGCGATATATTTAGGTCGGTATTTCGATTTCAATTTGAAATCACCTTCAGGAATTCTTGACTTCACCTAGTCCACGTCAAGAAGTCAAGAATTCCTGAAGATGATTTCAAATTGAAATCGAAATATCGACCTAAATATATGCAACAAGTGTGTGTATTTATTTAATGTGTGGCCTAGAGCTCGTTTAAGATTATTCAAATTATCACAATTCAAAGGCCGAAAAAGCGACAAAAACAATATCATTTAATTTTTATCTTTTTATATTGTTTTCGGGCTTTGGCTTTTAAATTTTTATATTATGTGTTATTTATTATTAATTAATTTGTTTGTTTATTTTTTTAAGTTTATTTACTTATTATTTATTTTTGTATATTATTTATTTATTTTTTTTTTTTATTTATTTATTTATTTTTTTATTTATTTATTTATTTTTTTATTTATTTACATTTTTTTATTTTTTTATTTTTTTATTTAGTTTTTATATATTTTTTTATTTTTTTATTTATTTATTTATTTACTTTTTTTAACAAATGTGATGTTTACTTCTTTTTGAAATTTTCCTAAAAATCTCTTTGGGATAGCTGTATGTACTCAAATTAGCAGTGGAGCAACACTATGTACTTATACAGTCTATGCGAGGTCCTCACGGACCGGCCACTTCAACCTACATATGTATAAGAGCAAACTCATTAACGTAAAACAGATTAAGAAAACAACTGACCGCACAATATCACAGATCAGTAAGCACATATAAAAAAATAATGTACGGCGCGATAACCTCCGAAGAGATTTTAGGCCGTGCTTCTCTTCCAATTTGCGTTTCTAAAATTTTGATGTTGCTTTTTCCGGGGCTTGAACCCAAGATCTTAAGTGTGGATGGCGGAGCAATCTATCATCACACCACCGTCGGCCAACACACATGCATATACATACATATAAATCTCAAATCTATGTATGTATGCGTATATATAATATAGTATGAGTTTTTTTATTGAACGCTGCTATGTATGTGGCAAGACCAATAACAATGCAACTGTAATACAAAATTACGTATGCTTAGCGAATATTAAAAAACCGGTTAAACCAAATTCTATACCAATAAAGTAGAAAAAAAATGTATATGACACACGCATACACAGAAATGAGCTTACGCCTACTTTCTACGAACCTTAAACAAACTTGAAAATCTATGAATTTGATACTGTACATAGGTACTAAACGTATGAATATATTATATGTAGATACATATATGTACATATAAATAAGTGGGGTGTGCATTACTCTTGACTAAGTTAATTAATAAATACCTTTGTTGGTCACAAATATGTATGCAAATATGCAAGCGATATACAGCAGGGAACAGAAAAATAGTAGTGGCAATTTTTTTATCAAATTTCGTCAAAAGGGTTTTTTTATTTTTCATATTTTAAGAGAAAAATTTTATGAGTTTTGTAACTTAATTTTGTAAACTCAATAACGTTTAGAAAAAATTTCGAAAATTAGAGAAATTTATACGAAAGTTTCGAAATTTTTATTTTGAATTCTTCAAACTTTTTTTGAGTATGTAGTTTTCTAGCCCAATCAATTTTAGTCTAACAAACACAAAGTTATAGGTCTCTAAAATTAAAATTCACATTGATTTTTGTCTGGAACTAAGTAATCTCGGTATCCCGTACCTGATCCCGAAAACCTCACTGTCGTAAAAGTTGACTTCTCTAAAAATTATACATATGTATATATGAATTCATGCAAATGTAGAAAAAACCAATTTGTTATAAACAATTTATTAACACAAAAGGGAATGCCAATAAATTGAAAAAAAAATCAAAGCAAAAGCGATCGTGTATGAATTTGTATACATATGCGTACATATATATTAATGTTTAAGCAGATGTACATATACATATTGTGAAAAAATTTAAATGTAAAACGAATATTTATTTGTATATTCAACTCAATTGATTTGCAGCAAAAAAAAAAGTATAAACATAATTTATTGTTGATTCGATTCATTCGAAAAGATTTCAACGCATCACTTCAGAAGTAAAACGATCTTGATATATTTTGTCTGTAGTTAAAGCATAATTTGATCCGTAACAAATACTCTCATAAATATAAGCATTCATAAATATGTAAGGCAATGAATATTTAAATGTGTTTGTGTGTGGGCTCAAGCATTCATATTTCAATATTGAGGATTTGTATACAAATGTACATGCAATAATTAGACAGCCTCATGCTCCAAGGAAAACAATCTGTACTTTTTCCCATTAAAATTATTTTAAATTTGTTTTATTTAAAAAAAAATAATCATCACAATTTGAAAACTCGATGGCAAAGGTAAAACATCCAAAACTATAGTACACCGCTCCAAGTTTACGGAACATACTAACGCGAGATGGGCCATTGAACCAACATATAGGACGTCAAGGCAAAATCTAAATCGCTTCTCTATTAGCCAATTAGTGGGTCTATTAACAGGCGCCTATGGTGCTCTGCAAACAATGACTTCAGCTGCAGCTGCAAGGGCGCGGAGTAGATAGAAAGCGTAGAGCATTATCTATGCCACTGTCCCGCCGCACAAATACTCCTTTGGGTGCCTTGCTGAGCTGGAATCCGCAAATGTAAAACACATTCTGCGTTACATTAGGCAAACGCGTTGGTTTAGCTTCGTGGGTGTATGAACTATTTTCTACAGAAAGGAAACCAGGGCTCCTTCGTGGTATCACAACGGGACACAATGGGCTACGTAAGTCTCCGCTTGGGAGAGAGATACCCTAACCAAATTGGCGACTGCCGTGGTGCCATGGTAGCGTGCTCCGCCTACCACACCGAAGATCCTGGGTTCTCGCCTCGGTCAAACCAACATCAAAATATTTCTTTTAAAAAACGTATGTATGTTTGAAAGCAATCTAGTCCCCCAGCTTTTGAGATATCTTGAAAGTATTTATTGAGCGAGTATATTTTGGCCCCCGAATAGACATTTCTCAACCGATTTTTCTGAAAAGATGTTTTTTGCCATGTCTTCCTCAATTTATCAGATAGAACCTCAAAATTTGGCGAGATGCTTTTGTATATGGCACGAATTGTTGTCTGACCAATTTAAGAGATCGGTCGTATATAGAGTATATATCTCATACAACCTATTGTTCAACGTATATGTATAGTTGTTCGCTGTTGAAATTACCAATGAAATTAGTTCTTTTAACAGAAAAATCCCTTAGGTTGATTTAGAATATGTCATTTTTACAGAATAAAGTTAACTTGAGAATAGAATGTTGAAATTACTTGACAAAAAACTTTGTTAAGTTAACCATAATGCGATGAATTTTACTGAATAACTGTTAATTTAAAAACAAATCGGGTTTGATTTGTTGATTTTACCAGCTTAATTTTATTCGGCTTACTATTATTCGGTTAAAACAAAAAAATGTAAGGTGCGATAACCTCGGAAGAGATTTTAGGCCGGTCTTCTCTTCCGATTTGCGTCGTGCTCCTTTTTAATTTTTCCTACAAATTGGCGGGATGGACCCATATATGTTTTTGCCGACTCCGAACGGCATCTGCAAGGCAGATGAGTTTTCACTGAAAGCTTTTCATGGCAGAAATACACTCGAAGTGCTTGCCAAACATTGCTGAGGGGCGACCCCGCTTAGACAATTTTTCTTATAATTGAAAAACTGTGTTTCTAAAATTTTGATGTTTATCTTCGGTGTGGCAGGCGGAGTACGCTACCATCACACCACGGCGGCCGCCATAATAATAATAAGCTGTCAGCCAAATACTAAACAAAAATTCCTTGCGAGTTTTTTCCTTTCTCCCATTCCTCGTATTCTAAATAAAAATTCCTGGTGATTTTTTTCACTTCTCCCTTTTCTCATATTCTGAACAATGTTCGAAAAAACGGAAACCGGTTATGGGAGAAAAGTAGGTAATATGCATGTGAGTGAGAGGGAGATTTCTCTGACATTTCTTAGGAGTTTTTTCACTTGTTAAATTAAAGGGAATAATTTTTCATTTCATTTCATCAAAATAGTTAATAATAGTTAAGGCAACTGCAGTTTCACCGTGTGATTCGCGGTTCGAATCTCGGTGAAACCTTTGATAACATTACGTTATTGCCTGAACATGAATTCGTGGCGCTTTTCGAAATGGTACCATCGCATTATGCCAGTTAATGTTTCTTTCTTTCTTTTCAGTTTCTCTTAGAAAAACATAATAATTGAATATTCAATTATTATAAGCCGGTGTTAAGCTCATGAATTCTTAATAATAAGTATAGTTAAAGTAAATTGGTTCTTTTAAGAAGGAACACTTATTTGTCAAAATTTATACCAAAATATTGTAACGAATTTAATTGCAAATCCTCTTATTTGCAATCCTCTGCTAATTTCGAATCACTAAACTGTTGAATAAATAACTCCAATATTGAATAATGGAAAAATGACCTTTATTAAAGTACTTCACAATAACACTTATACTTTGCTACTCGCTGGCTTAATAACCAAACTGATTGATAACTCAAATTAAACTCTACTATTGGCCGCCAGATCGCGTGCTTAATCAATAACTGATTGATTGCTCAACTCAAACTGAATTACATTTTACTCGCTTGTGCCGCTTTTATAGTTTACGCTGCATACATCTAGGCTCTTCTATTTCCAGAACTTACCAACTATTTCGAGTGTTTATAGTTCTCATATAGTTTCTACTTGTTTACAATTTTCTACTTTTCAGCGTCTCTCAGATGTATGTGAGTTTGTAGTTTACAGTCTCTCGCACACACATAGGCGTATAAGTAAATGCATCTGTGTGTGACATCTCTCGGCGGCCTTATATATGTGTATACATGATTTGATTATTGACGTGAACATCGCTTAGCATCGCCTTAGTGATGGTATAGCTTAGGGATGCTAATATCCGTGACACTGCCCTCCACCTAAGTCTGATCGTCCCGATCAGACAAATCTCTCGATCTAAACGCTGCTAGCATCGCCAAATGTACCACTCTTCTACTCCGTGGTTTCTCAATGCTTTGTATGCGGTAGATGGTATCACTGATCTTCTTCACAACCTTGTACGGGCCTTCCCAACTGCACCGAAATTTGGATGGAACACCTTTCCGCCGGTGAGGGTTGTATAACAGTACCAAATCTCCCGCCAAGAAACCTTTCGAATTATTTTCCTTGTCGTACCTGTGTTTCATCTTACTACTCATTATCCTGGATCGTTCCCTCGCACTCTGTTGCTTGACCAATGAAGAACTACTTCGCAGAGCTTGCGCTGGACGGATTTCCTTTGCATAATCAGTATCGTTCCGACGCTTCACAACAGTAGTGTGCCTTGGCTTGAAACCACCCTTGTATTCTTTCTTCGTTTCAGTACGTCCGTTAGGGCTTTTCAATGCCAGTGTTTTTCTCAAAGGTACCTTCGGTTTTGATTTGTTTGGCCCATTTGTTCCATCAACCTTTACCTTTGAATTTCGTGGCCTTCGTCGAGTCTTCTCCACCAGTACCCGATTACTGCTGAACCCTTTTTCCAAACTAAAGTTAAGTGGCACATCTTGGTTCTCATAACACATCACCCTTCTCTGCATATCGATCTTGATGTCATGGTCAACCAAGAAATCCACTCCCAATATAACTTCATCAACAATCTCCGCCACAACAAATTTGTGTAGAACCATGACCCTCCCAATCAATACTTCACATATCACTTCTCCCTGAACTTGGTTATACTCGCCAGTGACCGTACGCAACTTTGCTCCAGGTAACGGTTTTACTCTCCTGTTGACCAAGTCAGATCGGATCAAGGAATGAGATGCGCCCGTATCTACAGTCAGTACTCGTTCTTTGCCATCCACATTCCCTCTGACGGTAAGACTGCTCGATTTTCTACCAATTTGCGACACAGATATTACGGGGCATTCAATAGCTGGATCTAGCTCTCTACCTCTTACTCGCTCTTGCTCATCTCCTCCAGCTTTGCGTTTACGGCCACCCACATTGTTGGAACTATTAAGACCAAGATCGCAATGACGTGCTATGTGACCGGACTTCCCGCATTTGAAGCATTTGATAACTTTTTCACTTCGCTTTTGCGATCCTTTCAGTGCCTCCAATATTGCGTCTACCCACTCTGGCCTTTCTACTTCCACACGGCGTGCTTTGAAAACTGGCTTACACAGAAGCGACGCCGTTTCCTGAATCAGAGCTTGTGACACCGTTTCTGCGAATGTTGGCTTTGGGTTCGCGTATGTGGCTCGCTTCGTTTCGACGTCCCTTATGCCATTTACAAAGCTCTGAATCTTCACTCTTTCCGTGTATTCCACGGGTGCATCCGCATTTGCAAGATGAGCCAATCTTTCAATGTCCGAAGCAAACTCCTGCAAAGTCTCGTTACCTTTTTGGTAGCGGTTTTGCAATTCTATTTGAAATATCTGTTTCCTGTGTTCGCTTCCGTATCGCCGTTCTACAGCAGCCATCAATGCGTCATAACTGTTCCGTTCGTACTCTGGAATAGTCTGTAAGATTTCGGCAGCTGGTCCTTTCAATGCTACGGAGAGTGCTGCAACTTTATCTTCATCATTCCAGTTGTTCGCTGTCGACGTCTTCTCAAATTGGAGCTTAAATACCTGGAATGGAACAGAACCATCAAACGTTGGGGATTTTACCTTCAGAGTAGACGTTGAAGTGATTGGACGGTTCAATTGTAACTCCTGAATCCGATCTTTCAAAGCATCCATCTCGGCCTCCACTTTATTTTGTCGTTCACTAACAGCCTCCAGCTGCGATGAGAATTTTGTTTCCTGTGCCTCCAGCTTTGTTGAGATACGCTCTTCTTGCTCTTCCAGTTGAGCAGAGATCTGCGATGATATCTGTGCTGAAATTTGCGCCGACATTTCGGATATTCGTGCCTCTTGTGCTTCAATCTTCGCTGTTATTTCAGATGACATTTCTGCAATACGTGTCTCCTGTGATTCCATCTTGGATGCCATATATGTCTTCTGCGATTCCAGTTGAGATGACATGTTGGTGGATATTTGTGATGACATTTCGGACATTTGTGCCGATACTGCAGCCAATATCAGGTTCAAGTCTGTGTTCGCCATTATCTGCGGTGTTTCATTTTTCTCCTCCAATTTTGTTGTCTCATCGCCATCAAGATGAAAGACATACTCTTCCACGTCAATTCCTTCTAATTCCATTGCCTCTCGTAGTCGTGCTTGAAGTTCGATCTTATTGCCAGTTGTATTTAATCCACGGTTCTCCAACTCCTTTTTCAGTTGCTGGATCTTCAATTCACTGAACTTTGCCATGTCCAAGTTTATTCGAAGTCTTCGGAATTTATTCAACAATTCCTCTTCTGACACCAATTGTAACGAATTTACTTGCAAATCCTCTTATTTGCAATCCTCTGCTAAGTTCGAATCACTAAACTGTTGAATAAATAACTCCAATATTGAATAATGGAAAAATGACCTTTATTAAAGTACTTCACAATAACACTTATACTTTGCTACTCGCTGGCTTAATAACCAAACTGATTGATAACTCAAATTAAACTCTACTATTGGCCGCCAGATCGCGTGCTTAATCAATAACTGATTGATTGCTCAACTCAAACTGAATTACATTTTACTCGCTTGTGCCGCTTTTATAGTTTACGCTGCATACATCTAGGCTCTTCTATTTCCAGAACTTACCAACTATTTCGAGTGTTTATAGTTCTCATATAGTTTCTACTTGTTTACAATTTTCTACTTTTCAGCGTCTGTCAGATGTATGTGAGTTTGTAGTTTACAGTCTCTCGCTCACACATAGGCGTATAAGTAAATGCATCTGTGTGTGACATCTCTCGGCGGCCTTATATATGTGTATACATGATTTGATTATTGACGTGAACATCGCTTAGCATCGCCTTAGTGATGGTATAGCTTAGGGATGCTAATATCCGTGACAATATGTACATTCTACCATACAAAATACAATAAGGAACGGAAGAGATCTTGGTATATTTGATGCAGCCATCCAGAAATTACGCAAGGATTTTTTAAGAAGGCTTAAATAGATTTTTGCATAACACGAAAGACGAATTCAACTCGACTTGGCTGCCAGAAATTGCCTTGCTGAATGGAGGCAGGAAACTTCGGCGGAATTGTGTTATCCCGCCGTCTTCTTCTCCTTATGCTCCCCTGTTAATGTTGCTGTGGCACCAATTCATTGCTCATTTCAGTGAATATCATATGAAATGCAATACTGTGCATTGTTTATACTTTATTTCTTAATTTCAAACAAATGCGCAACAATACACTTTTTAATTTTTTTAAACAAAATAAGAAATGCGCAACGAAATTTGAATTGACAAACAGCTGACTTCGAAAATTTGAAATTCCTATTCCCAAATTATTGTTCTCCCTATGAGAAAAGAATTGGAAGAATTTCTACGTGGGAATAAAAAAATGCGCGAGAGCAAAATTCCGAGGGAATATTTAGAATTTGGCTGTATAACTCAGCGAAAAATTGTTTTTTATCAGTGATATTTCACTTACTAAGTTTTGTTGTAAGAGGAAAATGGGAGACATTTTTTTGGACGGTGCCACGTGTTACGTAGAAAAGTAATTTATCTGAAATGAACTGTACAATTGAAGCTCACGCTGAGTCTATAATTTTCGGTTACATCCGAACTTACGGCACCCTTGCTTGTTAAATAATTTTTTTTAGTAATGAATATAGAATCAAGAACATATTGTGGCGAATGTTGACATTACTAGGTTGTTATTAAATAATCACGCAACAACAAAAACATGAAGCAAGCCACACTTGTATACATCAATACATCAGTCATCATTTATGCACATACATACAAGCCAACGAAGAGATATTTCACACACATACAAGTGGTCATCAGCCGAAGTTGTTACTCACACATACACACGCATATATGTAGCTCAATTACCAAGCAGGCGATGCAGCAGTTCTAAAAGGCGAAACGTCTAGACTTTAGTAGAAATATGCGAATGAAGCAACGGAGAGTATAAAAGCAGTGCAAGCTGAGTAATCAGTTTATTTAAACACGCTATTAGTTGTGAAGTACTACTCTCAAATTAGTCTGTAAGTCAAATTAGTCTGTATGTATACATGTATCAGCACATCAAATCCCTTTTTTATAATTCGAGCACAATCGATTTCGTTAAAAAAAACACATGTTATTTATTGCTTTGCTGCCTAACTGCCCAACCGTGGACAATCTATCTCAAAAACATTTTCCTAATTAACCTTCCTTCAACTCACATTTGGTCGTATTTTAAGTATCATGCGTATCGTAATTATATTAATAGACTAAATACATACTTACATAGAATATACATACATAGGTATGGGGGTATATGTGGAAGTGCATTTATGTTAATTTTATGTAGGTGACGTGCTCTGCAAAATTACAATAAGCAAATAAACAAAACATCGAAGCTAGTTTTTACACTTTGACATTTTACATGTCTATTGATATACGAAAAGGTACATGTTTACATACAAATATTTGTTTATAATTATTTAGCCAAACACTTATCAGCGTCTCCCACGAGTGCAGTGTTTGATAGAGTCTTCATTTTCTGTTACTACCAGGGGCGTAACAATTGTAAATAAAAACTAATATTTAATAATTCGCTTTTGACTTTTTTCTCTTTGGTTACCAGTATTTTTCGTTTTTATCGGTTTTTTAAAGTAACTGTTATTTTATTCCTATTTACGTAACGGTTATTTTCAATTTTTATTTTATTACTCTTTAAATAACAGTTATTTTCCATTCGAATTTAGCTTATGGTTATTTTCCATTTTTGTTTAATTTCTCTTTGGATAACAGTTTTTTTTTTGATATTTACTTCATTTCCCTTTTTTTGGTATTTCCTTTTAAATAACAGTAATTTTCAATTTAATTTTTTTGTTTTTTTTCTTTTGATTTTTATTTTCTCTTTAGCGAATCAGCATCGATTTCTTTCAGTTCTGCTCATAGATGCCAGCCCCCGTTTTTCCGTCATAAAACTTTGATCCATCTGTGAACCAGAAATCTGAGTCAGTGACAGTACATAGATTGCTGGTTTCCCAAAGAGTTCTGCCTACAATGGACATCTCGAAGTTCCGTTTACAGAATTTCCTACGAATTTTCTTGTTACTACCATATGCCTTGTCATGTTTCGCTTTTTATCTCAGAGGTCTCTTTTTCTTTAGTGCAGAACGTCCCCTTCTCATTGCACCCGTTATACCAAAACAAACTAGTCGATGCAGTTTCCTTAATTTCTTTATTACTATTCTTTCCGTGGTCTTCGGTCACCAAACTAAGCAATCGTAAGCTTCACAACAGTATTAAATGTCCAGTATACCATTTTGGGACAAAGCTCCCATGTTTTGCCATTGAGTCGAGTGCAGGCGAAGAAAGCTCTTATTGCTTTGGTAAGGTAGCATAACACGTGAGGATTCTGTCCAGTGTTACCACTAGATATTTTGCTTCCATTGAAAATCGGAGTTCGATGCCACCCAGCAATGGTTCTAGCATGGATAGTAAGGTGGCCGCATTAAGATTAAGATGATCGGATAAATGCCAAATACTGCTAAAAATAACCGTTTTATAAAAATAACATTAGGATCAAAATTAATACAAATAAAATTACCTGTCGAATGTTGTACGAGTGAAGTTCTTGGCATAAATGATTTCGCTTTTTCTGACGAAACACTAAAATTTTTTCTGAAAAATCGCTGGTTTTCCTAACTTTGACCTCAATAAGGCACGTGTTAACATTATCGGATTGGCCTGAAACTTTGCTATAGTCATTTTCTGATCTATTGGCATATTTTAGGAGGGTGCCCGAAACATAGAACAAAATTTAAAATTCACCATATACCTTGTAACCACCCTAATTGATAGTTTACCTTTTCGGGTAGAAGGCACTAGGTCAGTTTTGTTAGGATTGATAGACAGCCCTTTGGTATAACACCATCTTTCTATGATGCGCAGGACTTGTTGCATGCGATTGGATATTGTTTCCTCGTGCATCCTTACATGATTACTAAATCGTGAGCATACCCTTGAATTTCAGTAACTAAAGGAGTCATCTATGACTCGTGTCTGCAAGAGAGGAGAGATTACACCCCCTTGAGGGCATCCCATAATGGACAAAATTACCACACTGGCCCCTCCCAGCTCAGCGAATGATCATTGGGCTTATATCCTTGCGAATCATAGCTTTTTCGATAGCTTGATGTGCCATGTTATGAAAAGCCCCTGATATTTCAAAAAAAAAAAACCGCGCAAAGGGCTATATTTTTAGACTCCAATTTTCCAATCTTCTATTTTTAACCGTCTCCCTGGATTTACCTGACTGAAAGGCAATAATTTTTACAGGATTTCTGGCTCTTGTATTTCGCTGACTTGTATTGAATCATAAGTAAAAAAAATCTTATTCAAAAACTGTTATTTGCTCTCCCTGATATCTGCCACATATATTTGTTGTTTTTGTTTTCATGTCATATGGCAATGGTATTTAAGCAGACAATGTTTGTATTTATATTAGGGGGACTCATGATAGCATATAAACTTATAAGGTGTAAAATTATATCCATTTACATACGCTGTTATATGAACGCACCTAGTAATACTCTTGATAAACTTGATTGTTTATCAGCTGTTTTATTGCCGAACAACATTTTTTGATTATTATACAAATTAAAAAATGCCAAGACTAAGTGAAAAATCAAAACTAAAACGCCTTTACTTGCTGATGTTGGAGATTTTTGATGAAAATGCCGTCTGTAATGTCTGCAAGGTTGCATTCCTTTGAGTTTACCGCGTTTACACAATGAAATGTGCGCGTAAATTTATAAAAATTTAGGGGACTCATGAAAGCATATAAACTTATAAGGTGTAAAATTATATCCATTTACACACGCTGTTATATGAACGCACCTAGAAATACTCTTGATAAACTTGATTGTTTATCAGATGTATTATTGCCACAACAAAAATTGTTTGATTGTTAACAAATTAAAAAATGCCAGGATTAAGTGAAAAATCAAAACTAAAACGTCTTTACTAAGTTATTCTTGTAAATGACTTGCTGATGTTGGAGATTTCTGATAAAAATGCCTGCTGTAATGTCTGCAAGTTTGCATTCCTTTGAGTTTACCGCGTTTACACAATGAAATGTGCGCGTAAATTTATACAACATGTGTAAATGATTTTTCATACAAAATTTGACAGCTCGTGCGTAAACTAGATAAATTTATACGTTTACACACTTTATAAGGCATTTATACGGTTACATGAGTCCCCCTATTGTGTAAATGATTTTTCATACCAAATTTGACAGCTCGTGCGTAAACTAGATAAATTTATACGTTTACACACTTTATAAGGCATTTATACGGTTACATGAGTCCCCCTATTATTTTCTTTATTTTTGCTTTTTTTTCTTTTGTTTGTGTACTATTTTTCATTCGTCTATGGCACTGCATTTAGCTCTCATTTCAATCTATTGCTGTTAAAACAACAACACTAAAATGTATTAATGTACCAATGCACGAGACCATATGGTCGTCGGGGTTGCGGTGGCGGTCGTTATCATCTTAGTAGTTGTTGTTGTCGAAAATATGCAGCCTTCAGTGTCTGCTATATTATACTCCACCGCTGTCTGCACCACAAAACAAAAACAAAAAGAAATGTCCAACATGTAGTAACACTGCATCTGTGACACCACTTCATAATTTACATTTGCTGAAGAGACAACAGCGTCCACAGGCGTGGGAAATTGGTGGGGGGTGTGGTGTTGACCAATTGCTCACTTCTTCGCTAGCATACAAATGCAAATATAATGATTATATGCGCCGGTGTATGTGTGCATGTATGTATGTATGTATTGATGTTGTTTTGCAATTTTATACACCTACATAGATATATTGTTTACACTGATTTGACATTCGACAGTGAAATTTTATTCTGACTGTTACTATTATTACCTAACAAAGCCCCTTGTATTGATGGTTAAGATGTGTATAAATATATATATATCTATATATATTGTATAAACAATCCTACTATGTATATATGTTTTTAAGTGACGTTCAGTTCACGTGCTTTAGAATACATTTTATTATTCATTCAAGCTTTCTAGTCGCATATCACCTTTGTGGGACATCCTTTTTGCTTAGCTTTGTGGATGTGTAAGTATATAAATACATGTGTATTAGACTGGGTCGAATTATTAATATAATGTGACAGGGTATACATGAAAATTTTAATAATAATAATAATAAACCCAACGGATTAATACCTCCAAAGCCCGCCCAATCGACACGAGGAGCGCATCCGTATGACGCACGGATTTTGTTTTTGCCGAGTTGTTGATAAGCGGAGGTTTGTTAAGCGTCGAGATCTAAAACAGATAAGCTACAGAATAAAAATCATCAGCTAAGTATTATATACATAACAGTTGAAAATTATACATATTGTAACGAATTTAGTGAAATTCCGCTTATTTGAAACCTTCTGCTAACGTTCGTTAAACTGTTGAATAAATCACTCCACTATTTAGTATTGCAAACTGGTCTTTGTTTAGATTACTTCAAGAGTAGTACTTCACAACCAATAGCGTGTTTAAATCAAAACTGCTTCCTGCCTACTGAACTTGTGCTCCTTTTATACTCTCCACTGCTTCATTCGCATACTCCTACTAAGGTCTAGTAATTTCTCGAACTTCATGCTTGGTTACCAGCCATATACTGGTATACTTGCAGTTTATAGCCACATGCGTGTGTATATGTGAGTACTATTTCGGCTGATAACTACATGTGTTTGTGCGTATCTCTCCGTTGCGTCACATGTATGTGAGTAAATGATGATCGATTTGATGTACACAAGAGTGGCAGCTTACTTTATTGTTGTTGTGCCTTTATTTACTTAGTATCAGATTAGTGATGTGAGCATCACTTAGTGACGCTAATATTCGTCACAATATAGTAAATTGTTAAATAAGTTAACGCTTTTTGCATATAAAGCTTTTTTTTTTTTTATTTTTTTTTTTTTATTTTTTTACGAGTTAAGATAGGATAGGACAGTTTTCTTTATAGTAAAAAGTGAATCCGTTATATCAAATGAATTCGAATGAGAGTTAAAATCATGACACAAACACCGAAAAGGTTCATTTAATTTAGTTCTGCACTGCCTCAAAAAAAGAGGTTTGTAATAGCTTGACGCTCGTGATGGGACATTGAAGTTTACTTCGTTCAAACGAAAGGGGCTAGAAATTGGTCCATTCAGTAGTTTAGTCATAAATAATACGCCTAGCATTTCTCTACGACTAGCGAGAGTTGGAAGATTGATAAACTTTAACCGACTAGTATAAGGTGGAAGATTATACGCAGAGTTCCAATGAAAATGCCTTAAAGAAAAAAGTAAAAATTGCTTCTGTATTGACACAAGCCTATCTGCATGAACTTCATATCGCGGATTCCAGACTATTGATCCGTATTCTAGTATCGGTCTAACTAATGTGGTAAAAAGGGCTTTGGTTACATAAGGGTCACTAAATTCTTTAGACCATCTCTTCACAAATGATAGAACACCTCTAGCTTTATTGGCAGTAGGCATAATATGAAGGTTGAAACTAAGTTTAGCATCCATCGTGACTCTCAAGTCAACAAAATAATTTACTGATACAAGACAAAAATTATCAATTACGTAAGAGGCTGCTGGCAAAGATCTCCGAGAGAGGCACATGTATTTACATTTATTATGGTTCAGCGGCTTTGAATTCGCGTAGCACCAAGCAACTAAGCAGTTTACATCCCCTCGAAGCAAGGGACGTTCTTCAATAGACGCATAGACCTAAAAAGTTTTACATCATCAGCATACATTAAAATTTTAGAATATTTTATTGTGGTACATATATCATTAATAAATAGCCAGAACAGAATTGGACCGAGATGACTGCCCTGGGGTACGCCAGAGGGAACATTAATGACATCTGAAAGAGTATTTTTAAAAATTACTTGTTGCGTTTTACCGCAGAGGGTGAGACCAGGTTGGAAGCCAAGTTGTTGTTGTTGTTGTTGTAGCAATGCTCGCCCCACCTAATAGCCGCGACCGATCACAAATTGTCATCAATATCCTCTAACGGGAGTCCAAGAAAACTTGCCGTTTCAACAGGGGTGGACCATAAGGAAAGGGGTGTTAGAGGCGTTGGTTCCACATTACAATTAAAGAGATGGTTGGTGTCATGTGGGGACACATTGCAAGCGGGGCATACATTTTGTATGTCGGGGTTGATTCTGGATAGGTAAGAGTTTAACCTGTTACAGTATCCAGAACGAAGTTGAGCAAGAGTGACACGCGTTTCCCTGGGGAGTATGCGATCCTCTTCCGCGAGTTCTGGATATTTTTCTTCAAGTACTGGATTCACCGGGCAATTCCCGACATAAAGGTCCGACGCCTGTCTATGGAGTTCACCAAGGACCTGCTTGTGTTTTTTCGCTTCATACGGCTGGTTCTCAGGTGCCGTATTTCCTCAAAATGCTTACGGAGATAACTCCTTAGGCCCCTAGGCGGTGCTGGTTCGTCAGATGTCTGTTGGGATGCCCAGGTTTCTGGGTATTCAACAGAAACTGTTTGGTCAGCATCTCATTTCTCTCCCTGATGGGGAGTATTCTCGCCTCATTATGCAGATGGTGTTCTGGGGACATAAGAAGACAGCCCGTGGCGATTCTGAGAGCAGTATTTTGGCAGGCCTGTAGTTTCTTCCAGTGGGTAGTTTTTAGGCTTGGCGACCATATGGGTGACGCGTAGCACGTAATCGGCTGGCTAATTGCTTTGTATGTGGTCATGAGCGTTTCTTTAACTTTTCCCCAGGTACTGCCAGCAAGGGATTTGAGGATTTTATTACGGCTCTGAATTCTCGGAACAATTGCGGTTGCGTGCGCACAAAAATGTAGATCCTGATCAAACGTCACACCCAAGATTTTGGGGTGTAGGACAGTTGGTAGCGTAGTGCCATCGACGTGGATGTTCAATATGGTCGACATTTGGGGCGTCCATGTTGTAAATAAGGTCGCGGAAGATTTAGTCGGTGACAATTCCAGGTTTCGCGAGGCGAAAAAACTGGAGAGATCAGGGAGATAGCCGTTTATTTTATTGCATAGCTCATCGATCTCTGGGCCTGGGCCTGTGGCCATTATTGTGCAGTCATCGGCGTAGGAAACGATTGTGACTCCTTCCGGTGGTGAAGGTAGCTTAGATATGTAGAAATTAAACAAAAGTGGGGATAGGACACCACCCTGTGGCACCCCTTGTTTAATTCTCCTTGGTTTTGATGTTTCGTTTCTGAATTGCACCGATGTCTGCCGGCCAACCAGATAATTTGCGGTCCACCTTTTAAGACATGGGGGAAGGGTAGACCCTTCCAGGTCTTGCAGTAATGAGCCATGGTTGACCGTATCAAAGGCTTTTGATAGGTCTAGCGCTACGAGTACTGTTCTATGGTGGGGGTATTGATTCAAACCGCAATTTATCTGGGTGCTAATGACATTTAGCGCGGAGGTAGTGCTATGGAGTTTTCTGAAGCCATGCTGATGAGGGGCTAGCTGCAAATGTGCTTGGAAATAAGGGAGCAAAATGGCTTCAAGCGTCTTTGCCACTGGCGATAGGAGAGATATCGGACGATATTACTCACCTACGTTAGCTGGTTTCCCAGGCTTTAGTAGCGGGACCATTTTCCATTTCTTGGGTATGGCCGGTAGAGAGGTTACAACCTCTTAGGTGCTCTTCCCATTTCGCCCGCTTGTGTTCGTTCACAAGCAATCTGATGCGTTGGTTTATATCCCTTATTTGGGGGTCGCCTGGATCAAGTTGTCTTATAAGGTCGCGTTCCCTCGCTAAGCTCGCGGCCTCCGCCGGGAAGTGGGCCGGATTTCGGGAATCCTCCCGGCGGGAATGAAATGTGCCGAGGCGGATTCAATGACCTTACGGAAGGCACGCTCCCCTTGGCGGGCATCAGTCGGGATAGGGAGGGCAGAAAAGCTGCTGTCTGTTGCAGATTTATATTCTTCCCACTTTCCTTTTTTGAAGTTTATGAAAGTGCGTTTTTCGGTGACGATGAAGTCGGCGGTACGCTCGAACGAAATAAGTATGGGCAGGTGGTCGGATGCCAATGTTACCATCGGCTGCCAGTTGACGCAGTTTACGAGTTCTGCGCTCACGATTGAGATATCTGGCGAGCTATGACAGCTTCCTACCATACGTGTGGGGGCGTCTCCGTTTATTGTGCATGACGTCGTTTCTTCTATTTGATCCGCCAACATCTCACCTCTACTGTCCGCCCGCAAGTTTGAATGCCATAGGTCGTGATAGGCATTGAAATCGCCTAAGATAATGCGATTGTTGCCAGTGAGTAAGGCCTCGATTTTAGGGCGGTATCCACTGGGGCAACAGGTGACAGGAGGGATGTAGATGTTGATGATTTCTAGATTTGCATCGCCTGACCGGACAGATAGGCCTTGACGTTCTAAGACATTGTCCCTGCGGTCGATGCCAGGATCAAATATATGATATTGCACAGAGTGGTGTATAATAAACGCGAGGCCGCGTCCATTTCCGCTCTCGCGGTCCTTCCTGTGGACATTATACCCAGAGCAGGTCTGCAATGCAGATCTTGCTGTGAGTTTAGTCTCTTGAATCGCAGCAATGCGGATGTTGTGCCGCTTCATGAAATCGACTATCTCCGTAATCTTCCCAGTTAGTCCATTACAGTTTAACTGCAGAATTCTGAAGTGCATGAGGGGTGACGCCGCCACTCTAGGGGTAAGTGACGGGTGACTACGCCTAGGTTGTGGAAGGCCAGGACGTAATTGCTGTTGTGGCCTTGGGACTGGGCGCCCTTGGGCAAGCATTGGGGTACCCGGATGATTTGGGTTTGCGACCTGGCAACATGGCGCGATGAAACCCGTCGAGGGGTTGCCGTCGCGGAGACCAGAACATCTAGGAAATTGGCGCCACCCAAGGCAGGAGCTGCATTGAGCGGATGTCGCAAACCTATATATTCTGTGCTGGCAGACGGTGCAAACGGAGGTAGGGACTAAGAGTCTGTTTCCCTGACCTCCACGATTGCCGCCAGAAAAGAGGGGGGGAGAAGAAGACGGGGGCAGGGGCTGATGCTCAGCATTGCTACCAGCTCTACTACGAAGGTAGTAGTTATGAGTGGTATCAGCTGTTTGAGTTGTTGGCGCCGTGGGGCGCAAGCAGCAGCGGGTACTTGTTGTGGCTTGCTGAGCAGCGAGGCTGCTGGAAGGTAGTGGAGGGGCGCTTAGGCGTAGACTACGGGACGCCCTTGGGCGTGAGCAGCAAGGAGCCACAAAAGAGTTATAAAAGTTACGTGGACGTCGGGTTTTGGGATCAAGCCCAGAACAACCTGTCCGATGCAACCATTCCTTGCACGAGACACACTGAACAGAGTATGACCGTCCTAAAAAGATTCTTTTCTGGCAAATGCAGCAAAACCATTTCTCAGGACCGGGGTCAGGAGACGGACCCGGATTGGGTTCGATACCTTCCCGGAGTAAGAGAATATGTAGCAGTCCTGCTGCAAGGAGCTGCTGGGAGGATGACAATTTGTGGGAGGGACGAAACAAATTAAATGGGGTCACACTGAAATGACAGTCCTTGGTCGGGAAAAATCCCGAGTCGCTCCGGTACATAGAACCGACTGCCTTGGAAGCCAAGTCGATCCAGCTTGTGGATAAGCAAGGAGTGGAAAACTTTGTCAAATGCTTTACCGAAATCAGTGTAAATAACATCGGTGTGAAGATTTTCTCTAAAACCATTAGAAACATGAGTTGTGAATTCAAGTAGGTTGGTAATGGTACATTTGCCTTTACAGAATCGATGTTGAGAGTCTGCAATCAATGTAGAAATCCAATGAAAATTTTTTTGGTAGGTCATGAAAAAGTCGAAAAAAGTCAAAAAAGTAAAAAAAAAAAAATGAAATTTGGCAGGCTAGAAAATTATTTTTTGGGTATGCGTAGTGGAACTTTTTTCCCTGAGCTCAAATCCTATCGAAAAATCGATGGCGCGATATCGGTTAACTTTCGTCCATACAAATCGACCCACCCTAATGTGTATATATGAACTCTGCGAATGATTGCACTGACATTATAGACCACCGTTTGTTATATGATTGTATGTATGGATGTATGGATTTTTATACATGTATGGAATTGAAAGGTATCACAACTTGTGAACTTTCATATCGTTACTTCCTTTTTTTAGCGAGTTATAATGAAACTTGTCACTATCTAACGCCGCCGGTAAAAGCAGCGGCTAGTGTGGATATACAATTCAAATGCTTCTGCACATCGCCGACAGAGCCTCGAATAAAAACGCAACTTTTTTAGTAGTATGTGTTTAGTTGGTTGGTTGCTGTGCTGCCCGGACAACGCAACCGGGTCCAAGTAGCGCCCTAGGCGCCATTTTCATGCACTTCTTCCTGGAACCAATTAGCTATCATGTATATTAATCTATTTTACATTGAGCTTATTTTTACTGAAGCCATTTTGTTAGTTCAAAAATAGTGTCATTTATGGAGCATTTTGATACCTCTCTTAGATTGGACAGCACAAAACCACCCAGAATCCGGTACCTGATATTAACCTTTGGCTTAGGGATTCAAGGGGTTGTGTAGCGCAAACCTCTAAAGGGGTTCCCAGCGCAATATATACATTCTCCAACCCAATTGTCAACCTCACCTACCCGCGGTCCTGTTCCATAAACAGACGAGGCTCTGGCGACCCCAAGCTCCCCATGGAACTAGGGTGTGGGGAGGGAGGGATGGCCTTGAAGGTTTTATGTGGTCAACATCGATAACACTCCCCAAAGCCCTCGGGGAATGTCTTTATCGTTAATACAACAACAACAACCCCTGGCCTGGATACTCGCAAAGGAAATGGATGACCGTTTCCTTACAACCTTCTTGGCTGTACCTCCTGAATATTGCGTTGAAGGTTAATCCCATTCTTTGTGCGTGTGGGCCAAATGGTCAGTGTCCATTAACAGGACACAGGGCTGTCATCCTAAATTTATCTTTCCTAGATAATTTTAATAAATCCTCAGGTTTTTTATGGTGATTAACACGAGTTCGTAGAGTACCAATTTTGAATGGCGGTTTTCCTGCGTCAGTGATGTCTAACAAAACACCGGCCTTTGCCAGTTTATCCGATTTTTCATTGCCGTCAAAATGTTCAGAGAAGACCCCGGCACCAACACCGCAGTCGATTTTGGACACGTCAGTGTATGTGTTTACATTGATATTGTTTGAGCATAGAATTCTTGCTTTACTGAGTCTCTGTCGCTGTGCTTAAACGACATGAAGGTAAACGCCGCATAGTTTTCGGAAGTTCTGCGAAGCTCTAGAGTGTACCACTGGTGTACATTTTGACAAGTCATACTTTGACGATCGTTTGTCGCATTGTTTGTGGATCTGTAAGTGTATCGTTATTATCGCTTTATAAAAAAAAGGAGAACAATACGATAACGAGCCTACTCCTCTCTACGGAGAGCCTTAATATGAACATTAGGGTGGTACTCTTCATTGAAAAAAGCAAGAAAAATGTTCCCTTTTGTACACAAAATTAGGAAATTCATTTTCTTTACATTGAAATTTTTCTCAACGTAAATAAAATTTCTTAGGACATGTTTTCCTCATTTTATGTGTTTGTTTCTGAGTGCATAGAGGATCCCTGTGATCCCTGTCCAACCGCCCTTTACTGTCATCGATCGGGAGCAATATTTACTTTTTATATTTTTGACCTTGATATGTCCGTTTGAAGGGGTGAGACTTGGCAAAAATTGGAAATTTTATTTATATTTATACAAATACATGGTACATCTTATATTTATTTATGTATACACCTACATAGGTTATTTGTAAATAAATAAACGCTGTAAATACAGCCAGCTTTTCAACGTCAAAAAAAAAAAATAATTATATGTACATAAAATTCACAATTCTATAAATATGTTTTGCATACTCATAACAATAAACCAGTATTTCAGGCATTTAAATTTTAATTTGTATGTATACATATGCACATAAATATTATTCATACAAAACTTATCTAAATTTTGGGTTCAAAAATCTTCAGAAATTTTTTTTTTTTTTTGTATCGCCAGCAATGCTACGTCAGAGTATATTGTTACTCATTTTTAACACGCTTATAATAGCTTCACTTGTATGCACGCTTGTTTGTAACTTTCTAGGCTAGGCGCGCAAAGGATAGGTAGACCCATCTAGCGGCAATTATAGAAGACTCGCGGCAGTGGTTAAATACCTCACTACAAAAAGAGATGTGCTTACTAGTGGAGACACGAACCTCTGTACTACGGCGTGTATTTAGTTTTTTTAAACTACATTTATTATTATAATAACGGAACTTTTTAACGGTAAAATGTAATCGTGCTAGTTATATGCACACAATTGTCCATGTTATCAAGAATTTCTCTTGCAATCCAAATCACGGAAATTTTTTTCTTCATTTCCTATTAATTTTTTCACTACAATGTTACTCATACGCCGTGTAGCACTACAGCAAGAAGTTTTTTTCCGGCTAATGAGTGTAGTATATTGTAACGAATTTAGAGAAATTCCGCTTATTTGAAACCTTCTGCTAACGTTCGCATCGCTAAACTGTTGAATAAATTACTCCAATATTCAGTATTGCAAACTGGTCTTTATTTGGATTACGTTGGGAGTAGTACTTCACAATTATACTTCACAACCAATAGCGTGCTTAAATCAAAACTGATTCGTTATTACTCAGCTTACGCTGCTTTTATACTCTCGGATTCTTCGTTGACCCATTTCTACTAAGGTCTAGTAATTTCGCGAACAGTTGTAGCTCATGCTTGGTTAGTTACCAGCTATATAATGTATATCTGTAGTCCACGCCTCTCTCATAGCCATATGCATGTGTATGTGTGAGTAACTACTTCGGCTGATCGACTACATCTGTGTGTGTGAGGTTGCCTTGTACATACATACGTGTGGCTAGCTTTAATGTGTACATGTACATAAGAGTGGCTGCTTCATGTTGTTGTTGCGTGATTATTAACTAACAGCTTAGTGATGCTCATATTCGTCACAATATAAAAAGACATGGAAAACCGAGCAACTGGTCTCGTCTTGTTGACCAATTAGCCTCAGTTCGTTTCTCTTAAAGTGTATGTAGGAAATTTTAGGGAGGCCAACCTAAACAAACTGACTCTCTATATAGGACTGAGTTTGCCTATCAGTCAGGAAAATTCACAGAGACGGCTATTCGCAACCTCATAGAAAAAATTTTAAAAGCCTTTGAGTCTAAAAATATAGCACCTCCTATAGACATCCCAGGGGCTTTCAATAACACGACACATCAATCTATCGAACAAGCTATGAATGGCAACGAGGAGTATATGCATTAGGTCACACAGTCAGGCAGCCTTAGGTGTTTTGCAGTCTTACACAATTATTTCTAAGCTACTGGATGATTTCATCGGAGTCCTAAAGGTTCTAGAAGCAAAAACCAAGGTATTTTTAGAATGGGCTCCCGGGCATTAGGAACATGAAGGCAATGATTAGGCAGACTACCTATCCAAGCAGTGTGCTTTAGCAGCATACTTTGATTTAGAGCCCTTCTGTGGACTCACAAAGGCACATAACTACTAGGAAAATCAAAAGAAACTGGGAAACAAAGCAGTTCAAACGAAGAGGTACTTAAATACATTAAAAGCCACCACATACAGTAATACGCAGAAAGGTCAAGCAAAATAGATCTAAATAAAGGTCGCAATGCATCGAAGCATAATAATAACAATAACTCAAACTAACAACCTAAACTATTAATTAAACAAGTAAGGAAGGCTAAGTGCGGGTGTAACCGAACATTACATACTCAGCTGAAAGCTTTGGAGACAAAATAAGCGAAGATCACCATGTAGGAAAATGAACATAGGGTAACCTTGGAATGTGTTTGTATGACATGGGTATCAAATGGAAGGTATTAAAGAGTATTTTAAAAGGGAGTGGGCCATAGTTCTATAGGTGGACGCCATTTCGGGATATCGCCATAACGGTGGCCCAGGGGTGACTCTAGAATGTGTTTGTACAATATGGGTATCGAATTAAAGGCATTAATGAGGGTTTTAAAAGGGAGTGGCCTTTAGTTGTACAGTTTAGTAACAGTATTCCTGCCAAGATCCCAAGGGCTTTTGATTTCGCCCTGCAGAACTTTTTCATTTTCTTCTACTTATTATGGTAGGTGTCACTCCCATTTTACAAAGTTTTTTCTAAAGTTATATTTTGCGTCAATAAACCAATCCAATTACCATGTTTCATCCCTTTTTTATACTCAGTTGAGCAGAGCTCTCTGAGTATATTAACTTTGATTGGATAACGGTTGGTTGTACAGGTATAAAGGAATCGAGATAGATATAGGCCTCCATATATCAAAATCATCAGTATCGAAAAAAATTTGATTGAGCCATGTCCGTCCGTCCGTCTGTCCGTTAACACGATAACTTGAGTAAATTTTGAGGTATCTGGATGAAATTTGGTATGTGGGTTCCTTGGCACTCATCTCAGATCGCTATTTAAAATGAACGATATCGGACTATAACCACGCCCACTTTTTCGATATCGAAAATTTCGAAAAACCGAAAAAGTGCGATAATTCATTACCAAAGACGGATAAAGCGATGAAACTTGGTAGGTGAGTTGAACTTATGACGCAGAATAGAAAATTAGTAAAATTTTGGGCAATGGGCGTGGCACCGCCCACTTTTAAAAGAAGGTAATTTAAAAGTTTTGCAAGCTGTCATTTGGCAGTCGTTGAAGATATCATTATGAAATTTGGCAGGAACGTTACTCCTATTACTATATGTATGCTTAATAAAAATTAGATAAATCGGAGAACGACCACGCGCACTTAAAAAAAATTGTTTAAAGTCAAATTTTAACAAAAAATTTAATATCTTTACAGTATATAAGTAAATAATGTCAACATTCGACTCCAGTAATGATATGGTGCAATAAAATACAAAAATAAAAGAAAATTTCAAAACTGGCGTGGCTCCGCCCCTTTTCATTTAATTTGTTTAGGATACTTTTAATGCCATAAGTCGAACAAAAATTTACCAATCCTTGTGAAATTTGGTAGGGGCTTAGATTCTAATAATTTCTAGACAATAACTTATTTCTGTGAAAAAGGGCGAAATCGGCTAAAGCCACGCCCAGTTTTTATACACAGTCGACCGTTCGTCCTTCCGCTCGGCCGTTAACACGATAACTTGAGGAAAAATCGATTTATCTTTACTAAACTCAGTTCACGTACTTATCTGAACTCACTTTGTATTGGTATAAAAAATGGCCGAAATCCGACTATGACCACGCCCACTTTTTGGATATCGAATGTTACGAAAAATGACAAAATTCCATAATTCCATACCAAATATGAAAAAAGTAATGAAACATGGTAATTGGATTGGTTTATTGACGCAAAATATAACTTTTGAAAAAAACTTTGCAAAATGGGTTTGACACCTACCAAATTAAGTAGAATAAAATGAAAAAGTTCTACAGGGCGAAATCAAAAGCCCATGGAATCTATTACATATATAAATAAATTAGCGGTACCCAACAGAGGATGTTCTGGGTCACCCTGTTCCACATTTTGGTCTATATCTAGAAAACGCCTTCACATATACAACTACCAGCACTCCCTTTTAAAATACTCATTAACACCTTTCATTTGATACTCATCGTACAAACAAATTCTAGAGTCACCCCTGGTCCACCTTTATGGCAATATCTCGAAAAGGCGTCCACCTATAGAACTAAGTCCCACGCCCTTTTAAAATACTCATTAACACCTTTCATTTGATACCCATATCGTACAAACAAATTCTACAGTCACCCCTGGTCCACCTTTATGGCGATATCTCGAAAAGGCGTCCAGCTATAGATATAAGGCCCACGCCCTTTTAAAATACTCATTAACACCCTTCATTTGATACCCATATCGTACAAACAAATTCACTCTAGTCAGCCCTGGTCCACCTTTATGGCGATATCCCTAAATGGCGTCCACCCATAGAACTATGGCCTACTCCCTCTTAAAATACTCTTTAATACCTTCCATTTGATACCAATGTTATACAAACACATTCCAGGGTTACCCTAGGTTAATTTTCCTACAAGGTGATTTTCCCTTATTTTGTCCCCCTAGCTCTCAGCTGAGTATGTAATGTTCGGTTACACCCGAACTTAGCCTTCCTTACTTGTTCATATTTGGTATAGAATTATGGCATTTTTTTTTCATTTTTCGAAATTTTTGGTAACGAAAAAGTGGGTGTGGTCATAGTCGGATTTCGCCCATTTTTAATACCAAGATAAAGTGAGTTCAGATAAGTACTTGAACTAAGTTTGGTAAAGATATTTGGTTTTTTGCTGAAGTTATCGTTTAACGGCCGAGCGGAAGGACACGCCGTCGACTGTGTATAAAAACTGGATGTGGCTTCAACCGATTTCGCCCATTTTCACAGAAAACAGTTATCGACATAGAATCTATACCACTACCAAATTTCACAAGGATTGGTAAATTTTTGTTCGAGTTTGGCATTAAAAGTATTTTAGAAAAATTAAATGAAAAAGGGCGCAGCACGCCCATTTTGAAATTTTCTTTTATTTTTGTATTTTGTTGCACCATATCTTTACTGGAGTTGAATGTTGACATAATTTATTTATATACTGTAAAGATATTAAATTTTTTGTTAAAATTTGACTTTAAACACATTTTTTTTGTCATCCGATTTGGCTAATTTTTATTTAGAACACATATAGTAATAGGAGTAAAGTTCCTGCCAAATTCCATCATTATATCTTCAACGACTGCCAAATTACAGCTTACAAAACTTTTAAATTATCTTCTTTTAAAAGTAGGCGGTGCCACGCCCATTGTCCAAAATTATACTAATTTTCTATTCTGCGTCATAAGGTCAACCCACCTACTAAGTTTCATCGCTTTATCCGTCCTTGGTAATGAATTATCGCAGTTTTTCGGTTTTTCGAAATTTTCGATATCGAAAAAGTGGGTGTGGTTATGTCCGATTTCGTTCATTTTAAATAGCGATCTGAGATGAGTGCCAAGGAACCCACATACCAAATTTCATCAAGAGACCTCAAAATTTACTCAAGTTATTGTGTTTACGGACGGACGGACGGACGGACATGGCTAAATGAACTTTTTTCGCCCAGATCATTTTGATATATAGAAGTCTATATCTATCTCGATTAGATTTACCGTTACGGATTACCGTTATGCGAACAAAATTAATATACTCTGGGAGCTCTGCTCAGCTGAGTATAATAATAACTCAAACTAACAACCTAAACTATCAATTAAAAAAACTGTTATAATCACATAAATAAATATCTAACTACATAGTTTTTTAGACATAATTGTAATAGACATATTTTTAATTTGCATATCAAGTTCTTAGTTGTTTATTTAACAAATTATGTATGTACTTAGTTATGACGACAATAGAGTAACTAATATAGATTCCTAACTAACTTATAAAGAACGGTACAAGAATGTCGTCAGGTATGATACGATCTCACCTGGTATATTTAGTGTATATCACGTGTCGCGTTATCACTGCCGTTGATAAGATATTGTGTTTATAAAATGACCGCAATGCGTCACAAAAAGTACACAAGCGTCAATGCACTCCAGAAAATGAAGTAAGTGCTTACTTACTTAATTGGCGCTTAACCGTCTAAACGGTTATGGCCGTCCAACAAGGCGCGCCAGTCGCTCCTTCGCTCCGCCAACCGGCGCCAATTGGTCACACCAAGGGAGTTTAAATCGATTTCCACCTGGTCCTTCCAACGGTGTGGGGGCCGCCCTCTACCTCTGCTTCCATAGGCGGGTTCCGATAGAAAAACTTTCTTGGCCGGAGCATCATCTTTCATTCGCATAACACGGCCTAGCCAGCGCAGCCGCTGCGTTTTAATTCGCTGGACTATGTTGATGTCTGCGTATAGCTCGTACAGCTCATCATTAAATCTTCTTCGGTACTCGCCATCGCCAACGCGTAGAGGTCCATAAATCTTTCGAAGAACTTTTCTCTCGAACACTTCCAAAGTCGCTTCATCTGCTGTTGTCATGGTCCACGCTTCTGCCCCATATAGCAGGACGGGTACGATAAGTGACTTGCAGAGTCTGATTTTCGTTCGCCGAGAGAGGACTTTACTTTTCAATTGCCTACCTAGTCCTAAGTAGCATTTATTGGTAAGATTGATTCTTCGCTGGATTTCAGTGCTGATGTTGTTGCTAGTGTTGATGCTGGTTCCCAAATAAACGAAGTCTTTTACTATTTCGAAATTATGGCTGCCAACAGTAGCGTGGTTGCCAAGGCGCATATGCGCTGACTCTTTGCTCGATGACAGCAGGTACTTCGTTTTGTCCTCATTCACCATCAAATGAAGTAAGTAAATCACAAAAATAAGTATTAAACAATTGACAACAATAATCTCAAATGTTGACCAGTTTCAACTTTATTAGATTGGATCAAACTGGCTTTGATTTCATTATATGCATATATGAATGTTTGTGTGTATGTATGAGTATTAGACTGGGTCGATTTATTAACCGATATCGCCCCATCGATTTTGCGATAGGATTTGGGCTCAGGAAAAAATGTCCACTACGCATACCCAAAAAAATAATTTTGAGCTTGCGAAACATTGTGGATAAAACAAGTGTGATACCTCATCCGTCAACTGCCTGACAGGATTTTCAATATGGCTACTTTTTAGCATTTTGGCAGCGTTCTGACAGGGTGTTCAATATGGCGGCACATAGGGCCAGCTATCTTCAGCGGTTGATAGAAAGATATACAGAATGAGTCAGCGATAGTCAATTAAAAATCAGGTGATCCACTCTATTTGTAATTTTGACGTGTATGCAGAAGTTATCACACTTGTTTTATCCACAATGCTGCAAAATTTCATGAATTTGATTTTTAAGGTTTTCTTCATGACCTACTAAAAAAATTTTCATTTGATTTTAACGCTTTTAGCGGACATTTTTGGCCCGGACAGGATATACATATGACATTTTTTTTAGTAGGTCATGAAAAAACCCTTAAAAATCAAAGTCGAAAAAAGTAAAAAAAATGAAATTTCGCAGGCTCGGAAATTATTTTTTTCTTGAGCCCAAATCCTATTGAAAAATCGATGGCGCGATATCAGTTAACTTTCGTCCATACAAATCGACCCACCCTAATGAGCATATTATATAGCGAGCATGGGTAAACATGGTGTTTTGAGTCAAAAGCTGCTAGTTGCTTGACAAAATTCGCTGATTTCACACTGCTGGAAAAAAGTTGTTGAATCAGGCGAATTACGGGACAATTCAATCGACATTTTTGTAATTTTTATTTATTGCAAATAGCTGTTAAATAAAATTCGTCCAAATTGTTGATTCTGAATTGAGTCCTTCAACAGTCAAATCGCCAAAAAAAAAAAAAAAAAAAAACTAATTAAATGTAAGTCTCTGTTTTACAAAAAAAATAGAAAATTTTCGGGGCGATGCCGGGCAGAATTTTTTTCCAAGATGTTTTCCATAGATTCGTATGTCGCTCTTTCTAGGTCTTGAACCCATGATTTTCGGTTATTTTTGTTAATTTTTTTTAGGCATACCACGATGACCGTCTAGCCCTGTGAACTACCAATTATGAACATCACCCAAAAAATACCAATGAAATCTGTTAAAACAACAGATTTTCGTGAAGATAGAAATAACAGTGGCTGTTGATATGACAGCGATTTTTTTTTCAAAAGAAGTGTAATTGGATTGCTATATTCGTTTCTTATGCTTTGCTAAAAATATATTTTTCCGCAGTATTGGCCTCATTGTAGCAATTTGACATTAACATTGAGTCCTTGTCGGCTTTCCCACCTCTGTGATATGTATGATTAGTTGCAATATTATAGTGCACAAAAAAATATTTATATATATACGTGTACTCACTCATATTTAAACATTTGATTTATCACACACATAAAGCGCATCAAATGTCATATGACTAAGATAGCTTAAAGATTTAAAGATTATTAGGGCGACGTGTGAATACTTGACGGTATATGGTTTCGAAATACACAATAACTTGAATTGACGGTATATAAGAAAATATATTTGATTGAATAGTGTGAATCAGTCTTTTTTCTATTCTCTTCCATTATAATTATTATTACGAGCCTCACCCGTTCGCATCTTGCGCAACCAATATAAAAGAATCTTATCAAATATCAACAGAAATCAGCTGTTCTATTAACTTACAGCTTGCGCTGCATCTAGCGTATAATAGCAACTTCCGTCAGTCAATTAAAACTTACTGCTTGCGATGTCATCTAGCGTACAATACAGCTTGCGCTGCCATCTGGCGTATGGTAGCAACTGCCGGTAATGCAATGCAAATATTCACAATAGTTCCATAGTACAAATAGATTTCTTTGTGTGCTCACAATCGTTTATTTTTTAAAGGTTTTATTATTTATTTATTTTAATAAAATATAGCTAAACAAAAGCACTACGACCAAAATTGCCCGAAGCTCGCTAATAGCCCGAATCTCCATCTTTACAACCAAAACTTTATTTATAGATTTGGATTACAAATAAGAGCGAAAAAGGGACGCGTACATAAAAACAGCAATTAGAAATAATATATCGTCGCCCACTAACCAGAAGCACGAATGTGCAATTTTTCCGATTTTGTGTTATAGGCCTCGTTATATTACCCTTTAGATTCTATAGGTTCTACTTAAATCTAGAGCTTCCTACGCACATGGAAACCCCAATAATTTGCAGTGCCATTAACATGAATGTACAATTCAGTCACACAAAGTTGAGCCAGAAAAATGAATGTAGCACATTCATGTTTCTGGCTGGCAACAAGGTAATGATTTTCCTGTTTGTATGATACATTCGTTGATATGGCTAAACAATTTTTGAAAAAAATGAAGAACAGTACACATTCGTATGTTCGAATGTTCCGGCCTGGATTTTGGGCACCAACTCGTAACTCACTAAAACTTTTCGAGGTTCACACACAATTGTATGACGATTTTTTTATTTATAATTATTTTACTCAGGGATCTATAAAACTACCCATGCGATATATGTATATGCTAGTTGAGATACACAAAAGATGAGCTGTATAAGGTATTCTTCATAAAAAATTATACCGATGAAGAATTTTTAATAGCTGAATATCCGAAAAAAGATAGTTGTTTAATTGAAGGTAAACGATTTATTCGAAGCCGTTGCCTCTTCTCGAATCAAAACTAAAATACTTGAAAAAATGGTTATATCAAAGGAATATCATTCTTTTTATAAAAATCTTGTGGGCAACGCTTTACCCAAATATTTCAGCAGATTCTGATTCTGATGAGAATAAGAATTAGTTCTAAGTTTGCAATAATATCTTAAATAAAAACACATTAGGGTATATGAAATTGAATTGAATGTGTAACTTTTTCATTTACATACATACTTTCGATAAGTCAAAGCCGCGGATGTTTTCCCAAGTACTGTGATGCTCCGAATCCCAATCCGCCAACAGAATTGGCCTAGCAGGTATTGGCTTGGCCCTAACATTATTTAAAAATCAATCTGCAGTGATTTTTTTACGTGTTTTGAGGATAAGGCCATAACAAGACCACTTGGGCCAATTCTTATAGCGTATTTGGATTCAGCGTAATCTCCAAATAATGCGCTGTATAAGATAAGAAATATATAATGAACAGATGTACATACCTAAACGATTTTAAGATAAATATAAAAAAATTGCAAAAAAACCCCTTATTTGAACGATCGGTTGTATGGGATATATATTGTAACGAATTTGCTGCAAATCCTCTTATTTGCCCTTTTGCTAGGATCGTATCGCTAAACTGTTGAATAAATAACTCCAATATTGAATAACGGAAAAATGGCCTTTATTAAAATACTTCACAATAACACTCAAACTGTGCAACGAATAGCTTAAAAACCAAACTGATATCTTAAAGGAAACTGACTTTCAAAATAATAGTGCTATTGCTCGCTAGATATCGTCTTACTCGTAACTGCTTGACAATTCAAATCAAACTGAATTACTTCTTACTCGCCTGCATTGCTTTTATAGTTTACGCTGCATACTTCTAGGCTCTTCGATTTCCAGAAGTTACTAGTTGTTTCGGCTACAAAATCGCCAGCCACAACTACGTGCACAAATTATTGCTCTCTCTTGTGACAACTCAGATAAGGTATATGCATGTGTTTGTAGTTTACAGTCTCCCGCACACACATAAGCGTATAAGTAAATTCATCGGTGTGTGACATCTCATCTCTCGCTGCCTTGTATGTAAATGTTGCTCGTCGGAATGTGTACATATGTGTAGACGCAATTATTGATTCGTTTATGTAGATACATAATGATTGAATTATTGATGTGCATTCACGTCACTGCTTAGATCGGCTTAGAGCTGGCAGCACTCCTTAGTTTTGCTAATATTCGTAACACTGCCCTCCACCTAAGTCTGATCGTCCCGATCAGACAAATCTCTCGATCTAAACGCTGCTAATCTCTCCAAATGAACCACTTTCATTTTGGTTCGTGGTTTGGTAGTGGTTTGTATGCGGTACACTACATCGTTGATCCGTTTTACAACTTTGTATGGGCCTTCCCAGTTACACTGCAATTTCGGGGACAAACCTTTTTTTCGTTGTGGGTTGTATAGCAGCACCAAATCTCCTTCCTGAAACCCTTCCGAATTAATTGCTTTATCGTACCTCGCTTTCATCTTGTCACTCATAATCTTTGCTCGTTGCCTTACCAGATCGTGTATCTCTCTCAGCTCTTCTTCTAAGACATCTGTGGATTTCTTGACATTCCTCTCCGCATCGGCATCTATCCCATACTTCAAATCAGCTGGCAGTCGAAGGTCATTGCCAAAAATTACCTTTGCGGGAGTTTGGCCCGTTGTGTCATGTACTGCCGATCGGTAGGCCATCAAGAATAATGATATGTGTGTATCCCAGTCCTTATGGTACTTGTCGACTACTTTCCTTAAATGCTCCTCCAATGTTCTATTGAAACGTTCCACCATACCATCGGACTGAGGATGCAATGCAGTTGTCCGTGTTTTTCGAATGCCCAACTTCTTGCACAGTTCTTGGAACACAGCTGATTCAAAATTCCTGCCTTGGTCAGAATGTAACTCCATTGGTACACCATACCTTGCAACCCATTCGTTTTTAACCACTTCTGCTACTGTTTCTGCTTCTTGGTTTGGGATTGGGTATACCTCTGGCCATTTACTGAAATAATCCATAACCACCAGTACGTATTTGTTTCCGCGGTTGCTAGTAGGAAATGGACCTGCGACATCCATGGCGATCCTTTCAAATGGTGCACCTGAAATATACTGCTTCATCTGGCCACGACTTCGGGTTTTGGGCCCTTTCGCTCTGTTGCATACCTCGCAATTGGCAATCCACTCGGTGACCGACTGACGGCAACCAACCCAATAGAATCTCTGCTTAATTTTCTCGAGTGTCTTCGTGATTCCAAGATGGCCTCCACTTGGACCATTGTGCAACTCGCTGAGCACGTCAGGAATCCTCTTTCTGGGAACAACTATAAGTTTCTTCTTGCACTGACCATCCTCACTCTACCATACTCGATGCAAGCAACCGGATATCAATTCCAAACTGTTCCACTGTGCCCAATATGACTTCGCAATGGGACTCTCTGCTGACATATCCTCTCTGCTTGGTCTTTCGTTTCGTTCGAGCCCTTGCATAACATGTGACAGATCTGTATCTTCTAGCTGACACTTTCTTAGTTGTTCCTTGTCCCATTCATCCGTACACGTTATAGTCATTAGCCGGACATCTATAATGTCTTCTTTAGCCTCGGCCTTTGAACAGTGCTTGCATTCCAAACTACATGGCCTTCGTGACATTGCATCGGCATTTCCATGGGTACTACCTTTTCGATGCTCAATGGAAAAGTCATAGCTTTGAAGTCGCTCGATCCACCGTGCCAATTGTCCTTCCGGATTACGGAACTGCAGAAGCCATTTCAATGCTGCGTGATCTGTCCTGACATGGAATCGCTGGCCGTAGAGGTATTTGTGAAAATGTTTAATGCACTCTACCAATGCCAACAGCTCTCTCCGCGTAACACAGTAGTTCCTCTCTGGTTTTCCAATCGAACGGCTGTAATATCCAACTACCTTCTCCTGTCCATCGACCAGTTGTGATAAAACGCCTCCTATAGCATATCCACTTGCATCTGTATCTAGAATAAACGTTGCTCCTGGAATCGGATATGCTAACATTGGGGCAGTGCACAAACGCTCCTTCAATGTTTGGAAAGCCACTTCTTGCTCCTTCTTCCATTCAAAAGCTTTGTTTTTTCTTGTAAGCTCATGGAGGCTATGGGCTACGCTGGAAAAATTTGGTAGGCGGTAATATGTGCACAGCCCAAGAAAACTTCTCAATTCATGTAGATTCTGTGGTCTTGGCCAATCCTGTACAGCCTCTATTTTTTCGTTCGCAGTGCAGATGCCCTCTGTCGTTACCTTGTGACCCAAATAATTGACTTCCTTTTTAAACAGCGCACACTTTTTGGGACTTAACTTCAGACCAGCGCCAGCTATTCTCTGGAAAACTTCCTCCAAGTTCTTAAGATGTTCATCAAAGTTCTTGCCCAATACGATGATGTCGTCCAGGTACACCAAGCATGTTTTCCAATGTAGTCCTTTCAGTACATGGTCCATGAGTCTCTCAAAAGTAGCTGGTGCATTACAAAGTCCAAAAGGCATCACTGTAAATTGCCAAAGACCATCACCGACACTGAAGGCTGTTTTCTCTTTATCTTCCTCCTTCACCTCCACTTGCCAGTAGCCGCTTTTCAAGTCCAGCGTGGAAAACCATTTCGTACCAGATAGCGAGTCCAGAGTGTCGTCAATTCTTGGCAATGGGTAGCTATCCTTTTTCGTTACGTCATTCAACTTCCGGTAGTCCACGCAAAACCTCATTTTTCCATCCTTCTTTTTTACATGTACTACCGGTGAGCTCCATGGACTAGCTGATGGTTCGATGACGCCGCTGTCGTTCATTTCTTGAATGATTTGACTCACAACTTCCCGCTTCGCCAGTGGAACACTACGTGGAGCTTGACGGATCGGTCTCGCATCTCCAGTGTCAATTTGATGTTTCACAACGTTGGTGCGGCCTGGTTTAGAATCATCCTGGTCAAATATGTTCGCGTACTTTAGGAGCAGTTGTTTTGCCTTACTCTGATATGCTTCCTCTAGTCCCTGCATCCATGTCTTGATGTCATTTGAAAGATCAGTATTACTAGCTGAAACGTGTTCCTGGAGCTGTTCACAGTTAATAACCACTTCAGCCTCTTGGCATCTTCCCAAAATAGCTCCTTTAGTCAGTTTGAGTGGTGACTTGAACTCATTGAGTACTCTTACCGGAATACGTCCATCTTGTTTTGTCATAGCCAGGGTTTTTCCTACAAGTATGTTTAGTGCTGATTTGTTTGCTGCTTCGACAACCCACAATTTGTTTGTCCCACAATCTCCATCAACCTTTGCCCAGATGACTGCTTCGGATTTTGGTGGTATTTGCTGACTCTCTTCCACCAGCACTCGTTTACTGCTGTAGCCTCTCTCGTAGCCGAAATTAAGTGGTACATCCATGTTTTTATATCGCATCGTCTTGCTTTGCATGTCGATCTTGATGCCCTGGTCGATTAAGAAGTCCACTCCAATTATGATTTCATCAACAATTTCTGCCACTATAAAATTGTGTACTACCATGACGTTCCCAATTGCGACTTCACATTCTACTTCTCCAATTACCTGGGTGTCCTCTCCCGTGGCTGTACGTAATCTTGCTCCAAGCAATGGTCTTATCTTTTTGTTGACTAAATCCGCTCGAATGATGGAATGAGATGCACCCGTATCTACAGTCAATAACCGTTCCTTTCCGTCCACATGTCCTCCAACAGTAAGGTTGCTCGATCTTCTCCCAATCTGCGAGATAGAGATTATGGGGCATTCAATTGCGGGAGCCAGCTGTCGCTTGCGGCTGACTCGATTTAGTTTAACGATTGAGTGGTCTTGGATATTTGCCCATCACCTTCTGCTCTGCGTTTACGACCACCCACATTGTTGGAGCTATTGGGACCGCTGCTGCAATGTCGTGCAATATGACCTGGGTTGCCGCACTTGAAACATTTAATAACTCCGGCATTTTTCTGTTGTGATCCCTTCAGTGCTTCCAAAATAGTGTCTACCCAATCTGGTCTTTCCACTTCTACACGATGAGCTTTGTATGCTGGTTTACTCAATAGTGAGGCCGTTTCCTGAGTCAATGCATGTGATACCGTTTCAGAAAATGTCAGCTTTGGGTTTGCGTATGTAGCTCGCTTCGTTTCCACGTCCCGTATGCCATTTATGAAACTCTGGATTTTTACCCTTTCAGTGTATTCCACGGGTGCGTCCGCATTTGCAAGATGAGCCAATCTTTCAATATCTGAAGCAAACTCCTGCAATGTCTCATTTGCTTTTTGGTAGCGGTTTTGCAACTCAATTTGGAATATCTGTTTCCTATGCTCGCTTCCATAACGTCGTTCTACAGCAGCCATCAATGCTTCATAATTGTTCCGCTCTCCTTCGGGAATCGTCTGTAGAATTTCCGCTGCTGGCCCCTTCAATGCCACGAATAGTGCAGCAACTTTACCTTCCGCATTCCAGTTGTTCACTGCTGCGGTCTTCTCAAACTGTAGCTTGAAGACCTGGAAAGGAACAGAACCGTCAAAGGATGGTGTTTTTACCTTTGGATTACTCGCTGAAACTGCTGGGCGATTCATTTGCAACTCCTGTATACGACCTCTCAAAGCTTCTATCTCGGCATCAATTTTGTCCTCGAGCTGCACAATTTTTGTATCCTGTGCTTCCAGCTTTGATGTTACCCTTATCTCCTGTGCCTCCAGCTGCGAGGATATGCGGGCCTCCTGTGCTTTCAACTGCTCAGCGAACTGCGATGTCATATATGTCTTTTGCTCTTCCAGTTGAGTTTCCATCTTGGATGTTATGCGTGTCTCCTGCGATTCTAGTTGTGATGCCATATATGTCTTCTGTTCTGCCAGTTGAGATGACACTGTCGATGTTTGAGCAGATATTGCAGCTAAAATCATGTTCAAGTCTGTACTGGTAACCGTCTGCGATGTTTCGTTCTTCTCTTCAATTTTTGTTGTCTCCTCGCCATCAAGATGAAAGACATGCTCTTCCACATCAATTCCTTCTGCTTCCATTGCTTCTCGTAGCCGTGCCTGAAGTTCGAGTTTAACGCCGCTTGTATTCAATCCACGGCTCTCCAACTCCTTCTTCAGTTGCGGGATCTTCAATTCACTTAACTTTGCCATGTCCTTGTTGTCCTCTAGAATTTATTCAACAATTCCTCTTCTGACACCAATTGTAACGAATTTGCTGCAAATCCTCTTATTTGCCCTTTTGCTAGGATCGTATCGCTAAACTGTTGAATAAATAACTCCAATATTGAATAACGGAAAAATGGCCTTTATTAAAATACTTCACAATAACACTCAAACTGTGCAACGAATAGCTTAAAAACCAAACTGATATCTTAAAGGAAACTGACTTTCAAAATAATAGTGCTATTGCTCGCTAGATATCGTCTTACTCGTAACTGCTTGACAATTCAAATCAAACTGAATTACTTCTTACTCGCCTGCATTGCTTTTATAGTTTACGCTGCGTACTTCTAGGCTCTTCGATTTCCAGAAGTTACTAGTTGTTTCGGCTACAAAATCGCCAGCCACAACTACGTGCACAAATTATTGCTCTCTCTTGTGACAACTCAGATAAGGTATATGCATGTGTTTGTAGTTTACAGTCTCCCGCACACACATAAGCGTATAAGTAAATTCATCGGTGTGTGACATCTCATCTCTCGCTGCCTTGTATGTAAATGTTGCTCGTCGGAATGTGTACATATGTGTAGACGCAATTATTGATTCGTTTATGTAGATACATAATGATTGAATTATTGATGTGCATTCACGTCACTGCTTAGATCGGCTTAGAGCTGGCAGCACTCCTTAGTTTTGCTAATATTCGTAACAATATTATATAGAGCTCCGATCGAAATGATTTTTACAGAAAATCTTCTATGATATATTAGAATAAATATCACCAAGTTTAACGTTTTTATATTGGAAATTAAGGGAGAAATTGCCAAAAATCTTTCTATCTGAACGATCGGTTGTATGGGATATATACTATTTATTTATTTTTATTTATTTATATATACGTTTTTATATTGGAAATTAAGGGAGAAATGGCTAAAAATCTTTCTACCTGAACGATCGGTTGTATGGGAGATATATGTTATAGTGGTCCGATCCTACCGGATCCGACAAATGTCTAATATAATACAAAAATACATCCTTGTGCCAAATTTCATTGAGATATCTCAAAATTTGAGGGACTAGTTTGCGTTCAAACAGACAGACGGACGGACATGGCTATATCAACTCAGTTCGTCGCCCTGATCAATTCAGTATACTTAATGGTGAGTCTATCTTCTATATTTCTCAACGTTTCAAACATCGGACCAAAGTTAATATACCATTTCATGTTCATGAAGGGTATAGTTAGATCAGTTTTTAAAATTTTTGTTGTGCCAGAAAAATGAATGTGCTAAATCTCGGAAAATAGAAGGGATGCGAGCAGAGCGATTATTTCAGTGAAAGAGCATAGTGTGAATATAATATATAGATACACTTTTACATTAGAAACTAATTCTTCTAATTTTAAGGGAACAATAAACTTTGAAAGTCGATTTCCCAACATTTTAATTTTGGCACATTCATGCTTCTGGCAAGCGGGCGACGATATATGATGAATAGGGCAAATATGTACTGTGACCTTTATTTGTGCTTGACCTTTCAGCCTATTACGGTGTGTGGCGGCTTTAATGTATTTAAGTACCCCTTCGGGTTTTTACTCTATATCACGAAGATATTAAGTGTCACGCCACCTAGATGAGAGTCACTGCCTTTCCAGAGCGACGCATGTGCAAAGATTGTGAATCGGCGTTTCTTCATCCAGCTCTCAAAAGCGAGCGATTTGTGTATCGTATAGATTTAACTTACTTAGTCATATAGTAGACTACAGTATCCCGTAAGGTGCACAGAGTTTGGTTGATACTTTCGCTTCTGAGCATTCAATTCAGTGTCGCTTTGGTTTTGCAGTTACTTACGGTTTTCCCCATTACGTGTCTTTGTGAGTCCATAGCAGGTCTCTGAACCATAGTATTCTGCTAAGGCACCCAGCTTGAATAGGTAGTCGGCCTGTTCGTTACCTTCATGTACCTGATGCCCGGGAACCCATTCTAAAAAAAATCTGTTTATGGCTCCCAGTTCCATTGTGGCTCCACTACATTTATAAACTAGCTTAAAAGTGATTGTGTAAGACTGCAATGTACGTAAGGCTGCCTGGCTATCTAACAAAATGAAGATACTTCTCAAGAATAAGCTTCTTCGTAGACATTATCTACTGAAAACTTCTATTCCATGGATTTCTGTCTGAAAAATACCGGGGTAGCATCCCAATGGTACCGATTTCTTGAAGTTCGGCCCGTAGATACCAGCTCCCGTTTTTTCGTCATCAAATTTTCATCTATCCGGAACCAGACCTCTAAGTAAGGGTCAGTATATGGATTCCGTGTTTCCCAAAGAGTTCTGTCCACAATGGACATCTTAAGATTCCGTGCGATTCTGAGCGTAGGGGTCATTGCATCACGTTCCAATTTGCTATTACTTTCATATGCCCTGTCATGTTGCCTCTTTCTCTATTGTAATAGGGAAGTAAGATATCCCACAAAGGCACAAAGTGCATCAGCAGGGGACGTTTTGATTGCACCTGATATGCCATTACAAACTATTCGATGCAGTTTTGTTATTGCTGTTCTTCGCGTGGTCTTCGACCACCAAACTAAGGAAGAATAGGTAACTACTGGCGTCACAACAGTATTAAATGTACGGTATACCAGTTTGGGAGATAGCCCTCATATTTTGCCATATAGAGTCGAGTGTTGCTTTGTCTATAGCGTATAGACAGGCATTCCATGTGATGGTTCTGTCCAGTGTAACACCTAGGTATATTACTTCCATTGAAAATTCGATTTTGGTGTCACCCAGGATTCATAGACAACCCTTTGGTATGTAACTTTCTATGATTCGCAGTGATTGTTGCATGCGATTGAATATTGTTTCACGTGCAACCCTATGATGCAGATTACTAAGACATCAACATACAATCGTGTGTCAAATCCATTGGATCAAAGTAACCGAAGGAGGTAATCTATCAGTAGGGTCCACAAGAGAAGAGAGATTACACCCCCTGAGATCATCTCCTAGTAGCCACAGTTGACTCAGTTGTCCCTCTCAGCTAAGTACTTGCTGAATTTGCGTTTCGTGTAGACGGTATAAGCCTACTAGTGTTGGTTAACGCTGCATTGCGCTGAGTTAAATTGCGCTAAAAATCTTCAAGACATTTGATAATGTTTTTGCTAATAACTTGGGTACATTTGCGCCAAATCGTTAACGCATAAAAAACTGTGCCATTATCCACTAACGAAATACACAGCACTTTGCATATGTTTATAAGAATTTTGTATTAAAATTGAGTAAAAATTTGTTTTTATTTATTTTTCTTTAAATCGAAATAATTTGTTTTATGGCGATTTTCTATCAATTTATTAGCCAAAACTACATTAATACAAAAACTCATAAACTCATATTTAAATTTATAATCATACCATAAAAATATCTGCATGTACATACATAATTACAATGTGTACTGAAATTTGTTGATACATATGTCTGCATATTCAAAAATAATTTCTTTCTGTATTAAAAAAAATTTACGGCACAACGTTTTTTTACTGTTGCTTATTTTTCTATGGTATAAATATAAATCAAATTTTTCTAGACAGCCAACGACGTCAAAGCAGTGGTGTGAATATATATATATGTATGTTTGTATAATATATTGTTAAAGAGTTTATATATGTAGAAATATATTTATTTGCCGTCGGAAAATTTGCCAGACATACTGCATTCTATCGTCAATAAGAAGCTTCTTATTTCTTTTCGGCTTATTTCCCAATGTCTGGGACTTAATTTCTAATATATTCATAATAGAATTTAGAGTTATATATATTTTTTCCTTTGAAATATTTTCACATGCGAAATTTATTTATAGGAAATGTGGATACAAAGCATTCAAATACATCTCTACATAAGTACATATGTATATATAAATGTTTTCATATGTATGTACATCAGGGTATATCAAGAAAATAAAACACATCTCATTTTGGAAAAACATTTTCGTGAAAAAGCGGAAAAATAAAAATAACTTTCTGTTATACCTGACATCCACTTTTGCACATTTTTCGAAATTGCATTTTAAATTGTGTTTCATAATACTTGCAGGGAAAATTTGGGATTTTTTTTAATCTCTATTTTTATTATTTTTAAAATTTTATCGCCTTTTTATTACTTCTTTTTACTATAATTTTTTAGTATTACACCTCTTTTTCATTATTATTATTATAAGTATTTTTTATTATTATTATTATTATATCTATTTTTTATTATTATTATTTTATTATTATTATTTTATCATTTTATAACTATTTTATTATTATTATAACAATTTTATTATTATTATAACTATTTTTTATTATTATTGTTTTATTCTTATTATTTTATTTTTATTTATATTTTGTTCTTATTATTTTATTTTTATTATTTTATTTTTATTTGTTTTTTGTTCTTATTTTAATTTTATTTATTTTTTGTTCTTATTATTTTACTTATTTATTTTTTATTCTTATTATTTTATTTATATTTATTTTTATTCTTATTATTTTATTTATATTTATTTTTCATTCTTATTATTTTATTTTTATTTTATCATTATTATAACTATTTTATTATTATTATAACAATTTTATTATTATTATAGCAATTTTATTATTATTATAAATATTTTTTATTATTATTGTTTTATTCTTATTATTTTGTTTTTATTTATTTTTATTCTTATTATTTTATTTATATTTATTTTTCATTCTTATTATTTTATTTTTATTTATTTTTTATTCTTTGTATTAGAGATTATTATTTAATATTTTTATTTACTTTTTTTGTTTTATTTTATATTATTTTTTATTTACTTCTTTTATTACTTTTTTCCTATTATAATTTTTTTAATATTATTATACTAATTTTTATTATTTTCTTTGTTATTATTTTTTTTATTATTATTAATTTTTAATTATTATATTTTTTTATTATAAAAATATTTTTTCTATTTTTATTTTTTACTAATTTTTTTATTTTTTTTTATTGTTTTTTTTTTTAATTATTTTTAATATTTATTGTTATACTTTTCATTATTCTGTTTTTATTTTTTTATTATATTTTTTTCTTATATTTAAATTTTTTAGGTTTTTTTATTATTTATTTTTGTGTTTTTTTATTTTACTATTTTTTGTAATACTAACTTTATTTATTAAAATTTTTTAGTAATTTGCTCTATATTTACATTCTTTTTATTTTATTTTTTCTTTTCGTTTTTGTCAGTTTTGAAGTGGCCTAGTGAAAATTTTGTTACATACTGTATACAATAGATCTTGACAAAACAAAAAAACAACATAAAGATTCTAATTAATATTATTAGCCAAGCATTGAGAGCGCCACATGTTAATGAGGTAATATTTCAAGATGGCACCTTCAATTTTAGTTTACGATATTAAGTAAGACAATTGTAGAAAATAATAAACTAGTTTTTTTATATTTCATAGATGTTTCATATTGAATACCAACGTGTGCTGGTCGAAACTGAGTAAGCAATTGGGAAGTAAAGTCATATCTCGAACTATAAAAATAACGGCGTCTCTTAAGCTAGCGCAACCTTTGCAGCCCAATCAAAAAACTAGAGCGTACTAAATTGCAGATTAATACGGGTTAATTAAATTTATTACACTTTTTTTTTTTTTTTTGAAAAATATTTTTTGTCTCGTTATCGGCCGTTAGTATTTAGAATAACTACAACTTTTGGTTGGACTCAAGGCTGGGTTTTCTCAAATAAAACAGTTGGATGAGTATTTTATTTTGATTTTATTTTTCAGTATTTCGACTTCAGTCTGAAGTTGTTGTTGTTGTTGTAGCGATAAGGTTGCTCCCCGAAGGCTTTGGGGAGTGTTATTGAAGTCATCCTCAGGTGTTTTATTTAAGAAAACCCGGCCTTGACAGCTCAACCAAAAATTTTACTTATATTATTTTGAAATTTAAGCTAGCCCAACCCTCGATGGACAAATTGGCTAGCTTATGAGACCTAAAACAACCAATATAAGTGGGAGGTCAACCTAACGAAGCCTACTTGAAGTTTCAACTCCATAAGGAATATGAAGAGTCGCTCGCAAATTATCTCAATGGTCAATAGGGATCAGTTGAATTGAGAAACGCAATACCAAGAAGAGTTAAAGAAATGGGGATAACAAATTGTTCTATATCTACAAATAAATACTTCCTTCTCCAATAGAGTATTGCATACGATATAAGATAGTAAAACAGTTATGTTCAGTCTATCAATTTTTTTCAGATGAAATGTTCTATCTCGACTTGAGAGACGCTCTAAATCAGAATTGGTTTAAATCGGAATTCTATTTAAAATTGTTTTCAAAAATTAACCATCTTCAAACTTTATTCAAAAGGATGCGACCTTAGAATAAGGTTCTAGAACGTCTTATCTTCAAGAACAATCTATTTAAAATTGTTTTGAAAAATGATCTATCTTCAAACTTTATTCAAAAAAACTCGAACTTGTAATTAGGTTCAAGAACGTTGTATCTGATAAAACGATTCAAAAACCATATATCTCAATCATGAAACAAAGCCATAAGGGTTTTTTTTTATACACATTCCGAGATAAAGCATTCCTTAGTCGTTTTCTAAGAAAGGGCCTTCTTCAACCTGCGTTTTTCAACCTCTGCGATAACAGTGATGTTTTGAACAAAAAAATTACGACATAGCTGACGCTGCAATTGCAAAATGTGTACATAAAAAATAAGTACGAGTAAATTGAAAAATAAGTGCATTTATTGCTTTTTTAATATTAAGTAGTGGTTACTGTTTCAGTACTCTAACTTCGTCGTACACCGAAAGAAAGAAAGCTAATAAAATCAACAAAGCACGTTTGTTATTCTTTAATTAAAAAAAAAACAAATTTGTTTAGTTATTTCAACAGATGAAAAACTGTTGGTCTCAAGTTAACAATACTCTGTAAAAATGACAGGTCATTAAGCAATCTAACTGATTTTTCTGTTAAAAGAACTGATTTCATTGGTCATTTCAACAACGAACAACTGTCAAGCTAATTTTAAGGAGAGACTTACGCTCACGGCGCTCGCTACTTTGTTCTTATGGCGAAAACGTCACAGAGATCTCTGTCATATCAACAGCCAGATGAGTTGTTGACATAACAGCTATTTGGGATGGACAAAAATTTACAAAAATATCGGTTGAATTGACCTGTCATTCGGTTGATTTTACCAGTGTTTTTCTTTCAGTGTAGCAAAGAAGAAAAAATGTACTTGGTTTATTTGAATTCAGTCATATTTTCCTTTACAACAATTATAGTTATTGGCGTTTGAGGGTTACAAATAAAAAAAATTGCTTTTTGCCTACATAAAAGTGGAACAAAATTCATTTGGTGACACGCATATTATTAAAATATTTTACAAGTGTGGTGGAAATAAGATGACATATAACGGTAATGTAAGGTTAGGTGATAACAACAAATGACGACTGGCTCTTGATGTTTGTGTTATTTGACTTAGCTTTATATTCTTTTTCCTATTCTTCTCTGTTTAGTCTTTTACTTTATTATTGACATAATCAAATGTAATACGAGTATGAAAAAAATTTGTATTTTATTGAGGGAATGTCAAAATGACAATGAAAGTGAAAATGAAATTAAAATAAATTTACGATACATACAAAAAAATAAGTAAGTACATTTAAATATATGTAAATACAGTTTAGAATACTCAAATAGAAAAAACACAGTCAGTACAAAAAAAAAAGAAATGTAGTGAGAAGTAATGTGGAAATACAAAAAACACACTCAAGTTGTAAAACTTAATAAAGAGAAAAGTAAAACGACAAGGTGAACACAAAAAATTCTACAAAAGCGTTCAAAGGGGAGCTGGAAGAAATAGTACATTGTAAAACATATAAATTGTAAATGGAGAATAAATTTTGCAAGTATTTTTTTTTTTTTGTAATTTTTAAATTTGTCTTTTTTAAGTGTTCTGTGTTTTAATTGCTTGCAATATTACAATTGTGTTCATGTATTAAAAAAATTTATAATTTTTAAACACAGTTTGCATTTTAGTAATTGTTTTGCGTGTTGTAAATATTTTCTTTTGAATTTTTTTTATTACTTAAATAAAAAACATACATAAAGGTGTATAGGTATTTGTTATAGGTTCGTACTCATATACATTTAATGTGGTATAGAAAGAGAAAGACAGTTATGTTACAAATACGTAAATTATAAATTAGTGGTTAATTATGTCAATTGAAAATAAAAATAACCAAAAAAATTTAAATAATAAATATATGTATACATACATAAATTAATAAACAATTATAGTGTACGGTTATATAATAGCAACACGATATTTTGCCGAATTGTGCTAAATATCTTGGTATGTATTAAGTAATGTTTTGTTAAAGCCGTTATAATTTCGATGTTATTTATGGGTGCGGTAATGGTTCATGTTATTTCACACCAAAATTATCATTAATTTTCAAGCATTTTTCACATTTTTAATATTGTCTTTTCGGCTTATTTGCATTATTTTTATATATTTAAATTTTTCGTTTTATTTTTTTTATTTAATTGTTAAATTTTTTTATTTGACAGTTTTGAAATTTTTTTATTTCATTGTTTTTAAATTTTTATTTTTATTTTTTTATTTGATTGTTTTAAATATTTTTTTTCTGTAACTGAACTTTTTTTATTTATTTATTTTGTTAAACTACTATTTCTTCTAGTGTTTATATACATATGTAGTTTTTTTTTATTTTTTTATATTTTGGTTCTTTTATAAAATTTTGTTTACTTTTGTTATTTTTTGTAATTTTAAATTTTTTGCATAATTTTACATTTTTTTATTTTTTTTTACTATTGTTTAATTATTTAAAAAAAATTTTTTGCTTTGTTTTATTATGTTATCGTTGTTTCGTTCTTTTGTCGTTCCTTCTATTGCGAATATTTAACAACAAATCTTTCGGGCGAATAAGAATAAAATTATTCGTTCGGAATTGTTAATTTTTTTTAGATTTGTATCGTTACTAAAATTTCGTATTTTCTTATTTTTTCATTTCAGTTTCTTGTAATTAAATTTTAACATATTTCTTTCCATCATTTAATTTTTTTGTTTATAATTTAAATTGAAAAATATAATAAAATAGATAAATAATTTTATTTAACAAATTTTTTTTTCATAACTTTATTTTTTTTAAATGCAGTCGTTAAGTCATATTTTATAAAAAAAATTACCGAAAATATATATATCATGTTGCTATTATATTGCACAACACTGTTATCTATATAATATGTTCCATTAATACATAAGGATATAAATATGTGTGTTCATAAATAGTTATGGCATTTATTGACTTACCAGCATAAATCGCTAAAAATATCGAGAGGAATGAAATGACGCTTGCCAAAAATTTCGCCTCCATCTTTGGTATTGATCCGTGATTTGTACTTTTATGCTTATTGTAACTATAACAATTGTGATTTTTTTTACAAATTTGTTGTTACACTCCAATTGTTGTAGTGGTTGTTGCTGGTTATTGTGTTGCTGCGCTTCCAGAAATATTGTTGTGGCTGCTGCTGGTCTTGTTGTTGTGATTTACTTGACTGTTTTGTGAACTTGTTTGTTTTTATTTTTATTTCTACGTTTTTATTTTTGCCCTTTATTGTTGCCAAGTCAGTTGCTGTTACTTTTGTTGTTGATGTTGTTTAGATAATTTCTGCTTTAATTTCATTAATATATATTTTTTTCGTTTTGCTTTCTAAATTTTAAGATTTTTTTATTATTTAGTTGTCCGAGTTGTTTCCTTCTTGTTACGCTGTTATGTTACTATGAAGCGCTAACGGGAGGCTGTTGCAGCTGTTGTTGTTGTTGCTAGATATAGACGCAAGATTATTGCTGTAATACAATTTTATCAAAATGTATTACTCATATTTTTTGCCATATTTAGATTTTTTTGTTATCTTAAATTTTGAAATTTAATTATTTTTGTTTTCGATATTTTTTTTTTCTTTTAATTTTGGTATTTGCTTAATTGCAAATTATTTCTTTATTTTTCTACCTTTTTTTATTTCATTTTTTTTATTTAGGAAATATTTTTTAGTTTCGAAATTTTTTGTGTGTTCAAATTTTTATTTAATCCTAATTAAGAAGTTTTGCATTATTTATAATTTATTTTGTGTTAAACTTAAATTTTTCTTTTTCGGTGTGTTATTTTTTTTTTCAGTTATTAAACGTTTTTACCATAACATTGATTTATTAATTATTGCATTAGATTTACATTTAGTTTTCTATACATTGAATCCAAAGTTGATCGTCGTCTTTTTCGTAATTAACGCCTTCGTAGTTTAACGATCTGACGACAAAATGTAAAATTGAAACAAGGAAAAAGTAGCAAAAAATAATAAAAGAAATAATTAAAAAATAAATGAAATTAAAAAAAATTAAGTGAAAAAAAAAATTTTATATTTTTAATTTTAAAAAAGTTTAGTTTTAAATTACCAGTATTTTTTAATAAAGTAGAAAAAAATAAAATAAAAAATAAAATAAAAAAAAAATTAAAAAATAAATAAAAATAATAAAACGTTTATAATAAAAAAAATTTAATAACCAGTATTTTTCAATAAATCAGAAAAATTTTATTTAAAAAAAGGTAAGCGAAATAAAAATTTATAAAAGAATGTTTTCAATTAAAAAAAAAAATTGAATAACCAGTTTATTTTTAATAAAACAGAAAAATAAAAAAGTAAAATTAAAAAAAGTAAAGAAAAATCGCGTAAAAAATTATTTTTAATTCAAAAAAATTCAATTGAATACCAGTTTTTTTAAATAAAGCAGAAAAATGCAAAATTAAAATGAAATAAATTGAAGTGAAAAGGTTTTAAATTAAATTATATTTTTAATTAAAAAAAAATTATTGAATCACCAGTTTTTTTTAATAAAGTAACATTATAACAAATTCAAGTTAAAATAAAATTCAAATAAAAAACATATTTTAATTTAAAAAAATTTAATAAAATGACCAGTTTTTATTTTAAATAAAACCGAAAAATTAAATAAATAAATATAGAAAAAGCGAATAATTTTCCACCAAAAATTTCATTTAATTTTAGCAACAATATGACAAAACAGAAGAGAATAAACAATTTTTGCAATCAAAGAAATAAAAAATAAAAAAAAATTTAATGCAGACAAAGAAACATTAATCGATTAGTGACGACAATGAATAACGAGACGACGACAACGTTGCGCGTTGGCGACGATGATGTCGATGACGGCAACAGAGCCACACCGTTGATCGCAGACGTTGATGGGTCAAACAAAATGTTTCAGTTTTTTTTTTTTTTTGTCAATGTTCACAGCGAAGTCAATGCGCGCATTTTATAACAAAAGAAAAAAAGAAGAATAAAGAGAAAAAATATATTTTAACGCTTTCGTTATGAGCATGTGTACTTTATATACAATAATTTAATGCGAAATATATTTTTATATAGAAATACTGGTTTTTTTGTTGCAATAAATTACTTTGCTGTTTTGCAAAATGTGTTGAAGTTTGTGTATTCGTGTTTATTTTTATATAGCATGACACCTTTTGACGGTAATTATTAAAAATAAAATAAAAATTTATAAAATTAGGGGAACAGAAAAAGAATTGAAGAAGGTTACAAATTTTATGAACAAGTTTCTTTTATTATTAGTGAGCTTTTTTCATTAATAACAACACCATATTTCACTATTTTCGAAGCGCATAAGATTGAACTGGGACGTGAGGGCCCCGAAACACATAAACAAACATAACTTAACAAAAAGATGAACATTTAATTTTATAAAATAATAAATAAAATTTTCGAATTTCGCGTTTTAATTAAACTTAATTTTTATTTTTATGCTTGTTATATATTTATTTACTGCATGACATCACAATTAAAAAAAAAAATATCAATAACTTAAAAACTAAATGGGGTGATCAGAGACTCGAAAGTATAAAGCTTGTTGAAGTTTTAATTGACGTGTACACGTTAACACAACATTTCATTATTTTCAATGTTAAAAACGAAATTTAAAAAATTTAAGAAGCAAAAATATATTTACACTGTTTTTTTAGTATAAAATTTTTTTTTGTTTTGTTTGTATAAATTAAAAATTTTTTTTTTCCTTTTATTTAATGACACATAATTTTTTTCCGTAATCATCGGAAAATTTTGAAATTTAGGGTGATCAGTAAATAATTTAAAAACGTTTCAAGCTTTGAGAAGTAATCAAAATTTTTTTATATCACAATATTTCACCATTTTCGCTGTATATATATAAAAACGACAAAAAAATATACTTACACTGAAAAAAAATTGTATTTTCAATGTTTGTTTAATGTTTGGAATCGTTGCATTTCATTTCAGTTTATTGGTGTTTATTGTATTTTATAACATTTTGTGTATGTACATTCGTTTTCATTGCATGCAAACACTTAAAAAAATGTTATGGTGGCCAGAAAAATTTTACTTTTTCTGTTTTATTATTTTGTTTATGCGGTATGGTATGAAATTACATTATGTATGTTAATGCGATGGAAGTCTAACCAAAGAAACAAAAAAGGTTAAAAAAAAATTTGATGTAAAAAAAAAACTTGAAGCATTTGCCTACTAACTAAAATTGTCAAATTTGTTGACGTTGTTGTTGTCGTAGTAAACGCAGATTTTTCGAAATAATGCTGTAGTTTGTCTATTGAAAGCGCTCGCCAGTTTTCATAATTATGGCCTAGAAGGTTCCATGTGGTCATGCTAATCATTCCCGAGATGGTCGCGTTAGTACCCTAATGGTGCTTTGTTACCCGAACGTACCGGATCTACCGGCAAAGTCACATCAACATCGATAACCTGGAAGTGGAGGTTGTTGTTGTTTTAATTGATAAAGACACTCCCCGAAGGTTTTTTTTAAGCTACAAGCCTGACCATCATTGAAACGATTTGATATGACCACATTGAACCCACTAGGCCATCCCGCCCCACCTCCTAGTTCCATGAGTAATTCTGGATGCCCAGAGCCTCACCTGCTAAAGAAACAGGATTCACCACGGAAAGGTAAGTTTGACAATTGGGTCGGTGAAGCTATAAATTGCGCTGGCAACCGCTTGAAAGGGTTGCGCTACACAACGCTTCGAATAATTTGGGTATTTTAATCGTCTCCTACGACAGGCATACCTGCCGCTGCTATATTCTATGCCCCTAACCTGCTGGGGGCACAATGATCATGTCGCATTGGGGTTTATGCAACGCCACAAAATCTGCAAACCGAGCAACGCCACAGGATGGGGTATTATATGGACGCTGGTCATCAACCATCAATTGCTTAGGCGGTTCAAAAGAGGACCAGTCAAACTTATGGCGTATGCTGACGATTTTTCAGTCTTCATAAATAGCAGATGTCAACCAATAATACGCACTCTGATAGATCAAGCGCTTTTCGATGTACATGTCTGGGCATCGGATTAACCGCCAACGCGGCAGAAACCAATCTAGTAATATTTACTAGGAAATATTAGGCCGCTAATTAGACTAAGCCTTAGCTTGGAGGAGTAGCTCTAAAAGAAAAGTATAGCACAAAATATCTTAGAAATATATTTTTCAATACGTTTTCGTGAGAACTTCACGTGTAAGAGCGAAGCAAGAATGCGTGGCATTGTATGCATGCAAGAGGATGCACGTGGGGCTTATCGCCCAAACGCTCTTATTAAAGCAATTGTAAAGCCCATACTTTACTGTGGGGTCCTTGTTTGTTGAACAGCTACACAAGGCCAAAAATATAGCACTAGCAACTGCAACAAGGCCATAGCAGTATACCGCCATTCAATATAGGGCGAATGAACAAGATGGTTCCGTGCCTAAGCTTTTGAAGAGATCTATATTGTGACGAATATTATCATCACTAAGCAGCCACTCGTATGTACGTAAACAAATCAATCATCATGTACACACATACATACAAGGCAGCAGAGAGATACTCACAAACGCATGTCAGCATCAGCCGACGTAGTACTCACATATACACACGCAAAAGCTACAAACAACAAATATACATGTATATGGTTGGTAACCAAGCTTGAAGTTCACGAAATTACTAGACCTTAGGAGAAGTGGGTGGACGAGGAAACCGAGAGTATAAAAGCAGCGCAACTGAGGCATGACTAAGCAGTTTGATTTAAACACGTAATTAGTTGTGAAGTAAGAGTTACTGTGAAGTAGTCTAATATAGAACATTTTGCATTATTGAATATGGGAGTTATTTATTCAACAGTTTAGAGATTCGAATATCGGTTTGGAATAAGCGGAATTTTACTAATTTCGTTACAATATTGATAGTCAGGCGGCGATCAAGGCAATAATCTCACACAGTATTTCATCAAAATTTCCTAGATCACGTGCTCATATCTCTAACGAGAGAAGACTTGATGTTCTCGATGGGCAAACTAACTGGACACTCGCTTTTGTCGTCACATGTGGGAAGTGCGGTCTGCAGGAAGAAACGGTTGGACGCGTTCTGTGTTCGTATCCTGCGCTCGAAGATGAAGCCTCCAGCTACTAGGGGCGGTAGAGTGGTTAGGTCGCGAGGCAGTAATTAAGCTAGGTACTAGAAAACTTTTTGTATTTGCGAAGAGGACGGAGTTATTCTAAGTACTGGTAACTAATAGGAGTTTTGGTTTTGGTCGTTAAACAAATTCGTATAACACTATGGACACATTCAGTCTAAGTGAGGTCTTTATTGATCGGCCAGTTCAAGCTGACCTAACCTAGCTTGTGTAATAAGGAACGCGTTGTTGTACTTCTCATGCAGGTCACATAGCCCCTTCAGTATGTTTTTTTACAGTTAATTGCAATCCCTCATTTAAAATTTAGGCGCAGTCAATATATTTTACTAAACAAAAAACATTAATTCAAATGTGTGTTTCGAATTACCATTTCGTACATTTACAAAAATAACTTTAGCATTGCAAAAAATTTCACTAATTCTCTCAGCTAACTCCGAAACTTGTTTAAAAATAAACAATACTATTCAACGTAGGTATATATAAAGAGGATTCGCATATTCAAAACCTGCCAGAGGTCAGGCTAACAGGAAAAATTTAAGGAACGATGATCAAAAAGAAACAACAATGAAAAGAATCAATGTGAATGGACAGGCGCAGACAATACAAATTATGTTGACCATCAGTCATTGACCGTCAGTCACCTCTTCATAGAAGAAAAAAGAGAGAGCAAAAAAAATGTAAGGAAAAAATTAAATATACGAACTGTATGGAGGAGGGAAGACTGGATGATGAGAAAGGAAAAAAGCACGCTAACCGCTAGTGATACAATTTAATGGTATAATCACACGCACAGTTTTTATACCCAGCTGTACTTGTACACAGGGTATTATAACTTTGATTGGATAACGGTTGGTTGTACAGGTATAAAGGAATCGAGATATATATACACTTTCATATATCAATATCATTAGTATCGAAAATAAATTTGATTGAGCCATGTCCGTCCGTCTGTCCGTTAACACGATAACTTGAGTAAATATTGAGATATCTTCACCAAAAAAATAAATAAATTTGGCACTAGCTTATCTGGACCCAGAATGGATTGGTATTGAAAATGAGCGAAATCGGATGATAACCACGCCCACTTTTTATATATTTAACATTTTGGAAAACGCAAAAAACCGGCTTATTTAGTAAATAATACACCTAGAAAGTGGAAATTTGACGTGTGGACTGACATTGAGACTCTTGATAAAAATTTGAATTTTTTTTAAATGGGCGTGGCATCGCCCACTTGTGATAAAATCAATTTTACAAATATTAATCATAAATCAAAAATCGTTAAACCTATCGTAACAAAATTCGGCAGTGGGGTTGCCTTTACTATAAGGAATGCTTTGAAGAAAAATTAACGAAATCGGTTGAGGACGACGCCCATTCTCATATAAAAGATTTTTAAAAGGGTCGTGGACGAATAAAATAAGCTATATCCTTGCAAAAAAGAGCTTTATATCAATGGTATTTCATTTGCCGAAGTGGATTTATAACAATAAATAGGAAAAACTTCAATTTTTTAAAAATGGGCGTGGCACCGCCTTTTTATGACTAAGCAATTTTCTTTGTTTCGGGAGCCATAACTCGAAGAAAAATTAGTTCAGAATAGAACCATATGTATATGTATTATTGCACAGCCTTGTAAAACTATTAAGCACACAAAACAAACAACAACAGCATTTCAAGTGTACAGCTGGGTATGTAATGTTCGGTTTCACCCGAACTTAGACTTCCTTACTTGTTATTGTACAGTTTTGGTTGGTACGTCACATTATAATGCTACAAATGTTTGTTTGAAGGTGGGTAATTTCGTTAAGAGAATATCAAAAACTTGTGCTGATTCTCTTGAATTTATATTATAATTTTTGACCTTAAAATGTGAGGTGCTTCTTATTTAAAATTTTTTATTTTTTTTTTTTTGAATTTAATTTTTAAAATTTCGTTAAGCTATTTTATTATGTTTTTTCTTTACTGTTATTTTCATTTTATTTATTTTTATTAATTTATTAATTTTTTTTGCAACTAATATTTTTTATTATATTTTTTTTTACGTTCTGTGTTGATGTACTGGCGGTTCGCCCGAAAAATTCAGTACAAGCTTATGTTTTTTTTTTATTTCTTCATCTTCATTAGCACCTTCGAAAATCTTTTTGAATATAAAAACTTTGTTTGGAAACGATTTCTTTTTACATTCTTTTAGATCTTTCAAAATTGTATTTTCTTTAGTCAGCAGGGGGACACAACCTGACGCTAGAACACTGTAGTTTTTATGTATGTAGTACGAAGCCATTTACCTCCTCCACAACCAAAGCGAGAAAACGTTTAAAAAGTAGGCGAACACGATAAACGCAAGCACGATACTGACTGACTTTTAGTGTTTTTACAAAAAAAAAAAAATTATGATTTAAAACACTCTTGGCATAAAACACGACGACACACCACAACAAGACATCGAAATCGGCACTAACAATGACAATTATGTACTACGACGGCCAGTCTCGCAAAAAGAAGAATTTGTATAGTAGAAATGTGTGAATTATACACAAAGAAGACAAAGGCGGCGGCAAAAAACAAAACGCCGATAACGCAATTGGATTGCGAATAATAAAACAATATAGTATTATCGACAAAAGCAAAAAAACAACAAATTACAATTGTTACTATAAACACTGGTGGCCAATGGAAGGCCAATAATATATATGTGAGCACTCAAATAAATAGAAAAAAATATTGAGAAAAAAAAACGCGACACGGCGTTTTGACGATTTTAACTAAGAACGAAAGCAACTAAAAAAAAAACAAAAACTTAATAACGTCGATGACAAAGGCGAAAAGTTTTGATTATGGCAGTAACGTTAGAGTTATACAAAACAATCGCGAACGACCACAAATTAGCGACTAAATCAAGACCAGAAAGCAACGATGTTGGAAACGAATACTCGCATCATCGACGGAAAAACAGTCGCCAGTCATAGTTGCCACTTAATTGTTTTTGTTGTATCAAATCCAAATAAAATGTAGCTGTTTAAGTGCATGCATTCATATTACTCGTCATACAAACGAAAACCAGCACGCACAGAGTTTTCAACATTAGCTAAATATTGCCAATGACTCAATATGATGTGACATCGCATGATGTCAATGTGACATGATGTATGTAGTGTGATATGATATGCTGACCAAAGTTATGGTATTAATTCGTATGATGTGATAATTTTTTACTTTATTTGAACTAATTCGATACGATTGGGATCATATGATGTGATATTTTATGAACTTATTTTATCTTGTTCAGGCCGAGCGTAAACTATAATATCACACCAAAAAGCACATTATTATCCTGTGCATAAAGTATGTGATTTGATGTGCTTTTATTTGATTGGGTTATGTTGAGTGGAGGTGGGTAGGAGATGTGTACTAAAGGACCGTTGTGATACCACTGAAAACACACTAACGTGAGCTTTATTTACTTTTAGAATCGCTTTTAGAAAAAACAACATCGACATAAGGTAGGTACAACCCGTAACCGAGGAGTTAATAAGAGACTTCTACCTTATCCTATCCAAAGGTGGAAGCAACACACCCACGATGTATTGTCCTAAGCGTATGCAAAGAGTTCGGACAAGCGCCTGACAACCACCACCGGCCAGAGAATTTTGCTACACTGTGATAGTTACAGCATTTACTCAATGTCCTCGAAGCCTTTTTGTTGAAGAGTTGACTCGAGGCTGGCTTTGGGACCCCAAATTCCTTACACACCGCCATGTTCTGTTCTGTATCTCTTTACCCCTAAACTAACTAATGATACTCATTATCAGAGCTTTAGATTTCACTAATTTATAGGAGACAATTTCTAATCGTAATAACACTGCATGACATCCCATACACTACATCCGTAGCGCGGCGACTTCCGTTACAGTTATCGGACAGCCTGAACCTGCCGTCTAACTCAAGCTACTATTCGCAGCCAGACAAAATTGGCTCGCAAAGAGGGCAAGTACCGTTACACAATAATCCTCAAACCTATATGCCATATCACGACATTTAATTAACACAGTATTACATTCAACGCCAACGTGTATGTTGTGTTAGTGCTACACTGATGCCAACTTAAGCTATTGGTTGTATAGTACGAGCCATGTCCAGTGCGTTCCTACGGACAAGCAATACATACAACAGTGCCAAATTGATCATCATTTCATAAAGCCGGTGTTCAACCCTGCTGATGATTCGTATGCCGCAGTTCAAGATGAACGAGACATTCTGGCCCTATGTCCTACATTACGCTTGCAGTAATTCCGACTCGGATGTTCCGAGGCATTGAACTCTGTCAGGCATTACCAGCGGTACTCATGCGAATGAAGTAAACCCGGAAGCAGGACCTTGCACTTATTTTTAAAAGGAGGGCAGATCTCGTGACACCTAGTCTTTAAATCCTGATAACCTTGCACTTTTTCGCGTGGGAGCCCAAAACCTATCGCCTAACAATTCAGATCAGTTAAGAAATTGTTAAAGAGTTCAATGTGAATCTAGACTTCTTAACCAACTAGAGCTCTTCGGTTAGTCCCAGGCAGGATATTATTAACGCCGCTGTCAAATCGATTTTTAAATACGAGATAGTAGTGTTTGTGTGCAATATATACCTTCACACAAAACCAAAAAAACGTACCAAAAATGGTACAAATTCGCCAAAGTGGCTACCCCTCTGCTGCCAACTCTGGCGCTCGCTCATAGCCGGTTAATTTTTTTTGTTTTTTTTTTTGTGAGCATGCTGACGAAAATCAAAGCAATGCTAGACTATGGGACAGAAACCCTAAAGGCGACAATAAAAGTAAACCGTGATAAAAAAACTTCTTGGCGCTTAACTAATAGCGAGCTTCGCCGATATTGGAACTCTGTAGAGCGCGCACTTTTGGGACGTCAGAACTATGCTTGGCGTCGACAACATCGTGATCGATTTTTCTCGTTTTGAGCACAAGATAGTCGGTTGTGGAATGTTCTTTTTACTGCAACCTGGCAAACGATCACTTTCGATGAAGATCTAACATAATGGGGCTGCATTTTTGCAACTGTAGATACGGCCAATTGCTTTGACCACTCTGGCGATGCCAATAATTATGAATAACAAATACGTAGACTTTTGGCCACGACATCAATTGTACTGACCCATTGTACGGCGATAACCATTGTAGGGCATAGGCCATGAACACACAAAATGATTTTTTAGCAGGAGAGTGTATAGATATGTAGCTCTCAACCAGTCAGTGAGCTAAGAATGTTTGTATAGCTTGATACATAGCGGAATGATACAAGGTGGCAGCATGGTGACATACCTACAAACATAAATTAAAATTCCATGTACTTTGTTTTTGTAAATTCGATGGACAAATGTCAAAATCGTACTGCGCCGGAAGTTGATGTATCAAATCAAATAAAAAAAGTGTATAATCAGCTGTTCCATGCTGCCACCTTGTATCGTTGCGCCATGGCTTGATATACTCATTGCGGATCGGTTCCCTATCGTTTCCTAAGCTCAGTACCATAGCGGAATGATACAAGGTGGCAGCATGGTGGCATAGTACAAACATAAATAAAAATTCCATGTACTTTGTTTTTGTAAATTCGATGGACAAATGTCAAAATCGTACTGCACCGGAAGTTGATGTATCAAATCAAATAAAAAAAAGTTTATAATCAGGTGTTCCATGCTGCCACCTTGTATCGTTGCGCAATGCTCAGTACAGATAAAATTGCCTACATTGCTGGATTGAATGAAATATATGTACACTATGTATATTTTGTCTCCGATGAACTTATCATTAGTTATCCATGGTTACTTTTCAAAAATTCTTACATACACCCAGACGAAATAAAGCTAAACAAAATAAACAAGCTTTTTTTTGAAAACGCATTGCGGTATTTACATACCGATAAATGTGCGGTTTTAACTATTGCCGGTCATGTAGCGGGAAAATTTTCTTAGAAAATGGTCAACCATTTTCTGGATGTCCTGGTTGCGCGGGAATCTCTGCTCTTGAACTGAAGCAAATCGGAGCTATTGATTATTCCACTTTTGAACTAGGCGAAAACTGCAATATTTAGCTTCAGTGTTAGTTCTTTGTCTACAGTCCTTTTCTGTGAAAAATCATTTGGCATAACGTGCCATTATTCCAGAGCGCTTTTATTAATATACGATTTACTTGAATTTATCACATTGTAGGTAGTTCTTGGACTAAATAAGTATATAATATAATACTTTTTTCCGGAAAGTGGGCAGACACCGATCTATTCGAAAATATCGTATTTATGGATAGGGTCGGAGAGGCAGAGGAAAGAAAGGTCAATCGATATAAGAACTAAACCAAAGTTCGGGTAGAACAACGATTGCTGGTTCAAGCAGTATTACTTAAATGCAATTTTCCAGCAGGTGCCTCAAATAAAAATTTAAAAACAATAAACCACGAAAAAATATATTTTTCAACGGCAGTTACTATAGTATGATGGCCCTTGTTTGATTTAGTTCCTTAAGCCTCGTTTTCATTATGGCATATATGTTGTCAAATGTTGCCAAAATAATGAAAACGGGCTGCCAAATAGTGTCAGTTGCGTTTGCAGTCACGTTTGACACACAAAACAGATTTGCCAACATGCTGGCAAATCTGTCATTAACAGCCTGATTCTAATGTGGTAACAAATTTCTTCACCACGGCAACTTTCTTCATGTGGTAGCTTTTGTACCCTTTTGGTATTCTGCCCACGAAAGTAGCCGGATAATTGTTTACCCACAAAAGTAGGTGGTTACATCGAAATAACCACACAACAGCTGTTGTCTAGAAAAAGGCAAAACTGAAAAATAAAGAATTGTGAGCGCAAATAAGTAAACATAATAGTAAAAAAGTGTTGCCTCTTGCTATACATATTTGTTTCCATGTACTTTCACAGTATCATCGTTCAGGTTACATCGAAATAACCACACAATAGCTGTTGTCTAGAAAAAGGCAAAACTGAAAAATAAAGAATTGTGAGCGCAAATAAGTAAACATAATAGTAAAAAAGTGTTGCCTCTTGCTATACATATTTGTTTCCATGTACTTTCACAATATATTACAATATAGCTATGTAAAAACGTATGCATGTATGCACATACATATGTATATACACATCGTCCCGTTTATTCTTTAACATCGTATCTACGAGTGACACATTTTCGGTAAAGCCATGGCGGAACCATACACGGTGGCAGCATGGTGACATACCTACAAACATAAATAAAAATTCCATGTACTTCGTTTTTGTAAATTCGATGGACAAATGTCAAAATCGTACTGCGCCGGAAGTTGATGTATCAAATTAAATAAAAAAAGCAGGGATGCATCTTAACGTTAAGCTAATCGTTTATCAAAAAATTTCCACCGTTTCCGTTGAAACACTTCGAAATATTACAGATAAAGAAATTATCAAGATAAATTGTATCTCGTTTTTAGCCGAAACGAAAAGCTTTCGTTAACGTTAAAAACGTTAACAAAAACGTGATACTTTATGTTTGAATTGTGCTGGCAATGCTATAGCCATGGTGAAGCCGTAAGGTGGTAACAGCGAGCGGACATACACACACAAACTCCATGTAATTTGTTTGTGTAATTCGTTGGTGGTAATGTCAAAAATACTCTGAGAAATGTTCGTACTGTCAAAATTCATGAGCAAAGTTGCAATCAGCTTGGCTAATGCTTTCACCTTTAATGACTCCGCCATCAATCAGCTTTGCCAGCATAGTTTGAAATTAATAATCAACATAAACGATTTGATTTCGTTTTGATATGGCAGAAAACGAAGCAAAATCATTTCGTTAATTTGACGTTTTTAACGTTAATAAACGAAACGAAATGAATTTGTTTCGTTTATTAACGTTAATTATCGTAACGAAATGATATCGGTTCGTTGGTTAAGCATGCCTGAAAAAAAGTTTATATTCAGCTGTCCCATGCTGCCACCTTGTATCGTTCCACCATGGGTAAAGCGAAGAAAACCAACTTTTAAATTTCACCACAGACACTGGTGAGTTTTTCGGTGATGACAGCGTTTCCACTTTGGACAGAATCGCGAATAAAACAACTGGTAACGATTTTCGGTTACATAATGTTCTGGGTACTATTTTACCGGTAACGCTAAGAATCGGGCCGTAATTATTGTTTGTTTGTATAGCCGAGCGATCTCGGGAACGGCTCCGCCGATTTAAATGAAATTTGGCACAGAGATAATGTATCACCTTCTAAGACTTTCTACTTAGGTGCTGCCACTCAGAATGTTTCACAAGGTTGCCACCTATTCGAAATTAAAAAAATTATTGCATGACATATACCGATATGGGTATCAAACGAAAGGTATTTCACTCCGCAATACAATAGGGAAATTTTTGAGTAGGGTTGCCATTTAGGGTTGCCACCTATTCGAAATTTAAAAAAATTGCATGAGATATGCCGATATGGATATCAAACGAAAGGTATTTCACTCCGCATTACAATAGGGAAATTTTTGAGTAGGGTTGCCATTTAGGGTTGCCACCTATTCGAAATTTAAAAAAATTGCATGAGATATGCCGATATGGGTATCAAACGAAAGGTATTTCACTCCGCATTACAATAGGGACATTTTTTAGTAGGGTTGCCATTTAGGGTTGCCACCTATTCGAAATAAAAAAAATTTCATGAGATATGCCGATATGGGTATCAAACGAAATGTATTTCACTCCGCATTAGAATAGGGACATTTTTGAGTAGGGTTGTCGTTTGGGGTTGGGGTAGTTGCAGGACGTAATGGATGAGTCAGCTTCAAATTCCGCAATTTTCGTTCACCCAGTCGGCAGTACCACTGAAAAAAGGAAGCGGTGAGAAAACTGGCTGAAAAATGGACAGCCGACAAACGGAGAGGCTATTGCAGGAAGTAGAGGTCAGGAATTTTCTTTCGCCTTAATACAGGGACCGGAATTTGAGGGAGGCTCAATGGCAAGATGTGGCGTATATTTTAAAGATGTCGCGATTTGAGGTATCTGCCAAGTGGAACAGCCTGCGCTGCTCTTTCCGCGTGAGTTCTTTTTTCTTTATAAATATACTAGCCTTTATCCGCGGTCCCGTCCGCGAGGAGAAACAGAAATATATGGGCTACTCACGTTAGCCTGCTTATCAAGTTACCTGTTTAAACATTTTTTTCTGTCTAATGCACTTTATTTTTGTAATTGAGTAAAAAAAAGATCTATATGAGCTGATAACCTGATAGGATCCAACAAATGACGACGATATCGCCATTCAGAGTTGCCCCGGAAGGGTCTCCAAAAGTTCCAGGAATAGTCCCAAAAAAACCCGAAACGACAACGACACGATTCTAGACTTATCCAGAGAACCACACAGAAATGATGCCGGAAGGGTACCCAAACGATCCCGTACAGATCCCGAAAACCCTCTAGAAATGATGACGAAAGGGTTCTCAAGTGATCCCGTATCAGTCGATAAAAAGTCCCGATATGACCCCGACGGAATCCCGGACGGAACCCGAAAACCCTCCAGAAATGATGCCGAAAGGGTCCTCAAATGATCCCGTATTAGTCGCGAAAAAGTTCCGAAATGACCCCGACGGGATCCCGGACGGATACCCAAAACCATCTAGAAATGATGCCGGAAGGTACCCCAAATGACCCCGTATTAGTCGAGAAAAAGTCCCAAAATGACCGCGACGGGATCCCGGACGGATACCCAAAACCATCTAGAAATGATGCCGGAGGATACCCCAAATGATCCCGAAAAAGTCCCGAAATGACCCCGATGAGATCCCGGACGGAACCCGAACACCCTCCAGAAATTATGCCGAAAGGGTTCTCAAGTGATCCCGTATCAGTCGAGAAAAAGTCCCGATATGATCCCGACGGAATCCCGGACGGAACCCGAAAACCCTCCAGAAATGATGCCGAAAGGGTCCCCAAATGATCCCGTATTAGCCGCGAAAAAGTCTCGAAATGACCTCGACGGGATCCCTGACGGATACCCAAAACCATCTAGAAATGATGCCGGAAGGTACCCCAAATGACCCCGTATTAGTCGAGAAAAAGTCCCAAAATGACCGCGACGGGATCCCGGACGGATACCCAAAACCATCTAGAAATGATACCGGAGGATACCCCAAATGATCCCGAAAAAGTCCCGAAATTACCCCGATGGGATCCCGGACGGAACCCGAATACCCTCCAGAAATGATGCCGAAAGGGTCCCCAAATGATCCCGCATTTAGTCACGAAAAAGTCCCGAAATGACCCCGACGGGATTCAGGGCGGATACCCAAAACCATCTAGAAATGATGCCGGAAGGTACCCCAAATGATCCCGTATTAGTCGAGAAAAAGTCCCAAAATGACCCCGACGGGATCACGGACGGATACCCAAAACCATCTCGAAATGATGCCGGAAGGTACCCCAAATGATCCCGAAAGTCCCGAAATGACCCCGATGGGATCCCGGACGGAACCCGAAAACCAACCAGAAATGATGCCGGTAGGTACCCCAAATGATCCCGAAATAGTCCCGAAATGACCCCGTCGCCGTCAAAAATATTTACTTAACGTTTGACGTCAGTGGTGAAATGGATGGATGGAGCATCTAAAGAACTGCAACCTCTCTGCGGGTGTTGGTAAAATGTGGGCAACCGTTAAATCCATGTCTTATCCAACTAAACACAATGATAAAGTTTCTATATCCTTCGGTGATAAAACTTTTATCTGATTCGAAGAAATGCGCAAGCGGCTTTTGCCAACAATTTATGTATAATGCATTCTTCTGTAGACAAAGCCAGACGTCGTGCTAACAGACGAGCCCATAAACATAAACACGACGTCCCACCCATTACCATCACCCCACAGAGGTTGAAGCAGCCACCCGTAAGGCTAGGCCCTCCAAGTCGATAGGCTCGGACGAAATAGCCATGCCAATGCTTTAACACCTTGGCGCTGAGGGAATAAAATACCTAACACATGTTTTCAACCTGTCACTGGAATACTTCGTCATTCCCGAAAAATGGAAAATGGCAAGGATAATCCCGCTACTAAAGCCTGGCAAACCAGCTAACGAAGGCGACCGATATCACTCCTTTCGCCAGTAGCTAAGACATTGGAAACCGTTCTGCTCCCTTATTTCACGGCAAATCTTCGCCTAGCCACGAACCAAAATGGACAGCCGTAAATTGCACAGCCCCACCACCGCCCTCAATGCCATTAACACTCACATTAATTACGGATTAAATCAGCAAAAACCCATCATAGGACGGTGCTCGTGGCACTTTGCTTGTCAAAAGCTTTTGACACAGTCAACCACGGCACGCTACTCCAAGACATAGAAGGCTCACACCTTCCCACTTGTCTAAAAAGATGGACCGCTAATTATCTGAGTGGTTGGCAGGCGTCGGTTGAATTTAGGAACGTAATTTCTAAATATATGGATAAAATTTTTAAAATGTAGACCAAAGTTCGCAGACGTTTGTGTTCACAACATTGACTTCAATAGCCTTAGTTAAATCAAAACGATATTTTAGAATGAAAGTCGACCGATTTTAAGTTGAGAGAGGTTATGTGGGCATATAAATTTATTATATAACTTTTCTTTTAGTGTTTTGTTTTAATAACTTAGTGAATTGGGTGATGCAAAGTCCTTGTTCAGCTGACATCGAAACGCCTGTTTTTTTAAATAACTTTTGAACAGTTAGAAAGAGTTAAATTTCGCAATTAGTTTCTTATAACTGACAGTGATGCGCATCCGTTGATACCACTTTCGACCATATCCGACCAATTTTCGACATGAAGAATAAATGGCCTAAACAATCTTAAACGAGTAGAAAATATAGTATCGCGCCGGACGCCGCCGCCGCGCCGATAATTTTGACATTCGGCGGCGGCGTGCGAAAAACGACCACAATCGTCGGCGGCGTTTTTCGGCGGCGTATATCTCTAGTTCGGACACAAACCGTATAGAAAATAGGTACATTACGAAGAGGCCTTATAGGGATATGGAATCGGAGACTCTTAAGGAGACAAGGTGCATCAACTGCACCATAAACGATGTGATAAACAAACGTGAGCGATAGGACAGTTCTTCTACATTCCAAGGACTCTAGATTGATAAGTGAACATCTGGCTTTATATGATGGAATCGGTTCAGAAAAGAAAAAAACAAACGTATTTGCACACGTTCAAACCTAGCAATATGGCATTCATGATATGGCCTCCAAATAAAGCAGACATACTCTAACTTCGAACGAACTATTGCAGTAAACAATAACTTGAGGGTGTAGGGATCCGCGAAGTCTGTGCAACAGCGCCTAATAAAAGCCAGAAGTGAATACGCCTTAGCAATAGTAGAATTTATATGGGTCGTGAAAGAAAATTTCGAATCGAAGATAGCACCTAAGTCCTTTATCTCGTTAAGAGTTGAGAGGTGGGTACCATCAAGAGAGTAGGAAGTGGGAATGTCCACGTGATTTTGAAAAGTTTACAAGAAAGCATTTGCTAACATTTAGTGGAAAATTATTGGCACTGCACCAGACAGCAACGTTATCTAAATCAGATTGAATTTTAACGTCATCAGAGTTTGTGATGGTATTGAAAATATTTAGGTCATCAGCGTATAATAGAAAATTATAGTGCTGGAAGCAGGTGGAAATATCGTTTAAAAATTACAAAAAGTAACGGGCCAAGTATGCTACCTTGAGGCACCCCAGAGGTGGCTGTGAATGGGTTTGAAACTAGTACAAGTCATTCAATCTTTTTCACAACATTTTGTTCACAAATGATGTGCTATGATATATTTTGTTATACGTGATACGTTAGTGAGTAGAGCACAGAAAACACTGATTCAAAGTACGTCGGTTCGAAACCTGCTGCGGGACAACACAGTTTATAATTTATTTTTACCTGATAGTGTAGACTTTTAAGATACAGAATTGGCTAACATTCGTATATCTGGTAATTTTGATATAGCGACTTGTTGTTGTTGTAGCAGTGCTTCGCCCCAACCAATAGGTGCGACCGATCATAAATTGTCATCAATGTCCTGTAACGGGTGTCCAAGGAAACTTACTTGCAATTTCAACAGGGGTGGACCATAGTGAGAGGGGTGTTAAAGGCGTTGTCCACATTACAATTGCAGAGATGGTTGGTCTCATGTGGGGACACATTGCAAGCAGGACATACATTTTGTATGTTGTTGTTGTTGTTGTTGTAGCGTTATGGACACTCCCCGAAGGCCTTGGGGAGTGTTATCGAGTTGATGGTCCTTTGCCGGATGCAGATCCGGTACGTTCCGGTACCAAGTCCGACCACCTCGGGAACGATTCTTATGACCACATGCGACCTTCTAGGCCATCCCGCCCTACCACCCCCTATATCCACGAGGGGTTGATTCTGGGTAGGTAAGGGTTTAACCTGTTACAGTATCCAGATCGAAGTTGAGCTAGAGTGACGCGCGTTTCCCTAGGGAGAGTGCGTTCCTCTTCTGCGTTCTGGGTATTTTTCCTTAAGAAATGGGTTCGCCGGGCAATTCCTGACATAGAGGTCCGACACGCATGTTTGTGGATTTCACTGAGGATCTGTTTGTGCTTTTTTGCTTCATACGGCGCTGTTCTCAGGTGCCTCGTACGGCTTTAAGCCGTAATAAATAAATAAAATAAATAATATTGCTTACGGAGATGACCTCTTAATCCCCTGGGAGTTGTAGCCTCATCAATCAGATGTATGTTGGTTTGCCCAGAGTTCTGGGTATTCAACAGAAACTGTTCAGCATTTCATTTCTCTCCCTAATGGGGAGTACTCTCGGCTCATTGTGTAGATGGTGTTCTGGGGACATAAGAAAACAGCCCGTAGCGGTTATGAGGGCAGTATTTTGGCAGGCCTTATTTTGTTCCAGTGAGTACATTCAGTAAAATTGTGTACATTTTGTTTAAATATTTCAACAGAAGAAACACTTTTGGCCTCAAGTTGCCAATTTTCTGTAAAAATTACAAATTCTCAATCTAACTGATATCACTGTTAAAGGAATTGATTTCATTGGTCATTTCAACAGTGAACAACTGTCAAGCTAATTTTAAAGAGAAACTTACACTCACTGCGCTCACGACTTAGTTCTTATGATATGGTGTGATAGTATCATGCGACGCCTACCACATCGAAAACCCTGGGTTCAAGCCTAGGAAAAAGCAAAATCAAAACCTTTAGAAAAAAGTTTTTTCCATCAGGAAAAAAATTTTTGAATTAATATTCTAAGCAGAGCTGTGGCATACATTTTGTTAACATTTTTTGTTAATTTAACTGTCGAAACACAATTCAGGATCAGCAATTTGTGCGTTAATATACCCGCGGTAGGCATGCCTGTCGTAAGAGGCGACTAAAATACCAAATAGATTCAACCTTTTCAGGTTGCCAGCGCAATATATAGCTTCTCCAAACCCAATTTTCAACCTCACCTATCCGTGGCGAATCTTGTTACATTAACAACCGAGGCTCTGGCGACCCCGAGCTCCTCATGGATCTAGGGGGTGGGAGGGCGGTATGGGCTAGAAGGTCGCATGTGGTCATAACAAATCGTTCCCGAGATGGTCGGGCTTGGTACCGGAACGTACCGGAACGTACCGGATCTACATCCGGCAAAGGACCATCAACATCGATAACACCCACCCGGGGAGTGTCCTTATCGCTACAATAACAACAACAACAACATCGATAAAATTTTACCGAAAAATTGGCTAAATTCACTCGTAATTTGATTGTTTTTAAACAACTTTTTTCTTTCAGTGTAGAATTTACATACTATTTACATAAAAATAAATAAATGGAAGGCGCGATAACCTATGCAAAGATTTTAGGACGAACTTCTCTTCCAATTTGCGTCCTGCTCCTCTTAATATTTCCTACAAATTGGCGGGACGGGACCGACTCCAAACGGCCTCTGCAAGGCAAGATGAGTTTTCATTGAGAAGCTTTTCATGGCAGAAATACACTCGGAGTGCTTGCCAAGGGGCGACCCCTCTTAGTAAAGCTTTCTTCTAATTGAAAAAACTTGTTTCTAAAATTTGTGCCCGGGGTATGAACGCAGGATCTTCGGTGAGGTAGGCGGAGCACGCTACCACCACACCACGGCGGCCGCTTAAACCATACACACATACAAACATAAAAAAGTTCCAACTATACGACGATCCTTTCAAAGAAATCAATTCAATGCCAATGTACTCTTTTTGTTTCTTCTTAAACTTTTTTTGTATACATGTAGTGTTGTTGTTGCATGGTTGAGTGCATGTTTTAGATATGACATTATCTTAATTACTAAAACGACACTAAAGGCACGCACATTCATATAGAAATTTCTGTTTACTATGTGTTTCGGAATATATTAAATATAGTTTATTTGTACGAATACAGTTTACGGTCTCTGTACTTAGTTAGGCATTCTCTATATGTGTAACAGTTTCCTTCCAGTTGTTCTCATTGTAATTATTATAGGTACGTAGGAAATATGTATGCATATAAGTTAAGTTATGATGCCTATTGCACATCTCTGCTAAGTCAACAATATGCCTAGCTTCTCTACGTAGCCTCAAACAACTAGTTAGCAACCAAGTCAAATGGCAAGGTCAATTGATGCAGAGCAAAACAAACCAACAAATGATCATCGCTTGCCTAACAACAATCCAACTCAAATGCCCATCGCTTGCCTAACAGAGCTTGCCCAACAACAGCGCAACTAATCGCACAAAAGCACTACGTGACGCTACCATAGTAACATCATATGCAAGCCAACAGCATAACAACCCACTGCATAACTTATATGTAAATATGTAATTGTATTAAATGTTCTGTTATTATTTTTGGTATATACCCAAATGGGTTCATACTCGTATTAAATATTTTGTTAGTTTAGTCTTGCGATGAAGCTTGCACGTGAATAAACTGTTTCGATTACTAACCGTGGGTTTCATTTACTCGTAGCCTTCACGACATTCATCGCCATTGGAACTGGTCCTTCGAGCCGGATCGGCTCAATTTTGTTTATCAAATTATAAATTATTTAAATAAAAATTAATTTAGCAAAGTCTCTTGAAAAAATGTCGGAAGAATACAATCTTCTTGTACAATTTCGCGGGCGCCTCAAGGGTTCCATCACTCGTCTGCTTGCATTCGCGGAAGGCCCTCCCGATGACATTACAAGGGACCAGGTTATCACCAGACTCGAACGCCTGCACGAGGTATGGAAGGAGTTTGTGCATACCACAGATCAAATGTACAAATACGTAGGCAGTTCAGAATATGCCGATCCAGAGGTAGATTATGCACTATATGAAGAAAAATATATGCTGGCACGTGGGTTGCTACTTACTTTAAAATCGGGCCTGACTGCGCCCGAAGAACACGACGAGAACAGCGCTAGAAGAGACACGACTGACAGCGTTATCTCAAAGTTAGCTGAACAGCAAGCATCACTGCTCGAAAGGTTCGCCCAGGTTTCTAAATAATCAAAATATATTGAAAATGACTTACCAAAAATAAATATCCCACCCTTCTCGGGAAATTATAAGGATTGGGCTACATTTCGCGATTTGTTTGTTAGTTCTGTGGATTCGAAAACCACTTTAACTAATGTTCAGAAGTTCCACTACTTGACTTCGTTACTGCGGGACGAAGCCGCTAGTTTAATTAAGCACTTGCCAGTGACAGACATCGCCTACAAAACCGCATGGCTAAGGCTGAGTGATCGCTACAATCGACCGCGACACATCGTTAACTCTTTTATTGACATGTTTATGAATCTGCCGACAACGTCGGTTGAAAATCCAACCTTGCTACGCAAAATTTCTGATGGAGCTCATGAAGTTATTCGGGGCCTGGAGGCTTCAAATCAAACTAGTCGCGATTGCTGGTTAATTTATTTGTTGCTGGCAAAAATTGATCCAGAGTCTAGGCGTCGTTGGATAAACGACAGCAAAACAAAATCTGCACCTTTCATTGAAGAATTTCTACGATTCTTAGACTCCCACTGCGAAGAGTTGGAGTTAGTTGATCGCAGGAGTAGTAGTTCGTCGAAACCATCTGAGGCGGGTACTAAACTGAGCAAGCAGCAGTCGCGTGCCTTAGTAACCACTGACTCAAATACTCCATCATGTATAAAATGTAGCTCTAAGGAACATATTATCGCGAAATGTCCAGCATTTGCCTCACTTAGTATTGAAAATCGTCGTAATTTTATTAAAGGTAAAACTCTTTGCTTCAATTGTTTAAGGGGTGGTCATACATCGTATTCATGTTCAAGCAAATTCCGTTGCAAGGAATGTCACCGACGTCACCACACTTTGGTACACCCTGTTACAGAGACATCGTTGTCGGCGCAAGCAGCGAGCGCTTCTCCCATTTCTCCGACAATATCATCGACCCCATGGTCAACTATATCACATGTTGCTCGCTCATGCTCAACAAATAGTTCAGAGCACAAAAGCACAATTGACAACTCGCAAGGGAGTAGCAATCATTTTATTTTGCCTACAGCTACTGCTTATATTCAGACTGCAGCGAATCGATATAAGCCCTGTCGCATATTATTGGATTGCGCCTCTGAACTTTCTTATATTACGGAGCGCTGCGCACAAGGCCTAGCCCTCTCGCGCTCTTATTCTCGTGTAGTTGTTTCAGGTATATCATCGGTCAATGCCGAAACTACGCGTGGACAATGCACTCTACGTATCAAATCTCGCGTAAGCAGTCACATGTTAGATGTCAACGTTCACGTTCTTAGCAGGATTACGTCTCCACTCCCAAGGGAACCAATAAAAACAACTACAATAAGTCAGCTCAGTGGGCTTCCCCTCGCGGACCCGTCGTTCCATATGCCATCGCATATTGATATTCTACTTGGCGCACAGTATGTATGGGATATCTTCACAGCGGATAAAATCTACGACACGCATAGCAATGTTATAGCCGTATCATCAATTTTTGGGTGGATTGTTACAAGCATGCCACCAAATCCTATACCTCACTCAATTTCGCTAGTCACTCTAGCTGATATCGATAAGTCTTTAAAACAGTTTTGGGAGATTGAAGAGGCTCAAGTACCTGTAGATAGTGGGGAGATTGACTATGCTGAAAATCATTTTACTACAACGCATCTAAGAGCACCCGATGGCAGGTATGTAGTCGAATTACCATTTCATCAACCAAACTTCACGTTTTCGGACACAATGAGCGGCGCCTTGGCACGCTTTCTAACAGTTGAACGTCGTTTAATGAGAGATAATTCACTCAGCCACCAGTACGTGGAGTTTATGCGAGAGTACATTAAGCAAGGGCACATGAGGGAGTTGGGTTCAGATGAAATCGAAGTTAATGATGGGAAATGCTTTTACATGCCTCATCACCCAGTTCTGGGGCAAAAGCTGCGAGTTGTTTTCGATGGTTCATTTAGGGACACGAATGGGGTATCACTCAACAGTGCTCTTTGCACAGGTCCAAACATTCAAAGAAATCTATTCGCTGTTTGCTTCCGTTTTCGAATGCATAGATTTGTTTTCTCCGCTGATATTGTAAAAATGTTTCGGCAAATTTGGGTAGCCGAAGATCATCGAAATTATCAGCGCATTTTGTGGCGCGAGTCTCCGAAAGATCCGATTGGTCATTTTCAACTTTGTACAGTCACCTATGGAACCTCATCAGCGCCCTTTTTAGCCGTAAGAGTTTTGAAGCAGCTTTCTAAAGACTATGCGGAGCAATATCCGCTAGCATCGAAAATATTAGCAGAAGATTTTTATGTTGATGACGTGTTGACCGGTGCTGAAACTGAGGAAAATCTGCTTGAGATAAAGGATGAGCTTTGTCAGCTAATGTCACGTGCTGGTCTAGAGCTAAGTAAATGGGTATCTAACTGCCCAAGCCTAAATTCAAGTCAGCAGGATCAAAATATATTGAAGTGTGCAGAAGAGGGAACAGCAAAGGTCCTAGGTTTACGTTGGGATCCAGTAGGAGATAATTTAGCTTACAAGGTATGTGTTGAGGATTCGGCTAGCGTTAGTAAAAGAAGGTTGTTGTCGGAATTATCGCGCATATTTGATCCGCTGGGATTATTAGCGCCTGTCATTGTCCAGTACAAAATCCTGCTTCAGAAATTGTGGTTGTTTAACTTGGATTGGGATACCCCGCTGCCCAGTGCGTCTGCAAGGTTATGGCTACAATATCGCAGCGATATGGAAAGTATTAAAAGGGTTTCTATACCCCGCTTTGTGTCCACGTCAATAACAGGTGCTATAGACCTACAAGGTTTTTGTGATGCATCCACGCAAGCCTATGCAGCTGTAGTATACTGCCGCACCAAGGATCGAGATGGGGCATATCATGTGCATCTCGTTGCTGCTAAGACGCGAGTAGCTCCCCTAAAGCAAATATCGTTGCCGCGCCTGGAGCTATGCGGTGCATTGCTATTATCACGTCTCATTTGCGTTATAAGGGAAATTTTACCACAAAGCGCTATTTCAGTTAATGTATGGTGTGATTCTACGATAGTTTTAGCTTGGCTTTCCCAATCCCCAGCAAAGCTTAAGACCTTTGTGGCGAACCGTACGTCGGAAATTATTGATATTTTGCCACGCCGCGTTTGGAACCATGTTGTGTCCAAAGAAAATCCTGCCGATTGCGCTAGCCGAGGTATGCTTGCAACCGAGCTGCTCAATTTCAACCTTTGGTGGAACGGGCCACCATGGTTACGCGACGAAAAAGGCTTCCAAGAAGCACTTCTGAAAAGGACCCCTTGCAAAACAACTACAGACCCTGACGTAAACAAAGAACTTAAGTCTAACACAGTAAGCTTAGTTGTAACTGCTCCAGAATGCAACCACCCACTTAAAAATCTTGTTGAAAAATCATCTTCTTGGAGCAAACTTGTTAGAACTGTTGCCTATGTTCTGCGATTCATCAAACTTCTACCACATACCAGGGGGACCACTGAACTATATTTGAAATATCATGAATTTGAAGATGCAAGACGAATACTTTTGCGATATGCACAGGATTGCTTTAAGGAAGATCGAGAAAACTTGGCGCATCGAAGAGAACTTAACTCGCGCTCCAAGCTCTTAAAATTTAATCCTTTTATTGACGAGCGCGGCTTGATGCGGGTTGGAGGGCGTATTCGTTACGCGGAGATAGATAGAAAAACTGTTCATCCGATCATTCTACCGAAGTCACACCGAATTACGTATCTGATTCTACAGGAAGAACACATAAAAAATTTGCATCCAGGGGTCTCAGCACTTTTTGTAATTATCCGGCAAAAATATTGGGTTTTGGGCGCCAGAAACTTAATTCGCAGCCTTACCTTCAAGTGCATGAAATGTTTTCGTCAACGGCAAATATCTACGCAACAAATGATGGCAGATCTCCCTGCGATTCGAGTACGGCAGGCATATCCGTTCGAAAACAGTGGATGCGAATATGCGGGACCGCTAGCATTAAAGGTGACTTCTGGCAGAAAGCCTAAATTATCAAAAGGATATATATGTTTATTTGTCTGCTTAGCAACATCTGCTATTCACTTGGAGCTGGCAACGGACTTAAGCACCGATTGTTTCCTAGCAGCATTACGCCAATTCATGTCACGTCGTGGAAAGTGCTCCCAAATATTTAGCGACAACGGCAGAAATTTTCTTGGTGCATCTCGTCAATTGGATGAAATGCATAAAGCACTTATGTCGCAAGAGCGTAATGAAATCATTTCTGCATCCTTGGCAGAGGACGGAATCCGATGGAATTACATACCACCACAGGCACCGCATTGGGGTGGAATATGGGAGTCGGCAATTCGATCGGTCAAACTCCATCTACGACGCGTTATTGGCAACCATGTTTTAACCTTCGAACAAATGCATACACTGTTGGCTCAAATTGAAGCAGTAGTTAACTCCCGGCCACTTGGAGCAGCGCCGGACACTGACACTAACTATTTATCTCCTTCCCATTTTTTAATAGGTCGTCCATACACTATGGTACCAGAAGGAAGGTTGTCTGATGTTGAACCAAATAAACTCGACTATTGGCAGCACGTTCAAAACATGATGCAGGGGTTTTGGCAGCGATGGCATATGGAGTATTTAACCTCATTACAGCAAAGGCCCAAGTGGACAAAGGGGACTTCAAACATATCAATCGGAAGCATAGTGGTCGTTAAGGAAAATAACGTACCTCCTGCTCGATGGTTACTCGCAAAAGTAATAGAGACATACCCGGGTAAGGATGGTCTGGTTCGTGTTGCAAAGTTAAAAACAGCATCAGGAGAATTTATTCGACCTGTCACGAAGATTGTGGTACTACCTACTTTCTGAAACACCGTTTCAGGGTGCCCCGGGATGTTTCGGAATATATTAAATATAGTTTAGGAACGAAACTGAGACAAAAAACTGAAACCTGATATTTCGTACTTCTTTTTACGAACGAATCTGGAGCCGATAGTAATGTTGAAAAACGATATTAATTTTGATAAACGTAAACAATTTCGATATTAATTTTGAAAAACGAAACCAAAACATGATATTATTTTGATATACATAAAACGAAAAGAAACCGATATTAATTTTGAAAAACGAAATAAATTTTTAAGAAAGGAACTGAACCTATATCAAATTCTAAGAGCGATATAAATCTTCTAATCGAAACCGTTATCATTTCTGAAGAACGAAACCTATGCTAATTTTGAAGAATGAAACCCTTTGTAAAACTGAAACATTATTCGGAGCGGTACTGAAGACGGTGTTATTTTGAAAAACAATAGCGTGATCGAATAACAAATTTGACATTAATTTTCAAAGCAGAAACCGATTTAAATTTTTAAGAACGATTCGATCTTCGGGGAGTGTTTTCGGGATAGTTATCGATGTTAAGAATCCTTTGCCGGATATTGATGCAGCATCATCTTTTGAAAAATTTGATATGACCAACTCAAAACTTCTAGGTCTTCCCACCCTTTTTGTCATGAGGGTCTTGTTTGTTTTGCTTATTTTTCGCAAATGTCACTGAAGATGGTACAACGCCTAAACAGTTGTCCGCAATGTTAACACTTTTCGGAGTAATATCAAAACCTGTTTTGGTGTCAACGCGGTTTGTTGTTGTTGTTGTAGCAGTGCTTCGCCCCATCCAATAGGTGCGACCGATCACAAATTGTGATCAATATCCTCTAACGGAAGTCCAAGGAAACTTGATGTTTCAATAGGGGTGGACCATAATGTGAGGGGTGTTAGAGGCGTTGGCAAATGTGTGTTGGGATGCCCAGGTTTCTGGGTATTCAACAGGAACTGTTTGGTTAGCATCTCTTTTCTCTCCCTGATGGGGAGTATTTTCGCCTCAGATGGTGGTCTGGGGACATAAGAAGACAGCCCGTGGCGGTTCTGAGAGCAGTATTTTGGCAGACCTGTAGCTTCTTCCAGTGAGTAGTTTTTAGGCCAAAATGTAGATCCTGATCAAACGTCACACCCAAGATTTTGGGGTGTGGGACAGTCGGCTGCGTAGTGCCATCAACGTGGATGCTCAAAATGGTCGACATTTGGGGCGTCCATGTTGTAAAGAAGGTTGCGGAGGATTTAGTCGATGATAATGCCAGGTTTCGCGAGGCGAAAAAAATGCGGTTTGTCGTTGTATTGAGTAATGACAGATGTGAACAGCAAGTCGCAGTAGTGTGGTGGTAGCGTTATCCGCCGTTCACACCTAACGTCCTGGGTTTTGACACCAACATTTTTGTGTGTGTATGTAAACACAGTTCGTTTCCCGAATGCAAATGTTTGCTGTGCTCAGTTCAATATTGTGACGAATATTAGTGACACTAAGTCATATGACTTTAAATTGGATTGGTCAGTGGTAGCAGATGTAGGAAGTGCGGGTTGGAGGAGGAAACGGTCGAGCACGTTCTGTGATCGTGCCCTGCACTTGCCAGGCTAAGACTCCAGCTATTAGGAGTGATACAGCTGTCAGATCTAGAAACAGCAAGTGGCTTAAGTCCTAGGAAGCTTCTAGTATTTGCCAAGAGGACGGAGTTATTTTATAGTACAGGTCCTGGTTTTTGATAGGGTTTTTCAGCTTGGTCGTTAAAACAAACTTCTGGTAACACTACGGACTCGAATCAGTCTATGTGAGGTCCTCATGGACCGGCCAGTTCAACCTAACCTAACCTAAGTGATACTCACATCACTAATCTGATACTAAGTAAATAAAGCCAATAGTAAATTCTAGAAATAGAAACGCCTAGAAGTATGCGAACGAGGAAATCACAGAGTATAAAAGGAGGTAAAGCTGAGAATCAGAATGAGTTTGATTTAAGCACGCTATCTGTCGAGAAGTAGAAGTGTTATAGTGATTCGAACGTTAGTAGAAGGTTGCAAATAAGAGAAATTGCACTAAAATCCTTACAATATTATATTGGCAAACAAATTTTAGCGCACTCCATTAAAGTCTACCAATATCGAAAAAAATACTGTCGTTGACTTTGTTATATTTTTTGTCCGATATTAATTTCTGCTGCAAACACATACATACGTATGTAATCGCTCATACGAGGGTCGAGCTACATTATTTGTTTGGTCATTAGGTCTTTTTTTAGCCCCATCGCTCCCAGACGAATCGAACTGTAAAAAATGCTATACATAGCCTCAGTTGACATGATATCGACTGGTGCTCCCATACGAGCTTGATGTCGAAGGCAATCCACCTATTCGGCTACAAATGTGAAAACCACGCCATCTAGGGCTATTGTACTAAGTCCAGAGTCTTAAGTAGACTATCCTCAATAACCGTTTTTGTTTCTTTAGCATTTCCATAAGGCTCCTTGTTCTCGTATACAAATACTTTTTAGCCTACGCTCGCATAGCTTAAATGTGAAAGACGGACATCAGGAAAGGCGCGTATATGCCGTTTAAAGTTTATTCGACGTTAGGGATTTAATTTCATTTCTTGTATACAAGATTGGTGTTTTATTGGTTGAATGGTCGATGATATATTTTTATGTGTTTATAATTGTAAGTTAGATATGAATGTGTATCTTCATGTACTTTTATGTGTAGGCTTGTGAAACACGACACATATTAGTCGTCAAATTGCCGCAACAGATTCCTCATAACTATGCGAATAGTTCGTTATCTATGCTGAAAGGGTGATAATGAAATCATCATATTCATACTATATATACATACATGTGTACACCGGTGTGCATACAAATAGCAACGACGTTTATTAAAACATCTTATCAGTAAATTTTTTGATATTTGTTAGCACTGTGGATAAGACAAGTGTGATAACTTCTGCATAGACGTCAAAATTACAAATAGAACCTGATTTTTAATTGACTACCGTGGTCTCATTCTGTATTTCTTTCTATAACCCGCTGAAGATAGCCAGCCCTGTTCGCCGCCATATAGAACATCATGTCAAAACGCTGCCAAAACGCTAAAAACTAGCCATCTTGAACATTCTATCAGACAGTTGACGGATAAGACATCACACTTGTTTTATCAGAACTAGAGCCTTGTAGCCGAATAAGTGGGTCGCCTTCGACATCAAGCTCGTATGGGAGCACCAGTCGATATCATGTCAACTGAGGCTATGTATAGCATTTTTACAGTCCGATTCGTCTGGGAGCGATGGGGCTAAAAAAAGAAATACCCGCCCTAATGACCAAACAAATAATGTAGCTTGACCCTCGTATGAGCAATTACATACGTATGTATGTGTTTGTAGCAGAAATTAATTTGGGACAAAAAATATAACAAAGTCAACGACAGTATTTTTTTCGATATTGGTAGACTTTAATTGAGTGCGCTAAAATTTGTTTGCCAATATAATATTGTAAGGATTTTAGTGCAATTTCTCTTATTTGCAACCTTCTACTAACGTTCGAATCACTATAACACTTCTACTTCTCGACAGATAGCGCGCTTAAATCAAACTCATTCTGATTCTCAGCTTTACCTCCTTTTATACTCTGTGATTTCCTCGTTCGCATACTTCTAGGCGTTTCTATTTCTAGAATTTACTATTGGCTTTATTTACTTAGTATCAGATAAGTGATGTGAGTATCACTTAGGTTAGATTAGGTTGAACTGGCCGGTCCATGAGGACCTCACATAGACTGATTCGAGTCCGTAGTGTTACCAGAAGTTTGTTTTAACGACCAAGCTGAAAAACCCTATCAAAAACCAGGACCTGTATTATAAAATAACTCCGTCCTCTTGGCAAATACTAGAAGCTTCCTAGGACTTACCCCTTGCTGTTTCTAGATCTGACAGCTGTATCACTCCTAATAGCTGGAGTCTTAGCCTGGCATGTGCAGGGCACGAGCACAGAACGTTCTCGACCGTTTCCTCCTCCAACCCGCACTTCCTACATCTGCTACCACTGACCAATCCAATTTAAAGGCATATGACTTAGTGTCACTAATATTCGTCACAATATTGAATTGAGCACAGCAAACATTTGCATTCGGGAAACGAACTGTGCTTACATACACACACAAAAATGTTGGTGTCAAAACCCAGGACGTTAGGTGTGAACGGCGGATAACGCTACCACACTACTGCGACTTGCTGTTCACATCTGTCATTACTCAATACGACAAATCGCGTTTTTTTCGCCTCGCGAAACCTGGCATTATCATGGACTAAATCCTCCGCAACCTTATTTACAACATGAACGTCCCAAATGTCGACCATTTTGAGCATCCACGTTGATGGCACTACGCAGCCGACTGTCCCACACCCCAAAATCTTGGGTGTGACGTTTGATCAGGATCTACATTTTGGCCTAAAAACTACTCACTGGAAGAAGCTACAGGTATGCCAAAATACTGCTCCCAGAACCGCCACGGGCTGTCTTCTTATGTCCCCAGACCACCATCTGAGGCGAAAATACTCCCCATCAGGGAGAGAAAAGAGATGCTAACCAAACAGTTCCTGTTGAATACCCAGAAACCTGGGCATCCCAACACACATTTGATTGATGAGCCAACACCGCCCAGGGGATTAAGGAGTCATCTCCGTAACCATTATGAGGAAATACGGCACCTGAGAACTCAGCCGTATGAAGCAAAAAAACACAAGCAGGTCCTTAGTGAACTCCACAAACAGGCGTCGGACCTTTATGCCAGGAATTGCCCGGTGAATCCAGTACTCAAAGAACAGTACTCAAAACTTGCGGAAGAGGAGCGCACACTCCCCAGGGAAACGCGAGTAACTCTAGCTCAACTACGACCTGGATACTGTAACAGGTTAAACTCTGACCTATCCAGAATCAACCCCGACATATGCCCTGCTTGCAATGTGTCCCCACATGACACCAACCATCTCTTTAATTGTAATGTGGAACCAACGCCTCTAACACCCCTCACATTATGGTCCACCCCTATTGAAACATCAAGTTTCCTTGGACTTCCGTTAGAGGATATTGATCACAATTTGTGATCGGTCGCACCTATTGGATGGGGCGAAGCACTGTTACAACAACAACAAACCGCGTTGACACCAAAACAGGTTTTGATATCACTCCGGAAAGTGTAATACTGTACAACTACACCAACATTATTTACATTGCACACCGAGATTAATTTTGATATTACTCCGAAAAGTGTTAACATTGCGGACAACTGTTTAGGCGTTGTACCATCTTCAGTGACATTTGCGAAAAATCAGCAAAACAAACAAGACCCTCATGACAGAAAGGGTGGGAAGACCTAGAAGTTTTGAGTTGGTCATATCAAATTTTTCAAAAGATGATACTGCATCAATATCCGGCAAAGGATGCTTAACATCGATAACTATCCCGAAAACACTCCCCGAAGATCGAATCGTTCTTAAAAATTTAAATCGGTTTCTGTTTTGAAAATTAATATCGAATTTGTTATTCGATCACGCTATTGTTTTTCAAAATAACACCGTCTTCAGTACCGATCCGAATAATGTTTCAGTTTTCCAAAGGTTTCATTCTTCAAAATTAGCATAGGTTTCGTTCTTCAGAATTGATAACGGTTTCGATTAGAAGATTTATATCGCTCGTAGAATTTGATATAGGTTCAGTTCCTTTCTTAAAAATTTATTTCGTTTTTCAAAATTAATATCGGTTTCTTTTCGTTTTATGTATATCAAAATAATATCATGTTTTGGTTTCGTTTTTCAAAATTAATATCGAAATTGTTTACGTTTATCAAAATTAATATCGTTTTTCAACATTACTATCGGCTCCAGATTCGTTCGTAAAAAGAAGTACGAAGTATCAGGTTTCAGTTTTTTGTCTCAGTTTCGTTACGGATCAGTTTTAGATTTGCAAAGCTGAATTTCGATTCCGTTCTTACAAATAAATTATCGGTTTCGACTCCATTTTTATACTCAGTTGAGCAGAGCTCACAGAGTATATTAAGTTTGATTGGATAACGGTTGGTTGTACATATATAAAGGAATCGAGATAGATATAGACTTCCATATATCAAAATAATCAGGATCAAAAAAAATTTGATTGACCCATGTCCGTCCGTCCGTCCGTCCGTCCGTTAACACGATAACTTGAGTAAATTTTTAGGTATCTTGATGAAATTTGGTATGTAGATTCCTGAGCACTCATCTCAGATCGCTATTTAAAATGAACGATATCGGACTATAACCACGCCCACTTTTTCGATATCGAAAATTTCGAAAAACCGAAAAAGTGCGATAATTCATTACAAAAGACAGATAAAGCGACGAAACTTGGTAGATGAGTTGAAATTATGACGCAGAATAGAAAATTAGTAAAATTTTGGACAATGGGCGTGGCACCGCCCACTTTTAAAAGAAGGTAATTTAAAACTTTTGCAAGCTGTAATTTGGCAGTCGTTGAAGATATCATGATGAAATTTGGCAGGAACGTTACTGCTATTATTATATGTACGCTTAATAAAAATCGGAGAAGGACCACGCCCACTTTAAAAAAAATATTTTTTTTAAAGTAAAATTTTAACAAAAAATTTAAATCTTTACAGTATATAAGTAAATTATGTCAACATTCAACTCCAGTAATGATATGGTGCAACAAAATACAAAAATAAAAGAAAATTTCAAAATGGGCGTGGCTCCGCCCTTTTTCATTTAATTTGTCTAGGATACTTTTAACGCCATAAGTCGAAAAAAAATTAACCAATCCTTTTGAAATTTGGTAGGGGCATAGATTTTATGATGCTAACTGCTTTCTGTGAAAATGGGCGAAATCGGTTGATGCCACGCCCAGTTTTTATACACAGTCGTCCGTCTGTCCTTCCGCATGGCCGTTAACACGATAACTTGAGCAAAAATCGGCATATCTTTAATGAACTTAGTTCACGTGCTTACTTGAACTCACTTTATCTTGGTATGAAAAATGAACGAAATCCGACTATGACCACGCCCACTTTTTCGATATCGAAAATTACCAAAAATGAAAAAAATGCCATAATTGTATACCAAATACGAAAAAAGGGATGAAACATGGTAACTGGATTGTTTTATTGACTCGAAATATAACTTTAGAAAAAACTTTATAAAATGGTTGTGACACCTACTATATTAAGTAGAAGAAAATGAAAAAGTTATTAAGGGCGAAATAAAAAATCCTTAAAATCTTGGCAGGTACTACATATATAAATAAATTAGCGGTATCAAACAGATGATGTTCTGGGTCACCCTGGTCCACATTTTGGTCTATATCTGGAAAACGCCTTCACATATACAACTACCACCACTCCCTTTTAAAACTCTCATTAATACCTTTAATTTGATACCCATATCGTACAAACTCATTCTAGAGTCACCCCTGGTCCACCTTTATGGCGATATCTCGAAAAGGCGATCACCTATAGAACTAAGCCCCACGCCCTTTTAAAATACTCATTAACACCTTTCATTTGATACCCATATCGGACAAACAAAGTCTAGAGTCACCCCTGGTCCACCTTTATTGCGATACCTCGAAAAGGCGTCCATCTATAGAACTAAGGCCCACTCCCTTTTAAAATACTCATTAACTCCTTTCGTTTGATACCCATATTGCACAAAAGAATTCTAGAGTCACCCCTGGCCACCCTTTATGGCGATATCTCGAAACGGCGTCCACCTATGGAACTAAGGATTACTCCCTTTTAAAATACTCATTAAGACCTTTCATTTGATACCCATATCGGACAAACAAAGTCTAGAGTCACCCCTGGTCCGCCTTTATTGCGATACCTCGAAAAGGCGTCCACCTATAGAACTAAGGCCCACTCCCTTTTAAAATACTCATTAACTCCTTTCGTTTGATACCCATATTGCACAAAAGAATTCTAGAGTCACCCCTGGCCACCCTTTATGGCGATATCTCGAAACGGCGTCCACCTATGGAACTAAGGATTACTCCCTTTTAAAATACTCATTAAGACCTTTCATTTGATACCCATATCGGACAAACAAAGTCTAGAGTCACCCCTGGTCCGCCTTTATTGCGATACCTCGAAAAGGCGTCCACCTATAGAACTAAGGCCCACTCCCTTTTAAAATACTCATTAACTCCTTTCGTTTGATACCCACATTGAACAAACAAATTCTAGGGTCACCCCTGGTCCACCTTTATGACGATATCTCGAAACGGCGTCCACCTATGGAACTAAGGATTACTCCCTTTTAAAATACTCATTAACACTTTTCTTTTGATACCCATATTGTACAAACAAATTCTAGGGTCACCCCTGCTCCACCTTTATGGCGATATCTCGAAACGGCGTCCACCTATGGAACTAAGGATTACTCCCTTTTAAAATACTCATTAACACCTTTCATTTGATACCCATATCGTATAAACACATTCTAGAGTCAACCCTGATCCACCTTTATGGCGATATCTCGAAAAGGCGACCACCTATACAACAACCACCACTCCCTTTTAAAACCCTCATTAATACCTTGAATTTGATACCCATATCGTACAAACACATTCTAGAGTCACCCCTGCTCCACCTTTATGGTGATATCTCGAAACGGCGTCCACCTATGGAACTAAGGATTACTCCCTTTTAAAATACTCATTAACACCTTTCATTTGATACCCATATCGTACAAACGCATTCTAGAGTCAACCCTGATCCACCTTTATGGCTATATCCCTAAATGGCGTCCACCTATAGCACTATGGCCCACTCCCTCATAGAATACTCTTTAATACCTTTCATTTGATATACATGTCATACAAACACATTCCAGGGTTTCCCTCGGTTCATTTTCCTACATGGTTATTTTGCCTTATGTTGTCACCATAGCTCTCAACTGAGTATGTAATGTTCGGTTACACCCGAACTTAACCTTCCTTACTTGTTTTAATTAATATCTGGTTTGGTTTCATTCAGGGTTAGGCATAGGTTTTGCTATAAAAATTCGAAAAAGAAGGTAGTTTATACCCATTAAACAAAAAGTGATAAAAGAGATGGGTGATTTTTTGTATATTATTTGATCCTGTTTCAGCTCACGGTTCTTTGTTTTTTTTTTGTTTCAAACTACTTCAACAGTAAGTTACAATTGTCAGCGGCCAAAACAAAAACATGATGAGTCAATACTTTTTGGTATATTCTACAACAACATTTCAATAAGTATGACTTTTATGATACTCCTGCTTTTCCCGACTTTTTGATTCGATTTCCATTCAAATTTATAGTACAATTCATAGTAAACAGAAATTTCTATATGAATGTGCGGGCCTTTAGTGTCGTTTTAGTAATTAAGATAATGTCATATCTAAAACATGCACTCACGAACAACAACACTACATGTATACAAAAAAAGTTTAAGAAGAAACAAAAAGAGTACATTGGCATTGGATTGATTTCTTTGAAAGGATCGTCGTATAGTTGCAACTTTTTTATGTTTGTATGTGTGTATGGTTTAAGCGGCCGCCGTGGTGTGGTGGTAGCGTGCTCCGCCTACCTCACCGAAGATCCTGCGTTCATACCCCGGGCACAAATTTTAGAAACAAGTTTTTTCAATTAGAAGAAAGTTTTACTAAGAGGGGTCGCCCCTTGGCAAGCACTCCGAGTGTATTTCTGCCATGAAAAGCTTCTCAATGAAAACTCATCTTGCCTTGCAGAGGCCGTTTGGAGTCGGTCCCGTCCCGCCAATTTGTAGGAAATATTAAGAGGAGCAGGACGCAAATTGGAAGAGAAGCTCGTCCTAAAATCTTTGCATAGGTTATCGCGCCTTCCATTTATTTATTTTTATGTAAATAGTATGTAAATGCTACACTGAAAGAAAAAAGTTGTTTAAAAACAATCAAATTGCGAGTGAATTTAGCCAATTTGGGGTAGTAGGGCGGGATGGCCTAGAAGGTCGCATGTGGTCATAAGAATCGTTCCCAAGGTGGTCGGACTTGGTACCGGAACGTACCGGATCTGCATCCGGCAAAGGACCATCAACTCGATAACACTCCCCAAGGCCTTCGGGGAGTGTCCCTAACGCTACAACAACAACAACAACATACAAAATGTATGTCCTGCTTGCAATGTGTCCCCACATGAGACCAACCATCTCTGCAATTGTAATGTGGACAACGCCTTTAAGACCCCTCTCACTATGGTCCACCCCTGTTGAAATTGCAAATAAGTTTCCTTGGACTCCCGTTACAGGACATTGATGACAATTTATGATCGGTCGCACCTATTGGTTGGGGCGAAGCACTGCTACAACAACAACAAGTCGCTATATCAAAATTACCAGATATACGAATATTAGCCAATTCTGTATCTTAAAAGTCTACACTATCAGGTAAAAATAAAATATAAACTGTGTTGTCCCGCAGCAGGTTTCGAACCGACATACTTTGAATCAGTGTTTTCTGTGCTCTACTCACTAACGTATCACGTATAACAAAATATATCATAGCACATCATTTGTGAACAAAACGTTGTGAAAAAGATTGAATGACTTGTAATAGTTTCAAACCCATTCACAGCCACCTCTGGGGTGCCTCAAGGTAGCATACTTGGCCCGTTACTTTTTGTAATTTTTAAACGATATTTCCACCTGCTTCCAGCACTATAATTTTCTATTATACGCTGATGACCTAAATATTTTCAATACCATCACAAACTCTGATGACGTGATTAAAATTCAATCTGATTTAGATAACGTTGCTGTCTGGTGCAGTGCCAATAATTTGCCACTAAATGTTAGCAAATGCTTTCTTGTAAACTTTTCAAAATCACGTGGCCACATTCCCACTTCCTACTCTCTTGATGGTACCCACCTCTCAACTCTTAACGAGATAAAGGACTTAGGTGCTATCTTCGATTCGAAATTTTCTTTCACGACCCATATAAATTCTACTATTGCTAAGGCGTATTCACTTCTGGCTTTTATTAGGCGCTGTTGCACAGACTTCGCGGATCCCTCAAGTTATTGTTTACTGCAATAGTTCGTTCGAAGTTAGAGTATGTCTGCTTTATTTGGAGGCCATATCATGAATGCCATATTGCTAGGTTTGAACGTGTGCAAATACGTTTGTTTTTTTCTTTTATGAACCGATTCCATCATATAAAGCCAGATGTTCACTTATCAATCTAGAGTCCTTGGAATGTAGAAGAACTGTCCTATCGCTCACGTTTGTTTATCACATCGTTAATGGTGCAGTTGATGCACCTTGTCTCCTTAAGAGTCTCCGATTCCATATCCCTATAAGGCCTCTTCGTAATGTACCTATTTTCTATACGGTTTGTATCCGAACTAGAGATATACGCCGCCGAAAAACGCCGCCGCCGATTGTGGTCGTTTTTCGCACGCCGCCGTCGAATGTCAAAATTATCGGCGCGGCGGCGGCGTCCGGCGCGATACTATATTTTCTACTCGTTTAAGATTGTTTAGGCCATTTATTCTTCATGTCGAAAATTGGTCGGATATGGTCGAAAGTGGTATCAACGGATGCGCATCACTGTCAGTTATAAGAAACTAATTGCGAAATTTAACTCTTTCTAACTGTTCAAAAGTTATTAAAAAAAACAGGCGTTTCAATGTCAGCTGAACAAGGACTTTGCATCACCCAATTCACTAAGTATTTAAAACAAAACACTAAAAGAAAACTTATATAATAAATTTATATGCCCACATAACCTCTCTCAACTTAAAATCGGTCGACTTTCATTCTAAAATATCGTTTTGATTTAACTAAGGCTATTGAAGTCAATGTTGTGAACACAAACGTCTGCGAACTTTGGTCTACATTTTAAAAATTGTATCCATATATTTAGAAATTACGTTCCTAAATTCAACCGACGCCTGCCAACCACTCAGATAATTAGCGGTCCATCTTTTTAGACAAGCGGGAAGGTGTGAGCCTTCTATGTCTTGGAGTAGCGTGCCGTGGTTGACTGTGTCAAAAGCTTTTGACAAGCAAAGTGCCACGAGCACCGTCCTATGATGGGTTTTTGCTGATTTAATCCGTAATTAATGTGAGTGTTAATGGCATTGAGGGCGGTGGTGGGGCTGTGCAATTTACGGCTGTCCATTTTGGTTCGTGGCTAGGCGAAGATTTGCCGTGAAATAAGGGAGCAGAACGGTTTCCAATTAGCTACTGGCGAAAGGAGTGATATCGGTCGATAATACTCGCCTTCGTTAGCTGGTTTGCCAGGCTTTAGTAGCGGGATTATCCTTGCCATTTTCCATTTTTCGGGAATGACGAAGTATTCCAGTGACAGGTTGAAAACATGTGTTAGGTATTTTATTCCCTCATCGCCAAGGTGTTAAAGCATTGGCATGGCTATTTCGTCCGAGCCTATCGACTTGGAGGGCCTAGCCTTACGGGTGGCTGCTTCAACCTCTGTGGGGTGATGGTAATGGGTGGGACGTCGTGTTTATGTTTATGGGCTCGTCTGTTAGCACGACGTCTGGCTTTGTCTACAGAAGAATACATTATACATAAATTGTCGGCAAAAGCCGCTTGGGCATTTCTTCGAATCAGATAAAAGTTTTATCACCGAAGGCTATAGAAACTTTATCATTGTGTTTAGTTGGATAAGACAAGGATTTAACGGTTGCCCACATTTTACCAACATCCGCAGAGAGGTTGCAGTTCTTTAGATGCTCCGCTCATTTGGTACGTTTATGTTCATTTACCAGACGCATGATATCCAAATTAAGACTCCTAATAAGGGGGTCTCTAGGGTTGAGGTGTCTCGCAAGGTCACGTTCTCTTGCTAAATTTGCGGCTTCGGCCGGGAAATGCAGTATGATTTCAGGTATTCTATCGGCCGGGATGAAGCGTGCAGAAGCTGAAGCGATGACCTTGCGGAACGCACGCTCACCCTGCCGGACATCGGTCGGAACGGGAAGAGCAGCAAAAGATGGTTTGTAAAGGTTGTATTGTCTTCCCAATTGGTATAGTCTTCCCATACTGGTGGTCGGGATCGCTACTGTTCGCACATGGGGAATTGTAGCTCTTAAACAGCAGAAAAAGCTGGAGGCGCCCCGTGCCCCGAGTGTCATGAGTATATAGACCATTAATAGCAACCGTAAGTCGCCTTTGTGCGTGACCGCCAAGGAGCCACAAATGATTTAAAGAAATAGTGTTCCCGACGATTATTAGGAGTTAACTCTCGGCGAAAATACGCTTTGCACGAGATATGCAAACAAAAGTGGGGCTATTTTATGTATCTCTATTTCTTTTCAGCAGACGCAGCCGTGCCAATTCCAAAGACCGGGATTAGGTTCGAAGCCTCTCTGGAGTAAGTGAACGAGGAACAATCCCCCCGCAAGGAGCTACTCCTGGAAATTTTTGAACGGTCTGCGAGATCTTGAGGCGAAAACCCCGGATCTTTCCGTAATGCGCAACATATTGATTTCCTTATATACATACAAACTAAACCTTTCCGAAATATTATTTTTTTAAATAGAAAAATCAAGCTTTTTAAAGTAAGAACACCGGCATACGTGGTATAAAATTGAGCCTACGCCGCCGCCGCCGATAAAGTGATCGGCGTAAACCTCTAGTCCGAACCCTCTATGCCTCAAACGCACCTTTGCTTAGAGCTATGACGGACTTTAATGTGTCTATACTCAACTTATTCATTCTACTATTAAGTAATTATCTAATTTTATTTAATAAATTGTTATCTATTCTGTAAGGGCTTTAAGTGCCATAGACTGAAAATAAATAAATAAATAAATATTCCTATTAGTTTTCATACATAGTATGTTAGAGGAAACGACGAATAGCCCACCAAACAATTTCTTCCGTCTTTTTCCCAAAATCGATACGCTGCCAAATCGGAGTCCGAATGAAAGTGCATAAAGGGCACATAAACATTCATTACTTCCTTTATTTCTTTTTTATTTGAAGTGGGACGAAATAATCGGGTTTTCGAAAGAAACATTCCTGTGAAAGTGCTTTGAATTTGGTTGTAGCTAACTGGAAAGAAGACTTAAGCAGGAAAAAACACATAACTATTAGCTGTGTTTTTGGATTTAAAACGTGCATTCAAGACGATCGACCAAAACTTAATGCTGAAGAAGCTTTCTTACATTGGTGTTTCTGGTATAGAACTAAAATGGTTGCAAGACTTCCTAATTAACAGATATCAAAGAACAGTGATTGGAACGTCTGTATCGGATAAAAGGGAGGTACCTGTTGGTCTACCTCAAGGGTCTGTGCTGGCACCCATACTGTTCAATATATATATTAATGGTATAAAGCACTGTGAAATAAAATTGTTTGCTGATGATACATTGTTGATGATAAGTGGGAATAATATTACTGAAATATATGATAAGCGTATATAGTTGGTTATGCGTAAACAGACTGAAACTGAATGTCAATAAAACGAAATGTATGGTTATATCTAGACGCAATTTTCAAAACCGTGAGCTACAAAACTTAAATATAAATAACGAACTAATTGAAAAAGTCAGCATCATATAATACTGGGGAATAAAAATAGATGATAAGCTGAATTTCAACGAGCACGTGGATTATACGGTAGTAAAAATGGCGAAAAAGTTATATTTTACACAACGAACCTGCAAATATTTAAATAGAAGGTATAAAATCATCGTTTACAGATCTATAATCGAACCTCATTTTATTTATTGCCCAACTATATAACCAAATGATATTAAATCATGTCATTCCAATAAATTTAAACAAGAATTGTACAATTATTGTAGAACACTACCAATTTAGTGCTGGACAGGCGGGCTTCCATAGCATCGCTAGAAGTGCAGCGAAACTATTCGGCTATGTAGCGCCAAGACTTCCAAGCTCTTGTACGCATACAAAAAAGGTTGCCGAAGCACATACTGAAACACATCACTCGATTAACTCAGCGCATCGCCGTGCAGATGTTGTCTTCGCGCTTTACTAACATGCGTAAAATGCCTACATACTACACTAGCACAACACTTAGTTCGCATGATCTGGAAGTCTCCCATCCAAATTACTCTACGGTAGGACATAGATGTACCTATTCTAGATTGCATAGTCCAGAAGACAATTATAAACATTGTAAAAGCCGTAATAAATAATAAAAAAATAAATAAATAAATAAACAACAGGTTCCTCGCAAAAAAACTAGCGTCCTAATAAATAATGTGAGATAAAGATTGCAAACTCTTCAATTATGTGGAAGTTTTTGCCAAATCTAAACAACAGGATTGATTTCGATTAACCAGTTTACACAACTTTTAAGGGCATGGTAAGTAAATTTTCTAAAAATTAACTCCTAAAACAATGCGTATATCCTTTATCAAAATAAAACACTTACTAACATATGTACATACATACAAACAATATTTACATAACATGATTTTTCTAAACCCAATTCTAGGCAACAATAGTTATTGAGATTGTATGTAGTTAATATGTAATTGTGATGATGACCAAATTCCAAAAGCACTGACTAATAATTATAACAAAACGAAAAACAATATATATTTCATAGATATGTATGTAGGTGCTAAACTACAATATATACACTCTTCATAATATATACTACGCTGATGACTGGCACTGGGTACGATGAAATGGATGACGTTATTTTTGCTGGACACGAGTGTAAAATACTGACGACAAACGCGATTAGGGCGAAAAACGAGATGAACCATTATAAACGATGAGAAGAGGTTAGTAGGAGGCGTTAGGAACTGTACACATTTATACATTCATATGTATGTATATACATTCGAGCTAGTGTTGTTAGTTGCTTTGGCATAAATGCAACACTAAATGTTGTGGTACAATTTGCAATAGAGTCATTCCGCGAAAATGTGCGCCTCAACTGAAAAGCTCATTGACTTTAAACTACACCATTTCCAGTTGTAAATGAGATCAGATATAAATGCGAAAGCGTCATATGGTAAAGAGAATAGTCAATTGTAAATGCGAAAGCGTCACTTCGATATGAGGATAGTCACTTGTAAATGAGAAAACTGTAAATTAAATTTCGAAAGCGTCAATTGTAATTGAGAATAGTCAGTTGTAAATAAGAATAGTGAATTGTAAATGCGAAAGCATCATTCGAAAATGAGAATAGTCAATTGTAAATGCAAAAGTGTCACATGGAAATGCGAATAGTCACTTGTAAATGAGAAGGCGGCATTTGAAAATTAGAAAGCGTCAGAGGTAATTTCGAAAGCGTCAGTCGTAAATGCGAATAGTCAATTGTAAATGCGAAAGCGTCGTATGAAAATGAGTATAGTACTTGTATATGAGAAATGAAAATGAGAAAGCGTAATTTGTAATTGAGAATATGTACTCAGTTATAAATAAGAAAGTATCACTTGAAAATGCGTAAGCGTCATAGTCATAGTCATAGAATAGTCACTTGTAAATGAGAATAGTCAGTTGTAAATGAGAATAGTGAATTTTAGATGCGAAAGCATCATTTGGAAATGAGATAAGTCAATTGTAAATGCGAAAGCGTCACATAGAAATGCGAATAGTCACTTGTAAATGAGAAGGCGTCATTTGAAAATTAGAAAGCGTCAGAGGTAATTTCGAAAGCGTCAGTCGTAAATGCGAATAGTCAATTGTAAATGCGAAAGCGTCATATGAAAATGAGTATAGTACTTGTAAATGAGAAAGCATCAAATGAAAATGAGAAAGCGTAATTTGTAATTGAGAATATGTACTCAGTTATAAATAAGAAAGTATCACTTGAAAATGCGTAAGCGTCATATGGAAATGAGAACAGTCACTTCTAAATGAGAAAGCAGATCCAAACTATGTAGAAAATTTTAGGAAACATTGTTTAGCAAACCCTCTGAGCTAATTTCGGCATCACTTCCAGATGTTTTCGGTATTGTTCTCCGGATGAGTTCCACATTATTTCGGGATCATTTCAAAATTAAATGGATTATTTTAGACCGTTTCGGGAATAAGTAGTATTTTAGCACTAGTTCGGGACCATTTAAAAACTGTTTACAAAATGATCTTGATGGTGACAACTGACCTTACGTCGGACACCGATCATATCACGGCAGTTTTTGACTTTCAGGTGCAGAACATAAGGGATATGCCTAAACAGTGGCACGAAAATGGAAAAGGGAATGGAGCTGGAATGTACTCAAAGCATCTTCAGGTAAAACAATCATGCTGACTTCCTCACTAATGCAGTGTCTTCCAGGCGGAGGTCTATTCCATGGAGAGTACGGTTCCGAAATGCACACAAGCGGGGCAGACAGTTCCTTACGACCACAGCTGGGTTATCTCCTTATGGTCATGTTTGGATAGGAAAGGAACCGCCTTTCTTCCCAAGCTAAAGAAATCTGCAGTGAGAGATTTAACGGATGTGTTGGCCACTGCGCTGTTGCACCAATGCGTATATCAACTAGCTCCCTCTGCAGAAGCTGTCAGGATGAGGAGAAAGAGGAGTCGATTCATCACTTTCTCTGCCGATGTCCACGACTGCAAACAAGACGACTCAGATTTCTGGTTGCACGGTTTTTCGACAGTCTGGCAGAGGTTGGGGAAGGTGGATCTTTAACTCCTACTTAAGTTCATCAGAGAAAGCAAGTGGTTCAAGGGGAACCACTACAAATTAATCTCCCGGCACTCACAATGTCGCCCTCTTAACCTAACCTAGGTATGGTCGTTTCATTCAAGCTATTTCGCGACTATTTCAGGATAATTTGAGATACTTTGTCTTATTGATTTTCCGACAGGGTGGATAATTAATGTATGTATACAGAAACGATTTAACAAGAGATGACCGAAAATCTTTCCAATATACTCAATAATTTGAGACAATATCTAGATACTTTGGGATTGCTTTTAGCGATAACCTCGAGATGTTTTAGGGACCATTACGGGACTGTTTTGGGATAAATGCGGGATACGTTTCCGTGTAGTTCAGCGACCGTTTTAAAAAACTAATACGTAACTATATTTTTTTAATACTGTTAACTAATTGTTTCGAAGCTATGCGAAGTTGTTTTCGGGACCATTTTGGGACTATTTTTAGGATCAAATTAAAACTATTGGACCCACTGCTGGGGTAAGCCTAGAAATCTAAAGGATATCGCCGTTTGTAAACTTACAATTTTTCTCTAATATCAATTACAAAAACCATTGTATAAAGCAATATGAGCAAAGCTCGCAAATTAATAACATATGATCATAAAGGATAATGGTTTTTGTCATCAAGTGCTACTTTGGACTGAGTGGACAATTAAAAAATTAAGACCTTTCTCGACGAACAAAAATTGGATTGAAAGAGTTCGCTGGCTAATCAATGATGTGCGAGTTTATGAAGCCACAAAGTAAACATGCAAAACTGCTTTGCAGTAAAGTAAAAGTTAGTGGGTACTTTGCCGCTAGTTAGGTTCTAATTAGTTGCGAAGGGGAAATTATTTTGTGCTTCATTTTTTTTTTTCTTGACGTTATATAAAAATATCGACGTACCCTCAAAAGACCGAATTATAGTAAAGTGATCGAAATACGACTTGGTGGGTATTTTGGCGCTAATTAGTAGCTAATATAAACGACAAAATACCATTTCGATCAATGAAGTCAGTTTTTACGAAGGTGCTTGTTTAACTCAACGTGAGCTTACCGAAGCACCCAAAAAAAGTACTTCGAAAAGAGCGGCAAAATTATTTTCATCGCAACTCATTTTCGGCTAATTAACGCCAAAATACCAACCTAGTAATGTTCTTAACCGCCGAAGTATTTCTCTAACGTCATGTTCATGTATGAGCTTCAAGTAATAAAGAATGACTTTATTTTCCAAAAATTCAATGTTTATAAAAAACAAGTAAGGAAGGCTAAGTTTGGGTGTAACCAAACATTACATACTCAGCTGAGAGCTTTGGAGACAAAATAAGGAAAAATCTCCATGTAGGAAAATGAACCTAGGGTAACCCTGGAATGTGTTTGTATAACATGGGTACCAAATGGATGGTATTAAAGAGTATTTCAAAAGGGAGTGGGCCTTAGTTCTATAGGTGGGCGCCATTTCGGGATATCGCCATAAAGGTGGACCAGGGGTGACTCTAGAATGTGCTTGTACGATATTGGAATCAAATGAAAGGTATTAATGAGTATTTTAAAAGGGAGTGGGCCTTAGTTCTATAGGTGGACGCCTTTTCGAGATATCGCTATAAAGGTGGACCAGGGGTGACTCTAGAATGTGTTTGTACCATATGGGTATCAAATTAAAGGTATTAATGAGGGTTTTAAAAGGGAGTGGCCCTTAGTGGTATATGTGAAGGCGTTTTCGAGATATCAACCAAAATGTGGACCAGGGTGACCCAGAACATCATCTATCGGGTACCACTAATATATTTATATATGTAATACCACGAACAGTATTCCTGCCATTTCCAAGACATTTTGCCCTGCAGAACTTTTTCATTTTCTTCTACTTAATATGATAGGTGGCACACCCATTTTACAAAGTTTTTTTTTAAGTTATATTTTAACCAATCCAATTACAATGTTTCATCCTTTTTTTCATATTTGGTATAGATTTATGGCATTCTTTTAAATTTCTCGTAATTTTCGATATCGAAAAAGTGGGCTTGGTCATAGTCGGACTCCGCCCATTTTTAATACCAAGATAAAGTGAGTTCAGATAAGTGCGTGAACAAAGTCTAGTAAAGATATATCGATTTTTGCTCAAGTTATTGTGTTAACGGCCGAGCGGAAGGACAGACGGTGGTCTGTGTATAAAAACTGGCGTGGGTTAAACCGGTTTCGCCCATTTTCACAGAAAACAGTTATCGTCGTAGAAACTATGCCCTTACCAAATTTCACAAGGATTGGTAAATTTTTGTTCGACTTATGGCATTAAAAGTATTCTAGAAAAATTAAATGAAAAAGGGCGGGGCCCGCCCATTTTGAAATTTTCTTTTATTTCTGTATTTTGTTGCGCCATATCGTTACTGGAGTTGAATGTTGACATAATTTACTTATATACTGTAAATATATTACATTTTTTGTTAAAATTTGACTTTAAAAAAAAATTTTTTTTTAAGTGGGCGTGTTCGTCGTCAGATTTTGCTAACTAACTTTTTAATAAAAGGTGGCCAAACGAAAATTTTTCCTGGACAAACGATGGGCAAGCGACGGACATATGATTTAGCACAATAAAGCGAAACAAAAAATTTTTTGGTTTTTTCGAAAAAAAAAAACATTTTTGTTATAACTTTTTAACAACGGGTGTACAAACGAAAATTTTTCCTGGACAAACGTGGACAAACGAAGGAGAAATGAATGGCATTTGGTTTTTTTAATTACTCGTATATGGAGGCGCCAACTTCACACACGATTTTTGTTTTTTGAAATAACTTTTTAACAAAAGGTGGACAAACGAAAATTTCTCCTGGACAAACATGGACAAACGATGGGCAAACGACGGACATACGATTTAGCACAATAAAGCGAAACAAAAATTTTTGTGTATGGTTTTTTTAATTATTCGCCCAAGTAGGTGCCAACTTCACAGGGCTACACATTTAGTAATAGGAGTAACGTTCCTGCCAAATTTCATCATGATATCTTCAACGACTGCCAAATTACGGCTTGCAAAACTTTTGAATTACCTTCTTTTAAAATTGGGCGGTGCCACGCCCATTGTCCAAAATTTTACAAATTTTCTATACTGCGTCATAACCTACCAAGTTTCATCGCTTTATCCGTCTTTGGTAATGAATTATTGCACTTTTTCGGTTTTTCGAAATTTTCGATATCGAAAAAGTGGGCGTGGTTATAGTCCGATTTCGTTCATTTTAAATAGCGATCCGAGATGAGTGCCCAGGAACTTATGTACATACCAAATTTCATTAAGATACCTCAAAATTTACTTCTTCTATATCATTTTGATATATAGAAGTCTATATCTATCTTGATTAGTTTATGCCGTTACGGATTACCATTATGCGAACAAAGTTAATATACTCTGTGAGCTCTGCTCAGCTGAGTATAAAAATCGATTGGAAATTTCCCATCCATTGGAATGACCCAATACCATTTTTATGTTGTATGTAAGTCAAACAACCAAGCGACGAACCAAACCAAATACGCTGTCTTGCTTTGTGTGGGCCTACATTGCAAATATTTTGGTATGTACTACATATGTATGTATGTTTGTACGTATTTCCAATGCATTGCAATATACAGTTAGTTTATAATACAAATGTAATATGCATAGATATTTGTTAGAACTTATTTGTAGTCTAGCAGGGAGCGCCGCATCGTGGGATATTTTGAAAGAGCTTGAAACAAAAGTAAATATCTTGCCGGTTATTTCCTCTCGATTCTTATCTTGTTTTTGTAGTTACATCTGAGCTATGTAGCCGGTGTGATATTTCTTAGTAGGAGATCAGTCCGCTTTCCATTTATGTGAGCCTAAAGCCATAGCAACAAACTTTCGAATAATTTTTCCTACTTAGTGTGCAATTTCTTCTTCATCTATTGTTGTTGTTGTTGTTGTAGCGATAAGGTTGCTCCCCGAAGGCTTTGGGGAGTGCCATTAGGTGCTAGCCCGACCATCTCGGGAACGATTTATGTGGCCACATTAAACCTTCAGTCCATCCCCTCCGTCCCCACCCCCAAGTTCCATGAGGAGCTTGGAGTCGCCAGAGCCTCGTCTGTTAGTCAAACAGGATTCGCCTCGGATAGGTGAGGTTGACAATTGGGTTTCGAGAAGCTATATATTGCGCTGGCAACCTGAAGGGTTGCGCTACACAGCCCCTTGAATCTGGTATTTTAGTCGCCTCTTACGACAGGCATACCTACCGCGGGAATATTCTGACCCCCTAACCCGCTGTTAAAGAACAGTGTCTCAGAATTGGATTAAAGAAACCATATATTAAATTAGTTACTTAATTGGCGCCTAACCGTTTAAATGGTTATGGCCGTTCAACAAAACGTGCCAGCCGTTTCTTGTTGCCCTCCATCTGGTGCTTTTAGCGGAGTGGCCCGCCCTCTTCCTTTGCTTGTAGCTGAGTTCCAATAAAAAAATTCTTTCTATGGTCTAGCCACCTTAGCCGCTGTTTTTTAATACGATGTTCTACTTATGTTGACGTCTACAATATCCCAAGGCCTTCGGGAAGTGTCCTTATCGTTACAACAACGTGTGCTTTTACTATCGAAAACTTCCAGAGCTGTCTTGTTGTTGTAGCGGTAAAGATACTCCCCGAAGGTTTTGGGGAGTGTTATCGATGTTGTGCAGCGCCTCCTCATCTGATGTTTTCATGGTCCATACTTCTATACCATATATGTAGCAGGATGTGTACGATAAGAGCATGATTTTCGTTTGCCGAGAAAGGACTTTACATTTCAATTCCCTACCCAGCCAATGTAGCATTCATTTACAAGAGTGATTTTCGCTGGATTTCAAAGCTGATGTTGTTGATTGTGTAACTGCTGGTTCGCAAATAAAAAAGAAAGGAAATTAAAAGATTCAATAATGGCAGAAGAACTTAGGCCGATAAATACATTGCCGAACATAGAAAAAATTCTGGAAATTGTAATAAAAAATCAACTGCTTAATTACTTAGAAAATAATAAAATCCTTATAAAGGAACAATCCGGTTTCCGAGAAAGGCACTCTTGCGAGACGGCGTTAAATTACGTCATATCTACCTGGAAGGAAGAGCTGAGCCTAAAAAAACATATAGAAGCAGTTTTCATTGACCTGAAAAGAGCGTTCGAAACAATTGATAGGAATATAATGCTCGATAAACTACAAAAAATTGGTATTAGGGAAAATGAATTGCAATGGTTTAGAAGCTTCTTATCAGACCGGAAACAAAGAACAACCATCGAGTCAGTAGTCTCATCCGAGGCACAAGTGGACATAGGTTTACCACAAGGGTCGGTATTAGCACCAATCCTGTTCAACATTTACATAAACGATATATCATCAGCACTGAAATATAGTAAAGTCAGGTTGTTTGCAGATGATGCGCTACTTGAAGTAAATGAAACTGACATTTCAATAGCAAGGAGCAAAATGCAAGAAGATTTGGACTCATTGTATAGATGGCTTTGCACTAATAAACTCAAGCTTAACGTTAACGAAACTAAGTTCATGGTTTTATCTAGTACGCCAATTACACGGCTCAAGTATCCTTGTGCCAATTAGCAATTTGTACAAGGATTTGCCGGTGTGTGTACTGGTTGCGCTATTTGCGCAGAGAACTGCGCTAAAATCAAAACGATTTTGATATTTACGCATGTCTGCAAATATTGCACATGCTTTTTTCTTCGTGTGTGGTGAATCTTACACAGTTTACCTGTGGTTCCTGATAATATAACATCATTAATTATTGCTTAAAAATGTTAATATCGAAGGCGTAAGGACCATCTCTAGCTTGTAACAGGAATTCACACAAATTCAATAATACATAATAATTTTTTATACAATAAGAACACATGTTTCATTTGTTGCGCTAGTTGAAAAATGAATATTGCGCAGTGCTGCAATGAGTTGAGCTCTTGCAACTAAAATATAAAAATTAAAAATACAATGGAAAATAAACGCTTCTGGTGCGAGTTTTTCGACTTATACTGTGAATTGCCAGCACTTTGAAAAATAAATAGTGTTTTTTTTTTCCATTAATGCCTTTTTTATACAATTAAAACACATGTTTCATTTGTTGCGCTACATTAAAAATGAATATTGCGCAGTGTTTTTGAGCCGTGTATGTCAAAATTTTCATTTGCACAAATTCCGTCGTTTTATATTTGCGCATGGCTTTTGTGTCATGTATGGGCCGTCTAGGACGACCAATAGAGAATCACTTAATTTTGATCCAAAAATAATGAATACGAGCATTGAGGATGTCAAAATATTTAAGTATTAGGGATCCTGATTGACAATAAACTGAGGTTTACAGATCATATTGATTATATTGTTGCCAAAATGGGCAAAAAAATTGGATTTTGGAAGAGATCGTGTAAACTTATTAGTAAGAAATATAAGTTAAAAGTTTATAGATCCATCATAGAACCGCGCTTTTAATATTGCCCTACAATATTCTTTATTGCTAATGAAACACAAGTAGACAGGTTACAAATTATGCAAAACAAAGCTATGAGATTTATATTGAAAGTGAGGTACGACACTTCCATAAAGAGTATGCTTGATGCACTAAACTGGCTGAGCGTGAAACAGTTGATATTTTACCATAGTATGAAATTTGTATTTTATATCAAGCATGGCAAATTACCAGCCTACCTAAGTGAAAAACTTGTTTATGTAAGTGAAACCCATTCTTACATAATCAGGGAAAATAATAATTTTAGATTACCTCTTCTCAAAACAGAAATGGACAAGCAAAATATATTTTACAAAGGCCTGAAATGTTTTAATGAACTACCTAATCATGTTAAAAATTGTGAAAACTTAAACACCTTCAAAAAAAGTTTATTAGAATATTGCAATAAGATAAAATATTTTGTATCTGTATTTCATGTTACTGATTCTTGAGCGTACACGGCAATCCAAATAGACACAGAGGAACCTTATGCATCAGGTCAAATACATATATTGCTCGCAATCAAATTAGGAAAGAATTCCTGAAGATATCGTCCCTGACAAACAGTTGGAGTGTTCATGTGAATCACGTATATTCCTACAACAATTATATATTATAATTAATTATGTTTACATAAAAGCAGGTACAGGGAGGATTGGAAACACGTCCTTTCCAACCGTCCGATAAGAGTGGCTTATTCTGCTGAGCTGCTAGCTTTTGGGTTGACCGGAATCAAATGCATTCCGACAGCATAAATAATTAAACTGCGTAATCATACGTCTTGGAGTAGGGCAGGATTGAGAACACGTCCTTGGAACCTCCCAATGATATAACTCCAAAACTCGCCCGTTGGGACCACCAGTTCCCGTGCTGATCGGAATCTCATGCATTCCGACACCCCAAACGCTAGAAATCCTATTATTATTAAAATTATTTATAAATTGTAATAATCTAAGTTTTAGGCTTAAAACTCCGTAATAATAAATAAATAATAATAATAACAACAGCAAAAAATTAATAGTTAAGCACTACAGGTTTCAATGGCTAACCAAAATTATACCAACAACGTTAACGCCTGAGCCATATGTATTTCGGTTTATCAATAAAAGGTAGAATCACCTGCCTCTTAGACAGTTTAGAAAACTCGTTCTAAAGTTATGCAGTGGAGACGAATGAGAACAGGTTCTGTTGAAACCCAGAAAACTGGGCATCCCAACAGACTGGTTGGAGAAGCACCACCTCCCAGGCACCAAAGGAGCCCTTTGCGTAAACACTAGAAAGAAATCCCGAACTGAAGAAATCAACCGTTAAAAAAAACGAAGACAAAATACCTTCAGACATCCACAAAATAGGTCGGCAGATTAATATGCCACGAAATGCACGGTGAACGCCGTTCTTCATCACAACCAAACGATATTTTCGACCAACACATTTTCTGCAGGGCCGTTCACCTTTACTGTATTAGCTTCGACTTGATCCAGTTATGATTTTTGTTATATATTCAACCGAAATACCCCGCTGTGCAACGGAAAAATTACATCAAAAAAGTTTTGTGGGTGAGGCGATGACGGATGCCAATATGTACATATGTATGTGTGATTGTAAGTACTACTAAATGTTTGCTAACATATTACTACAGCGCTAGTGTAAATATGTAAGAATTTAAAATGGGTGTTTTGTGTCCAAGTAAACACGAGTGTACGCGCATTAGTAAGCGGTGAATCAAAGCTCATGCGAGTACACATGATCGTAGAATAAGCTGAATTAAGACATTGATACCAGCGCGTTGGTGAAGTTTAAATCATTTGCAAATATGTATGTAGATACTCCAGCCATGATTATATATTTTCAAACACATCGTGTGCGCTGCACTTGCATTAGCTATGTGAATATAGTATGTATGTATGTATGTCCTTATATATTTTTAGGAGTATGCTAATTGCATTTGCATAAAATTGTATTTTACTAGTGAATTTTTGGAGAACGACGTTCAAAAAATATAAAAAAAAAATACAATAAAAAATTAAAGTTAAACGTAAATTGCTAATTGTATGCTTAACCACACATTTGGCAAAAACAAAAATAGAATTGAGGTGCTCCGGGCTACTAGTTGACAGACGCACCGCACGATTTGCACAGACCCATAGCGGTCATGTTGGCCATTGCGGGAGCACCCAATTTTTTTTTAATTTTTTTGATAAATGGTTTCACACACGCATTACTTTGATCTTTCACCTGGTGTGCCTGCCCGCTGATTGCAGAGCCAAAGAGGCACACAAACTCACCCATATATGTAAGTATGTATGTACATGATATCCTCTTATGGTTATGTATATTGTTTGCATATACATATATATACACTTAAAAATTTTACCTTACGGTATATTCCTATGTATTTTTCATTTATGCAATAATCGCGTACAACAACAACGGCAACTAACTTAAGAACACAACATACTAAATGTATTTTTTCTACTTTCTAAAGAAAAATGGCACAAACCCACTATAAAAATGAAAAAAAAAATTTACATATGATGAGACACGAGAACGGGGCATTGACAAAAAACAAAAAAATTCGTCCGATGGCCACGGACGGCAATGACGAAATTCTTTGCCGTTCCCTTATGTTTGCTGCTTTAGCAGTATGTCTGCTTTGTGTTGGTATTTTTCGTAGTATGATGATAAATGGTACAGGTGTATGAGTAACAATGGAGTATATAGTGTGCGGATTAAATATGGTACTGGAGTAGATAATGGAGGAATGCTGGTTATGCGGTCGTGTCGGATATTGGAAGCGACGTAGGAGTATTGTTATGTATGTATAATCGTGGTCAATAATTGTTTTAAGATTATGTTAAGACATTTTTCACAAACTTTCTTCACCTTATTTTCACGACGAAAACCTGCTTCTTTCTTCCACGACGTTTCACTCCTCTACTTCGTCCTCATCTACGTTCTATCCACTAACCACCAAACACATTCAGTTCCAAAATCACTTCTCCTTTTTTATGCCTTCTGCCTTTGCCTTCTTTTCACTTTTCGATTTTTTCTCGTGCAGAATTTTTTTCACACTTTTTTCTTAAACTCATCACTGCACTCTTTAACTACCACTTTTGTTCATAATAATTTCATTATGGCAAAATGGATCGTCGTCGTTACACCTCGGACTATATAATTATTTAATTTTTACCTAAGCACAGAATACAGAATTTTATTTTCTTCTATTCTCCCATTGATGATGAATTTTTCACTTCGCTCGCACTTCAGTCAGCGAGTGACCTTAAATGTCGTAGGGTTGTAATATAGCTGTCAAAGTCAGACATAACTGTCGAACATACGGAATTTTTGAAACGAATCTAATTAGATTCGATTGACGAAGGGTTGTATTATTAGCTGTGAGTTTTTTACATCTGTTTGTAAATATATTTTCAATAATAAATGTGAAGTCTGAATATTTGTTTATTTTTGAGATATTTGACAAAATATTTACCGCTTTCAGAATAGCGGTGGTGAAAAACGTTGATGAACGAGTTTCTACCGTCATGACGGCCGTAATATTTTATTTCCTACCGCTATATTACGTTACGATGAGCTTCACCGTCTTCGTAGTTTCCACATGATTACATTTATATTGCAGCATTTTTGACAACGTACTCTTCCGCTATGTAGCGGCCGTTATATAGCAGCACCGCTTTCGAGGAAACCAAGCCTTTAAACTTTATATGGACTGCTAAGCGTCAAACTTTAAATACACCTTTGAAATTGCTGCGCATAAAATTTGTACTATGAAATTTCAATACGCATTATACTCAGATGTAACTGTAATTTTTAATTTAATTTTTAATTTTAATTTATTTATCAGTCTACAATTCTGACAATTTCAAATTAAAAATTCGAAAGAAAGCCGAAGCAAAGAGGATGGATATACTATCTATCCTCTTTGTCAATACATAATCCTTCCAAAGACTTTACTCGACTCTGCGCCACGTATCCTTGTCCCCCTCCAACTCCAAAATATTTTGATGTCACTTCTACCAGACTGTATGTAATATTTGTTCGAAATATGAGCCAAATCGGACATCATAGGACGCTTTCTATTCATGTATGTATTATGTGTTCCAAATATGGGCCAAATCGGACCACAAATACGATTTTTTTTAATATCTCGATCTTTGTGCAACCTAGCGGCGATTTTTTTTCATAGGTCGCTTTCTATTCTTGTACGTATTATGTGTTCCAAATATGAGCCAAATCGGACCACAAATACGATTTTTGTGCATATCTCGATGCTTGCGCCACCTTGCGGCAATATTTTTTTCATGGATCGCTTTTTATTCTTGCATGTATTATGTGTTCCAAATATGAGCGAAATCGGACCACAAATACGATTTTTGTGAATATCTCAATCCTTGCATCACCTAGCGGAAATTTTTTTTCACAGGTCGCTTTCTATTTTTGTATGTATTATGCGTTCCAAATATGAGCGAAATCGGACCACAAATACGATTTTTGTGAATATCTCGATCCTTGCGCCACCTAGCGGAGATTTTTTTCATAGGTCGCTTTCTATTCTTGTATATATTATGTGTTCCAAATAGGAGTCAAATCGGACCACAAATAAGATTTTTGTGAATATATCGATCCTTGCGCCACCTAGCGGCGATTTTTTCCCTATTATTGCATTGTCATCGGGTTCTGAACTATATTCCAAGTTTCAAGCTTGTAGCTTATCGGGAAGTTACCTAAATTTCAATTACAAAATTCGTTCACAATGACCGTGCATGCGGCCGTGCGGCCTGCCTGTCAAGTCAAGCTAAATAAAACCGTTTAAAAAGCACCACTTTCAAAACTGCCTTTTCACTTTGCAATGACTTACTCACTGAACGCATAGCAGTCAAAATAGAGTTGAAGGCTTCTACACCCTCTGTTGCAAAAATAACCGAAATTTTTCAAAATAAAAACAACCAGTGTACATTTTGATATAATTCTTTTTTATTATTGAGTATACTTTTCTTTCTCTTCTATACATTTCATTGCACGCTAATACAATTTGTCAAATGATTCGGAAATGTCCTTTTTAGGAACCTTGTCTAGTCCGTCGGTCGTCGCCTTTTGAATGCGGTCAATTAAGTTTTATTTATTTGAGTAAAAAATATTTTCAGTTCTGATTATATTTTTCTTTCACTCTCTAGAATTTTATGTTTGTAAGAAAATTTTAGACGTCTTTTTAATTTTTCGGGGCCCCAGGCAACTGCCTATTCTGCCTACTTGTTAATGCGGACCTAGGGGCAGGGATTGCAAATTAGTAGTTGTTTTTTTCCAAGCGAGCTTGAAAAAAACGCTTCAACTAGCTAAACAGTTTCATTATGGCAAAACCATACAGATGGTGGAAGTTCATCAGCTAAATGTTACTTTTTTTTAGCTGCTATGACATTTCTACTTCTAGCGCAGTATGTTTTTGAACTCATCCAGCGAATTACAAAAACAAAATACATGAACTGCGTGTGTTTGTTTGTATGTATATCACCCTGCCGCCACGCTGTTATTTTGTTATTTTTGTTTAACCGCACATTCGTATGTTCATTTCATTCGCTCGTTCACAATAGTGCCCTATTTTTGAATATGCATCACTATACAACACCATCAATCAGGTCGACAATTACCTAAGGGGTTTCAGTTGAAACCGCTTAGCCAACTCAACTCGATTACTTTTATTGTTGCTTTCCATGCAATTCGGTAAGCTAGCTAGTGTTTTAATTGTATTAGCTGGCAAGGAAATACAGCTAGTGTTTGTTGGTACAAATCGTTAGGGTGGACTTACCACTCCTCCGCTTTGGACTTGGTATGGTGTTTCATCAAAGTGGATAGATATATGTATATCTACCAGCTTTGCTTTCGGTACAAATGCGGCTGTGTGCTCGCCAAAATGTGGATTCTGATTTAACGTCACACACAGTATTTTTGGATGCCATCATTTATTTCTATCTATCTTCTTTGATGCAACCATAGCGGAATGATACAAGGTGGCAGCATGGTGACATACCTACAAACATAAATAAAAATGCCATGTACTTTGTTTTTGTAAATTCGATGGACAAATGTCAAAATCGTACTGCGCCAGAAGTTGATATATCAAAGCAAATAAAAAAAGTTTATAATCAGCTGTTCCATGCTGCCACCTTGTATCGTTGCGCCATGGATGCAACACAGCTGTACAGCCGGTAGCGTCAAAGAGGATAGATATATCTATCCTCTTTGCTGTTGCCATTGACCATTTTGCATACATGCTTATGGAAACATCAACTTTTTCCAATTTAATTTTTGATGTTGTAAAAGGCTGAATTAATATTGTAACGAATGTTAGCAGCACTGAACGATGCTATCGTCTCTAAGCCGATTCTAAGCAGTGACGTGAATGCACATCAATAATTCAATCATTATGTATCTACATAAACGAAACAATAACTGCGTCTACATATATGTACCATGTACGTATACGAGCAGCGGAGAGTCAATGCACAAACACATGCATATATCTGAGATACTCCTATAAGTATGCAATGAGAAAAACTATAAAATTGTGCAATTGTAGTTACAGCTGAGAAGTTTGAGAGCTGCTGGACTAGTAGATTCTGGAAGCACCTAGAAGATGCAAAGGTTGAAATCAAAGAGTATAAAAGGCGGCAGTTGTAGAGGCGCTGGAATTCAGTTTGATTTGAGTTGTCAAGCAGTTACGACTAAAGGCTCCATTACTGATACTTAGCACAGACTTGACTTGGCTTGCGAACTGTCACTTACAGTTCTGTTAAATTAACATTGCATGTTACTGATTACTCAAAACTTAACTTGACTTAGAATTCTGTTGAATTTTGATTTTCTATGTAAGTTCTAAGTGACGTTTATATTTTGAGATGCCATTTGTTTGTTTCCATTTCATTTTGACATTTGGTCATACAAATTGACATTTATTTAAAAATAAATTTCAACGCTGATTATGATGCCAGGTTGTATGCGCCAAGTGGAGTATAATCGTGGCTAAGTTGCCAAGTTTACGCCAAGTCAAGTCAAGTCTATGCTAAGTATCAGTAATGGGGGCTTAAGACGATATCTAGCGAACAATAGCAGTATTATTTTGAAAGTCAGTTTCATTTAAGCTATAAGTTTGGTTATTAAGCTATTCGTTGCACAGTTTGAGTGTTATTGTGAAGTATTTTAATAAAGGCCATTTTTTCATTATTCAATATTGGAGTTATTTATTCAACAGTTTAGCGATACGAACCTAGCAAAAGGGCAAATAAGAGGATTTGCAGCAAATTCGTTACAATATTAAATAAATATAAATAGATTACATATTTATAATCTGCACTTTTACATAATTATTTCGAATTATTTTCACAATTTTTCAAACTTTAATTAGGCGTTTTTGCATAAAACTGCAAACGGTCAAAAATTAGCGCACAAAAGTTTACTAGGCAACTCTGTCTAGTGAGAGAGCGATCAGCTGACACGTTCTTACGGAAAAAATCAAAATTGTTTTGATTTCTACGTTCCGGGCTACGTACGTACGGGCGTTGCACGTCGGTGAGTTTTCGTTTACATTGCACACTCATAAGATAGGTCGTGTCAGCTGACACGTTTTTTCTACGTACGTTCGTGAGTAACCACGGCTTTAGAGCTGGTTCGATGGCACAGGTGTTTGAAGTCTTCACGGCGCCACCTTGATTTCAAACTTAAAAGTTTTCTATAATAGATTGTGTTGGAGGAGGAAAACAGAAGTCATTCATTTGTCATCAACGCATTTGAGTGTTGTAAATTTGTATGTGTTATTTTTAATTTGTGTTTTACGATTAGTTTTAGTTAAATTAATTGTGGATTTGTTTGTAGAAAATGTAAGAAAAGTGGCAAATTTAACAAATAAAAATTGAAAAGCTTTAAAAGGTAAGCGTAAATTGGTGAAAGCTACGATAAACTTGGTAAGAGTAATGACCAACGCCTAGATGAAGACGGGCTTGACAAAAATACCTTTGCTACGCTGTGTTTGGTGTAATTTTGAGCTTTGTTGTTGGCACATGGGCGTTGACCACAAAAAAGGGGAATTTACTTTATTGCTAAAAACTGTTATTGAAAATAAAAAATGCGCCCGATTTGAGAGGAAAAAGCATATGATTTAATATGTTTAATTATTAAAAAACTAATGCATTATAATTTAAGTCTAAATGGAATGTTGCACAAGTGATAGCAGGTGACAGCGATGCCAGCAGGGCCGCTGCTACTGCCGCAAATGAACCTTCGTGGAATATGAATTTTAGCTGTTTCAGGGCTTCGAATTTTTTTCTTGTATTTGCGCTTGTCCAAAAAAGTAAAAAAGGCTTCCAAAATTGCATTTCTTCCACTTCACCTATTAAGCAGTTCGTCCCAATTGCGCTTTGACCCCTGGTCGAGTGCGCCCTTCGTTAATTAATTCTACATAAATATATTATGATTCATGGAAAAGGGTTGCAAAATATATACCTACATATATATCGATGTTTGTATGTATGCCCATATTTAGAGTGCACATACCGATTATGTTGTATTATTTTACAGTGCACTATTGGCGCGACAAGTCCCTAACAACTTTTTATGAATGATTATGGCCAAATGAGATATGAATATACATACATATGTACGTACATATGATAATATTACTGCAGCCAGTGCAGCAGCAGTTGTCGTTAGCAAAGTTAATACTCCATTCAGGGTGATCGCTTCAGTGCACGCCGAGCGGTCATGTACCTAGCTTCGGTTTGCTTTTTGTTGTTTTCTAAACAGCATATGCTGCTATTGTTACTATTTCCAGTTTGTTCGGGTGCCTACCTAGGCAGATGGGGAAAAATATCATAATTTACATTGGCACATTGTAATCATAAGTAAATACCATGCAGTCAAAACAACTGGTTATAAACTACATCACAATTTATGTGAATATCACACCCAACTATTCGAGGGGACTTAGAATATACTCGCGGCAGGTATACCTGGTATAAGACGCGACTAAAATACCACATTGATTCAAGAGGTTGTGTAGCGCAGCCCTTTCAAGGGATTGCCAGCACAATATACATATATGTAGCTTCTCCAACCCAATTGTCAACCTCACCTACCCGTGGCCAATCCTGTTTCTTAAATAGCCGAGGCTCTGCCGACCCAAATTTCATCATGGATGTCATGTATCTAGGGGGTGGGAGAGCGGTATGGCCTAGAAGGTTTCATGTGGTCGGGATAGTACCTTAATGGTGCTTCTTACCGGAATGTACCGGATCTGCATCTGGCAAAGGACGATCAACATCGATAACACTCCCAAAAACCTTCGGGGGTAATTCCATGAAGAGCTATTATGAAGTAATTTCGGAATTCTTCGAAGTTTCATGATATTACATATGTGACCCGGCCTATGGAAAGGCTTATGACTCAAAAAAAAAAAAAAAGAAAACTACTAAGAAACTGAAGAAATGCATTGTTTATCTTTAGCAGCTGTCGCAATTTCTTTTTTGAGTCATAAGCCACCTTTTCATAGGCCGGGTCATATAAGGAAACTTAGACCAAACCGCATATAAGCAAAAGAAAGTGTTCTACGAGGCATGGGACTCACGGTTCCTTAGATGCACTAAAAAAAAACTATGAATCTGTGGTTGGTACAAGCTTGGTCCTTCTCGAACTAGTCCATCAGCAGTAAACGTTTTTATACTCAGTTGAGCCGAGCTCACAGAGTATATTAACTTTGTTCGCATAACGGTACCCCGTAACGGCATAAACTAATCGATATAGATATAGACTTCTATATATCAAAATGATATGGGCGAAAAAAGAAATTAATTTAGCCATGTCCGTCCGTCCGTCCGTCCCTAAACACGATAACTTCAGTAAATTTTGAGGTATCTTAATGAAATTTGGTATGTTAACTCATCTAAGATCGCTATTTAAAATGAACGAAATCGGACTATAACCACGCCCACTTTTTCGATATCGAAAATTTCGAAAAACGGAAAAAGTGCGATAATTCATTACCAAAGACGGATAAAGCGATGCAACTTGGTACGTGGGTTGACCTTTTGACGCAGAATAGAATTATTGGTAAAATTTTGGACAATGGGCGTGGCACCCCCACTTTTAAAAGAAGGTAATTTAAAAGTTTTGCAAACTGTAATTTGGCAGTCGTTGAGGATATCATGATGAAATTTTGCAGGAACTTTACTCCTATTACTATATGTGTGCTAAATAAAAATTTGCAAAATCGGATGACGAACACGCCCTCTTAAAAAAAAAAAATCCTTGTGAAATTTGGTAAGGACATAGCTTCTATGACGATAACTGTTTTCTGTGAAAATGGTCGAAAACGGTTGAAGCCCCGCCCAGTTTTTATACACAGTCGACCGTCTGTCCTTCCGCTCGGCCGTTTACACGATAGCTTGAGCAAAAATCGATATATCTTTACTAAACTTAGTTCAAGTACTTAACTGAACTCACTTTATCTTGGTAATAAAAATGGGCGAAATCCACGTCCACTTTTTCGATATCGAAAATTTCGAAAAATGAAAAAAATGCCATAATTCTATACAAGATACGAAAAAAGGGATTAAGCATGGTGATTGGATTAGTTTTTTGAGGCAAAATAAAAATTTGGAAAAACTTTGTAAAATGGGTGGGACACCTACCATATTAAGTAGAAGGAAATGAACAAGTTCTGCAGGGCGAAATCAAAAGCCCTCGGAATCATGGCAGGAATACTGTTCGTGGTAATACATATATGAATAAATTAGCGATACCCGACAGATGATATTCTGGTTCACCCTGGTACACGTTTTGGTCGATATCTCGAAAAAGCCTTCACATATACAACTGAGGGACACTCCCTTTTAAAATACTGATTAACACCTTTCATTTGATACCCATATCGTACAAACACATTCTAGACTCACCCCTGGTCCACCTTTATAGCGATATCTCCAAAATGCATCCACGAATAGAACTAAGGCCCACTCCCTTTTAAAATACTCATTAATACCTTCCATTTGATACCCATGTCATACAAACACATTCCAGGATTACCCTAGATTCATTTTCCTACATGGTTATTTTCCCTTATTTTGTCTCCAAAGCTCTCAGCTGAGTATGTAATGTTCGGTTACACTCGAACTTAGCCTTCCTTACTTGTTTGAACTAGAACTTTTGCCACAAGTTTGGTGTTTCACTACAGGATGTGTACGCCTGTCGGTGTACGTACACCTGTGAGTAAAAAAGTTACAGCAAAAATCCGTTGGAAATTTTATCATATTTTTGGTTTTACTATTTTTCTTCTCTTAAAAAGAAAATTGCGGTATTCACATCAGCTCCTTATCAACTTATTTGCTTTAAAATTATTTCTTAGTGTAGGTTGTTTTTGAAAACTGTAAAAAATATAACCACATAAGGTAAGAGATAACCTTACGTATTAGAAAAGAATTGGAAACATTTAAAAATAATAATATACATAGCTATACATTTTTTATTCGAATAAATATATGTATGTACATAAGCTTGAGTGTAGAAGTAAAATTCTCTCTCGAGTCCTCTCTCGGAGTCTTGAACAATGGCTAGAAAACATAGCATGGCCCCTGTAATGATGAGCTATATGGGCTTTACGCAGATATGAAGACAGTGCAGCGAATAAAACTTAAAGGCTTCGCTGGCTAGGTCATGTTTGATGCATCACTGAAGACACTCCGGCCAAGAAAGTTTTTCAATCGACTCCCGTATTTGCAAGTAGGAGAAGGGGAGACCTCCAATGATTTTGGATAGTTTGAATATGGGTTGTTGTTGTTGTAGTGATAAGGTTGCTCCCCGAAGGCTTTGGGAAGTGTTAACGAAGTGATGGTGCTTTGCCGGATACAGATCCGGTACGCCCCGGTAAAACAGCTCCATTAAGGTGCTAAAGTCGACGCAAACACAAGGCGGAGTCAATCACGCCAATGTTGAGCTTGTGAATGAACATAACGCCAAGTAACACTCTACGATTTTCTAGAGATGGCAAATTAATTAGAAGCCTATTCCTGTATGGTGGAAGATGAGTACTTGATTCCCAGTTGAGACCTCGCAATGCAAAAATTGGCCACATTAAACCTTCAGGCCATCACTTGCGGGCGGACAGTAAGGGTGAGATGTTGGCGGATCAAAAAGAAGAAACGAAGTTCTGCACAATAAACGGAGACACCCCCACAGGTATGGTAGGAAGCTGTCACCGTTCGCCGGATATATCAATCATGAGCGCAGAACTCATAAACTGCGTCAACTGGCAGAAATGGTAACATTGGCATCCGACCACCTGCCTATACTCATTTCGCTCGAGCGTATCGCCGACTTCATCGTCACAGAAAAAGCACTTTCATAAACTTTAAAAAAGGAAAGTGGGACGAATACAAATCCTTTACAGACAACCGCTTTGCTGCCCTCCCTATCCCGACTGATGCCCGTCAAGGGGAGCGAGCTTTCCGCAAGGTCATTGAATCTGCTCGGCTCGCTTCATTCCCGCCGGTAGAATTCCCGAAATTCGGCCCCACTTTCCGGCGGAGGCCGCAAATTTAGCGAGAGAACGTGACCTTATAAGACAGCTCGATCCCGGCGACCCCCAAATAAGGGATATAAACCAACGCATCAGATTCCTTGTGGATGAACACAAGCGGGCGAAATGGGAGGAGCACCGTACCGGTTGTAACCTCTCTGCCGGTGTAGGTAAACTTTGGTCCACCGTAAAGTCCCTACCGAATCCGTCTAGGCACAATGACAAAGTATCCATCGCCTTTGGAGATAAAGTGCTGTCGGATGCGAAAAAATGCGCGAGCGCTTTCTGCCGACAATATATAATGCATTCTACGGTCGACAAAGATAGACGGCGGGCCAACAGACACGCACATAAACATAAATTCAGCGCGTCACCAATTACCATCACCGCCAAAGAGGCTGAGGATGCCATCGGCCATGCTAAACCATCCAAAGCAGTGAAGGGAAAGAGGGGTTCAAATATTTAGCGCTTGTCTTCAACCTGTCTCTTTCCACTTTTGTCATTCCCGAAAAATGGAAAATGGCCAAGGTGGTCCCGCTACTAAAGCCTGGGAAACCAGCTAACATAGGAGAGTCATATCGCCCGATATCTCTCCTATCGCTAGTAGCCAAGACGCTTGAAGCCATTTTGCTCCCCTAATTCAAAGCAAATTTGCAGCTAGCTTGTCATCAGCATGGCTTCAGAAAACTCTATAGCACCACCACCGCGCTAAATGCCATTAGCACCCAGATAAATTGCGGTTTAAATCAAAACCCCCACCATAGAACAGTACTCGTTGCGCTAGACCTATCAAAAGCTTTTGATACGGTCAACCATGGCACGCTACTGCAAGACCTGGAAGGGTCTACCCTTCCCCCATGTCTTAAAAGGTGGACCGCAAATTATCTAGGTCGGCAGGCATCGGTGCAATTTAGAAACGAAACATCAAAACCAAGAAGAACTAAATAAGGGGTGCCACAGGGTGGTGTCCTATCCCCACTTTTGTTTAATTTCTACATATCTAAGCTACATTCGCCACCAGAAGGAGTTAATATCGTTTCCTACGCCGATGACTGCACAATAATGGCCACAGGCCCAGGCCCACAGATCGATGAGCTTTGCAACAGAATAAACGGCTACCTCCCTAATCACTCTAGTTTTTTCGCCTCGCGAAACCTGGGCTTATCACCTACGCGACCTTATTTACAACATGGACGTCCAAAATGTCGACCATTTTGAACATCCACATACACCCCAAAATCTTGGGTGTGGCGTTTGATCAGGATTTACATATTGGTGAGCATGCAGCCGCAATTGTACCGAAAATACAGAGCCGTAATAAAATCCTCAAATCCCTTGCTGGTAGTACTTGGGGGGAAGACAAAGAAATCCTCATTACAACATACAAAGCAATTGGCCAGCCGATTGCCTGCTACGCGTCCCCTATATGGTCGCCAAGCCTAAAAACTAATCACTGGAAGAAGCTGCAGGCCTGCCAAAATTCTGCTCTCAGAACCGCCACGGGCTGTCTTCTTGTGTCCACAGAACACCATCTACATAATAAGGCGAGAATACTTGCTATCAGGGAGAGAAATGAGATGCTAACCAAACAGTTCCTGTTGAATACCCAGAAACCTGGACATCCCAACGGACATCTGATTGATGAGCCAACACCGCCTAGGGGCTTAAGGAGTCATCTCCGTAAGCATTATGAGGAAATACGGCACCTGAGAACTTAGACGTATGAAGACAAAAAACACAAGCAGGTCCTCAGTGAACTCCACAAACAGGCGTCGGACCTTTATGCCAAGAATTGCCCGGTGAATCCAGTACTCAAAGAACAGTACCCAAAACTTGCGGAAGAGGAACGTATACTCCCCAGGGAAACGCGAGTCACTCTAGCTCAACTTCGTTCTGGATACTGTAACAGGCTAATCTCTTACCTATCCAGAATCAACCCCGACATACGAAATGTATGCCCCGCTTGCAATGTGTCCCCACATGACACCAACCATCTCTTCATTTGTAATGTGGAACCAACGCCTCTAACACCCCTCTCATTATGCTCCACCCCTGTTGAAACAGCTAGTTTCCTTGGACTCCCGTTAGAGGATATTGATGATAATTTGTGATCGGTCGCAGCTATTAGGTGGGGCGAAGCACTGCTACAACAACACCAACAACAGCAAACTAGGTTCAGACTAACTAAAAAACTGATATAACTAAATTTATTCAGCGCGTATGCCCATAACACTCTCTCTTTTTCATCTGGAACTGCAAAAAACATCAAACATCGTGAAATACAAGTATTATAGTAGCTAGCCACTTTTTGGCCATGAAGATTTCTTCCTCAAAAGTATATGGGATGTTATGCGAAAATTTTAAAATTCGCTGTAATCCGCCGTGCCTAAGACTGAATAGGATAACATAGATATGTATAAACAAAGAACCATTATACATTTATGTTTATCAATAAATCACCTAATGTTTAATTGTATTCTTAAATTTCAAAAACCATATTATGTAAACCATCCATTGACTTGCCATCAACGTGTTGAATGAAAATTTTCTTAATCTAGTCTAATATATATTATAAATGGGAAAGTTTGGATGTTAAGATGTTTGGATGTTTGGATGTTTAGATGTTTGGATGTTTGGATGTTTGGATGTTTGGATGTTTGGATGTTTGGATGTTTGTCCAGACGTTTGTCTTTGTGACTCAATAACGCAAGAACGGCTGGACCGATTTGGATGAAATTTTGCACACATATAGCCAATAGTCTAGAAGGATCTACTAGCTATATATTTTTTAAAAGGGGCGTGGTTCCCGCCCCCTAGGAACAGTTATAATTTAATTATTATATTTTTTCGTCTTTGCGACTGAATCACGCCAGAATGGCTACACGGATTTTGATGAAATTTGGGACACAGACAGTAGTCTACTAGCGAAATTTTTTTCGAACATGGAAAGAGGGGTGGGGGTCCCACAACCCTTCGAGAAATTATTTTTCATAATTTTTACACATTATAACTTTACGTATACTGGCCTTCACCAATATCACAGACTCAAGGGGTCAAATAAGTCGAGGGCTTACAAAGTAAGCAGTGACACCCTCCGCCCGCCCCCCTTTATCTCCCCCTCTGGTGTAAAATCCATAAATTGTTATAACTCAATCTAAATTTTCTCCTAAATCAATAGTTTTTGGTATCTGGTACATACAGAACGAGATCTAGACAATTTTGGAGGAACGATCAGTGGTCCTCTCCTCTACTCCCGCCATCCGCCCTCCATCAATTGTTTTTATTAGCACGCTTTTATTAGCTTTACCTGTATGTTTCTATCTAACTTTTTATTCGCTCCAATGCGCCTGCTGCCTTATTAACATGGTTTTATAATTAGCTTCACCTTATTTGTAATCCCGTAAGGGTCATATCGAGACCCTTCCGGGATCATTTCTGGATGGTTTTCGGGATCGGTCCGGGATTACGCCGGGGTAATTTCGGGACTTTTTCGGGACTATTTCGGGATCATTTTGGGACCCTTCCGGGATCATTTCTGTATAGTTTACGGGATCCGTCCGGGATCCCGTCGGGGTTATTTTGGAACATTTTCGGGACTATTCCGGAATCATTTCGGGACTATTTCGCGATCATTTGGGGACCCTTCCGGCATCATTTCTGGATGGTTTTCGGGATCCGTGCGGGATCTCGTCGGGGTCATTTGGGGACTTTTTCGGGATCATTTGGGGGCTCTTCCGGCATCATTTCTGGATAATTTTCGGGATCCGTCCGGGATGCCGACGAGGTCATTTCGGGACTATTTCGGGATCATTTGGGATACCTACCGGCATCATTTCTGGATGGTTTTTGGAATTCGTCCGGGATCCCGTCTTGGTCCTTTCGGGACTTTTTTTCGACTAATGCGGGATCATTTGCGGACCCTTTCGGCATCATTTCTGGATAGTTGTCGGGATCCCGTCACGGTCATTTCGGGACTATTAGGGGATCATTTGAGGACCTTTCCGGCATCATTTCTGTATTGTTTTCGGAATCCTTTCGGGATCCCGTCAGGGTCGTCATTTTGGGACTTTTTCGGGGCTAATACGGGATCATTTGGGGATCCTCTAGGGGTCGTTTCGTGACTTTTTCTGTTTTATTTCGGGATCATTTGGGGACCCTTCCGGCGTAATTTCTTGATGGTTTGCCGGATCCATCAGGGTCATTTCGGGACCATTTTGGGATCATTTGGGGACCCTTCCGAGATCATTTCTGGATCCCTCCGGGATGCCGTAGGAGCCATTTCGGGATTTTTTGTTACTTTTCCGGGATAGTTTTTGGACCCTTCCGGGATCATTTCTGGATCTGTGCGGGATCCCATCTGGGTCATTTCCGGACTATTTCGGAATCATTTTGGGATCCTTCCGGAATCATTTCTGTATGGTTTTCGCGATCCGTCGTTGTTTCCCTCGGAGCCATTTCGGAACCTTTTCTGGAGTATGTCGGGGTCATTTGGGGACTTTTTCGGGATCATTTGGGGCTCTTCCGGCATCATTTCTGGATGGTTTTCGGGATCCGTGCGGGACCTCGTCGGGGTCATTTGGGGACTTTTTCGGGATCATTTGGGGGCTCTTCCGGCATCATTTCTGGATGGTTTTCGGGATCCGCCCGGGATATCGTCGGGGTCATTTGGGGACTTTTTCGGGATCATTTGGGGGCTCTTCCGGCATCATTTCTGGATGGTTTTCGGGATCCGTCCGGGATCCCATCAGGGTAATTTCGGGACTATTAGGGGATCATTTGTGGACCTTTCCGGCATCATTTCTGGATAATTTTCGGTATCCGTCCGGGATGCCGACGAGGTCATTTCGGGATTATTTCGGGATCATTTGGGATACCTACCTGCATCATTTCTGGATGGTTTTTGGGATTCGTCCGGGATCCCGTCGGGGTCATTTCGGGACTTTTTCTCGACTAATACGGGATCATTTGCGGACCCTTTCGGCATAATTTCTCGATAGTTGTCGGGATCCGTTCGGGATCCCGTCACGGTCATTTCGGAACTATTAGGGGATCATTTGAGGACCTTTCCGGCATCATTTCTGGATAGTTTTTGGAATCCTTTCGGGATCCCGTCAGGGTCATTTCGGGGCTTTTTCGGGATCATTTAAGGATGGCTTTCAGGATTCGTCCGGGAACCCGTCAGGGTAATTTCTGGACTTTTCCGAGACTATTTCGGGATCGTTTTGGGACCTTCCCAAGATCATTTCTGGATGGATTTCGGGATTTGTCCGGGATGCCCTCAGGGTCATTTTGGGACTATTAGGTGAGCATTTGAGGACCGTTCCGGCATCACTTCTGGATGGTTTTCGGTATCCGTTCAGATTCCCGTCGGAATAATTGCGGGACTTTTTCGTGATCATTGGGGTCCCTTCCGACATCATTTCTGGATGGTTTTTGGGATTCGTCCGGCATACCGTCAGGGTCATTTCGGGACTTTTTCTCGACTAATACGGGATCATTTGCGGGCCCTTTCGGTATCATTTCTGGATAGTTGTCGGGATCCGTTCGGGATCCCGTCAGGGTCTTTTCGGAACTATTAAGAGATCATTTCTGGTTAGTTTTCGGGATCCTTTCCGGGTCCCATCAGGGTCATTTCGGGACTTTTTCGGCATCATTTAAGATTGGTTTTCAGGATTCGTCCGGGATCCGTCAGGGTAATTTCTGGACTTTTCCCGGACTATTTCGGGATAATTTTGGGACCCTCCCAAGATCATTTCTGGATGGTTTTTGGGATTCGTCCGGCATCCCGTCGGGTTCTTTTCCGCACTTTTTCTCGACTAATACGGGATCATTCGCGGGCCCTTTCGGCATCATTTCTAGATAGTTGTCGGGATCCGTTCGGGATCCCGTCAGGGTCTTTTCGGAACTATTAGGTGATCATTTGAGGACATTTCCGGCATCATTTCTGGATAGTTTTCGGGATCCTTTCGGGGTACAGTCAGGGTCATTTCGGGACTTTTTCGGGATCATTTAGAGATGGCTTTCAGGATTCGTCCGGGAACCCGTCAGGGTAATTTCTGAACTTTTCCGAGACTATTTCGGGATATTTTTGGGACCTTCCCAAGATGATTTCTGGATGGATTTTGGGATCAGTCCGGGATGCCGTCAGGGTCATTTTGGTATTAGGTGATCATTTGAGGACCTTTCCGGCATCACTTCTGGATGGTTTTCGGTATCCGATCAGGATCCCCTCGGAATCATTGCGGGACTTTTTCGGGATCATTTGGGGTCCCTCCCAAGATCATTTCTGGATGGATTTCGGGATCTGTCCGGAATCCCGTCAGGGTCATTTAGGGGTGCGTTCGAAATCCCGTCAGGGTCATTTCGGGACTTCTTCGGGACTATATCGGGATCATTTCTGGATGGTTTATGGGATCCGTCCGTGACCCCTTAAGGGTAATTTCGGGACTATTAGGTGATCATTTGAGGACCTTTCCGGCATCACTTCTGGATGATTTTCGGTATCCGTTCGGGATCCCGTCGGAATCAATGCGGGACTTTTACGGAATCATTTGGGATTCCTTCCGGCATCATTTATGGATGGTTTTCGGGATTTGTCCGGGATCCCGTCGGGGTTATTTCGGGACCTTTTCGGGGCTAATACGGGATCATTTGGGGATCCTCTAGGGGTCGTTTCGTGACTTTTTCTGTATTATTTCGGGATCATTTTGGGACCCTTTCGGCATAATTTCTTGATGGTTTGCCGGGTCCATCAGGGTCATTTCGGGACCATTTTGGGATCATTTGGGGACCCTTCCGAGATCATTTCTGGATCCGTCCGGGATGCCGTAGGAGCCATTTCGGGATTTTTTGTTACTTTTCCGGGGTAGTTTTTGCACCCTTCCGAGATCATTTCTGGATCTGTGCGGGATCCCATCTGGGTCAATTCCGGACTATTTCGGGATCATTTTGGAATCCTTCCGGAATCATTTCTGTATGGTTTTCGCGATCCATCGTGGATCCCCTCGGAGCCATTTCGGAACTTTTTCTGGAGTTAGTTGGGATAATTTAGGGACCCTTCCTGGATATTTTCTGGATGGTTTTTGAGATCCGCCCGGGAGCCCGTCAGGGTCATTTCGGAACCTTTTCGGGATCATTTTGGAACACCTTCAGGGATCATTTCTGTGTGGTTCTCTGGATACGTCTAGAATCGTGTCGCTCTCATTTCGGGTTTTTTTGGGACTATTCGGGGAACTTTTGGAGACCCTTTCGGGGCATTTCTGGAAGGTTTTCGGGATCTGTCCGCGATAGCGTTGGGGTCATTTCGTAGCTTTTTCTGGATAATTTCGGGATCATTTGGGATCCTATCAGGTTATCAGCTCATTTAGTTCTTTTTTTTACTCAATTACAAAAATAAAATGCATTAGACAGAAAACAAAATTCTAAACAGATAATAAGCAGGCTAACGCGAATAGCCCATATATTTAAAATTTTCCTTGCGGACGGGGCCGCGGGTAAAGGCTAGTTATAAATAAATCTCTGATATTCTAAAACTTTTCAGTTGGAATTGTTTTTGTTTTTCGGCGAGACACGCTTTTTTCAAACGCATTTGCCACAAGGAGATATTTGGCACTTATTTTAGGGTATGTACATAGGTAGAGTAATTATATTTAGTTCATATATGTACATTAGACTGGACATATTTTGTATGAAAAAAATAAAGGTTTATAAAAAAGCTGTACCGCTCCCTCATATTATTCCTTTGTATGTGGGTAATTAAGTTCCAAAGTCTTGGGCAGATAACTTCAAGTTAAGGCGTGGCACATTGCCATAGAAAATGCTCAGAATCGGATCTTTTGTAATTTTCGAGTCATGCCCGACAAATACTTATAAAAAGTTGTTAGTATGCTATTTCTCTTCTAAAGCGTATTTATAACAATTAAATGAATATCAAAATTTTTATAAATGGGCGTTTCACCGCCTCTTATTTGATCTTGCATTGGCTAGCGTTTCTGGAGCCATAACTCAAAGACCGGTTGACGTAACTTAAACATTTGAAATGGTGTTACAACCTCTTTGGACCAATGAAGAAGAAGAATTGACCTACTGTGAAGAAACTTTACACTTATTTCCTGTACATAGAGCAATAATTGTTATAAAATCATTAAATAAACACTCCTCTTTCGATAATGCTTAGCGCCAAAAAACTGAACTAAACGAACTGTATGATAGATCTATAGCTGAGTATATGATGTTCGTTTACACACAAGCTTATACAATAGGGCGGGTCGATTTGTGGGGAGGCAAAAAAATCGCCCATTGCTCTGTGAAAATCATATTCTAGGGATCAAAATAAGAAACTTTGCCGAAGGAACCATACCTCTAAAACGAAATCTGATGTCCGTTTTAGAGGTATGGTTCCTTCGGCAAAGTTTCTTATTTTGATCCCTAGAATACGATTTTCACAGAGCAATGAGCGATTTTTAAATCGACCCGCCCTATTATACAACCTTTCTTGTTCTTCCTCCATGTTTGTTAAATCTGTATTATGGTTCCCCATTAATTTAAAAAAACCACTCAATGGCATCAGGGTAATTGTTACCAGCATTTATTTCAATTCGAGCTTCATGGCCGAGCCATAATCAAATTTTTCATATGTGTAGATGCGTTCAACGCAATCTTTTGCATGTAAGTAAAATCGCCACAATCATGCAAGATGTTGCGTTTGTAAATATAAAGGTACTTCAGACTTAGCAATTGAAGTTTATTTCGCCTTGCCCATTCACATACAAAATTTCGCGAAGCACTGTTATAAACATTCTCACAATACAAGAAAAATATATGCTAACATATTTCGTGCCTTGCATTTATATATTTTATAACTGTGAAAAATGTTAAAACCAACGAGTGGGTAAAATAATTTCAATTGCTGAGTGTGAAAGCACACTTATCCAAAGCAAATGTCGAATTCTTCTTCTCATGCTTTGCTTGCAACAAAAGTTGGAAGTTGGCTACTTTTTCATGTCAGATACGCCAGTGTCGCTTGATCTGCCGTTCTCCATAAAAATACGTGCAATCTACTCATAATGCATACGATTTCGTTAAACGCAACATCCTACCTCAATGCTTTTTTTTTTCAACAACTAAACCACTACCACTACGATGATTTTAGTCTTACTAACACAGCCACACTGTCAATTTTAGTGTCCACCGGTCTAAAGTAAATTTTTATAATAAATACTAAGATAAATAATAAATGGTTTTTTATTTAGCCAATAAATATAAGAACGTTGTTGGACATAGTTACGCGCGAAATGGGCTTTCTTGCCTTGTTCAGCAACACTTAACGAGGATTTTGATGCCACTTAAAATTTTTTTCTAATTTAAAAACTATGTAGCTTGAGTGTGCAAGTTATGTTTTATCGAAAGCACTGAAGCTCCGTGAACCAAAAAAGGACTCGTTTTTCGAAAGATATTTTACTCCCACTAATTTTTTTAAAGTTGACCCATCCAAATGGCATAATAAGTCTGGATTCAAATAGGAATTCATGTTGTTGAGAATTTAACTGTTGTAAATGATTCCGCAGACTGGTTTGTTAAGTTAATGGAGTAACAGAATACAGTTTAAAAAAATTTAGAAAAATTGGAACAAGAAAGGGTGTCTAAGTTCGGGTGTAACTGGACAATATATTCTTAGCTGAGGGTTCTTGAACGGTTTCAGTTTTTTGACACTAAGTGAAAAAGGGGGGGGGGGGGGGTGATTTTTAATGATTTTGGTCGATTTTATTAGAAATATTCATATTTATAAAAAATAAGGATAAGTACTTTCTTTACAATATTTCAATTCTTCTTCCAGTAATCGAGACGCAGTATAATGAGTGGTCGAAAAAGGAGGGGTGACACCAAATTTCAAATATTTTTGTTTCTTAAATTTCTTGTTATAATAGTATTTTGAAAGTAAGTTGGTCTTCGATCCTTAAAAAAATGTTTATAAAATGGGTGTGGTCCTGGGTGGTGTGGACCCAACGTGGGAGAAATATGTGTCAATTGGCTCTGAAACATTGAAAAATGCTTGATTGCTTTCGTTTCCATTTTCTTCTTATAAATAGATCATAAGTAAATAGCATACTTACAACTTTTTATAAGATTTTGTCGGGCATTATTTTCGAAAATTAAGAAAAAAATTGTTTCGGCATTGTCAATGCCAATGTGCCACCCCTTAAGCTGGCGTAATCTGCCTAGGAGTTGCGATATTGATTACTTACATGCAAAGGAAAAATGTGTGTGGGGCGGTACAGTCTTTTTGAGGAAATCAAAATTTTAAGATCACTCTAATGTACATACATTAGGTCGGGTTGGTCCCCATACGAAATAAAACAAGGAAGGCTAAGTTCGGGTGTAGTCGAACATTACATACTCAGCTGAGAGCTTTAGAGACAAATGTTAGAGTTGAATGTTGACATAATTTACTTATATACTGTAAAGATATTCAATTTTTTGTTAAAATTTGTCTTTAAATATTTTTTTTTTTTAAGTGGGCGTGCTCGGCATCCGATTTTGCTAATTTTTATTTAAAAGACATATAGTAATAGGAGTAACGTTCTTGCCAAATTTCATCGTGATATCTTCATCGACTGCCAAATTGCAGCTTGCAAAACTTTTAAATTACCTTCTTTTAAAAGTGGGCGGTGCCACGCCCATTGGCCAAAATTTTACTAATTTTCTATTCCGAGTCATAAGGTCAACCCACCTACCAAGTTTCATGGCTTTATCCATCTTTGGTAGTCAATTATCGCACTTTTTCGGTTTTTCGAAATTTTCGATATCGAAAAAGTGGGCGTGGTTATAGTCCGATTTCGTTCATTTTATGAGATGAGTGCCCAGAAACTTACATACCAAATTTCATTAAGATACCTCAAAATTTACTCAAGTTATCGTGTTCACGGACAAACGGACGGACGGACGGACATGGCTAAATGAATTTCTTTTTTCGCCCAGATAATTTTGATATATAGAAGTCTATATCTATCTCGATTAGTTTATGCATTTACGGGGTACCGTTATACAAACAAAATTAATATACTCTGTGAGCTCTGCTCAGCTGAGTATAAAAATTGCAAAAGTCCGCCCGTTAATTTTTAGCTTAGTTTGGAGGGTTTCGAGTAAATTGAAAAATTTTCTTTTTTCATCCTTGCAAATACAGCCGTTATTTTTTTTTTGTTGTAACTTTTTTATTTGAAATCCGATTTTAAATATTTGTATGCTATGCTTTGAGAAGATTTAAAATTGTTTTCAATGTCCTTATGAGCCCTGCAGTCGTTTTGACAGGCTCGTTTTTTATAGTTTGGTGAAATGAAGCATTAGAAGATTGTCAAGACAAGAATTATAACATATTGTAACGAATTTAGAGAAATTCCGCTTATTTGCAACCTTCTGCTAACATTCGTATCGCTAAACTGTTGAATAAAACACTCCAATATTCTGTATTATAAAATGACCTTTATTAGACTACTTTGAGAGTACTTCACAATTAAACTTCACTTCGCAACTGATTACTTACTTACTTAATTGGCGCTTAACCGTCTAAACGGTTATGGCCGTCCAACAAGGCGCGCCAGTCGCTCCTTCGCTCCGCCAACCGGCGCCAATTGGTCACACCAAGGGAGTTTAAATCGTTTTCCACCTGGCCAAGGCGCGTATGCGCTGACTCTTTGCTGGATGACAGCAGGTACTTCGTTTTGTCCTCATGGTTACCAGTCATATAAATGTATGTTTGTAGTTTGTATCCATATGCGGGTGTATATGTGAGTACTACTTCGGCTGATGATTACATGTGTTTGTGAGTATTTCTCCGCTGCCTTGTATGTATGCGTGTACATGATGATTGATTTATTTACGTACATACGGCTGCTTAGTATCAGCTTAGAGATGGTAATATTCGTCACAATATGAAATTAAGAAATCAGACATCAAATAACCAAGTTCAGCTGTATTTGCAAGGATACAAAAATTTAAAAACATTTTTTCAAGACCCTCTCAACATACTCTTTTTAAAATTTAGGAGCAAACTGTTGCAATTTTTTTTTTCGACCCAGTCTAATCTGATATATATTTAGTTTTGTTTTATTTCGAAAACCATTTTTGCAGTGTTTCGATTTACGTTAAAAGTGAGCATATTTTGGCTTTCGTTTCGAGTCCAGGCAATGGTTTTTCGTATTGCTTCATTTGATCCTTTAAGGTTTCACTGCTATTCCATGTGGATGTTTTATGATCACGGGTGGGAAAATTGTATGAAATATTTCATCTTTTTTGAAGCATTCTGATAAACCCAGCTGGAGATTTCAGAGTCTAATAGACAAGTTGAAGCACGTAACATGGGATTCAAGCTTGTTACCGGAACGTACTGGGTCTATATCCGCCAAGGGACCATAAACATCGATAACACACCCCAAAACCTTCGGGGAGTGCTTTTATCGCTATTTAATAATTTATGCCTACTCATTACTAACAATTTTTTCTAAGTACTTGTCACGGGTGAGACATTCTTCATGGTTGAATAAACCAATGCAAGTAAGACGGATATGGCCTTGTTTAATAAGAGGCACAAGGTCCCAAATTGGACCAGGCCTAAGCCAGATGGAGTGACCCTGAAGAAGAAACCTTGCACAAAATATCTAGTAATCATTCTAGACAGTAAGTTGTCGTGGAAGCTCAACGTGAAGGAAAGAGTGAAGAAGGCCTCAACGGCAATTTATGCACGTAAAAGAATGCTGGATTGTACTTGGGGTTAATCGCCCTCTCTCAATGGGTTTTTACAGCGATTATAAGGCCTATCCTATGCTATGGAGTGCTTGTTTGGTAGACAGTCACGAAAAAGAACCTACCTCAAAAAATTATAGAGGGTATGTAGGCTATCAATTCTTAGCATCAAACAATCCCGACGGCTGCACTGTATGCCATTCTGCACGCTCCGCCTGTAGACCTGGTGACAAATTATATAGCGTTAACAACTGCAACAAGGCTCAGCGACTCGGGGCCGCTTCCCCCCAGCGGGTTAGGGGGTTAGAATATGCCCACGGTAGGTATGCCTGTCGTAAGAGGCGACTAAAATACCAATTAGATTCAAGGGGTTGTGTAGCGCAACCCTTTCAGGTTGCTAGCGTAATATATAGCTTCTTCAAACTCAATTGTCAACCTCACCTATCCGTGGCGAATCCCGTTTTATTAACAGCCGATGCTCTGGCGACCCCGAACTCCTCATGGATCTAGGGGGTGGGGGCGGTATGGCCTAGAAGGTCGCATGTGGTCATAACAAATCGTTCCCGAGATGGTCGGGTTTGGTACCGGAACGTACCGGATCTGCATCCGGCGAAGTACCATCAACTCGATAACACTCCCCAAGGCCTTCGGGGAGAGTCCTTATCGCTACAACATCAACAACAACTCGGGCCGCTTTAAGCGCAGATCATACGGCCATAGTAGTATAGCGTCATCAATTACAGGACGAACAGACTACATGATTCCGCATATGGGCTTCGAAGGGGCTCTTAGAGACACAATAGTGGTAGATGATTGGCGCAAGGGTGCTCACGAGGTGCGTGTATCTCACACGTGTCACGGATGTTTCCAAAGTAGTGAAAGGGATAGGGTCTGCGGTATACTGTGCTGATTCGGAAAGAAACGGATCCTACAAGCTGCCAGATCACTGAACGTTTTTCAGGCGGAAGTAGTAGCCGTAACCAAAGCAGTAGAAACACTGCAAAAAAATACTCATAACGGGTCTTCTGACTGGACACTGCCTTCTAACATAACCTTTCATAATTTGCTTATTGGTTGCAAATTGGTTTTTTATTTTCTGCAGTTTTAAATTTTTTTCGGTATTTCTGTAGCAAAAGTTCAAAATCGTAAAACATTCAATGTCCAAGTGGCAAAATTAAAAAAGAATACTGCTTTTAAAATAAAATACATTTTTTGTTGCTTAACAATTTTTACTCGTCTTTTTACATGTTTTACTTCACTGTGCGAATTACTTTGAAAAGTTTGCGTACCTATGCTATGCTGAAGATTGATAAGTGCGCCGTTGCGTTGGCACACAAAAAAATTATTTAAACACTCAGATCATTTGGCCACAAGTTATTCAAAAAGGTGGGTGGTGCAAGAGGATTACAGTCTTTATTTCAAACACAAAAAACAAGTTGGAGAGCATACTTTGATCTTTATTTTGAAAATCGTTTGACATGTCTGGAATTTGTTACATCTTTAACATTGGTAACCTGTTTGTCATACTGTTCTTGAAAATAAATTCTTGCAAAAAAATATATACATACATTTAAAAATAAATTGTACGAAAATTTAACACATTCAAGTTTCCACGGGAAACTGAATCTTTGTTCGACAAAAATATATAAAACGAGCCAGACCCGTGCGCATCTTGCGCAACCAATATAAAAGTCTCTTATCAAATATCAACAGAAATCAGCTCTTCTATCAATCAGTTAAAGCTTTCAGCATGCGCTGCCATCGGGCGTATGGTAGCAACTGTCGGTAATGCAGTGTAAATATTCAAAATAGTGCCATAGTACAAATAGATTTCTTTGTGTGCTCACAATCGTTTATTTTTAACAAATTATTTTAATAAATATAGCTAAACAAAAGTACTTCCACCAAAATTGCCCAAAAGCTCGCTAATAGCCCGAATCTCTATCTCTACAGCCAAACTTTATGTATAGATTTGGATTCCAAATAAGAGCGCAAAAGGGATCCGTACATAAAAACAGGAATTAGAAATAATATATCCGAGCCGGACCCGTGCACATCTTGCGCTACCAATATAAAGTTCTTATCAAATATCAACAGAAATCAGCTGTTCCATCAATCAATTAAAACTTACAGCATAGTAGTGTGGTAAATGCATACATTTTGCTATACTGAATATTTGAGTTACTTATTCGACAGTTCAGCGATTCGTAAGGTAACAAAAGGTGCAGAGTAATCAATAATTTCCTGAAATTCACAACAGTATATTAGAAAAGGTTAGAGAAAAAACGTTTAAAAAAGTGAATTAAAGATAAATATTGTTAGCAACACAACACTTTGTGGTGCTGTACTCTATAAAAACCAAAAAAATTGTGAATTTCATCCCCAAAAAGTGTTGAAAAAAACTAAAATTAAAATTTAAATTATAAGTAAGAAAGGCCAAGTTCGGGTGTAACCGAACATTACATACCTACTCAGCTGAGAGCTTTGGAGACAAAATAAGGGAAAATCACCATTTAGGAAAATGAACCTAGGGTAGCCCTGGAATGTGTTTGTATGACATGGGTATCAAATGGAAGGTATTAAAGAGTATTTTAAAAGGGAGTGGGCCACAGTTCTGTAGGTGGACGCGTTTTCGATATATCGTCATAAAGGTGTACCGGGGTTGACTCTAGAATGTGTTTATACGATATGTGTATCAAATGAAAGGTGGTAATGAGTATTTTAAAAGGGAGCGGGCCTTAGCTCTGTTGGTGGACGCCTTTTCGAGATATCGCCATAAAGTTGGACCAGGGGTGACTCTAGAATGTGTTTGTACGATATGAATATCAAATGAAAGATGGTGATGAGTATTTTAAACGGGAGTGGGCTTTAGCTCTTTAGGTGGACGCCTTTTCGAGATATCGCCATAAAGATGGACCAGGGGTGACTCTATAATGTGTTTGTACGATATGGGTATCAAATTAAAGGTATTGTAACGAACTTAGTGAAACTCCGCTTATTTTACACCTTCTACTAACGTTCGTGTCGCTAAACTGTTGAATAAAACACTCCAATATTCTGTATTACAAAATGGTCTTATATTACTTTGAAAGTACTTCGCAACTAAACTTCGCTTCGCAACTGATAGCGTGCTTAAATCAAACTGATTGATGCTTACTCATCTTTCGCGCCTTTTATACTCTCTGCTGTCTCGTTCGCATACTTCTAGGCGTTTCTTCTTCTAGAATTTATTACTTAGTTACCAGATACATATGTATATGCATACTTTTGTGAGTATCTCAGATATATGCATGTGTATGCTGCTTGTATGTACATATGTGTAAACATAATGATTGATTTGTTTATGTACATACACGTGACTGCTTAGTATCGGCGTAGAGATGACAGTATCCCTTAGTGTTGCTAATATTCGTCACAGTATTAATGAGGGTTATAAAAGGGAGTGACCGTCAGTTGTATATGTGAAGGCGTTTTCTAGACATCGACCAAAATGTGGACCAGGGTGACCCAGAACATCATCTGTCGGGTACCGCTAATTTATTTATATATGTACTACCACGAACAGTATTCCTGCCATGATGCCAAGGGCTTTTGATTTTGCCCTGCAGAACTTTTTCATTTTCTTCTACTTAATATGGTAGGTGTCACACCCATTTTATAAAGTTTTTTCCAAAGTTTTATTTTGCGTCAAAAAACCAATCCAAGCACCATGTTTCATCCCTTTTGTCGTATTTGGTATGGAATTATGGCATTTTTTCATTTTTCGAAATTTTCGATATCGAAAAAGTGGCCGTGGTTATAGTCGGATCTCGCCCATTTTTAATACCAAGATAAAGTGAGCTCAGATAAGTACGTGAACTAAGTCTAGTAAAGATATATCGATTTTTGCTCAAGTTATCGTGTTAACGGCCGAGCGGAAGGACAGACGGTGGACTGTGTATAAAAACTGAGCGTGGCTTCAACCGATTTCGCCCATTTTCACAGAAAACAGTTATAGTCTTAGAAGCTATGCCTATACGTGTTCGTCATCCGATTTTGCTAATTTTTATTTAGCGCACATATAGTAATAGGAGTAACGTTACTGCCAAATAGCATCATGATATCTTCAACGACTGCCAAATTACAGCTTGCAAAACTTTTAAATTACATTCTTTTACTAATTTTCTATTCTGCCTCATAAGGTCAACCCACCTCCCATTTAGTTTTATCGCTTTATCTGTCTTTGGTAATGAATTATCGCACTTTTTCGGTTTTTCAAAATTTTCGATATCGAAAAAGTGGGCGTGGTTATAGTCCGATTTCGTTCATTTATATAGCGATCTGAGATGAGTGCCCAGGAACTTACATACCAAATTTCATTAAGATACCTCAACATTTACTAAAGTTATCGTGTTTACGGACATACGGACGGACGGACGGACGGACGGACGGACGGACGGGCATGGCTAACTGAATTTCTTTTTTCGCCCAGATCATTTTGATATATAGAAGTCTATACTTATCTCGATTAGTTTATGCCGTTACGGATTACCGTTATGCGAACAAAGTTAATATACTCTGTGATCTCTGCTCAGCTGAGTATACAAATTGTGTTCAGTCAGATATTTAAGTTGAGATATATTTACTTTCATTTTTATCCTTACAGATACATATGTACATACAATTTTAAATTTCTTGATTATCTTTATTTGAATTTTGTAATACTATAGATTAGTGTGAACTTAGCATTAGCATAGTTGCTCAATTTCTACTAAGATTTATTACACCTCTGTATTAACTAAGTTAGCTGTTAATTAAGCTCTCTACATTTTGTATAAAAAGATCTGAATAATAAACTCTCGCTCTCATTTTGTTCTTTCCACCATCTTTGGATACATAACTTTTTTATAAATTTGGTAATACGTTCTTTGCACTCGCCCTTAAATATTTTAAATTAATAAGAAAAAAGCTTCTTATCGAACATTGGCGCCCAAACGTGGAGCAGTGCAAAATAATAAATTGTCCAGATTCGCAGAAGTCGATTGAAGGTCACGACGAAAAATGAGACAGCATAAATAGGCACTATTTGAACACCTTACGTTTTTTCGCAACATCAACGATACAAAGGAATCAACTTTGGACATCTACCAACCAATCGATACCAACATTCAAATCCTGCGATCTAGAGTTAACCTTCGACAACAGGCACAACCTTTACATCGCAACATTTCATCGTAACATTTGCATCGCAGTATACACATAGCAACATTTTCGTGCAAAGGTCCAGGACTATTTATACAAGTAAGTTCTTATCGAAACAAATTATACATTATATTAGCGGAAAGCTCATCGGAGCATTGCACTGCATTCAAGAGGTTCAGATCTGCCACCTGCATCACATTGATAGTAGGATCATTCATTTATTTCTGTCGCTTATATTCCTGTCGCTATATTCCCTGATTTCATTACTCGCGGTACTAAGCCATTATGGCTACAAGTCTGGAAGAATACAAAGGTCTACGCACAACAACCAAGAGAAATATTTCGCGTATAAAAACCATTATTGATGCAAATGGCAGAGGAGAAGGGAAGACTCTCTCAACAGCCGCCTAGGAATATTAGAGTCGTATTTTAAACAAATCATAGCTATTCAATCGAATATTGAAAAACTAGAGCCAGAGGATAATGCACGGGGTGAAATTGAAGATCTGTATGTGTCAATTAAACTCGAAATTCAATCGCAGTTAGGGGAAGATGTGCACAACATCACTGTATCAGATACAACCTTTTCATATCCTGTGCCACATGCAAAAAAATTACCTGCCTTAGAATTACCGACTTTCGACGGAAAACACTCTAATTACAAAAATTTCATCACTTCATTCAAGCAAATTATCGATCGCGAGATTAGTTTGTCAAATGTTGAGAAATTCAACCACTTGCGCAAGTGCCTCAAAGGTGCAGCTTTAGAGACTATCAACGCTTTCCAAGTAACTAATGAAAATTATCCAAAGGCTCTTGAAAGACTAAGGGTTCGATATGACAACAATACTTTAATTTTCATGGAAAACATCACTTCATTATTTCAACTCAGTTCAATGTCAAAGCCAAATGCCAGTGAACTACGAAGCTTTTCGACAATGTCTCTGCGCTCTATAGTTCACTATTATCTTTGGGAAATCATACAGGTATATGCAATGCAATGCTCATCTACTTAGCTATGGAAAAGGTAGATGAAGAGTCTCAAAGCAAATGGAAGGAGTCTTTGGATTTCCAAAAACTACCCTCCTGGGAAAGCTGCGCAAAGGTGTTAGAAAGGCGCTGCCAGTTTTTAGAGTCAATTGACACATCTCATTCTCTTTGCTTCGAAAATCGTAAAACCGATAATAAAAAAGGTTGCAGCAAAATCAAAATGCAAAAACATAGCTTTTCAATTTCTTGCTCAAAGCGTGTGTGCTCTCTCTGCTCTAAGGCTGAGCACACTCTAAACCAATGTCCCCGTTTTAAACAAATGGATGTCGCTGAACGTTTTGCATTTGCTAAGCGCGTCGCTCTATGCATAAACTGCTTATCGAAAAATCATAAGGTAACAAACTGCACTTCTACATTCAAGTGCAAGCTGTGCGCTCAGGCTCACCATACACTCTTACATCGCAATCAATCACTTGTTGCTGCACCACCCTCTTCGTTGTCATCGTCATCACCGTTTGTCGCGTCAAATGAAGTCAGTGCCAGTACCGCCGCTACAGTTCACACTCATTGTGGGCAATCCTCGGCGGAACAAGTGATTCTCGCAACAGCACTTGTACTCGTGAGAGATTCAGCTGGTGGTTATCAACTAGGCAGGGCATTACTCGTTTCTTGTTCACAAATTAATCTCATTACTGAGGAATTTGCACAGAAGTTGCGCTTGCCAAGAGAAAAACACTCCATACAAATTAGTAGCATAGGGGAGTCACGGACAAACATTAAGCATAAAATATCTACTTCAGTCAAATCTCGTTTCAATCAGTTACAACTACAACTTTCCTTTTGCGTTACTTCCCATATCTCGTATCAGCCAGAACCTCAAATTGACATTTCTACGTGGAATTTGCCTCCAAATACCCAACTGGCCGATGAAGAATTTTTCAAGTCAAAACGCATTAATCTTTTGCTAGGAACAGAAAGCTTCTTTGAAATCTTGTCAGTTGGCCAAATTAAACTCGGAGAATATTTGCCGTCCCTACAAAAGACTCTGTTAGGGTGGGTCGTTTCTGGCCGATACGAACCTTCAGTTCCACGCAAATCATCTACGCCAACATGCTTACTCACATATGACGAAAGAGTTGACCGTAACTTGGAGTATCTTTGGAAAATTGAAGATACAGATGATAAATCAAAAAAAATGACAGATGAGCAGACAGTCTGTGAAAAAATTTATTTGGAAACAGTTTCTCGAGACACCGATGGTAGAGTTATTGTAAGATTACCCTTTAAGGATAACCCTTCTTCTCTCGGCTTCTCATATGATACTGCATTGAGGAGATTGAAAGCAATGGAGCGCCGTTTATCTAAAGATTTGCAAATTAAATACCAATATGCGTCATTTTTGAAGGAATACGAAGAATTAGGACATATGAGCATAGTGAAGTCACCGAAGCTTGATGAACCGCATTATTACATTCCTCATCATTGTGTGCTAAAGCCTACAAGCACGTCAACAAAATTAAGAGCTGTTTTTGACGCATCGTGTCCAACAACATCTCAAAAATCTCTAAATGACTTATTGTTGGTAGGGCCAACTACTCAAACCGAGTTATACATGTTACTCGTTCAGTTTCGCCTTTTTTGCTACGCTATCACAGCTGACGTTGTCAAAATGTACCGCCAAGTGCTTGTAGATCCACGCGATCATTGTTTTCAATATATTCTTTGGAGAAATTCTGAGGATGAACCAGTTAAAACCTTTAAGTTAAATACTGTGACGTATGATACAGCAGCTGCACCTTTCCTTGCAGTGCGAAGTCTTCAGTACCTAGCTGATCAATATGAATCGGAGTTCGGTCTTGGGTCGAAGGTTATAAAATCTTCGTTTTATGTCGATGATTTTCTGGGTGGGGCGGAAACCCCGAAGCAACTAGCTCAAATTAAGAAGGAAGTTACTGCAATTCTAAAAGGCGGTTGTATGGAATTAGCGAAATGGCATTCCAATCATCAAAGCTTCAGAGAGGAAAAAACCGTCAAGGATTTAAACATAGAGGAATCCTTCGTAACAAGCGCCCTAGGCATACAATGGGATCAAGGCACTGATTTGTTTATGTTTTCGTTCAAAGCGAAATCGACTGTGGATAACAAATGTACGAAACGAAAAATTTTATCGCTAGCATCGTCACTTTTTGACCCTCTTGGTTTGTTATCCCCTCTCGTTATCGTAGCAAAAACTATTCTGCAAGAACTTTGGCTATTAAAGATTGATTGGGATGAATCTATTCCCCAAAACTTGCATACCGCATGGAAAAAATTTGTACAGGATTTAGCACTACTTCCGTCATTGAAAGTCCCTCGATACTGTTTGGCAGAGAATGCAGTTTCCGTACAGGTACACGGATTCTGTGATGCCTCCATACGGGCATACGGCTGTTGTATCTACCTACGAGTAATCAACTCTCATAACGTCACTTGCGTTAATCTTCTCACAGCAAAATCCAGAGTTGCCCCTACTAAAAAGAAGTCATTGCCAAAGCTTGAACTTTGTGGAGCACATCTGCTATCGCAACTTTACAATAAAATCAAATCATGCTCGGGTAAATATACGACAGAAGTGTACTTATGGACAGATTCCCAAATAGTTCTCTACTGGTTAAAGCAACATTCGTCTACATTATCGGCATTTGTTGGTAATAGGATATCAGAAATTCAAGATCTGACAGCGGCATGCCACTGGAGGCATGTTCCAACAAGTAGCAACCCGGCTGACATTGTTTCGAGAGGCTCAACTTGCTCAGAGCTCGCTAATTCAATATGGTATCAGGGTCCGCCATTTTTATCCCATAGTAAGGAGCACTGGCCCCAAACCAAAATCGATAAAGTTGACTACGCAGAAGTAGATAAAGAAAAAAGAAAGTCGGTGTTCCAAATAGCGACAAGGTTCAACTACATCCTGGAGGTTATAAAAAGATATAGCTCGCATATGAAAATTCTACGCATCGTTGCGTGGATGTTTCGATTTTATTCAAGGGTACATAGAATGGGCTTACGTAAACTAAATGATTTTGACATGCACTCTCTCGCCCTTCAGGAATTGGAAACGGCGCTTTTATGCATTGTGTGGAATTTGCAGCAACATTATTTTGAAGAGGATATCCGACGAATACAAAAGAAGTTAGACCTCCAAGCTCATTAAAATTTCTAAACCCATTTTTGGAGCCTACTGACGGCTTTGATTTATTACGGGTGGGTGGTCGCCTTGAACTTGCAGGAGTCAGGTATGATCAAAAACATCCAATACTTTTACCTAGCACTAGCGAGTTTGTTGAAGGATATGTTCGTCATTTGCACATTACGAATTACCATGCCAGTGCAAAGGCTTTAGTGGCACTTATTCGACTGCGATTTTGGATTGTCAACGCAAGAAATCTCACACGCCGTATCGTAAGATCATGCACTCATTGCGTTCGCTACAAACCCCGCCTGTTGCAACAGGTGATGGGCAACCTTCCGGTCGAACGTCTCAACCCTGCTCGCCCATTCTCTCGATGCGCAGTTGATTTTTGTGGACCAATTAATACCTATTTGCGAATTCGTGGCAAGATACCCTACAAAACTTATGTTGCGATTTTCGTGTGTCTATCATCCAAGGCTGTACACTGAAGCTTTTATTGCATCGTTGAAACGCCTTATCGGTAGAAGAGGTCTACCAACTGACATTTTTTGCGACAATGCCACTAATTTCGTTGGTGCTTGTAACCAGTTGGCAGAACTAAAGTCTTTCCTTTTCAATCCGAAGAATAAGGACTTCATAACTCAATTTTGTTCCAATGAATTCATCAACTTTCGTTTCATACCACCGCGGGCACCTCATTTTGGCGGCTTGTGGGAGGCCGCGGTAAAGTCTGCTAAGGGCCATTTAATTCGCACTGTTAGGAATGCACGTCTAACCTTTGAGGAGTTGACAACAGCCATGATTGAAATAGAAGCCATACTCAATTCGCGACCCATATCGCCACTCTCTTCCGATCCTAGCGACATGGAAGCACTCACGCCTGGTCACTTCTTGATTGGGAGCTCACAAAAGTCTCTTCCAGAGCGTCAAACAACAAGCAAGGAAATCAGCCAACTAGACCATTATGTTCGAATCAGTGCCATTAAACAGCGATTTTGGCAGCAATGGTCAACCGACTATTTAAATGAGCTACAGAGGCGCAATAAGTGGACCACCGCAAGCGATAATATCGTTCAGGGCGCACTTGTCTTAGTACATGAAGAAAATGTCCCTCCTCAACGTTGGGTAATGGGGCGAGTAACTGAAGCAATTCCAGGAAAGGATCAACGTGTACGAGTCGTCAACGTAAAAACTGCAAGGGGTCTCATCCGTCGGCCCATACACAAACTTGCACTATTACTATCTTGAAAGGGATCTTTCAAGGCGGCCAGGATGTTCAGTCAGATATTTAAGTTGAGATATATTTACTTTCATTTTTATCCTTACAGATACATATGTACATACAATGTTAAATTTCTTGATTATCTTTATTTGAATTTTGTAATACTCTAGATTAGTGTGAACTTAGCATTAGCATAGTTGCTCAATTTCTACTAAGATTTATTACACCTCTGTATTAACTAAGTTAGCTGTTAATTAAGCTCTGTACATTTTGTATAAAAAGATCTGAATAACAAACTCTCGCTCTCATTTTGTTCTTTCCACCATCTTTGGATACATAACTTTTTTATAAATTTGGTAATACGTTTTTTGCACTCGCCCTTAAATATTTTAAATTAATAAGAAAAAAGCTTCTTATCGAACAAATTGGATGTTGCTTCGGAGGGTTTAACTGTGCAGGGTTAAACTCTAGACAACTTTAACTGGAGTTTTAAACTCTGAAAAAACGAGCACTACACACATAAGAAAAGCGTCGCCAACAGAAATAACGAACGGTAAGCGATAGTGTGTTGCTCAAATTCAAAACACGATTATCACGAGCAAACTTGTAATGTTCAATCCTTACCCTGCAAAAATCGTTGGATCATGTGGTCCACTGGAGTACTTACCATTATACTCCACTGTAATGCAGCAATGGACCAACTCATGTTACTACACGAAGATATTGTAAGCCGATCATTGCTCGTTTTTAACGATTGTAATCACTACACGATGTTTATTGGACTGTGGGTACTCCATGGATTACTCTGATGTAATGCGGAGCTAGAGTATATGGTCCAGTCCTAGGACATCGCAATGCCCTTCAAAAAACGCGAGTACTCCATAAATAATGTAAGGAATACTCCTTTGGGAGTATAGGAGTATTCCAAAACTAATCTGTATTCATACAACAAATGTGCTCCAATTAACATTGCGATGTCCTAGGAGAGGAGTAGGTGATCCCACTCTCGCTTTGTTTGTGAGCATTCCATAGAGTACATACGTGAGAGTACTTTCCAAAGTACTTTCACTGTAGTACTCCATGGAGCACCCACAGAGGATCATATGCTAAAGTACTAAAGAGGAATTGTGTCGGAAAGAGTTATCGGAGTGAATTTAATTTAAAATGAACTACGAATATTCGTATGTTATTTAGCATTTGCGTGAATAAAGATACTAATATTTCTCTATACTATAGTATGTATACATAAAACCAGTGCGCGGTTGCATTTTATCAGAGTTGCCATAGTAAAATTTTATTATCAGTTATTTGTATGCAATATTTTACTTTTGGCAACTCTGTTCGATAGTCATCGTGTCGTGATCACGGTCGTTAAAAAACGAGCAATGATCGGCTGATGGTGGTCCGCAAACGCATTGCAAAGGAGTATTGTTAGAGTACTCCAACATGAAGAAAATGGAACACGTAATCCAACAATTTTTGCAGAGTGTTAATTGCACCCTATTTTTTGTATGAATTGTGGTTAATTTGGAGCACTCCATAGCGAGTACTCCATACATGCATGCATGGAGTACTCGCGATTTTTGCAGGGTAGTTAACAAACAAGAAGCAAACCACAATCACAGTATTCAACACAGACAACCTCATAAACATCCTAATTACCCATAACCAAAAAATGTTGAAGAAATCGCTAAATTCATCGAAGAAAAAGAAATTGTATGCTAAATAAACAACGCCATCTTTAACTAGTATCAACAGAGCTGATGGCAAAGTAGCCAATGGTCATTAAGTTTGTTCAAAAGCTTTTGATACAGTCAACCACGGGCGCTACTCCAAAACATAGATGGTTCACCCTGCCTTCTTGTCTAAAAAGGTGGACCGCAAATTATCTGAATGGTCGGCAATCGTCGGTTCAAATTAGGAACGAGCTCTCAAAACCCAGGAGAATTAAACAGGGAGTGCCACAGTGTGGTGTCCTATCCCCGCTGAGTTTTTACATATTAAAGTTGTTTTCCCCAATAGACGAACTAGCTTGTAGAATAAACAGCTATCTTTCCACTCTTTCTGCTTTCTTCACCACGCGCGACCTGGTACTATCACTGACCAAATCCACGGTCTCTGTTTATGGCGTGTAAGAAACAGATGTCGCAAATATTGGACGATTACGAAAGGTAACGTTCGATAATGCTCTCACCTTCAAGGCGCATGCCTCCGAAATAGTATCCAAAGTACAGCCGCAACAAAATCTTCAAGTCGCTTGCCGGCAGCACTTGTGGTAAAGATAAAGAAACGTTGCTACCACTTACAAAGCAATAGGGCCGCTCATGTGCTACGCGTCACAAGTCTGGTCGCCTGGTCTTTAAAACACACACTGGAAAATGCTGCAGGCCTGCCAAAACTCTGCACTGAGAACTGTCACGGCATGTCTACTTATGGCCACTCAATATTAAAGAGCATAACGAAATGTTAAATAGGTAGTTCTTGCTAAACTGTGGCAAACCAGAGCATCCTAGCAAATAACTGCTTAATTTAACCACTACTTTAAGAGTGATAAGGAAACATCTTCGTAAGCACTATGATGAGTTCCGGAACCTGCCTGAACAGCCGTTTGGTCCAGATAATCATAAGGGGCCCCTAAGCAAAATCCACTAAGAATCGGTAACACCTTTGCTAGGTCGCGTCCGGTTAACCCCGTTATCAATATACACTATCCTACCATAGCAGAATAATAAAGCAGACTACCAAGGGAGACACGAGTCACCCTGGCCTAACTTCGCTCTGGATACTGTAACAGGTCATTGGTTACAGGTTAAACTGTTACTTATCCAGAATGATCCCCGACATCCGTAATGTATGTCTTGCATGCTATACATATGTCCCCACATGAAACCAACCATCCTTTCAATTGTAATGTGGAACCTACGCCTCTAACAGCAACTTTTGTTAAAATTGCTAGTATCCTTGCACTCTCGTTAGAGGCGTATTGTTAACACAACTACAACACAAGCAACCTCTGCATAGAGGCAACCCGTTATAGTGCAAAAACTGCACCATATCACGTATTCTATGTTCAATCGGCATCTGCAAGGCAGATGAGTTTTCACTGAGAGCTTTTCATAGCAGAAATATACTCGGAGCGCTTGCCAAACACTGCCGAGGGGCGACCCTGCTTAGAAAAAATTTCTTCTAATTGAAAAACCTTATTTATAAAATTTTGATGTTGCTTTGTCCGGGGTGCGAACCCAGGGCATGCGGTGTGGCAGGCGGAGCACGCTACCATCACACCACGGTGGCCGCCAGTCCGCAAATTACTGAAGACAAATTTACAGATTCTTTTTATAAATTTTTGGATATCTTTTCTTTAAAACTTTTTCGGCCCCAAAAACTACTTCGCAAAATTTTATGTAATCGACCGACTTGTATTTGTAATTGCACTTTTTTAGCCAATCATATATATTATTTCTAATGGCTGTTTTTATGTACGGGTCCCTTTTTCGCTCGTATTTGGTATCCAAATCTATAAATAAAGTTTTGGTTGTAAAGATGGAGATTCGGGCCATTAGCGAGCTTTGGGAAATTTTGATCGTAGCGCTTTTGTTTAGCTATATTTTATTAAAATAATTTGTTAAAAATAAACGATTGTGAGCACATAAAGAAATCTATTTGTACTATGGCACTATTGTGAATATTTGCACTGCATTACCGACAATTGCTACCATACGCCCGATGGCAGCGCAAGCTGTAAGTTTTAATTCATTGATAGAACAGCTGATTTCTGTTGATATTTGATAAGAGACTTTTCTATTGGTTGCACAAGATGCGCACGGGTCCGGCTCGTATTTATAATTTTTGTTTACATGTTCTATAAAAACTTCTTTCTATGTTACTTGCAGATTAACTTAAAATGCGTGCCTACGGGTGGCTGCTGTCCACCATGCTTACGAAGCGATGTCTTTTAACGGTTACATTCTTTGCGATTTTTGGCAATTTGAATTTTATTGCTGCACAACAAGATAATTATTATAATACACAGCAACAACAACAAGATCCGCAGCAACAACAACAACAACAAAACTACAATCAGCAACAACAGCAGCAACAAAACTATAATACAAACAACCCACAAAATCCATTCCAAGGATCACAAAACTACGATGACGTAAATCAACGTTTCAATAATGATCCATACAATCCAAATCTTAATCAAAATGATAATCAAAATATAAATTACACTTCAAATGAACGTGATCGCACAAGATATCGTACTGATAATTATAATGATTTGCCACTTGATGAGCAACGTCCAAATACCAATTATGGTGCTGATGAAGATTTAAATTTCGGTGGACGTGGCAAAACATCGTATAATGTTAAAGAAAAATTTCTTGAATCATTTCATTCACGTGAACCAACTTATTTTATTGTCGCATCACGTATGGTACGTCCCGGTCTTATCTATCAAGTAGCAGTTTCAATATTACAAGCACAATATCCCATAACGGTACATGCAAGTGTATCATGCGATGGTGTGCAAATAAGTGGCGATTCCAAAGATGTTAAAGCGGGCGTACCCGAAACAATGTTAATGCGTGTACCACCTACAAGCGTAATGGGTGAATATAAGCTGCGTGTTGAGGGTTTCTATCAGAATGTTTTTGGTGGTTTGGCTTTCTTGAATGAGACACGCTTAGATTTCTCTCAACGTTCGATGACAATCTTCATACAAACCGATAAACCTTTGTATATGCAAGGTGAAACGATACGTTTTCGTACTATACCAATAACAACCGAATTGAAGGGTTTCGATAATGCTGTCGATGTGTATATGTTGGATCCGAATAGGCATATTGTACGGCGGTGGATTTCACGGTGAGAAACAAATTGCTATTTGAATTTAATTAAACTCAATTTATGGGGTATGACTAAGGAGTAAAACTACTACAGTTAAATTCAAATTCCGTTTTTAAACCAAGCTGAAAGTATGTTTAAAATCTACATCTGAGGATTGAAAACCATTCTAAAAATATGGGAATTTTAATTTCTACTGTCTCAGCGTTTTTTTTTTTTAACGGTTTTATTTAGGTTGACTTGGCAGGGTGGTTGGGCGGCACGAATTTTGTAATTGAAATTTAAGTAACTTCCAGATAAGCTACAAGCTCAAAACTTGCAATATAGTTCAGAACCCGATGACAATGCAATAATAAGAAAAAACTCCGATAGGTGGCGCAAGGAACGAGATATTAAAAAAATCGTATTTGTGGTCCGATTTGGCTCATATTTGGAACACATAATACATACATGAATAGAAAGCGATATATGGAAAAATCGCCGCCAGGTGGCGCAAGGATTGAGATATTAAAAATACTCATATTTGTGGACCGATTTGGCTCATATTTGGAACAAGTATTACATACAGTCCTGTAGAAGTGACATTCAATAAAACCGTTTAACTGACATTTTTTTTAATTATTATTTTTTTTAATTTTAAATGAAAAAAGGTAAGGAAGGCGTAAGTTCAATTTTTTTTTTGGCACAGATGAAGGAAAACGGGGAAGGTGAATCAGGTGAATAGAAAAAGCCTGAATCACCGTAGGACGATGACATGGAAATAGGCATATGTTTATCGAAATTCTCGGAATTAGGAAGCTCCAACAAAATCGCCGATGGACCTATGCACTTTGATGTATTTAAATGACTTAAACTCAAGTATCGTTTCTGTTATATTATTGACAAAAAATATCCACAATTTACTCTATTTGGTCAATGCACAATGTGTTCATTTACAAACTCCATTTTACAACAATAGCAAAATAAGTAGAAACATTTTGACATATAGCAAGAAAGCAATAGATTGTCTTTAAGAAGTTTCAGCCAAATTCGATTATATGTTCATGTCTTTTGAATACTTTATATAATCAAGAGCCCTATGGTTTTATGTAAGTGAGTTATCCGCGAGATTTACCTAAAAAGGAAACCAATCAACTCACAAGAGCCTAACATTTTTTTATCTCACGCGATTAATTAAAAAAAATCAACCCAATTACGAAGTATACAAAATCTGCTATGAAGTACTATTTCTTGTATGTCTAATGTTCGGACACCATGAATATGATTTAAGACTTTCTTCGTTTATAATTAACTACTTGTTTTTTTTTTGGAAATGGTACCGTCGCAATATACCAGTAAATGCTTCTTTCTTTTCAGTTGTTCTTAAACAAACATAATAATTCATATTCAATAATTATAAGCCGGTGTTAAGCTCATGAATTCTTAAATATTAAACTACTTGAATAATTAGAAGGGGCTATTTTTGCTATTGACCAATTTTACGCCTTTTTTGCACCTACTCCTAAATTGATTTAACATATCTGATGGCAATGAAAGTATACAAACAAATAACCTTGGGGAAAAAGTTTTTAGTACTGAATTAAAAAAGGGCATTCTTTTCAAGTTTACATTCATTAAAGATTGGGAATGGTTCATAAATTCAAACTCTATATTGAGTTATATTTTACCATTCAATAACACACACACTTTAGCTTTGAGTTAAAGTATTTTAAGCCATTCAGGAATGGAGATTTATAATATGCAACCAAAAAATCACAAATTTTTAAAAGAATGCTGAGAGAATGCACACTCAATTGATTCAATCTTTTTACAGCTGTGACAAGTACACGCTGGGTATGAAAACTAATTGATTTCAAAACAAGTAAGGAAGTCTAAGTTCGGGTGAAACCGAACATTACATACCCAGCTGTACACTTGAAATGCTGTTGTTCTTTGTTTTGTGTGCTTAATAGCGTTACAAGGCTGCGCAATAATACATATACATATGGTTCTATTTTGAACTAGTTTTTCTTCGAGTTATGGCTCCCGAAACATAAAAAATTGCTTAGTCATAAAAGGGGCGGTGCCACGCCCATTTTTTTAAATTTGAAGTTTTTTCTATTTATTGTTATAAATCAATTTGGGAAATGAAATACCATTTATATAAAACTCTTTTTTGCAAGGATATAGCTTATTATTTTCGTCCACGCACCTTTTAAAAATCTTTTATATAAAAGTGGGCGTGGTCCTTAACCAAGCTCTCTGCCGAACTTTGTTACGATAGGTTTAACGATTTTTGATTTATGATTAATAATATTTGTAAAATTTATTTTATTACAAGTGGGCAGTGCCACCCCAATTTTGAAACATTTTTTTCAAAATTTTATTAAGAGTCTCAATATCAGTCCGCATGTCAAATTTCAACATTCTAGGTGTATTATTAACTAAATAATCAGGTTTTTTGTGTTTTCCAAAATGTTATACATATATATAAAAAGTGGGCGTTGTTATCATCCGATTTCGCTCATTTTCAATACCAATCTATTCTGGGTCCAGATAAGCGCATGTACCTAATTTGGTGAAGATATCTCAATATTTACTCAAGTTATCGTGCTAACGGACGAACGGACGAACATGGCTCAATCGATTTTTTTTTCGATACTGATGATTTTCATATATGGACTAGCAGACCCGGCAGGCGTTGTTCTGCCCTAAATTTGGTATATCTGCATACATTTTAATAAGCTTTTTCCTTCTAAATCCGCACTCGCCCCTCTACACTTTTTCCTAATCTTTGTATTCACTCCTCCCTCCGTATTTTTCGCTTCATCTATCTCCATCTTCGTCTCATTCTGTTTCTGTTTCTCAGTCTCCTCTCTTTTCTCTTCTCTCAAGTTTTTCTCATTCTTCTTCATATCTTATTGCCAGCCCCAGAGGGTGGTATGTATTTTGTTCCAGTCCCACTCCGAGTCTCAGTCTCAGTCCCAGTCCTAATCCCAGTCCCAGTCCGTCTCTGGTCTACTTCCCGGAAAAAAGTATCGTAAATACTAATATAGGCAAATTTATATACCAAATTTCAGGCAAATCGAATAGGACGTATGTAAATAGGTATGTGGGTATTATTAATTCATGACTTTATTTCGGATTCGCATGCATATTTATCAGTTTTGCCAGGTTGATGCGACTAAATCGAATATCACAATGAAAATTACTTAAAAGCTCTCAGCAACAGCTTTCATTTGATATCCAAAATACACACACATTCTAGGGGTATCCGGGTCCATGTTTTGGCCTATATCTCGAGACCCTAGTCACCAGTATGTATGAAAACTACCCTGTAGTAAAGCACTCATCAACAGTTTTCCTTTGATATCCATATTGTATAAACATTGTCTCGGGGTATCCGTGTCCACGTTTTGGCTTTTATCTCGATACCCAAGACACCCAGCGGTATAAAAAATTATCTGTAGTAAAGCACACATCATCAATTTGATACCCATAATGTAAAAACGCATCCTAGTGTTACCCTGATCCACGTTTTGACCTATATCTCGAGACCCTTGTCACCAATAGGTATGAAAACTACCCTGTATTAAAGCACTCATCAACAGCTTTCATTTGATATTCATATTGTATAAACACATTCTAGGGGTGCCCGGGTCCACGTTTTGGCCTATATCTCGAGACCCTAATCACCAATAGGTATGAAAACTACCCCGTACTAAAGCACTCATCAACAGCTTTCATTTGATATCCATATTGTATAAACACATTCTAGGTGTACCCGGGTCCACGTTTTGGCCTATATCTCGAGACCCTACTCACCAATAGGTATGAAAACTACCCTGTACTAAAGCACTCATCAGCAGCTTTCATTTGATATCCATATTGTATAAACACATTCTAGGGGTGCCCGGGTCCACGTTTTGGCCTATATCTCGAGACCCTACTCACCAATAGGTATGAAAACTACCCTGTATTAAAGCACTCATCAACAGCTTTCATTTGATAGCCATATTACCTTTCGTATTTATTTGCCGATCAAAATATTCATTTAATTTTCCTTACGGAAACCTGGTTCAGATCCAACGTTAATGATGATTCGTATTCTATAAATAAATATGTACTGCTGAGGAATGACAGAAAAGATAACATTCGTGGTGGTGGTGTTGCAATTTACTGCAAAGATGTTTTAAATCCAAAAGTGGTTTATCGTTCAGAGCATGCAAACGAGGTTGAATGTATTTTTATTGAAATAGGCGATGCCAGTACAAAGTGTTTTGTGGCATGTGTTTATAACCCCAATAGGTCTAACGATTTAACACACCTTTTTCACAAAATAACAGAGTTTTCTTTAAATTATGACCACGTCATTATTTGTGGAGATTTTAACGTAGATCTGCTTAACTGTGATTCCCGTAGTAAAAGTATTATTAATAATTTTCAGGCGTGTGACTTAAAAATTATAAATAAATTTGCAACCCGTTTTGCTCCTAATAGTAAGCCTAGTTTGCTAGATTTAATGTGTGTTAACAATATAAATTATATCAATTATACTGACCAGCTTCCGATGGATGGTATCTCTGACCATGAAATGCTCTTCTTGTGCTATGATTTGAAATTTAATACAGCAGAGCCCGAATCTTTCATAACCTACAGAAATTACAAAGCTGTTAATATGGCACTTCTTAATGAAGAAGCCTCTCGTCTTGATTGGAGTGGCTGCTTGTCCATTTCAAATTTGGACGAGAAGGTAAAATATTTTAATAACCTGGTTTGGTACCTTTTCGATAGATTTGTTCCGCTAAAATCTTTTAAAATCCAGGGCCATAAAAACCCTGGTTCACATCGGAGGTTTTGAAACACATAAAAAAACGGGAGAGGGCTTACAGGGAATGGAAGAGATATCGCGATGATAAGCACTGGGAAGATTACCGCCTTCTGAGAAATCAAGCTACCCTTTTCATTCGGAATGCTAAAGTAGCATACCTGAATATTAAATTTAATACAAATTTGCCAACGAGAATGCTCTGGAAAAATCTTCGATCTTTCGGAGTCTGTAAAAAGCATAACATTGAATGCAGCCACGACCCAAATGTTATGAACTCTTTATTTCTTGTGTGGTAATACAAACAATATTGAAAAAAATAATGATGTGAATAAGAATGATATCGATGACAGAATCGCTGTAACCTGTGTAGACAGAAGACTGGATATAAGTGCCTTTGATTTTTCAGTGGTCACCGAAAGCGATGTGCTGGATGCTATTTTTGCTATAAAGTCTAATGCCGTGGGAATTGACGGTATTAGCATACGATTTATAAAACTGATTCTACCTTACGCCACCGCTTCGCTAACACATATCTTTAATTTCTCAATTATGTCCAGTAGGTTTCCTAGTCAATGGAAAATTGCAAATATTATTCCGGTTCCTAAAACGAGGTCTCCGTGTTCTTACAAAGAATTTGGACCAATAAGTCTGTTACCTGCCTTATCTAAGGTGTTTGAGAAGCTATTAGCAATGCAAATAACTCACCATATATATAATAATAATTTGCTATCCGAAGCCCAGTCGGGATTTAGAAGGGGGCATAGTTGTGCAACATCTATGCTTAAGATTCTTGAAGATATACGTCCGGCCTTTAACAATAATGAACTTACCGTGCTCGTGCTTTTGGATTTCTCAAGAGCTTTTGACCTGGTTGATTTTGAAGTACTAATTCACAAACTTGAAACTAGTTTTAACTTCAGCCCATATGCCATAAAGTTAGTGCAAAGCTACCTCTGTAACCGGTTTCAACAAGTAAAATGTGCTGATAAAGTCTCAAATTTAAATTCCATAAAATCTGGTGTTCCGAAAGGATCTATCCTAGGTCCAATACTCTTTACGCTTTTTATTAATGACATAGTCGCCTGTTGTCGCAATGCCTCCATTCATCTTTATGCCGATGATACTCAAATATACATGTCTCGTCCAATTGGTCTTTCCGAAGACCCATTTTTCAGGCTGAATGAAGATTTAGCACGCATAGGAGAGTGGGCTCAATTTAATACACTTTCTCTTAATGCAACTAAATCAAAGGCAATAGCAATATCGAACACCTCGTATGACTTAAACAACCTTCCTGAAATTATGCTTAATGGAGACAAAATATTCTTTCACGATGTGGTTACCAATTTAGGATTTAAAATCAACTCCACTCTGACTTGTGTTGATCATATGAACCTTGTCATTGGTAAAATTTATAGGTCTCTACGAAGTTTATACGTAACTGCCTATTTGTTGCCGCGAGACACCAAGATGAAGCTGGTGAAATCTCTTATTGTACCTCATATTTCCTACAGCGAATTTATATACGGTAACCTTGACTCGATATCGCTAAACAAATTACAATTGGCCTTAAACAATGCGGCCCGGTTCATTTTTTCTAAAAGGAAGTATGATCATATATCTTCATTTTCTACACAAATCCTCGGATGCGATGTATATAATTTTTTAAAAATGAGAAATCTTTGCTTCTTGCATAAGCTATTGTATTCCCAAAGTCCACCTTACTTATTTAAAAAACTAAAGTTGTGTCAGTCTACTCGAACTATGAATCTTTTGGTTCCGAACTTTAGGTACTCATCATCATCCAGAATGTTCTTTGTCAGTTCAATCCGTCTATGGAACTCACTTCCGTCTAAGATAAAAGCTATACGAAAAGCAGGATGTTTCAAACAAGCAGTAATAACTTTCCTCAGCTCTTAACTTATCCTAAACGATAGTTCGATCTCTGATTCTTAATCTGTGTGCCGAAAATGTTTTTGTGTTAAAATGTATAATGCTATTTTTAAGATATTGATGTTATTAGTATTATTATGGTTTTCTTTGTATTATTTCTTTGGAATTATATTTACATATATGTGTCATATTTCCTTTGTAATCTTTAAGACTGATTGATGTACTACCTAAAAGACTTTAGTCTTACTTGTACAATTGTTTATACAAATAAATAAATAAATAAATAAATAAAATATTGTATAAACACATTCTAGGGGTGCCCGGGCCATGTTTTGGCCTATATCTCGAGACCCTAGTCATCCAGGGGTATGAAAAATACCCAGTGTCAAAGTACTCATAAACAGCTTCCATTTGATACCCATATTGTACAAACACTTCCTGGAGTTACCCGGGTCCATGTTTTGGCCTATATCTCGAGACCCTAGTCACCCGGTATCAAAGTACTCCTTATAAAAACCTTTCCCGAGGAAAAATACATATATATACCATTTTTCATAATAATCGGTCCAGTAGTTTTTGAGTTAATCGATGACATACATACAAACATTCATTTTTATATATATATGTGGCTAAACCGATTTGGGATTTCAAAATCAACTAACCATCATCTCTCCTTCCTGTATCTTTCCTAAAAATTTCATGGCAATCTTTCTATCCGTTCTCGAGTTATGGAGTGACAATCAAAATATACACTTCTTTTTATATATATAGATTTCTATATCTATCTCGATTCCTTTATACCTGTACAACCACCCGTTATCCAATCAAAGACCCTGTGTACAAGTACAGCTGGGTATAAAAATTAAACGGTTCCAATAAAAGCTAACGGTTCCAAAAAACAACCGATTAAAAAAAAAAAAACAATAAATTTTAAAAGAACTAACCTGCCCTAAAAAAGCCGGTTCCAAAGAAAAGTGGGTTAAAGGTATTATCCGGTTCCGAAACATTACCTTGTTCCATAAAAATTAACGCTGCAAAAAAAATCGTCTTTAAAAAATAACAAGTTCCAAAAAAAACTATGGATTCCAAAAAAATTGTTCAGTTCCCAAAAATGAATCGGTTCCAAAAATGTAGCCGCTTAAAAAAATTTACCGGTTGCAAAAGTTTACCAGTTCCCAAAAAGTAATCGGATCATAAAAAAATTAATCGGATCCATAGAAATTATACGATTTCAGAAAGTAACTGGTTCAAAAATGTAATTGATTCAAAAAAATAACCAGTCTTTCACTACAAAAAAAGACAAAATAGGCATAGGAGTTCTAAATTTTTGGCGATTTTACCGAGTTAAAATCATGCCGCTTTCACATAATGAGCCAAAAATTAAAGCCCAATGCCATTAAATGTTTTTTTTTTCGTTATTGTTTTACAGCCAATCAAATCTTGGTTCCGTCTCATTGGAATATAAACTTTCGGATCAACCCACTTTTGGTGAGTGGACCATACGCGTCATTGCCCAGGGTCAAGTAGAGGAAGGGCATTTCAGTGTAGAAGAGTATTATCAGACACGCTTCGAGGTTAATGTAACCATGCCTGCATTCTTTTTCACCACCGATCCATTCATATATGGCCGCATTATGGCAAATTTTACCAGCGGTCATCCAGTACGCGGCAATTTAACATTGAAAGCAACAATTAGACCGATTGGTTATTTCAGTAATCAAGTGTTAAATGAAAAATTTCGTTTGGGGCGTTCACCTACTGAAGATGCTGCTCGTTATCTACAACAACAACAACAAATGTATTATAATAAATATAGTCCTGGGCCGTTACCAGAGGATGTAAATCGTAATCAGGATATACTTTATCGTAATCAATATGTGGTGGAGAGGCATTATGAGTTTGAAGAGGAATGGCCATTTTGGGTGCGTAAGCCAGATGTGCAGGAGACATATGATTCGTGGACGGGTAGCTATCGTAAAACGTTACCATTCCTGCGTTACTTCAACGGTACATTCCATTTTAAATGGCCTATACGTGAATTGGAGGTTTTGGTGCCCAATTTAGCGGGTGAGTGAAAATGCAAATGAATGTATTATACACAGACAGCTGGCGACCCCAATTTCCTCATGGAACTAGGATGGTGGGCGTTATGGCCTAGTAGCTTTAATGTGGTCATCTTTAATGTGATCGTCGTTTCCGCGAGGGTCTCAAAATGATCCAGAAAACAATCCCGATTTAGTCTCAAAATGAATCCTAAAACTATTCCGAAACTATTCCGCAATAGCCTCAAGTTATACTGAAATTGTTCCGAAATAGTTCCAAAATGACTTCAAACATAATCTCGAAAAGTTCGGTAAATAGTCGCAATCATCCTTAAAACAGTTCCGAAGTGGTCATGTAGTAGTCCCGAATCTTTAAAGCAATACCGAAATGGTTCCGAAAGGGTCCATAACACACTCACAAATCATATCAAAATGGTCACAAAAGTTTCGAAAAGGATCCGAAAACAATTCATAAATTAATTTATTAAAAAAGATCCAAAAAACCTTAAAATAGTCCCGCAATAGTGCCAAAATGACCCGAAAAACAATGCCGAAATGTTCGGAAGATAGTTCCAAAATTATCCCGAGATATAGAACTTTTCACAAAGTAGGGATTTCGCCTTTTAAAAAAAAATATAGCCATTGGATCCTTACAGACTGTTGGCTAGGTTGAACTGGCCGGTCAATAAAGACCTCACATAGACTGAATATGTCCTTAGTGTTTATGAAGATTTGGGCCATATCGTTTCATTCGTATTGAAACCACTAACATTCAAGCGACAAATATGAAGCTATCAAATTACACTACTCAATACTACTTCATATAGGTACGGCAAAAATTTGTATTTTTCATTTTTTCGTTTTAAACTGTTGAATTATGCATTATACTAATTCCCATAAAAATTTCTGGCCTTCACCTCCCTTAAGTATCTTCAGTAGTTTGGCCACTATGCCAAAAAACGATATTTTTTAAAAAATTGCAGATTTAACCACTTTAAAATCGGAAAAATTCTATTGACGAAAAAAAGTTAGCCCTCCTATGTTGTAGGTAATTTAATTACGAAAATTTTAAGCATACCAGTACAACAATCAGACGTACTGTTGAGACTATAGCCCCGTTAACTTGCAAGCGTCTATCCTACAATTTTTTATAGAGAAAATTTTTATTCAAACTACGTTTTTATTTTTTTATAACGTTTTATTATAGACATATGTTTGCACGTTAAACTGTATTCAATTGAGTAATATGAGTATAAATCAGCAATTCAGTAAAAAACAACAACGACAACAACATTAAATACATACATATCTACATCTAAAAAAAGTCAAATTGAGCGATTTTACCGTGGTGGTCAATAGTGAGGGACGTGGGTACTTTTAACTACCCGTTTATAATATTCTGGGTTTGTCTCCCGTATTATTGTCCAGCAATAATCTCCCATCATTTCTTCATTCCAAAAACCTTGGTAACGCTTTTCAAAAATCATGAGGTCTTGGTGAAACCTTTCACCCTGTTCATCACTTTCAGCACCTAGGTTTGCGGGAAAATTATCCAAATGTAAATGCAAAAAATGCATTTTGAGGGACATGTTGCATTTCATAGCACTGTAGTTTTTCAACAAGGCTTTGACCATCTCTCTATACTTGGGATCTTTTTTTGGTGTTGCCAAGAAATCCACTAACGACTTGCTTAAAGCTGTCCCAAGCCGCTGCTTCTACTGATGATAAATGATACGCAAAATTTTCGCCTTTCAACAACTTCTTAGTACTGGAAGGATGGCGCGTCCTTATTTAAAGCCTTTACAAAATTTTTCATTAATCCTAATTTGATGTGAAGTGCTGGCTAAATAACTCATTCGGGATTTACTAAAGGCGGGTTTGCGATACTGAAAGCACCTGGTTCGTACTCAGCTCTTGGTGGCCAGTTTTCCTGAATATAATGGGTTTCTCTAGCACGGCTGTCCCAAAGACATAGAAAACAGCAATATTTAGTGAAACCTCCTTGAAGTCCGAGAATTATAGCTACAACCTGGGATGTAATTCATATGCTATTTATTTATTGTACCATCGAAACTGCTTACCTTTAAGTCCGCACAAATTTTCTAATTAAATTGTTTATATTGAATGAGCTCATGTAAATTGGATATGCTTAAATAAGTTTTTTTAGTATTCTCAGAATGTGCCACTGGTATTGACGGTAACGAATTTCCTTTATGGAGTAATGCTACACTCTATTACTCATATTCTATTGAAGCTTTAGGGAGAACATTAAAGTTAAAAATCTTGGTAAAAAAATCTTACACATGATTCGACTTAATATTCTTAATTTCACACACGCTAATAAAATTGAAATGCAATATCAAGGCACCGTGGCAAATTCTAGCAAAAAATATTTAAATGCATATTTTATGAACTGAATAATTGCAATTTCTCACAGATTACAATTAGAAAGATTTCTCACCATAGCAAAAAAATATCTCACCATGGTAATTTGCTACCGTTGAACACTAGAGGCATATGTTGAATTTGAAAATGACATCTAACCATTTAACTACTTACCAACAGATGGTGCTTAGGGAAGTAAGTTGACATTTAATTAAACTAACTGATAGTTGTCATTCGTGAAATTTACAAGTTTTTGGAATGTAAAAAAATTGTGAGACTTTCATAGTGCATAACTAAAAAAATGTTTGAAATTAATAATTCGGCGCATGAAGATACTCTACCTAAATAACTTAGTTCTCGATTTCACTAATTGTCATAACAATCCCTTGTACTGTAGGCTGGAATTACCCGGCCCAGGTACTAAAAATTATAGTAAATTATAGATCCGGCGTTAATGTTCGGCCCTTTCGATTCATGCAGCGCCAAATCAATGACATCTAGCGCTTACAATAATAATATAACTGCTGAAAGTTCATATATTCCAAATTCCTTTGCACCGCCTACTGAATGTTTTGGAGTTGGTACCGCTTCCCTGGACGGTAGCCAGAAACATCTAATAATCTACTACCAAAATGTCTCCGGTATGCGCACTAAAACCAACCCATTCTTCAATATTAGTTCTCATGCCGACTACGATATTTTTGTTCTAACCGAGACCTGGCTCAATCCTGAATTTCTGGATGGCGAGTTCTTCGACTCGAATTTGTACAACGTTTATCGTAAGGATCGTGATTATTCAAAAACTGGTCTCTCCAGGGGTGGAGGGGTTTTAATTGCTATTCGCCGTCATCTCCAATCATCGCTTGTTGAGTTATCCGAGGTGGATTCACTTTTGGATCAACTTTGTGTCTCAGTTCGTGGCTGTTCCGAAATGTTCATTTGCGTTTCATACATCCCACCTTCTAGTATGGAATCTCTCTACACATCACATGTTGACAACGTTATAGATCTTGTTCGTAATCATGATGGTAGTAACTTTTGTATACTTGGTGACTTCAATCTACCTAATATTGAGTGGTCCTATGCTAACGATAGCTACACTTTAGTCCCTAAAAATGTAAACAGTACTGCTGAGATGTACCTATTTCCCAGAAAAACACCCTCACAAATCAGTTATCGAGAAGGGTTGGTGTCGAAATTATGTATGTACAAAATTCTAAAAACAAAATACTGCTTTTTAAAATTCTGCTTTTTTAAATTCTGCTTTTTTAAAATTCTACTTTCTAAAATTCTGCTTTCAAAATTCTGTATTAAAATATAATGTTAACAATGTTAAAGAGGTCATGTAATTATTTTGAAAAAGTGCGCCATGCACAGTAATTCTGCGTAGAACACCTTTCTGCATAGGCGGCCTTCGGCCGCGCTTATAAAAAATAGCCCTGGGCTACGCCATGCCAAGTCCGGGTGTGTGGTATAACCGTGGCTACCGCCACGGTGATGTCCTTCTGCGTAGTATACCCTTCTGCGTAGGCGGCCTTCGGCCGCACTTTAAAAAAATAACCCTTAGCCGATCCAACACTGGCTACGCCATGCCATGATTCCGGAATTTTGACTTCCAGAATTAAACATGCAGAATTTTGAAAAAGCAGAATTTTTTTGCAATTTACAGAATTTTATAATACAGAATAATGACACTGTACTCTTAGTGAATGTCTTGACCCGTTGTCTTGCGCATGTTTGCATCACATCCCGCTAACCCTGGACATGGAATTTTATACCTTTTGTGGTATCCGTCCATATGACGATACCCATAGTTTTTCATTTAGACGCAGAAACTTTGATATGATTTTTCTGGAAGTTTCGTCCATTGACTGGGAGTCACTTTTTCTGGAAAAGGATCTTTCTAGTTGTTTCAACATTTTTAAAACTGTTATTAACCAAATCTGTATTGAGAATATACCTCGAAAAAAACTGCGTTGTTACAAGATTCCGTGGTACACCAGAAAGCTGAAGCGGCTAAAGAATTTGAGAAATAGATTTTTCAAAAAATTCAAACTCACTAAGTCCTTGATCTATAGATCTAAATTCCTTCATTATTCTAAAAACTTTAAAGTATTGGGCAAAAGACACCACAGGAATTTTGTTCGTAACTTTGAACTTGGTATTAAAGATAATCCTAATACGTTTTGGAATTACGTAAAATCCAAAAAGCTATGCTCTAGTATTCCGGCATAAGTTTTCTATAATACTGAACATGCCTCTTCACCTGCTAAAGCGGCTAATCTTTTTGCACATTTTTTCCGCTCCAACTTTGTTGCGCAAACGCAAGTCCGGCCGGAGATCCCCGTTTGGGCTGACTCTTCTATCAACTTTGGCGCTTTGACTTTATCCCTTAAAAATGTTGTGGAGGGAATCCAAAACATAAAATCATCCACTTTTACCGATATTGATGGCCTATCGTCTTATCTTTTTAAAAATTGTTTGGCATTGGCGATCCCACTCCTTATTTTTAAAAAATCTCTCGAGTGTGGTGAAATTATCGATGTATGGAAGATAACTTTCATTAGCCCAGTTTTCAAGAGCGGTAATAAAAATAACGTCGCCAATTATAGACCCATAGCAAAGTTGTCGACAATTTCTAAACTTTTTGAGTATATTGTGAAACAGAAAATGTATTTTGCGGTAAAACATTTAATCAGTAACAATCAGCATGGTTTCATGTCCGGTAGATCCACTGTGACAAATTTAGCAATTTTTTCTGACTATTGCCTATCCGCGTTTAATAATCGTTTACAAGTTGGTACTGTATACACTGATTTCTCAAAAGCGTTTGATAAAGTTAGTCACTCAATCCTAATTTCTAAATTGCTTTCTTTGGGTTTCCACTCAACATTTCTTTCTTGGATAAGGTCATATCTTCAACAGCGTAATTGTGTTGTTGTAATTAACAATACTCACTCTAACTCTTTTATTGCCACCTCCGGCGTGCCGCAAGGTAGTATTTTGGGGCCACTGCTTTTTGTAATCTTTATAAATGATATTTCGGCCTGCTTTCAGCACTCTTAACTTTCTTTTGTGCGCTGATGATTTAAAGGTTTTTGGAACCATTTCGAATGCCACTGACGCGAAAAGGATCCAATATGATCTCGACAATGTCGCTGTGTGGTGTAATACCAATAATCTGCCGCTAAATGTTGGTAAATGCTTTCATGTTACCTTCTCCAAAGTTCGCGATAATCTCCCCACCTCTTATTTTATTGGAGGCACCCGCCTCTCAACCCTTAATGAGATAAAAGACTTAGGGGTGGTATTCGACTCGAAATTTTCTTTCACTACTCACTTAAATGCTACCATTGCTAGGGCATATTCAGTGCTCGCCTTTATTCGGCGCTTTAGCTCTGCTTTTAGAGATCCCTACACTTTAAAATTATTGTTCACTGCGCTTGTTCGCTCTAAGCTTGAATATGCTTGCTTTATTTGGAGCCCATACCACGAGTGCCATATTAAGAGGCTGGAACGAGTACAAAAAACTTTTGTTCGTTTCGCATTGCGATTGTTCAATTTCTCTGATCCGATTCCCTCGTATGAAGACAGGTGTGCACTTATTAGCCTACAATCTCTTCAATGTAGAAGAACCATTATCTCTCTTACTTTTGTCTATGACATTATTCGCGGAGCAGTTGATGGACCTTGCCTCCTGTTGTTGTTGTTGAAGCGATAAGGTTGCTCCCCGAAGGCTTTGGGGAGTGTTGTGATTGTCCTTTGCCGGATACAGATCCGGTACGCTCCGGTAGCACAGCACCATTAAGGTGCTAGCCCGACCATCTCGGGAACGATTTATATGGCCACATTAAACCCTCAGGTCATCCCTCCCTCCCCACCCCAAGTTCCATGCTTTGGGGTCGCCAGAGCCTCGTCTGTTAGTGAAACAGGATTCGCCGCGGATAGGTGAGGTTGAAAATTGGGTTTGGAGAAGCTGTATATTGCGCTGGCAACCTGAAGGGTTGCGCTACACAGCCCCTTGAATCTGGTATTTTAGTCACCTCTTACGACAGGCATACCTACCGCGGGTATATTCTGATACCCTAACCCGCTGAGGGACACCATGCCTCCTCGCGAGTATCCGTTTTTGTATCCCGAGCAGGCGGCTTCGTAACAGAGTTACTTTTTATACGGACAATGCCAGGACCCTCTATGCCTCTAATGCACCTTTGTTTAGAGCCATGACCGAGTTTAATCTATTCTCAAATTCTTTAATCATCGATTTTTCTTTGCCAAAGCACACTTTTAAATCAATACTCAGTGATATTTGTTCTGTGTAATCTGTAATTTTATTATAATACAACTAGTTTGTAATTATCTTAGTTTATCATTAGCTAAACTAAAATCTGTTATATAGTCTGTAAGGCCTGAAACACCATAGACTGTTAATAAACAAATAAATAAATAAATAATTTCTACTTACTGTACCTAGCTCAATTGTAATTCTAATCCGATTCACCCATTTAGAGCTGTTAAATTAAAAATATGGATTTTAATCATGAATGTTGTTGTTGCAGCGATTACGAGACTTCCCGAAGGTTTTGGGGAATATTGTCGATGTTGATGGTCCTTAGCCGGATATAGATCCCGTACGTTCCGGTAACAAGTACCATTAAGGTACAAGCTTGACCATCTCGGGAACGATTAAATGTTACCACATTGAACATTTTAGGCCGTACCTGCCCCACCCCCTAGTTCCATGGATTTTGTGGTCGCCTGAGCCTTGGTTGCTAAATGTTAAGGTTTTGTTTATAATCAAAAGTTTACCCTTCCATCCACAGGCATGGAGGTTCTCATCACAGCTACAGTTGGCGAAAAATTCTACGATGAAATAATTTCCGGTTATGCCATTGCACGCGTCTACAATTCCAGCATACGTGTAGCCTTCCTTGGTGAATCACCGCAGGTTTTCAAGCCAGCCATGCCTTTCACTGCCTATTTGGCTGTCGAATATCATGATGGCTCACCAATTGAACGGCGTCTCTTACAGCAGGGCACAATGGAAGTTACTGGCTTTGTGGAAAGCAAAAGTGGTGGACGACGTGAATGGCCTGCCACGCGTCTTCAAATGGCCGCTTCCAATCCAGGAATTTGGGCAGTTAAAGTGGACTTACGTAACGATTTACAAATAGATGATCGACCACAATCGCGTGATTTCCTAAACGGTGTAGAACGTATGCGACTACAGGCGAGCTTCATAGATCCACGTGGAGAGCGTGCACAAACTGAATTGCTTATGGTGTCACATTACTCACCACGTAATCAACATATTAAAGTCACCACAAGTACAGAAGCGCCAGTAGTAGGAGAATATATAATCTTCCATATACGTACCAATTTCTATCTGGAAGAATTTAATTATTTGATTATGTCCAAAGGTGTAATATTGGCAAATGATCGTGAAACAATAACAGAGGGCATACGCACGATTGCGGTGGTGCTGAGTGCTGAAATGGCGCCTGTAGCGACAATTGTCGTTTGGAAGATTACACATGCGGGACAAATAGTTGCCGATTCACTAACATTCCCCGTCAATGGCATATCACGTAACAATTTCACGGTTTATATAAATAATCGTAAAGCACGTACTGGCGAAAAGGTGGAAGTGGCTATATACGGTGAACCTGGCTCATACGTAGGACTCTCTGGCATCGATAGTGCATTCTATACAATGCAAGCGGGTAACGAGTTGACATATGCAAAAATAATAACAAAAATGTCTACATTCGATGAACAAACAAATGGTACATACAAACATGTTTGGCACACACATGAAGGCACACCCGACGAACTTGTTTACTTCCCAGCCTCCTCGTTTGGCATCGATGCAAATCGTACCTTCGAGTATAGCGGTCTAATTATATTTACAGATGGTAATGTGCCACGACGTTACGATACTTGTAATCGTACACTCGGTTATGGTGAATGCTTATCGGGGCGTTGCTATCCGTTGAATAAGCAATGCGACGGACTATTCGATTGCGATGATGGCACAGATGAAATAGGTTGTCGCTTACGCAATGATACGGAACTTTTAGATTATCGTAAATATCGTTTTAATCGCATATTGCGTCACTATGAGAATGTATGGTTGTGGAAAGATGTAAATATAGGACCACATGGACGTTATATATTTAATATCGAGGTACCCGATCGCCCAGCTTATTGGATGGTAAGCGCTTTTAGTGTGAGCCCATCGAAAGGGTTTGGCATGTTGCATAAACCAATTGAATATGTGGGTGTGCAGCCATTCTTTATAAATGTTGAAATGCCTACACATTGTCGACAAGGCGAACAGGTAGGTATACGTGTCACGGTCTTCAATTACATGACCACACCTATTGAAGCAACGGTAGTATTGCATGGCAGCAAGGATTATAAATTTGTGCATGTTGAAGAGAATGGCATTGTACGTTCATATAATCCACGCACATCTTTTGGTGAACATCAATTCTTTACTTATTTGGATGCACAGGGCACTACAGTGGTGTATGTGCCGGTTGTGCCACAAAAGTTGGGTGATGTTGATGTTACATTGCATGTTGCTACACTGTTGGGTACAGATACCATCACGCGTCGCTTGCATGTTGAATCAGACGGTTTGCCACAATATCGTCATCAGTCTATACTTTTGGATTTATCAAATCGCGCTTATGTTCTCGAATATATGCATGTCAATATTACACAAACTCCTGAGATTCCTTATCAAGTTGATCGTTACTTTGTTTATGGCTCAAATCGTGCACGCATATCTGTTGTTGGTGATGTTGTGGGCCCAATTTTCCCTACAATGCCTGTAAATGCCACTTCGCTGTTATATTTGCCTATGGAATCTGCGGAACAAAATGCTTTCTCATTTGCTGCTAATCTCTACACCATCATGTATATGCGTTTGATAAATCAACGTAATAAAACAACGGAGAAACATGCCTTCTATCACATGAATATTGCATACCAACGTCAGTTAAGTTTTATGCGTCCAGATGGCTCTTTTTCGCTTTTCCGTTCGGATTGGAATAATTCAGCGTCATCGGTGTGGTTAACTGCGTATTGCGTGCGTGTGTTCCAGGTGAGTAATAAGGTCGATGTGAAGTAATTTTTAGAGAGGTTTAACTTAGTAAGTAAGGAAGGCTAAGTTCGGGTGTAACCGAACATTACATACTCAGCTGAGAGCTTTGGAGACAAAATAAGGGGAAATCACCATGTAGGAAAATGGACCTAGGGTAACCCTGGAATGTGTTTGTATGACGTGGTTATCAAATGGAAGTTATTAAAGAGTATTTTAAAACGGAATGGGCCATAGTTCTATAGGTGGACAACTTTTCGAGATATCGCCATAAAGGTGGACCAGGGGAATGTGTTTGTATGATATCGGTATCAAATTAAAGGTATTAATGAGGGTTTTAAAAGGGAGTGGCCCTTAGTTGTATATGTGAAGGCGTTTTCGAGATAGCGACCAAAATGTGGACCAGGGTGACCCAAAACATCATCTGTCGGGTACCGATAATTTACTTATATATGTAATACCACGGACAGTATTCCTGCCATGATTCCAAGGGCTTTTGATTTCGCCCTCCAGAACTTTTTTATTTTCTTCTAGTTAATATGGTAGGTGTCACACCCATTTTATAAAGTTTTTTCCAAAGTTTTATTTTGCGTCAAAAAACCAATCCAATCACCATGTTTTATCCCTTTTTTGGTATTTGGTATAGAAGTATGAATTTTTTTTAATTTTTCGAAATTTTCGATATCGAACATTTCTTTTAGTTTTGTATTTTGTGGCACCATATCATTACTGGAGTTGAATGTTGACATAATTTACTTATATACTGTAAAGATATTGAATTTTTTGGTAAACCTTTTTTAAGTGGGCGTGTTCGTCCTCCGATTTTGCAAATTTTTATTTAGCACATATATATGCCCCTATTACGGTATACAACTCAACTTAGTTGGGTTGTAATTAAAACAACTCAACTTTCAGACAACTCAACTCCTGTTTGGTATTACGAATGACAACTTATTTCAGTTGAAGTTGAATTGGTGCTACCAGCCTAAGAAAGTGATGATTTGACAGATAAATGAACAGCTGATCAATTTGTGGCGAAAATTTAAGCATTTGCAAAAGTGATTTTGTTATTACAAGATATTATATGATATGAAATCTATTTTATAATGGCGAAAATGTTGGTGATTAACATGTCGCGAATACGGAAAACATTCGCGTGATCATTCCAATCCCTTGGAACTACCAATCACCAAGTAAGAAAATGTTTAAGTGACAAATGATGAGCTTCAAATGAAGTTATTTTGCAGATTTGAAAGGAAACATTTTACTCATTACTAAACAAATTAAGGACGTAGCTGAATGCGTTTATAACCATTTCAACTATCGTAGGAGTGCGGGTTCGACTCCCACTCCCGGGAGAAAAGGCTTTGAAGAGATTTACAAGGTATAATCGAAACAGCTGTAGCCTTGTCCGTCCTGATGTCACGTTGTTTAAATTTTTCCCAAATTATTAAAAAAATTAAGGACCATTTCCGCAAACGCGTTCGAGGGAAGGCTTTACCCCTTTTTTAAAATTATGCGCCACACTTAAGTTACGTTCCATTGAGACTTGAGCGAGATACGGATAGAAATTTAACATGCAAATGCAACAACAACGTTGTGATTCTGATATTTATCTGGTTCAATTTCTGATCCGTATAGCAGTTCTGTTCGTTTTGTTTTCTGTAGTAGATTTTTTGACAGCTAACCACTTTTGAGTTGGTAGCACTCATGGCTCAACTATATGGTTGGTTCATCTCTACAGCAACAACATACATTTGTTCACATTGCCAAAATCAGAGTGTTGCTGTTAGACGAATGGAATGGAATGAAAACATAAAACTTAGCAGCATTTGTATGTAGTAAGAAAATGTTGTAAATTCGTTGGTTTCATTTTAAGTTTGCCATCTCCTTCTGACAATCCCTACTACAGTGAAATGAAAAAAATAAAATAATAAGTGTGTGTCCCCTTTATCGGATGAAAGTATTCATCATGCCGCTCTTGAAATTAAGATACTTTTTTACGAATTTTTACCGTTATCTCATACGGATACAGTAGCTTTTAGTTTCACCTCGTGTGATTATCTAAGTTTAAACAATTCTCTTCTAGAATTCAACTGGGCGGAGCTACTCTCTGGCCATGACGTTAACAAGTGTTTCTCTAAGTTCAAACTAATAATGAATGAATTTTGTCTCAATAATATATCTTTAAAGAGGAAGCGATGTTACAAATCACCATGGGGTAACATGCGCCTGAAACGATTAAAAAATCTCAAAAACAAGTTTCTTAAGAAATATAAGGCATTTCGTATCTCAGCATATTTTGTTAAATACCGCCATTTTCAGAAGAAATTCAAGTCTCTGAATAACAAGCTATATAAAAACTATTTAAGTAGTACGGAGAGAAATATTAAATCTAATCCGAAGAAATTTTGGAACTTCGTGAAATCCAAAAAGGCGGCCTCAAGTATTCCCACGTCAGTTGAGTACGATAATAACTTCGCTACTACCCCATATGAAGCAGCAAATCTGTTTGCTGACTTTTTTAAGTCAAATTACGTGTCTGATGTTGGAGAGTCTCCTGATTTCTCTGTCGATATTCCGTCATTTCTTAATTTCGGTGCGCTTCAAATTACAGCTAACGATATTACGGAGGGTTTAGTTTGTCTCAAGTCTTCTTCTCAGACAGATTGTGATGGACTATCAGCAATGCTCCTCAAAAACTGTCCAGCATTAGTTACTCCATTGGAGATTATATTTAATAAATCCCTTTCTTCAGGGACGTTTCTGAACGATTGGAAACTAGCGACAATAACACCTCTTTTCAAAAGTGGGAGAAAAAGCGACGTTCGGAACTATCGGCAATATCCAAGCTCTCAAGCATCTCGAAGTTGTTAAAGAAAAAATATATTTTACTGTCAAGGCTATGATAAATCCCAATCAACATGGATTTGTGCAGGGTCGTTCAACGGCCTCTAATTTAGCGGTCTTTACCGAATTCTGTATTTCTTCGTTTTCGTCAGGACTCCAGGTTGATTGCATTTACACGGATTTTTCAAAGGCGTTTGATAAAGTCTCTCATACGATTCTATTACATAAATTGGTATGCCTTGGATTCCATTCATCTTTTTTATTATGGCTCAAATCATACCTAACCGGTAGAAGTTGCGTAGTTACCATTGATGGTGCACTCTCGAACCCTTTTGTTGCCACTTCAGGCGTTCCTCAAGGAAGCGTTCTAGGTCCGCTGCTTTTTATAATTTTTATTAATGACATCAGTCAATGCTTTTCGCACTCAAAATTTTTGCTCTATGCTGACGATTTAAACATTTTTTCGAATGTTCGAGACATATCAGATGCCTTTCATCTGCAGACCGATTTAGATAATCTTCATAGATGGTGTGAGAAGTCACGCCTCTCCCTTAACATAAAGAAATGTTTCCATTTGACATATTGCAGGCGTCTAAGCATCCTCGATACATCGTATCGGATTGCTAATGATGTGCTGCAAAATGTAACAGAGTTTAAGGACTTTGGCGTGGTATTTGATGTTAAGCTTACTTTCAACGGCCACATAAACTTAATACTCTCAAAATCGTATTCCGTTCTCGGTTTCATTCGTCGCAACTCCACGGAGTTTTCTGATCCCTATACGTTTAAGCAACTATTTACCTCTCTTGTTCGATCACATTTAGAATATGCTGTTTTCATTTGGAGACCATATGATCAACTCTCGATAAGTAGAATTGAACGAGTTCAAAAGGTCTTTCTAAAATACGCTCTACGTTCTTTAAGGTTTGAGGAGCCTGTCCCGCCCTACGATTCCCGGCGTTTGCTAATTAATTTGGATTCGCTGGAAAAACGAAGGAAAATTCTCTCGCTTTCTTTTGCTTTCAATGTTATTAATGGCATTATCGATTGCCCAATGTTACTCGAGCGGATTAGTTTTAATATTCCTCAGAGAAATCTTCGTAAGTTCTACCCTTTTTATTTGGAAAACTTTAGAACAACATATGCTAGCAATGCGCCTATTGCTCGGGCACTAAGAGAATTAAATGGTTTGTTCTCTTCATCAACTAAGCTTGACTTTGCACTATCAAAATCGGATTTTGTAAGAATTCTAAATTCAATTTGTCTATAAGTTATAACAATCAATCACAATACATACTTCTTCTCATTTGCGCGAGATTATTTTACATTATTCTAGTCTGTAAGGTATCCTGTACTGTAGACTTAATTTAAATAAATAAATAAATAAATCAGCTGGTGAGATAAGCCAACCATATAGTTGAGCCATTGTAGCACTGAACTAAATATGTGTACATTTGTGTATACATAAAAGAATTCGCCATATTTAAAAGCAAAAACACTGAAAGAGTAAACAACTTGAAGATGATGTAAGGAAAATAAATAGTTTGCTTACGTGCGAAACTATTTAAATGTTAATAATTCTATCAGTATCTTAAAATTTTGTGTACGTTTCTTCTTATTTTCAACAAAACAGATGTTTTATATTAGTGCTGCCAGTTCTCATAAAGTTGATGCAGATCGTTCCAATGAGATTTGAGCCAGAGCCAGAGCTCGATAAACCAATGGAACGGCCCTTTAGATTCCTTGCTGATGTCAGCTATCAAAAGTGCTGTGGAAATGATTTTGGTGTTGGACTGGTTTTAGATATTATTGAGAAGCATATTTGTACGCATTGGATTAAAACCCAAACAGCAAAAATTGTATTTTACTCTAAATCAGGATGCCCAGGAGTAGTGATTAGTAACAATGGGACTCACGTTGGCAAATTTTTCACCTATTTTGGCTGCATCCGAACTGCGGCCAGCCTCGTCCAACTTCGGAATATCGCTCCATAAAGTCAAAAAGTTATTCAATGTAATCCTTCGTTTGAACGTTGTTTTTTTCTATAAATGTGCACAAAATTGCTGATTATTGTTTGATTAAAAAATGTTTAACTACCGCCTTTAAATTTTTTGTTTTTTTTTTTTGTAACGTTTTATGAGCCCGTGCACCATCTAACTCTTATCAATGGTGGTATCAAAAGACGCGTTTCGATCTCCGTTTTTAGGATTCGAAAGCGGAAATTAAAAATTGCATTTCTGTCGCAAAATATTTACAAAAACCCACAAAATGGCCCGATAGGGTCCGAAATATGAGGCCCGATCTACGGTTTTTTTTTGGCGGCCTTTGGCCGCAATTTGTAAAAATAACCCTGGGTAGGTCCAACGCCTTTCTGCATAGTGTGTACAAAAAATCTGGCAAAATACAACCACATGAAAATTTGAACCGAAATGATATGATAGAGATTAAATTTTTAATTTTTGTTTTCTTTTTAAATATAAACGAGCTCTAGGCCAAATATTTGTATATTCTTAATAAAACACAATACGTGAATTTTTGATATACAATTATATTATTTAATTTGTCGATATTTCGACTTCAGTCTGAAGTCATCATCAGGAATTTCTGAAGTCGAAATATCGACAAATTAAATAATATAATTGTATATCAAAAATTCACGTATTGTGTTTTATTAAGAATATACAAATATTTGGCCTAGAGCTCGTTTATATTTAAAAAGTTATAATTCAAAGGCCGTAAACAACAAAAATAATTTTTGTTTTCGGATTCTTAAATCGGAGGTCGAAACGCGTCTTTAGATACCAACTTTGAAATGTTTTGTTAAAAATTAGGTGGTGAACCGGCTTGTAACCGGTAAGATAACCGGCTTTTTTCAAAACAACTGCAAAATTGTACGAGACAACTGCTAGTAGTCAGTTGTAAGATTTTGACGTCTTTGACAACTACACTAATACAACGTTGTAAACGGTAATGCCACAAAAAGTTGTTAGACTAGACAACTCAACCGACATTTTTTTTGACAGGTTGAGTTGTAATCTGTAATACCAAATTGCGAAATTTCATCGTGATTTCTTCAACGACTGCAAAATTACAGCTTGCAAAACTTTTAAATTACGTTCTTTTAAAAGTGGGCGGTGCCAAACCCAAATTTTTAAAAATTTTACTAATTTTCTATTTTGCATCGTAAGGTCAACCCACCTACCAAGTTTCATCGCTTTATCCGTCTTTGGTAATGAATTATCGTAGTTTTTCGGTTTTTCGAAATTTTCGATATCGAAAAAGTGGGCGTGGTTAGAGTCCGATTTTGTTCATTTTAAATAGCGATCTGAGATGAGTGCCCAGGAACTTACATACCAAATTTCATTAAGATACCTCAAAATTTACTCAAGTTATTTACGGACGGACGGACGGACGGACATGGCTAAATGCATTTCTTTTTTCGCACAGATGATGTTGATATATACAGAAGTCTATATCTATCTCGATTAGTTTATGCCGTTACGGATTACCGTTATGCGAACAAAATTAATATAAAAAATATATAAAAAAATATAAAGAACTATGCCGAAAGGTACCAAAATAGTCCCGTTATGAAACTTTACAAACCCTCGAAGTTTTCCTTAAATTTACCCGATGGCTTCCAGAAGTTATCCTAAAATAGTCTCAAAATTATCTTGAAATTTTATCAAAATAGACTCGAAAACAATACCGATTGGGAGCTACAATCCTGAACCTATCCAAAAATAGTAAGAAATGATTCGGAAAACAATCCCGAGCGGTCCCGAAAGGTTGCTGTTGTTGTTGTTGTTGTTTTCGTATTGATGAAACTTCACGAAAGTTGATGGTCCTTTGCCGGATATAGATCTGGTAAGTTCCAGTAACAACCACCATTAGGGCACTACCCCGACCATCACAGGAACGATTGGTAACGGGACTCCTCTCGGGTAGGTGACTTTGACAGTTGGGTTACGAAGCTGTGAAGCTATAAATCTTTGTATTGCGCTTACCAATCCCTTTAGTCCCGGTCCCTAAATAGTGTGATGTAATACGAAATAGCCGCCATTGGGAGAATTGGTTAGACCTCGATCTATGTATACGACTCACACATTAAATATAATTGCTGCGTGTTAAATAATCTCAGAGACATGCCTATTCAAAAAGCTTTTCCCCGGGTAGGGTCGAGAAGGTGGCGGATTGATTAAAAACTAAATGCTTCCAGTGAGCGTGTTGCGCCCCCTCCATTAGGAAAAAATATATATAGATTCTTGCATATCCGTCTAGCTGTTCTAGTCGATTACTTTTTGTGACCAATAAACATATTTTTATTTACTCCCACACACAGGAAGCCTCATTCTACGAATGGGAGAACTTCATATGGATTGATTCCACAATCATTGAAAAAAATATGCGTTGGCTACTGCAACATCAAACACCTGAAGGCGCTTTCTACGAAGTCACTTGGATACCCGATCGTAAAATGAATCGAACTAATTTTGCCAACAATACGAATCTACAAAACCGCAATATAACACTCACTTCACATGTGCTAATTTCATTGGCTTCAGTTAAAGATCTGTCCGGTTCGTTGGGTGCGCGCGTTGCTCTAGCACAACAACGTGCCATATCATGGATTGAACGTAATATGCAATTTTTAGAAGATACCGACGAGCCATACGATGTTGCGATCACTGCATATGCGCTACTGCTCTGCAAATCACCAATGGCTGAGCATGTCTTTTCCATATTACGACGCCATGCTCGCGTATTGGGTGATTATATGTATTGGGGTAGTAAAGAAGTGCCGCAACCGCCAAAGAAATTAGAAAATCAAAAATGGTTCTCATTACCACGTTTGCCATATGAATTTGATGCAATAAATATAGAAACAACTGCATATGCTTTATTGGTATATGTATCGCGACGTGAATTTATTGTAGATCCTATTGTACGTTGGCTGAATGCTCAACGTTTGAATGATGGAGGTTGGGCGTCAACGCAAGATACGAGCGCAGCATTGCGCGCACTTGTAGAATATACAGTGCATTCGCGTATACGTGAGGTATCATCGTTGACTGTTGAGGTGGAGGCATCATCGCAGGGCGGCAATATACAGGCATTGCATATAGATGATACGAATTTGGCACAGCTACAAAGTATTGAGGTGAGTTAATATGAATTTTGGTTTAGTTTTTAACATTTAACACATTTTTTTTTTGTCCACACCTAATAGATACCCGAATCTTGGGGTACGGTTAAGGTGCAAGCTAAAGGTGCCGGTTATGCTATATTACAAATGCATGTACAATACAATGTGGATATAGCGAAATTCCAAACGAAACCGCCTGTGCCAGCATTCGGTCTGCATACAAGAGCTATATTCCATGGCAGAAATCAGTCGCATATATCGTATATCGCTTGTCAAAAGTGAGTAATGTTTTGCTAATTTTTTCTTTATAAAATATTATCTAAATATTTGCACTTTAGTTGGGTAAATACCCAAGAATCGGAACGCTCTGGTATGGCAGTGCTCGATGTGGCAATACCTACGGGCTATTGGATACAACAACAGCGTTTAGATCACTATGTGCTTAGTAATCGTGTGAGAAATTTACGTCGCGCTAAATATGCACATCAAAAAGTTATATTCTATTTTGATTATGTAAGTAGTTGGACCTTTCTAGTACTCAAGCGATATATTAAACAAAAAATTTCGCTTACTTACAGCTCGACCAAGAAGACATTTGCGTAAATTTCACGATCGAACGTTGGTATCCAGTTGCGAATATGTCACGTTATTTACCTATACGGATCTACGATTATTATGCGCCAGGTATTACATAGAAACTTCCGATGTTTGCATTCGGAATTATTTTAGAAGCTCATAAGCTGAAACGGAGCAATTACTTTTTGTTTATGGCTCCATTGTTATGCTAATTTTTTTCTTTATGGGTCGTCCTTAACAAATCGATAACACGCCGATAACAAATTCACCCCTATTCTGCATTTCGACTTGGATTGGAATTTTTTCGATTTAGCAAATTTGGTATTCTGTGTTCCAATCTCTTTCGATCCAACTTCGAATCTTTCGATTTTGCGTATTCTGCATTTCGATCGTAGTTCCGTTTTTCTAAGTTGCAAATTTCTTGGCGGAAAAATATTTTCTTTTTATTTTTTTATGAATTTATGACAGAATTTTAACAAAAATGTAAGTAAAACTTGTTAAGAAACGTAAAAAGCTTGATGATGATTGTTTTTTATATGTTTCCAGGTCAAAAACAACATGTCGATGTCGAAGTCCTTGGAAGTATTTGCCCCGCAAAAGTATCTAACACATACTTGAAAGCATCCTTATTAAGTCGAAAGTTTTTTTGAACCTAAATAAGAAAATAAGTCATTAAACTTTACCACTTTTAAGATCAATTTCTTACAATTCGTCACTCATCTCAAATGGATAACACAAATCTCGTATGAGTTGCTTTCCAACTCCACAAATAATGCCGCGGCTATTGATTCCAGTATAATAGACAGCTATAATTTGTGTCTGTTCGTTGGGTCCAGCTATATGCCAAAGCAAGCTGCCGGAGTAGAGGAAGGTGAAGCGAAAACGTAAACAATCCTTGCGGAAAGAATAAATAAACCTTCATAAAGTATTTTAGGCCAGTGCAGTGAAATTAGCATCAATAAAATTCAGAAAATGTCAACTGTATTCGTGCAGGAAACCCTTTCAACAAAACTTTGTGGCCACGCAGGGAATTGGCCAAAAGAACTACAAAAACGCCCTTAAAATTATGAAAGCACTTCACTCAAAAAAATATAACACTGCAGCAATATATTATATGCCTTTTTTGTACACAATGGCGTGGATAATAAAATATAAACGTTTTCAGTGTTTTTTTTTTTACAAATTTTCTTTAATTTATTCTGTTCCAATGTTCACACATTCCGTACAAACAGCTGATTTCGAAAAGTCATTTGCTCTTCCTCTTCTCGTTACGATTCCGTCGTAATGCAGAATAGCCAACTTCGATTTAAGCGGAGCGTCGAACGGGAACGTAATCGAAATGCAGAATAGGGGTGATTGCTAACACCACCATATTACATCGACAAATTTTCGATAATAAATCGATACAATTTTGATAGCAAATCAACAACCTGCCGATAGCAAAACGATAAAACGCCAATAGATAGATAGATAATTTATTGAGGATTTGCAATGCGACCATTGGTCTATTATGCCCTTCACAGCATCCCATCCAAGTCGACTTCCTAGCTAGATACCCTAGCAGTTCTCTTGGCTGAAGGGATGGAATGTGGGAATGCTCTGGCTATAGTAAGCGCATAAACTTAGCCCTGCATCTTGAGTTTGCGTCTCATTCCAGGAGGATATGGTCCACCGTCGCCGCTGATCGATCACAAAACCGGCATGTGTTATTCGATAGTATGCCCAGTTTCTGCATGTGGCTGTTCAGTCTACAATGTTCTGTAATAGCTGTTAGCTCCTAACAATAACTTGGATTGTCTCAAACCTGGCATATTTTGCCATTGTTCTTCTCTCTTTTCCCTCTCTTCTACTAATAAACGCCCCCTAATTTCCTGTGGCCCAACGACCCATCTGTTCCTAGCCGTTCCAGCCTCTCTGGGCAGGTTGTCCGCCTGCTCATTACCCTCAATTCCCCTGTGGCCTGGGACCCACGCTAACACGCCAATAACAAATCAAGTTTTATATATTTATAATAATTTTTCAAATCGGTAACTTTTTTATAATAAATCGATCACTTTTGGATAACTTCGATAAGAAATCGATTACGTGCCGGTAACATAGCAATAGCACTCCTATTACAAATGGAAATCATTTTAATAGTAAAGCTATAGCTTTCGATAGCAAATCAAATTTGATGGTTTGATTTCGATAAATTCTCGATAATAAATCGATAACAAACCAATATACTCATGGTGTTGTTGTTGTTGCAGTATCTCATGTTGTTGTTGCTGTAGCAATATTTCGCCCCACCTAATAGCTGCGACCGATCACAAATTGTCATCAGTATCCTCTAACGGGAGTCCAAGGAAACTTGCTGTTTCGACAGGGGTGGACCATAATGAAAGGGGTGTTAGAGGCGTTAGTTCCACATTACAATTAAAGAGATGGTTGGTGTCATGTGGGGGCACATTGCAAACGGGGCATACATTTTGTATGTCGGGTTGATTCTGGATATGTAAGAGTTTAACCTGTTACAGTATCCAGAACGAAGTTGAGCCAGAGTGACTCGCGTTTCCCTGGAGAGTATGCGTTCCTCCTCCGCAATTTTTGGGGATGCGTAACACGCAAACGACTGGCCAATTGCTTTGTATCTGGTAATGAGCGTTTCTTTGTCTTTTCCCCAAGTACTGCCAGCAAGGGATTTGAGGAGTTTATTACGGCTCTGGATTTTCGGAACAATTGCGGCTGCGTGCTCACCAATTGTAGATCCTGATCAAACGTCACACCCAAGATTTTGGGGTGTAGGACAGTCGGTAGCGTAGTGCCATCGACATGGATGTTCAAAATGGTCGACATTTGGGACGTCCAAGTTGTAAATAGGGTCGCGGATGATTTAGTCGGTGATAATGCCAGGTTGCGCGAGGCGAAAAAACTGGAGAGATCAGGGAGGTAGCCGTTTATTCTGTGGCAAAGCTCATCGATCTTTGGGCCCGGGCCTGTGGCCATTATTGTGCAGTCATCGGCGTAAGAAACGATAGCAACTCCTGGTGGCGAAGGTAGTTTTGATATGTAAAAATTAAACAAAATTGGGGATAGGACACCACCCTGAGGCACCCCTTGTTTAATTCTTTTTGGCTTTGATATTTCGTTTCTGAATTGCACCGATGCCTGCCGACCACCCAGATAATTTGCGGTCCACCTTTTAAGACATGGGGGAAGGGTAGACCCTTCCAAGTCTTTCAGTAACGTGCCATGGTTGAGCGTATCAAAAGCTTTTGATAGGTCTAGCGCTACGAGTACTGTTCTATGGTGGGGCTTCTGATTTAGACCACAATTTATCTGGGTGCTAATGGCATTTAGCGCGGTGGTGGTGCTATGGAGTTTTCTAAAGCCATGCTGATGACAGGCTAGCTGCAAATTTGCTTTGAAGTGGGGGAGCAAAATGGCTTCAAGCGTCTTGGCTACTGGCGATAAGAGAGATATCGGGCGATATGACTCTCCTATGTTAGCTGGTTTCCCAGGCTTTAGTAGCGGGACCACCTTGGCCATTTTCCATTTTTCGGGTATGACAAAGGTGGAAAGAGACAGGTTGAAGACATGTGCTAAATATTTGAAACCCTCTTTTCCTAGGATTTTAAACATCGGCATGGCTATGCCGTATGGGCCCACTGCTTTGGATGGTTTAGCATGACCGATGGCATCCTCAACCTTCTTGGCGGTGATGGTAATTGGTGACGCGCTGAACTTATGTTTACGTGCGCGTCTGTTGGCCCTCCGTCTATTTTTGTCGACCGTAGAATGCATTATGTATTGTCGGCAGAAAGCGCTCGCGCATTTTTTCGCATCCGACAGCACTTTGTCGCCAAAGGCGGTGGAAGCTTTGTCATTGTGCCTAGACGGATTCGATAGGGACTTTACAGTGAACCAAAGTTTACCTGCACCGGCAGAGAGGTTACAACCGCTTAGATGCTCCTCCCATTTCACCCGCTTGTGTTCATCCACAAGCAATCTGATGCGTAGGTTTATGTCGCTTATTTGGGGGTCGCCGGGATCGAGCTGTCTTATAAGGTCACGTTCTCTCGCTAAACTTGCGGCCTCTGCCGGGAAGTGGGGCCGAATTTCGGGAATTCTACCGGCGGGAATGAAAGGAGCCGAGGCGGATTCAATGATCTTGCGGAAAGCACGCTCCCCTTGGCGGGCATCAGTTGGGATAGGGAGGGCAGCAAAGCGGTTGCTGTATAGGATTTGTATTCGTCCCACTTTCCTTTTTTAAAGTTAATGGAAGTGCGTTTTTCTGAGACGATGAAGTCGGCGGGGCGCTCGAACGAAATAAGTATAGGCAGGTAGTCGGATGCCAATGTTACCTTCGGCTGCCAGTGGACGCAGTTTACGAGTTCTGCGCTCACGATTGAGATATCTGGCGAGCTATGACAGCTTCCTACCATACGTGTGGGGGCGTCTCCGTTTATTGTGCAGAACGTCGTTTCTTCTATTTGATCCGCCAACATCTCACCCCTACTGTCTGCCTGCAAGTTTGAATGCCATAGATCGTGATGGGCATTGAAATCTCCCAAGATAATGCGATTATTGCCAGTGAGTACGCCGCTGATATCAGGGCGGTATCCACTGGGGCAACAGGTGACAGGAGGGATGTAGATGTTGATGATTTCTAGATTTGCATCGCCCGATCGGACAGATAATCCTTGACGTTCAAAGACACTGTCTCTGCGGTCGATGTCAGTGTCAAATATATGATATTGATTGTACCCAGAGCAGGTCTGCAATGCAGATCTTGCAGTGAGTTTAGTCTCTTGAATCGCAGCAATGCGGATATTGTGCCGCTTCATGAAGTCGACTATCTCCGTGATCTTCCCAGTTAATCCATTACAGTTTAACTGCAGAATTCTGAAGTGCATAGGGGGGATGTCGTCACGCTGGGAGTAAGTGGCGGGTGACTACGCCTGGGTTGTGGAAGGCCAGAACGCGATTGCTGTTGAGGCCCTGGGACTAGACGTCTGGGGTAGGCATTGGGGTACCCGGTGTATCTGGGTATGCGGCCTGGCAACATGGCGCAATGAAACCCGTCGGGGGGTTGCCGTCGCGGAGACCAGAACATCTAGGAAAGTGGCACCGTCCATGGCAGGAGCTGCATTGGGCGGATGTCGCAAACGTATATATTCTGTGCTGGCAAACGGTGCAAAGGGAGGTAGGGACTAAGAGTCTGTTTCCCTGACCTACACAATTGCTGCCCGAAAAGAGGGGGGAAGGAGACTGGGGCAGGGGCTGATGATCGGCATTGCTCCCGACTCTACTACGGAGATTGTAAGTATGAGTGGGATCAGCCGTGTGAGGTGGTGGCGCCGTGGGGAGCGAGCAACAGCGGGTACTTGTTGTGGCTTGCTGAGCAGCGGGGCTGCTGGAAGTTAGGGGGGGGGGGGGGGGGGGGGGGCTAAGGCGCAGACTACGGGACGTCCTAGGACGTGAACAGCAAGGAGCCACAAAAGATTTATAGAATTACGTGGACTTTTTGGGTCTAGCTTAGAACAACCTGTCCGATGCAACCATCCCTTACACGAGACACACTGACAAGAGTACTACCGTCCTAAAAAGATTATTTTTCGGCAGATGCAGCAAAACCATTTCTCAGGACCGGGGTCAGGAGACGGACCCGGATTGGGTTCGATACCTTCCCGGAGCAAGAGAATATGGAGCAGTCCCGCTGCAAGGAGCTGCTGGGAGGATGAAAATTTGTGGGAGGGACGGAACAAATTAAATGGGGTTACACTGAAATGGCAGTCCTTGGTCGGGAAAAATCCCGAGTCGCTCCGGTACATAGAACCGACGGCTTTGGGAAGCGCTCGATACCTTTTGTTATAGTTAGCAAATTATAACACTTCGATAACAAGAACATAACTCGTTTACACCTCGTCGTTAACACACCGATAACAAACTTTTCCTCGCTGTGATTTGGCTTGCTTGCCGTGCCTTGAATTGATGTTTGATTTTGCTCATATCAACATTACCACGTACATTGTTCTGACATTACGTTACAGTATAGGTGCTACACTTACGCTTACATTCTATATTCCCTGATACAGCATACGAATACCACGCACTACGTGTACACTTGCATTACATTTTACCCAATAACAATGATGTTTGTTTACACATCAAAAACCTCTAAGAGAATGGACAGCCTATTATATGATAAAATTGTTAAGATCCACACAAAGCTTGTCCTTATTATACTCAGCTTAGCAGAGCTCACAGAGTATACTAATTTTGTTCGCATAACGGTACCCTTTAACGGCATAAACTAATCGAGATAGATATAGACTTCTATATATCAAAAAGATCTGGATTTCCGTCCGTAAACACGATAACTTGAGTAAATTTTGAGGTATCTTGATGAAATTTGGTACGTACGTTCCTGGGCACTCATCTCAGATCGCTATTTAAAATGAACGAAATCGGACTATAAACGCCCATTTTTCGATATCGAAAATTTCGAAAAAGTGCGATAATTCATTACCAAGGACGGATAAAGCGATGAAACTTGGTAGGTGGGTTGACCTTTTGACGCAGAATTGAAAATTAGTATAATTTTGGATAATGGGCGTGGCACCGCCCACTTTTAAAGGAAGGTAATTTAGAAGTTTTGCAACTGTAATTTGGAAGTCGTTGAAGATATCATGATGAAATTTGGCAGGAACGTTACTCCTATTACTATATGAGTCCTAAATAAAAATTAGCAAAATCGGATGACAAACACGCCCACTTTTAAAAAAAAAATTAATATCTTTACAGTAACGAAAATAAAAATAAAAACAACATCAATTTACAGTATATAAGTAAATTATGTCAACACTCAACTCCAGTAATGATGTGGTTCAACAAAATACAAATATAAAAGAAAATTCCAAAATGGGCGTGGCTTCGCCCTTTTTCATTTACTTTTTCTAGAATACTTTTAATGCCATAAGTCGAACAAGATTTTACCGATCCTTGTGATATTTGTTAAGGGCATAGCTTCTATGACGATAACAGTTTTCTGAGAAAATGAGCGAAATTGGTTTGAAACCACGCCCAGTTTTTATACACAGTCGACCGTCTGTCCTTCCGCTCGGCCGTTAACACGATAGCTTGAGCAAAAATCGATATATCTTTACTAAACTTAGTTCACGTACTTGTCTGAAGTCACTTTATCTTGGTATTAAAAATGGGCGAAATCCGACTATGACCACGTCCACTTTTTCGATATCGAAAATTTCGAAAAATAAAAAAAACCATAATTCTATACCAAATACGAAAAAAAGGAGATGAAACATTGTGATTGGATTGGTTTTTTGATTCAAAATATAACTTTAGAAAAAACTTTGTAAAATGCGTGTGAGACCTACCATATTAATTAGAAGAAAATGAAAAAGTTCGGCAGGGCGAAATCAAAAGCCCTTGGAATCATGGCAGAAATACTGTTCGTGGTATTACATATACATATAAATAAATTAGCGGTACCCGACAGATGATGTTCTGGGTTACCCTGACCCACATTTTAGTCGATATCTTGAAAACGCCCTCACATATACAACTAAAGGCCACTCCCTTTTAAAACCCTCATTAATACCTTTCATTTGATATCCATGTCATACAAACACATTCCAGGGTTACCCTAGGTTTATTTTCCTACATGGTGATTTTCCCTTATTTTGTCTCCAAAGTTCTCAGCTGAGTATGTAATGTTCGGTTACACCCGAACTTAGCCTTCCTTACTTGTTTTTCCTTGTTTCTATTTAAACTTTTAATATATTATTTCCTTCTCTCTTTTTTCAGAGCGCTTCAACGAATCCATTTTCGATTCTTTACCAACATATTTGCTGAATATTTGTGAAGTCTGCGGCAGTTCACAGTGTCCATATTGCTCCATTTACAACATGAGCTGGCGTGCAAGTATGTCTTTGTCGCTACTATTCTTTAGCGTATTTATTTATTTGTTGCGTAGTCGAACGCATATCGTTTTGAATTATATGTCTTTGCTCACTTAAAGCTAAGCAAAATTTTAAAAAATAAAACAAAAAAGTTAATTTTAATTTAGTTGACCTAACACTTTTTTCTACTATCATGTTTGTCAAAATTTAAACTAGGTTTTAAAGAGAAATATTTTTTAAATTTTATTTTTTCGTGTTCACAAATCACATTAATATCTATAGTTCTAAGTATATAGAGTATAAGCTAGAAAAGACAAAATTGAATGTTATATGTACAATGAGAAAACAACATGCTCAGCGAATTCTTAAAAAAAATATTTATGTATATGTTCGATACATAATATTTTAATATTTTTGCATGTTACATTAGGGTGGTTACAAAGTATATGGTGAATTTAAATTTTTGTTCTATCTTTCGGGCACCCTTCTAAAATATGCCAATAGATCAGAAAATGATTATTGCAAAGTTTCAGGTCAATCCGATAATGTTAACACGTGCCTCATTGAGGTCAAAGTTAGGAAAACCAGCGATTTTTCAAAAAAAATGTTAGTGTTTCGTCAGAAAAAGCGGAATCATTTATGCCAAGAACTTTACTCATATAGCATTCGATAGGTAATTTTATTTGTATTAATTTTGATCTTAATGATATTTTTTTAAAACGGTTATTTTTAGCAGTATTTGGCATTTATCCGATCAGGGTGGCCGCATTAAGATTAAGAAGATCGGATAAATGTCAAATACTGCTAAAAATAACCGTTTTATAAAAATATCATTAAGATAAAAATTAATACAAATAAAATTATCTATCGAATGCTATATGAGTGAAGTTCTTCGCATAAATGATTTCGCTTTTTCTGACGAAACACTAAAATGTTTTCTGAAAAATCGCTGTTTTTCCTAACATTGACCTCAATGAGGCACGTGTTAACATTATCGGATTGGCCTGAAACTTTACAATAATCATTTTCTGATCTATTAGCATATTTTAGGAGGGTGCCCCGAAAGATAGAACAAAAATTAAAATCCACCATATACTTTGTAACCACCCTAATGTTACATATGTATGTAAATGCAGCTTAATTGCCAGCGTAACCGTAGTCCGTCCACTAGTAGTGAAATTTTAGATCACAATCGATTCGATCCGCTCATTTTTTTTCATATTTCATTTAGTAAAAACGCTGTACCAATGCCAAAACCTATAAAAAAAAGAGATACGGCCACGGTATTAGTGTTATTAGCTTCTGAGTTATGATTTTTTGAATGAAAGTCATTTATACGCTTACTTTCACATAAAACCCGATATACCTTTTTCATAATTTTTAAATCAATCTTTTAACGATAAGACAAACTGCAGCGCACTGTCTGGTAAAAAATGAAAATTTTAGTTATTGGTAAAAGCGCTCATTTGCTTTCACAGTTCATATACCGCATACTTATCTCTTTAAGCTGGCGCACGGTGTTATAACCCTTTTTAAGTTTTTGAATTATGTTTTTTGGGCTTGTATAATAAAAGAAGGAGTAAATGTAAGAAAAACCATTATTTTTTATATTATTTTATATATATTTTGAAACAAGTACAATTTTTTTTATATCAAACATTTTTTTCTCAGCTTGAATCTAATGTAATGATGAAGTCATTAATAATAATTTTATTTGGAGTCTTTAATAAGTAGATCATTGAAACGATGAAAACAAACACAAAATTAATTTAATGTTAAGTAAATAAATTTGTAAACCTCATACGTAGAATATACATACACGCGTGTATGTACAGCTGTGTATATGAAAATAGCATTATTAAACATTAAAAAATTTTGTAATTATATTAGGGCTGGGACTATCCACAAATTCGAATATCCAGATATCCATACGGATATCCGCTGACACGGATAAAATCCGGACGGCATGGATATCCGGTTAATATTCGTTTGTGAAACTATCCGGATTTATGAAGATCCGGTTAATAACCGTATTTTTGGATATCCAGTGAAAGCTACCAATTGATGTACCATATACATATGTTTATTTAACATTAACAAAAAAAAATTGTAGATGTTTGTAACATTGTAGCTTTTCCATTTTTTACGTTAATTTAATCATCTACAAACATATTTTGTGAATAATTTTTAGATGTTGCTTCGTTCAATTCTGATATGCAGATATTCAACTTTTATATTCCAGTATCCGGACATACGGATATCCGAATTTTCCGCTGTTCGAAAATCCGGATTTTCCATTTACGAATCCGGATATGCGGATAGCCGGATATTTTGCTTAGCTATCCGATTATTCGAATATCCGGTTTATCCGGATAGTTGAAAAATCCGGATGCAGTTCACAGCCCTAAGTTATATTATTCTTTTGTGTATTTTTTCGTTAATTTTAGGAAAACATTAATGAATTGTTTTATAAAAAAATGTAACTCAATTTTGAACATGATTACAAAATAATTCGTATTTTTGAAATGTGTTCAAAAATTCTCTTGAAAGTTATATTTTTCACAAAATTTTTGAGTTTGAAGTTTTATATAGTCCAATCAAGTTTAGTCCAAAAGTTCTAATCTCGAAATGAAGAATGTTTGAATGTATTTTTTTATATTTTTTTATAAAAAAAGCACTGGTATTCCAAATATTCACAAAGATTTTCAATTCATTAAAGTGTTTTCTAAAATTAACGACACTTAACAAAGAAAGAAAATAATTGAAAATTTTAATAATTTTTGCTGCTATTTTCGTCTTTATAGCCGTACTTATATGGTAGGTATGAAGCGTTAAGAGCTTATATTTTAAGTACCGTCGGCCGGATAGATTAATGTCGTAAGTATGTGAAAATTGTTTTCAATTGAATGAATTACAATTGCTACTATGAACAAAACAAAACAAACCACTGTGCGAAAGCATTCAAATGTATCGCTACAACAACATTCAAATGTAGCATACGACATTAATCTATCCGGCCGTACACATGTATTTTTTACATAATCTACTTAGTTTGCAATTTTCAATATTAGGTTACGAACGCAATCAAATATTTTAGAATCTCACAATGAGTGCGGCAAAAAAAAAGTCAACAAATGTGTCTTAAACTGGCTATTTGGCCTTATGTGTTAGATATACATAAGTATAAGTAGTAGGGTGGGTCGATTTGTAGGACCAAAGTTAACCGATATCGCGCCATCGATTTTTCGATAGGATTTGGGGTCAGGAAAAGAAGTTCCACTACGCATGCCCAAAAAAAAAAATTATTTTCGAGTCTGCGAAATTTAATTTTTTCGATTTTTTTCGACTTTGATTTTTAAGGTTTTTTTCATGATCTACTAAAAAATTTTCATATATATACCCTGTCCGACCCAAAAAAAAATTTCTTTCAAAAAAACTGTTATCGCCAACGATTTTAGCGAACATTTTTGGGTCGGACAGAGTATAGGTGAAAATTTTACAATCAAATGAAAATTTTTTAGTAGGTCATGAAAGAAACCTTAAAAATCTAAATTGAAAAAAAGTCAAAAAAATTAAATTTCGCAGGTTCGAAAATTATTTTTTTGGGTATACGTAGTGGAACTTTTTTTCCTGAGCCGAAATCCTATCGAAAAATCGATGGCGCGATATCGGTTAATAAATCGACCCACCCTAATAAGTAGTACATATCATTGCAATCAAAAGTGCATTTTCCTTTTCTAAAAGAAATAATATGAAAAAAAATTTTAAAATTCACTATAAAAATTTTATTACTATTGAAGTTTTTGTATTGTTAAAAAAAAGATTAATCTATATTAACTGTTAGTTTTTCTCATAAACATGCATATTTATATATAAGCATACAGTTTGCATGTAAATATTTATGTGCATATACATGTAGACGACAAATAAGTTAACATTGTAAAAAATAAATTTTTGTAAGCTGCATAACTATTACATAAATTTAGTTACACCTACATACAAAGAAAGGCTAGCAAAGATTTTGCAAACGAAGAGCTTTTAAAAAAAAAATTTTTAACATAAATGAAATTGTATCCGTCCTTTTGTAAAATCGAATATATAATTTGAAAAAAAATAAATCAAATAAAAAATCTATATATGCATATTCTTTTGAAACAAAATCTCTAAATAAATTTGCCATTTCCTCTTCATATAAATTTTTTTCATATTGTGACGAATATTAGCATCACTGAGTGATACTAAGTAAATAAAGGCTGATACTATGTAAATAAAGGCACAACAACAATAAAGGACCACTCTTGTGTACATCAAATCAATCATCATTTACTCACATACATGGAAGGCAACGGAGAGATACGCACAAACACATGTAGTCATCAGCCGAAATAGTACTCACATATACACACGCATATGGTTACAAACTACAAGTATACCTGTATATGGCTGGTAACCAAGCATGAAGTTCGAGAAATTACTAGACCTTAGTATGATTATGCGAATAAAGCAGCGGAGAGTATAAAAGCAGCACAAGCTGAGTAGTCAGTAAACAGTTTGATTTAAACACGCAATTAGTTGTGAAGTAAGAGGTATTGTGACGTACTCTCAAAGTTATCTAATAAAGACCATTTTGCATTATTGAATATTGAAGTTATTTATTCAACAGTTTAGCGATTCGAACGTTGGCAGAAGGTTTGGAATAAGCGGAATTTCACTAAATTCGTTACAATATATATGTAGGATCTCAGTGGATAATATTAGAAACTAGCGGACTACCAAGGAAGCCGGTTCTATGTACCGGATCGACTCGGGAGTTTTCCCGACCAGGGGTTTTCATTTCAGTGCTACCCAGCGTCGGCTGGTCTGGGCATACAATTCTGAAAATGTACTTATGCAAATATTCCAATGACACCAAAATCATATTGTAATGAGTTTTGGGTGGTTCCGATTATTTTGCACCTACTGCTAACGTTCGAATCGCTGAACTGTCGAATAAACAACTCCAATATTCAATAATGCAAAATGTTCTTTATTAGCCTACTTTGGGAGTAGTACTTCACATCACAACTAATGCCATAAATCAAACTAGTTATTCCTCAGTTTGCGCAGCTTTTATACTCTCAGTTGCCTCGTTCGCATATTTCTCCTAAGGTCTAGACCAGGGATGGGCCCATTTTCGGCTCCTAAATCAATTTCACTACCAGCGAGTGCTAGGTGAGACGTTTGTGTGTTTTGGGGTGTTAGGGGAGTAAAAAAATACATTGGAAATATCGTACGCTTCGTCTCAAACGATATTCATCGCAAGAAGCAAAGATGACTTGATACGAAACTCTCTCATTTTTTCCGCTCTCAGGAGGGATTTATCTCAAATTTGTGCTGGCAACAATCACAGATAAATCCCTCGCGCCAGCTGAAGCGGGTGCCAGAACAAAAAATGTGTCAGCTAAAACGATAAACGGGCCAAAAATTTTGGTAAACTTTAGTTTGACCTAAATAGCGTTCAAAAATTATTGGAAAAAGGATAAAAATACTTGTTTTAGTGTAAATATTTGCCGTCTTTCAGTGAGTTTTACAGCTCCGGCTCACGCTCAATTCTCACGGGAATGCTCTGGATCATTGAGAGACTTGAGAAGCAGATGTCGTGAAATTTTCGCACACGTGAAATGTGATAGGCAGATGTCGCCGCTGTTTTTCATTTAACGCATACGGCGAAAGGCTAAGCAGCGACATCTATTTTTGAAAAAGTAGGTATATTAAAGGCCGCGTTGCCAACCTAAAAAGAAGTAATTAACAAATTATCTGGCTCACAAATTGAACCAGACTTCTATATGTTTTTATCTGGCTCAAATCGTTGTTGTTGCATTTACATGCAAAATTATATATCTAGCTCAAGATTTTGCCACCGGATGATAGCTATTATTAGTTCGAAGGCGTTTGGTAAATATTATTTCGTATTCAAAAGTTATCACTAAAAACAAGTTTTGTAAATATGAAGTCGCGATGCAACCAGTCCATTTTGATCACAGAACCTGGAAGTTCAGACATGTAGGATAAGCCCTATCCACTAAATTATGTTAACTATTATATCATAGGTCCGACTTACTGAAATTTCAAAAGAATATATGGTTTTCACTGTGAGTTAAATGCGTTACAATATTTGACTAATTAATTTAATCAAAATGTAAATTTTACTTAGATTTGTTTATATTTAACTCTAACTAGTCGTATTATTGTAAAATAACTTTAAAGAAATGAATATTTTACGACTATCATTTTATTAAATGATTGAAACTATAATCGCCGAAATGTATGTCAAAAATCCCCATATTCAGATCTATTCATTTTTGTTTGGCGTGGCATCGTTGGCAAAAATGTGCATTTTGCAAGGCGAATCTATACTAGGTGGTGGCAAAGCGAATTCAACCAATTCGCCGTGCGGAAGAATGTCAAGTCAAAAGAAAATTTTCATTGATTTCGATTAACTGACATGTTGTAGTACAAGGCGCTGTATGGAAAACTATCAAGAAGAAGCAATCAGCTGATGGGATAACACCACCTGTAATGAATTCGCCTGGGCATTTTGACAGCGCTCTCTCGAAACAAAGAGTTGCAAATCCATTCATCTATGGCAAGAAGGTTGCGGAAACACTAAAAAACTGCAATGAAAATCATTATTTACTATATAGTTTGGCAGCTTAAATAGAGGTTATGTTGCGAATAAGTGGAAGGCACTCGAATTCAGTGAAAGAGACACTCGAATGGAGTGGAATGAAGAACAGTAGGAAGAGCAGAGTTGCATTGGATCAATCATTGCATCAATATTAAAGATAAATTTAGAAAAAATAATTAAATACTTGAGTATAAACAAACATTTTCTTTCAATTACTGCAATTAAGGTGTCCTAGATGCTGTATATTCCAAAATTATAACATTTTATGTCTGTTTAAAAATTTAACTTCAATTTCCCTAAGATTTCCGTAATATGGCCATTAGTGATGTTTTTGTGTGTGCATATTTTGAGAACAGCTATTAGTTGCGCTACTTGGTACAGTTGACAATGATGAAAATATTCTCTCTCAACCTCGAAACCCAATTCCCAAACTGTGTTGCAATAGTAGGAAAACAAAAACATAAATTTTTTGCGAAGAAATACGAAAAACGGAATAATCATAGACTGAAGTCGACTTTATGTTAAGCAGCGCATTATTGACATTCATTTCGCCTTCACATACATTTAATTATATGCAAGTCGATTCATTTTGCAATATATACATAAAAGTATTTTAAAAAGAATTTTTAAAGTAGTATTATTAGAGGAAGTAGTAGTAGAAAAACGTATAAAGCACGTTTCGTATACAATCCTGGCTTTTCAGACTTGTTGGCAGTGTTGCTGTGAGCCTAGAAAGAAAAGTATCAGTTTACAAATAAAAAAAGGTACAAATCGCATAAATAACGACTAATTTTACCAGTTTTATTACAAACATAACTGCTTTCATTTATAAATTTCAAATTATGGAGGAATTTTCAAATTTCTTCAGCTCACATACATATATCGTTAAATCCACACTGCAAAAATTGTTGGAGCATGTCTTGCATGCGTGTTTTTTAAACTTTTCTTTATGATTTGAATCGTAAAGGAACTTAAATTACAACTGAAAATTTAGTTCGAGTTGTGAATCACAAAAGCGACATTACATATTTGTGGCCATTAGTGGGAGCGAAGCCGCCGGTAAAGGCTAGTTTATCCTAAAACGCTTAATAATTTGAACATAATAAGAGCGGTGGCAGGTCTATTTTCCACATAGCTTGGTACTGTTAAATATGTATTAAGCAAGATGAGCAGATTCTTATGTGTGTTTGTATATTATTCTCTTCCTGAGTTCTTCGGCCCACATACCTGCACTTGATCGTCCCTCACCTAGCACTTAAATGTGCAAAGCGTGCCCGTATGAGCAAAAGGCTCATACGAGCCGTTTTGCCCATCACTGGTCTAGACTGTTCACGAACATGGAACAGTTGTATCGCATACTTAGTTATTTAGCTATATGCGTGTGTATGTGGGAGTAACAACTTCTGTTCTTAGCTGATGACTATATGTGTGTATGTGAGATATCTCTTCACTTCGAGCTGCTGGTTATGAATATTCTTCGTTGCCTTGTACATAACTGTGGCTTCTTGCTGTTTTTGTTGTTGTGATTATTTACTAACAGCATGATCGTCCTGATCAGACAAATTTTCCGATCCAACCGCTGCTAGCCTCTCCAAATGTACCACCCTTCCATTTCGTGGTTTCCCAATTGTTTGTATGCAGTAGACGGCATCACTGATCCGCTTCACAACTTTGTACGGGTCTTCCCAACTGCATCGAATGGATGGATGAAACACCCTTCCGCCGGTGATGGTTGTCTAACAGTACCAAATCTCCCTCCGAGAACCCTTCCGAATTGTTGTTCTCGTCGTACCTGTGTTTCATCTTACTAATCATTATCTTGGCTCGTTGCCTCACACTCTGTTGTTTGGCCACTAGACTACTTCGAAGAGGTTTAGCTTGATGTATTGTCTTTGCATAATCTGTATCGTTCTGACGCTTCACTACAGTACCGCGCCCTGGTTTCAAGTCACCCACATTCGGTATTGATTTATGTGTTCCATTCGTTCCACCAATCTTTGCCCGGCTTACTGCTGTTGCCTTTTGCTTTTGTAGTCTTTCGAGGAGATTCGCTCCATCAGCACTCGTTTACTGCTGAGCCCCTTCTCAAAACTAAAGTTAAATGGCACATCATTGTTCTTATAGCGCATAATCCTTCTCTGCATATCGATCCTGATGCCAAGGTCAACTAAGAAGTCCACTCCCAATATGACTTTATCAACAATCTCTGCCACAACGAATTTGTGCAGAACCGAGACCTTCCCAATTACGACCTCACATGTCACTTCTCCCTGTACTTCGTTGTACACGCCAGTGACCGTACGCAAGCTTGCTCCGAGTAATGGCTTTACTCTCCTGTTGACCAAATCAGATCGGATTATGGTAGGAGATGCGCCCGTATCTAAAGTCTGTAAATGATCCTTGCCATCCACATATCATCTTACGGTGAGACTGCTCGATTTTCCTCCGATTTGTGATACAGAGCTAACGGACATTCAACAGCTGCAGCTAGCTCTCGATCTTTACATCTGGCTCGTTCTTGTTCATCTTTTGCGATCCTTTCAGCGCCTCCAATATTGTGTTCACCCACTCTGGTCTTTGTACTTCCACATCATGAATCAGTACATGTGATAACGTTTCAGCAAAAGTTGGTTTTGGATTCGCATATGTAGCTCGTTTCGTTTCGACATCCCGTATTCCATTTATAAAGCTCTGAATTTTAACCCTCTCGGTGTATTCCACGGGCGCGTCCGCATTTGCGAGATGCGCCAATCATTCAACATCCGAAGCAAACTCCTGCAAAGTCTCGTTAGCTTTTTGGTAGCAATTTTGCAGTTCTATTTGTTAGATCTGTTTCCTGTGTTCGCTTCCGTAACGTCGTTCTACAGCAGCCATCAATGCTTCATAGTTATTCCGCTCTCCTTCGGGAATCGTCTGTAGGTTTTCAGCTGCTGGTCCCTTCAATGGTACGAATAGATCAGCAACTTTATCTTCAGCATTCCAGTTATTCACTGCTGCGGTCTTCTTAAACTGTGGCTTAAAGACCTGGAAAGGAACAAAACCGCCAAAAGATTGAGTTTTTACCTTGGGATTGCTCGATGAAACAGCTGGGGGACTTCTGCCTGAAATTGTGCGACTTTTGCATCCCGCGCTTCAAGTTTTGATGATACCCTTGCTTCCTGTGCTTCTAATTACGAATACATTTGTGTTACCTGCAATGATAAGCGCTCCTCCTGTGCTTCCAATTTGGATGATATACGTGTCCTGCGATTCCAGTTGGGATGCCATATATGTCTTCTATTCTTTTAGTTGAGTTTTCATCTTGGTTGTTATACGGTTCTCCTGGGATTCTAGTTGCGATGACATGTTTGTGATGACATTTCGGACATTTGTGCCGCTATTGCAGCCAATAACTATAACGCCAACAGATGATATTGGGAATAAAAGCCCGACTGCATCATCTATTCAGTGTGCTACTGTGGATTTGTTTTAGTTCATGTAATGATGCATCGAGCCTGCTGCCGACGTCTGGGAATGCTGCTGCTGAATCAACTAGTATAGCTAGCAACAATTCTGCTACACCTGTTACTAACATACCTATGTATTCCGATATTGCACGTTCTTGCCATCAGGTATCAGTCGCTACAAAATCTAGTGACAATAATAAAAATATTCGTAGTAGATCGCCCACTATTGTGGTAGGTAGTAACTCTAATGCTAACCTTAATTTAGCTGTTCGTCTGAAATGGTTGCATTTGTCGTCGTTTAAACCAACCGTAAACGCAAGTGATATTGTTGACTACGTCTCGAAAAATGCAAACATTTCACCCTCATTAATTCATTGTTTCAAATTGGTTAAGAAAGACGCTGATCCCAAATTGTTATCTAGATGTAATTTCAAACTTGGAGTTTCGGCTTCTATATATAATAAGCTGCTGGACTCCTCGTTATGGCCATCAGATGTCAAAATTAAACCTTTTCGTTTTTTTCAAAAAGCAAAGGGCTCAACTACCAAGCCTTAGCTAAGTGTGACAATCGCATAGTTAATAAAAGTATAACCATTTATTATCAAAATATATCGGGATTGAGAACGAAGTCTAAAGAAGTATTTTTAGCCACTTCACGGTGTGATTATGATGTCTACGTTATTGTCGAGACTTGGCTCAATGATGACTTTTCAGACTCAGAATTTTTTGATCAAAGGTTGTTCCACACCTATCGTAAGGATAGAGATCCCATCAAAACGGGACGTCTTAGAGGTGGTGGAGTATTAATTGCTGTAAGACGTCGCCTTCTCTCTTCCTTTGTTCTGCTCTCTAATAGTGACTCGCTTTTGGATCAGCTCTGTGTTTGTATTATGGGGTCGTCTGGCAAGTTATTTATTTGTGTCTCTTTCCACCTTGCAGCTCAGATTCGCTGTACTGTGCTCATGTCAATAACATATTTGACCTTTACGAAAACAATGTTGATAGTCATTTCTGCGTTTTGGGTGATTTCAATCTAAGTAAGGTTGTATGGTCCAAAATTATTAATGACAACGTACTAACGCCTACTAATATCAATCATCCTCATGAGATCAATTTCTTGGACACCCTTTTTGGGGCTAACTTAATTCAGATTAACCACTTCTTTAACCAGTTAAATAATATCTTGGACCTTATTTTTGTTGATGAGAATCTAATTACCCACTTGACCGAATGTACGTTTCCTATTTATAAGTCTGATATGCATCATGTACCATTATCGTTATCTATAGAATTCTTCGACCTGGTGCCGAATAACAACATTAATAATACTGTCCGCTCCTATAATTTCAAGGATGCAAATTATGATACTGTTAACTCACTCATATCTGAAACTGATTGGAACTCTATTTTCTTTGCTAAAAACCCTGCCGAATGCTTCGATGCCTTCTTGCTTGTGTTGTCAGACATCTTCAGTACGAATCTCGCTTTACTTCCGGTTAAAGTTCACAAGCTACCCTGGTACACTACTAGGTTAAAAAACTGAAAAATCAAAGAAATAAGTACCATAAATTATATAAAGCGACTCTCAACATTTCTTTTAAAGATCAGTATACCTATTATATGACTCAGTTCAATGTTCTGGATAAGTTCTTATACAGTAAATACATTTCCCGATTTGAGGATGAGTTAAAAGCAAATCCTAAATCTTTTTGGAACTATGTTCGGTCTAAGAAAGGTTGTACCAATATCCCAACCTGTGTGAAATTTAACGATACCAGTTCAGAGTTACAGAGTTACAGTAAACCTTTTTGCTGATTTTTTCAAATCCACATTTGTTGTTGATGCGGATGATAATAACAACAGGTATTCTTTTGATACACCAAAGCCTTTAAATTTTGGGTCCCTGTTTGTAACTGAAATGGACATTATTAAGGGTATCTCCTCCTTACAGTCCTCACTGAAAAGCGATATAGATGGTTTGTCCTGTTCTTTATTTAAAAAGTGTAGTAGTTCCCTTTGTGTTCCATTGCGCCATATTTTCAATACTTCTCTTTCGACCGGAGTTTTTAATTGTCGACCTGTTCCAAACTTTTTGAAAAGGTAGTTAAGGACAAGTTATCATTCGCTATCAATAAAATAATCGATCCATGTCAGCATGGTTTTATTGCAGGGCGTTCGACTGTCACAAATCTAGCGGTTTTTTCCAGTTTTGTGTCTCAGCGTTCAAGGATGGATGTCAAGTTGACACCATATATACAGATTTTTCCAAGGCCTTTGACACAGTTTCGCATAAACTACTTTTGTGGAAACTTGAAAACATGGGCTTTCATTCAAGTTTTCTGTTGTGGCTGAAGTCTTACCTACAAAATAGGATATATTTTGTTGAAATGGAGAAAACTAAGTCCTACAAATTCTTAGCAACTTCCGGTGTACCACAAGGTATCCTTGGTCCTATTTTATTCATAATTTTTATTAATGATGTTGGCTCTTGCCTAAAATATTCCAATTATTTACTTTATGCAGACGATTTAAAACTCTTCCGTAAGATCACCAGTATTTCTGATGCTTTGCGTCTGCAGGAAGATCTGTAATAAATGCTGTCACATAACGTTTACTAAGTCAATGAATATCCTTTCGCCCGTGTATTCGATCTCAAACGTAACACTTGCCTCAGTTGATGAGTTTCGTGATCTTGGCGTAATTTTTGATTCATCTTTTACCTTTACTAATCATGTTAACTTTCTTATACCAAAAGCTTATGCCAACTTAGCTTTCTTACGACGATATGCGAAGGATTTCAAAGACCCGTATACCAGAAAGATTTTGTATAATTCCTTAGTACGTTCAAAGTTAGAATATGCCTCAGTCATTTGGAATCCGATATACTCTTCATACTCTTTAAGAATTGAACGAGTTCAGCGGAAATTCATGCGATTTGCTCTTCAACCTCTACACTTTGATAATCCCATGCCACCCTACAATGCGTGATCCATGCTTATAAATGTCTTGCCACTTGAAGTCAGGCGTTCCGTTCAAGGCTTAATGTTTATTTTTGATATAATATCTGGTGCTATTGATTGTTCCGAACTTCTGGGTCAGGTAACTTTCAATGTCCCTAACAGAGCCCTCCGCTTTCACAATACATTCCGTATTGAAGTGTTGCGTTCTAATTACTTCAGCTTTGCTCCTCTTTTAAGAGGATTTGTAGAATTCAATCACCTATGTAGGAGTCTAGATCTTGACTTTGCCATGTCTAGGTCTCTCTTCAAGGCATGCATTGAGTCTTACTATCTATCACATTAAGTCATACTTAAATTAATAATTTAGTCCTAAGTACACCTGTAATATAGTCAGTAAGGTATGTTACCATTGACTCAATAAAGAAATGAAATAAAATGAAATATCATGTTCAAGTCTGTGTTTGCCACTGTCTGCGGTGTTTCGTTTTTCCCCTCCAATTTTTTTGTCTCATCGCCATCAAGATCGGATTTATTGCCGCTTGTATTCAACCCACGGTTCTCCAACTCCTTTTTGAGTTGCTGGATCTTCAAATCACTTAACTTGACAATTTCCTTGTTTGCCTCTGGAATTTATTCAACAATTCCTCTTCTGACATCAATTGTAACGAATAAATAACACCAATATTCAGTATTGCAAAATGGTCTTTATAGTCAACTTTGGGAGTAGTACTTTACAACTAAAATTCACTTCCTCAGCTTGCGCTGCTTTTATACTCTCAGTTGCCTCGTTCGCATACTTCTCCTAAAGTCTAGACTTTTCACAACATGGAACAGTTGTATCGCATACTTGGTTATTTAGCTATATGCGCGTGTATGTGTAAGTAACATCTTCTGATCTTAGCTGATGACTTCATGTGTGTATGTGAAATATCTCTTCACTTCGAGCTGATGGTTATGTGTGTGGATTGCCTTGTACGCAAGTGTGGCGGCTTGCTGTTTTTGTTGTTGTGGGTGTTTACTAACATCATAGTGATGTCAACATTCGCCACAATATAAATTTTATTTGAGCGCCACTATATACATAATTCGAACGATATTTCGAAGGCTGGGTGGAATATCACCCTACCTAGGCCCTTGGCGCCTCTTAATATAGGGCTACGAACTACATGGTCCCGTGCTTGGGCTTCTAAAGAAGTCTTGGGGCCACAATAGAGCCAGAGGGTTGAGCCAAGGGTGTGGAAACAGCAGAACATACTATATACATGTATGCCGATGGCTCGAATTAACGGGCTTAAGCTGCAAGTCGCGTCAATATATATATATATATAGTTGGGCGGATAGTCAGACACTATGTCCTTTTGATATTAAGGCGACCTTTGACAACGCATCCCACGATAAAGCTGAAACACCACGGATAGGTGAGGTTGACTATTGGGTTGGCGAAACTATAAATTGCGCTGGCAACCCATTGAAAGGGTTGCGCTACACAACCCTGAAGCTCTTACGACCCCAAGCTCCATGGAACTAGGGGGTAGGGGAAGATGGATATTAAATCGTTCCAGAGATGGTCGGGCTTGGAGCTTAATGGTGCTTGTTACTTGATCGTACCAGATCTATATCTGGCAAAGGACCATCAACATCGATAACACTCCCCAAAACCTTCGGGGAGTATTTTTATCGCTACAACAACAACAATAACATAGTGTGAACCGCGTGCTTGAGAAGAGAGGTTCAAAAGCCAATACGAATGTGGATAAACGCTCTTTACGTAAAGGATTGCTGAAACATCAATTAATGATGGAGGGCAGATTAGGACCACTAGGGGATGTCTGGCCTTTCAACCCTGCTGTGGAGCCTAGTAGTCGCCAAACATAGAGGCTTACAAAGCGCGGAATCCGTTACCAGGGCACGCGGATGATATTGTCATAATTGCAAGGGGTTGTTGTCAAATTTACCCTTTGTGAACATAAAATTAGAACATAAGCACAAACACACTAAAGCCAAGCACCATCCTAGAGCTTGGCTTGGATGAGGTGCTGTGAAAATGCAGTGCATTGCCTCACAATAATGTATCTATCTTTATTTCCGTAGGAAAGGAAAACGAGATAAAATAAAGTTAAGTAAAAGAATGGTGAGGAAAGAAAAATAGGAGAAAGGAAAGATTTAGGAGTCAAAACTGAAGCCGGAACCGAAGCCGCACAGTGTTATCAATTTGTTATGGAAGTGTTAACGGTATGTTATCGATGAGTTATTGGTTTGTTATAGACGTGTTATACATATATTTCCGGTCGACGAGTTTTTGGTTTGATATATGTAGGTAACTATCGATGTGGTATAGACGAGTTATCGATGAGATAAGATACCAATTTTTAATCACGTTATAGACGTTATCGATTTATTATCAAAAAGTTAGCGATTGCTTATCGATATGTTACCAAAAGAAGGTAGGCTATCGACGTGGTAAAGACGAGTTATCGATAAGATAAGATGCCAATTGGTTAACGCCGTTATAGATGTTCTCGATTTATTATCGATTGTTTATCGATATGTTATCAAAAAGCTATCGAAAAAGTATCGATTTGTTATTGGAGTGTTACCAATTTGTAACTGGCTTATTCTCGAGAATTTGGAGAAAAGAGAAACTATTGATTATTTAGGGAAAGTTATCGATATTTTATTTAAAAGTAATCGAATTTCTATAGAAAATGTATCTATGTTATATTAGTTATAGATTTATTATCTGAGTATTATTTGTTATTGGCTTGTTATCGAAAATCAACGGTTTGCTGTCGAAAACATATCGATTTGCTATCGGAGTGTGACCAATTTTCTATCTTCGTGTTATCTTAAACTTGTCGAATTGTCATCGAATAGTTATGGATTTTTAGGCAAAAATTATCGATTATGTATCGATATGTTATCTTTAAGTCATGGATTTGTTATCGCAGCAGTACAAATTTGTTATCGTCGTGCCATCGATTTGTTATCGAGGACATACCGTTTTGATATGCAACAAATATCTATAAAACTTCAATATAAAGTCAAGAACGAAATTATTTGTGTCTGGCAATGTTGTTAGCTCGTTTGTGTTTTAAAAAATTAATTGAAGGTTTTAGGACTGCATTTCGAGTGCTTTGACAACTTATTGTTTGCTTTGGCGATATTTTCAGGACAACAGTACTAATTTCCCGAAATTTTACATATATCTGAGCGAACCATCTTAAAAGCATAATGCTATACTTTCAAAGTCTTTTCGAAATAAAAATCTTTGGCATATATATTTTTCATAAATGAATAAGTATATTTCACTATATACTAATAATTAATACATATACAATCCAACATCCATTCATACGTACATACAGAAATAGACTGGCCCATGGAATACACGTTTTTTGATTTAAGTTTAAATGTAGACAAATAATTATATGCATACATATGTAAACTTAAATAATAACAAAATAAAACGAAGCATTTGCATCTGCGTGTACGAAGTAAATTATGTGGATATATGGTGTTCCAATTGGATCGGATTCCGCACATGCGCTTATAAAATACTATTCCACATATTATAACTGATATTTTTTTAACACTATTATATATTCACTTCTACACCCGCAGCATCTTCAGCATTATTATTATTTTCGGATTTCAAAGTGCGAGTGGGTGATGTAGCTGACGAGCCCGATTCGGGCATTTCGGGTAGATTTTCCATAATCACTGCCGTTGCTCCGGGCACACCCACTTCAAATGATACACGCTTCTCATAGCTTATTCTACGCGATGGTGGCGCACTGCTGTTTAGCGCCTCGTCATTTGAAGCGGTACTAAGTTTACGTTGTGCGGCTGAGAAGTTAACAATACCCTCAGTGGCAAGTATGCTGGCACTGGATAATAGTATGGACACCTGTTCGGCGCTTGGACAACCGGTTATGGTCATATCATCGTTGCTGTAACCATTTGTAGTGAGCAGTTGTTCCAGTTTAACAAATGATTGAATTATGTTATTCTATTGGCAGAATTGAGAAAAAATTATTTATGCAGATTTTTTTTGTCCACTTAAAAATCGTCCACTTCAATAAACTACCCTTTTCCAGTTTAAGTTCACTAAATTACAACTCAAGTTCAGAATTTCCAATTTAAATTCAGAATTTTCAATTCAAGTTCAGAAAATTACAATTCAAATTCAGAAATTCCAATTTAAATTCAGAAATTTACAATTCAAATTCAGAAAATTACAATTTAAGTTCAGAAATCCCAATTTAAATTCAGAAATTTCCAATTCAAGTTCAGAAAATTATAATTTAAATTCAGAAATTTGCAGTTCAAGTTTAGAAAATTACAATTCAAGTTCAGAATTTTCAACTCAAGTTCAGAAAATTTGTCGGGTATTTTTTTTCATCCAATGGAAATAAATGTATGTAAGATGGTGTCTATGTGTTAAGGAAGCATTGGACATCTTAACTCGTTTAAATCAATTTTGCGAGATCGCGAAGAAAAAAACTCTCGCTCATAAAAAGCAATTGCAATGCTATCCAGCTATATTCTTAGCGTCACAACCATTGATCTGCACTGAGTATGACAGCAGTGATGACGAAGATATGACCACTTAAACAGTCAACGTCCCGGAAGTAACGTATAGGTACTGTCTGCATAGATCTTGGCGCAATGTGTCAAAATATCTCAACTTATCCGCCATCATTATTCATAATCGCGATTTTGGCAGTTTCGTAACAAATCATGCCAGTTTTCCCTGTTTCGCGGTAACTGACGGCGATTGGGAGCAACATGAGAGGTCAAGTCTTCCTCCACCTTCGCAACTCTGTGGAGGTCTCTCCCTTCTACCTCTTCCAAATTGCTGTTTCGACTGAAGTACTTTCTTGGCCGTAGCGTCATCATGCACTTGTTGCAAAGAATTATCCTTCATTTGATTTCAAGGTTCGGGATGTACACATCTTGAAGAAAACTTGGGGTACACTATACCCAAGCCACCATTTTGGCAACATGGTTAACGAAGCATCAACACTTCCGCAACTAACATATAAGTATAAAATTAATTAATTAAAATAGCTTTTGAAAATAAACACCCTACTTATAAATTTCTGAATTCGAACTGTAATTTTCTGAACTTGAAATGTAATTTTCTGAACTTGAATTGTAATTTTCTGAACTTGAAATGAAAATTCTGGACTTGAATTGTAATTTTCTGAACTTGAATTGTAGTTTTCTGAATTTAAATTGGAATTTCTGAATTTCAATTGTAATTTTTTAAACTTGAATTAGAAAATCTGAACTTGAATTGTAAATTTTTGAATTTGAATTGTAAATTTCTGAATTTAAATTGGAAATTCTGAACTTGAATTGCAATTTTCTGAACTTGAATTGTCAATTTCTGAACTTAAACTGGAAAAGGTGTATACAAAGCTATTAATATATTTAAAAATACTTACACGTATAGGTCGAAATATTATAAACTCCGTATCACGATTGCTCAAATACAATTGCATGGAACGTTGCAATATGGACAATTTATTTTTAATTAAACGTTGCGACTCTTGTATGATACCACTAATATGCTGTGGGCTTGCCCATGCGCTCTGACGTAACGCATAATTTAGATTTGTAGAAGCGCTGCCGCCCTCCTTTTCATTCGTCGCAGCTGTTGCCGATGTCTTGCTACCATTCTTGGTTTGTAATAGCGCTTGCGCTTTATCCAAAAATTGTAAAATTGGCGATACAAGCATATGCACTGCATCTTTAATAAACTGTTCACAGACCATTTTCAGCTGACGATCGACTTCTTTACGTGAATCAAGTAAATGTTCTTTTATTTGTGGTGTACCTTCGAGCAGAAATTCGAGTAAAGCATTAGTACTGCCCATAGTGAACAGTTGTTTGCGTTTGTGTAGCAAACCAAAGGCGGCAGTTTTAACTTTACTAAAATCCAATGAAGTCTCTTTGATAGTGAAATCAACACGAAAAGGTGCAATTTGTTCGCGTAATATAAGTAAATGTTTGATTTCGAAAAGTTCACCATCAATAGGGGTCTGCAAGCATAACAACAGAGATTTTTTTATAGAGTAAAGAAAATGTAAGTACTCATTTAAATACTTTAGCAGCTGAAATTTTCGCCGCAGCTGCAGATACACTTTGTATGCATAATTTGAGCGCTTCTTGTGACAATCCTTGAAATATTGGACGATCCACACAGCGATAAAGCCGCGAAAGACATACTAAGGTGCGGCGTACAGTGGGATACCACATGCCGTGCATATCGGCAGGTGATGAATCTGAAAATTTTCAAATATTTGCATAAAATAATTTTTTATAGTTAATAGGAATGGTATTTTTTTCTCACTTATATTTCGTGCTCTATATGCGGTATCAACACTTTCGGTTTCTATTGCACTTGAAATACTGGAATTGAGTGAAGAACGTGAGTCATAGCGGCGCATATTTTGCGGTTCCTGTAGTGATAAAGCGATGCTCTATACGAAAGAAAAACATTTATTGATATATTTGAAAAAAAAAAAAAAATAATAATAATAATAATATAGCTTAAAAAACAGTCTTAATATCCCACGTTAGGTTTCGACGTTGCTATATAAAATCGTTCAAAATGATTCAAGGTTCGGGGAGTAACAACATATTCCTTTGCCGGATATAGATGCGGTACGTTCCGGTAACAAGCACTATTAAGGTACAAGCAAGACCATCTCGGGCGGCCAGCGTGGTGTGATGGTAGCGTGCTCCGCCTACCACACCGTATGCCCTGGGTTCACACCCCGGGCAAAGCAATTTCAAAATTTTAGAAATAAGGTCTTTCAATTAGAAGGAAATTTTCTAAGCGGGGTCGCCCCTCGGCAGTGTTTGGCAAGCGCTCCGGGTGTATTTCTGCCATGAAAAGCTCTCAGTGAAAACTCATCTGCCTTGCAGATGCCGTTCGGAGTCGGCATAAAACATGTAGGGCCCGACCGGCCAATTTGTAGGAAAAATCAAGAGGAGCACAAGCAAATTGGAAGAGAAGCTTGGCCTTAGATCGCTTCGGGCGTTATCGCGCCTTACATTTTTATTTTCTATTTTTTATTTTTTTTAAAACCATGTCGGGAACGATTTAATGAGCGCATTGAACCTTCTAGGCCATCCCGCCCCTACTCCCCAGTTCATAGAGGAACTTGGGTCGCAAGAGCCTCGCCTGCTAAGGATCAAAGGTTAGTGAGATTGACAATTGGTTTTGAAAATCTAAAAAATGCGTTGCCAACCGCTTGAAAGGGTTGCGCTACGCAACCCATTGAACCGCTTTTTGTGTCGAGTTACAGGCCTGATTCTGAGATACAAAAATCAGAAATAGAGGCCAAGTTAGTGACAGTAGAGCGTCCAGCAACAAACACATGTTGATTGGGTTCAACGAAGCTCTTAACGATAAAAGATAATTTCTCCTTTATAATTTTTTCAAGAAGTTTTGAACAAGCAGTAAGCTTTGCAGTAGGCCTATAATAAGAGGCCTCATTTTTCTTTCCGGTTTTAAATATAGGTGTTATCGAAGCTGACTTCCATCATTTCAAGGGGCTGTGTAGCACAACCCTTCAGGTTGCCAGCGCAATATACAGCTTCTCCAAACCCAATTGTCAACCTCACCTATCCGCGGCAAATCCTGTTTCACTAACAGACGAGGCTCTGGCGACCCCAAGCTCCTCATGGAACTTGGGGGTGGGGAGGGAGGGATGGCCTGAAGGTTTAATGTGGCCATATAAATCGTTCCCGAGATGATCGGGCTGGCACCTTAATGGTGCCATGTTACCGGTGCGTACCGGATCTGTAACCGGCAAAGGACCATCACATCGATAACACTCCCCAAAGCCTTCCGGGAGCAACCTTATCGCTACAACAACAACAACAACTTCCATCTATCATCTTCTAGATACCCGAAGATAGAGATAGGTTAAAGATATAACAAAGAGGGACACATAAAGATAAACTGCACAGGCACCATCACTGTCGCATTTCAGCGACGGCTTTAGCGTGACCATGGCATTGCTTACATCGAGTTTGGAGATTGAGAGAGACCCAAAGTCTAAAGTTAGATTTAAAGAAATCGGCGAAAAACTCAACAGTGTCGTCCAGAGACTGCGAACTTTTGCCGTTAAAGTTCATGCAAGTGGGTATATTAGTGGAACCTCCTTTGAAGCGAACAAAATTCCAAAAGGCCCTAGGGTTATCTTTTCGCTCAGATTCGAGCCTACCCATATACCGATTATACCGATTACCTCCATCATCTCCAATTTATCAGGATAAGCCAAATCACCAGCCGAGGGATTATAATTTAAAATATCTGATTGTAAATACAAATGCGCACGAAAAACCAGTCTCTCCTGAACATCCTGTAGTAGTTGATTTGCTGTATTAGAAAAAGCTTCCAAAGCACCGGCTGCAAACAAAATTTGTCTTATAATATCATTATTGAACAAGTAAAGGTGTCTCAGTTCGGGTGTAACCGAACATTATATACTCAGCGTGAGCTTTAATTGTACATTTCATTTCAGATAAATTACTTTACAATGTAACTTGATAAGTGAAATGTCATTGATTCAAAACTATTTTTTGCTAAGATATAGCGTATTATTTTCGTCTACGACCCTTTTAAAAATATTTTATATAAAAGTGGGCGTGGTCTTTAACCCATCTCGTCTATTTTTACTAGAAATATTTTCTGCTATAAGGAAAATATGTGCACACAATTTCATTACGATATGTTAATTTTTCTTCAAGTTATGGCTCCCGAAACATTGAAAATTGCTTAGACAAGAAAGGGGCGGTACCACACCCATTTTTTCAAATTTATGTGTTTTCCGATTTAATGTTATAATTTAATTTAGAAAGTAAAATTCTATTGATGCAAAGCTTTTTTTTCGCTAAGATATAGCTTATTATTTTCGTCTACGTCCCTTTTAAAAATCGTTTATATAAAAGTGGCCGTTGTCTTTAACCGATCTATTTCTTGCTATAGGGAAAATTTGTGTACCTAATTTTATTAAGATCCGTTAATTTTTCTGCGAGTTATGGCTCCCGAAACATAGAAAATTGCTTAGTCATAAAAGGGGCGGTGCCACACCCATTTTTTTAAATTTGAAGTTTTTCCTATTTGTTGTTATAAATCCAGTTGGTAAATGAAATACCATTGTTATAAAAATCTTTTTTGCAAAGATATAGCTTATTTTATTCGTCCACGACCCTTTTAAAAATCTTTTATATAAAAGTAGGCGTGGTCCTTAACCGATTTCGTTAATTTTTCTTCAAAGTATTCCTTATGTAAAGGCAATCTCTCTGTCGAATTTTGTAATGATAGGTTTAACGATTTTTGATTTATGATTAATATTTGTAAAATTGATTTTATCACAAGTGGGCGGTGCCACGTGTAGGGATTTACTACACGTTGTTATGAAATACTTGTTATTGTTAAAACTTTAATTTTTCTTTAAAAATCGAGTTTCAAGTTTTTATATTTCATGTTATTTTTTGATGTGAAAATTTTAATTTTTTTTGAATTGATTATTGAACGAATATAATTATTAATAAATATATCGTGATTATTTAATTATAAAACTTATTGAACAAATATAGATGAATTGAATATCCATAATATATCCATAAAATTTTGGCGACGCCGCCAGGAGCCGAAGAGCGTAATCCTTGCGCATTTAAGCTGAAATTTTACTCAAAGCGGAATATTAGATATATACAACAAACGGCCAGCAATTCATACAATCAATATTTCTAAACATATATACAACAAACGGCCAGCAATCCATACAATCAATATTTCTAGAAGGCTTCTCGGTGTTACTCTATCTTCAGACCATCACATGAAGTCGTAAAGTTTTGGCAGAAGCCAAAGTATTCGAGCAGCACAACAAACATTTTACCGACTGCGCCAATGCGTCTTCACTCTCTTCAGCTGCTTGATATTAACAAATTGCAGCAACACCAAAAGATATAGTTCTTCCCAAATAATTTGCATACCATAAGTTAAATCTTACAGAAGTGTAAGTATCTTTTGTATTTTTGTTTTTCTTGTTCATGTGAACGTTTGAGGACGAATGCTAGCAACGGTACAAAGCGGAAATCGTCAACTAGAGCACGTCGTACAGTCAAATTACGACTTATTTGTTGTAGGAGTATAACACAAACCCAAAGTACATCTGAGTCAGCAGTCAAATTGCCCAATACATACGCACATACATATCCTCAATTATACTCACTGTATCTTGAATCACTTAGAAAGTTCTATACATTTTTGCTCTCAATTAGTCACCAACAGCGCAGTTATCTATAGAGTAGTAATTCATCACTGAAACAGCAAACGACAGCTGTTATGAGTTACCTTTACATTCGATAAATATGTATGTATATTACAATGTCTGCCATTCTACTTTCGTCATCGTTTGAAGGGCTATAACTTGACATAGCAACAATTGCAAAATATCAAACAGATCATAATATTTGAAAACACAATTTAAAGGCAGAAGAAAAGCAAAAGGAAGCGCATACGCTAATACGTGGATCAGAGCGTCGCTAAAGTGTGTGGTAGTGATTTCAGTCACTGCGTTTCGTGTGCACTTCCTGTGCAGTCATTCAGCTGTAACGTTACAACATATCCACATCAACTATTAAATATTTATACATATATGATTATTATATAATTTGATTTTAATTTTATAATATATTTATAGAAGTCTATAGGATTGTTAATTTTTTTTTTTTTGTTTTTTTGTGAACCTTTTTCAAAATGTTTCATTCCGCCTGAAACGGGCGCGGGAGATAGACAAAACAGGTATATTATAGATATAGAGGATCCATGTGAGTTCTCGTCAGAAAATATACGCAATCCTTACGATAGGAATGAAATTTGTGCCACTTCGGTAAAATTACCGCAATTTTGGTCGAACTGTCCAGAAGGATGGTTCGTACATGCTGAGACGCAATTTGCTACAAAAGGTATAACTAGAGATTTGACTAAATACGAGTTTGTAATAACTGCCTTGCCACAAGACATTATTGCAAATGTATTAGATGTTATTCAAAATCCACCTGAAAGTGGAAAATATGACAATTTAAAGAAAACTCTTATTGATAGGCACTCCTTAAGCGAACAGAGAAGATTAGATAAAATTTTATCAGATACTGAGATAGGTGATCGGAAACCTTCTGAATATTATAGGACCCTTGACCAACTAGCAGGTAATACTATCGATTCAAATTTCCTTAAAAATCTTTGGTTACGTAAACTTCCAAAAAATCTTTATGTTGCATTGACTAGTGCTAATTTAAATAATATTAATGATCTTTTGCAACTGGCAGATAAAATTTGGGAGATAACCAGTGGTAATGAAATTTGTGCAGTTAGAAATAGAGTTGTTACATCTTCGATTAATATTGATGAATTGGGAAAAATTGTAGAGAATTTAGCGAAGGCCACAACAAAAATATGTGAAAGTTTTAATCATTTACAATTAGATATTAACGAGATTAAAACACAAATTAATGACAGACAGTCACGTCCAAAAAGGCGGAATTTTAGTTTTCGCAGGAATTCTCAGTCGCGAGGTAGATCAAAGTCTCAAAACTGGTTATGTAAGTATCATTACCGTTTCGGCAGTAAAGCTCGTAAATGTGAAGAACCGTGTGCTTTCCAGAAAAATGGTCCTAGTCAAACAAACTAGACAGCGCTGTTGTTGCAGCGACTAACAACAGCATTTTGAATTTTTCAACACGTCGCTTGTTTGTATTAGATAAAGAAAGCAAGCTAAGATTCTTAATAGATAGTGGTGCTGAGATTTCAGTTCTTCCTTCATCTAAATTCAAAATTTACAAAAAATCTTCAGATATTATTTAAACGGCTGCTAATGGCAGCATGATTTCGACTTATGGATAATTTCCATTGGTATTTCTTATTGCAAATATTTCAAAACCGATCATAGGTGCAGATTTTTTAGAAAAATATGGACTTTTAATAGATATAAAGAATAAGAAATTAATAGATCCTCTAACTAGTTTATCTGTAGATGCTATATCCAGGTTTTGTAATATTTCATTGCCTAAATTATTTTCAGTTGAAAATCAATATATAAAACTTTTAAAAAATTTTCCTTCTTTAACTTCTCAGCCAGATTATAATAAAAAGGTTAATCATTCGACAGTTCATCATATTATAACGAATGGAATATTACCTTTTTGTAGGCCAAGACGTTTCGATCCTGTTAAATTTAAAATAGCAGACTGAATTCGATTTTTTTTTTAAATCAGGAATATGTCGTCCATCTAAATCACATGGAACATCGCCATTACATTTAGTACCTAAAAAGACGCAAATGACTGGCGTCCTTGCGGAGATTATCGTAGGATTAATTTAATCACTGTACCTGATCGATATCCTTTGCCATACATACATGATTTACATATTGAATTCAAAAATAAAACAATATTTTCAAATATAGATTTGGTTAGGGCTTACCATCAGATACCTGTTGCGGAAGAAGACATTCATAAGACTGCCATAGCCACACCTTTTGGAATGTTCGAATTCGTCAGAATGCCTTTTGGATTACGAAATTCAGCGCAAACATTCCAAAGGTTTATAAATGAAGTGTTACACGATTTAGATTTTATATTTGTTTATTTGGACGACATACTGATAGCTAGTAAAGATGAATCAGAACATTTACAACATCTTAATATACTATTTCAACGTTTAGATAAGTACGGATTGAATATCAAGCCATCTAAGTGCGTTTTTGGAGTAGGTAAAATTAATTTCCTAGGTTACAACATATCGTCTGAAGGTATTCAACCATCAGCGAAGAAAATTTAATCAATTCTTGATTTTGGACGGCCAATGTCAATCAAACAAATGCAAAAGTTTGTGGGAATGGTTAATTTTTACCATAGGTATATACCAAAGCTTGCTGAAATGCTAGGCCCAATACACAGCATGATAACAAAGGCATCGAAGAGCAAAGATAAGGTACTTGATTGGTCTGATGAAACATTGCAGGCATTTGAGAAAGTAAAAGAGAGTTTTGCTAAGAAAACATTGTTAACACATTTCAACAGTGAAGCAATTCTCTCTGTTGCTGTAGACGCATCAAATAGGGCTATTGGAGGAGTTCTTCAACAGGAAATCAACAATACTAAAGAACCGTTAGCCTTCTTCTCTAAGAAACTTAGTCCGTCTGAATGTAAATATAGTACTTTTGATAGAGAGTTACTCGCTATTTATTTAACTATTAAACACTTTAAACATTGGTTGGAAGGTAGATCTTTTACGGTTTATACGGATCACAAGCCACTTACATTTGCATTGAATTCGAAGGTAGATCGAAGTCCCAGACAGACGAGACATTTGGAGTTCATATCCCAATTTACTAGTGACATTAAATACATAAAAGGGGAATTAAACTGTGTTGCGGATGCGTTGTCAAGGATACCCGAAGTTTTAACGTTAGAAACCATTGATGTAATTTTAAAAGAGTTATTTATTGAACAAGAAAAAGATGGTGAAATAAAATCATTAGTAGAAAATCTAAATTGTAGACATAAATTAGAACTAATATCAGTTCCCTTTTTAAATATTCAAATTTGGTGTGAGACATCACTTAATTTAACAAGGCCACATATACCTCAAGTGTTAAGAAAATTAGTGTTTGAGAAATTACATGGTATAGCCCACGTTGGTATTAAAGCAACACGCCGGTTAATCACTAATAGATATTTTTGTCCAGAAATGAATAAAGATGTAAACCAGTAGGCGAAAGAGTGCATTAATTGTTAAAAAAGTAAAATTTATAGACATACAAAATCGCAAGTTTCGAAAATACCAATTCCAAAAGGGCGTTTTGAACATGTACATCTAGATATGGTTGGACCTCTTCCTCCATCACATGATTTAAGATTTATATTAACTTTAATAGATAGGAATTCTCGTTGGCCGGAAGCATATCCTCTTCAAAATATTTCCGCGAAAAATGTGGCAGAGACTTTCTTTCGTGAGTATATATCACGATTTGGAGTTCCGTTGACAATTACAACTGATCAGGGAGCGCAATTTACATCGCAGGTTCTTACAGAGCTCTCAAAACTATTAGGAAGTCATAAAATCATAACCACTGCTTATCATCCGCAAGCTAATGGAATAGTTGAACGCTTTCGTAGGCAACTTAAAGCTTCAATTATGGCCAGTGGAAGTGCAGCTGAATGGTATGAGGAGTTACCTATAGTGTTGTTAGGTTTGCGATCATCCTATAAAGAAGACATTCAATCTACAGCTGCAGAGATGGTATATGGGTAAAATCTAAGACTTCCTTCGCAAATGGTAGTTCGATCTGAAAATAACTTTGACTCATCTGATGGTCTGTTAAAATTAAAACAAAATTTAAAGAATTGTGCATCAAACATATCTCATCATAAAAATTCACTAGTTTATGTTCCAAAAGATTTAAATGATTGCAATTTTGTATTAGTTAGAGTTGATAGAAAGAGAACCGGTTTACAGGAGCCATATGAAGGACCATTTGAGGTAATAGAGAAAACACCAATATTACGTAGGTTATAATGGCTACGCCAGCCGTTCGCCACTCACCCAGGTTAGCTGCTATGCCGTGGAGGGCGCCGCCTCCAAATACTTGCCATGTTTCCAATATTGGTTTTATATTCAGCCCAATTCTAAACGAAAATTCCGTGCGAGTTTTCTCCCTTCTCCCATTCCTCGTATTCTAAATAAAAATTCCTTGTGAGTTTTTTCACTTCTCCCTTTCCTCCTATTCTGAACAATGTTCGAAAAAGCGGAAACCGGTTATGGGAGAAAAGTAGGTATTATGAACGTGAGGGAGAGGGAGATTTCTCTGCCATTTCATAGGAGTTTTTTCACTTGTTAAATTAAAGGGAATGCATCAAAATAGTTAAAGGAAATTGGTTATTTTAAGAAAGAACACTTATTTGTACAAATTTGTGCTAAAAGATGTATTTATATTCTACCACAATATTCTTACTTCTAATACAACAACAACTACAACCACAATATTCTTTATTTTAAGTTGAAAAGTATATCATAAGCAACGGTAGAGCTCTTGGTATACAAATTTGATGCAGCCATCCAGAAATTGCGCAAGGATTTTTTAATAAGGCTTAAATAGATATTGGCATATGATGAAGGACGAATTCAACTCAACTTGGCCGCCAGAAAATTGCTTTGCAGAATGAATGCATGCAACTCCGGCGGATTTGTGTTATCCCGCCGTCTTCTTCTTATGTTCCGCTGTTGATGTTGCTGTGGCACCAATTCATTACTCATTTCAGTGAATACCACATGAAATGCAATAAATACTGTGCAATGTTTATATTTTATTTCTTAATTTCCAACAAATTTGCAACAATAATTAAACTTTTCAATTTTTTAAACAAAATAAGAAATGTGCAACGAAATTTCAATTGACAAAACAGCTGACTTCGAAAATTCGAAATTCCTATTCCCCAATTATTGTTCTCCCTAGGAGAACAGAATTGGAGGAATTTTTCCGCGGGAATAAAAAAATCCGCGAGAACAAAATTCCGCGAGAATATTTAGAATTGGTCTGTATATAGTCAGCGTGAGCTTCAATTGTACATTTCATTTCAGATAAATTACTTTTGCATAACACGTAGCACCGCCCGTTTAAAAAAAATGTCTCCCCATTTCCTCTTACAGTAAAACTTGATAAGTGTAATATCATTGATTCAAACCTATTTTTTGCTAAGTTATAGCTTATTATTCTAGTCTACGACCCTTTTAAAAATATTTTATATAAAAGTGGGCGTGGTCTGTAACCGATCTCCCAATTTTATTACGATCCGTTAATTTTTCTTCGAGTTATGGCTCCCGAAACATAGAAAAGTGCTTAGTCATAAAAGGGGAGGTGCCATGCCCATTTTTTTAAATTTGAAGTTTTTGTTGTTGTTGTTTTTGTTGAAGTTTTTCCTATTTATTGTTGTAAATCCACTTGGGAAATGAAATACCATTGATATAAAGCTCTTTTTTGCATAGATATAGCTTATTTTATTCGTCCATGACCCCTTTAAAAATCTTTTATATAAAAGTGGGCGTGGTCCTTAACCGATTTCGTTAATTTTTCTTCAAAACATTCCTTATAGTAAAGGCAACGCCTCTGCCGAATTTTGTTACGATAGGTTTAACGATTTTTGATTTATGATTAATATTTGTAAAATTGATTTTATCACAAGTGGGCGGTGCCACGCCCATTTTAAAAAATGTTTCCAAATTTTTATTAAGAGTCAATATCAGTCCACATGTCAAAGTTCAACATTATAGGTATATTATTTACTAAATTATCAGGTTTTTTGTGTTTTCCAAAATGTTATATATATAAGAAGTCGGCGTGGTTATCACTCATTTTCAATACCAATCTATTCTGGGTCCAGATAAGCTAGTGTACCAAATTCGGTGAAGATATCTCAATATTTACTCAAGTCATCGTGCTAACAGACGGACGGATGGACGGACATGGCTCAATCAAATTTTTCGATACTGATGATTTTGATATATGGAAGTCTATCAGCCCAATTCTAAACGAAAATTCCGTGCGAGTTTTCTCCCTTCTCCCATTCCTCGTATTCTAAATAAAAATTCCTTGTGAGTTTTTTCACTTCTCCCTTTCCTCCTATTCTGAACAATGTTCGAAAAAGCGGAAACCGGTTATGGGAGAAAAGTAGGTATTATGAATGTGAGGGAGGGGGAGATTTCTCTGTCATTTCATATGAGTTTTTTCACTAGTTAAATTAAAGGGAATGCATCAAAATAGTTAAAGGAAATTGGTTCTTTTAAGAAAAAACACTTATTTGTACAAATTTGTGCTAAAATATGTATTTACATTCTACCACAATATTTCCACTGTTAATACAACAACAACAACAACCACTATATTCATTATTTTAAGTCGAAAAGTATATCATAAGCAACGGAAGAGCTCTTTGTATTTTTGATGGAGCCATCCAGAAATTGCGCAAGAATTTTTTAAGAAGGCTTAAAGAGAGTTTGGCATATGGCGAAAGGCGAACTCAAATCGACTTGGCCGCCAGAAAATTGCTTTGCAGAATGAATGCATGCAACTCCGGCGGATTTGTGTTATCCCGCCGTCTTCTTCTTATGTTCCGCTGTTGATGTTGCTGTGGCACCAATTCATTACTCATTTCAGTGAATACCACATGAAATGCAATAAATACTGTGCAATGTTTATATTTTATTTCTTAATTTCCAACAAATTTGCAACAATAATTAAACTTCAATTTTTTAAACAAAATAAGAAATATGCAACGAAATTTCAATTAACAAAACAGCTGACTTCGAAATTCCTATTCCCCAATTATTGTTCTCCCTAGGAGAACAGATTGGAGGAATTTTTCCGCGGGAATAAAAAAATCCGCGAGAATATTTAGAATTGTCTGATTAATTTCGGTGGGCGCCGTCGCCAAACTTTATAAGGCATCGAGGTCAATAAAGTGTACTCAAATTTTTATATTAATTAAATTACACTTTATTTAAATAAAACTTTCTCGGAACGCGTCTGCACTTTTGAGTTGGCAAAATTATAATGATGGCGGTGAAACATGAAAAATGCCGAGCCATCATTGCCAGTCATTTTTCGTGTTTCACCCCACATATATATTACTCTCTCTTACACGCTATATTTCAATGCTCATGGCATATTGTGTTGTGTTGTATTCATTTTATTTGTAGCATTCACAATTAAATATTATTGTGAGCAACAATGTTGCGATGTTGCCAGATGATTATTAAAAAGTTAATTTGGGGGATTTTATCTTCACATCACCCTTTTTGGGGAAAAGAAGCATTGACAAAGTGATCAATTTTGTCACATTCTTCTTTGGCCAAAAACTTATAAAAATTGTTGCGAACAAACGAATATATATTTATATTAGGGTGTTCCTCCCCTTTTTAATTCGTTGGTTCGGAACCATTTTTATTACTGATTATTACAAATGAATGAATTTGATTTTAATTTATTAAATTATGTTGTTTGTTCTTCTTTTTGTTGTAGATATTTACATTTTAATATATATTAAATTTGTTAAAGTTTTACATTTTTAATCTTTGCTGCTTTTGAAATATATCTTTTTTTCTGTTTTGTTTTTTTTTTTTTGTTTGAACTTAAGAAATACGAACAATTTTCATGAAATAGGTTTTTTTTTGAATATACAAAATTTGTGTTATTTAACTTTTTTTTTTGTTTTAACAGTTTTTAAGCCTTCGTGGCTGCTTAAATGCTAGTAAGTAAATTTTGGATTTGTTTTTTTTTTAATCAAATTTAAAGTAAACGAATTGGAGTAATGTTAATTTACTTTACTTAGGCGGTTTTTGTGTACCACTTTTTCTTTGTTTTTAACCTCATCGAAAATAGTTAGTTCATTAATTTTAGTTATAATAAAAGGACCTTGGTAAATATTTTCGTGCTTATAATGTGGTTCTTTTTGTAAAAGTACTTTATTTCCGATTTCTACAATTAAAGGTCGTGCCGTTTTATCATATAGATTTTTACTTTGTAGCTTATTCTTATTAATTAGGTTTTGTGCCATTTTGTGCGTTTTCTGCATCCTAAACTTAACTTCTTTGGCATAGTTCTCGGCATTATAAATTGGGTCAATTGTTTCTTTTGTCAATTCATTAGGCAAAGTTGCCTTTTTTCCAAAGACTAACTCGTAAGGCGAGAATTGATTGTCGAAAACTGTGCTACTCGTAGTGTTGTGTAGGAAGGTAAAATATTTTAAATAAACATCCCAATCAGAAAAAGTGTCTTTTAGATATGCACGTAAGTATTCATTAAAAACTCTATGATTACGTTCAATCGTGCCAACAGTTTCATGATGGTATGCAGTTGAAAAATTATGTTGGATATTTAAAAGCTTTGTTAATTCTTCGAATAATTCATTTTTAAATTCAGTACCTAAATCTGACTTTATGGCATTCATTGTGCCGTAAGTTAAAATGAATCCTTCAAAAATAGCTGAAGCGATTGTTTTTGCCGGTTTGTCTGGTACAGCGACTGTTACCAGATATTTAGTCATGTCGCAAATCATTGTAAGTGCGAACTTGTTACCATATTTGGACTCAGGTAGGGGTTCTATTGTGTCAATTACTAGTATATCAAATGGTTTACAAGGAGTTGGTGTTAAAACAAGTTTTTCTTTTGTTTTAGGTTTAACTTTGTTTAAAAGACAATCCTTACAATTTTTGATATATTTCGATATATCACGAGTCATGTTCTTCCAATAAAATTGTGTTCGCAATTTTGCGTAAAGTCTTTTCATTCCGCAATGTCCACCAGAAATGGGATCATTATGGTAAATTTCCATAAGTTTTAATTTTGTATCTTCATCTGTTACTGTCTCCACTGGATCTGTTAGTATAATTTCTAATGATTTTAAAATTTTATTTCCAATATTTTTGAAATTTGTAATAGTGTAATGTTCGAACATAATATCGTTTTAAGCCATTCAATTTTCTTAATTTTGCGTTTGCCGGCTTCTGATTCAAGCCTCGAAAGTAATTTCTCTAAAGTCATTATTTCGTTAACAAGCTCAAAACTAAGTAACTCGAGTTTCTTATGTTTAATATGCGCAAAAATTCTTAAATTTGTTGTTTTATTATTTTTATCGTACGTAATTGCAGATCTTATTCGTGGGACTTTTTTCGAAAAATTAAATGAAAATTTGTCGTAGACATGTAAGTTGTTTTTCGTCGTTTTTGTCTGTTTTTCTATGTAAATTTTTGTCGTTTGCCTTTTTTGTCATGGATCTTGTCTGTACTGCCAAAATTTGTTTATTAGCTTCTTTAATCTCATCGATTGTTATACGCAATAGTGCATCAGCACAAACGTTTGATTTACCTTTTATATATACAATAGTAAAGTTATATTCAGATAGTTCCAGTCTTATTCTTGAAAGTTTTGAAGATGGGTCTTTCATGTTGAATAAGTATACTAGAGGTCTATGGTCTGATTTTACAATGAAATGGGTACCATACACATATGGTCGAATTTGCTTGATTGCAAAGTAAATAGCTAAAAGCTCTAATTCTATAATGGGCTTTTTCTGTTCAGCTTTATTAAATGCTTTAGAAGCGAAACAAATTGGTAAATCATTACAAATTCAACTCTTTTTCTGCTTAATCGATTTAGAGGCGCTGCCAGAGACGCAAATTTAGGCATAAACAGTTTGCAAACGCGACGAATCGTCGTACCGCGTCTTTGTCAGTCGGTTTTGTATACTTTTCAATTGCGTTTATTTTAGAGTCGTCTGGCAACAAACCTTTGGCTGAACATTTATGACCTAAAAATGTAACTTCTGGTCGTAAAAAGTTGCATTTATTTGGGTTAAGTTTGAGATTGAAAGATCTACAAGTATCGAAGACTTTTGAAAGATTTTTGATGTGGTGTGCTTCACTACACCCTATGACGATAATATCGTCGACGTACAAAAATGCGACATTGGGTGGTATACCCGAAAAAGCTATGGTCATCATTCGTGAGAATGAATTTAGTGCTATATTTAAGCCAAATGGAAGCACTTTCCATCTAAATGCCCCACGGTCAGTGCTGAAAGACGTAATGTCACGAGAGTCAGGATGCAAGGGGATTTGATGAAATCCTGAAAAAAGATCCAAAGTGGAAAAATACTTTGCTCTACCGAGATTGTCTAAAATATCGTCAACTCTAGCTAGTAGGAATTTATCAGCAATGAGTTTTTTGTTTACCGCGCGAAAATCTACGCACATACGATATGCTTTTTGACCATTAGTATATTTCTTTGGGACTACAATCAAAGGACTATTTAATTCGAATAACTGGGTTCAATCAAATCATTCTCTAATAATTTATTTACTTGGCGATTTATTTCTTCGCGTTGAGAGTATGGCAATCTATAGTTTTTAACATATACCGGTTCGTTGTCTGTCAGTCTTAATTTTTGCTCGTAGAAGTTATTTAGAGTCATTTTGTCCGTGTCAAGAGCGAAAATGTCGGCATAATCTATGCAAAGGTCAATTAATTTACTATGAGCATGTTGAGGTATTTGATTTTTTAGAATCGAAATTAGTTTTTTGGTACGTTTGTCTTCTGTTTCTGTCTTGTTAATTGTATAAACATTGTAGTTTGAAAGTTTTTCTGTCCTAATGCTGTTTCTTTTCACATACTTTATATCGTCCGTGGTATTTATAACTTTAATTATTGGGTTACTGGAATTAACAATGCACCTAGCTGTGAAAACACCTCTTTGAATTTCCTGCGAGTCCACGAAAAGTGGTTCGGGTGAATCTCCTAAATCAAAAAGTCTGAATATTTCGCATCTTGGTGGAATGATACAACTGTCGCCTTCTGTTCCGTGTAGGATTGGTATCGCGATTTTTTCATTACCTACCCAAAAAAAATACTATTTCTTTCATAATTAATAATGCATTTGTTAATTTTCAGAAAATCTTTACCCAGTATGCCATCGGATGGAATATTAAAGTCTTCATTTACTACATGTAAAGTATGTTTAATAGAAAAGTTAGAAAAATTTAAATTTGCTGTAATTTTACCTAAAGTGCAAACTGAATTGGAAGTGACACCGGTAATGTTAATAATATCGTTCGTATTTAAGGAAATATTACTGGCTAGACATGATATTTTTATTTAAGAAATGTCGGCTTGAGTGTCTACTAGGAAAGAACAAAATTTTTGTGACTCGTTTAATTGTAATTCTATGAAGTCAGATTAATTTAAATTTAAACAATAGATGGCTATTGGTGAGGGAAGTTCGCTTACTCGCTTAATTCGTCCTCCCTCAGTGTTCGCTCCTGAGGGGCACTGGCGTTTAAAGCGCGAACGTTTGCGTTTCGACCTCTACCGTTTGAGGATCTTGCATTGTTGTTTCTATTGTTACTATTGTTTGGATTAGGATTGGTATTTGGACGCGTATTATTGTTGTGATTATTCTGATATCTATTTCCGTTATACTTTCTATATCTTTGATTGTTGTTACCGTTATAGTTACTATAATATGAAAATGAACTATTATTTCTATAACCAGTATAGCCGCGGTTTGGGTAGAAACCTCGATAACTACCACGTGAATTTCTAAATGTACTGTTACCACGTGATCGAAAAGCTAAAACCTGACGCTCAGTTACTTCATTGTTTTGTTCTACAATTAATTTTGCTACTACGTCTTTCGGATCAGTAAATGCCGTTGAGGCTAAAATGGTTTTTACTAAATTGGATTTTGCGTTTAAACGACACACGTTAACAGTTTGTTCGACTGCCATTTCATGAGCTTTCGTTTGAGTGATCCCTTCAATAATAAGAGACCGCTCAAGTGAGTCAGCTAAATCTTCAACTTTTTTGGCAAAATCTGTATAATTGTTACCGTTAACATGCAACGCTGCAATTCTCCCTGCTACAACTTTCGAGTTGTCCGGTTTTATCCTATTACGTAGAGCTGTTTTAATTTCGTTGATTGAAGTTACTTGTGTTGGTATTGCTTCACGAGCTTTACCCTCTAATTTTGATTTTAAGAACGCTATAAAAGTATCGGTTAAATCTGCAGTAGCGAATTGTTCGAGTAATGCAATTTTGTCTATGAAAGAATCAAGTGCTAGTGGATCACCACTGTAGTTTTCTCTAATAGAGTTAGCACATGTGTTAATAAAAATTCTTTTATCCTCTGGTGTTGCCATGACTTGATCGTTAAGATCTGGAGCTGAATTAGAAGGTGAGGCAACGTTTGTACTAATTGGATCGTTAAGATCGTTAAGATTCGAAGCCTGGAAAATCTGTTGATAAAGAAAATCTATTTTCCTGGTTTGTGACTTTTTCGGTCGATGATGAAGCTAAACTGTCGTAGCTTGAGCCTGATTTATCTGAATCGGATTCTGAATCTGAAGTTTTTTGCACTTGTCTACCACTTCTAAGGTTGTACATATGAAATTACTAAAGCACTTGTTTGAATGTTGAATTTATATTTGAAGTTAAATTGTTAAGGAAAAAAAAAAAAAAAAACGAAGGAAAAAATTAAAGAAATATTTAACAATTTATTAGAAGAATTAATTGAAACTGCAGTAAACTTGTATGAAAAATCTATAAAAAGTAATTGAATTTAAAATGGCACAAAAGTATATAGGTATGAATTGTAAAAAAAAATCTCAAAATGTGATAATCACGGACACACCGCTTTATTCAAAAAAATCTCAATTTGGTTTTTCACGGAACCACCGCATGTATTTAAAAAAAATTAATTGGTTTTTAACGGAACCACCGCATATTGTCAAAAAAATTACTTGGTTTTTAACGGAACCCACCGTATGTATCAAAAAAATTAATTGGTTTTTTCGAAAACCACCGTATGTACCAAAAAAATTAATTGGTTTTATCGAAAACCACCCTAATATCAAAATCCAAAATTTATATGAATGTGAAATTATTTTAATTGGAAAGCGAAGACACCGAATTTAATACAAAATTTTAATTTTTAATATACATACATATATAGGTTTTAAAGAAAAAATACCCGTAGGCAAAAGAAATGTTAAATACGTATATGTATATTATACTTATTGTGCTGCTGCCGTAAACGCTGCCGCTGTCGTCGCCAATGCTGCTGATGCCGGAGTTGTTTCTGCTGCTTATGTTGCTGCTGGTTTCTCTGCTGCTGATGTTGCTGCTGGCGGTGGTACAGTTGCTGATCCCGTTGTCTGAGTGGCGTGGGTTTTTGGATGCCGTTATGAATGCTGATGAGTGTAGTAATTTGTATTATTTTATAAATTTTTAGATATTCGAATTTTAATTCTTTTTATTATTTCCGTAGTATTTAGTTTTATTACAGTTTTATTTTTTCCATTATGTATTGTTGTATTAGTAGCTTCGAAAAATCTTTTATCTCCGCTCTTTATTAAAAATTATATTTAATTAAAAAAACTTTATTATCTCTGCATCGTATTATAATTTTGGAAAATTGTTAGAAAAATTTATTATCTCCGCATGGTATTATTGGATTTTTGAAAATTGTTTTTAGTTAGAATTATTATCTCCGCATAGTATTAATAGATTTTGTAGGAAATCGCATTTGTTAGAAAAATTTTTATTATATCTGCATATTATTATTACTTTTTTAAAAAGTTTCTTTAGACTTATTATCTCCGTATAGTATTATTAGAGTTCTTGTAGAAAATCACAATTAATTAGAAAACATTTTTATTGTTATATCTGATTAGAATTATTAGAGTTGTTGTAGAAACGCTTGAGTTAGAAAAATTTGTATTATCACTGCGTAGTATTATTAGGTTTTTTGATGCTAATTGAATTTGGTTAGGCCATGTTTCCAATATTGGTTTTATATTAATTTCGGTGGGCGCCGTCGCCAAACTTTATAAGGCATCGAGGTCAATAAAGTGTACTCAGATTTTTATATTAATTAAATTACACTTTATTTAAATAAAACTTTCTCGGAACGCGTCTGCACTTTTGAGTTGGCAAAATTATAATGATGGCGGTGAAACATGAAAAATGCCGAGCCATCATTGCCAGTCATTTTTCGTGTTTCACCCCACATATATCTCACTCTCTCTTACACGCTATATTTCAATGCTCATGGCATATTGTGTTGTGTTGTATTCATTTTATTTGTAGCATTCACAATTAAATATTATTGTGAGCAACAATGTTGCGATGTTGCCAGATGATTATTAAAAAGTTAATTTGGGGGATTTTATCTTCACATCACCCTTTTTGGGGAAAAGAAGAATTGACAAAGTGATCAATTTTGTCACATTCTTCTTTGGCCAAAAACTTATAAAAATTGTTGCGAACAAACGAATATATATTTATATTAGGGTGTTCCTCCCCTTTTTAATTCGTTGGTTCGGAACCATTTTTATTACTGATTATTACAAATGAATGAATTTGATTTTAATTTATTAAATTATGTTGTTTGTTCTTCTTTCTGTTGTAGATATTTACATTTTAATATATATTAAATTTGTTAAAGTTTTACATTTTTAATCTTTGCTGCTTTTGAAATATATCTTTTTTTCTGTTTTGTTTTTTTTTTTTTTTGTTTGAACTTAAGAAATACGAACAATTTTCATGAAATAGGTTTTTTTTGAATATACAAAATTTGTGTTATTTAACTTTTTTTTTTTTTGTTTTAACAGTTTTTAAGCCTTCGTGGCTGCTTAAATGCTAGTAAGTAAATTTTGGATTTGTTTTTTTTTTAATCAAATTTAAAGTAAACGAATTGGAGTAATGTTAAAAACTTTACTTAGGCGGTTTTTGTGTACCACTTTTTCTTTGTTTTTAACCTCATCGAAAATAGTTACGTTAGGTTCATTAATTTTAGTTATAATAAAAGGACCTTGGTAAATATTTTCGTGCTTATAATGTGGTTCTTTTTGTAAAAGTACTTTATTTCCGATTACTACAATTAAAGGTCGTTCCGTTTTATCATATAGATTTTTACTTTGTAGCTTATTTTTATTAATTAGGTTTTGTGCCATTTTGTGCGTTTTCTGCATCCTAAACTTAACTTCTTTGGCATAGTTCTCGACATTATAAATTGGGTCAATTGTTTCTTTTGTCAATTCATTAGGCAAAGTTGCCTTTTTCCCAAAGACTAACTCGTAAGGCGAGAATTGATTGTCGAAAACTGTGCTACTCGTAGTGTTGTGTAGGAAGGTAAAATATTTTAAATAAACATCCCAATCAGAAAAAGTGTCTTTTAGATATGCACGTAAGTATTCATTAAAAACTCTATGATTACGTTCAATCGTGCCAACAGTTTCATGATGGTATGCAGTTGAAAAATTATGTTGGATATTTAAAAGCTTTGTTAATTCTTCGAATAATTCATTTTTAAATTCAGTACCTAAATCTGACTTTATGGCATTCATTGTGCCGTAAGTTAAAATGAATCCTTCAAAAATAGCTGAAGCGATTGTTTTTGCCGGTTTGTCTGGTACAGCGACTGTTACCAGATATTTAGTCATGTCGCAAATCATGGTAAGTGCGAACTTGTTACCATATTTGAACTCAGGTAGGGGTTCTATTGTGTCAATTACTAGTATATCAAATGGTTTACAAGGAGTTGGTGTTAAAACAAGTTTTTCTTTTGTTTTAGGTTTAACTTTGTTTAAAAGACAATCCTTACAATTTTTGATATATTTCGATATATCACGAGTCATGTTCTTCCAATAAAATTGTGTTCGCAATTTTGCGTAAAGTCTTTTCATTCCGCAATGTCCACCAGAAATGGGATCATTATGGTAAATTTCCATAAGTTTTAATTTTGTATCTTCATCTGTTACTGTCTCCACTGGATCTGTTAGTATAATTTCTAATGATTTTAAAATTTTATTTCCAATATTTTTGAAATTTGTAATAGTGTAATGTTCGAACATAATATCGTTTTAAGCCATTCAATTTTCTTAATTTTGCGTTTGCCGGCTTCTGATTCAAGCCTCGAAAGTAATTTCTCTAAAGTCATTATTTCGTTAACAAGCTCAAAACTAAGTAACTCGAGTTTCTTATGTTTAATATGCGCAAAAATTCTTAAATTTGTTGTTTTATTATTTTTATCGTACGTAATTGCAGATCTTATTCGTGGGACTTTTTTCGAAAAATTAAATGAAAATTTGTCGTAGACATGTAAGTTGTTTTTCGTCGTTTTTGTCTGTTTTTCTATGTAAATTTTTGTCGTTTGCCTTTTTTGTCATGGATCTTGTCTGTACTGCCAAAATTTGTTTATTAGCTTCTTTAATCTCATCGATTGTTATACGCGATAGTGCATCAGCACAAACGTTTGATTTACCTTTTATATATACAATAGTAAAGTTATATTCAGATAGTTCCAGTCTTATTCTTGAAAGTTTTGAAGATGGGTCTTTCATGTTGAATAAGTATACTAGAGGTCTATGGTCTGATTTTACAATGAAATGGGTACCATACACATATGGTCGGATTTGCTTGATTGCAAAGTAAATAGCTAAAAGCTCTAATTCTATAATGGGCTTTTTCTGTTCAGCTTTATTAAATGCTTTAGAAGCGAAACAAATTGGTAAATCATTACAAATTCAACTCTTTTTCTGCTTAATCGATTTAGAGGCGCTGCCAGAGACGCAAATTTAGGCATAAACAGTTTGCAAACGCGACGAATCGTCGTACCGCGTCTTTGTCAGTCGGTTTTGTATACTTTTCAATTGCGTTTATTTTAGAGTCGTCTGGCAACAAACCTTTGGCTGAACATTTATGACCTAAAAATGTAACTTCTGGTCGTAAAAAATTGCATTTATTTGGGTTAAGTTTGAGATTGAAAGATCTACAAGTATCGAAGACTTTTGAAAGATTTTTGATGTGGTGTGCTTCACTACACCCTATGACGATAATATCGTCGACGTACAAAAATGCGACATTGGGTGGTATACCCGAAAAAGCTATGGTCATCATTCGTGAGAATGAATTTGGTGCTATATTTAAGCCAAATGGAAGCACTTTCCATCTAAATGCGCCACGGTCAGTGCTGAAAGACGTAATGTCACGAGAGTCAGGATGCAAGGGGATTTGATGAAATCCTGAAAAAAGATCCAAAGTGGAAAAATACTTTGCTCTACCGAGATTGTCTAAAATATCGTCAACTCTAGCTAGTAGGAATTTATCAGCAATGAGTTTTTTGTTTACCGCGCGAAAATCTACGCACATACGATATGCTTTTTGACCATTAGTATATTTCTTTGGGACTACAATCAAAGGACTATTTAATTCGAATAACTGGGTTCAATCAAATCATTGTCTAATAATTTATTTACTTGGCGATTTATTTCTTCGCGTTGAGAGTATGGCAATCTATAGTTTTTAACATATACCGGTTCGTTGTCTGTCAGTCTTAATTTTTGCTCGTAGAAGTTACTTAGAGTCATTTTGTCCGTGTCAAGAGCGAAAATGTCGGCATAATCTATGCAAAGGTCAATTAATTTACTATGAGCATGTTGAGGTATTTGATTTTTTAAAATCGAAATTAGTTTTTTGGTACGTTTGTCTTCTGTTTCTGTCTTGTTAATTGTATAAACATTGTAGTTTGAAAGTTGTTCTGTCCTAATGCTGTTTCTTTTCACATACTTTATATCGTCCGTGGTATTTATAACTTTAATTAAAAAGTCTGAATATTTCGCATCTTGGTGGAATGATACAACTGTCGCCTTCTGTTCCGTGTAGGATTGGTATCGCGACTTTTTCATTACCTACCCAAAAAAAATACTATTTCTTTCATAATTAATAATGCATTTGTTAATTTTCAGAAAATCTTTACCCAGTATGCCATCGGATGGAATATTAAAGTCTTCATTTACTACATGTAAAGTCTGTTTAATAGAAAAGTTAAAAAAATTTAAATTTGCTGTAATTTTACCTAAAGTGCAAACTGAATTGGAAGTGACACCGGTAATGTTAATAATATCGTTCGTATTTAAGGAAATATTACTGGCTAGACATGATATTTTTATTTAAGAAATGTCGGCTTGAGTGTCTACTAGGAAAGAACAAAATTTTTGTGACTCGTTTAATTGTAATTCTATGAAGTCAGATTAATTTAAATTTAAACAATAGATGGCTATTGGTGAGGGAAGTTCGCTTACTCGCTTAATTCGTCCTCCCTCAGTGTTCGCTCCTGAGGGGCACTGGCGTTTAAAGCGCGAACGTTTGCGTTTCGACCTCTACCGTTTGAGGATCTTGCATTGTTGTTTCTATTGTTACTATTGTTTGGATTAGGATTGGTATTTGGACGCGTATTATTGTTGTGATTATTCTGATATCTATTTCCGTTATAATTTCTATATCTTTGATTGTTGTTACCGTTATAGTTACTATAATATGAAAATTAACTATTATTTCTATAACCAGTATAGCCGCGGTTTGGGTAAAAACCTCGATAACTACCACGTGAATTTCTAAATGTACTGTTACCACGTGATCGAAAAGCTAAAACCTGATGCTCAGTTACTTCATTGTTTTGTTCTACAATTAATTTTGCTACTACGTCTTTCGGATCAGTAAATGCCGTTGAGGCTAAAATGGTTTTTACTAAATTGGATTTTGCGTTTAAACGACACACGTTAACAGTTTGTTCGACTGCCATTTCATGAGCTTTCGTTTGAGTGATCCCTTCAATAATAAGAGACCGCTCAAGTGAGTCAGCTAAATCTTCAACTTTTTTGGAAAAATCTGTATAATTGTTACCGTTAACATGCAAAGCTGCAATTCTCCCTGCTACAACTTTCGAGTTGTCCGGTTTTATCCTATTACGTAGAGCTGTTTTAATTTCGTTGACTGAAGTTACTTGTGTTGGTATTGCTTCACGAGCTTTACCCTCTAATTTTGATTTTAAGAACGCTATAAAAGTATCGGTTAAATCTGCAGTAGCGAATTGTTCGAGTAATGCAATTTTGTCTATAAAAGAATCAAGTGCTAGTGGATCACCACTGTAGTTTTCTCTAATAGAGTTAGCACATGTGTTAATAAAAATTCTTTTATCCTCTGGTGTTGCCATGACTTGATCGTTAAGATCTGGAGCTGAATTAGAAGGTGAGGCAACGTTTGTACTAATTGGATCGTTAAGATTCGAAGCCTGGAAAATCTGTTGATAAAGAAAATCTATTTTCCTGGTTTGTGACTTTTTCGGTCGATGATGAAGCTAAACTGTCGTAGCTTGAGCCTGATTTATCTGAATCGGATTCTGAATCTGAAGTTTTTTGCACTTGTCTACCACTTCTAAGGTTGTACATATGAAATTACTAAAGCACTTGTTTGAATGTTGAATTTATATTTGAAGTTAAATTGTTGAGGAAAAAAAAAAAACGAAGGAAAAAATTAAAGAAATATTTAACAATTTATTAGAAGAATTAATTGAAACTGCAGTAAACTTGTATGAAAAATCTATAAAAAGTAATTGAATTTAAAATGGCACAAAAGTATATAGGTATGAATTGTAAAAAAAAATCTCAAAATGTGATAATCACGGACGCACCGCTTTATTCAAAAAAATCTCAATTTGGTTTTTCACGGAACCACCGCATGTATTTAAAAAAAATTAATTGGTTTTTAACGGAACCACCGCATATTGTCAAAAAAATTACTTGGTTTTTAACGGAACCCACCGTATGTATCAAACAAATTAATTGGTTTTTTCGAAAACCACCGTATGTACCAAAAAAATTAATTGGTTTTATCGAAAACCACCCTAATATCAAAATCCAAAATTTATATGAATGTGAAATTATTTTAATTGGAAAGCGAAGACACCGAATTTAATACAAAATTTTAATTTTTAATATACATACATATATAGGTTTTAAAGAAAAAATACCCGTAGGCAAAAGAAATGTTAAATACGTATATGTATATTATACTTATTGTGCTGCTGCCGTAAACGCTGCCGCTGTCGTCGCCAATGCTGCTGATGCCGGAGTTGTTTCTGCTGCTTATGTTGCTGCTGGTTTCTCTGCTGCTGATGTTGCTGCTGGCGGTGGTACAGTTGCTGATCCCGTTGTCTGAGTGGCGTGGGTTTTTGGATGCCGTTATGAATGCTGATGAGTGTAGTAATTTGTATTATTTTATAAATTTTTAGATATTCGAATTTTAATTCTTTTTATTATTTCCGTAGTATTTAGTTTTATTACAGTTTTATTTTTTCCATTATGTATTGTTGTATTAGAAGCTTCGAAAAATCTTTTATCTCCGCTCTTTATTAAAAATTATATTTAATTAAAAAAACTTTATTATCTCTGCATCGTATTATAATTTTGGAAAATTGTTAGAAAAATTTATTATCTCCGCATGGTATTATTGGATTTTTGAAAATTGTTTTTAATTAGAATTATTATCTCCGCATAGTATTAATAGATTTTGTAGGAAATCGCATTTGTTAGAAAAATTTTTATTATATCTGCATATTATTATTACTTTTTTAAAAAGTTTCTTTAGACTTATTATCTCCGTATAGTATTATTAGAGTTCTTGTAGAAAATCACAATTAATTAGAAAAAATTTTTATTGTTATATCTGATTAGAATTATTAGAGTTGTTGTAGAAACGCTTGAGTTAGAAAAATTTGTATTATCACTGCGTAGTATTATTAGGTTTTTTGATGCTAATTGAATTTGGTTAGGCCATGTTTCCAATATTGGTTTTATATTAATTTCGGTGGGCGCCGTCGCCAAACTTTATAAGGCATCGAGGTCAATAAAGTGTACTCAGATTTTTATATTAATTAAATTACACTTTATTTAAATAAAACTTTCTCGGAACGCGTCTGCACTTTTGAGTTGGCAAAATTATAATGATGGCGGTGAAACATGAAAAATGCCGAGCCATCATTGCCAGTCATTTTTCGTGTTTCACCCCACATATATCTTACTCTCTCTTACACGCTATATTTCAATGCTCATGGCATATTGTGTTGTGTTGTATTCATTTTATTTGTAGCATTCACAATTAAATATTATTGTGAGCAACAATGTTGCGATGTTGCCAGATGATTATTAAAAAGTTAATTTGGGGGATTTTATCTTCACATCACCCTTGTTGGGGAAAAGAAGAATTGACAAAGTGATCAATTTTGTCACATTCTTCTTTGGCCAAAAACTTATAAAAATTGTTGCGAACAAACGAATATATATTTATATTAGGGTGTTCCTCCCCTTTTTAATTCGTTGGTTCGGAACCATTTTTATTACTGATTATTACAAATGAATGAATTTGATTTTAATTTATTAAATTATGTTGTTTGTTCTTCTTTCTGTTGTAGATATTTACATTTTAATATATATTAAATTTGTTAAAGTTTTACATTTTTAATCTTTGCTGCTTTTGAAATATATCTTTTTTTCTGTTTTGTTTTTTTTTTTTGTTTGAACTTAAGAAATACGAACAATTTTCATGAAATAGGTTTTTTTTGAATATACAAAATTTGTGTTATTTAACTTTTTTTTTTGTTTTAACAGTTTTTAAGCCTTCGTGGCTGCTTAAATGCTAGTAAGTAAATTTTGGATTTGTTTTTTTTTTAATCAAATTTAAAGTAAACGAATTGGAGTAATGTTAATTTACTTTACTTAGGCGGTTTTTGTGTACCACTTTTTCTTTGTTTTTAACCTCATCGAAAATAGTTACGTTAGGTTCATTAATTTTAGTTATAATAAAAGGACCTTGGTAAATATTTTCGTGCTTATAATGTGGTTCTTTTTGTAAAAGTACTTTATTTCCGATTTCTACAATTAAAGGTCGTGCCGTTTTATCATATAGATTTTTACTTTGTAGCTTATTTTTATTAATTAGGTTTTGTGCCATTTTGTGCGTTTTCTGCATCCTAAACTTAACTTCTTTGGCATAGTTCTCGACATTATAAATTGGGTCAATTGTTTCTTTTGTCAATTCATTAGGCAAAGTTGCCTTTTTCCCAAAGACTAACTCGTAAGGCGAGAATTGATTGTCGAAAACTGTGCTACTCGTAGTGTTGTGTAGGAAGGTAAAATATTTTAAATAAACATCCCAATCAGAAAAAGTGTCTTTTAGATATGCACGTAAGTATTCATTAAAAACTCTATGATTACGTTCAATCGTGCCAACAGTTTCATGATGGTATGCAGTTGAAAAATTATGTTGGATATTTAAAAGCTTTGTTAATTCTTCGAATAATTCATTTTTAAATTCAGTACCTAAATCTGACTTTATGGCATTCATTGTGCCGTAAGTTAAAATGAATCCTTCAAAAATAGCTGAAGCGATTGTTTTTGCCGGTTTGTCTGGTACAGCGACTGTTACCAGATATTTAGTCATGTCGCAAATCATGGTAAGTGCGAACTTGTTACCATATTTGAACTCAGGTAGGGGTTCTATTGTGTCAATTACTAGTATATCAAATGGTTTACAAGGAGTTGGTGTTAAAACAAGTTTTTCTTTTGTTTTAGGTTTAACTTTGTTTAAAAGACAATCCTTACAATTTTTGATATATTTCGATATATCACGAGTCATGTTCTTCCAATAAAATTGTGTTCGCAATTTTGCGTAAAGTCTTTTCATTCCGCAATGTCCACCAGAAATGGGATCATTATGGTAAATTTCCATAAGTTTTAATTTTGTATCTTCATCTGTTACTGTCTCCACTGGATCTGTTAGTATAATTTCTAATGATTTTAAAATTTTATTTCCAATATTTTTGAAATTTGTAATAGTGTAATGTTCGAACATAATATCGTTTTAAGCCATTCAATTTTCTTAATTTTGCGTTTGCCGGCTTCTGATTCAAGCCTCGAAAGTAATTTCTCTAAAGTCATTATTTCGTTAACAAGCTCAAAACTAAGTAACTCGAGTTTCTTATGTTTAATATGCGCAAAAATTCTTAAATTTGTTGTTTTATTATTTTTATCGTACGTAATTGCAGATCTTATTCGTGGGACTTTTTTCGAAAAATTAAATGAAAATTTGTCGTAGACATGTAAGTTGTTTTTCGTCGTTTTTGTCTGTTTTTCTATGTAAATTTTTGTCGTTTGCCTTTTTTGTCATGGATCTTGTCTGTACTGCCAAAATTTGTTTATTAGCTTCTTTAATCTCATCGATTGTTATACGCGATAGTGCATCAGCACAAACGTTTGATTTACCTTTTATATATACAATAGTAAAGTTATATTCAGATAGTTCCAGTCTTATTCTTGAAAGTTTTGAAGATGGGTCTTTCATGTTGAATAAGTATACTAGAGGTCTATGGTCTGATTTTACAATGAAATGGGTACCATACACATATGGTCGGATTTGCTTGATTGCAAAGTAAATAGCTAAAAGCTCTAATTCTATAATGGGCTTTTTCTGTTCAGCTTTATTAAATGCTTTAGAAGCGAAACAAATTGGTAAATCATTACAAATTCAACTCTTTTTCTGCTTAATCGATTTAGAGGCGCTGCCAGAGACGCAAATTTAGGCATAAACAGTTTGCACACGCGACGAATCGTCGTACCGCGTCTTTGTCAGTCGGTTTTGTATACTTTTCAATTGCGTTTATTTTAGAGTCGTCTGGCAACAAACCTTTGGCTGAACATTTATGACCTAAAAATGTAACTTCTGGTCGTAAAAAGTTGCATTTATTTGGGTTAAGTTTGAGATTGAAAGATCTACAAGTATCGAAGACTTTTGAAAGATTTTTGATGTGGTGTGCTTCACTACACCCTATGACGATAATATCGTCGACGTACAAAAATGCGACATTGGGTGGTATACCCGAAAAAGCTATGGTCATCATTCGTGAGAATGAATTTGGTGCTATATTTAAGCCAAATGGAAGCACTTTCCATCTAAATGCGCCACGGTCAGTGCTGAAAGACGTAATGTCACGAGAGTCAGGATGCAAGGGGATTTGATGAAATCCTGAAAAAAGATCCAAAGTGGAAAAATACTTTGCTCTACCGAGATTGTCTAAAATATCGTCAACTCTAGCTAGTAGGAATTTATCAGCAATGAGTTTTTTGTTTACCGCGCGAAAATCTACGCACATACGATATGCTTTTTGACCATTAGTATATTTCTTTGGGACTACAATCAAAGGACTATTTAATTCGAATAACTGGGTTCAATCAAATCATTGTCTAATAATTTATTTACTTGGCGATTTATTTCTTCGCGTTGAGAGTATGGCAATCTATAGTTTTTAACATATACCGGTTCGTTGTCTGTCAGTCTTAATTTTTGCTCGTAGAAGTTATTTAGAGTCATTTTGTCCGTGTCAAGAGCGAAAATGTCGGCATAATCTATGCAAAGGTCAATTAATTTACTATGAGCATGTTGAGGTATTTGATTTTTTAAAATCGAAATTAGTTTTTTGGTACGTTTGTCTTCTGTTTCTGTCTTGTTAATTGTATAAACATTGTAGTTTGAAAGTTGTTCTGTCCTAATGCTGTATCTTTACCCAGTATGCCATCGGATGGAATATTAAAGTCTTCATTTACTACATGTAAAGTATGTTTAATAGAAAAGTTAGAAAAATTTAAATTTGCTGTAATTTTACCTAAAGTTCAAACTGAATTGGAAGTGACACCGGTAATGTTAATAATATCGTTCGTATTTAAGGAAATATTACTGGCTAGACATGATATTTTTATTTAAGAAATGTCGGCTTGAGTGTCTACTAGGAAAGAACAAAATTTTTGTGACTCGTTTAATTGTAATTCTATGAAGTCAGATTAATTTAAATTTAAACAATAGATGGCTATTGGTGAGGGAAGTTCGCTTACTCGCTTAATTCGTCCTCCCTCAGTGTTCGCTCCTGAGGGGCACTGGCGTTTAAAGCGCGAACGTTTGCGTTTCGACCTCTACCGTTTGAGGATCTTGCATTGTTGTTTCTATTGTTACTATTGTTTGGATTAGGATTGGTATTTGGACGCGTATTATTGTTGTGATTATTCTGATATCTATTTCCGTTATAATTTCTATATCTTTGATTGTTGTTACCGTTATAGTTACTATAATATGAAAATGAACTATTATTTCTATAACCAGTATAGCCGCGGTTTGGGTAAAAACCTCGATAACTACCACGTGAATTTCTAAATGTACTGTTACCACGTGATCGAAAAGCTAAAACCTGACGCTCAGTTACTTCATTGTTTTGTTCTACAATTAATTTTGCTACTACGTCTTTCGGATCAGTAAATGCCGTTGAGGCTAAAATGGTTTTTACTAAATTGGATTTTGCGTTTAAACGACACACGTTAACAGTTTGTTCGACTGCCATTTCATGAGCTTTCGTTTGAGTGATCCCTTCAATAATAAGAGACCGCTCAAGTGAGTCAGCTAAATCTTCAACTTTTTTGGCAAAATCTGTATAATTGTTTCCGTTAACATGCAACGCTGCAATTCTCCCTGCTACAACTTTCGAGTTGTCCGGTTTTATCCTATTACGTAGAGCTGTTTTAATTTCGTTGACTGAAGTTACTTGTGTTGGTATTGCTTCACGAGCTTTACCCTCTAATTTTGATTTTAAGAACGCTATAAAAGTATCGGTTAAATCTGCAGTAGCGAATTGTTCGAGTAATGCAATTTTGTCTATGAAAGAATCAAGTGCTAGTGGATCACCACTGTAGTTTTCTCTAATAGAGTTAGCACATGTGTTAATAAAAATTCTTTTATCCTCTGGTGTTGCCATGACTTGATCGTTAAGATCTGGAGCTGAATTAGAAGGTGAGGCAACGTTTGTACTAATTGGATCGTTAAGATTCGAAGCCTGGAAAATCTGTTGATAAAGAAAATCTATTTTCCTGGTTTGTGACTTTTTCGGTCGATGATGAAGCTAAACTGTCGTAGCTTGAGCCTGATTTATCTGAATCGGATTCTGAATCTGAAGTTTTTTGCACTTGTCTACCACTTCTAAGGTTGTACATATGAAATTACTAAAGCACTTGTTTGAATGTTGAATTTATATTTGAAGTTAAATTGTTGAGGAAAAAAAAAAACCAAGGAAAAAATTAAAGAAATATTTAACAATTTATTAGAAGAATTAATTGAAACTGCAGTAAACTTGTATGAAAAATCTATAAAAAGTAATTGAATTTAAAATGGCACAAAAGTATATAGGTATGAATTGTAAAAAAAAATCTCAAAATGTGATAATCACGGACGCACCGCTTTATTCAAAAAAATCTCAATTTGGTTTTTCACGGAACCACCGCATGTATTTAAAAAAAAATTAATTGGTTTTTAACGGAACCACCGCATATTGTCAAAAAAATTACTTGGTTTTTAACGGAACCCACCGTATGTATCAAACAAATTAATTGGTTTTTTCGAAAACCACCGTATGTACCAAAAAAATTAATTGGTTTTATCGAAAACCACCCTAATATCAAAATCCAAAATTTATATGAATGTGAAATTATTTTAATTGGAAAGCGAAGACACCGAATTTAATACAAAATTTTAATTTTTAATATACATGCATATATAGGTTTTAAAGAAAAAATACCCGTAGGCAAAAGAAATGTTAAATACGCATATGTATATTATACTTATCGTGCTGCTGCCGTAAACGCTGCCGCTGTCGTCGCCAATGCTGCTGATGCCGGAGTTGTTTCTGCTGCTTATGTTGCTGCTGGTTTCTCTGCTGCTGATGTTGCTGCTGGCGGTGGTACAGTTGCTGATCCCGTTGTCTGAGTCGCGTGGGTTTTTGGATGCCGTTATGAATGCTGATGAGTGTAGTAATTTGTATTATTTTATAAATTTTTAGATATTCGAATTTTAATTCTTTTTATTATTTCCGTAGTATTTAGTTTTATTACAGTTTTATTTTTTCCATTATGTATTGTTGTATTAGTAGCTTCGAAAAATCTTTTATCTCCGCTCTTTATTAAAAATTATATTTAATTAAAAAAACTTTATTATCTCTGCATCGTATTATAATTTTGGAAAATTGTTGGAAAAATTTATTATCTCCGCATGGTATTATTGGATTTTTGAAAATTGTTTTTAATTAGAATTATTATCTCCGCATAGTATTAATAGATTTTGTAGGAAATCGCATTTGTTAGAAAAATTTTTATTATATCTGCATATTATTATTACTTTTTTAAAAAGTTTCTTTAGACTTATTATCTCCGTATAGTATTATTAGAGTTCTTGTAGAAAATCACAATTAATTAGAAAAAATTTTTATTGTTATATCTGATTAGAATTATTAGAGTTGTTGTAGAAACGCTTGAGTTAGAAAAATTTGTATTATCACTGCGTAGTATTATTAGGTTTTTTGATGCTAATTGAATTTGGTTAGGCCATGTTTCCAATATTGGTTTTATATTAATTTCGGTGGGCGCCGTCGCCAAACTTTATAAGGCATCGAGGTCAATAAAGTGTACAGATTTTTATATTAATTAAATTACACTTTATTTAAATAAAACTTTCTCGGAACGCGTCTGCACTTTTGAGTTGGCAAAATTATAATGATGGCGGTGAAACATGAAAAATGCCGAGCCATCATTGCCAGTCATTTTTCGTGTTTCACCCCACATATATCTTACTCTCTCTTACACGCTATATTTCAATGCTCCTGGCATATTGTGTTGTGTTGTATTCATTTTATTTGTAACATTCACAATTAAATATTATTGTGAGCAACAATGTTGCGATGTTGCCAGATGATTATTAAAAAGTTAATTTGGGGGATTTTATCCTCACACCAAAGTAGTTCAAAATTAATTATTATAATAAATTCATGAATATTTCTATAGACAGAATTAAACCTGCATATGTGGGTGCGAGTAAATATAGTTGTTTGGATAAAAAAAAGAGTGACATTTAATTTGTTAAATATGGAACAATTTGGAAGAGGGGAGTAGTGTAGGGATTTACTACACGTTGTTATGAAATACTTGTTATTGTTAAAACTTTAATTTTTCTTTAAAAATCGAGTTTCAAGTTTTTATATTTCATGTTATTTTTTGATGTGAAAAGTTTTATTTTTTTTGAATTGATTATTGAACGAATATAATTAATTATAAATATATCGTGATTATTTAATTATAAATCTTATTGAACAAATATAGATGAATTGAATATCCATAATATATCCATAAAATTTTTATAAAACTTATTGAACAAATATAGATGAATTGAATATCCATAATATATCCATAAAATTTGGGAGGGGAGTAGTGTAGGGATTTACTACACGTTGTTATGAAATACTTGTTATTGTTAAAACTTTAATTTTTCTTTAAAAATCGAGTTTCAAGTTTTTATATTTCATGTTATTTTTTGATGTGAAAAGTTTTATTTTTTTTGAATTGATTATTGAACGAATATAATTATTAATAAATATATCGTGATTATTTAATTATAAAACTTATTGAACAAATATAGATGGATTGAATATCCATAATATTTTCAAATTTTTATGAAGAGTCTCAATATCAGTCCACATGTCAAATTTCAGCATTCTAGGTGTATTATTTACAAAAGAATCAGCTTTTTTGTGTTTTCCAAAATGTTATATATATATAAAATGGGCGTGGTTATCATCCGATTTCGCTCATTTTCAATACCAATCTATTCTGGGTCCAGATAAGCTCGTGTACCAAATTTGGTGAAGATATCTCAATATTTACTCAAGTTATCGTGTTAACGGACGGAAATGGCTCAATCAAAATTTTTTTCGATACTGATGATTTTGATATATGGAAGTCTATATCTATTTCTTTATACCTGTACAACCAACCGTTATCCAATCAAAGTCAATATACTCTGTGTGCGAAGCACGCTGAGTATAAATATAAAACGTTAGTTTAAAAAACTTACGATTTTGTTGGACATGCTCCTCCAGCATTTCAATACGCAAAATCGAGCAAATTTCTGCCAATGTCTCTAAGTGATTTATATGTATGATGAATGGTCGCATTGTGTCATACAAGATTGTGCAAAGCCCCTCTAAGTATGTGCTATAAGCAAACATATGTAAGTATTCATATTTGGAATAAAAATCAATTCGAAAACATTAAACTTTAACTCACGTCAATTGGTCACTTCCTAGAGCAAAGAATTGAAAGAATAATCTCTGCTCATCTTGACACACATGCACGAGGAATGCGCAAGAACCACGCGTCAACGCGCAATGATCACCCTTATGTGCGGCCTTTAACTCTTGTATCGCCTTATTTACAGCTGGTGACATTATTGTTGCTCGCTCACTCAGATAATTTTGATGCATTTCCCCAAGCAATTGCTCATATTCAGAGCTACGTTCCACGCGTGATTCAACTAATTGTGCTATGCGTTTAATTTTTATAGCTGCCGTTTGATATTTGCCATAATACAAAGCGAAAGCAGCATCGGGCGAAGATTTTACAGGAGTAACTGTACGCGTTTTCTTTTCACCATCCGTTGAGGTGCTTTGTAAAGTTTTTGTTGCATGTTGTTGCTTCGGATGCAATGTGGCAGCAGTAGCTTGTGACATAACAACAGTCGTGTAGTTTTTTATTAATGTCACCGCTTTCGCTAAACAATGCTTATATTTTACTGAATAGCTGGTAGCATCTTTGAACTTGGGCTAATAAAGTAATTAAAAAAGTAAGGAGTTTAAGTTTAGGTGAGTCTGAATATTATTTAACTTTTCAAGCAAATACAAAGTAATGCAGAGAAGTGTTTAGCTTTAACTCAACTCAGTACCTCGATGCGATACTATAAGGGACTAGGTTATACCGGAATTCAAAGAGGTTGATATGCGTAATTCAGAGCTTCAGCAAACCTATTTTCATTCTCACCTACGCGAGGCGGGTCCTGTTACAATTGTTAATGTATCATACACATATTTATCAGGCCACCCCTAGTTCCTCAGGGAACTAAAGGGTGGAGGAGGGAGGGTCTAGAAAGTACAATGTGGTTTTATTAAATCGTTTCCGAGATGGTCGGGCTTTTACCTTAATCATGCTTGTTACCGAAACGTACCGGATCTGCATCCTGCAAAAGGCCATCAATATCGATAACACTCCACACTAAACAAAACCTCATCTCTCTTTTTGTAACTCAGAGGGTTAAGGGGCTTAGAATATTCCCGCGGTATGCATGCCTGTCGTAAGAGCTAAGAGGCGACTAAAATCTATAGACCTAAAAGGTTCGACGTGGTCGTATCAAATCGTTCTCGAGATGATCCGGCCAAAGAGGATAAATATAAGAAGAGCCACCAGTCTGCTACGAGTGGCGAGTAATTCGCTGGAAATTAAAAAATTTATGCCCATTGTTTTCCAAGGGGGACATTTTTAATTCACCTTATGCAAATGTGATTTTTAGAAAGAGAATTAATTAATTAATTAAATACAGTTGGAAAAATAAACACAAATACCCCACGAAAATGTATGGGAGCCGTTTATGCACATCTAGCCCAAAAAAACCCTACGACTACCATAACGAAAACATTATACAACGAGTGACGTCTCTTATTATATTTATCCTCTTTGATCGGGCTTTTACCGCAATGATGATAGTTTTCGGAAAGTACCGAATTGATATCCAGCTTAAGGCCATCACCATCGATAATACCTCCAAAACTTTCGAGAAGTGTCTTTACCGCTACAACATGGGGTGTTTTTGAGTCAAATTTTAGAGTTGTGCTTCCGAACTAGCAGGCGGGGTAGTATTTATTAGATTCAAATGAATCTCCTGTTAATCGTCGATATCACATTAAGTTCAATTCCACTTCTGATTAAGAGATATAGTGCAAAAGTAGGCATGTTTCTAAGATGATTAACAAATTGTGGTTAGGTAAGCCTGATCCAGTTTCCTCCCTCGATCAATCGTTAGGATAAGAACTACCGATGATAACTTTTTGTTATCATACAAAAAAAATGAATTTATCGTCAATGGCTGCGCCTCAGAGTTTGGACAAGATATAATTCAGATTTTGTTCAGAAAATCGCTACCACTGAGCAGAAAAAAATTTACCACAAACTATCAGCATCGTATATTTTTACAACTACTCATACTTACATTAGCTCTAAGATACTCCAAACATTCATCGATGCGATCCAAACAATCACGAAAAGCGTCACTTGCTACTGATAATGTGGGACTTTGCAACCGCTGATGCAACAATTCAACTTGATTGAAATAATGTAATCGTCGTTGTATTTCTTCACCAAGTTTTTGTAGTCGCTGTTGTTCCTCGGTCAACTTTTCGCTAGCTGTATTTAATGCACTAGTATTTTGTGATACCATTTCATATTCACTTTTCAATGAGGAGAGTTGCTGCAATGCTGAGTCTATCTGCTGCAAGATTTCACTACACTCAGTTTTGCGTTGCTCCAATTGTTGCAGGTATTGATAATGCTGTGTGTCGGCATTGCGCATAATTTCTTCATTGACACGATCATACCAAAGAAGGAAATCTTTAGTATTGTTAATACCAGGCGATGGCAATGCTTCTAATTCCTGTGCACTGGCACTAGCCGCTATGCATATTTGTTGTTGTTTTGTATTTAATTCAATTGTCGATTTTGCAGGACTCGATTTGATAGCAGCAGCATCTGTCGGAATCTATGTTGGAATATTTTGTGAAATTACCAAAATCAATGGGTGGGTAGCAATTAATTACCTGACTATCATCACTCCGACACTCGCTCGTTATCACATCTAAGCATTCTAATTGTAGTGGACTCAATGCAGCCAATGCATCAATACTGGATACCCATTGCAGCAATCTCATACGCACTTTGCGTAGATTCTCATTTTCACTCTGGACCACCGCAACGTCATCCATTTCTTTTGACTTGGAATAAGTGGATTTTTGTTTGTGTTTTGCGAAATTGTAAACGTCAATTTGCAAGTTAAGCGATGAGCATTTTAATCGGTAGATTATAGATATATTTTCCGATTTAAGGGACTGTCATGAGCATTGCAATTATTAAGGGCTAATTAATGGTGACTTAAAACCATAAAGCTATAACCAGATAAAACAGCTGATCGAACCTACCTTATGGAAGTCAATGTAATCGATGAATGGTGCCATACCATAACGCTAACTCGATTAACCCGGAGTCATTGGTGCCGTATGTCGTATCGCTGTATCCGTATCCCTAACGTAATCAGCTGTTTATCGTTACGACGGTAAACCAAAACCCAATTGGTTGGCTACGATACGGTTACGACCTTAGCGGCACCAATAATCGATTGCATTGATTCTCATAAGGTTGGTCGAATCAGTTGTTAAAAGGTTCCCGATACGGTTACCGATAAAGCACCAATGTCTCCAGCTTTACATTGATTTCCTTAAGGTAGGTTCGATCAGCTGTTTTATCTGGTTATGGCTTTATGGTTATAATCCACATTAATTCGGCCTTTATAACCATAACCAGATAAAACAGCTGATCGAACCTACCTTATGGAAAACAATGTAATCGATTAATGGCGCCATACCATAACGCTAACGCCATAACCATAGCATAGCCAACCAATTGGTTTTTGGTTTCTCGCCATATCCATAACCTAAAAATATTTGAGTTGGTGAATTAATAACTTTTGGTAGATCTTATCCATTATTTTCGATACGTTATGACTAAGAACTTTTTTTTTGTGGAATATGATTGTAATTTTTTGCATTTTCTTCATTTTTATGAAATGTTCACGATTTTTAGGTTAAGGCACCATTAATCGATCACATTGGAGATGGTTATGGATATGGGTATGGTTACGACTATGGCGTTATGGTTAAGGAAGTTTAATTAACCCTTTTAGGGGGCTGTCATTAGCGTGGTCATTAGCATTGCAATTTTTATTTACGCAGGTATTACACCTTTTCTTTTTAGTCGTATTTTTTTAAACGTATATACGTCTACGTTTGCGCTTAAAAAATGCTTATACTCACTTAGATAATGCTTGGAAGACCCATCTAGCGGAAACTAGCTACAGGACATGTTGTACCGAAAAGCGGAGACGCAAACCTCCGTTGGCCATACTATATATCCTATAGCTGAATCGGTTGCGGTGAATGGTGGGCACACACGATTTGTTGAGGTAATACATAGAGGTGAAACATAGACACATATTTCAGTTGCATCTGAGTATAATGCATATTGAAATTTAGGAGTACTATTTGTCTGCGCAGCAATTTCAGAAGGGTAGATAAAGTTTAACGCTTAGCAGTCCATATAAAGTTTAAGCGTAAACCTATATAGATGTAAAAAAAACACAGCTATTGTTGCTGAGGTCATAGTACAGGTTTTCAAGTATGATATGTATGAGAAGGAAACAATTCTTTCTCTTGCTAACACACTGCCGTTTGCTATTTCGGTCAGTGTCAAACTATTGTGGAACTCAGTGGAACCTGCGTGGAACATGCGTTTGACACTGAACGAAGTGTCAAACATACCGGGGTTGCTGTCGTGGAAAGCGACGCAGGGAAACAAAAAAAGAGCGGAATATCAGAAAAGGGTTGCTGTGATGGAACATTTTTTTGAACGAATTTAGTATGAAAATGTAGTGCACCTATATGGGGCCTACAGAAAATTATACAAAAATCTTGAATTGGGGTATCTGAGAACGCGTAGTTATTCCTGTATTAAGAATACAAACACGGGTGCTAAGTTTTTCTACCCGTTCAAAAGTTCTCCGCGAAAAACAGTTTGAAACCGAAGTTGACTGCAATAACCCGCCAAAAAATGTGGAAAGAGAAATGAAAAGACGCGTTTTGTCCTGTTATCAATAGTTAAAAGGCGAAAAAGTATTCGAATTATTGTAAGCGAGGCAAAAACGCGTCTATTAATACCTCTGCCGACGGTTTTGGTCGTATTTTAGCAATTGTCCCCAGTAATAAAATATGACAATTTGTTAATTAAAATTGTCCAAAACATATGGGCGCATAATCATAGACAAAATAAAATAGGTTTTAAATTTAGGTGCAGCTTTTTGACATAATTTCTATGAGCTATCTGTCAACTATGAATATGCGCCATGGATTTTAAAGAAGGATGTAATTAAGTGCTCGTTTGAAAGTCAATAATGATATTTCTTTGTAATTGTAATATCTACCTTCGATGGTTAATAAAATAGCAGAAACCTTCGGATTAATTATCTTAATACTTTATTCTTCAGTCGTCAATCCAATCATGAACCGGAAGTCCACCATCTTCCCTTTTCTTCCTTTACAGTGATGTATTTTTGCTTATTCTATTAATTAGTTGACATGGTTGTATTTATGATCTACAACTCGACCAGCCTGAAATTGTATCGACCTCGATACATTATCTTAATTTCTATTTTTACTGTTACTGTTTACTTTTAATTTGATACAATTCGCTATTTGTTTTCAGAGTTACAGCTCGCACTGTATTGACCTTGATACGTTATAACTTAAATTCTATCTTCACTATCGTACATTTCTTAGTCTAATACCTAATCTAATACAATTCGCTATTTGTGTTCAGAGTTACCGCTCCGCCAATCTGACACTGTAATCGACCTCGATAGAGTATAACTTAATTTCTAACAAATATTAGTCCGGTTCTGTGAAATATTTTCTTTGAAAACGGCTGTCTAATACCTTCAACTCGTCAAGTGTTTTGGCCGGTAACAGTAGATGTGCATTTGGCACTACATTGCCTATGCTGTCTATTATGAAATCGATGATTTCTGTTTCGCATATGTTTGCCCGTTTTCCTATTGCGTGCATCAATAGAACGTAGCAATGTAATGACTCGCTCTTTTTGTCCCACTTGCGTCTTGCCAACATCGTATAAACTTCGTTCCTCTGTATCGGCAGGTCAAATTCCGTCGTAAGGGCCTTTTTTAACTCGGCACAGCTTAACGCTTTGGTGGTGGTAAGGAAATCTTTAGCTGTTCCCACATGGCAGCGACGAAAAGCCAGCAATTTAAATCGTTCGTCTACTCTTGACGACTCCATTACTTCTTCGAAATCTTAAAGAAAATGTCCCACCGTCACTGATACATCATCACCACTGAACTTGGGCATAGCATGCTCTATATCGGAAAAATCCAGTCTACGTTTCTGTTGTACCCCAGTACAAGCTCTTAGCTCGTCGATTTATTTCATTAATTTTAACATTTCCATACGTTTTCGTAGCGCCACCAGTTCGTCATCCACACTTATGGTCGTGGCTCTTGCGTCAATTGGGGCACATTTTGATGGGGCGGCAGCAAAAACATCGTGAACAACAGGTGTTAAATTGAATTCAACCAAAACGTCGGTAGTAAAGGCAGTTGGAACGGCAGTGGCGGCAGTATGAACGGCAGAGCAGACGGTAGTGGCGGCAGCAAAAATATCGTGAACGGCAGGTGTTGAACTGAATTCAACCAAAACATCGGTAGTAAAGACAGTTGGAACGGCAGTGGCGGCAGTATGAACAACGGTGACGGCAGTGGCAGCAGAGCAGACGGTAGCGGAAGCAGAATAGACGGCAGCAAAAACATCGTGAACGGCAGGTGTTGAATTGAATTCAACCAAAATATTAGTAGTAGACGCAGTTGAAACGGCAGTGGCGGCAGTATGAACGGCGGTGACGGCAGTGGCGGCAGAGCAGACGGTAGCGGCAGCAGAATAGACGGCAGTGGCGGCAGTAGAATCAATAAAAACGGCAGTGTTTACCTCAATCATTTCGTTCGAAGTGTTGTCCAATATATTTGTGTTCGGAATGGTATTGATCGTATTTGCGGCGCTATTATCTCCCACGCCAGCTATATTTTGCAGTAATCTGCGTAATTGTATAATGTTGGCAGTAGGAGGGAAATCCACATTATTTTCAGTTAAAACCCTGACAATTGTCTCTGGAGCATCCATTTTACAAAATAGTTGTTTATAATAGTGCGCGAGGTTCGTTAACACACCTGAGATGTAATATCTACCTTCGATGGTTAATAAAACAGCAGAAACGTCCGGATTAATTATCTTAATACTTTATTCTTCAGTCGTCAATCCAATCATGAACCTGAAGTCCACCATCTTCTCTTTTATTCCTTTAAAGTGATGTATTTTTGCTTATTCTATTAATTAGTTGACATGGTTGCATTTATGATCTTACATAATTTTACTATACAAATTTTACGCAGTTTTCGTTAGCAGCTACTACACTTTTCTTGAACCTAAGAAGTACAACAGTGCCAAATAGTATCCACCAAAAAAAAAAACGAACAAGAACAAGCATTTTACCAAGTGAGCGTGGCTGTGTATGTGCGTGGTACTTCATATCCTACTTGTAGACCTTTACAATGGCCGAGGTCATGATGAGTCGTTCGACACATCTTCTGATATTTTTGGATGCGTACTAGCAGCTGACCCATGTTGTATATTGATAGCACATATTTTTACTATAGTCAAGTATTTCTTGAGCATTCCTTGAACCCTCGAAAAAGTGCTCAACAATAATTTACCACAGGGGTTTTTGTTAAAAAAATGTCCTCTTAGAAAATTTTTAATTGATGCATGCAGAACGCACAAATAACGAAATTTTGTGAAGATAATCAATAACAAAAAATGAAAACGCGTATTTTCAAGTTTAATAGACTGTTTTCTAATTAAATAACAATTAAATGAATTTTCAACTTAAACAATTATTTTGTAAATAGTTTTAAATCGTTATGTAGTATGTAAGAAACATTGTATTTCAAAGATTAAAAATAAATAAAAAAATAAATAAATAAATAAAATACCTAAATTTTGGCTTACAAGGGGGAAAAATATTTGTCAAGTGTTTTCTTAAGGGGTAATAAAACTTGATCACATTGATTTCCATAAGGTTGGTTCGATCAGCTGTTTTATATTGATATAGATAAGTCAAGTTTAAACGGCCCTTTAACCATAACGCCATAGTCGTTACCATACCAATTTCCATATCCATCTCCAATGTGATCGATTAATGGTGCCTTAACCTAAAAATCGTGAAATTTTCATAAAAATGAAGAAAACGCAAAAAATTACAAACATATTCCACAAAAAATAAGTCCCTTGGTCATAATATATCGAAAACAATGAATAAAATCTACAAAAAGTTATTAAAATCACCAACTCATATCATTTTAGGTTATGGAACCTGGTTGGCTATGGTATGGTTATGGAATTAGCGTTACGGTATGGCACCATTAATCGACCACATTGATTTCCATAAGGTAGGTACGATCTGCTGTTTTATCTGGTTATGGTTTTATGGTTATAACTTATGTCACCATTAATTGGCCCTTTATGACCTTCACACCGCGCTTCTTATCAGAAGCTCTGGCAAAGCGATATATGTAAATATGGTCTTATTTGCTACCGATAGCTTTTTGTCACACCTTGGAATAAAATCGATAGCTATCAAAATGATTGAACAGCTGACAGAACACCTTTTGTATGGAAGCAGTGCTCCAATCATCTCCAATCATTTGTTTATGTCGTTTGTTTACTTCATCCGAAGAAATCGTAGATGCTCTAGCGCCGAATAGAAATAACATACGAAATGGCACCGCAACCCGTCGTAACAGGACTCTCGCCAAAGGAGGGTCCACCAGGTACACGTGTGACAATTCGAGGTGAATTTTTGGGCACAAGAGCAACTGATCTAATTGGTAAGTAAAGGGATGAAAGGCATCCATCCCAGCGGGTTAGGGGTTAGAATATATCCGCGGTAGGTATGCCTGTCGTAAGAGGCGATTTAAGTACCAAATAGAGTCAAGGGGTTGTGCAGCGCAACCCTTTCAGGTTGCCAGAGCAATACATAGCTTCTCCAAACCCAATTGTCAACCTCACTTATCCGTGGCGAATCCTGTTTCATTAACAGCCGAGGTTCTGGCGACCCCGAATTCATCACTAATCTTGTGGATGGGAGGGCGGGATGGCCTAGAAGTTCGCATGTGGTCATAACAAATTCCCGAGATGGTCGGGCTTGGTACCGGAACGTACCGGTTCTGCATCCGGCAAAGGATCATCAACCTCGATAACACCCCTAAGGCCTTCGGAGAGTGTCATTATAGCTACAACAACAACAACATAAAAGGCATCTCGTACGAATGTATCGGTAACGCCCATTTTTTTATTTTTTCTTTTCTTAAAGGTTTAAAAATTTGTGACACCGACTGCTTGTTATCGGCTGAATGGAAATCACCAAATAAAATTATAGCACGCACCGGTCCCGCTAAGGGCAAAGGGGATATTATTGTTACAACGATCAGTGGTGGCGAGGGCACATCAACCGTACAATTCCGTGCATATCATGAAACTATTGGACCACTCAAAGAGTCAGCAGTATGGATAGAGGAGTCGCCATCACACAATTTTTCTTGGGGACGACGCACATTGGCACAATCTGTGTTAGCACAGGAGGATCCGCTTGGTTTATCCATTGAAGGAAATGAACAAAAAATTCCCGAAGATTTACGTGATTTATTTCCCGATGCAAGTGGTGATTTATCACAAGAAAACTTCTCACCGTCATGGTTTTTACTTGAAAATCATTTGGCTACATCCTTTGAGGATTTGAAATTTGGCTTGGGTTATTTGAAACGTAAAGTAGAAAGTCAAAAGGAAGGCCAACTTTCATTTTTGAAATCAAATGCCGGATCGGTAATTGATCAATTGGATACTTTGATGAATATACGTGATAAACTGCAAGAGGACACACGCATTTATGGCACAGAGGCGTTAAATGTGCTTGAGCATTCAATAGAGAGTTAGTAGTTGTCGATAACATTGCAATTTTACTTAAGTCTTATACCTCTCCACTTTTGACAGATTCAATTACCGAGTCACAAAATATTTTCACTGAAGTGTTGCTGCGAAAGGAGAAAGCTGACTCTACGCGAGCTGTGCTATTTGCACTTTCACGTCATAAGTTTTTATTTTGCTTGCCCAACTCTGTGGAACGTCGTGCACAAGCTGGCGAATATGACATTGTTGTAAATGATTATGCGCGTGCTAAGAATCTTTTTGGTAAAACTGAAATACCAGTGAGTAGCATGGATACATGACTTTCGCTTATATGTTAAGAGCTTCGATTTATTTAATTATGCTTGTATTTGTAGATGTTTCGTCGTGTACTCGAGGAGGTGGATGAGCGTATACTACAAATACGCAAGCAATTGCATGAAAAAGTAGTAAAAATGCCGCAAAGTGTTGATCAACAGAAGAAATTGATTAAAGCGCTCATCAGTCTTGAGGTAAGTACATTACGAAAGGTTCCCCCTGCAGCGGGTTAGGGGGTCAGAATATACCCGCGGTAGGTATGCCTGTCGTAGGAGGCGACTGTGTAGCGCAACCCTTTCAGGTTGCCAGCGCAATATATTGCTTCTCCAAACCCAATTGTCAACCTCACCTACCCGTGGCGAATCCTGTTTCACTAACAGACGAGGCTCTGGCGACCCCAAGCACCTCATGGAACTAGGGGGTGGGGAGGGAGGGATGGCCTGAAGGTTTAATGTGGCCATATAAATCGTTCCCGAGATGGTCGGGCTATCACCTTAATGGTGCTGTGTTACCGGAGCGTACCGGATCTGTATCCGGCAAAGGACCATCACATCGATAACACTCCCCAAAGCCTTCAGGGAGAAACCTTATCGCTACAACAACAACAACAACGAAAGGTTCCTTAGAAATAAATTATTATTATTATTATTATTGTTTATTAACAAATTAACAAAATTAACATGTTAACATTAAAGGAGCATTAGCTGCCAGGGCTATCAGCTCTTTGAGAAATATTATATGTAAAGTTTACTAGGTTGTATTATATAAAAAAGCTAGGTGAAGATATATAACATATAAGTAAAAATAGTATATACGTATATACGTTAATGTAAAAATAAACTTTTAGATCACTCAAACTCGGGCTCTGATGTGTTTGATGAAGTCGTAGATAGAGTTAATATTCTCAATGGTTGCATTTATTAGGAGCTCAGTCTAGTTTTTTTTGAGGTATTGGTTTCTGACATCTATTAAAGCAGGGCAGTCTATGAATATGTGTTTTAATGACATGGTATCGCCGCAGTGTGCGCAGACTGGCGCTGGTTCACCGGTAAGGAGATGTGAATGGGTGTCCACAGTATGGCCAAGGCGTAGGCGTGAGAAAAGTTTTGTGCGAGATTTCGAAATGCCGTTCGGGTATTTTGGAGTTGTAAATTCTCTGTTTATGGCAGTGTAATGATGGTGCGTGTAGTCTTGCCATTCTCGTTTTATTTTAGCGTTTAGGTGTCGTTTAATTGTGGTGCGCATGTCTTTTCTTTCGCATGTGTCGTTTTTTGGTACTGGGGCTTTTGGAGCTAGTTTTGCTGCTCTGTCTGCCATTTCGTTTCCATGTATATTGATGTGGCCTGGTATCCAAAGTAGGCGTATTGTTGCCTCTTTGTCGATGAGTGTATCTCTAATTCTGCTTATCGTCGTAGAGGCTGATATTGGGTTTTGAACAGCTTGTAAGACAGACTGGCTGTCGGTGCATATGAGGGTTTTATAGTTGTTTTCTGACGCCATAGATATTGCGCAGCTGATTGCGACTGCTTCTGCAGTGAAAACAGATGCGCAGTCCAGTAGGGTTTGCACCCTAAGGGGGTCACCATTTGTGTCTACTACTGCGAAACTCGCCGGTAGTTGGTCCACATTTTGAACCGTCTGTGAACCACAAGGTCCAGTTTTTTGCTTCGTAGTATTCTTTACGCTCTTGGAACATAGTGTGGAAAACTTCTGGTGTCGTACAACTTTTTTTAAATTTAGATAGAGAAAGGTCACATGATGTTTTTTTGATTTGCCATGTTGGGTTTTGTGCTTGATAGTTCTCCACTGGGTTTGGTAACTCTAGCTTTATGGCGATTTCAAGTATATGATGCATGGTAGATGTCCTTTCCCGCAGAGAATATTTTTTATGTCACAATCGACAATCGAGTTGGTTGGAATGAGGAGTTTGGGTACGAGTCTTGTATGGACTTGGTATATTCTTTCTTCGAAAGTTGGTAAGCCGGCTTCAGCTAAGATGTTTTTTGTGGGCGTTGTACGAAATGCGTAGACGCTTGCTCGTGCTGCGTGGTGGTATGTTGGCTTTATAATATTGATGGTTGATTTAGGAGAATTCCAAAAGAGGAAGACCCCGTAGTCAATTTTGCTTAGCACTAACGTTTTTGTTAAGTATATAAGAGTATTAATGTGTACATGACATTTTTTACTAGCAAGGTACGTAATAATGTTAATTCTGACAGCTAATACTTTTTTTAAATTAGTAAGTGACTTATCCACTTATAATTATGCGAGAATGTGATACCTAAGATTTTTAGTCTCTTTACATTTTCGATCTCTACGTTATTTATTGTCAAAATATGGCTGTGAAAATCGCATGAGTGTTTTCTACATATGTGAAAGTTTTTAGTTTTTTCTAAAGATATCATGGCACCGGAGTAATCGCCCCAGTCCATGATATCCTTTATTAAGTTTTTGAAGATTAACTTGGTTTCTATGTTGTTGCTTCTTTTGCAGAGTATATAGACATCGTCTGCATAAAGGCAATGGTCTACAGCACTATTAGATTGTATTATGTTGCTTATTTCATTGAATGCTATGCTGAACAGGATCACGGATAATGGTGAGCCCTGGGGTATACCATTTTCCAGTGGGTATACATCGGAGAATACATTTCTAATTTTTACTCGAAACTTTCGATTAGTTAGGTAGGATTTAACGAAGTGAAATATTTTTGGGCCTATTCCCCATGAGCGGAGGCATCTTAAACGACATGAGGGCCAATTCGATCGAAGGCTTTCTCGAAATCTAGCGAAAGAATGGATACATGGTTACGGGCTGAGAGGGCTTTTGTAACAAAAAAAATCAATGTGGAGGAGAGCGTCAGTGCAGCCTCTGTTGGGTCTAAAAGCAACTTGATTGGGTTCGATGAGGTGTTTTGTTTCAGTGAACCATGCGATTCGGTTTGCCACTATCTTTTCCATAACTTTGGAAAGACACGAGAGAAGTGAAATGGGGCGGTACCCATCGGTTGAAAGAGAGTTCTTATTTGGCTTTGGTATTGGAATAATGGTGGCAATTTTCCAATTATGGGGGATGATACTGGTATCCAAGATATTGTTATAAAGCTGCAACAGTCCGGATATACCAGTTTCCGGCATTTCACTAATCATTTTATAAGATATCCGGTCATAGCCGGGGGTTTTGCCCTTTGCTTTACCGATGCAAGTTAGCAGTTCGATTGGTGTGATTGGTTTTTCGATTAAATCAGCTTTTGGGTGTGTTCTAGTGAGAGGAGGCACCTGGCTCAAGATATGACTTTTTGATTCCCTGTAGTGATTTGAAAAGTTTGCGTCAGATGAGAGGTCTGACCACATTGTACCGAACTCGTTGGATATTGCGGACGGGTCAGAGGATATGCAGTTGTTGGTTTTAATGGCAACTAAAGGTGTGTGTGGATTTCTATGGCATAATTTGTTAATTATATTCCAGATTTCGGGCACGGAGGAGTTGGGAGAAATGGACTCAGTAAATTTTTGGAAGCTGCACTTTTTTTGGATTTTCATTTCTTTCCGGAATTTGGCATTTAATTTTTTGAAGTTTATAAGGTTGGCGTGTATGGGGTTTCTTTTAAATTTATGCCAAGCTTGCATTTTTTCTCTCCTTAGTGTCGTGAGTTCTTTATTCCATCAGGGTACGTGGTTTCTTCCGCAGGGTGATGCTTGAGGGATACAGTGGTTTGCTGCTTTGCGTATTGCTTTAGCAATGTTAGAGGCTTCATGGGTTGTGCGCTTGGATTCAGCACGGGCTCTTAGTTCGAGGGCGACCTCTTTTTTAAAGTTCTTTCAGTCAGCAAAGTCTAAGAGGAATTTTGGTGGCATTTTGGTGCGATAGGAAATATTGGGATTTAGGGAGAAACTTAAGGTTATCGGGAAGTGGTCACTGTTATGGAGGTTATCTAATATGTTCCACTTTATTAGTGGAAACAATGGGGGAGAGCAAAGAGAAATGTCTACATGGGAAAAGGAGGAGTGGGTAGAAAAGTGGGTCGGACTGCCATCATTCAAAACGCTCAGGTCGGATAGTCTTATAGCACTTTCTATTATATGTCCTCGGTGATTGTCGGTGGTAGCACCCCATAGGCTGCTCCAACCGTTGAAATCGCCGAGCACAATAAGGGGAGTATTAACTGATCCGAAAATGTTGGTTAAGTCTCTACTGCTGAATTTTTGACAGGGGGGGGGGGGGGGGGGGGATATAGATGAATGCCACGGTGAATTTGATGCTTAATTCGATTTCGATCATCACCACTTGGAGATGAGAGTTTACGTCGATCTTTTTGTGTGGTATGTAGCTCCTTATTGCTAAGCCCACTCCCTGCTTGGCTGTGGTATTTGATATCGCATTTGCAAAGTATGTGGAGTAACTGTTTAGGTAAGCTGGGTTTAGGTTGTGAGGGCAATGGGTTTCTTGGATTGCGATAAGACTTGGGTTGTGCTGTTTGATTAGTAGCTGTAGTTCAGAGAGGTTGTTGTAAAAACCTTTCATATTCCACTGGAGAATGTTAAGGTTCATGGATGGGGAGAGGAGAGAGGGGAGTGCTCTGTCTTTTGTAGAGGCGAGCTTTACAGAAGCGAGGACTTTAGAGAGATTGATTTAATGATCCTCGATGGAATAATCCATCGAGAAGGGCTTGTTGCTTTTGTCATTTTCTTTGACGTAGTAGTCGTTATTTTTAGGAGATTTTGAGTGAAAACGGATATTGGTGACATTAGTTGTGTGAGGTTTGATTCTGATGTCGAACTTTTTTGGTTAGGTAGTTTATTAGTTTGTGGGGTTGAACAGTTTATAGAGTGAGAGAGAGTAGGATTATTTTTAAAGTTGGTGCTTGAAATTGGCTTTTCGGTTAGATTGGTTGAGTGGTTTGTAATGGTGTTTGTAGGTAAATTGGAGTCGGTAGGGTGGTTGTTTTTGGTAAGTGTTTTATCTTTAGGATTTGTGGCGTCTGTATTGGTGGATGTGCCATTTTTTATGGTACTGGCGTAGGTATTTAGGCGTTGCGATGGTGGTAAGCTATTTTTGTATTTTAAGCGTGCTTCGCTCAGGCTGCATTTTTCAATGGTTTTAATTTTAAGGATTTCGCCCACATTTTCGACATCCAAAATTTCGAAAAATTCCAAAAATTTGATAATTCTTTGCCAAAACCAAATAAAGTAACTAAACTTGATATGTGAGTTGACTTTTTGCCAAAAAAAACAGAAATTGGGAAAACGTTTGGAAAATGTCGTGGCGGCACTTGGAAAATTAAAACAAAATTTGAAAATTTTTGCGCGAATGCATTGCCAAAGACCGATAAAGTGATGAAATTTAATAAGAGGGTTGACTTTGTAACGAGAAATCGAAATTTGGTACAATTTTGGGAAATGGGCGTGGCATCGCCTACACTTAGAATAAGAACATCTGAAAGCCTTTTAAGCCATAAATCCTAAGCCGTTGAAAGTATCATGCTGAAATTTAGCGTAGGCGTTAACCTTGCCACCAAACATACACTTTATGAAAATTAGTAACATAGCAAAGCAACATCGTGTATCGTGCCTTGTATTTATTTATAAATTGAACACCCTTGCGGTATATAACTAAATTATAATGGCCCGTAACGTGTGTTACGATCTGTGACTGAAAACTATTTTTGAAATCTTAATAGCTTTAAGATGGTGAATCGGAGTAGTAACATATGTATGTGAGATGGGGACAATTCGTACTCATAAAATCCATAATTGATAGTCATTTTCAAAAAACGGTTAACCATTTCATATTTATCGTTTGAACGAAAATGATTGTAAAACACTATACCGACCGTGGTATTTCACGTCAGCGATATAAGGATTGGTATAAGGATTGTTTTTCAACAAAAACCAAACATTAAAGAGAAGAAAATAAGTGGAAGCCGATGGTATCACTAACCAATTTTGCAGAATTATGGTTCAAGTATTAAGATCTGACGAGAAATCGTTAACGAACACACCGACTTTTTTTATACTCAGCTGAGCAGAGCTCGCAGAGTATATTAATTTTGTTCGCATAATGGTACCCCCTAACGGCATAAACTAATCGAGATAGATATAGACTTCTATATATCAAAATGATCTGGGCGAAAGAAGAAATTCATTTAGCCATGTCCGTCCGTAAACACGATAACTTGAGAAAATTTTGAGGTATCTTAATGAAATTTGGTATGTAAGTTCCTGGACACTCTTCTCAGATCGCTATTTAAAATGAACGAAATCGGACTATAACCATGCCCACTTTTTCGATATCGAAAATTTCGAAAAACCGGAAAAGTGCGATAATTCATTACCAAAGACGGATAAAGCGATGAAACTTGGTAATGGCGATGAAAATTAGTAAAATTTTGGACAATGGGCGTGGCACCGTCCACTTTTAAAAGAAGGTAATTTAAAAGTTTTGCAAGCTGTAATTTGGCAGTCGTTGAAGATATCATGATGAAATTTGGCAGGATCGTTACTCCTATTACTCTATGTGTTCTAAATAAAAATCAGCAAAATCGGATGACGAGTACGCCCACTTTTTAAAAAAATATTTTAAGTCAAATTTTAGCAAAAAATTTAATATCTTTACAGTATATAAGTAAATTATGTCAACATTCAACTCCAGTAATGGTATGGTGCAACAAAATACAAAAATAAAAGAAAATTTCAAAATGGGCGTGGCTCCGCCCTTTTTCATTTAATTTGTCTAGAATACTTTTAACGCCATCAATCGAACAAAAATTTACCAATCGTTGTGAAATTTGGTAGGGCATAGATTCTATGACGATAACTGTCTGTGAAAATGGGCGAAATCGGTGGAAGCCACGCCCAGTTTTTATACACAGTCGACCGTCTCTTCTTCTGCACTCACTTTATCTTAGCATTAAAAATGGACAAAATCCGACAATGACCACGCCCACTTTTTCGAAATCGTAAAATGAAAAATGCCATAATTCTACACCAAATACGAAAAAAAGGATGAAACGTTGTGGTTGGATTGGTTTTTGGACGCAAAAAACTTTGTAAAATGGATGTGACACCCACCATATTAAGTAGAAGAAAATGCAAAGGTTCTGCAGGGCGAAATCCAAAGCCCTTGGATCATGACAGGCCTTCACATATACAACTAAGGTTACTTCCTTTTTAAAACCCTCATTAATACCTTTAATTTGATACCCATATCGTACAAACACATTCTAGAGTCACCCCTGGTCCACCTTTATGGCGATTTCTCGAAAAGGCGTCCACCTATAGAACTATGGCCCACTCCCTTTTAAAATACTCATTAACACCTTTCATTTGATGCCAATGTCATACAAACACATTCCAGGGTTACCCATGGTTCTTTTTCCTAAATGGTGATTTTCCCTTATTTTGTCTCCAAAGCTCTCAGCTGAGTAAGTAATGTTCGGTTACACCCGAACTTAGCCTTCCTTACTTGTTTTTATTTTATATTTATCTTAAAAATCGCTTAGGTATGTACATCTGTTCACTATATATTTCATATCTTATACAGCCGATTATTTGGATATTACGAATGGGATAAGATTATTGTTCAGCCCCATTCATGAAAGGTATAAAGTCTTCGGCACAGCCTATAACAGTCACGTCCTTACTTGTTTTTAACTGTTTTAAGTGTTTTAAGTTTAAAGTGTCACAAAATTGGCAGCATACTTATGACAAGTAACTAAATTGCCATTATAGATATATTACGCAAAGATGATACAATAATTAAAAAATCCGCTCCTTTTAATTAAGCACTTCACAAAATTTTCAATATCAAATTCGAACAAAAATCGACCAAATTTGCTTCTTTGACAGTAATTGTTTGATATGTGCTTACGGAAGACAATATTTGCGTATGTGTAGGTAGTGTGTTCCAGATTTGAAATCGTTTAATGTTGGTTACATTTCTCCTAAAATTTCTCCTTAATATATATAGGACCACCCAGCTGGTTATATATTGTTCGGTTTCGCCTGAACTTACGCCTTCCTTAGCTTTTTATACTCAGTTGAGCAGAGCTCACAGAGTATATTAACTTTGATTGGATAACAGTTGGTTGTACATGTATAAATCGGAATAGATATAGACTTCCATATATCAAAATCATCAGTATCGAAAAAAAATTTGATTGAGCCATGTCCGTCCGTCCGTCCGTCTGTCCGTTAACACGATAACTTGAGTAAATTTTGAGGTATCTTGATGAAATTTGGTATGTAGATTCCTGGGCACTCATCTCAGATCGCTATTTAAAATGAACAATATCGGACTATAACCACGCCAACTTTTTCGATATCGAAAATTTCGAAAAACCGAAAAAATGCGATAATTCATTGCCAAAGGCGGCTAAAGCGATGAAACTTGGTAGATGGGTTGACGTTATGACGCAGAACACAAAATTAGTAAGATTTTGGACAATGGGCGTGGCACCGCCCACTTTTACAAGAAGGTAATTTAAAAGTTTTGCAAGCTGTAATTTGGCAGTCGTTGAAGATATCATGATGAAATTTGGCAGCAACGTTACTACTATTACTATATATGTGCCAAATAGCAAAATTGGATGAAGAACACGCCCACTTTTTAAAAAAAACATTTTTTTTAATTCAAATTTTAACAAAAAATTTAATATCTTTACTGTATATAAGTAAATTAAGTCAAAATTCAACTCCAGTAATGATATGATGCAACAAAATACAAAAATTAATGAAAATTTCAAAATGGGCGTGGCTCCGCCCATTTTCATTTAGTTTGTCTAGAATACTTTTAATGCCATAAGTCGAACAAAAATTTACCAATCCTTCTCAAATTTGGTAGGGGCATAGATTCTATGACGGTAACTGTTCTCTGTGAAAATGGGCGAAATCGGTGGAAGCCACGCCCAGTTTTTATACACAGTCCACCGTCTGTCCTTCCGCTCGGCCCTTAACACAATAACTTGAGCAAAAACCGATATATCTTTACTAAACTTAGCCCACATACTTATCTGAACTCACCATAACCACGCCCACTTTATCGATATCGAAAATTACGAAAAATGAAAAAAATGCCATAATTCTATACCAAATACGAAAAAAGGGATGAAACATGGTAACTGGATTGGTTTATTGACGCAAAATATAACTTTGGAAAAAACTTTGTAAAATGGGTGTGACACCTACCATATTAAGTAGAAGAAAATGAAAAAGTTCTACAAGGCGAAATCAACAGCCCTCGGAATCTTGGCAGGAATACTGTTAGTGGTATTGCATATATAAATAAATTAGCAGTACCCGACAGATGATTTTCTGGATCACCTGGTCCACATTTTGGTCGATATCGCGAGAACGCCTTCACATATACATCTAAGGGCCACTCGCTTTTAAAACCCTCATTAATACCTTTAATTTGATATCCATATCATACAAACACATTCTAGAGTCACCCCTGGCCCACCCTAATGTCGATATCTCGAAAAGGCGTCCACCTATAGACCTAATGCCCACTCCCTCTTAAAATGCTCAGTAACACCTTTCTTTTGATACCCATATCGTACAAACATTCTAGAGTCACCCCTGGCCCACCCTAATGGCGATATCTCGAAAAGGCGTCCACCTATAGACCGAATGTCCACTCCCTCTTAAAATGCTCAGTAACACCTTTCGTTTGATACCCATATCGTAAAAACATTCTAGAGTCACCCCTGACCCACCCTAATGGCGATATCTCGAAAAGGCGTCCAGTTATAGACCTAATGCCCACTCCCTCTTAAAATGCTCAGTAACACCTTTCGTTTGATACCCATATCGTACAAACATTCTAGAGTCACCCTTGGTCCACCTTTATGGCGATATCTCGAAAAGGCGTCCACCTATAGAACTAAGGATTACTCCCTTTTAAAATACTCATTACCACCTTTCATTTGATACCCATATCGTACAAACACATTCTAGAGTCACCCTGGCCCACCTTAATGGCGATATCTCGAAAAGGCGTCCACCTATAGACCTAATGCCCACTCCCTCTTAAAATGCTCAGTAACACCTTTCGTTTGATACCCATATCGTACAAACATTCTAGAGTCACCCTTGGTCCACCTTTATGGCGATATCTCGAAAAGGCGTCCACCTATAGAACTAAGGATTACTCCCTTTTAAAATACTCATTACCACCTTTCATTTGATACCCATATCGCACAAACACATTCTAGAGTCACCCCTGGCCCACCCTAATGGCGATATCTCGAAAAGGCGTCCACCTATAGACCTAATGCCCACTCCCTCTTAAAATGCTCAGTAACACCTTTCGTTTGATACCCATATCGTACAAACATTCTAGAGTCACCCCCGGCCCACCCTAATGGCGATATCTCGAAAAGGCTTCCACCTATAGACCTAATGCCCACTCCCTCTTAAAATGCTCAGTAACACCTTTCGTTTGATACCCAAGCCTTTTCAAGATATCGCCATAAAGGTGGACCAGGGGTGACTCTAGAATTTGTTTGTGCGATATGGGTATCAAATGAAAGGTGTTAATGAGTATTTTAAAAGGGAGTGGGCCTTAGTTCTATAGGTGGATGCCTTTTCGAGATATCGCCATAAAGGTGGGCCAGGGGTGACTCTAGAATTTTTTTGTACGATATGGGTATCAAATGAAAGGTGTTAATGAGTATTTTAAAAAAGTGGGCCTTAGTTCTATATGTGAACGCCTTTTCGAGATATCGCCATAAACGTGGACCAGGGGTGACTCTAGAATGTGTTTGTACGATATGGGTATCAAATTAAAGGTATTAATAAGGGTTTTAAAAGGGAGTGGCCCTTAGTTGTATATATGAAGGCGTTTTCGAAATATCGACCCAAAATGTGGACCAGGGTGATCCAGAACATCATCTGTCGGGTACCGCTAATTTATTTATATATGTAATATCACGAACCTTCCAAGATTCCAAGGGCTTTAGATTTCGCCCTGCAAAACTTTTTCATTTTCTTCTGCTTAATATGGTAGGTGTCACACCCATTTTACCAAGTTTTTTTCTAAAGTTATATTTTGCGTGTATAGACCAATACAATTACCATGTTTCGTCCCTTTTTTCGTATTTGGTATATAATTATGGCATTTTTTTCATTTTTCGTAATTTTCGATATCGAAAATGTGGGCGTGGCCATAGTCGGATTTCGGCCATTTTTTACACCAATACAAAGTGAGTTCAGATAAGTACGTGAACTGAGTTTAGTAAAGATATATCGATTTTTGCTCAAGTTATCATGTTAACGGCCGAGCGGAAGGACAGACGGTCGACTGTGTATAAAAACGGGGCGTGGCTTCAACCGATTTCGCCCTTTTTCACAGAAAACAGTTATCGTCCTAGAATCTAAGCCTCTACCAAATTTCACAAGGATTGGTAAATTTTTGTTCGACTTATGGCATTAAAAGTATCCTAGACAAATTAAATGGAAAAGGGCAGAGTTACGCCCATTTTGATATTTTCTTTTATTTTTGTATTTTGTTGCAACATAAAATTACTGGAGTTGAATGTTGACATAATTTACTTATATACTGTAAAGATATTAACTTTTATTTTAAAATTTGAATTTAAAAAATTTTTTTTTTAAAAAGTGGGCGTGGTCGTTCTCCAATTTTGCAAATTTTTATCAAGCAGATATATAGTAAAAAGAGTAACGTTCCTGCCAAATTTCATCATGATATCTTCAACGACTGCCAAATTACAGCTTGCAAAACTTCTAAATTACCTTCTTTTAAAAGTGGGCGGTGCCACGCCCATTGTCCAAAATTTTACTAGTTTTCTATTCTGCGTCATAAGTTCAACTCACGTAATCCGTATTTGGTAATGAATTATCACACTTTTTCGATTTTTCGAAATTTTCGATATCGAAAAAGTGGGCGTGGTTATTGTCCGATATCGTTCATTTTAAATAGCGATCTGAGATGAGTGCCCAGGAACCTACATACCAAATTTCATCAAGATACCACAAAATTTACTCAAGTTATCGTGTTAACGGACAGACGGACGGACGGAATTTTTTTTCGATACTGATGATTTTGATATATGGAAGTCTATATCTATCTCGATTCCTTTATACCTGTACAACCAACCGTTATCCAATCAAAGTTAATATACTCTGTGAGCTCTGCTCAACTGAGTATAAAAACGCTGAGGCAGTAGAAATTAAAATTCCCATATTTTTAGAATGGTTTTCAATCCTCAGATGTAGATTTTAAACATACTTTCAGCTTGGTTTAAAAACGGAATTTTAATTTAACTGTAGTAGTTTTACTCCTTAGTCATACCCCATAAATTGAGTTTAATTAAATTCAAATAGCAATTTGTTTCTCACCGTGAAATCCACCGCCGTACAATATGCCTATTCGGATCCAACATATACACATCGACAGCATTATCGAAACCCTTCAATTCGGTTGTTATTGGTATAGTACGAAAACGTATCGTTTCACCTTGCAAATACAAAGGTTTATCGGTTTGTAAGAAGATTGTCATCGAACGTTGAGAGAAATCTAAGCGTGTCTCATTCAAGAAAGCCAAACCATCAAAAACATTCTGATAGAAACCCTCAACACGCAGCTTATATTCACCCATTACGCTTGTAGGTGGTACACGCATTAACATTGTTTCGGGTACGCCCGCTTTAACATCTTTGGAATCGCCACTTATTTGCACAGCATCGCATGATACACTTGCATGTACCGTTATGGGATATTGTGCTTGTAATATTGAAACTGCTACTTGATAGATAAGACTGGGACGTACCATACGTGATGCGACAATAAAATAAGTTTGTTCACGTGAATGAAATGATTCAAGAAATTTTTCTTTAACATTATACGATGTTTTGCCACGTCCACCGAAATTTAAATCTTCATCAGCACCATAATTGGTATTTGGACGTTGCTCATCAAGTGGCAAATCATTATAATTATCAGTACGACATCTTGTGCGATCACGTTCATTTGAAGTGTATTTTATATTTTGATTATCATTTTGATTAAGATTTGGATTGTATGGATCATTATTGAAACGTTGATTTACGTCATCGTAGTTTTGTGATCCTTGGAATGGATTTTGTGTGTTATTTGTATTATAGTTTTGTTGCTGCTGTTGTTGCTGATTGTAGTTTTGTTGTTGTTGTTGTTGCTGCGGATCTTGTTGTTGCTGTGTATTATAATAATTATCTTGTTGTGCAGCAATAAAATTCAAATTGCCAAAAATCGCAAAGAATGTAACCGTTAAAAGACATCGCTTCGTAAGCATGGTGGACAGCAGCCACCCGTAGGCACGCATTTTAAGTTAATCTGCAAGTAACATAGAAAGAAGTTTTTATAAAACATGTACACAAAAATTATAAATACGAGCCGGACCCGTGCGCATCTTGTGCAACCAATAGAAAAGTCTCTTATCAAATATCAACAGAAATCAGCTGTTCTATCAATGAATTAAAACTTACAGCTTGCGCTGCCATCGGGCGTATGGTAGCAATTGTCGGTAATGCAGTGCAAATATTCACAATAGTGCCATAGTACAAATAGATTTCTTTATGTGCTCACAATCGTTTATTTTTAACAAATTATTTTAATAAAATATAGCTAAACAAAAGCGCTACGACCAAAATTTCCCAAAGCTCGCTAATGGCCCGAATCTCCATCTTTACAACCAAAACTTTATTTATAGATTTGGATACCAAATACGAGCGAAAAAGGGACCCGTACATAAAAACAGCCATTAGAAATAATATATATGATTGGCTAAAAAAGTGCAATTACAAATACAAGTCGGTCGGTTACATAAAATTTTGCGAAGTAGTTTTTGGGGCCGAAAAAGTTTTAAAGAAAAGATATCCAAAAATGTATAAAGAGAATCTGTAAATTTGTCTACAGTAATTTGCGGACTGGCGGCCACCGTGGTGTGATGGTAGCGTGCACCGCCTGCCACACCGCATGCCCTGGGTTCGCACCCCGGACAAAGCAACATCTAAATTTTATAAATAAGGTTTTTCAATTAGAAGAAATTTTTTCTAAGCAGGGTCGCCCCTCGGCAGTGTTTGGCAAGCGCTCCGAGTATATTTCTGCTATGAAAAGCTTTCAGTGAAAACTCATCTGCCTTGCAGATGCCGATCGAACATAGAATACGTGATATGGTGCCCGCTGTGATAGAGTAGGCGCAGTTTTTGCACTATAACGGGTTGCCTCTATGCAGAGGTTGCTTGTGTTGTAGTTGTGTTAACAGTCCGCCTCTAACGAGAGTGCAAGGATACTAGCAATTTTAACAGGAGTTGCTGTTAGAGGCGTAGGTTCACCATTACAATTGAAAGGACGGTTGGTTTCATGTGGGGACATATGTATAGCATGCAAGACATACATTACGGATGTCGGGGATCATTCTGGATAAGTAACAGTTTAACCTGTAACCAATAACCTGTTACAGTATCCAGAGCGAAGTTAGGCCAGGGTGACTCGTGTCTCCCTTGGTAGTCTGCTTTATTATTCTGCTATGGTAGGATAGTGTATATTGATAACGGGGTTAACCGGGCGCGACCTAGCAAAGGTCTTACGATTTTTAGTGGATTTTGCTTAGGGGCCCCTTATGCTTATCTGGACCAAACGGCTGTTCAGGCAGGTGCCGGAACTCATCATAGTGCTTACGAAGATGTTTCCTTATCACTCTTAAAGTAGTGGTTAAATTAAGCAGTTATTTGCTAGGATGCTCTGGTTTGCCACAGTTTAGCAAGAACTACCTATTTAACATTTCGTTATGCTCTTTAATATTGAGGGGCCATAAGTAGACATGCCGTGACAGTTTTCAGTGCAGAGTTTTGGCAGGCCTGCAGCATTTTCCAGAGTGTGTTTTAAAGACCAGGCGACCAAACTTGTGACGCGTAGCACATGAGCGGCCCTATTGCTTTGTAAGTGGTAGCAACGTTACCTTTCGTGATCGTCCAATATTTGCGACATCTGTTTCTTACACGCCATAAACAGAGACCGTGGATTTGGTCAGTGATAGTACCAGGTCGCGCGTGGTGAAGAAAGCAGAAAGAGTGGAAAGATAGGTGTTTATTCTACAAGCTAGTTCGTCTATTGGGGAAAACAACTTTAATATGTAACAAGTAAGGAAGGCTAAGTTCGGGTGTAACCGAACATTACATACTCAGTTGAGAGCTGTGGAGACAAAGTAAGGGAAAATCACCATGTTGTAAAAAGAACCTAGGGTAACCCTGGAATGTGATTGTATGACATGCGTATCAAATGGCAGGTATTAAAGAGTATTTTAAGAGGAAGTTGGCCATAGTTCTATAGATGGACGCCATTTAGGGATATCGCCATAAAGGTGGACCAGGCTTGACTCTAGAATTTGTTTGTACGATATGGGTATCAAATGAAATGTGTTAATGATAATTTTAAAAGGGAGTGGGCTTAAGTTCTATAGGTGGACCACTTTTCGAGATATCGCCATAAAGGTGGACCAGGGGTGACTCTAGAATTTATTTTGTATGATATGGGTATTAATGAGTATTTTAAAAGGGCGTGGGCCTAAGTTCTATAGATGGACGCCTTTTCGAGATATCGCCATAAAGGTGGACCAGGGGTGACTCTAGAATTTGTTTGTACGATATGGGTATCAAATGAAAGGTGTTAAAGAGTATTTTAAAAGGGAGTGGGCCTTAGTTCTATAGGTGGACGCCTTTTCGGAATATCGTTATAAAAGTGGACCAGGGTTTACTCTAGAATGCATTTGCACAATATGGGTATCAAACGAAAGGTGTTAATAAGTGTTTTAAAAGGGAGTGGCCCTTAGTTCTATGGGTGGATGCCTTTTCGAGATATCGCCATCAAGGTGGACTAGGGGTGACTCTAGAATGCGTTTGTACAATATGGGTATCAAATGAAAGGTGTTAATGAGTATTTTAAAAGGGCCTTAGTTCTATAGGTGGACGCCTTTTCGAGATATCGCCATAAAGGTGGACCAGGGGTGACTCTAGAATTTGTTTGTACGATATGGGTATCAAATGAAAGGTGTTAAAGAGTATTTTAAAAGGGAGTGGGCCTTAGTTCTATAGGTGGATGCCTTTTTGAGATATCGCCATAAAGGTGGGCCAGGGGTGACTCTAGAATTTTTTTGTACGATATGGGTATCAAATGAAAGGTGTTAATGAGTATTTTTAAAGGGCGTGGGCCTTAGTTCTATAGGTGGACGCCTTTTCGATATGTCGCCATAAAGGTGGACCAGGGGTGACTCTAGAATTTGTTTGTACGATATGGGTATCAAATGAAAGGTGTTAATGAGTATTTTAAAATGGCGTGGGCCTTGGTTCTAAAAGGTGGACGCCTTTTCGGGATATCGCCATAAAGGTGGACCAGGGGTGACTCTTGAATTTGTTTGTACGATATGGGTATCAAATGAAAGGTGTTAATGAGTATTTTATAAGGGCGTGGGCCTTAGTTCTATAGGTGGACGCCTTTTCCAGATATTGCCATAAAGGTGGACCAGGGGTGACTCTAGAATTTTTTTGTACGATATGGGTATCAAATGAAAGGTGTTAAAGAGTATTTTAAAAGGGGCGTGGGCCTTAGTTCTATAGGTGGACGCCTTTTCGAGATATCGCCATAAAGATGGACCAGGGGTGACTCTAGAATTTGTTTGTACGATATGGGTATCAAATGAAAGGTGTTAATGAGTATTTTAAAAGGGCGTGGGCCTTAGTTCTATAGGTGTACGCCTTTTCGAGATATCGCCATAAAGGTGGAGCAGGGGTGACTCTAGAATGTGTTTGTACGATATGGGTATCAAATTAAACGTATTAATGAGGGTTTTAAAAGGGAGTGGCCCTTAGTTGTATATGTGAAGGCGTTTTCGAGATATCGACCAAAATGTGGACCAGGGTGATCCAGAACATCATCTGTCGGGTACCGCTAATTTATTTATATATGTAATACCACGAAGAGTGTTCCTTCCAAGATTCCAAGGGCTTTTGGTTTCGCCCTGCAAAACTTTTTCATTTTCTTCTACTTAATATGGTAGGTGTCACACCCATTTTAACAAGTTTTTTTCTAAAGTTATATTTTGCGTCAATAAACCAATACAATTACCATGTTTCATCCCTTTTTTCGTATTTGGTATATAATTATGGCATTTTTTTCTTTTTTCGTAATATTCGATATCGAAAAAGTGGGCGTGGTCATAGTCGGATTTCGGCCATTTTTTACACCAATATAAAGTGAGTTCAGATAAGTACGTGAACTGAGTTTAGTAAAGATATATCGATTTTTGCTCAAGTTATCGTGTTAACGGCCGAGCGGAAGGACAGACGGTCGACTGTGTATAAAAATTGGGCGTGGCTTCAACCGATTTCGCCCTTTTTCACAGAAAACAGTTATTGTCCTAGAATCTAAGCCTCTACCAAATTTCACAAGGATTGGTAAATTTTTGTTCGACTTATGGCATTAAAAGCATCCTAGACAAATTAAATGAAAAAGGGCGGAGCCACGCCCATTTTGAAATTTTCTTTTATTTTTGGATTTTATTGCACCATATCATTACTGGAGTTGAATGTTGACATAATTTACTTATATACTGTAAAGATATTAACTTTTCTTTTAAAATTTGAATTAAAAAAAAAATTTTTTTAAAAAGTGGGCGTGGTCGTTCTCCGATTTTTCTAATTTTTATTGAGCAGACATATAGTAATAGAGTAACGTTCCTGGCAAATTTCATCATGATATCTTCAACGACTGCCAAATTACAGCTTGCAAAACTTTCAAATTACCTTCTTTTAAAAGTGGGCGGTGCCACGGCCGTTGTCCAAAATTTTACTAGTTTTATATTATGCGTCATAAATACAACTCACCTACCAAGTTTAATCGCTTAATCCGTATTTGGTAATGAATTATCGCACTTTTTCGATTTTTCGAAATTTTCGATATCGAAAAAGTGGGCGTGGTTATTGTCCGATATCGTTCATTTTAAATAGCGGTCTGAGATGAGTGCCCAGGAACCTACATACAAAATTTCATCAAGATATCTCAAAATTTACTCAAGTTATCGTGTTAACGGACAGACGGACGGACGGACGGACGGACGGACATGGATCAATCGAATTTTTTTTTCGATACTGATGATTTTGATATATGGAAGTCTATATCTATCTCGATTCCTTTATACCTGTACAACCAACCGTTATCCAATCAAAGTTAATATACTCTGTGAGCTCTGCTCAACTGAGTATAAAAACTCAGCGGGGATAGGACACCACACTGTGGCACTCCCTGTTTAATTCTCCTGGGTTTTGAGAGCTCGTTCCTAATTTGAACCGACGATTGCCGACCATTCAGATAATTTGCGGTCACCTTTTTAGACAAGAAGGCAGGGTGAATCATCTATGTTTAGGAGTAGCGCCCGTGGTTGACTGTGTCAAAAGCTTTTGAACAAACTTAATGGGCATTGGCTACTTTGCCATCAGCTCTGTTGATACTAGTTAAAGATGTCGTTGTTTATTTAGCATACAATTTCTTTTTCTTCGATGAATTTAGCGATTTCTTCAACATTTTTTGGTTATGGGTAATTAGGATGTTTATGAGGTTGTCTGTGTTGAATACTGTGATTGTGGTTTGCTTCTTGTTTGTTAACTACCCTGCAAAAATCGCGAGTACTCCATGCATGCATGTATGGAGTACTCGCTATGGAGTGCTCCAAAATTAACCACAATTCATACAAAAAATAGGGTGCAATTAACACCCTGCAAAAATTGTTGGATTACGTGTTCCATTTTCTTCATGTTGGAGTACTCTAACAATACTCCTTTGCAATGCGTTTGCGGACCACCATCAGCCGATCATTGCTCGTTTTTTAGCGACCGTGATCACGACACGATGACGATCGAACAGAGTTGCCAAAAAAAAAAAATATTGCATACAAATAACTGATAATAAAATTTTACTATGGCAACTCTGATAAAATGCAACCGCGCACTGGTTTTATGTATACATACTATAGTATAGAGAAATATTAGTTTCTTTATTCACGCAAATGCTAAATAACATAAGAATATTCGTAGTAAAAAATATAAAAGTTGTATTGCCCCTCTTCATTTTCCTTCATATTAAATTAAATTCACTCCGATAACTCTTTCCGACACAATTCCTCTTTAGTACTTTAGCATATGATCCTCTGTGGGTGCTCCATGGAGTACTACAGTGAAAGTACTTTGGAAAGTACTCTCACGTATGTACTATATGGAATACTCACAAACAAAGCGAGAGTGGGATCACCTACTCCTCTCCTAGGACATCGCAATGTTAATTGGAGCACATTTTTTGTATGAATACAGATTAGTTTTGGAATACTCCTATACTCCCAAAGGAGTATTCCTTACATTATTTATGGAGTACTCGCGTTTTTTGAAGGGCATTGCGATGTCCTAGGACTGGACCATATACTCTAGCTCCGCATTACATCAGAGTAATCCATGGAGTACCCACAGTCAATAAACATCGTGTAGTGATTACAATCGTTAAAAACGAGCAATGAGCGGCTTACAATATCTTGGTGTAGAAACATGAGTTGGTCCATTGCTGCATTACAGTGGAGTATAATGGTAAGTACTCCAGTGGACCACATGATCCAACGATTTTTGCAGGGTAAGGAGTAATGTTCAAGTTTGCTCGTGATAATCGTGTTTTGAATTTGAGCAACACACTATCGCTTACCGTTCGTTATTTCTGTTGGCGACGCTTTTCTTATGTGTCTAGTGCTCGTTTTTTCAGTGCGAGTTTAAACTCCAGTTAAAGTTGTCTAGAGTTTAACCCTGCACAGTTAAACCCTCCGAAGCAACATCCAATTTTTATACTCAGCTGAGCAGAGATCACAGAGTATATTAACTTTGTTCGCATAACGGTAATCCGTAACGGCATAAACTAATCGAGATAAGTATAGACTTCTATATATCAAAATGATCTGGGCGAAAAAAGAAATTCAGTTAGCCATGTCCGTCCGTCCGCCCGTCCGTCTGTCCGTAAACACGATAACTTTAGTAAATGTTGAGGTATCTTAATGAAATTTGGTATGTAAGTTCCTAGGCACTCATCTCAGATCGCTATATAAAATGAACGAAATCGGACTATAACCACGCCCACTTTTTCGATATCGAAAATTTTGAAAAACCGAAAAAGTGCTATAATTCATTACCAAACACAGATAAAGCGATAAAACTAAATGGTAGGTGGGTTGACCTTATGAGGCAGAATAGAAAATTAGTAAAATTTTGGACAATGGGCGTGGCACCGCCCACTTTTAAAAGAAGGTAATTTAAAAGTTTTGCAAGCTGTAATTTGGCAGTCGTTGAAGATATCATGATGCAATTTGGCAGTAACGTTACTCCTATTACTATATGTGCGCTAAATAAAAATTAGCAAAATCGGATGACGAACACGCATAGGCATAGCTTCTATGACGATAACTGTTTTCTGTGAAAATTGGCGAAATCGGTTGAAGCCACGCTCAGTTTTTATACACAGTCCACCGTCTGTCCTTCCGCTCGGCCGTTAACACGATAACTTGAGCAAAAATCGATATATCTTTACTAGACTTAGTTCACGTACTTATCTGTGCTCACTTTATCTTGGTATTAAAAATGGGCGAGACCCGACTATGACCACGGCCACTTTTTCGATATCGAAAATTTCGAAAAATGAAAAAATGCCATAATTCCATACCAAATACGACAAAAGGGATGAAACATGGTGCTTGGATTGGTTTTTGACGCAAAATAAAACTTTGGAAAAAACTTTATAAAATGGGTGTGACACCTACCATATTAAGTAGAAGAAAATGAAAAAGTTCTGCAGGGCAAAATCAAAAGCCCTTGGCATCATGGCAGGAATACTGTTCGTGGTAGTACATATATAAATAAATTAGCGGTACCCGACAGATGATGTTCTGGGTCACCCTGGTCCACATTTTGGTCGATGTCTAGAAAACGCTGCACATATACAACTGACGGACACTCCCTTTTATAACCCTCATTAATACTGTGACGAATATTAGCAACACTAAAGGATACTATCATCTCTAAAAAATAAAAAAAAAAAAAAAAAGCCGATACTAAGCAGTCACGTGTATGTACATAAACAAATCAATCATTATGTTTACACATATGTACATACAAGCAGTATACACATGCATATATCTGAGATACTCACAAAAGTATGCAATCATCAGCAGAGTAATAACAACGCACATGGTTATGCAATAGACTATAAACTACAAATTCATATGCATATACATATGTATCTGGTAACTAAGTAATAAATTCTAGAAGAAGAAACGCCTAGAAGTATGCGAACGAGACAGCAGATAGTATAAAAGGAGCGAAAGCTGAGTAAGCATCAATCAGTTTGATTTAAGCACGCTATCAGTTGCGAAGTACTTTCAAAGTAATATAAGACCATTTTGTAATACAGAATATTGGAGCGTTTTATTCAACAGTTTAGCGACACGAACGTTAGTAGAAGGTGTAAAATAAGCGGAGTTTCACTAAGTTCGTTACAATACCTTTAATTTGATACCCATATCGTACAAACACATTATAGTCACCCCTGGTCCATCTTTATGGCGATATCTCGAAAAGGCGTCCATCTACAGAGCTAAAGCCCACTCCCGTTTAAAATACTCATCACCATCTTTCATTTGATATCTATATCGTACAAAAACATTTTAGAGTCACCACCCCTGGTCCAACTTTATGGCGATATCTCGAAAACGCGTCCACCTACAGAACTATGGCCCACTCCCTTTTAAAATACTCTTTAATACCTTCCATTTGATATCCATGTCATACAAACACATTCCAGGGCTGCCCTAGGTTCATTTTCCTAAATGGTGATTTTCCCTTATTTTGTCTCCAAGCTCTCAGCAGAGTAGATATGTAATGTTCGGTTACACCCGAACTTAGCCTTTCTTACTTGTTATAATTTAAATTTTAATTTTAGTTTTTTTCAACACTTTTTGGGGATGAAATTCACAATTTTTTTGGTTTTTATAGAGTACAGCACCACAAAGTGTTGTGTTGTTAACAATATATATCTTTAATTCACTTTTTTAAACGTTTTTTCTCTAACCTTTTCTAATATACTGTAGTGAATTTCAGGAAATTATTGATTACTCTGCACCTTTTGTTACCTTACGAATCGCTGAACTGTCGAATAAGTAACTCAAATATTCAGTATAGCAAAATGTATTCATTTACCACACTACTATGCTGTAAGTTTTAATTGATTGATGGAACAGCTGATTTCTGTTGATATTTGATAAGAACTTTATATTGGTAGCGCAAGATGTGCACGGGTCCGGCTCGTATATATTATTTCTAATTCCTGTTTTTATGTACGGTTCCTTTTGCGCTCTTATTTTGAATCCAAATCTATACATAAAGTTTGGCTGTAGAGATAGATATTCGGGCTATTAGCGAGCTTTTGGGCAATTTTGGTGGAAGTGCTTTTGTTTAGCTATATTTATTAAAATAATTTGTTAAAAATAAACGATTGTGAGCACACAAAGAAATCTATTTGTACTATGGCACTATTTTGAATATTTACACTGCATTACCGACAGTTGCTACCATACGCCCGATGGCAGCGCATGCTGAAAGCTTTAACTGATTGATAGAAGAGCTGATTTCTGTTGATATTTGATAAGAGACTTTTATATTGGTTGCGCAAGATGCGCACGGGTCTGGCTCGTTTTATATATTTTTGTCGCACAAAGATTCAGTTTCCCGTGGAAACTTGAATGTGTTAAATTTTCGTACAATTTATTTTTATATGTATGTATATATTTTTTTTGCAAGAATTTATTTTCAAGAACAGTATGACAAACAGGTCACCAATGTTAAAGATGTAACAAATTCCAGACATGTCAAACGATTTTCAAAATAAAGATCAAAGTATGCTCTCCAACTTGTTTTTTGTGTTTGAAATAAAGACTGTAATCCTCTTGCACCACCCACCTTTTTGAATAACTTGTGGCCAAATGATCTGAGTATTTAAATAATTTTTTTGTGTGCCAACGCAACGGCGCACTTATCAATCTTCAGCATAGCATAGGTACGCAAACTTTTCAAAGTAATTCGCACAGTGAAGTAAAACATGTAAAAAGACGAGTAAAAATTGTTAAGCAACAAAAAATGTATTTTATTTTAAAAGCAGTATTCTTATTTAATTTTGCCACTTGGACATTGAATGTTTTACGATTTTGAACTTTTGCTACAGAAATACCGAAAAAAATTTAAAACTGCAGAAAATAAAAAACCAATTTGCAACCAATAAGTAAATTATGAAAGGTTATGTTAGAAGGCAGTGTCCAGTCAGAAGACCCGTTATGAGTATTTTTTTGCAGTGTTTCTACTGCTTTGGTTACGGCTACTACTTCCGCCTGAAAAACGCTACAGTGATCTGGCAGCTTGTAGGATCCGTTTCTTTCCGAATCAGCACAGTATACCGCAGACCCTATTACTTTCACTACTTTGGAAACATCCGTGACACGTGTGAGATACACGCACCTCGTGAGCACCCTTGCGCCAACCATCTACCACTATTGTGTCTCTAAGAGCCCCTTCGAAGCACATATGCGGAATCATGTAGTCTGTTCGTCCTGTAATTGATGACGCTATACTACTATGGCCGTATGATCTGCGCTCAAAGCGGCCCGAGTTGTTGTTGATGTTGTAGCGATAAGGACTCTCCCCGAAGGCCTTGGGGAGTGTTATCGAGTTGATGGTCCTTCGCCGGATGCAGATCCGGTACGTTCCGGTACCAAACCCGACCATCTCGGGAACGATTTGTTATGACCACATGCGACCTTCTAGGCACAACAACAACAACAACCTTCTAGGCCATACCGCCTTTTAGTCGCCTCTTACGACAGGCATACCTACCGTGGGCATATTCTAACCCCCTAACCCGCTGGGGGGAAGCGGCCCCGAGTCGCTGAGCCTTGTTGCAGTTGTTAACGCTATGTAATTTGTCACCAGGTCTACAGGCGGAGCGTGCAGAATGGCATACAGTGCAGCCGTCGGGATTGTTTGATGCTAAGAATTGATATCCTACATACCCTCTATAATTTTTTGAGGTAGGTTCTTTTTCGTGACTGTCTACCAAACAAGCACTCCATAGTATAGGATAGACCTTATAATCGCTGTAAAAACCCATTGAGAGAGGGCGATTAACCCCAAGTACAATCCAGCATTCTTTTACGTGCATAAATTGCCGTCGAGGCCTTCTTCACTCTTTCCTTCACGTTGAGCTTCCACGACAACTTACTGTCTAGAATGATTACTAGATATTTTGTGCAAGGTTTCTTCTTCAGGGTCACCCCATCTGGCTTAGGCCTGGTCCAATTTGGGACCTTGTGCCTCTTATTAAACAAGGCCATATCCGTCTTACTTGCATTGGTTTATTCAATCATGAAGAATGTCTCACCCGTGACAAGTACTTAGAAAAAATTGTTAGTAATGAGTAGGCATAAATTATTAAATAGAGATAAAAGCACTCCCCGAAGGTTTTGGGGTGTGTTATCGATGTTTATGGTCCCTAGGCGGATATAGACCCAGTACGTTCCGGTAACAAGCTTGAATCCCATGTTACGTGCTTCAACTTGTCTATTAGACTCTGAAATCTCCAGCTGGGTTTATCAGAATGCTTCAAAAAAGATAAAATATTTCATACAATTTTCCCACCCGTGATCATAAAACATCCACATGGAATATGAGTGAAACCTTAAAGGATAAAATGAAGCAATACGAAAAACCATTGCCTGGACTCGAAACGAAAGCCAAAATATGCTCACTTTTAACGTAAATCGAAACACTGCAAAAATGGTTTTCGAAATAAAACAAAACTAAATATATATCAGATTAGACTGGGTCGAAAAAAAATTGCAACAGTTTGCTCCTAAATTTCAAAAATTCTATGTTGAGAGGGTCTTGAAAAAATGTTTTTAAATTTTTGTATCCTTGCAAATACAGCTGAACTTGGTTATTTGATGCCTGATTTCTTAATTTCATATTGTGACGAATATTACCATCTCTAAGCTGATACTAAGCAGCCGTATGTACGTAAATAAATCAATCATCATGTACACGCATACATACAAGGCAGCGGAGAAATACTCACAAACACATGTAATCATCAGCCGAAGTAGTACTCACATATACACCCGCATATAGCTACAAACTACAAATATACATTTATATGACTGGTAACTATGAGGACAAAACGAAGTACCTGCTGTCATCCAGCAAAGAGTCAGCGCATACGCGCCTTGGCAACCACGCTACTGTTGGCAGCCATAATTTCGAAATAGTAAAAGACTTCGTTTATTTGGGAACCAGCATCAACACTAGCAACAACATCAGCACTGAAATACAGCGAAGAATCAATCTTGCCAACAAATGCTACTTTGGACTAGGTAGGCAATTGATAAGTAAAGTCCTCTCTCGGCGAACGAAAATCATACTCTACAAGTCACTTATCGTACCCGTCTGCTATATGGGGCAGAAGCATGTACCATGGCAACAGCAGATGAAGCGGCTTTGGGAGTGTTCGAGAGAAAAGTTCTTCGAAAGATTTATGGACCTCTACGCGTTGGCGATGGCGACTACCGAAGAAGATTTAATGATGAGCTGTACGAGCTATACGCAGACATCAACATAGTCCAGCGAATTAAAACGCAGCGGCTGCGCTGGCTAGGCCATGTTATGCGAATGAATGATGATGCTCCGGCCAAGAAAGTGTTTCTATCGGAACCCGCCTATGGAAGCAGAGGTAGAGGGCGGCCCCCACTCTGTTGGAAGGACCAGGTGGAAAACGATTTAAACTCCCTTGGTGTGACCAATTGGCGCCGGTTGGCGGAGCGAAGGAGCGACTGGCACGTCTTGTTGGAGGGCCATAACCGTTTAGACGGTTAAGCGTCAATTAAGTAAGTAAGTAAGATGTGTGAAAATTTTCAAAAACTCTCACTAGAATTGGATTCTTTGAGGCAAGAAGTCAGTCAAAATTCGGGATCTAGGACATATAATAGGAATGATTATTATAGAAGTCATTTTAGGCATCGTTCAAAATCTCAGTGTAATACAAATTGGTTATGTAGACTTCATTATAAATTTGGAGAAAAAGCTCAGAAAGGGGAGTAGCCTTGTGCTTTTTCTAAAAATAGTAAGTCGTCAAACTGAAATCATTCGTTGTTGCGGCGACAAACAACGGAAATTTAGACATTTCTACATGTCGCTTATTTATTTTTGATAAAGCAAACAAATTGAATTTTTTAATTGATAGTGGGGCGGAAATATCGGTGCTTCCAGTGATAAAATTTCCTTTCACAAAACGTTCATCAGATTTAATTCCTACTGCAGGCTGCAGCTAATGGTTCAACGATTTCAACGTATGGTAGAAAACTTTTAAACGTCAATTTGGTTTTACGTCGTGAGTTTCCGTTAACATTTTTGATAGCTGATATAGCGAAAGAAATTAGTGAGTTAGGGGGCTTAGAATATACCCGCGGTAGGTAAGCCTGTCGTAAGAAGCGACTAAAGTACTAAATTGATTCAAGAGGTTGTGTAGCGCAAGCCTTTCAAGGGGTTGCCAGCGCAATATATAGCTTCTCTAACCCAATTGGCAACCTCACCTACCCGTGGCGAATCCTGTTTCATTAACAGCCGAGGCTCTGTCAACGCCGAACCCCTGATGGATCTAGGGGGTGGGAGGGCGGTATGGTCTAGAAGGTTTAATGTGGTCATACCAAATCGTTCCCGAGATGGTCGGGTTAATACCTTTATGGTTCTTGTTAACGGAACGTACCGGATCTGCATCCGGCAAAGGACAATCAACATCGATAACACTCCCCAAGGCCTTCGGGGAGTGTCCTTATCCCTACAACAACAACAACAACAACAACAACAACAACAACAACAACACCTGCAATAACAACAACAACAACAGTGGTGCTGATTTTCTATCCAAATATGGTCTTTTAGTTCACATCAGTTGTAAACTTTTGATTGACCCAGTAACAAATCTTTCAGTTAATACAATTTCATGCGCTTGTAATGTTTCGCTTCCGAAAGTGTTTGTTGTTGATAACAAATATACTAAGCTGTTAAAAGAGTTTCCTTCACTGTTTGCTGAACCAGATTATTCGCACCCAGTTAAACATTCAACAGTTCATAGGCTAGTTACTGACGGAAATCTTCCATACTCTAAACCAAGGCGTTTAGATGCTAATAAATTCAAAGTAGCCAAAACTGCAGAAATTGGTATGAAGAGTTACCTATTGTTCTGTTAGGATTGCGATCGAGAAGATATTTCGCTGAATTAGTTGTTTCAACTACTGAACCTTTTTCTTCAAATGAAATTTTGAAAAGATTACGCGAAGGTTTAAGAAATCTTAGTTCAGATGTGAAACATCATCAAAACTTAGACACTGGTATATATGTTCCGAAAGATTTACAAAATTGTAAATTTGTGTTTGTACGAATTATTAATAAAAGGCCCCTTCAACAACCGTATAAAGGACCTTACAGGATTGTTGAAAAAGATAAGAAATATTTTAAAATCGAAATAAATGATGAGGAAAAGACCTATTCATGTTGACAGATGGAAGCCAGCAACAATTGAAAGGGCTTCAACTTTTAACACTATCAATTACACTGACGTACCTACATTTAACAATTAAGGAAGACTAAGTTCGGGTGGGATTCAAGGGGTTGTGTAGCGCAATATATAGCTTCTCCAACCCAATTGTCAACCTCACCTTCGAGCGGCGAATCCCGTTTCACTAACAGACGAGGCTCTGGCGACCCCAAGCTCCTCATGGAACTTGGGGGTGGGGAGGGAGGGATGGCCTGAAGGTTCAATGTGGCCATATAAATCGTTCCCGAGATGGTCGGGCCAGCACCTTAATGGTGCTGTGTTACCGGAGCGTATCGCATCTGTATCCGACAAAGGACCATCACATCGATAACACTCCCCAAAGCAACAACAAAAACTAAGTTGGGGTGTAACCGAACATTACATACTCAGCTGAGCGCTTTAGAGACAAAATAAGGGAAAATCACCATGTACGAAAATGAACCTAGGATAACCCTGGAATGTGTTTGTATGACATGGGTATCAAATGGTAGGTATTAAAGAGTATTTTAAAGGGAGTGAGCCATAGTTCTATAGGCGGACGCCTTTTCGAGATATCGCCATAAAGATGGACCAGGGGTGACTCTAGAATGTGTTTGTACGATATGGGAGTATATATATATTGTATTGTATATGTGCAGGCGTTTTCGAGATATCGACCAAAATATGGACCAGAGTGACCCAGAACATCATCTGTCGGGCACCGCTTATTTATTGAATTATGTAATACCACGAACAGTATTCCTGCCATGATTCCAAGGGCTTTTGATTTCGCCCTGCAGAACTTTTTCATTTTCTTCTACTTAATATGGTGGGTGTCACACCCATTTTACAAAGTTTTTTCCAAAGTTATATTTTGCGTCAAAAAACCAATCCAATCACAATGTTTCATCCTTTTTTCGTATTTGGTATAGAATTATGACATTTTTTTTAATTTATCGAAATTTTCGATATCGAAAAAGTGGGCGTGGTCATAGTCGGATTTCGCCCATTTTTAATACCAAGATAAAGTGAGTTCAGATAATTACGTGAACTGAGTTTAGTAAAGATATATCGATTTTTGTTCAAGTTATCGTGTTAACGGTCGAGCGGAAGGACAGACGGTCGACTGTGTATAAAAACTGGGCGTGGTTTCAAACGATTTCCCTCATTTTCACAGAAACAGTTATCGTCAAAGGATCTATGCCCCTACCAAATTGAGCAAGCATTGGTAAATTTTTGTTCGAGTTATGGCACTAAATGTATTCTAGACAAACTAAATGAAAAAGGGCGGAGCCACGCCCATTTTGAAATTTTCTTTTATTCTTGTATTTTGTTGCACCATATCATTACTGGAGATGAATGTTGACATAATTTACTTATATACTGTAAAGATATTAACTTTTTTGTTAAAATTTGACTTTTAAAATTTTTTTTTAAAAAGTGGGTGTGTTCGTCATCCGATTTTGCTAATTTTTATTTAGCACACATATAGTAATAGGAGTAACGATCCTGTCAAATTTCATTATGATATCTTCAACGACTGCCAAATTACAGCTTGCAAAACTTTTCAATTACCTTCTTTTAAAAGTAGGCGGTGCCACGCCCATTGTCCAAAATTTTACTAATTTTCTATTGTGCGTCATAAGGTCAACCCACCTACCAAGTTTCATCGCTTTAGCCGTCTTTAGTAATGAATTATCGCACTTTTTCGGTTTTTCGAAATTTTCGATATCGAGAAAGTGGGCGTGGTTATAGTCCGATTTCGTTCATTTCAAATAGCGATCTGAGATGAGTGCCCAGGAACTTACATACCAAATATCATTAAGACACCTCAAAATTTACTCAAGTTATCGTGTTTACGGACAGACGGGCGGACGGACATGGCTAAATGAAGTTCTTTTTTCACCCAGATCATTTTGATATATAGAAGTCTATATCTATCTCGATTAGTTTATGCTGTTACGTTATGTTATGTTACCGTTATGCGAACAAAATTAATATACTCTGTGAGCTCTGCTTAGCTGAGTATAAAAAGAAAAAGGTTAGATTTAATTTATTGAGCAATTAATTTTTGGAAGGGGGAGTAATGGAGGGTACTTTTATTGTTTTACTCTGATTTTTAACTTTATTACAACTTAACTCCTGTACCACTTTTAATGGTTTTAATATTTATCAAGTTGTCTAAGTATTTATTTTCAATTTTTATATTTCAAAAATTTTCATTTTGAAAGTTATTAACAAGATTGTTTTTAGAAAGTGGGTGAAATAAAATTATTATCACATAAACATTTTATAGCTTTCTGTACGTTATTGCACGCTACACCATGGGATTTGACCCCAATGAAGTCAGGAATGCTTTAGTCAGAAAGGAAACCAACGTGGTAACTTTAGCTGAAGACATTGCATTTATGGTTGTTTTGTGCCTAACCCGAGGCCCATCTGTTATAGACAAAAAGAGATTGAAATCGAAACCAGAAATGATCGCAAGATTGGATGGATTGATCGGAAAATATGATATTAAGAGGACAGCGGTGTTGAGTGATAATAAAAGCATCACGCTGCCCAGAGTTGTCAACAGCTTTCCAGATTTCGCTTTCCAATACATGAATAAGGCAACGAATCCGTCAAGACCTGTGTTACCGCAAGACATGTGTATCAATGGGTATACTGACTTTCCCAAGGAAATGTGTGGAGGGTATTTTTATAGCCTCATATCACAGGATCATCCCCAAAAGGAAGGCATGATCAAAGCAATGTTAGCATATTCAGTAGTGGAGGCAACAACTCTGAAATTCAAAATACCACAGGGAAGATCTGTGCTGGACCATGTTCTGAGTTATGCAATCGTCGCATACCGTAGCGACCTAATACCAATAGCACAAAGAAAGACATTGCTAAGAAGTATAACTATCACCGATGCCACTATAGCGGCATGGATCTCAAAATTCAATGAAACTTATGCGGACAAGTCAGATATCCATGAAGATTTTTAATATTTGTGCCATACTTTTTGTTCATGTTATTTAGGCTAAGATCGTTAATTGTAAGAATTTTGAATTACTTTTCTTTACTGACTGATGGTTACTCCACACAAAGAATGATCCATTTGTAATAAATGGATAAATTACAAGTATTTTGATGAATATACTTATTATTTGGCTTAAAAGTAGTTCGGTCTTTGTGTACATAAAAAAAATAAAAAAAAAACTACTTTCATCACATCCTACCACTTCTCATGATATGACATCAGCTCACCAGTCGGTCCTCTGCCAACCGGCGCCAATTGGTCACACTAAGGGAGTTTAAATCGTTTTCCACCTGATCCTTCCAACGGAGTGGGGGCCGCCCTCTACCTCTGCTTCCATAGGCGGATTCCGATAGAAATCATCTTTCATTCGCATAACATGGCCTGGCCAGCGCAGCCGCTTCGTTTTAATTCGCTGGACTATGTTGTTGTCTTGAGGTCCATAAGTCCATAAATCTTTCGAAAAACTTCTCTCGAACACTACCAGAGCCGCTTCATCTGCTGTTGTCATGGTCCATGCTTCTACACCATATAGCAGGACGGGTACGATAAGTGACTTGTAGAGTATGATTTTCGTTTTCCGAGAGAGGACTTTACTTTTCAATTGCCTACCTAGTCCAAAGTAGCATTTATTGGCAAGATTGATTCTTCGCTGGATTTCAGTGCTGATGTTGTTGCTAGTGTTGAAGCTGGTTCCCAAATAAGGACTTTTATTAATTCGAAAGTATGGTTGCCGAAAGTAGCGTGGTTGCCAAGGCGCATATGCGCTGACTCTTTGCTCGATGAAATCAGATAATTCGTTTTGTCCTCATTCACTAACAAACCCATATTTACCGCTTCTTTTTCCAGTTTGGAGTAAGCAGAACTAACGGTGCGGGTGTTTAGGCCGATGATATCAATGTCATCAGCATACACGAGTGGCGAATACTGTTTCTTTAACAGCCTCTGGAGTCATCTCCGCAAGCATTATGAGGAAATACGGCACCTGACAACTCAGCCGTATGAAGCAAAAAAACACAAGCAGGTCCTCAGTGAACTCCACAAACAGGCATCGGACCTTTATGCCAAGAATTGCCCGGTGAATGCAGTACTCAAAGAACAGTACCCAAAACTTGCGGAAGAGGAACGCACACTCCCCAGGGAAACGCGAGTCACTCTAGCTCAACTTCGATCTGGATACTGTTAGAGGTTAAACTCTTAGCTATCCAGAATCAACCCGGACATACAAAATGTATGCCCCGCTTGCAATGTGTCAACACATGACACCAACCATCTCTTTAATTGTAATGTGGAACCAACGCCTCTAATACCCCTCACATTATGGTCGACCCCTGTTGAAACAGCAAGTTTCCTTGGACTCCCGTTAGAGGATATTGATGATAGTCGGGCAGTGTTCTTATCGCAACACGAACAGTTCTGTGCCAGATTCGAATCTCATCCACTATTAGGGCCGGTCTCTTTGGCCTAGAAGGTTTAATGTGGTCAAATTAATCGTTCCCGAAATGGTCGGGCAAGTACCTTAATGGTGCTTGTTACCGGAACGTACCGGATCTGTATACGGCAAAAGATCATCAACATCGACACCCCCGAAAAACCTCGGGGATTGTGATGTATATTGGAACGATTTTCCGTCATCCCTTGTCAAATTTGGTTTTGAGACAAACCGGTTACGGCGTTGTGCCATCATCAGTGTCGATTGTCTTTATCGTTATTATAACAACAACAGGTTCATGACTTGTTAAAATCTTGTAACAGAGAAATTCAGTAAGAACGTGGAACTGATAAGGCACTTGTTATATTAAATTAATTTATTACATTATAAATTAAATGTACATGGCTTTTCTTTTTTCAGGCCCAACAAAGTGGCACTACAATCGGAGATCGCATGCGCAATGCTGATCCGGCTTGGGATGCTATTGAAGCACGCGCAAAATATTTGGAGTGCACATTTAAACAAACATTCGAGCAATATGCATCTAAGGACTCGGCAGCTCAAGAGAGTATGATCTCAAATTTATTCTCTCTGAAAAAAAAAAAATTAACAAATTTTGTTACAGAAACCAAAAACCGCGATAGTTCTAATCAGCCGCACAGTCGCGTCTTATTTTGTGAAGAAATATGCGATATTGCGGCATCACAGCTACCAGATTTATGGCGTTTGGGACAGTTATATTTTACTGGAGAACTGCGTGGAGCGCACGATCCAAAACCAGGCGATTTTAAGGTACTAACAACTTTAAGTATTGATTTAATGTTTGTAACATTTGATGTTTTGAATAGCGCATGGTCTTAAATGCGATTGAGAAATTTTGCGCTTACCTGCGTGTCGCTATATTAATCGCCTCAGATTTGCGCGCTTTACGTCAAACTACCGGTTTAGCCTGGCCTATTGGCTCATCGTCGGCAACACATCAGTTCTTACCATGGATTTCACAATGTTTACGTTATACGCGCATAACTTATGCTACGCTAATACGCTTAGATTTACCATCTGAGGCATTGGATATTATACAGAAATTAATCGATGAAATACGTATTTTCTGTTTTTCAATAACATTTAAACGCGCCAGCGATCGCTGCAAGAAATTGGGTGATGAGGAGACATGGGATATGGATGTTGAAGATTTTCCTGGCGCGACAATGTTGCCGAATTGTTTAGAGAAACTGCTGATAGAAACATTGGATGAAGCGCAAAATGCCTGCATGAATCCAGAGATAAGGTATGCGGATCTTTTAAATTAGTGGACGGTAGTCAGTTCTTGTAGTTGAAGAAAATCCTCAAACTATGCATAGAGCAACAAGTAAGGAAGGCTAAGTTCGGGTGTAACCGAACATTACATATCAGAGCTGTAAAAAGATTGAATCAATTGAGTGTGCATTCTCTCAGCATTCTTTTAAAAAATTGTGATTTATTGGTTGCATATTATAAATCTCCATTCCTGAATGGCTCAAAATCTACAGTGTGTGTGTTATTGAATGGTAAAATATAATTCAATATAGAGTGAGAATGTTGGAACCATTCCCAATCTTTAACGAATGTAAACTTGAAATGAATGCACACTTTTTCTCCATTCAGTACTAAATACTTTTTCCCTAGGGTTCTTTTTTTGTATACTTTCATTGCCATCAGATATGTTAAATCAATTTGGGAGTTGGGTGCAAAAAAGGCGTAAAATTTATCAATAGAAATAATAGCCCCTTCTAATTATTCAAGTAGTTTAATATTTAAGAATTCATGAGCTTAACACCGGCTTATAATAATTGAATATTCAATCATTATTTTTGAAAAGAAAGTAAAATTTACTGGCATAGTGCGATTTTAACATTTCGAAAACCGCCACATAATCATCATCAGTCAATTTCGAATGTTATCAAAGGCTTCACTTCGAACCGCGAATCACACGGTGAAACTGCAGTTGCCTTAAAGCTGTAGTCATTGGTGCCGTTTGTCGTATCGCTGTAGTCGTATCCCTAACGTAATCAGCTGTTTATCGTTACGATGGTAAACCAAAAACCAATTGGTTGGCTACGATACGGTTACGACCTTAGCGGCACCAATAATCGATTGCATTGATTCTCATAAGGTTGGTCGAATCAGCTGTTATGAGGTTACCGATACGGTTACCTATAAAGCACCAATGTCTGCAGCTTAAATCATCGAAATATGCCAGTAAATATTTCTTTCTTTTCAGTTTCTCTTTAAACTTCGCAAAGACAATCTATGGCTTTCTTGCTATATGTCAAAATGGTTCTATATGTTCTACTTATTTTGCTATTGTAGTAAAATGGATATTGTAAATGAACACATTGTGCATTGACCAAATAGAGTAAATTGTGGATATTTTTTGCCGATAATATAACGAAAACAGATACTTGAGTTTAAGTCGTTTAAATTTAAATATGTACATCAAAGTACATAGGTCTATCGGCGATTTCGTTGGAGCTTCCTAATTCCGAGAATTTCGGTAAATATATGTCTAATTCCATGGCATCGTCCTACAGCGATTCAGGCTTTTTCTATTCACCTGAGTCACCTTCCCAGTTTTCCTTCATATGTGCCACGAAAAAAAAAATGTTTCATTGGGAGAAACTCTTCAGAGGTTATTAATTTCCCTCCCCATAAAGAGATTGACTGGCTCCATCGGATTACAGTTTTTTACAGCTGATGTTTTGACAGTGTTTGACGGAATATAAATATAGGACCCGAGTGATTGAGAAGGTTCATTAGTCTCTTACTTGGGCAGATTTGTATTCAAAGTTAATTTTCTTTGCTATCAGTAAAGCTACAACTACCTATAGAGCCTACTTTAAATGACTGTAATTACAAACTATTGTGTTTAGAAGAATATTTAATTAGAAAATAGAGAAAAATAGTATATTGCTGTTGCAATTTGGAAACTCACAAGCCATTATCTATACAGCATTTGACCATAAACCGCTAGGAAGAATATATATATTTCATTTGTTTAATCAACAATTGAGGACGTTCAAATGTAGATTAGTACTTTTTCCTGCAAGCCTTTTATATGCCACATTGGCAACACTTATTTAGAACGATGACAATTTTCGGAACAGGGATGTTGAACTCTTTGTCATTTGCTTTTTTTATTATTAAATTTTAAAGAAAATTTCAATAAGAATACTTTTCCAGTTAACTTCTTTGTGTTTTATTACCATTTAAATATCGAAAAAAATTGGTCATTACGAACAATAATTAAATTTGTGTGTAGATATTTTGAAGTGGCTTTAATTCAATGCAACCATGTGATATTTGAGCGGGTTTTGTGCATGTACGACATTTTTCATAACTGATTGGTACTAGAAAAGTGTGTGCACACTCAGCAAAGGCTGTATTCATTTGAATGCTTATTCTGTGTTGAAAAATGTTTGTGTTTCATTCAATTACTTCATTCTTTCCTCGAATGAGTTCATGAGTGCATCCTTTTTTCCCACTACTGAATGAAGAATGGGTTGACTTTTAAGCCACATTCCTTAACAAGGAATGAAAGAATGAAGAAACAGCATTCTTAAGTCAATGATTTAAAATTTACCGGGATAGAAGCTATGCCCTTGCCAAACTTCACAAGGTTTGGTAAATTTTTGTTCGACTTATGGCATTAAAAGTATTCTAGACAAATTAAATGAAAAAGTGCGGAGTCATTTTGAAATTTTCTTTTATTTTTATATTTTGTTGCACCATATCATTACTGGAGTTGAATGTTGACATAATTTACGTATATACTGTAAGGATATTAAATTTTTTGTTAAAATTTTACTTAAATTTTTTTTTTTTTTAAAGTGGGTGTGTTCGTTATCCGATTTTGCAAATTTTTATTTGGCAAACATATAGTAATAGGAGTAACGTTGCTGCCAAATTTCATCATGATATCTTCAACGACTGCCAAATTACAGCTTGAAAAACTTTCAAATTACCTTCTTTTTAAAGTGGGCGGCGCCACGCCCATTGTCCAAAATTTTACTAATTTTCTATTCTGCGTCACAAGGACAACCCACCTACCAAGTTTAATTGCTTTATCCGTCTTTGATAATGAATTATCGCACTTTTTCGGTTTTTCGAAATTTTCGATATCGAAAAAGTGGGCGTGGTTATAGTTCGATTTCGTTTATTGTATCTGAGATGAGTGCCCAGCAACTTACATACCAAATTTCATTAAGATACCTCAAAATTTACTCAAGTTATCGTGTTTACGGACGGACGGGCGGACGGACGGACGGACATGGCTAAATGAATTTCTTTTTTCGCCCAGATCATTTTGATATTGTCACGGATATTAGCATCACTAAGCTATACCATCACTAAGGCCATGCTAAGCAGTATTTACGTCAATAATCAAATCAAGTATACACATATATAAGGCAGCCCAGAGAGATGTCACACACAGATGCATTTACTTTTACGCCTATGTGTGTACATACATCTGAGAGACGCTGAAAAGTAGAAAATTGTAAACAAATATAAACTATATGAGAACTATAAACACTCGAAATAGTTGGTAAGTTCTGGAAATAGAAGAGCCTAGATGTACATATGCAGCGTAAACTATAAAAGCGGTACAAGCGAGTAAAAAGTAATTCAGTTTGATTTGAGTTGTCAATCAGTTTCGATTAAGACGATATCTAGCAATAGCAGTATTATTTTGAATAGTAGAGTTTCATTTGAACTATCAATCAGTTTGGTTGTTAAGCAAGTTATTCGTTGCAAAGTATAACTGTTATTCTGAAGTACTTTAATAAAGGCCATTTTTCCATTATTCAAAATTGGAGTTATTTATTCAACAATTTAGCGATACGAACATTGGCAGAAGATTGCAAATAAGAGGATTTGCAAGTAAATTCGTTACAATTGGTGTCAGAAGTGGGATTGTGGAATAAATTCCGGAGGACAACAAGGACATGGCAAAGTTCAGTGAATTTAAGATCCAGCAACTGAAGAAGGAGTTGGAGAGCCGTGGATTGAATACAAGCGGCGTTAAACTCGAACTTCAGGCACGGCTGCGAGAGGCAATGGAAGCAGAAGGAATTTATGTGGACGAGTATGTCTTTTATCCTGATGGGCACGAGACAACAACAAAAATTGAAGAGAAAAACGAAACATCGCAGACAATTACGAGCACAGACTTGAACATGATATTGGCTGCAATAGCTGCTCAAACATCGACAGTAACATCAATGTCGCCGCAAATATCATCCCAACTAGAATCACAGGAGGTACGCATTTCAGAAATGGCGTCGCAAGTAATATCACAATTGGAAGAACAGAAAACGTATATGTCATCACAGATGGAATCCCAAGAGACACGAATAACATCGAAGATCGAAGAACAGAAGACGTATATGATATCCCAACTGGAATCGCAGGAAACTCGTATAACATCACAATTGGAAGAGCAGAAGACATATATGGCATCCCAGCTGGAATCACATGAGACACGTATTTCAGAAATGTCGACACAGATTACATCAAAGATGGAAACACAACTGAAAGAACAAGAGGCGCGTATAACATCAAAACTCGAAGCGCGTATGGACGAGAAAATAACGCAGTTTGAAGAAAAATTCGATGCAGAGGTGGATGCGTTCAGAGGTCGTATACAGGAATTGAAACTTAATCGGCCGGCTGCTTCAGCGAGTAATACGAAGGTAAAAACTCAATCTTTTGACGGTTCTGTTCCTTTCCAGGTCTTCAAGCTACAGTTTGAGAAGACCGCAGCAGTGAACAACTGGAATGCGGAAGATAAAGTTGCTGCACTGTTCGTGGCATTGAAGGGGCCAGCAGCGGAAATCCTACAGACGATTCCCGAAGGAGAGCGGAACAATTATGAAGCATTCATGGCTGCTGTAGAACGACGTTATGGAAGCGAGCATAGAAAACAGATATTCCAAATTGAGTTGCAAAACCGCCACGAAAGAGCGAATGAGACTTTGCAGGAGTTTGCCTCGGATGTTGAAAGGTTGGCACATTTGGCAAATGCGGACGCACCCGTGGAGTACACCGAGAGGGTAAAAATCCAGAGTTTTATATATGGCATATGCAAACCCAAAACCCACATTCGCAGAAACGGTATCCTATGCACTGACTCAAGAAACAGCGTCGCTATTGAGTAAACCAGCATACAAAGCTCATCGTGTGGAAGTGGAAAGACCAGATTGGATAGACACAATTTTGGAAGCACTGAAGGGATCTCAACAGAAGAATGCCGGAGTTATTAAATGTTTCAAGTGCGGCAACCCAGGTCACATTGCACGTCATTGCGATCTTGGTCCTAATAGTTCCAACAATGTGGGTGGCCGTAAACGCAAAGCTGGCGGAAATGAGCAAGAGCGTGTCGGATGTAAAGAACGAAAACTTGCCCCGGCTATTGAATGTCCTGTGATATCTGTGTCGCAGATTGGAAGGAAATCAAGCAGTCTTACCATCAGAGGGAATGTGGATGGTAAAGAGCGTGTACTGACTGTAGATACGGGGGCATCTCATTCCTTGATTCGATCTGATTTGGTCTACAGGAGAGTAAATTCATTACCTGGAGCAAGGTTGCATACGGTCACAGGCGAGTATAATCAAGTCCAAGGCGAAGTGGTATGTGAGGTATTAATTGGAAAAGTCATGGTTCTACACAAATTCGTTGTGGCGGAGATCGTTGATGAAGTCATATTGGGAGTGGACTTCTTGGTTGACCATGACGTCAGGATCGATATGCGGAGAAAAATTATGCGCTATAAGAATCAGGACATACCACTTAACTTTAGTTTGGAAAAAGGGTTCAGCAGTAATCAGATACTGGTGGAAAAGACTTGACAAAGACCACGAAAGTCAAAGGCAAAGGTTGATAGATCGAATGGGCCAAATAAATCAAAATCAAAGGTACCTGCGAGAGAAACACTGACATTGACAAAACCTAAAAGACGCAGGAAAACGAAGCAACGAATTTCCGAGAAAGAATACGAGGGTAGTTTCAAGCCGGAGCGCACTACTGTTGTGAAATGTGGGAACGATACCGATTATGCAAAGCAAATCCGTCCAGCGCAAGCTCTACGAAGTGGTTCATTGACCAAACAACAGAGTGTGAAGGAACGGCTCAGGGTAACGAGTAGTAAGATGAAACACTGGCATGACAAGAACTTTAATTCGGAAGGTTTCTTGGCAGGATATTTGGTACTGTTAAACAACCCTCACCGGCGGAAAGGTGTTCCAGCCAAATTTCGGTGCAGTTGGGAAGGCCCGTACAAAGTTGTGAAGAAGATCAGTGATACCATCTACCGCATACAAACCACTGGGAAACCACGGATTAGAAGAGAGGTACATTTGGAGATGCTAGCGGCAGTTAGATCGGGAGATTTGTCTGATCGGGACGATCAGACTTAGGTGGAGGGCAGTGTCACGGATATTAGCATCACTAAGCTATACCATCACTAAGGCCATGCTAAGCAGTATTTACGTCAATAATCAAATCAAGTATACACATATATAAGGCAGCCCAGAGAGATGTCACACACAGATGCATTTACTTTTACGCCTATGTGTGTGCGAGAGACTGTAAACTACAAACTCACATACATCTGAGAGACGCTGAAAAGTAGAAAATTGTAAACAAATAGAAACTATATGAGAACTATAAACACTCGAAATAGTTGGTAAGTTCTGAAAATAGAAGAGCCTAGATGTACATATGCAGCGTAAACTATAAAAGCGGCACAAGCGAGTAAAAAGTAATTCAGTTTGATTTGAGTTCTCAATCAGTTTCGATTAAGACGATATCTAGCAATAGCAGTATTATTTTGAATAGTAGAGTTTCATTTGAACTATCAATCAGTTTGGTTGTTAAGCAAGTTATTCGTTGCAAAGTATAAGTGTTATTGTGAAGTACTTTAATAAAGGCCATTTTTCCATTATTCAAAATTGGAGTTATTTATTCAACAATTTAGCGATACGAACGTTGGCAGAAGATTGCAAATAAGAGGATTTGCAAGTAAATTCGTTACAATATATAGAAGTCTATATCTATTACGATTAGTTTATGCCGTTACCGATTACCGTAATGCGAACAAAATTAATATACTCTGTGAGCTCTGCTCACCTGAGTATAACAATTAGACATAATATATATTTTGCAAAATTTTTTTCTTCTAATTTATAGAGAAGGAAATTTACTGGAACCACAATCGGATGGACAACGCGAAGTCTCACAACGTCTACAAGAATTCTTATCAACATTCTGCGGTGTTATTGATGAGCTCGCGTACCAGTCACATGACGAAGAAACACCAACACATAATGTTTCACAGCTGATAGGCTATCCGAATGCCCACCAAAGCGGTCTATCGTCTGGACGTTTTTGGAGCTCAAATGTTATAACTTGGGAACAACGTATGCTTTGCTGTCTCGCCAATTGCGCATATTGTAATAAGAGTTTCTTTCCACATGTAGGCGATATATTTGTTAAGTAAGTAACATACAAGTACTTACAGCTAAATTTACGTTAACATAAAAAATGTATTCCATTTCAGATATGGCTATCCTCTACCCACGTTAGCTATCGAAACATCACGCTATTCAGTTAATCAATTATTCACAAATCTTTTAGAAGCTTATGTTGAACATAAAGGCGATCCATTAGTGGGTACTATAGAACCATCAATGTATTTGGGTCGTTTTCAATGGGATATTGAAATGGAAATCGGCAAGCTACGCCCATATGCGCATGAATGTTGCGATAATTTAGTTGGTGTTTATTCAGAAATTTATACTATTTCACCGGCGCTACTACGCCCAATACTTGAACCGATTGTGCTTACCGTTTCCGAAGAGCTGGCACGTCTTATGAGTTGTGTACAAGAATTTAGCTACACCGGTGGTATTCAAGCCAATGTTGATATACGTTTAATAAGAGATGCCTTGAAATTTTATACAAATGAGACTGGAAAGTATGATGTGTTGCTTTTACTATTGATAAATTTAAAAAAAAAATTTTTTTTTACGATTTTCAGAAATTATTTCCTGGAAGCCTTGGAGGCTATAAAGCCCCCGCTCAATACCGAGCAATTAACAAAAAGCGATGAGATATTGGCAGACGTGAAGAATTGCATGAAACTGCAATTGATGTGTTTTGCAGTGAAGGATCCTTAAGAGCAATGTTGCAAAATAGAAATAATTCTCTATTAATTCATTTCAAAATAAGTATTAAAGCTAATCATAAAATATATTACAATAATATCTGCTATTCTTACTCTACTACATTGGTTTAAATAGCTTAAAAAAGTAGTCTTCAAGTTTAAAGGTGTCTCATGTAAGTTCTTGTTGGTTATCGTTGCCAGGATTTTTGTGGTGCAATCCATTTAACGGTTTTCTGCATGAAACTCTACTGAGAGTTGTGCTCGCTTAAGCGACCAACAGTCCAACGTTTTACCCCAAAACTTAACCTAATAGTGATATGGACCGTCTTGATTGAGGTAAGAGTTACTAAGGGCTTAGCAATTTCAGAAGTGGAATAACTACAACATAAGAATATTAAAGAAGTTCATACCTTGGGTATATAAGGGGTTAGTTACTTCCGTTGCTGGATTGATTGTGAATAACTCTGATATATATTGCTATATGTCTTAGCAGTCGCGCCATAATTTCTGACTGTATAAGAATACGAAATAAGCTAATGTAAATTTTGAAATTATCAACATCTACATCCCTCCTGTCACCTGCTGCCACGATATCAGCGCAGAACTCACTAGTCAAAATCGCATTATTCTTAGCGATTTGAATGCCTCCACGATTTGTGGAGTTCTGATCGACAGGCGGACAGCAGGGGTAAGATGCTGGCGGATGAAATAGAAGAAACGGCACGATAAACAGGGACGCGACCACACGTACTGTAGGGAGCTGTCATAGTTCACTATACATCTCCATCGTAAGCGCAGGACTTCTTAACTGCGTCAACTGGTAGCCGTGGTAACATTCAACCCACTTTCCTAAACTCTTGTATATCGTGAATCGACCCCGACATAAATAATGTATGTTCTGTTTGTAAAATGTCTCCACATGACACCAAATCAATTGCAATCTGGAGCCAACGCCGCTATCACCCCTTTCTCTCTGATCCACCCCTGTTGAAATTGCAAGTTTCCTTCGGCTACCGTTTGGGGGTACCGATGACAATTTGTGAGTGGTTTCACCAATTGGATGGGGCGAAGCACTGCTACAAAAACAGAAGGTGAAAAGAAAGAATTGGCTATATACGTTCGCTGAATAAAATATTACTGTAATTATTTGGCGGCTTGAACACACCCTTGTCGTTGTTAGCTCAAGTGTTCTAAGAGCGGTCAGGGTCTCTGAGAAAATCTTCATGATATTACAGTATTTTCTCGTAGCACCTAGTGTACCCTCACTGGTTAGGTACGAAGACGTTCCCTCTGAGAAAGTATTCTTATCGGCACCCTTATTTGGAAGATGAGTGTAAGACTTGGGATCATTTCTGGTCCCAATTAACAAAGTTGTCGCAAAACGGGGATAGCTGGCGTGACTTGATACGTAGCGCCAAAGTAATGTAGGAGTCCCTAGGAAATTGGAGCATACGATCACGTCTAAGACTAATAAATAATACAGTGATTCTGCTAACTAATTACGATTTATTTTGTAAACATATATACATTTCTTAATTTATAACCTAAAATTAAATTCATTTAAATCAAAAGCAGAAGCACCCTCATTCAGAAACTTTTCGAAATTGTCCTTAATAGCTTTTTCTACATCTATCGCATCCAACCTCTCTTGTATACGCATCTTGGCAGGTGTTTCCAGGAAATCCATAATTTGATAGCGTATCAAATTTGGTATAATATTAACAACAGCCTCGGCGATATAATCCAATGTACCAGCACCAGAACTACGCAACTGAATATTACCCAAATCGATATCTAACTCATCGAATCGTGGACGCTTACGTGTATCCAAAGGCTGACTTAGATCCACCGTCAAACGTATATATTGCACAGAAAATTTAACAACACCCGTACGCGAACTTATGCCAAAATCGATTTCCCAATGACTCTCACCTTCGATCTTTTGAGTACCCACATGAAAATGTAATTTGATTGTATTATTTTGTAAGGCAACTGACATATCACCGACCCGATAAAAACTCGACACACCATAAACCCAAGATTTTGTCATTTTAAATGCGAATATACCAGCAGTACGATTGACATCCGATAAATGAAAGGGATCATAACCCATTTCACGTACCTTCTTGCGACCTTCCGCAATGGCCATGTCGAGCGGTGTAATTGAGTTGGGTAACTTTCGATCTTCCAAGAACTTTTCGAGATTACCATTAATGCCTGCACGTATCGTTCTATCGGCCTCTGCTAACATAAATGGTTTCATAGCATCAAAAACGACGGTGGGAGCTGAGTTGATAATACTTTGGAATACATTTCCAACTAAACCTAAGTTTTTGAAATCCATAGCCATATCACTAAATGTTATATCCATTTTAATGCGATCAGTTGTTAAAGTTCCATCTCGTTGGACGGCAAGCGTTGCTTGTGCTTTGACATATACTTTTTTTAGTGCAACTGTAAATGGACCATTGGCTCGTGTAAAGAGAGCGCTTAGTGTGTATAAACCTTCAACATTCATTTCATCCAGTTTTATGCCGACATCAACCTTAAAGAAGTTTTGAGAAAGAAAACGAAATAAATAAATATACAAATGAAACAAATAATATAGGGGTGGTGGAAAGCGGATAGTGGGGGTTGGACAAATAAAAGGCAGTCAAACATCAAGAAATGTATCCCCTCCATCGACCCAATTGCTAATCGACCACTCTATCTATATCCTTGAGCCGCCGCGTGGCTAGTTAAAACTATGCCTATGTTGTACACTGGTTTGTCTTGTCTTGACTTCTTTGTTATACGAGTACATACATATAAATCTGTGGGAATATATTATAACATCTTAAGTCGAGTTAAGTCAAAATCGAGTTAAGGTCAGATTCGGGTTCCTTTCCTTACAATGCACATTTGGGTTCAATCCGTTTCCGAATTCCCCGTTTTTGGAAAAAGTTATGACGGTTAACATTTTCAACGGCTTTATTTTTTGAATATAATTCATACGAAAAAATGTCTTACGTTAACTTAAGTTCTTTTTAAATGTCTATTGGCTATTAAATATTTTGTGCACAAAAACTTATGTCAACATAAACTCAATATATATTGGTCAATTTTTATCAAGTTAAATAGAATCAAAGACCTTATGAATACTTAAGCGTTTATGTATGAAATAACTTTCCAGATTTCCTTAACTTAAATTGACATAAGTTCTTATAATAGAATAAAAATGATGAAAAAGTAAAAATGTGTCGTTTTGCAGAACATCTTAAGTCCACTTAAAATGCTCTGCTAAATTTTCGTTTGCCGATAATGGTATTTTAAGTCAACATAAGTTTGTTTTTGTGTGTGCTAATTTCTTCCCTTTTTCTACATAAGCTGTTCAGGTAATGAAATACTGTCGAGTTGTTAAGAATTTCTTTATAAAAATGGAAAGTGAAAACGCATGAAGTCTTTTAGACATTAGCAATGTGAGTATCAACATCACTATTTTCTACTGACGATTCGGTTGTTGATCCAAATTTTAATATAAGTGATTGCACGGCGCCCAGCTCGGATTCAAAAAGCGAAGTTGTAAGTATTTTACCTCTAAACCAATTTATTAGCTGCGTATAAAAAAACTAAAATTTAGAAATATTCGGAAAGTGTTGTAAATGAAGCGATACCAAATAAAACCTCGCACAAGTCACGAAAACAATTAAGAAACCTCAGGGAAAGTTATACCTCAAAAGCTGGAAAACTTATTCCTGCTCGTTTTGTGCGCTCGCTGAAATCTTGTAGAAAAAGATGCGCTGATAGAATAACATTGGCAGCAAGGCTCCTGTAACTTCATACTATTATTTTTTAGAGCGTGAGGGTAAAAGAATTTCAGTTTGTCAAAAATTCTTCAGATTTACTTTAGCTGAGACAGAACAATTTATAAAAACGATTGCAAAAGCAAAACTTGAAGGAGGCAGTGTAACTGAAAATTCGCGTGGAAAACATACGTGCTCTAGAAAACTTTCTGCGGAAAAAGAACGGGAAATTATAGATTTCATAAACAGCATCGCCTCTATAGAGATAAATACAACAATTCCATATCCATTTCAAAATTTACTCAATTGTTTCGAACACTAAATCTAAAATTTAAAAAACGAAAGGTTGATACTTGCCACAAATGTGATTTGCTTCAATGTAAAATACAACTTGCCAAATCTGAAGAACTGGAATCTCTAAAATTAGAGCAAATGGGATATCTCAATCTAGCACAACAAGCTAATGATGCTAAAAAAAATGATAAGGAAAAATCTCTAAATGATATTAAACTCAAAGTGTTTTGTTTTGCCTTCCTACACCTCTGTTGAGAACTTCACATTTTACAAAAGGCTATTGTGGACCTTTAATCTGACCGTACATGATTGTACAACAAATCAACCAATATGCTACGTGTAACATGAGGAAATAGCCAAAAGAGGTGGAAACGAAAAAGCTTCATGCATATTCACTCATTTATTGCAATTAAGTGCCAATATAGATCATGTTGTTTTCTATTGCAACTATGTTTGCGATTTTGCTGCAATTACACAACAATGTAAGCATTATAGATCATAAATTCATGATCCCTGGTCACACGTACATGGAGTGCGAAAGTGACCATGCTGCGTTAGAGAAAAAGAAAAACAAATCGTCAATAAAAATCCATCATCCCCAGGATTGGTTTCAATTTATAGAAACAGTCGGGTTAAAGAAAAATTTTTTGGTTAAAGAAATGGATCAATCAAATATATTAGATTTTGCACACGCATCGAAGTTTCTTTACATGGCGAAAAGTAGATGAAAACGGTGATAAATTCAGTTGGCAGGACACTAAGTGGTTCAGATTTACTAAGGAATATGGTAAAATATATTTTAAAACATCTTTAAGTGGAGAAGATCCTTTCAAATGCAAAAATATAACAAAGATTCCTCAGTTGTGTTAAAATAAAAGATTTAAAAATTTCTCGTTATCTCCAATAAAAATTAACACAAAAAAGAAAAAAGATCTCATAGATATGCTGCCGCTAGTGGATGAAGTTTATAGAGACTTTTACATGAACTTAACATCAGAAGATATGTTAGATTACCATCCAGATCTAACGGAATATGAGTTTAATGACGATTAATTATTTACTTACTTTGAAGCGGAAAAACTTGAATATTACTTTTTTTAATTATACAACTATGAATTTTTATTGTTTTAAATAAAAAAAAACAAGAATTGAAACTATATTTTTTTATCATAATAGCTTTTGTTAAAGAATTATTATAATATACAAACATCTTATCTCTATTTACTTACTCGTTTTAATTTTAACAAAAGATCTTATGTCCACTTGTACATTTTAAAACGCTAGTCTCTCTTTTGCAATAAAATCTTAAGTCTAATTAAGGCGTCCTTTTTCTTTTGATTTCGTTTTACAAAACACCTTAACTGTAAAACACTATAAAAATAACATTTCTAAAGGATTTTTTTTTAAAAAATAGTTGATTTTGTCTTTAAAAATAGTGAAACTTCTTCGTGGGTTAAAAATATTTTTTAAAACTCCAACCGAATAAATTTTAAACAAAATCGTTAATATCTCCAAACATGATTTTTAGACTTAAGATTTTATGATAAAACGACACAGAAATCATGTAAAGCAGCGTTCGCCTCATAGCCTTCCAAAAGCAAATTTAGGTGATCAGATTCCCTTAGATTGGCTGGTTTCACAGGTTTAAACAGCGGGCCGATTCTACCAATTTGGCACTCAACAGGAATAATAGTTAATAAAAGTTGATTTTGTCTTTAAAAATAGTGAAACTTCTTCGTGGGTTAAAAATATTTTTTAAAACTCCAACCGAATAAATTTTAAACAAAATCGTTAATATCTCCAAACATGATTTTTAGACTTAAGATATTGTGATAAAACGACACAGAAATCATCTAAAGCAGCGTTCGCCTCACAGCCTTCCCAAAGCAAATTTAGGTGATCAGATGCCCTTAGATTGGCTGGTTTCACAGGTTTAAACAGCGGGCCGATTCTACCAATTTGGCACCCAACAGGAATAATACAAGAGCGCATTCATAAGGCGATCACTTTTGAATGGATCAGCTTTCTTGCAGCGTGCAGGCCCAGCGGCCAGAGTTCCATAATTGTGGCGGCAATCATACAGGTTTTTTGATTTATTTATATTGTTAATCGGCCAGTTTTCTATGTTTGTCCTACAGGCACCCAAGAAGTACGAGTTGAAAACCGATATCTCCAGAAATCTACTACACCTTTTCCAGTTTAAGTTCAGAAAATTACAATTGAAGTTCAGAAAATTACGATTCAGTTCAGAATTTCCAATTTAAATTCAGAAATTTACAATTCAAGTTCAGAGTTTCCAATTCAAGTTCAGAAAATTACAATTCATTCAAATTGTGAAAATTACAGTTCACAAATTCCATTTTAAATTCAGAAATTTACAATTCATATTCAGAAAGTTACAATTCAAGTTCAGAAATTCCAATTTAAGTTTAGAAAATTACAATTCAAGTTCAGAAAAATACATTTCGAGTTCAGAAAATTACAATTCAAGTTCAGAAAATTACGATTCAAGTTCAGAAAGTTTTTCAGGATTGTTTTCTTTGATGCAATTGCAATTAAAGTATGTAACATGGTAAATGTTAGCGCTAGTAATCTGATTCAAGGATATGAAAGCCTACTATCTGTTAAGAAAGCATTGGACTTCTTAACTCACTTAAATCAATTTTGCTCACATGATGGAGATAGCGAAAAAAACCGATTCCTCCTTCTCTCTCCTCTCATAAGAGGTCAGTTACAAGGACATTCAGCTATATTCTACATAATCGCAACAAGCATATTGATCTGCATTGAGTATGACAGCAGTGATGACGAAATCAATGGAGCGTCCATAATCCCGAAAGTAACGTATAAGTACTGTGTGCACAGATCAAGTCTTCCTCCACCTGCCTCTCGCAACTCTGTGCGTTGAAGCAAATAATGTTAATCTAAGTTAAATTACCCTGTATATGAAATTTAGCAAGTAGATGGTACTGCAATGTATATATGTATGTACATCATACTTTTCGGCCCATGCCGTTACACTCTATTTTGTTTTTGTTGCAAGTCAGCTGCGAAGCGCGCTTTAATAATTTAGTATTTGCTTTTGCTGAGACAGCTAAACAAACGTCTTTGTAAAACCGTAAGAATTACTTAGTAACAAATAAACAGCTACTTCAAACGGACTAAGCAATCTTCTTTTTCTTTTTCTTGCCGAGAAAATACTGTAACAGGTTATGGGTACCAGTTTACGCAAGTTATAAAAACAAGAAAAGGAATAAAAACCTACAAATAAGAATTCTCCACGTGTTGCATTGTTTCTTTTAATATGGAACTGGCAAAACACATCAAACCTCTGACTGGCGAAGCAGATTGGCCAATCTGGAAAAGGAAGGTGCGAGATTTGCTAGATTACCATGAAGGTGCTCTAGATGCAATTGACGGCAAACTGGTGAAACCACAGCCCTTGGAACAAGGTGCATCAGAAAGCGAAGTCAAGAAACACAAGCAGGAGAATGATTTGTACCGAAAGGCAAACAATTATGCAAAATCCATGATTTCGAGTTCAGTAGCAGACGTCGTTTATCAGAAAATAATGGACAAAGAGACAGCGCACGAGGCGTGGGAAGCACTTAAATTGAATTTTGAAGCATTGTCAAAAGATCAACTGTTTAAAATAAGTACAGAATTTTTTGCGTTTGATAGGAGTAATGGCGAAGATGTTTCGACGCACGTTGCTAAGTTAAGAAACCTATGGAACGAACTAAATAATGGTTTGAGATTAAAAGATGAGAACGAACTTCCCGGCCTTATTCTAGTTTGTAAAGTTTTGCAAATTTTGCCTAGTGACTTCGAGAATTTCAGATGCAGTTGGATGCTATTGTCGAAGAATGAAGAAAGAACGTTTGAAGAACTGATTACGCAGTTATGCATGTACGAAACAAATTTTAGAAAGGCCACTGGGGCCATCACCGGAGAAGCACTTCTTGTGAAAAGCGGAAAATTTAAGCCAGAAAGAGGATCACAGAGGTCAAAAGAGAACGACATTTGTAACTATTGCAAAAAGAAGGGAAATTGGGTAACCACGTGCAAAAAGTGGATTGCTGATGGACGACCGCCAAAGAACGCCCCTCAGAGCAATGCACTAGTTACCAATGTAGCCCTGTGTAGCATCAGTGAAGATATTCATCAAGTTGAGACCAGTTCATCGGGATGGTGGATTGAAAATGGAGCCACAAGGCATGGAACGAACTGCCCGGACCAATTCGTCGAGTTCCAAAAGTTTCGAAATCCCCGTGTCATCATCGCCGCTGGAAAAGAAGCTCTCAAAGCTGTTGGAAAAGGAGCTATTCAAGTTACATCACTTACTGAAGATAACACAATAAAGATGATCTTAGCCGAAGTCTGGTATGTTCCAAAAATTTCTAAAAATCTCTTTTCAGTTTTAGCAGCTCAAGACAGAAATGAAAATAGCAGATTTCACTCGACTTCAACCAAATGCTGGCTGGAGGTAAATGGGAAAACGGTGCTGTGCGGAAATCGTGAGAGAGGCGGAACTCTGTACAAGGCAGCTATTGAACCATTAATTGCTGAAAACGTAGAGAGAGTCAGTATTGCTGAAGCAGGAAGCTCGACGCTGCAGTTGTATCACGAGAGGTGGGGTCACCATGACAGGCGACACGTAAGAGATATGCTCAAGAAAGAGTTGGGCTTCACAGTTAAGCTAGAACGAGAAATATGTGAACCCTGTGTTTTTGGCAAATCACATTGTCTACCATTCGGCACTAGAGTAAAGGCTACGAAGGCAGGCGAACTTGTTTCCACTGATGTTGGTGGCCCATTTTGTGAATCTTTTAGCAAGGTACGATTTCTAGTTGTATTCAAGGACAGCTACACCAAGTTTCGTTATGGTTTTGAAATTAAACAAAAATCAGATGTGAAAACTGTTTTAAGGCAGTTTATAGCACATGCAAAGACTATTCGGCACAATATTCAGGAACTACTTAGTGATAACGGCGGAGAGTTTGATTACGAAGAAGTAAAAAGTTTTCTAGCAGAGAACGGAATCGTACATAGACTAACAGCGCCATACACACCACAGCAAAATGGCGGTAGTGAGCGAGAAAATCGAACGATTGTCGAGATGGCAAGGACATTTAAGTATTCAAACTGTGAAGCTAAATTTCCAGATGCAATATGGGCGGAGCTAGTGACGTCAGCTATTTACATTCTTAATAGAACCGGAAAAACATCAGAAGAAGGAGTCAGCCCCTTCGAACTATGGATGAAGAAGAAGCCAAAAATCAACCATTTGCGCATCATTGGGTCCTCATGCTATGTGCATGTACCAGCTGAGAAGAGAAAGAAAATGGATAAGAAGGCAGAGAAAGGATTCCTAGTGGGGTATGATGGAGATGAGCGGTATCGAATTTACATTCCGAGCAATAACAAAGTAATCCTATCGAGAGATGTTCAATTCCACGAAAGACCCAGAGAATGTGAAAGTGCAGTCAAGCTGCCAATGAAGGACACTGATGAAGATGATCGAAATCAAATACAAGAAGATGAAAGTGGCGACGATTTTGGGGCAAAGACCGATGAAAAAGATGACAGTGAGCCACTAAACGGCGCTGAAAAGCAGTCTGGAAATGAAGAACAGTCTGAAAGTGACTTTAAAGAACAAGCGCAGCAGACACCCAGAATATTGAGGGAGAGATCGACCTTAAAGCAGCCCAAACATCTTAAAGATTATGCAATGATTGTGGAGGAAGTTCACAACCAATTGACAGAAACACCTGATACTTTTGAAAATACTCTAAACAGTGAGGATTCAGTAGAGTGGAAGAAAGCCATGGATCGCGAAATTGCCTCGTTAAAAGAAAATAAAACTTGGACTTTAACAGAATTGCCATCAGGTGTAAGAGCAATTCCATGCAAATGGGTCTTCCGAGTTAAGAAAAATCCGGATGCAAGCATCGACAAATATAAAGGAAGGTTGGTCGTTAAGGGCTTCAATCAGCGTCAAGGCATCGATTACAGCGAAACCTTCAGTCCAGTAGCGCGAATGAGCACAATTCGTTCTATACTTAGCATAGCAGCAAGTGAGAGGATGCATTTAACACAATTTGATGTATCAACAGCCTTTTTATACGGTGAACTCGAAGAGACCGTGTTTATGAAACAGCCAGAGGGGTATGAGGACGGAACCAACAAGGTATGTAAGTTGCAGAGAAGCCTATATGGTCTCAAGCAAGCACCAAGATGCTGAAACAAACATTTCGGAGCTTTTCTTGAAAAGTATGGATTCAAAGTTAGTTGCGCTGATCCATGTTTGTATGTTCGAGAAAGACTTGGTCAAAAACTCATACTTGTGATTTACGTGGATGATGGTCTCGTAGCCGCAACAGATCCACGTGAGATGGATTCTTCCATTGGAGAGTTGAATACAGAGTTTAAAAAAGTTTCAAATGAAGCAAACTACTTTTTGGCCACCGTGGTGTGACGGTAGCGTGCTCCGCCTACCACACCGGATGCTCTGGGTTCAAACCCCGAGCAAAGCAACATCAAAATTTTTAGAAATAAGGTTTTTCAATTAGAAGAAAATTTTTCTAAGCGGTGTCGCCCCTCGGCAGTGTTTGGCAAGCGCTCCGGGTGTATTTCTGCCATGAAAAGCTCTCAGTGAAAACTCATCTGCCTTGCAGATGCCGTTCGGAGTCGGCATAAAATCATGTAGGTCCCATCCGGCCAATTTGTAGGGAAAATCAAGAGGAGCACGACGCAAATTGGAAGAGAAGCTCGGCCTTAGATCTCTTCGGAGGTTATCGCGCCTTACATTTATTTTTATTTTTACTTTTTGGGGCTTGAAATTGAAGAAAAAGAAAATTTTATTAAAATAAGTCAAAAATCATATGCAAAGAAAATTTTAGAACGTTTCAATTTTTCAGATTGTAAACCAGTTTCAACTCCAATGATCAAAGACGCAGAAACTTCCAGACCAGGGAAAGATGACAAAGCAACAAAATTTCCTTATAGACAAGCTGTTGGAGCACTGATGTACCTGATGCTTGGCACAAGACCTGACCTGGCGTACAGTGTGGGGTTTATTTCCAGAGCGTTAGAAAATCCCACTCAGGACGACATCGTACGAGTCAAGAAAGTTCTTCGGTACATAGCAGGCACTCTGGATCTTGGAATAGTCTACCGGCATAATTAAGATGTAGGGCTTTTGGAAGTCTATAGTGATGCTGATTTTGGAGGATACATGAAGACAGGTCGCTCAACCTCCGGAGTCATTGTGAAATATGCAGGAGGAGCAATTTCCTGGATGAGTCAACGTCAAGCTATTGTGGCCACTTCCACAACTGAAGCAGAAATTATCGCAGCAAACGAGGGAGCCAAAGAAGCAATTTGGTTGAGCAGGCTCTTTAAAGGCATGTTGAAGCTGATAGATGTCCCCGTCATCCTAGTTGACAACTCTGCAGTAGGAAGACTGGTTCAAAACTCGGAATTTCATCGTAGAACGAAACACATATTGATTAAGCACTTTTTCATAAGAGAAAAGGTGACAGAAGGCAAATTGGGTATTAAACAAATTTCTACAGAGTACCAATTAGCAGATATTATGACCATTATTTATGTAATATTATACGTTTATTTAACTTTAATTAACAAGGGAAAGTGTTGAAGCAAATAATTTTAATCTAAGTTAAATTACCCTGTATATGAAATTTAGCAAGTAGATGGCACTGCAATGTATATATGTATGTACATCATACTTTTCGGCCCATGCCGTTACACTCTATTTTGTTTTTTTTTGCAAGTCAGCTGCGCAGCGCGCCTTAATAATTTAATATTTGCTTTTGCTGAGACAGCTAAATAAAAGTCTTTGTAAAACCGTAAGAATTACTTAGTAACAAATAAACAGCTACTTCAAACGGACTAAGCAATCTTCTTTTTCTTTTTCTTGCCGAGAAAGTACTGTAACACTGTGGAGGTCGCCCCCTTCCACTGCTTCCAAACTGCGGTGTCGACTGAAATACTTTCATGGCCGGAGCGTCCTCTTGCACTTGTTGCAAAGAGTTATCCTGCGTTTGATTTCTTAGCTCGGGATGTACACGCCTTGGAGAAAACATGGGGTGCAGTATATCCAAGCCACCATTGTCAACGAAGCATCAACACTTCCACAAATAATATATTAGTATTGCATTACGTATTATGAATTGGAACTTTTGAAAAATAATACCCTACTTATAATTTTCTAAACTTGAAGTGTAATTTTCTGTACTTGAAATGAAAATTCTGCACTTGAGTTGTAATTTTCTGAATTTAAATTGGAATTTCTGAACTTGAATTGTAATTTTCTGAACTTAAATTGAAAAATATGAACTTGAATTGTCAATTTCTGAATTTGAATTGCAATTTTCTGAACTTGAGTTGCAAATTTCTGAACTTAAACTAGAAAAGATGTATACAGGCCTCTTTTACTTTATTCAGTTTGAGTAATGACTGGCCACCATAACAAACGTACCATTAGATGGTACGAGTCTGATAACGCCCGTCTTCTTATTGTAGCGGTAAAGAGAACTCAAGGAGGTTTAGAGGACTGGTATCGATGTAGTAAAATTTATTAACAAATTCCACTCTATGTTAGATGCCAATTTTTCAACAAAACTTTGTTTATTATTAGCTAAACGCTACCTCTAGTAACCTTACCAGCGATAACGACGTCGTCCGCGTACGCGACTATCGGCGCTTAATTTTTATCGGGCTAAGAACGCCTTCTTGGAGAGTCTATCCGCCAACAGGGATGGTTGTTATTAGCTGGATTAGCAATATATTCCTGCATTGATTATGTTTATACTAGCTCTGCCTAGGACGCACAAAGCTAATTTGTAGTGCTCACTGTTTGCAGTACAATATGGTACCTATGAGCTTATTGAGGTAGTTTCGGTTGACCAGGCATGTACATATATATGCATGTTCCGTCAGAGAGGGTTTGGGTGTCCTTAACAGGGACCTTAGTGCAAAGCAGGTAAGGATTATGCGTTTGCATTATCCCAGTTGGAGCGTGGAGCCGTGTGTAGAAGTCCACGAAAGTGGGGAGAGTTTCTGACTGCCATTCACCTGGGAATGGCCACAGAGATTCTTTTGCATGCGGTTCAAGCAGCTCACTACTGCCGATCGCTTGCGGCCAAGTATCCTCTGGGTGAGCTAATGTGAGAAGGCGGCAAGGTGGCTAGGGCACTCTGACATAATCGATTTAAGGGCTAGCCGGGGAGATCTCATCGGCAGCCTCTGTACACCTCTATGTACGGCTGCAAGCGGCTCGCTATATAAACGTGCAAGCAATATTTTCACCCCCGCTGAGCGGGTTGTGCGCTGTGCTTGGAACCCGCCACGTAAAACCATACTCCAATGAAATATAGCAACAAGCCTCGGATAAATACACTCTATTGATGACGACCATGGCAAATGTTTGAAGGACAATGAATTGAGGGCATGCACCTGGAACGTCCGCTCCCTGAATGGGATTGGTGCAGATGCCCGGCTGGTTGATGTCCTCGTCAAAGCAAAATCTGACATCACCGCTATCCAAGAAATGCGTTGGACGAAACAAGGAAGAAAGAAGATCGAAACTTGTGACAGCTATTGGAGTGGCCATACGAATAAGCGCAGTTTCGCCGTCGGATTCGTGGTAGGATAGAGACTTTGTCACCAAGTTCTGGCGTTCACGCCTGTGGACGAGTATCTCGCCGCTATCCGAATAAAAGCAAAATTTTTTAATATATCATTCGTCTGCGCCCATGCGCCGACAGGGGAGAAAGGCGATGAGGTGAAAGACACTTTTTATGGACAATTAGAACGCACATACGAGCGCTGCCCCCGTCATGATATAAAAGTCGTGCTTGGCGACTTTAACGCCAGGGTGGGCAAAGAAGGTGTTTTTGGCCCTACAGTCGGAAAGTTCAGCCTACACAATGAAACTTCTCCTATCGGATTGAGGCTGATTGACTTTGCCGGTGCTCGAAACATGGTCATATCCAGCACGAGGTTCATGCATAAAAAGATACATCAAGCTACATGGCTGTCTCCTGATCGAAATACTCGCAATCAGATCGATCACGTTGTGATAGACGGACGGCATGCCTCCAAAATACGCACCCGCCTCAGCGCGGCTAAAACCAAGGAACAAAAAATACAAGGAAAGGTAGACGTCGAAAAGCTTCAATCACAACAGATTGAATGATTTCGCAACTCGACTCTCACACCTGCTCTCTGAGATCACAACTCAGCCTGAAGGAATACAGGAGCAGTGGGAGCATCTCCAAAGCACTTCGTACTGCCGCCGAGGAAAAAATTGGTTACCTGCGGCCACGAAAAAACAACTGGTAAGATGAAGAATGCCGCGTTGCAACCGAAAGAAAAGACGCTGCCTACAGGGCTACGTTAAAAGCAAGCGCAACAAGAGGAGTGTGTAAACGCTATCGTGAGTTGAAAAGGGAAGCGAGACGCCTTTTCAGGAAGAAAAAAGCAGAAGCAGAGAGGCGTGAGTCCGAGGAGCTTGAAATGCTAGCCACCAGGAATAACGCCCGAAAATTTTACTAAAAAATACGGCGACAGACGGAAGGTTTTAAGACTGGGGCAAACTCCTGTAGGAACGAAAACGGCGACCTTGTAACTGATGTCCAGAAAGTGCTTAGATTATGGAGGGAACACTTCTCTGCTCTCCTAAATGGAGGCAGCGATTCACCGCGCAGAGATGACGAATCCGATCCCGCAATCGATGATGATGGAATATATGTCCCCCCGCCCGATTATGAAAAAGTTAGAATAGCAATAACCAGATTGAAAAACAACAAGGCCATGGACGCTGATGGATTCCCTGCGGAGCTATTCAAGTACGGCGGCGAGGAGTTGGTAAGGCGCATGCAGCAGCTTCTTCGCAAAATATGGGCGGACGAGTGCATGCCCGACGATTGGAATCTACGTGTTCTTTGCCCAGTCCACAAGAAGGGGGATACTGCAAAATGCACAAACTATCGTGGAATCAGCCTTCTTAATATCGCATATAAGGTCCTTTCAAGTGTTTTGTGCGAAAGATTGAAGCCCACCGTGAATCGGCTGATTGGACCTTATCAGTGCGGCTTCAGACCTGGTAAATCTACCATCGACCAGATTTTCACAATGCGCCAAATCTTGGAAAAAACCCGTGAAAATAGAATCGACACACATCATCTCTTCGTCGATTTTAAAGCCGCCTTCGACAACACGAAAAGGAGCTGCCTATATGCCGCTATGTCTGAATTTGGTTTCCCCGCAAAACTTATACGGCTGTGCAAAATGACGTTGAGCAACACTATCAGCTCAGTCAGAATTAGGAAGGACCTCCGAGCCGCTCGAAACTAAACGAGGTTTCAGACAGGGTGACCCCCTATCGTGCGATTTCTTTAATTTGATGCGGGATAAAATTATACTAGCTGCAGAACTTAACCGCACTGGAACAATATTATATAAAAGCGTGCAATTACTGTTAGTTCTGCTTACTCTAAACTGGAAAAAGAAGCGGTAAATATGGGTCTGATGGTGAATGAGGACAAAACGAGGTACCTGCTGTCATCGAGCAAAGAGGCACCGTATACGCGCCTTGGCAACCACGCTACTGTCGGTAGCCATACTTTCGAAATAGTAAAAGACCTCGTTTATTTGGGAACCAGCTTCAACACTAATAACAACATCAGCACTGAAATCCAGCGAAGAATCAATCTTGCCAATAAATGCTACTTTGGACTAGGTAGGCAATTGAATAGTAAAGTCCTCTCTCGGCGAACGAAAATCATACTCTACAAGTCACTTATCGTACCCGTCCTGCTATATTAGGCAGAAGCATGAACCATGAAAACAGCAGATGAAGCGGCTTTAGGAGTGTTGGAGAGAAAAGTTCTTTGAAAGATTTATGGACCTCTACGCGTTGGCGATGGTGAGTACCGAAGAAGATTTAATGATGAGCTGTACGAGCTATACGCAGACATCCACATAGTCCAGCGAATTAAAACGCAGAGGCTGCGCTGGCTAGGACATGTTATGCGAATGAAAAATGATGCTCCGGGCAAGAAAGTGTTTCTATCGGAACCCGCCTATGGAAGCAGAGGTAGAGGGCGGCCCCCACTCCGTTGGAAGGACCAGGTGGAAAACGATTTAAACTCCCATGGTGTGACCAATTGGCGCCGGTTGGCGGATCGAAGGAGCGACTGGCGCGCCTTGTTGGACGGCCATAACCGCTTAGACGGTTAAGCGCCAATTAAGTAAGCAAGTAATTATCCCAGTTTTAACTACAGCGATACTCGCCCCGTACATCCTTTCCAACCAGATCCCGTTAGGCTCTCAAGATTTGCCAACATCAGACAACTTTAGCCTTGTCCTTTATGTGCAACTCTATGGATACGACGTCACAGTCATTATCAGCTACCCCTGTTTCCCGATAACTGACCAACTCAGTGCAGGTCCCCTATTCCTCTGCTTCCAAACTTCGGTTTCGATTGAAGTATTTTTTTTTTGGTCGGACAGTCTTCGTCCATGCGCATAACATGACCTAGTCAGCGAAGCTTTTAGTGGCTCTATATTTATATGTGCGCGAAGCTCATACAGCTCCTTCGATACTCGCTATCAGGAATCTTCTCTCGACCACGTTCTTGAGAAATACATCAAGACAGGACAAGAGGGGAATTTACTTTTCAATTGCCTACTCAGTCCAAAGTGGCACTTGTTGGCAAGAGTTATAGGTTAGGTTAAGAGGGCGTGCGTGGGTGATACCCACACTTCCACTCGGAGACATTTTTGTCCATTGTGAGTGCCCTCAGTAAGTAAAGGGTGGCGGCAAATTCGTTTAGCCCCATTCCTCAACGAACCACTTGCTTTCCCTGATGAACCCAAGAAGAACATCTGCAAGGCTGTTGAAGAAGCGTGAGCACAGAAATCTGAGCCTTCTTCTTTCAAGCGCCGGGCATCGGCAGAGAATGTGGTAGATCGACTCATATTCCTCCTCTTCCTGACAGCTTCTGCAGGGGGTTTTTGGTATTCGCCACCGTCGGAGCATTGGTGCGATAGCACAATGACCTGTGATGATACCCGTAAGATTTGTTCAGTTTGAGAAGGAAGCTGGTGCCCTTCCTATCCAACATGGCCATAAGGACCTTGAGACAGTCAACCCTATTGGCCCATAGCAAGTCCGTTGCCCTGTTCTCATATTCGTCGATTCTCCTTAGGAGACAACTCAGCGGCGGTCGGACGGAGCTGTCCACCTCACTTATATCTAAATCGGAACCATTCCTAGCCACCTCGTCCACGAGTTCATTCCCTTCAATGCCGCTGTGCTCAGGGACCCAGCAAAGGGAGACATTGAGATGACTTATAGAAGCAAGAGAGGCTCTCCACCTACGCACGATGTCCGATTTTATCATGTTGGACTCTAATGCCCTTAAGGCGGCTAGGCTGTCAACAAAGATTGTTACGTCGGTGTTGGAGACCGCGCTATCTTGGAGCAGCTTTGCCGCTCTGTCTATGGCATAGACCTCGGCTTGGAATACACTGCATGCGTCAGGAAGTCGGAATGATTGGCTTAGCTGTAGATGTGTCGAGTACATCCCAGCTCCAGTTCCCTTTTCTATTTTCCAGCCGTCGGTGTATATTGTGATGACCCTTCCGTTGTCTAGGCCTACTTCCCATTCCTCCCTTGAAGGATATCGTATGTTCTGGCCCTGGATGTCCAAAACCCCTGTGATGTGGTCTGTTTTGGATGTTAGGTCGGTTATTATTCCGTTTAATTGCCCCTTCGTCATATCGTCCAGAATCGTCGCGTGTCCATGCTTAGCTGTTTTCCACATGTTGGATTCTCTTAGTCATAGAGCTCCTCTAGCGGCTAATCCCTGCACGAAGACTTGTAGAGGTGTCAAGTGAAAAATTACATTTAGCGCTTCCTGAGGTGCGCTGCTCACGGCGCCTGACATTTCCAGGCATGCCAGCCTTTGTACCTTCCCGATCCTCTGTTGATTACTCTTTTTGTCTAGCGTCTTCCACCAACGTAGAGCTCCATATGTTAGTATCGGTCGAATGACTGTGCTGTACATGCCATGAATGATATGTGGTGCCAGTCCCAGTTCCGCCCAGAAGCCCTTTTGCAGGCATAGTATGATGCTAGAGCTTTCTTTGATCTCATCTCAACGTTCCTTCTCCAGCTTAACTTTGAATCGAGTATAATTCCAAGATATTTCGCTTCCGAAGATAGGTTTAACGTTGTGCCGTTTAGCCTCTGTAAGTTAAAGGAGGGTATATTTGTCTTTGTCGTGAACAGGACAAGATCAGTTTTTGTTGTGTTTACCCCCAGCGCATTTTGCCCTGCCCATCGAGAAATGTCGCAAAGTGCCGATTCCATGAGTTCGCTGATAGTTGGCAAGAATTTGCCTGTGATCAGAATCACTAAGTCATCGGCCTATGCAACTACCTTTCTTCCTTTCCTCCTACAGATTTCAAGAATTTCGTTGACCACCAGTATCCAAGGCAAGATTTATACTTTCTTTGATTTCTAAGTTGACATTGTTTCCACTGTTAATGCTGGTTCCCAGAAAGAAAAAATTCCTACACAGCCTCGAATTTACTTCTGTCAATAGTGACATAGCTGCCAAGACGCGAATGCGCCGACAGACAGAGTAACTGAATATAAATTATACCTGGTGTTATTTAAATAATCTTTTGCCGCATTTAGAACGCCGCTGTGGGAGTACCCAGCTCCAACTTGGTGCAAGGATCACATTATGAAACAGGCGCTAGCACCCGAAAACGCATGCTCTGTTGGATAAATCAACAAGTCTACCTGCTGGGCGGCAAATTATAGTTCTTTCATACCGATCGCCAAGATTATACTCTTTAGAATGTTCTGAAGCTAGTACAATATCATCCGCATAAGCCTCCACGACCACAGAGCGGGTTACGGGGTTAGAATATACCCGCGGTAGGTATGCCTGTCGTAAGAGGCGATTAAAATACCGTATTCAAGGGGTTTGTGTAGCGCAGCCCTTTCAGGTTGCCAGCGCAATACATAGCTTCTCCAAACCCAATTGTCAACCTCACCTATCCGTGGCGAATCCTGTTTCATGGCGACCCCGAACTCCTCACGGATCTAGGGGGTGGGAGGGCGGTATGGCCTAGAAGGTCGCATGTGGTCATAACAAATCGTTCCCGAGATGGTCGGGCTTGGTACCGGAACGTACCGGATCTGCATTCGGCAAAGGACCATCAACTCGATAACACTCCCCAAGGCCTTCGGGGAGTGTTCTTATCGCTACAACAACAACAACAACAAGCACAGAAGACCCACACATTAGCTTTTTCCCAACCGCTGCTTTACAATGTTGAAACATTCAATCGCTGATGCAGTGATCTCCTATACTATTGTAATTGAATCTTATCAGCAATTTGCTTACACTCTCCTATAAGATTTTTCAACAACTCGTGTTTGAAATGAGTACTGCTGATCTTGTCAGTAGCAGTGTTTTTGTACGCAGCCATTTCTAATCTTTGTGCGCAAAAAAAAAACCAATTCCGCTGCATAATCCGTTGAAAGAATTTGGCGACATCTCATAGTTTGCTAAAGTTTATATACATAATCGGAATGGGATATGCTTGCACACTAAGCAAGTTCATCAAACCTTTGATGGTCCGCTATCCACTCACCTGCATTGCCTTTAAATCGATGTTTACTGTATCGATTCTAAATTTCGATAATCCATATGCTTTTGACTTCATCATACTCAAGGTGCCCATACCAATATTTTTACGCATATCTGGTACATCTATTGGATCAGGTATTGGTACGCCAGGTAAACCCACAGGATCATTTTGTTTGAAATGTTCGAGAACGGCGAAAAGTTGGGCAGCTAAACGATTCTCTGTGACGCGTACATTATGCTCATCGTTTGCATCACTGTTGGAGGTGGACTCTTCAGTCTCCGTTGTCTCTGTAATGTTTGTTGTTGGCGTTGTTGTTGTTAATACAGAGTCAGAGTCTTTCTCTGTTTGGAGAAAAAATAAAACACTAACATTCTTCAATTCTTCTTCAGTCATTTGCACTAATCATTTACCGTTATCCTCTTCTTCTGCCAATGCTAGACTGCAATTTAAGCAATAGACTAAGACAAAGCCTAACGCCAGCCATGTGCGTATTTGGAACATTTTCATGATTCCCTTTATTTTCTAATATAAACAACAATAATTTATCAATTGTGCTTTAATACAAAAACAACAATATTTACTAAGAAACAAGACAACCGTTCATTGGAGTTCAGTAAATAGCGCTGACAAACGAAACAATCTAAGACGCGACGTATACTAAAATCAACAGACAAATGGGATTATAAATTAGTCAATTTGATTGAGATCAATACTATGGAATCATGAGATAAGAACATATGGGAGAGAGAGAGTAGATCGGAGGGGCTTTAAGATAAGCTTATTCTCAGACTGCGTAAGTCGGGAGTGCAGTGTCAATATTTACGGAAATGCAGCGTAAAAAATGTATTTCACCCAGTTAACAAAAAGTACAGATTCCAAATATATCAAAATCGTAATCGGTTTCGAAAAAGTAATCGGTTCCAAATACTCATAATTCTGAAAAAAGTAATTCATTCTAAAAACTAAACGGGTTAAAAAAATAACTGGTTTAAGAAAAATAACAGTTAAAAAGTTGGAAATTCGAAAAAGTCTTGGTTAAAAAATGTCCTAGTTGAAAATGTTTGAGTTCCCAGGTATCCCTATAGCAATATCGTGCCGAATCATGCATCCTTTTTATTTTTCGAACTTTTTCCATAAAAGTCCACATATAAAAGTAAAATCTGTATTTTTATTTTTTGAGTCCGAGTTTAACTAGTTCTATCTGACTCAGAATATAAAAATCCGAAAATAATTTTTATCTTGATCCAAATATATTAAAAGTCCTAAATTAATAGTTTTGCAAGGAATTATATTATAAAAGGAATGACAGTTTCCGCCCCTGATATTAACCGGTTCAAAACTGTTAACCGTCTAAAAATAGTTAGAATAAGTAAAGGTGTCTAAGTTCGGGTGTTACCGAACATTATATACTCAGCATGAACTTCAATTGTACATTTCATTTCACCGCCCGTTTAAAAAAAAAAATGTCTCCCCATTTCCTCTTACAATAAAACTTGATAAGTGAATTAACATTGATTCAAATCTATTTTTTTTTGCTAAGATATAGCTTCTTATTCTAGTTTACGACCCTTTAAACTTGTTTTATATCTAAGTTGCCGTGGTCTTTAACCGATCCCGGCCATTTTTACAAGTAATATTTTCTGCTATAGGGAAAATTTGTGTACACAATTTCATTTCGATGTAAATTTTTCTTCGAGTTATGGCTCCCAAAACATACAAAATGGCTTAGTGATAAAAGAGGCGGTGCCACGCCCATTTTTTATACTCAGTTGAGCAGAGCTCACAGAGTATATTAAGTTTGATTGGATAACGATTGGTTGTACATATATAAAGGAATCGATATAGATATAGACTTCCATATATCAAAATAATCAGGATCGAAAAAAAATTTGATTGAGCCATGTCCGTCCGTCCGTCCGTCCGTCCGTTAACACGATAACTTGAGTAAATTTTGAGGTATCTTGATGAAATTTGGTATGTAGGTTCCTGAGCACTCATCTCAGATCGCTATTTAAAATGAACGATATCGGACAATAACCACGCCCACTTTTTCGATATCGAAAATTTCGAAAAACCGAAAAAGTGCGATAATTCATTACAAAAGACAGATAAAGCGACGAAACTTGGTAGATGAGTTGAACTTATGACGCAGAATAGAAAATTAATAAAATTTTTTACAATGGGCGTGGCACCGCCCACTTTTAAAAGAAGGTAATTTAAAACTTTTGCAAGCTGTAATTTGGCAGTCGTTGAAGATATCATGATAAAATTTGGCAGGAACGTTACTCCTATTACTATATGTACGCTTAATAAAAATTAGCAAAATCGGAGAAGGACCACGCCCACTTTAAAAAAAAAATTTTTTTTAAAGTAAAATTTTAACAAAAAATTTAATATCTTTACAGTATATAAGTAAATTATGTCAACATTCAACTCCAGTAATGATATGGTGCAACAAAATACAAAAATAAAAGAAAATTTCAAAATGTGCGTGGCTCCGCCCTTTTTCATTTAATTTGTCTAGGATACTTTTAACGCCATAAGTCGAAAAAAAATTAAGCAATCCTTTTGAAATTTGGTAGGGGCATAGATTTTGTGACGTTAACTGTTTTCTGTGAAAATGGGCGAAATCGGTTGATGCCACGCACAGTTTTTATACACAGTCGTCCGTCTGTCCTTCCGCATGGCCGTTAACACGATAACTTGAGCAAAAATCGACATATCTTTAATGAACTTAGTTCACGTGCTTACTTGAACTCACTTTATCTTGGTATGAAAAATGAACGAAATCCGACTATGACCACGCCCACTTTTTCGATATCGAAAATTACGAAAAATGAAAAAAATGCCATAATTCTATACCAAATACGAAAAAAGGGATGAAACATGGTAAGGTAATTGGATTGTTTTATTGATGCGAAATATAACTTTAGAAAAAACTTTATAAAATGGTTGTGACACCTACCATATTAAGTAGAAGAAAATGAAAAAGTTCTGCAGGGCGAAATAAAAAACCCTTAAAATCTTGGCAGGTATTACATATATAAATAAATTAGCGGTATCCAACAGATGATGTTCTGGGCCACCCGGGTCCACATTTTGGTCGATATCTGGAAAACGCCTTCACATATACAACTAACACCACTCCCTTTTAAAACTCTCATTAATACCTTTAATTTGATACCCATATCGTACAAACTCATTCTAGCGTCCCCCCTGGTCCACCTTTATGGCGATATCTCGAAAAGGCGTCCACCTATAGAACTAAGCCCCACGCCCTTTTAAAATACTCATTAACACCTTTCATTTGATACCCATATCGTACAAACATATTCTAAAGTCACCCCCGGTCCACCTTTATGGCGATATCTCGAAAAGGCGAACACCTATAGAACGAAGGCCCACTCCCTTTTAAAAATACTCATTAACACCTTTCATTTGATACCCATACCGTACAAACAAATTCTAGAGTCACCCCTGGTCCACCTTTCTTGCGATACCTCGAAAAGGCGTCCACCTATAGAACTAAGGCCCACTTCCTTTTAAAATACTCATTAACTCCTTTCGTTTGATACCCATATTGCACAAACGAATTCTAGAGTCACCCCTGGCCCACCTTTATGGCGATATCTCGAAACGGCGTCCACCTATGGAACTAAGGATTACTCCCTTTTAAAATACTCATTAACACCTTTCTTTTGATACCCATATTGTACAAACAAATTCTAGGGTCACCCCTGGTCCACCTTTATGGCGATATTTCGAAACGGCATCCACCTGTAGAACTAAGGCCCACTCCCTTTTAAAATACTCATTAACACCATTCGTTTGATGCCCATATTGTACAAACAAATTCTAGGGTCACCCCTGGTCCACCTTTGTGGCGATATCTCGAAACGGCGTCCACCTATGGAACTAAGGATTACTCCCTTTTAAAATACTCATTAATACCTTTCTTTTGATACCCATATTGTACAAACAAATTCTAGGTGACCCTGGTCCACCTTTATGGCTATATCCCTAAATGGCGTCCACCTATAGAACTATGGCCCACTCCCTCATAAAATACTCTTTAATGCCTTTCATTTGATACACATGTCATACAAACACATTCCAGGGTTTCCCTCGGTTCAGTTTCCTACATGGTTATTTTTCCTTATGTTGTCACCATAGCTCTCAACTGAGTATGTAATGTTCGGTTACACCCGAACTTAACCTTCCTTACTTGTTTAAATTTGAAGTTTTTCCTATTTATTGTTATAAATCCACTTGGGAAATGAAATACCATTGATATAAAGCTTTTTTTTTGCAAAGATATAGCTTATTTTATTCGTCCACGACCCTTTTAAAAATCTTTTATATAAAAATGGGCATGGTCCTTAACCGATTTCGTTATTTTTTCTTCAAAGGATTCCTTATAGTAAAGGCAACCCCACTGCCGAATTTTGTTACGATAGGTTTAACGATTTTATTTAATAATTTGGGAAATATTTAAACAACGTGACATCCCGGGAGAAAAGGCTTTGAAGAGATTTACAAGGTATAATCGAAACAGCTGTCGCCTTGTCCGTCCTGATGTCACGTTGTTTAAATTTTTCCCAAATTATTAAATAAATTATAAAATTAAAAATTGCTTCAAATAAATGTTTTCATACATTTAAAAAAGCAATACGGGCAATCCCCGATTAAATCATATTAACGATTTTTGATTTATGATTAATAATATTTGTAAAATTGATTTTATCACAAGTGGCCGGTGCCACGCCCATTTCAAACAATTTTTTCAAATTTTTATCAAGAGTCTCAATATCAGTCCACACGTCAAATTTTAGCATTCCAGGTGTATCTTCTATATATATAAAAGAAAGTGGTGTTAGTTACACTACTCATACCCTCACTAGGGTAGGCACCTTGTCGTTGGTGTGAGGGCTTAGCCGGACTCCATAGCGCCCGACTATGAGGCGGAGCTGTTTAGGACTGACATATACGCCATTTCGCCTCATAGGAGCGCGGCGGGATGTCGGTGACCAAGAACTGCCAACCCCCTAATCCAGGGTGTTTTGCGGACCGTGCCTATTGGACGATTTGCAGCCAGGCGATAAATTCGGCTGTATTCGAACGGAGCCTTCCCGATACCGGGCCACCTCGGGAAGTATTAATGGCCTTACTACAGTAAGGGGCGCTGCTGTGGCGGACGGTTCCCGTATATAATACTGGACCGCTGAGCCCGCCTTGTCGGGCAGGTGGTCGTACGACCAAGATGAACGACGCATTACCTGATTGTAATAAGGACGATGTAAAGAGGAGGACTGAGTCGCAATTCAAGGACGACAAATACGAATTAAGCGATGCGTCGGACTCGGGGAGCGAGATTAGTGCTGATTCAATGAACTCCGTGTTGGAGAAGCACACAAATGAAAACGGAGTAGAAGAGTGGAGAAGGGTACGGAGCAGAGGAAGTAAAAGAGCTCTCTCGCAGTACCGTGCAGCACTAAGAATTGTACAACGCTTGGGAGCAGTGGTCGACCCAACAGAAGTGGAGATCGAGCGCTTGGAATGGGCCCATGAAGCGGTAGAAGTAGGTCGAAGGCAGTTCAAAAGGTTTGCTGCGAGAAACCCTCGGTTCTAAAACCGGTACGAGGAGGAAGAAGCGTCGAATGGCAGAATAAAGAGGCAACGTTCGGCGGAAGGCGACAAGCCTGCTTTCAAGAGGCTGAAAGGACCCAGTCCTAGAGCCGCGAGGCAGGGCAGTCGCATAGACAAGACAAGTAGGCCCAAAGCTGTAAGACAGATGAGCTCCAACAGCGAGGTAGCAACTACCTCGAAAGCTGCGAGTCAGAGGGAAGTTCCAATTACGAAAGTAGGAGATAAGCCAAAGGGAGATAACGCTAAGACTCCGGCTTTCTCGGAGGCGCTAAAGGGAGTTAACGCTAAGACTCCGGCTTTCTCGGAGGTGCCAAAGGGAGATAACACTAAGACTCCTGCTTTTCCCGAGAAGATGAGTGATGTGGCAAAGCAGTCACTGACTGTGGCGCTGGTTGATCGTAGCAGTCCTTTCGGACAAATGACTACTGAAAGGTGGAGATCTGTGGAAAGGGAGCTTATTAGCTTAATGCTTAAGATGATGCGGGAACAACCAAGTAAGCCCCTTCCAACATTTGATTCGGGGGATGGTATAATGGTGTGAAGATGATAGCGTGCGACAACACCGTGAGCCTGCGGTGGCTGGAGGAAGTGGTTCCAAACCTCCAAAGCCAAGGCACGAACGCGCGGTTTGAGGTGGTGGATAAAGCGCAAATCGCCACGGTACCAAAAGTTAAGGTATGGATACTGCGTGATGAAGTCGGAGGATACACTGCGACTTCTGCAGAATCAGAATCCGAACATACCGACACAGGATTGGAAGGTACTTACTGTATCTCGGCCTACCGAGGATGGTCAGTTCTACATCTTCCAAATAAACAAGCATGCGGAGGATATTTTGTACACGCAGCTTGGCAAAATGTTCTTTAGCACTGGCAAAATTTACATGCGACTCGGGAAAAGAAGTCCCGAGGATAAAAACCCTAACACGCCAGAGGTGGGCGAAGTCGAAAAGGACCTCAAAAGCCTAAGGGAAAAAAGACAGGTGGAGGTCCCCGACGTCACCACGAACGTGCTAGAAGAGGACCAACCGCTAAATGGTGCTGTGACTCGCAGAGGAACACCCGGCACAACAGTCACGAGAGGCTGAAGGGGCCTCGAATACTCTAAACCAAAAGGGCAAGGGGAGGACGATGACGTCAAGACGAAGGTGCTGGAGGGGGACAAACAGCCCAATGGTGCTGCGAGTCCTACAGATAAACCTCCAACACAGTAAAGTGGCGCCGAGCGAACTCCTAACCCTTGAGAAGGGTTCGTTTGACGTGGCGCTGATTAAGGAGCCGTGGCTTTCATCGGGAGGAAATGTTTCTGGACTTAGCGCGCGCGGGTTTGGCGTTTACTACGCGCAAACGGAAGGACGGGTGCGAGCTGTAGTAATGGTAAGGAAACAGCTGCATTCATATATGCTGCCTAATTACACCACTGAGGATCTCGTAGCGGTGGCCGTTGAGCAAAAGAATAAGCAGGCATTTATCCTGGCGTCCTGCTACATGGCCCATGTTGTGGAGGTTCCACCGATGGAGTGCAAAAGGCTAGTACAGGAGGAAGGGCGCAAAGGGCGGTTGGTCATAGGCGCAGATGCAAATGCGCACCACAATGCGTGGGGAGGAGCAGATACGAACGAGAGAGGCGAATCTCTGGTTTGTTACATCCTGCAAACCAATTTGCAGATAGCCAACAGGGGAAATATCCCTACATACATTGGTCCAACATCCAGCAATGTTCTGGATATTACATTGAGCTCCGAACGTGATATATCAAGATATGATTGGATGGTTCTTGATAGACCATCCTTCTCCGACCATGCGTATATCAGCTTCAGCATCCCCCTAAAGAGGGTAGAGAAGGGAGGAACCTTTATAAACCCTAGGTCAACGAACTGGACTAAATTCCAGAAACATGTAGAAACAAAACTGGGACAACCCAAAGAGGTTGCTAATGTAGAGGAACTGGAGGAGTCGAATGAATTCCTAACAAGGACGCTTATGACTGCGTATAACAAAGCTTGCCCTCTAAGAAGATTCAGAGGAAAAGCAAAGCCGCCATGGTGGAGCAATGAGCTGAGTCTTCTAAGAAGACAGGTAAAAGAAATGTTTAAGCTCGCAAAGACCGCGGAAAGCGAAGCGTGTCGGGACGAGTACAGGGAACTAATGAGGATCTACAAGCGTGAAATTACCAGGGCGAAGAGAAACTCATGGAAAAGTTTCTGTACGGACATAGAGTGCTCCAGCGAAACAGCACGGTTGAAAAAGTCCTAGCAAAGGGAAACATAGTCCAGGGACTAATAAAGAAAGAGAACGGGGAATGGTCACGTAATAGTGAGGAATCCCTTGAGGTGCTTCTCGATACACATTTCCCACCGGGAGACGGTTTAGAAGAGCCAGCAGACATCACTCACACTTCGACCACGGAGCTAGTAGTGCCGGGCTTGGTGACCGATACCAAGATCGAGTGGGCAGTGAAGACGTTTTCTAAGTTTAAATCGCCGGGCCCAGATGGTATATTCCCGGCCATGCTACAAGTCGCAAGTAGGGCGGTCGTGAAATGGCTTAAAATAATATTCGATGGGTGCATAAGACTGAATCATGTACCGCACTCTTGGAGAACTGCTCGTGTAGCTTTTCTACCAAATGGGTGCATAAGACTGAATCATGTACCGCACTCTTGGAGAACTGCTCGTGTATCTTTTCTATCAAAGGCGGGGAAGATCGGTCACGTGTATCCCAAAGACTATAGACCCATAAGCTTAACATCATTTCTGCTCAAAACCTTTGAGAGGCTGATAGATGTGTACATAAAGTCCAACGTGAATAAAAAGCTGCTCTCCACAACACAGCATGCGTACACCAAAGGCAAATCGGTAGACACCGCATTGCATAGGGTGGTAATAAGCATAGAGACATCCCTGGAATATAAGGAGTATGCTCTAGGAGTCTTCTTGGACATTACCGGGGCTTTCAATAATGTTGCAAAATGGGCGATTATGGATGGTCTGAATTACATTAAAGTACATCCTGCCTTAATCAGATGGATCGGCTGCATGTTAAATTGCAGAAAGATTACATCACAATGGGGATTGTACGAGGCCACAAAATCAGTGGACAGGGGCACGCCGCAGGGAGGGGTGCTATCACCTCTGCTGTGGACGCTGGTCATCAACCAACTGCTCAGGCAATTCGATGAGGGACCCGTAAAACTTACGGCTTACACAGATGACGTTGCAATTGTCATAAGTGGAAAGTGCCTTCCAACGATTAGTTCTTCGATGGATCGGGCGCTTCGGGATATTCATACCTGGGCATCTAATGTCGGCTTGAAAGTCAATACGGAGAAGACGGATATAGTCTTGTTTACAAAGAGGTACAAGGTCCCAAATTGGACCAGGCCTAAGTTAGGAGGGGTGACCTTACAGGAGAAACCTTGCACAAAATATCTAGGAGCTGTCATGGACGCTCAACGTGGAGGAGAGGGTCAAGGAGGCCTCAACGGCACTCTATGCATGTAAAAGAGCCCTATTCTATACTATGGAGTTCTTGTTTGGTGGAAAGCCACACAAAAAACAACATACCTCAAAAAATTAGAGGGGGTATGCAGACTATCGATGCTTAGCATTACGGGAGCCCTGAAAACAACCCCGACGGCTGCACTGTATGCCATTCTGCACATCCCACCTGTAGACCTGGTAGCAAAGAACAAAGCGTTAACGCCCGCAACCAGGCTCGGTGCTTCGGGGCAGCTTGAGCGCCGACCATATGGCCATAGTAGTATAGCGTCATCAATCACAAGACGAACAGACTACAGGATTCCCTAGCGCTTCGAGGGAGATCTTAAGGCCACAATAGAGGTGGACGGTTGGCGCAAGGGTGCGCAAATGGCGGACGAGGCGATACATGTGTACACCAATGGTTCCAAAGTAGTGAAAGGAGTAGGGTCTGCGGTATACTGCGCTGATCCGGAAATAAGCAGATTCTACAGGCTGCCGGATTACTTTAGCGTTTTCCAAGCGGAAATATTAGCCGTAACCAAAGCAGTAGAAACCCTGGAAGAGAATAGCTTACGCTGCAACCGTGTTAACTTTTATATTGACAGTCAAGCAGCAATTAAGGCAATAATCTCGCATAGCACAGCATCTAAATGCGTGTTAGAGTGTGAGCAGTCTCTGGAGAGAATCGGGACAGGGAGAAGCATACATCTATATTGGGTCCCAGGGCATATGGGAATAGATGGAATGAAAAAGCGGACGAACTAGCTAAAAAGGGCGCATCCCTTGAAGCTTGCTCCGTAGATGTCCCAATTAGATTGGGCGAGATTAAGCGAATGCGAGAGGTGCACATGATTGACCAAGCGGGAAAGGCGTGGGTTCAAGCGCGGGGCTGTAAAGTGTCGAAGATTATGTGTAGGTCTTAAAACATTAGACTAACACAGTTGCTTCTATCATTAAAAAGAGAGGACTGTAGACTCATGACGGGTATTCTGACTGGACACTGCCTTCTGGCGTCACATGCCTTTAAATTAGGCTTAGTCAGTGATAGCAGATGTAGGAAGTGCGGGTTGGAGGAGGAAACGATCGAGCACGTCCTGTGCTAGTGCCCTGCACTTGCCAGGCTAAGACTCCAGCTATTAGGAGTGATACAGCTGTCAGATCTAGAAGCAACAAGTGGCTTAAGTCCTAGGAAGCTTCTAGTATTTGCCAAGAGGACGGAGTTATTTTATAACATAGGTCCTGGTTTTTGATAGCGTTTTTCAGTTTGGTCGTTAAAACAAACTTCTGGTAACACTACGGACTCATTCAGTCTATGTGAGGTCCTCATGGACCGGCCAGTTCAACCTACCTACACTACGCATAACTCAAGAACGGATGAACCGATTTGGCTGATAATTGGTGGAGAAGTAGCTTAGAACCAGAGAACGGACATAGGATACTTTTTATCCCGTTCTGGCTAGCGTCTTGAAATCAAAACGTGGACCTGGGTAATCCTGGGATGTGTTTGTACAATATGGGTATCAAATGGAAGCTGTTTATGAGTACTTTGATACTGGGTATTTTTCGTACCCCTGGGTGACTATGCTGTTGATGAGTGCTTTTGTACAGGGTAGTTTTCATACCTATTGGTGACTAGGGTCTAGAGATATAGGCCAAAATGTGGATCCGGGCACCACTAGAATGTGTTTATACAATATGGATATCAAATGAAAGCTGTTGATGAGTGCTTTAGTATAGGGTATTTTTCGTACCTATTGGTGACTAGGGTCTCGATATATAGGCCAAAACGTGGACCCGGGCACCCCTAGAATGTGTTTATACAATATGGATATCAAATGAAAGCTGTGGATGAGTGCTTTAGTACAGGGTAGTTTTCATACCTATTGGTGACTAGGGTCTCGAGATATAGGCACAAACGTGGATTAGGGTAACAATAAGATGTGTTTTTACATTATGGGTATTAAATTGAAGCTGTTGATATGTGCTTTACTACAGATTAGTTTTATACCGCTGGGTGACTTGGGTCTCGAGATATAGGCCAAAACGTGGACCCGGATACCCCGAGACAATGTTTATACAATATGAATATCAAATGAAAGCTGTTGATGAGTGCTTTACTACAGGGTAGTTTTCATACATATTGGTGACTAGGGTCTCGAGATATAGGCCAAAACGTGGACCCGGGTACCCCTAGAATATGTTTATAGAATATGGATAACAAATGAACGCGTGGACCCGGATACCCCGAGACAATGTTTATACAATATGGATATCAAATGAAAGCGGTTGATGAGTGCTTTAGTACAGGGAAGTTTACATACCAATTGGTGACTAGGACCTGGAGATATAGGCCAAAACGTGAATCAGGGTAACACTAGGATGTGTTTTTAATTATGGATGTCAAATTGAAGCTGTTGATGTGTGCTTTAGTACAGAGTACGTTTTATGCCGCTGGGTGACTAGGGTCTCGAGATATAGGCCAAAACGTGGACCCGGATACACCTAGAATGTGTTTTTACATTATGGGTATCAAATTGAAGCTGTTGATGTGTGCTTTAGTACAGAGTAAGTTTTACACCGCTGGGTGACTAGGGTCCCGAGATATAGACCAAAACATGGACCCGGATACCCCTGGAATGTGTGTGTATTATGGATATGAAACGAAAGCTGTTGCTGAGAGCTTTAAAGTAATTTTCATTGTGATATTCGATTTGGTCGCATCAACCTGGCAAAACTGATAAATATGCATGCGAAGACATGAACTAATAATACCCACATACCTATTTACATACGTCCTATTCGATTTGCCTGAAATTTGGTATATAAATTTGCCTATATTAGTATTTACGATGCTTTTTTCCGGGAAGTAGACCAGAGACGGACTGTGACTGTGATTAGGACTAGGCCTGGGACTGAGACTGAGACTCGGAATGGGACTGGAACAAAATACATACCACCCTCTGGGACTGGCAATAAGATATGAAGAGGAATGAGAAAAACCTGAGAGAAAAGAGAGAAGGAGCCTGAGAAAGAGATAGAATGAGACGAAGATGGAGATAGATGAAGCGAAAAATACGGAGGGAGGAGTGAATACAAAGATTAAGAGAAAGTGTAGAGGGGCGAGGGCAGAGTTAGACGGAAAAAGCTTATTAAAATGTATGCAGATAGACCAAATTTAGGGCAGAACAACGTCTGCCGGTTCTGCTAGTTATTTACTAAATAATCAGGTTTTTGTGTTTTCCAAAATGTTATATATGTATGTATATATAAAGTGGGCGTGGTTATCATCCGATTTCGCTCATTTTCAATACCAATCTATTCTGGGTCCAGATAAGCTCGTGTATCAAATTTGGTGAAGATATATCAATATTTACTCAAGTTATCGTGTTAACGGAGAGACGGCCGGGCATGGCTCAATCAATTTTTTTTCGACACTGATGATTTTGATATATGGAAGTCTATATCTATCTCGAATCCTTTATACCTCTACAACCAACCGTTATCCAATCAAACTTAATATACTCTGTGTGCAAAGCACACTGAGTATAACAAGTAAGGAAGGCTAAGATCGGGTGTAACCGAACATTACATACTCAGTTGAGAGCTATGGAGACAAAATAAGGAAAATGAACCTGGGGTAACCCTGGAATGTGGTTGTATGACATGTGTATCAAATGAAAGGTATTAAAGAGTATTTTAAGAGAGAGTAGGCCATAGTTCTATGGATGGACGCCATTTAGGGATATCGCCATAAAGGTGGACCAGGGCTGACTCTAGAATTTGTTTGTACGATATGGGTATCAAATGAAAGGTGTTACTGAGCATTTTAAGAGGGAGTGGGCCTTAGGTCTATCGGTGGACGCCTTTTCGAGATGTCCCCATTAAGGTGGACCAGGGGTGACTCTAGAATGTGTTTGTACGATATGGGTATCAAATGAAAGGTGGTAATGAGTATTTTAAAAGGGAATGGGCTTTAGTTCTATAGGTGAACGGCTTTTCGAGAAATCGCCATAAAGGTGGACCAGGGGTGACTCTAGAATTTGTTTGTACGATATGGGTATCAAATGAAAGTTGTTAATGAGTATTTTGAAAAGGAGTGATCCTTAGTTCCATAGGTGGACGCCGTTTCGAGATATCGCCATAAAGGTGGACCAGGGATGTCTCTAGAATGTGTTTGTACGATATGGGAATCAAATGAAAGGTGTTACTGAGCATTTTAAGAGGGAGTGGGCATTAGGTCTATAGGTGGACGTCTTTTCGAGATATCGCCATTAGGGTGGGCCAGGGGTGACTCTAGAATGTTTGTACGATATGGGTATCAAACGAAAAGTGTTACTGAGCATTTTAAGAGGGAGTGGGCATTAGGTCTATAGGTGGACGCCTTTTCGAAATGTCGCCATTAGGGTGGGCCAGGGGTGACTCTAGAATGTGTTTGTATGATATGGGTATCAAATGAAAGATGGTAATGAGTATTTTAAAAGGGAGTAATTCTTAGTTCTATAGGTGGACGCCTTTTCGAGATATCGCCATAAAGGTGGACCAAGGGTGACTCTAGAATGTTTGTACGATATGGGTATCAAACGAAAGGTGTTACTGAGCATTTTAAGAGTGGGCATGAGGTCTATAGGTGGACGCCTTTTCGAGATATCGTCATTAGGGTGGGCCAGGGGTGACTCTAGAATGTGTTTGTACGATATGGGCATCAAACGAAAGGTGTTACTGAGCATTTTAAGAGGGAGTGGGCACTAGGTCTATAGGTGGACGCCCTTTCGAGATATCGCCATTAGGGTGGGCCAGGGGTAACTCTAGAATGTTTGTACGATATGGGTATCAAACGAAAGGTGTTACTGAGCATTTTAAGAGGGAGTGGGCATTAGGTCTATAGGTGGACGCCTTTTCGAGATATCGCCATAAAGGTGGACCAAGGGTGACTCTAGAATGTTTGTACGATATGGGTATCAAACGAAAGGTGTTACTGAGCATTTTAAGAGGGAGTGGGAATTAGGTCTATAGGTGGACGCCTTTTCGAGATATCGCCATTAGGGTGGGCCAGGGGTGACTCTAGAATGTTTGTACGATATGGGTATCAAACGAAAAGTGTTACTGAGCATTTTAAGAGGGAGTGGGCATTAGGTCTATAGGTGGACGCCTTTTCGAAATGTCGCCATTAGGGTGGGCCAGGGGTGACTCTAGAATGTGTTTGTATGATATGGGTATCAAATGAAAGATGGTAATGAGTATTTTAAAAGGGAGTAATCCTTAGTTCTATAGGTGGACGCCTTTTCGAGATATCGCCATAAAGGTGGACCAAGGGTGACTCTAGAATGTTTGTACGATATGGTTATCAAACGAAAGGTGTTACTGAGCATTTTAAGAGGGAGTGGGCATGAGGTCTATAGGTGGACGCCTTTTCGAGATATCGTCATTAGGGTGGGCCAGGGGTGACTCTAGAATGTGTTTGTACGATATGGGCATCAAACGAAAGGTGTTACTGAGCATTTTAAGAGGGAGTGGGCACTAGGTCTATAGGTGGACGCCCTTTCGAGATATCGCCATTAGGGTGGGCCAGAGGTGACTCTAGAATGTTTGTACGATATGGGTATCAAACGAAAGGTGTTACTGAGGATTTTAAGAGGGAGTGGGCATTAGGTCTATAGGTGGACGCCTTTTCGAGATATCGCCATTAGGGTGGGCCAAGGGTGACTCTAGAATGTGTTTGTACGATATGGGTATCAAATGGAAGGTGTTACTGAGCATTTTAAGAGGGAGTGGGCATTAGGTCTATAGGTGGACGCCCTTTCGAGATATCGCCATTAGGGTGGGCCAGGGGTGACTCTAGAATGTTTGTACGATATGGGTATCAAACGAAAGGTGTTACTGAGCATTTTAAGAGGGAGTGGGCATTAGGTCTATAGGTGGACGCCTTTTCGAGATATCGCCATTAGGGTGGGCCAGGGTGACTCTAAAATGTGTTTGTACGATATGGGTATCAAATGAAAGGTGGTAATGAGTATTTTAAAAGAGAGTAATCCTTAGTTCTATAGGTGGACGCCTTTTCGAGATATCGCCATAAAGGTGGACCAAGGGTGACTCTAGAATGTTTGTACGATATGGGTATCAAACGAAAGGTGTTACTGAACATTTTAAGAGGGAGTGGGAATTAGGTCTATAGGTGGACGCCTTTTCCCGATATCGCCATTAGGGTGGGCCAGGTGTGACTCTAGAATGTTTGTACAATATGGGTATCAAACGAAAGGTGTTACTGAGCATTTTAAGAGGGAGTAGGCATTAGGTCTATAGGTGGACGCCTTTTCGAGAAATCGCCATTAGGGTGGGCCAGGGGTGACTCTAGAATGTTTGTACGATATGGGTATCAAACGAAAGGTGTTACTGAGCATTTTAAGAGGGAGTGGATATGGTCTATAGGTGGACGCTTTTTCGAGATATCGCCATTAGGGTGGGCCAGGGGTGACTATAGAAGGTTTGTACGATATGGGTATCAAACGAAAGGTGTTACTGAGCATTTTAAGAGGGAGTGGGCATTAGGTCTATAGGTGGACGCCTTTTCGAGATATCGCCATTAGGGTGGGACAGGGGTGACTCTAGTATGTGTTTTACGATATGGATATCAAATTAAAGGTATTAATGAGGGTTTTAAAAAGGAGTGGCCCTTAGTTGTATATGTGAAGGCGTTTTGGAGATATCGACCAAAATGTGGACCAGGTGATCCAGAAAATCATCTGTCGGGTACTGCTAATTTATTTATATATGCAATACCACTAACAGTATTCCTGCCAAGATTCCAAGGGCTGTTGATTTCGCCTTGTAGAACTTTTTCATTTTCTTCTACTTAATATGGTAGGTGTCACACCCATTTTACAAAGTTTTTTCCAAAGTTATATTTTGCGTCAATAAACCAATCCAGTTACCATGTGTCATCCCTTTTTTCGTATTTGGTATAGAATTATGGCATTTTTTTCATTTTTCGTAATTTTCGATATCGATAAAGTGGGCGTGGTTATGGTCGGATTTCGGCCATTTTTTATACCAAGATAAAGTGAGTTCAGATAAGTAAGTGGGCTTAGTTTAGTAAAGATATATCGGATTTTGCTCAAGTTATTGTGTTAACGGCTGAGCGGAAGGACAGACGGTGGACTGTGTATAAAAACTGGGCGTGGCTTCCACCGATTTCGCCCATTTTCACAGAGAATAGTTACCGTCATAGAGTCTATGCTCCTACCAAATTTGAGAAGGATTGGTAAATTTTTGTTCGACTTATGGCAATAAAAGTATTCTATACAAACTAAATGAAAATGGGCGGAGCCACGCCCATTTTGAAATTTTCTTTTATTTTTGTATTTTGTTGCATCATATCATTACTGGAGTTGAATTTTGACTTAATTTACTTATATACAGTAAAGATATTAAATTTTTTGTTAAAATTTGAATTTAAAAAATTTTTTTTTAAAAAGTGGGCGTGTTCTTCATCCAATTTTGCTAATTTTTATTTAGCACATATATAGTAATAGTAGTGACGTTCCTGCCAAATTTCATCATGATATCTTCAACGACTGCCAAATTACAGCTTGCAAAACTTTTAAATTACCTTCTTGTAAAAGTGGGCGGTGCCACGCCCATTGTCCAAAATCTTACTAGTTTTCTATTCTGAGTCATAACGTCAACCCATCTACCAAGTTTCGTCGCTTTATCTGTCTTTTGTAATGAATTATCGCACTTTTTCGGTTTTTCGAAATTTTCGATATCGAAAAAGTGGGCGTGGTTATAGTCCGATATCGTTCATTTTAAATAGCGATCTGAGATGAGTGCTCAGGAACATACATACCAAATTTCATCAAGATACCTCAAAATTTACTCAAGTTATCGTGTTAACGGACGGACGGACATGGCTCAATCAAATTTTTTTTTGATCCTGATTATTTTGATATATGGAAGTCTATATCTATCTCGATTCCTTTATATATGTACAACCAACCGTTATCCAATCAAACTTAATATACTCTGTGAGCTCTGCTCAACTGAGTATAAAAATGTATTCCATCCGGTTAACAAAAAGTACCGGCTACAAATGTCGGTCTCAAAAACGTAACTGACCAGAATCTAAACGGGTATAAAAAATTAACTGGGTCTTGAAAAATAACCAGTTTAAAAAAAAGCGGTCTCGAATAAGTCATCGGTTCAACAAACAGTAACCCGCTTCCAAATATTAATCATTTTCAAAAAAGTAGTCAGTCCCAATAATAAACCGTTTTAAAAAAGTAATTCGTTCTAAAAACTAAACGGTTAACCCGTTTAAGAAAAATAACAGATAAAAAGTCGGTTTCAAAATATTAACCGGTTCAAAACTGTTAACCGTGCCAAAATAGTTAGTAAAATGTATTCCAAACGGATAACAAAAAGTACCGGACACAAATGTCAGTCTCAAAAACGTAATTGACCAGAATCTAAACGGGTATAAAAAATTAACTGGGTCATGTAAAATAACCAGTTTAAAAAATCGGTTTCGAATAAGTAACCGGTTCAAAAAACAATAACCCGCTTCCAAATATTAATCAGTTTCAAAAAAGTAGTCAGTCCCAATACTAAACCGTTAAAAAATTAACCGGTGTAAGAAAAATAACAGTTAAAAATTAGGTTTCAAAATATTAACCGGTTCAAAACTGTTAACCTTTTCAGTTAGAAAAAATGTATTCGACCCGATTAACAAAGAGTACCGGCTACAAATGTCGGTCTCAAAAACGTAACTGACCAGAATCTAAATGGGTATACAAAATTAATTGGGTCATGAAAAATAACCAAAAAATCGGTTTCGAATAAATAATCGGTTCAAAAAACAGTAACCCGCTTCCAAATATTAATCATTTTCAAAAAGGTAGTCAGTCCCAATAATAAACCGTTTTAAATAAGTAATTCGTTCTAAAAACTAAACGGGTTAAAAAATTAACCGATTTAAGAAAAATTACAGTTAAAAAGTCGGTTTCAAAATATTAACCGGTTCCAAACTGTTAACCGTGTAAAAATAGTTAGAAAAACGTATTCCATCCGGTTAACAAAAAGTACCGGCTACAAATGTCGGTTTCAAAAACGTAATCACCAGAATCTAAACGGGTATAAAAAATTAACTGGGTCATGAAAAATAACGAGTTTAAAAAAATCGTTTTCGAATAAGTAATCGGTCCAAAAAACAGTAACCCGCTTCCAAATATTAATCATTTTCAAAAAAGTAGTCAGTCCCAATAATAAACCGTTTTAAAAAAGTAATTAGTTCTAAAAACTAAATGGGTTAAAAATTAACCGGTTTAAGAAAAATAACAGTTAAAAAGTCGGTTTCAAAATATTAACCGGTTCAAAACTGTTAACCGTGTCAAAATAGTTAGAAAAATGTATTCCACCGGTTAATAAAAAGTACCGCCTACAAATTTCGGTCTCAAAAACGTAACTGACCAGAATCTAAACGGGTATAAGAAATTAACTGGGTCATGTAAAATAACTAGTTTAAAAAAAATCAGTTTCGAATAAGTAATCGGTTCAAAAAACAGTAACCCGCTTCCAAATATGAATCAGCTTAAAAAAAGTAGTCCGTCCCAATAATAAACCGTTTTAAAAAAGTAATTCGTTCTAAAAACTAAAGGGGTTAAAAAATTAACCGGTTCAGTTAGAAAAATGTATTCCATCCGGTTAACAAAAAGTACCGGCTACAATTGTCGGTCTCAAAAACGTAACTGACCAGAATCTAAACGGGTTTAAAAATTAACTGGGTCATGTAAAATAACCAGTTTAAAAAAATCGGTTTCGAATAAGTAATCCGTTCAAAAACAGTAACCCGCTTCCAAATATAAATCAGTTTCAAAAAAGTAGTCAATCCCAATAATAAATCGCTTTAAAAAGGTAATTGGTTCCAAAAACTACACTTAGGTCAAATATTTGTATAGTTTAGTTATATGCCGCAAAGGTATTACATTTTTTGTTACCATGAGACATTGAAATTTTTTTTTAAAAGGGGCGTGGTTGCCAACCGATTTTGTTTATTTGCCAAGGTGTATATGCATATAATAGCAAGGGCAACAACCATGTAAAATCTTCAATGGAATTCGACGTACGGCTGGCAAAACTTTCAAAGTTTATCGTGTTAACGGGCGAAAGGACAGGCGTACGGTCGGTTATGGTTCAATCGAATCTTTTCCGATACTGATTATTTTGATATAAGGAAATTATTCCGAATTAAAATCGCTTGGGTTCTGATAAGCTTTACAAACAGTTTGGAATGAGTTCTGAAAATTTAGAAGAAATTATCTTGAAAATAGCACCGTCCCAATTAGATTGGGCGAGATTAAGAGAAAGCGAGAGTTGCTCATGGTCAACCAAGTTGTAAAGTGTCGAAGATCATGTGCAGGTCTTACAACCTTAAAGCGTTTTCTTTTCTAAAAAAAAAGTTGTCTAAATAAATAGTAAAACTATAATAAATTTACTACTACCCTTGAAAAGCGTCAACTTTTATAATGCATGAAAAGAACATAAACGGCTACCCGGTGTATCAGCGGATTCCCACAAGCGCGTTGTCAATAATAATAGAAATTCATTAGCAATTATTGCCTTCATTTCAATTCTCTTCGCTAAAAATATGTGAAGTTACGAAAATAAATGGTCACGCTTGGCAGGCTTTACACTGCCACGCCGTCATTTTATGCAGGGTAAAAGTGTAACACTTTTGCGTTGCGAGCAGGTAACATTTTCACAAAAGAACGAAATACCCTGTAAAGGCGTTGTCTGTTTTTAGAATAGAATAAATTATATTTACAGCCCTTCGGCAGCGTACAAAAAGCGCAACACTTTAGACAGAAAAGAAAATGCTAACAAAGTTACTGTTATCATTAAAATGAGAGGAATGTAGACTAATGACTGGTATACTGAACACTGCCTTCTGGCGTTACATGCCTTTAAGTTAGGCTTTGTCAGTGAAAGCAGATGTAGGAAGTGCGGATTGGAGGAGGAAACGAACGAGCACGTTTTGTGCTCGGAACCTGCGTTTGTCACGCTAAGGCTCTAGAAATGATACAGCTGTCAGATCTAGAAGCACCAAGTGGCATAGGTTCTAGAAAGCTTGGTATTGGTTTGCGATATGATTTTTCAGTTTGGCCATTAAACAAACTGCTGGTAACACCATGGGCTCATTCACTCTATATGAGGTCCACGCGGACCGGCAAATTGTCCAAATACGAAATTAATGATGAAATGAAATGCGCACATCACGTATTAAGCTACTGTTTAGAATTGAATGTTGCTTTAACAGATATTTTGCTAAGATCGCAAGTTAATATATAGAAAGTAGAGCTTACGATTTCTTCTAGAACACAAGCGAGATTTTCGAGACCCGAGAAATCGAGAACTCGATTTACTCACGATCTTCTCGACTTTCAATTCAGTCGCTGCATTGGCAATATTCTATACATTTCGGGGTTTTTTACTTGTGGTTTTGCTGACATTTTGGCTTGTGCTGCAGAAGAAATCCTAGGCTCTATATAAAACAGCCAATGAATCGATTAAGTTGAATGTCGAGAAGCTCGCGAGCCTTACGAGTAATTCGAGATTCGAGAATCTCGCGAGAAGGCGAGACTCGCGTTCGAGAAATCGTAAGCTCTAATAGAAAGCATTTAAACGGTTTGTTGAATTAGCCATTTTGAGCTAAATGATTTTTGTGTGTGGCGAAAACTAACACACAATCGCGGACAAGTAGATACTAATTTCTAAAAGCTCATAAACTAGTTATTATAAACTTTTAAGTCGTCTTCTTTTTTTTCAAATAAATTATTACATTTATTACCCAATTCGATTTTTGATTCATTTTAAAACTTAATTAATCCAATTTAAAAATTATACAATCATTTGTAACATAGTACATTGTACATACATACATATATACCGCTACACACTAATTAATAATATATTTGCTGTATATAAAGAGATTTCTTATTTTTGTTTATTTTATTTATACGTACATACATATATAGTACTTATTAGGGCTGGGATTATCCGCATATTCGAATATCCGGATATCCATACGGATATCCGTTGACACGAATAAAATCCGGACGGCATGTATATCCGGTTAATATTCGTTTCTGAAACTATCCGGATATCCGGACTTATGAAGATCCGGATAATAACGGTATTTTTGGATATCCAGTGAAAACAACAAATTGATGTATCATATATGTTTATTTAACATTAATAACAATAAATTTGTGGGGCATTTAAATCAATTAACAGCGTTTTTTCACAATATAAACAAATGGCACTGTTCTTATTTTCACTTGTTTGTAAAATTGTAACTTTTTAATTTTTGACGTTAATTTAATAATCTACAAACATATTTTGTGAATAATTTTTCGATGTTTGCTTAGTTCAATTCTGATAAGCAGATATTCAACTTTTATATTCAAGTATCCGGACATACGGATATCAGGATTTTCCGTTTATGTATCCGGATAGCCGAACGGCGGATATCCGGATTTCCCATTTATGAATCCGGATAGCCGGATTTTTTGCTTAGCTATCGAATATCCGGTTTATCCGGATAGTTGAAAAATCCGGATGCAGTTCACAGCCCTAGTACTTATGCAATGTTTAATTTTTATTTTTTCTTTTTTTTTGTTTGTTTTATTTCAAATATTCAATAATATAGCCTTAAACTTAATTGTGTAACGTTTCAAAAATGCTTTCGAGGTTCAATACAAATTTAAAGTTATACATTCAAACTACTACTGCTACGTATTTATGTATTCAAATCTAATTACTATGTATGTATTTCATAAAAATGTGCTAAAAATAAAATTATAATTTCTATAATAAACGTATGTACTTATTTATATGTTTTCTCAACATCAAATATGCGGCTGCCGCAGTTTAACACACCTTACTTAAGTAATAATTTTGTAATATGTAAAAACTTAAATTATTGTAATTTACAATACAATTTGCTTAAATCACTGCCAAAAATTAATTTATAGAAAATTCAAATTTTTAACGATACAAATAAAAAAAAACAATATTGCAACTAATTCTCTTTTTTGTAGGTTTTTAACAAACATTGAGCAATTGCGCCTAAAAATAGGCAATGTAAAATTTAGTTAAGACATATACTTGGGGCTAGCTACGCCTGGCAGAAAGTTAACGAAACGAGTTTATACTGAAATTCTTGCTAAGAAAAATGTTGGTAAAATCAACCAAATACAGGTCAATTCGACCGATAATTCCGTAATTTTTTTTTTGCATCGCAAATAGCTGGTGATATGCACAAGTTGTTGGTTCTGAATTGAGCGATCTAATAGGCAAACCAACAAAAAAAAAGAACATCAAATATAAGCCATGGCTCAGTTAAAAAAGAAAATAAATACAATATTTGCGAGGCGACCAAGTTCAGAATTTTGTTTTCTAATTGAAACACAATTTTTCTAAAGTTTTTTGATGTTACTTTTTCCAGGCCTTGATCCCAGGATTTTCCGTGTGAGTGGAAGCGCACTATCATCACACCACGGTGACCGACTTTCTAGCTCTGCTCCGTTGACTAGCAATTATTAGTGTCACCTTAAGAATACCAACGAAACCCTTTCAATGGCTGCTGATATGACACGAGATTTCTGTGTCACGATAGTCAAAATTTCCAAAAACAAAGTAGTGAGTGCCGTGAGCGTAAGTTTCTCTTTGAAATTAGCTGGTGCATTTGCATATTATTGACAGTTGTTCGCAATTGAAACGTCCAATGAAATAAGTTAGATTGATGGAGAATCTGTAATTTTTACAGAATATTGTTAACATGAGACCAACAAATTCTTTCTGTTGAAATGACCAAACAAATTACACATTTTCCAGTTTATAAAAAAAAATAAATGTAAGGCGCGATAACCTCCGAAGAGATCTAAGGCCGATTTTCTCTCCCAATTTGCGTCGTGCTCCTCTTGATTTTCCCTACAAATTGGCCGGAGGGGACCTACATGTTTTATGCCGACTCCGAACGGCATCTGCAAGGCAGATGAGTTTTCACTGAGTGCTTTTCATGGCAGAAATACACCCGGAGCGCTTGCCAAACACTGCCGAGGGGCGACCCCGCTTAGAAAATTTTTTTCTAATTGAAAAGCCTTATTTCTAAAATTTTGATGTAACTTTGCCCGGGGTGTGAACCCAGGGCATACGGTGTGGCAGGCGGAGCACGCTACCATCACACTAGAGATATACGCCGCCGATAAACGCCGCCGCCGATTTTGGTCGTTTTTCGCACGCCGCCGCCGAATCTCAAAAATATCAAATGATTCTTACCTCATACTTAAGTTGAGGATATATTTATGTACGTATGAGAAGGGTTTGAAAAATCACTTGGGCTTACATTCAAACATCTGTTGTTTATTTGCGAAACTATACAAAGCGTCTGAAATGTTAATTTTGAATTTCAGACTTCATCCTAACACCCAAGTCTCCCGGTTTGACATTTCCTAAAGTTGGCGGGCCTATCCAAAACTAGTCCCTTAGAGTGAATCACATTGATTATAGCCTATCAACCAAGTTTAAATATCACCTACACGTTACGGCCCTTTTACAAATGTGAATACGTAGGCACATATATTTACCAGGTGAGGCTTTGTCCTTCGCAAGAACACTCAAAGTGGTGAAGTAAAAGCTTTCCCAAGACATTCGAACTAATGACCGTGTGTGCTACTACCCTAATGTAATGGACAGTCGAACTAGTCTGAAGCTACGAGGTCATCCATAATGAGCTCTTATATCATAAGGCCGGAAAACAGCAGTTAACATCTTTCAACTTAAAATCGGTCGACTTTCATTCTAAAATATCGTTTTGATTTAACGAAGACTATTAAAATCAATGTTGTGAACACAAACGTCTGCAAACTCTGGTCTACATTTTAAAAATTTTATCCAGGGTCCTTGTAAAATTTTAATTATATAGATGCGCCGAGGAGTATACGATTTTCACACATTCCGCAATGACATCCACTTAGACGAGGGCGGCATCCTTGGCCGAATAGTCACTCCCTAACGTTTCAAGGTGCCTCTCTGGTGTAGCTCGGCAGCATAGCGCGACAAAAACATCCGTTAGAAAGTCTTCGTAGCTGCACCTGGAGCTTCTAGGAAAGTGACGTCGAGGAAGGTATGAGTTCGAAGTCGCAGTCCTTTGGCTTCTGTGCTAGCATATGGTGTGAGGGTCCCGACAGGTGGTCGGTATTGCTGCTGTTCGCACATCGAGAATTATAGCTATTGAAAACAGCCGAAAAAACTGGAGGAGCCTTGCGCCACAAGAGTCATGAGTATTAATAGACCATTCATAGCAACCGTAAGCCGCCTTTGTGCTTGACCGCCTAGCAGCCACAAATAATTTAAAGAAATTGTGTTCGTGACGATTACTAGGAGTTAACCCCAGTTGAAACTACGCTTTGCACGAGACATACAAACAAAAGTGTGACCATTTTATGTATCTCTACTTCTTTTCAGCAGACGCAGCAGTGCCAATTCGGAAGACCGGGGTTAGGTTCGAAGCTTCTCTGGAGTAAGTGAACGGGGGACAATCCCTCCGAAAGGAGTTACTCCTTCAAATTTTTGAAGTATCTGCGAGATTTTGAGGCAAAAACCCGGGCCTTTCCGAAATGGGCAAAACGTTGATTTCCTTAAATACATACAAACAAAACCTTTCCTAAATGTTATTTTTTTAAATAGAAAAATTAAGCTTTTTAAAGTAAGAGCACCGGCGTATGCCGGCGCGCCGATAAAGTGATCGGCGTAAACCTCTACATCACACCACGGAGGCCGCCAGTTTAAGTTCAGAAAATTACAATTCAAGTTTAGAAAATTACAATTCAATTTCAGAATTTCCAATTTAAATTCAGAAATTTACAATTCAAGTTCAGAAATTTACAATTCAAGTTCAGAGTTTCCAATTCAAGTTCGGAAAATTACAACTCAAGTTCAGAAATTCCAATTTATATTCAGAAATTTACAACTCAAATTCAGAAAATTACAACTCAAGTTCAGAAAGTTTGTCAGGAATTTTTTCTTTCTTGCAGAAAACTTGGGGTACAGTATATCCAAGCCACAAGTATCAACACTTCCGCAAATAAATATAAGTATTACATTACGTAGTATGAATTGGAATAACTTTTGAAAAATAACACCCTAGTTATGAATTTTAATTTCCTGAACTTTAATTGTAATTTTCTGAACTTTAAATGAAAATTCTGAACTTGAATTGTAATTTTCTGAATTTTAATTTGAATTTCTGAACTTGCATTGGAATTTTCTGAACTTGGATTGTAAATTCTGAACATGAATTGTAATTTTCTGAACTTGAATTGGAAATTCTGAAATTGAGTTGTAATTTTCTGAACTTGAATTGCAATTTTCTGAAAATGAGTTGTAAATTTCAACTTAAACTGGAAAAAAAGAAACCAAATTGCGATCAATTTGACCGATTTTTGATTAAACTCTCTTCATGGCCCTGGGTGTAGTACATTTAATCGAAAATTATAACAATCTCTTTTCTAGTGAAGAATTATATGGGCAGCATATAAAAGATTGAAAAGCTCGTTTATGAAAAATCCTTATATTTACGAGATTTCCATTGTTACAAGCCAATTGCGAGGTTGAGCAGGAAGTCTTAGGACCGGTTTTACAGTGTGAGTTTAAGATAATTAGTGTTTAAACCCACTCTTTGGACCTCTTTAACTGTGATGTGTAGTAAAATTTTTCTAAACTTAAATTGGATTTTTTGAACTTGAATTGTAACTTTCTGAATTTGAATTGAAAATTTATGAATTTGAATTGTAACTTTCTGAATTTGAATTGCAAATTGCTGAATTTTAATTGGAAATTCTGAACTTGAATTGTAGATTTCTGAACTTGAATTGTAATTTTCTGAATAGTTGTTATTAAAGAGAAGGAGCTGCATGATGTTAAAATAAATAGCGGCTGTTTTTATAGCAACGATGTTTCCAAAAATCAGAATTTAAAGATTTACCCGATGGTAAAAAGAAAGGGAAAGAAAGAAAACGTGTAGAACAATATGAAATACTACCAGCCTTATGATTCAACCCGACAAACTGTTCCGACTTTTTCAATGCATCCATCTCGGGCCCACTTCCTCCCTCCTCTTAATTTGTCTCCCCTATACATCTTTCAGGTTTAAGTTAATTCTCTATCCAGTCAATTTCTCTCTTCCTTCCATTTTACTGCGAATATTCTCCCCTTTCTCATAATTTTATTTAAGCCTCACTCTAGCTATGTATTACGTTTAAACTTATCCCAATCTTGTTCTTACTCTTCCTGTTAATCTTTTGTTCCTCCTTTTCCTCAAACAATTATCCATATTTTTAATATTACCTTCACTCTGCCTTTGCCTCTTGTTCCCCTTCACATTTACCTCTCTGACTTCTCTTTAACTTCCTCTACTTCTCCTTCTCCTTGTTCCATCGTTTCTTTTCTCCTTTCTATCGATAACTCTTTTCCCAATATAAAGATATATTGAGGTTGGCTTTTTTACGCATTTTTTCATTACTAAAGTAGTAAATTCGTTCCCTGCCTACTACTTTAAAATTCATGGCCGGATTATGAGGGTCGTAAAATTTATATTAGCCATCATCCATTGCTCCCTATCACGCTAAATTCTGACAGGAATGCTCTGAATCATTGCGAGACTTGAGAAGCAGAGGTCGTGACATTTTTGTGCACATGAGTTGTGATAGGCAGATGTCGCCATTGTATTTCATTAAAGGCCAAGTAGCACCATCTATTTTTTGAAAAGAGTATAGGTTTATTAAAGGCAGAGTTTCCAAACTAAAGATAAGAAACTAACAAATTATCTGGCTCACAAATTGAACCAGACTTCTATCTGAATTTATTTGGCTGAAATCATTGCTGTTGCATTTACATGCAAAATTATTTATCTGGCTCAGGATCTTTGCGACGGGTTGATGGCTATTGTTATATTAGCCGTCATCCAGTGAGTTTTACAACTCCGGATCACGTTCAATTCTCACGGGAATGCTCTGGATCATTGAGAGACTTGAGAAGCAGAGGTCGTGATATTTTCGCTACCGTGAAATGTGATAGGCAGATGTCGCCGCTCTTTTTCGTTGAACTCATACGGCGAAAGGCTACGCAGCGACATCTATTTTTGAAAAAGTAGGTTTATTAAAGGCAGCGTTGCCAAACTAAAGACAAGTAATTAACGAATTATCTGGCTCACAAATTGAACCAGACTTCTATCTGGATGTATCTGGGTCAAATCGTTGTTGTTGCATTTACATGCAAAATTATTTATCTGGCTCAGGATCTTTGCAACCGGATGATGGCTATTACTGGCCTCACCTGTCCGTTTCCTTGCATAATGGCTCAGTCTATTATTTTAAGAGTTTTCCACAGTCAACAAAAATATTTTTCTTATTTACCGATGTTAAGCTCATTAATTAAAAAAAAATAAAATATTAAGTAAAATTAAACACACCATTAGACATACAAACTTAAAATATTAACTTAGGAAAATTAAAAATGCATTTTGTTCGCATATATAATTTGAAATTCGTATGAAGTTTCATTTTAAAAAGCTTCTGTATTTTTTATGAATAAGTTGGTTAAATATTTCCTTAAGTTTTAAAGTAATATTTAATTTTTAAGGCAAACAAATATCATTAACTCCATTTTTAAATGATTAAAAGTAGTATCCAATATATAAAATTAAAAATTTTTTAAGCGATTGAAATTTTTAAATTAAACATAATTTTTTTTCACAAATTTCAAAACAAATTAAAAAAAAATCAATAATAATAATACGTTCAAACAGAAAAATGAATTGAGGCAATTTCACTCAATTTAAATAGTGGTGCTCATACAACTCAATTTAGCTTACACAATAGCAATTTGATAGCTGGTTGGCTCATCTCTACAGCAACAACATACCTTTGTTCAGACTGTCAAAATGTGCGTGTTGGTATTAGGCGAATGGAATGGAATGAAAACATAAAACTTTGAAATTTTTGTGTGTTGTAAGAAAATGTGCTCAATGTTTTGGTTTCATTTTGAGTTTGCCATCTTCTTTTAACAATCCCTACTCCAGTGAAAAAGAAAAAAATAATAAAATCAGCTGATAAGATGAGACAACCATATAGTTGAGCCATACGTAACTGACGTTTAAATCTATTCAACAAACACACTTTACAAGGTTGCATTTGCAGTTTGAAACAATTTATTACGCAATTTTTTTTTTTTTAATTGGCAATTTATTATTACAATTTATTAAATGATAAATTGCGTAATAAATTGAACAAATGGTATAAATTGCCAATTTGGCGTGTGTTTGTACATAGTTTAAGATTTATGAACATTTATATTTTAGCATTTTTTTTTAAATTTTTAATAAAATAAAAGAAAAAAAAATATTTTTTATTTCATTAAAAATTAAACTAAAATTCACAAAAAAAAAAAAAAAGCAATTCTTCAAAACAAGTTTTTTTTTTAAATGCAAGCTAAAAAATTTAACTATGAACTGTTTGTTAGACTTTTGTTAAAAAACTAAATTTTTTGTTTTTTAATCAATTACAAATTAGAGTAATCACCGGTGGAAAGCAAAGTTAACATCTGGCATCTTTACCCAGATAATACAAGCCTGCAAGCATCCTCCAAATAGCTAAAACGATTTTTACTTTTTTTTTTTAGCTTTAATATACTTTGTTTAAAACAAATACGAAAATTAATTTAAAAATTACATTGATGAAAAATTTTTAAAATATATTAAAAATTTAACTAAAAAAATTGGTATCATTATTTACGGACACTTCGCATCTTCATTAAAAAAATCGAAAAATTAAGTAAAAAATTACTTTAAAATTAAAATTTTTATAAAAAATTAAAAAAAAAAAAAAATAAAAAAAAAAGAAAATCATCAAAACATACAGGCCAATTCATTAAAATGGTTAAGTTAAACATACAAATAAACAAATTACATAACAAGAGCTTTTTAAAAAACTGCAAAAATTTCAGATTAAACAAGTAAGGACGGGACTATCTTCGGCTATGCCGAAGACTTCATACCTTTCATGAATGAGGCTGAACAATAAACTTATCCCGTTCGTAATCTCCGAATAATCGGATGTATAAGATAAGAAATATCTAGTGAACAGATCTACATACCTAAACGATTTTTAAGATAAATATAAAATAAAAAATAGGTAGGTACTTTGTGTGAGGATGCAAAGTTTCAGGTTTTTTGTGGTCTGCGTGTAAAAACTATGACTACGAATCACGTATTTCAACAATATATGACGTAAACGTAACTATTTGATGAAATGTTTTGAATTTTGAAGCTTCTAGCCGTAAAAAAGGGGCAAAAAAATACAGTTTATATGGGGTATATATTATGGTATGGCGGCCACCGTGGTGTGATGGTAGCGTGCTCCGCCTATCACTCCGTATGCCCTGGGTTCAACTCCCGGGCAAAGCAACATCAAAATTTTAGAAATAAGATTTTTCAATTTGAAGAAAATTTTTCTAAGCGGGGTCGCCCCTCGGCAGTGTCTGGCAAGCGCTCCGATTGTATTTCTGCCATGAAAAGCTCTCAGTGAAAACTCATCTGCCTTGCAGATGCCGTTCGGAGTCGGCATAAAACATGTAGGTCCCGTCCGGCCAATTTGTAGGGAAAAATCAAGAGGAGCACGACGCAAATTGGAAGAGAAGCTCGGCCTTAGATCTCTTCGGAGGTTATCGCGCCTTACATTTATTTTTTTTTTTTTTATTATATGTACCACCGATCTCTATGATTTTTTCAGACAACAATATATGCTATATACGTAAGCATTTGGTGAAATTTGAAGCTTCTAGCTGTTAAAACGGGGCAGAAATTGCGCAAAGTTTCTTATCTGAACAATCGGTTATATGAGATATATACTATATATACCACCGATCTCAATGATTTTTTCAGACAACAATATGTACTATACACGTAAGCATTTGGTGAAATTTGAAGCTTCTAGCTGTTAAAATGGGGAAGAAATTGCGCAAAGTTTCTTATCTGAACAATCGGTTGTATGAGATATATACTATATATACAACCGATATCTATGATTTTTTTAGACAACAATATATGCTATATACGTAAGCAATCTGTGAAATTTGAAGCTTATAGCTGTTAAAATGGGGTAGAAATTGCGAAAAGTTTCTTATCTGAACAATCGGTTGTATGAGATATATACTATATATACAACCGATCTCTATGATTTTTTCAGACAACAATATATGCTATATACGTAAGCAATCGGTGAAATTTGAAGCTTATAGCTGTTAAAATGGGGTAGAAATTGCGAAAAGTCTCTTATCTGAACAATCGGTTGTATGAGATATATACTATATATACAACCGATCTCTATGATTTTTTCAGACAACAATATATGCTATATACGTAAGCAATCGGTGAAATTTGAAGCTTATAGCTGCTAAAATGGGGTAGAAATTGCGAAAAGTTTCTTATCTGAACAATCGGTTGTATGAGATATATACTATATATACAACCGATCTCTATGATTTTTTCAGACAACAATATATGCTATATACGTAAGTATTCGGTGAAATTTGAAGCTTCTAGCTGTTAAAATGGGGCTAAAATTTGCGAAAATATATATATATATATACTATATATATATACTATATATACCTCCGATCTTTATGATTTTTTCAGACAACAATTTATACTATATACGTAAGCATTCGTTGAAATTTGAAGCCTCTAGCTCTTAAAATAGGGCAGTAATTACGAAAAGTTCCTTATCTGAACAATCGGTTGTGGGGGATATATACTATACATATATACGACCGATCTCATCAATTTTTTCAGGCAACAATATGTGCAATATACGAAAGTATATGGTGAAGTTTGAAGCTTCAATCTGTTAAATAGGGTAAGATATTACAAAAATCCTCTTTTTCTGAAAAATCGGTTGTATGGAGGATATATGCTATAGTGGTCCGATCCGGTCGGTTCCGACAAATGTCTAATCGGACACCCAAATACACCCGCTCACCAAATTTTATCAAGATATCTCAAAAATTGAGGGACTAGTTTGCACACAAACAGACAAACGGACCGACGGACAGACGGACAGACGGACATGGCTAAATCAACTCAGCTCTTCAACCTGATTATTTCGGTATACTTAATGGTGGGTCTATCTATTTTCCTTTAAGGACTTACAATTTTCCGTTTCGTGACGAAATTAATATACCATTTCATTTTCATGAAAGGTATAAAAATAGGTAGGTAATCTGTGTGAGGATGAAAAGTTTCAGGTTTTTTGTGGTCTGCCTGTAAAAACTATGACTATGAATCACGTATTTCAACAATATATGACGTAAACGTAACTATTTGATGAAATGTTTTGAATTTTGAAGCTTCTAGCCGTAAAAAAGGGGCAAAAAAATACAGTTTATATGGGGTATATAATATATGTACCACCGATCTCTATGATTTTTTCAGACAACAATATATGCTATATACGTAAGCATTTGGTGAAATTTAAAGCTTCTAGCTGTTAAAACGGGGCAGAAATTGCGCAAAGTTTCTTATCTGAACAATCGGTTATATGAGATATATACTATATATACCACAAATCTCAATGATTTTTTCAGACAACAATATGTACTACACAAGTAAGCATTTGGTGAAATTTGAAGCTTCTAGCTGTTAAAATGGGGAAGAAATTGCGCAAAGTTTCTTATCTGAACAATCGGTTGTATGAGATATATACTATATATACAACCGATCTCTATGATTTTTTCAGACAACAATATAAGCTATATACGTAAGCAATCGGTGAAATTTGAAGCTTATAGCTGTTAAAATGGGGTAGAAATTGCGAAAGGTTTCTTATTTGAACAATCGGTTGTATGAGATATATACTATATATACAACCGATCTCTATGATTTTTTCAGACAACAATATATGCTATATACGTAAGCAATCCGTGAAATTTGAAGCTTATAGCTGTTAAAATGGGGTAGAACTTGCGAAAAGTTTCTTATCTGAACAATCGGTTGTATGAACTTGCGAAAAGTTTCTTATCTGAACAATCGGTTGTATGAGATATATACTATATATACAACCGATCTCTATGATTTTTTCAGACAACAATATATGCTATATACGTAAGCAATCGTTGAAATTTGAAGCTTATAGCTGTTAAAATGGGGTAGAAATTGTGAAAAGTTTCTTATCTGAACAATCGGTTGTATGAGATATATACTATATATACAACCGATCTCTATGATTTTTTCAGACAACAATATATGCTATATACGTAAGTATTCGGTGAAATTTGAAGCTTCTAGCTGTTAAAATGGGGCTAAAATTTGCGAAAATATATATATATATATATATATACTATATATATACCACCATATATATACTATATATACCACCGATCTTTATGACTTTTTCAGACAACAATATATGCTATATACGTAAGCATTCGTTGAAATTTGAAGCCTCTAGCTCTTAAAATAGGGCAGTAATTACGAAAAGTTCCTTATCTGAACAATCGGTTGTTATCGGTATATATCCCCCATACTATATATACAACCGATCTCAGGCAACAATATGTGCAATATACGAAAGTATATGGTGAAGTTTGAAGCTTCAATCTGTTAAATTGGGTAAGATATTACAAAAATCCTCTTTTTCTGAAAAATCGGTTGTATGGAGGATATATGCTATAGTGGTCCGATCCGGTCGGTTCCGACAAATGTCTAATCGGACACCCAAATACACCCGCTCACCAAATTTTATCAAGATATCTCAAAAATTGAGGCACTAGTTTGCATACAGACAGACGGACAGACGGACATGGCTAAATCAACTCAGCTCTTCAACCTGATTATTTCGGTATACTTAATGGTGGGTCTATCTATTTTCCTTTAAGGACTTACAATTTTCGGTTTCGTGACGAAATTAATATACCATTTCATTTTCATGAAAGGTATAAAAAAAAATATTTATCAGATAGTATTTTAGAAAAAATGGAAAATTAATTAAATTAAAAAAATATAATTAAAGAAATATCTTTTTGCCATGCTGCAATATTTTTTAAAAATAAAAAATGGATCTTTTATCTGTATGGTTCTGCTAGTGATAACTCTATCTATATGTATTTTGAAAATTAAAACTATTCATAAACAAAAAAAAAATATAGAAAATTACTATTAAAACCTTACTATCAATCAAACTATTACTATCAAATCAATGCTCCAAATTTTTGCTCATGCTCCAAATTTCTGTGAAAGTGAAAATTACAGAACTTTTTATTAATTTTTCCAAAAGGAGCTTTTCGGCCGATAATTAAAAATACAAACACTTTTATATTTTCTTATTCTCCTACGCGTTTCGATGTTTTTTATAACATCTTCATCAGGGAGTCTGGTTTATTCTAATAAAACATAAAACGAAAAACAAACAATAACTTTTTAATGGAAAAATTAATAAAAACTATACTCTGGCCCAAAATCACTAATAATTACAGAACTTTTTTTTTAATAAAAAAATTTACTCGTCGAATTCGATCTTGTATCGGTAATCGGTGTATGCAAACTAGCAATGCTTAGCATAACGGGAACCCCGAAAAGGGCCTCGAAGGCTACGCAGTAAGCCATGCTGCATAACCGACCTGTAGGCCTGGTGGCGAAAAACATAGCTGCAACGAAACCAATGCCTCGGGCAGCTTAAGCGCAGACCGTACGCCGCCCATAGTAGTTTAGCGTCATCAAATATTGGACAAATAGACTATCTGGATCCCTAGCTGCGCTTCGACAGAGGTGAAAGGTTGGACCAGCCAATACACGTGTACACCGATGACTCGAAAGTAATGGAAGTAGTAGAGACTGAGGTATACTGCGGTATACATATAAACAAATCCTACAAGCTGCCAGATCACTGTAGTGTTTTCAATTAAGGCAATAATCTCTCAATGCACAAAATCTAAGTGTACTAGAATCTCACATGCTTTTAAATTGGGTCTTGTCTATGAAAGCAGATATAGGAAGTGCGAGTTGGAAGAAGAAACGACGGAGCACGTTTTTTGCTAATGCTACGCGCTCACCAGGCTAAGACTCCAGCCATTAGGAGTAGCACGGCTATTAGTTTTAGAAGCAGCAAGTAGCATAGGTCCTAGAAAGCTTCTAATATTTGCAAGATAACAGAGTTATTTTATAATATAGGTCTTGGTTTATGTTGGGGTTTTGCCGGTATAGTAAACCACTGGTAACACTATGGACTCTTTCAGTCGATGCGGGGTCTAACGGACTGAAAAGTTCAACCTAATCAAACTAACATCAGTAATCGTTAGTAATCTTGCCGACTGTTATTGGAGACAACTCCCACCATATTAAATTGCTAGATACTAATTGACACAAGACTTATTTGCACCCCCAACTCCATTTAAACAAATTCAATTATTGAAAAATTTTTAAATTACTACTTCCAAAGAACAATCTAAAAAATAAGCGCACTTCATTAATATATTCTTAGTTATAACTAATCACATGACGGCAACAGCTGGTTGTTTACAGGTTTTTTAACCAATATTTAGTAATTGAGAAAACATTATCCTTTGGCTTAATACAATTCATTTTTCAATATATATTTAAATCTCCACGCTGGACACTTATAGGAATGGAACCAGTCGAAGTTAGTATAGGCAGTAGAGAAAAATTTCACAACCTACCTTGTCAAAATCTCAGAAACTTTACTACTTTACTTTAAAGGTTAAAATTTTCGGTTTTATAAACTACTTAAATACAAAATTTCACATGGAAGCACAGGACAGAGCTTCATATTCAGCCTAACGGGTGTTTAAGAAATTCACCACGTTTCGCTGTAGAAATTCACCACGTTTCTCAGCTACATAATTAACACAGCTGACAAGCGATGTGAAAGTCACATATATGACAAAGTCTGAATGGATGCTCAAGAGAATTTGTGGTGTGGTGTATAAGAATTCAATGGAATTAAAATAATCGTTAAATAGAATATATCCCTAAATCAGCGAGGTCGTAGTACCTAAAAAAGCTCACCACAAAATGTGTCACAACTGTTAATTCTAGTTGAGGCTAAAAAAAAAACGACTGGCGAAAATTAAATGTTCCACTGAAGGATTATAAACATCTGATTCTCTAATTTAAAAAAAAAGTATATATTATTTACTTAGGTTAGGTGGTAGCTGCCCTGATAAGGATAGCTCACTTGGACAACACGAAGGTCCGTTGTGATACCACATACACCAAAAATGACGGTGACTTAGATCTAGCTACTTAGAGAATCGTTGGGTAGCAACGATAAAGCTTCGAATGATACCGATCTCAACTTTGGATAAATCCTCGGGAGATCCAAGTGAGTCGTGACCGAAGTACTTTCGCCTAGTTCTGGCAAAAGCTGGGCAATCAAGCATAAAGTGATTTGGTGATTTCACCTCATCATCCTCCATACAGCTGCAGAAGGATGGAGTTTCCAATATATTGAGACGTACCGCATGGATACCCATGGGACAGTGTCCTGTCAAAACCCCAATGACCATTGATAGGTGAGCCTTATTGAACCCAACTATTTCAGCAGACCTCCTGCCATCCACTTTCGGCCAGAAAGATCTTGCTACCCTGCAAGACGTGGTGTCCGCCCAACGTTTGCTGACCTGACTCGAGGCCCAGCTATGGAGGAATAATCCACAGGTGGCCAGCGGAATCCCGAAATCCCTACAGTCATCTTCATCCGGTTCAGTTGTACCGATGCGGGCAATCGCAAGTGAGGTCAGCCACTCCCAGACCACCCTCGATCGCACTGTAATTGAGCTCAAGGCCTTGATAGCCAAGCGGCTATAGATGTTAAATTCCTTAACAGCAGTAGCACTGGATAGCATTTCATCCACCGCATCCTTAATCGCAGCAACTTCCGCTTGGAATACACTGCAGTGATCAGCCAACTTAAACTTGCGGCTTATATTTAGCTCTTGACAAAAGACCCCCACCTATCCATTCAGCTTCGACCCATCCGTGAACAAGTTAACCGGTCCCATGCCCCAGATAATTCCCCTTCCCCACTCCTCTCTCGGTGGAAGGTTGGATAGGGAGCAGTTATCGGCATACAATAGTCCGTTCTGTCCGGGATAAAGTCGAAACTGGTAAGAAGGCTAGAGTGTCCGAAGTCAGAAAGCCCATAGCCCATATAACGAAGCCTGACCAACGACCTTGCCGCGGCCGCCTGATGGTGAGATGCGTGTTATTCTTTAAAGAATAAAATCCACAACAAAGAAGTGTGTGAAAGATCCAAAAACGCTATGTGGAGAGCTTTTAGATAACTCACTACTAGAAAAAGTACTTGAATGGACCTAAATGGATTTATTTGTTATCTTGTATTGTGAATAAGTATTTGCATTGCTTATTGCGGCTACACCTTTCTATTATGTATTATATAGCAGTCTAGCTGTCTTCTTTTGTCACATTAAGTTTTCACATTAAGTATTTTAAATGCAGTTATATTTTGTTTCATTCAGCGCGATTTTACTTTATTCAGCGCAACTTTTAACCTATTCAGCGCTAGGCAGATAACATCCCCATTTATTCAGTAACATCTATGTAAATATACATTTAATGCAAACTGCACTTTTGTTTAATTTAACGCAAATTCAAAATATGCAGCTTATAAATTGTTATCGCTATAAGGCCCGGTTTATCAGTGGTTCGTTAAGCTAAGCTTAAACTAAGCTTGCTTAAACTCTAGTCAAATTTAAACTCCAGTTAAACTACTGAGCACTTTTTCAGTCACAGTTTAAGGCCGCCTTTTGGGTATGCTTTTTTTATTATCTAGATAATTTGTAGATACGGCAACAGCTGGATTTTGTTTACCCAACAAACACGGAAAAAAATTCTCCGGCGAAATATATATCTAGTTCTGGAAGTGATATCCACCATCATTATTTAATTATTCTTAAACCAGATAGTTCTCGAGTTGATATCCAACTTCATTCTCCAGTCACTATCCATCCTTTGAGACATTTTCTAAAACTAAAAGTTTTCCAGTTGAACTCCAACGTCATTAATATTTTCCAATTATTATCCTATTATTTATTTTGAGAAATGTACAGTTCTCAAATGAATATTCAACCCATTTTTCCAGTTGATATCTTACATTATATATCGAGTTGAGGTGGAGTTGAAAAAAATATCCAAGGTGGTACCACCAAAACCAACATCTGTTTATTGTGAGGAATTAAGCGTAATTAATCAAGAATAAATTATATAGGCGGCCGCCGTGGTTTGATGGTAGCGTGCTCGGCCTGCCACACCGAAGATCCTACATCAACATCATTGAATCATACATTTGAGTCCAGTTAGAGAACCGCAAGTTGTTAATTACATTTTTTCAACTTAAGTAATATCATATTTTGCTTTATAAGAAGTTCCCTCTTTTGCTGAGTACGCTATGATTCTCGAGTTGAGCCACTGTTTCGAAACAGCTTTGGAGATTTTAGAAGTATGCCTAGTTATCAACATGAGCTCTAATGGTACTCAAGCCCAAATGCTTGTTAGGTATATTCGACGCCATTTCGTACAAACGCAAATAACTGATAGGTTAACTAGAGTTTAAACCTGGCAGATCGGCCGCTTAAGCTTAGCTTAAACTTCAGTTAAAGTAGACTGAAAAACTGCAGAATAAGTTTAAGCGTAGTTTAACTGACAAACTGATTTGAACTTGTTCTGAAAAACCGGGCCTAAGTGGTTAATACTTAAAACTAAATAAAGCTAATAATATTCCCCACTATTGCGAATGTCGATCGGAATAGAATCGATTATTTATCGATTCCATCTTTTGCGTTTAATTTTGTTACTCTGCAAGTTAATTGCCAAGCCTTTGGACAATAATAAACAATTATTTATACGAAACAGATTTTGATACTTTTTTTAACATCTGGATGTATGTATAAAACATAATTTTTATCCAATATAAAGATAATCGATTATTGCTCAGCGCTCGACTATCTACTGCAATCGACACTCACAATACGGGGGATTTTTGGCTTTTTTTACTTTTAAGTATTAACCACTTATAGTGTTAACAACTAATAAGCTGCATATTGCCTAATTCAGCCGATAGTGACAAATTTAGCTCAACGTTCAAATATTCTTTAATTTAAATATTATAGCAATAAGTATGCTGAATACGTAAAAACTAGGGCTGGGACTATCCGCATATATGTATATACGTTGACACGGATAAAATCCGGGCGGCATGGATATTCGGTTAATATTCGTTTGTGAAACTATCCGGATATCCAAATTTATGAAGATCCGGTTAATAACCGTATTTTTCGATATCCAGTGAAGGCACCAAATTGATGTACCAAATGTGTTTATTTAATATTAATAACAATAAATTCGTGGGGCATTTAAATCAATTAACAGCGTTTTTTCACAATATAAACAAATGGCCCTGTTCTTATTTTCACTTGTTTGTAAAATTGTAGCTTTTTAATTTTTGACGTTAATTTAATAATTTACAAATATATTTTGTAAATATGTTGAACTTTAGCTGGCTCGAGGTCAATAAAACTACGTTGAATAAAACCACAGGTTTGTATTTTGTAAATAATTTTTCGATGTTTGCTTCGTTCAATTCTGATATGCAGATATTCAACTTATATATTCCAGTATCCGGACAAACGGATATCCGGATTTTCCGTTTACGTATCCGGATAGCCGAACAGCGGATATCCGGATTTCCCATTTATGATATCCGGATAGCCGGGTTTTTTGCTTAGCTATCCGGTTATTCGAATATCCGGTTTATCCGGATGCAGTTCACAGCCCTAGTAAAAACCCTTTTAACGTACATAGATATGTATGTTTCAATATAATCAGCACTATTTTAACACATTCCCAGAATTTTACAGCTTTCAGCTACACCTTTTCCAGTTTATAATGAGAATATATAACTTTGTATTGAGAAATATAAGTTTATATTGAGAAAACGCAAATCGATAATGGAAAATCCAACTTTATAACGAGAAAATAAAATATGATAATGAGAGGCGTAAATTGATAGTGAGAAAATCAGCCCAATTCTAAACGAAAATTCCGTGCGAGTTTTCTCCCTTCTCCCATTCCTCGTATTCTAAATAAAAATTCCTTGTGAGTTTTTTCACTTCTCCCTTTCCTCCTATTCTGAACAATGTTCGAAAAAGCGGAAACCGGTTTTGGGAGAAAAGTAGGTATTATGAATGTGAGGGAGAGGGAGATTTCTCTGCCATTTCATAGGAGTTTTTTCACTTGTTAAATTAAAGGGAATGCATCAAAATAGTTAAAGGAAATTGGTTATTTTAAGAAAGAACACTTATTTGTACAAATTTGTGCTAAAAGATGTATTTATATTCTACCACAATATTCTCACTTCTAATACAACAACAACTACAACCACAATATTCTTTATTTTAAGTTGAAAAGTATATCATAAGCAACGGTAGAGCTCTTGGTATACAAATTTGATGCAGCCATCCAGAAATTGCGCAAGGATTTTTTAATAAGGCTTAAATAGATTTTGGCATATGATGAAGGACGAATTCAACTCAACTTGGCCGCCAGAAAATTGCTTTGCTGAATGAAAGCAGGCAACTCCGGCAGATTTGTGTTATGCGGCCGTCTTCTGCTTATGTTCCGCTGTCGATGTTGCTGTGGCACCAATTCATTACTCATTTCAGTGAATACCACATGAAATGCAATAAATACTGTGCAATGTTTATATTTTATTTCTTAATTTCCAACAAATTTGCAACAATAAATAAACTTTTCAATTTTTTAAACAAAATAAGAAATGTGCAACGAAATTTCAATTGACAAAACAGCTGACTTCGAAAATTCGAAATTCCTATTCCCCAATTATTGTTCTCCCTAGGAGAACAGAATTGGAGGAATTTTTCCGCGGGAATAAAAAAATCTGCGAGAACAAAATTCCGCGATAATATTTAGAATTGGTCTGAATATAAATTGATAGTGAGAAATGTTACTTCATATTGAGAATACATTAATTGTTAATGAGAAATATGAATTGATAATGAGAAAGGATAATTTAATAATGAGAAAATATAAAATTTAAATTTGCAATTAATCTGATCTGGAGACGGTGAGCCAATACTGCAACATTTCGGGGATACAGCATAAAGACAATTAAAATATAGCGTTGTTTAAAGCACTCGGAAGCATTTTAAAAGCTTGAGGTCAAATACGCAAATTATATTGTACAGTGTTTTTGTTACTGGAATGCCTAGGATTGCGTTGGCCGCATCTAAATGACAAACTTCACTGTACATTCAAGTCTCTACTTGCATATCAACTAAAATAAAGCATCTGTTTAAAATGTAGGTATCTTTGCTGAAATTCTGAAAAATTGCTGAAAATCTTTGACACTTGTTGGAGAACGTTTTGAAGTTAATACTTGAGAGTTTTCAATGTTCAGCAGATTTTAGCTAATCAGCTTTTGAATTTTTGTATTAAATATAAACTTTTTTACAATCGCAAACTTGTGTATCGAAAAGTACTCAGCGAAGATTTTAACATTATAGCATTCAGAGTCTTTGAAATTGTGCCTTGACATTGCCTTTAGTTAAATCTTGTAAGAGTATGCATCTAAGGCACCCGAAAAAATGTTAAGAAATATTTTCGTTATACTTCACGATTCAAATTTGCGTGGCGAAGTGTCTCGCTGCTAACGTATTTTAAGCTACAAAAGCTCTCGCTACATTACAAAAGGTTCACCATCAAACAAAATCGTCATTTAATATTTAAAGATATCTAAAGACAAGTTGCGCTGCTTTAACTATTACCACAATTTTTAATAGAAAAATTTTTTTCTCTTACTTACATATTAAATTATAGACATCCATTGGCTGCCTAGCACCTCGTCTTCTTCATTCGTGTCTACAAACGATTACAAATCACTCGCTTCGATTACCTCTACCAAGGCGGGTGTTAGATGTGAACCAGCGCTTGTCAAACTCATGCTCATTCCACCCAAACTCATGCGACTAGTACTACCGCTTGCGCTACCTGTACTACCGCTACTTAACGATGGTACCGATGTAATGCGTGCGGGTGTATTAGACGTACTCACTAGACCACTATGACTATAAATTGTTGATAACATATTGGCGTGTATACTGGTGTTGTTATTATTAGTGTTATTCGCCGAAGACGCTGATGTTAATGCGCTTGCAGATGTGGCTAAATTCATAAAATCCGAATCAGAAGAATCAGAAAATAATTCGGCTTTAAATGCATTAGGTGAAGATGATGACATTATTATGGGTGAGAGTGTAATGGTAGTGGCGTTTGAGGCATTTGATGTAAATAATGTTGGTGTAAAGGTTTGTGTTTGGTGCGAACTTGTATTGTTGTTGTTGCTGTTGCTGTTGTTTTGCATTGTTGCAGAACGCATTGTAATAAATTGATTTGATTTCAATTGCGTATTCTGTGTATGATGATGGAGTTGTTGTTGGTGATGTTGTTGTTCTTGCTGCTGTTGGTGGTGTTGCCGGTGTTGGTTTTGGTTTTGGTGTTGCTGGTGCAGTTGCATTTGTATCGAAGAGTTGCTTACAACTGTTGTTGCTGTATTGGCCTTTGCTGATGTCGTTATGATGTCGGAGGAGATTAAACGCTGTATTTGGTGTTGCTGATACGATTTTTGTTGTAATTGTTGCTGTAAACGGTTTACATGCTGTTGTTGAGTCAACAATATGTTTTGTCCAGCACCTTTACTCGTTACAATTGTAGACGACGAGGCAGCATTGCTCGCCGTTGTACCGGTTATTATATTCACCGTTGTCAAATTGCCCACTAAGCTAGTGTGATTGGCGTTGCTGTTGTTGCTGCTGCTGCTGTTATTATTGTTGTTGCTGGCTGACGTTGAAATCTGTAGATGGGGAATACTGTGTATGCGTTTTATGCTGCTGCTGCTGCTATTATGTTGTTGATGGTGATGTGGTGTTGTTGTAGTTAAAACGTTGACAACTAGGAACAAAAAGAAAAGGAAAAAAGTAGTTGAAAAATTTGTTTTTAACTTTTACAAGCTGAGTATATCTATTTATACTCAGCGTGCTTTGCACACAGAGTATATTAACTTTGATTGTATAACGGTTGGTTGTACAGGTATAAAAGAATCGAGATAGATATAGACTTCCATATATCAAAATCACCAGTATCGAAAAAAAATTGATTGAGCCAAGTCCGTCCGTCCGTCTGTCCCTTAACACGATAACTTGAGTAAATATTGAGATATCTTCACCAAATTTGGTACACGAGCTTATATGGATCCAAAATAGATTGGTATTGAAAATGAGCGGAATCGGGTGATAACCACGCCCACTTTTTATATATAAAACATTTTGGAAAACACAAAAAACCTGATTATTTAGTAAATAATACACATAGAATGTTGAAATTTGACGTGTGGACTGATATTGAGACTCTTGATAAAAATTTGAAAAAATTGTTTAAAATGGCCTTGGCACCGACCACTTGTGATAAAATCAATTTTACAAATATTATTAATCAAAAATAGTTAAACCTATCGTAACAAAATTCGGCAGAGGTTGCATTTATTATAAGGAATGCTTTGAAGAAAAATTAGCCAAATCGGTTAAGGACCACGCCCACTTTTATATAAAAGCTTTTTAAAAGGGTCGTAGACGAATAAAATAAGCTATATCTTTGCAAAAAATAGTTTTGAATCAATGACATTTCACTTATCAAGTTTTACTGTGGCGGTGCCACGTGTTATGTAGAAAAGTAATTTATCTGAAATGAAATGTACAATTGAAGCTCACGCTGAGTATATAATGTTCGGTTACACCCGAACTTAGACACCCTTACTTGTTTTTGATTACATTTACAGAAGTTAAACGAGAAGTTATTCGTAAAACACTTTAACCCATTATATTTATCACTAAAGTGGAATCCTTGATAATTTAGTATACGCGAAACAACCAAATATCGAATACACTTAATATGTGAAAACGAAGCCTAAAATATGTATTTAAAATTATTTAACTGCTCAAATAAATAGAAAAATTATTCACAAAGGGGAATTTTTACTTTAGATAAAATCTCGTCCACATATACATACATACAAATATGAAAGTTAGGCTAAGAGATTAAAATTGCTTGGAAAATAAAAAAATCCCAAAAAGGGAAATTTTCCTTTACACAAAATCTTGCTCATATATGCATAAAAATATAATAGTTTAGCTAAGAGAATAAAATTGCTTAAAATTAAGTCTCATAAAGGGAAATTTCACTTTACAGAATATCTTGCTGGTATTTACATAAAAACAAGCTACGATATTACAACTGCTTGGAAAGTAAAAAAGTCCCATACGGGAAAATAAAAAAACCCCAAAAGGGAAATTTTCGTTTTACTCTTTAATTTGTTTTAATTCAATCTGTTATCACTCCCGCGAAGTTAAAAAAGTACCTAGCACAGTTATGATATTTAATGGGCTCAATAAAATTTAAACGAGAAAATTTCAACCATTTTTTTGTATCCTTGATCTCATATTTTTATTGTACAGATGAGTACGTGTGGGGCCAATATACAGCAAGATAACGACCGGAAGGAAACAAGCAAATTGGCAAATTTGTGGTTTAGTGACAATAGAATTGAAGTCATCAATCTCCTGACTTTAATTCCATAGACAACTTTTGGACAGACCTAAAAAAGCGGCGTGGAATGCAAAACCAACAAGTAAGGAAGGCTAAGTTCGGGTGTAACCGAACATTACATACTCAGCTGAGAGATAGCTTTGGAGACAAAATAAGAGAAAATCACCATGTAGGAAATAGAAAGTAATAAAGAGGAGTATTTTAAAAGGGTGTGTACCATAGTTCCATAGGTGGACGCCCTTTAGAGATTTCGCCATAAAGGTGAACCAGGAGTGACTCTACAATGTGTTTGTACGATATGGGTATCAAATTAAAGGCATTAATGAGGGTTTTAAAAGGGAGTGATATCGGACCAGGGTGACCCAGAACATCATCTGTCGGGTATCGCTAATTTATTTATATATCTAATACCACGAGCAGTATTCGTCATGATTCCAAGGGCTTTGGATTTTGCCCTGCAGAACTTTTTCATTTTCTTTTACTTAATATGGTAGATGTCACACCCATTTTACAAAGTTTTTTCTAAAGTTATATTTTGCGTCAAAAAACCAATCCAATCACCATGTTTCATCCCTTTTTCGTATTTGGTATGTAATTATGGCATTTTTTTCATTTTTCGATATCGAAAAGTGGGCGTGGTCATAGTCGGATTTCGCCCATTTTTTTACCAAGATAAAGTAAGTTCAGATAACTACGTGAACTATCTTATCTTGTTTGGCTGATTTACCGACAGGGTGGATAAATGATGTATATTGGAACGATTTTCCGTCATCCCTTGTCAAATTTGGTTTTGAGACAAACCGGTTTCGGCGTTGTGCCATCGTCAGTGTCGATTTTCGTTCTGATCTGTTGTTGTCGTTTGTCCTGTATTTATAGTTCGTAGGTATATGAGCAGGTATTGTCAAATTGATGCTTGTGTATATTTAGTTATGTGTATGTGCTGTGTGTTCATTCAGAACCGAGGGTGGTTTACCAATCGATTTGTGTGGCTGACTGGGGTAGGTAGAAATCTGTGATTTTAGTCGTTTGACCTTCTTTGTCGGTTTTTTGTTTTGGTGTGTTAATTGTTTTGTGTTTATTTGTTGTTGTGTGTTTGTCTGTTGTACCTGTGTGATTAAGTTGTTTCCTGTAAACAAGTTTTAAAGGCTCGAATATTGTGTCAGAAATTGTGTTTATCTGTTCGTTTATTATTCTACCGTCGAATGTTTTCTGTTTGTAGATTTCCATGTTTTCGAGTACGTTGAGACGTCGGCCCTTTTCCTGTATGTGAAGAACCCTAACTGTTTTATTGATGTTTGCTGGGGAGCATTCATTCTCGACCATGTGATTCGCGAAGTTAGACTCGGGTATAATGTTTGGATTCCGTATTTTTTTGTTGTAATCTCTAATATGTTCTCTGAACCATAAAGTCCACCCACCTACCAAGTTTCATCGCTTTATCCGTCCTTGGTAATGAATTATCGCAGTTTTTCGGTTTTTCGAAATTTTCGATATCAAAAAAAGTGGGCGTGGTTATAGTCCGATTTCGTTCATTTTAAATAGTGATCTGGAACGTACATACCAAATGTCATTAAGATACCTCAAAATTTACTCAATTTATCGTGTTTATGGTCGGACGGACATGGCTAAATAAATTTCTTTTTTCGCCCATATCTCGTTTAGTTTATGCCGTTGCATGGTACCATTATGCGAACAAAATTAATATACTCTGTGAGCTCTGCTCAGCTTAAACTTAATAAAGGCCATATGATGAAGTATTATTACCAATTTATTTATTTAATATGTAAACAACACTTTTTTTAAGAAACCCATTTCCACATAGCGATCTTTTTAAGCCTGATTCTCAGATAAAATCTGGAGTATTTAATTTTTATCGTACAGAATGAAGTTTCATTACAAAAAGCAGCAAAAAAAGAAGTAAAAAAAAACAATACAAAAAATCGGAATTTTTTACTGAAGTTTACGAACGGATAGGAACAGCCTTCTTTGAAACCGACTGAGCGGAAATAAATTTTAAATGAGATAATACTCCATATCCTGGACACCCTGGAACTTGCCCTAATTTTTTAATATTTTTTCATTATTCATATTTGAAATTCTATTGACCGGTCAATAAAGACCTAGTATACACTGAATGTATACATAGTGTTTCCTCGATAGTATAGCGGTAAGTATCCCCGACTGTCTTTCACACCAAAATACAATAACAAACTTGATTTTACTCATCATGTCATTAACGAGTAAAACGCTCACCTTGATATTTACCCTCAGCATTTTGTATGAGCACAGATTCTAATGGTAAAATATTACTTTGTTGCTGTTGTTGTTGTTGCTGATTACTACTTATTGTTGAAATTGTTTGCGTTTGTTGTTGCTCTTGTTGTGACGTAATGGGATGAAGGCTTATAAAGGGTATCAATGTGGCACCCTTGGAAGACGGTGATGAGGAGGATGAGCTTGGAGCTAAATGTAATTGTGAGCTTAGACCTGTCACCGATGAAGTGGATGACGACGATGATGACAAGGACGATAATGACAACGAAGTTCCAGCCGACGTACCATGCTGTTCGGACACTAACATTGTCCCCGGTTGTTGTGCTGCCAATTGCAGCGGAGATGTTGTTGTGGATGCGGATATTGTATGTGTACGTGTTGTTAATGTATTTGCCACTTGCAAATCACTAGGACTTAGGCTTGGATTTTCATCGGCCATTTGAATTTCGTAGCAAGCCAGCTCTGGTATCACTGGACGTACTTTGCCACCATCGGGACGGTGGGGATTACGACAACCTCGACATTTGCAACCAATACAAGATTTCGAGTCCACATAACAAGGACAACGTTGACCACAACACGTTAACTTGCCGGGGGTGGGTGTGGCATTACCACAACGGCATCCACGACGTTTAGCGGCATTAATTTTATTAGCATTTACTTGTTGTTGTAGTTGTTGTTGGTTTGTAATCACCGCTGGGTTGTTAGTTGTTGCTGCAGGCGTTAAGGGAGCGGGTGTTGATGATGATGCGGAAATCGAAGTAGCAATGCTTTTCTGAAATGACGAATATAAAATGAAATTAAAAAATATATTTTGTAAGCCAGATCAATTCTTTTTAAATAATTTGAACATAGAAAAGGTTTCTGATCTAAATACGTTATTCCTAGCAAAATATTGGGAAATTCAAGGGTGGCCAACGGAACAACGTGAGCGACGTTTCCCAACTTTGGTAACAAAGTGTGTGCGGTAATCGGCATAGCCCCTTTCAGTTCGACTGAGCTAGATGGAAGTACAGAACAAAATCTTGGGGTCCTTGTGTCGTGTGATGAGCTTTCTCTACGTCGGTGATCTATCTTATCAACATGGACTGTAAATACGAATGTTCTGTACAAGAAGAGCTTACCTAGGGCCGAGGCGACCTACGCCCAAATGATACTTGTACTTCCACTTCTAGACGAGAAACTAGAGTATGCACTTATCGAATATATATGCCAAATAATAACTGGTTCAGATAGCGATGCCCAAAGTTGGACAAATAATTTACGAAGATGTGGATAGCAATGGTTTGATGTGCGAATACATTCGAGGTGAGCAGGTTTAGGCCGACTCGTATTCCCATACTCTACATGTTGTTGTTGTTGTTGTAGCGATGAGGTTACTCCCCGGCTTTGGGGAGTGTTATCGATGTAATGGTCTTTGCCGGCTACAGATCCGGTACGCTCCGGTAACACAGCACCATTAAGTTGCTAGCCCGACAATCTCGGGAACGATTAAATGGCCACATTAAACCTTAAGGCCATCCCTCCCTCACCACCCCCAAGTTCCATGAGGAGCTTGGGGTCGCCAGAACCTTGTCTGTTAGTGAAACAGGATTCGCCACGGATAGGTGAGGTTGACAATTGGGTTTGAAAAAGCTATATATTGCCCTGGCAACCTGAAGGGTTGCGCTGCACAGCGCCTTGAATCTGGTATTCTTGTCGCCTCTTACGACAGGCATACCTACCGCGGGTATATTCTAGACCCCTAACCCGCTGGGCCCCATACTCTACATAGTATCCCGCCATTGGTGAATTATGTAACTTTCTTAATATTGTTGCTAAAGTATTGCAATCTTAATAGAGTCTGCCAGGCACTGTAATCATATCCGGCGAATGACTTTCGGAAAGGAGTTTTCCGGATAGTACAACAACATTGCCGCGGGAAAAAAAGCACGGAGAGGCATTTCTAGGACGGGAATATTTTGACACTCTCAGCGCCTGCGGACCGAGAGTGGAATGGCTTAAGATTTAACTACATATAAATAATTTTGTGTTATGCTAGGTGTGTGAGGGGTAAAATTAGGCAAACTTTTTCTACAAACGTACTTTACAGTTAATTAATTTCAAAGCATAGCTCACCCGCTGTCCACTTTCGTCATCGCCATCTGTCTTTCGTTTTATTGTAATCTTATTACCCACACCCGTATATAAGACTGAATACATTGCAGAACCATTTGAAACCGTTTTAATTGATGGGGGATTACGCACTTGTTGTTGCTGTGATGTTATTGAAACAGTTGAGCTAGTCGGCGTGTGGGATGTTGTGCCTGAAGCGCTAACATATGTTATATTAGAAGAGTTCACCAAAATTGGTGTACTTGTTGAAGCGGTTATGGTTACCGAATTTGATGTCCCTACCAATGCTGGTGCCGAAGTCGACATTTTAAACGACGTTTGAGGTGTATTCGTTTCAGTATACGTTAAACCAGCTGCTTTTACAGCAGAAGCTAGACTTATAGGTGCACCACCACGTGCCTGTGCTTGCGCCAATTGACGTTTCAGCGATTGAAGCTTGGCGGAAGCAATTGTTAAGGGCGCTGCGGTGGTGCCGGAAGAAGAAACAATTGGCACTACAATACCCGGTGTGTTGTTTCCAACATAAGTTATGGTAGGGGCTGATGATAATGTAGGTAAACCGATGTTGTTTGTATTGTTAAGTGCGCTGGATTGCACAGAGTTCAATTGTGATGTATGCTGTTGCTGCTGCTGGTAGGCCGAAGTTTCACTGACAGCACTTTTCAAATTCTTAACATATACGAATTGCGTCTGTTGTTGTTGCGGTTGTAGGGAAGCGACTTTTGATGTCATAACAATGTGCGTATTACCACCATGTGCAGCAGTAAGATGAGTATTTGTTGGTTCCAATTTGATTATGGTACCGTGCGGCGCTGGCGGTGTTTTTAATAAAGTTGTTGTATTATGTACGGCTGCTGAGGCGGGAGATTTCGCTGGCGGTGTAGTAATCAAACGTGGTGCTGTTGGCGCATGAATCCGCTTGCCGGGCGCACTTAGTGGAGCCAAAGGCGTAATAGCACTAATGGAAAGCGATGGTGTAAGTGTGGAAGTCTGGGTGGCAATGCTGCCACCCACTGCAGCAGGTGCGCTAAGTGGGACTAGTGGTTGAAGTTGTTGCTGCGTTTGCTGGGTTCTTCCTATTACAGGCGTAATTTGTGGCAGGTCAAGACTAAATACATTCAATATATCGTCATATCGTGCGCCTTCCTGTATGATATCGCCACATGTGGTCATGTGTGGCATTGGTGCGACACCAAAAACATTCTCACCACTACATGTTAGCGCTTGATGCGCTTTCTGTCGACTTAGCTGCGCGTAAAAGTTACTACCTAACAAATGTTCACATAGACTTTTGTAGCAGAGTAGCAAGCATCGCATTGTTTTATTTTCTACATAAGTTTTAAAGTCTTGCAAATCTTTACAGCTAATACAAAGAGGACGTAGCGCTTTGCGTCCGCGTACACATAACCGACATACATTGTGTTGGCAACGTGCATTGTTGAGCGGTGCATACGGATCGTTAAGCAAACGTGCGCACACAGCGCAAGAGAGCAGTTGCCTTAGTTGTCCAAATAAACGTGTTAAATCCAAAATACGTTGCTCGCCCAAATTGTTTGATATGCCCTCTGTTTGAACGGCGGATTGCAATACTAGCTGAGCTGTAGATACATACACACATACGGCGTTCATAGCGTCAAGACGTTTCTCTTCACCAACCAGGAGCATGCCACTGCCCCCACTAACTCCAGCTTTAACGCAGCCACTTATAGTCGCAAACATTAACTGCAGACAATAGATTTTTTAATTTTGTTTCCTTTTTTAAGTGCGCAAAAAGTATAGTACTTTTTTGTTACCGGTTGCTGTTTTTATGGCATAGGAAAACTTTTTTTTTAGGTTTTACGCAGTGACAATCTTTGGCTGGATGCGTATTCTACCGGCAAGTTAGGCTCTAGAGCGCATTTATAGTGTTGACAAGTGGACTCTATGCAAGTTTAAAGAAGATCAGCCTGAGTTACAGTATTTGGTCGATAATAGATCTGATATGGAAAGCGATTTAAGCAGGTATGCCCGTACCCGGTCGCTGCCTAGATATGAATATGCGTTGCTTAGGTACTTCAAACCTTTTCTTTGGATTTGTTACGCATAGAAATTGAGTACTCGCAACGTATGACTAGCACTGCTTGAAAAGCAAACTATGATGGGCTTCTGTTGTTGTTGTAGCAGTTCTGATGGACTTCCCTTGGCCTTTGGTATCTTTAAGTGTTGAGGGTTGACCGCTATACATTGGCACTGACACCTATATAAGCCATACGTTAATGTTTAATATTTACATATGAAATTTTCTGATTTATACTTTGTGTACACATATGTTTATTGTATATATGTATAAGCTTTTTGTAATAATTTGTTTGGGAGTCTCTCTGAGTTGCAAAATCGATGGCGCTAACTGCCGGCAGTCAATAGAAGATAAGCGCTTGTTAGTTGTTGTTTTATGTATTCCGCTTTAACAATAAAAGGCACCTTTTTGTTTAGATCTTAACATTTGCTAAATTTAATATACACATTTTTTCACCATCATCATTTTTTTATTCACAACTGAAAAGTATTGCAACAATCGAGCGGCCCAGATAGAACGTTCTTCATTTGCCTGTGGCCCTTAATTGTTTTATCTTTTGCTTCTTGTTGGTAACACGCGCTTCTTGGTTTTAAAAATATACTTTTAACACTGCATATTTTAAAATATGCATTCAAAAAACACTGCACACGCACACATTGCTAACTTAAATTTTTACAATTGTTTCATTTTTATTTTTTATTGAAATTGCAATGCGATTTATTAGAAATTGCGCTGGAAAAATGCTGAAAAATTCTGATAAAGCGCAGTCAGAAAATCGCCGATTGTTTTTGGCATTTCATTTTGCAGTGACATTTGTCCCGTTCATGACACTTTTGTTATTTTTCCTTCCTTGTTTTGTTAAAAGTACAGTACGAACAAAAAATTCTGTGTATATGAAAAATTTGTTTTGTACTTCAATAGGCTTTGTTGTGATGACACCATGGTTCAATTATGTACAGGTTGGCTCATCTCATCAGCTGATTTTATTTATGTCATTGCATGGTCGAAGGGATTGTCAAAAGGAGATGGCAAACTCAAAATGGAACCAACACATTTGCAACATTTTACTTACACATACAAAAACTGCTAAGTTTTATGTTTCCATTCCATACCATTCGCACCAACACCAATACACAGATTTTGACAATTTGAACAGACATATTTTGTTGCTTTACAGATGAGCCAACCTGTATATAGTTGAACCATGGATGACACAGAGGATAAATATATTTATTAGACTGGGTCAATTTATTAACTGATATGCCGCCATCGATTTTTCGATAGGATTTGGGCAAAGGAAAAAAGTTCCACTAGGCAAACCGAAAAAAATAATTTTCGAGCTTGCGAAATTTTGGGTCGGCTATACATTAACACGTTGGCTGTCAAAATCTTTTTAGAATTTTGATGGTTCAGTGGCAATGTCATTTAAAAATTTTAGTCACCTGAGGCCAACAAGTTATTTTTGTTCTTTTTTGTTTCTTAGTGCCTAAAAATAAGCTTTGACTACTCGCGACGGTAGTAGTGCAGTTTATGGTACCCACCGAAATTTGGGCCAAAATTTTCGAGTGAGGTATTCACGCCTAGATCAAGAATCCGAAAGCGGAAGTTAACTTTTTTACCCGTTTAAAAGTTATCCGCGAAAAACAGCCTTGTGCGATACATATTGTTCCCGCACGTTTACAATCTTTTAAGCGCACACATCACTTTACTTTTTATATTTAGTATATTAACATAATCTAGATTGCACGAATTAACGAAAAAATTATGTTAAATATCACTAATTTACTTATAAAATATCAAATCAAATATTGCAACAAATTTGTGTCGAAATGAAAACACATGAAAGTGAACAGTGTTGCCAGCTCAGCAACGCTGGTGATTACTTCTGTTGTTCTCTGTTAGGATTAATACAAGGCGGTGGCGGTTCAACATAAATTTAAATAAATATACAAATACATTGTTTTTGTAATTTACTGAATATGTTGCGATTAAATATATTTAAATAGAAGAGAATACGTTTTCAATTGATCGAAATAAAGAGATGCTGGCAAATATTTGGAATTTTCATTTTGGAACAAGTGCAGAATACATACATTTGTAAAAAAAAAAAAAATAAAAAATCGGACTTTATAAAGATTTTTATGCTGATTCCAACGGTATATTTATTTTTTGATGCAAATGAAAGGTTTGGGGGTAATTCCACGTCAAAAGGCTTTTTCAAATCAAAAACTAGCGGATGGATTTCAACAATTAAAAAATCGAAAAATAACTTATAAAAATACCTTTTATCTCACTCTTTAACTTCTCTAGTCTTTATTTACCAAAAACTTGAAAAAGCTCTTTTATGGTGGCCATGCACAGTAAGTCTGCGTAGAACACTTTTCTGCATAGGCGATCTTCGGCCGCGCTTATAAAAAATAACCCTGGGCTACTCCATGCCAAGTCCGGGTGTGTGGTATAACCGTGGCTACCTCCACGGTGATGTCCTTCTGCGTAGTACACCCTTCTACGTAGGCGGCGTTCGCCACACTTTAATAAAATACCCTTAACCGATCCGATTCTTAATCTAGACGTGAATACGCGTCTTTTGATACTTCACTCGAGAAAAAAGGCCCAAATTTCGGTGGGTACCATAAACCCCACAATTACCCTCGCGACTTTATTTTGATCCCTAACTTTGCAGTTATAACGGTTTTTTTTTGTCGCACATTTTGGTGCGACATGGCATGGGGGAACATAAAACATGCTGTGGGACCAAAATAAAGTCGCGAGTAGTCAAAACTTATTTTTAGGCACTAAGTCACAAAAAAGAACAAAAATAACAATAAATAAAAATAGACACCCTTTTGGGCCAACAAAAAGAATTATCCGGCTGAAGTTATTAAAGCTAATATGAAAAGAGGCGAAACCGTGAGGCCCGTGAGGAGGAAAATGGAGTGGTTGTGTTAAATTGGAAGGACACCAGAGATGTTAGGATTCTTTCGACGAAACACCACCCTGTAATGGTAGCCACGCCGAGCCATCCAAATGTAGATAGTAATGAACGATCCACCAGTACCAACAATCCACCATCCACCAGGAAGCGAAGGCAACGAGCTATTGAAAAACCCCTTGCTGTTATTGATTACAATAAAGCCAAATTAGGTGTTGATATATCCGATCAAATTACCTCCTACGCCACCAATCTCAGAAGAGGTGTTAAGTGGTACCGCAAAGTGGCTTTTGAACTGTTACTTGGAATGTCTGTCGTAAATGCCTTTATCTATATATATAAAAAGAAGTGTACATTTTGATTGTCCCTGCATAACTTGAGAACGGCTCGACAGATTGCCATGAAATTTTTAGGAAAGATACAGGAAGGAGAGATGATGGTTAGTTGATTTTGAAATCCCAAATCGGCTTAGCCATATATATAAATCAAATTCTGTGTGTGTGCGTGTTCGCTATGGAAACGTATTTCCCACACATCAATCATCTCCCATTCAAATGGAATCTTTGGTACTGCATAAATTTGAAGGTATACATGCCAGAACATTGAAATTCAGTAAGGAGTTATATGAGGTTAATCCCTAACACCACTAAGAAAATGCGGACTTGGGAAAAAGGAATCAAATGGAATCTTTGGTAATGCATAACTTTGAAGATATACATGCCAGAACATTGAAATTCAGTAAGGAGTTATTTGAGGTCAATCCTTAACATCACCAAGAAAATATGGAATTGGGAAAAAGGGGGCGTGGCACCTCCCATACAAATGGAATATATTATACTGGATATATATATGGATGTCATAATGGTAGGATAATTAAAATTGGTAAGGAGCTATGTGACGTTAAGTCCTCCAGTAAAATGTGGAATGGGGAAAACTATGACTGCCGTACAAACTTAAGTTATTTTAACACCTAAAGTTTGACTGCATTGTTGAGTTTAGCTGTTATGCCTTTTGGACGTTTAGTAATCTGCCGCTGTTAAAAAAATTATTTAGCTTCAGTCTATCTACATCTTCTATAAAAATCAAATTCTGTGTGTGTGTTCCCTATGAAAACGTGTTTGCTATACTTCGATCATCACCAAATTTTGACTCGAGGTTCCTTCGATCAAGACGAAAGTTTTTCATATTTCAGAATTAACACTTTGAGCCCCGCGTTCTCCACCGGTGGACATTTATGTTTTGACGATTTGGGGCAATGTGACCACCCGTGGGCATTGGTGGATTTACATTATGGGACATCGTGACCACCCGTGGTCATGGGTCGTGTTTGATTTACCGACATTGTGATCACGGGTGGAAACGTTCTCCATACATTTACCATTGAAATAAAATTAGTTCGGTCCCAGGATGTAAATATTTTTGACTTGGACTTTGTTATTTGGTCTGCCAAAGCCTAAAAAATAGTGAACTAAATTTAGGTAAGAAAAATTCATTTTAAGTTTTAAAAAGTAAGAAATATATTATATATTTTATTTTGCTTGTAGAGCATTACAAAAAAAACTTTCTCAACGAAAACATGTCAAATTCAATATAACTATTCAAAAAAATTAATTTTAGGACTTAAAAAGTAAGACATATATTATATAAAAAAAACAGATGAATATAACTATTCCAAAACTATTCAGGAAAAAAATAAATTTAATAATGATTTATCTGTGGCTTTGAAAACAAACTAAAAATATTGCTTCTTCACACTGCTCACAACGACATCAGGATTCACGAATGTACACATCGGAGACTCAACAAAAGTCAACCGATCTCCACCAACAGGCCCCCATGTTCCACTATTTATCAAGTTTGCAAGAGAAACTTCTTCGTCAGGATCTTCATTCAAGTCCATTGCTATATCTTCATCACTATCGTGGAAATCTTCGTCATCAGATTCTGAATTAGATCTTTCAGAATCTGGCTCAAAGTTATTATCAACAAATGAATCATCTGAAAATCCTGTAACTTCGTCTGCACTCGATTTTTCGAGCTCGGCAGCAATGTTGTCACGTGTTAAAAGTTTTCTAGACATCTTAAATTAAATCTGTAAAACAAATAAATGAAAAAAATATAAAAATAAAAATGATAAATACATAAAAATATAAAATTAGGATATATCCACTGGTGTCCACTTGGGCCCAATATGTATTTTGACATTCTGGGACAACATGACCACCGGTGGTCAAAAAAAAAAACAGGAAACAAACAACAAAAATACATTTGGTTTATCAAAAATAAATATCACAAGGTCACCCCAATTGCAAAAAATCAATAAAACTAAGTAAACAAATTTTGGTCTCAATTTATCAACTAAAGCACAACCCTTCGTCAGCACGCGGTCCACCGGTGCAGAAAAAAAATGACCACGGGTGGGCACGCGGGGCTCAAAGTGTTAAGAATTTTAAATTTAAATGTTTTTGTTTTTTGGCTATGCGAAAGAACTATCTTAGCTCCCAAAAATGACCATGTTAACAAAATCAATTATCGCTTTCAAAATCAATTTCCTGGTGAAGTGACGAAATATAAATCGATCGACACAGTTGTACTGTTTTCAAACAGACGGCTTATTGAATAATAAAGGCAGTCTTCTACATTAAGAGCTTATTGAGCTCAATCTTCCCTACAAAATTCGAATCTATAATTATTTCATTAGTAGCTAATCGAATGCCTAATGAAGTCAAAAGCACAATGCAACTCTGTTGGGAACGTTAAGTTTCTTAGTTTTGGTGTGTTCAGTGCTTAAAAATGTCATTTGTCAAAGTAAATGTCGTTGTCTGCATGGCGGAACGATACAAGGTGGCCGCATCGAACAGCTGATTATAACCTTTTTTTTATTTGATTTGATACATCAACTTCCGGCGCAGTACGATTTTGACATTTGTCCATCGAATTTACAAAAACCAAGTACATGGAATTCTTATTTACGTATGTAGATATGTCACCATGCTGCCACCTTGTATCGTTCCGCCATGATTGTCTGTCATATAGCATTGTCATTTTATTCACTTGACATTTCAATCTTCATACTAATCGAGCAGTTTCTTCTGTGTGAAATCAAAAAATTTACGTTTTCATTAGAAAGTGAAATGAGATCATTAAGTTTCTGTGTGAAAACAGTATTACAGATGAAGATAGAATTGTGAATTATCCAAATGAATTTCTATACTCCTTAGAACCAAAAGGAATGCCTGCGCATATATCAACTTTGAAAATTGGCTCACCAGTCATGCTTCTTCGGAATGTAATCAAAGCAACAATCATCATCGGTAAAAGCAATACAGTAATATAAAATAAGATACAATAAGATACAAGAATAAAATGTTTTAACAGAAAATTTCACCAAATATGCGTACAAAATTCAATTCAATTTACAGAACAATAAATTAAATTATCAATAAACAAAACAGAAAAATTAACGCAACATCCTTTCGATCTCGGGCGTTAAAACGTGCGCCTGGTAAAGCTAGTAATATATAAAAAGGCTACAAACAAAAAAATTTCAATAACCAAGTTTCGGCAGGAGATTTGAAATGCTTTGTTGGACCTCATGTTTCCAGAACCCATAACAAAAGGAAAACATTTTATAAAAAAAAATTTAATTTCCATCTTTTTTATTACCCAAAGAAATACCATCAAAAATACACAGCGGCCATGGGAAATACACCAAACTGTTCACCACAGGCCAGAGAATCAAAATTCCATATTAAAATGTACGAAAATGTGCGACGTACGTACCAAAAACGTGTCAGCTGACACGACCTATCTTATGAGTGTGCAATGTAAACGAAAACTCACCGACGTGCAACGCCCGTATGTACGTAGCCCGGAACGTAGAAATCAAAACAATTTTGATTTTTTCCGTAAGAACGTGTCAGCTGATCGCTTTCTCACTAGACAGAGTTGCGTAGTAAACTTTTGTGTGCTAATTTTTGACCGTTTGCACTTTTATGCAAAAACACCTAATTAAAGTTTAAAAAATTGTGAAAATAATTCAAAATAATTATGTAAAGGTGAAGATTATAAATATGTAATCTATTTATACTTATTTAATATTTATTCCGGCCTTTTACAATATCAAAAATTAAATTGGAAAAAGTTGATGTTTCCATAACCATGCATGCAAAATGGTCAATGGCAACAGTGCTTATCTGTAAACAATACACACACAAATATGTTATGTACATGTACACAGACGCACACATTGATTCATACGGGCTTGAGAGTTCGGTCAAACGTGTTTCGTACGACAAACGTCCGTACGTACGGCACACGTCGGCGGGTAACTGCCGCATAAAGCTGGAGACATTGGTGCTTTATGGGTAACCTTATCGGTAGCCTTTTAACAGCTGATTCGACCAACCTTTTGAGAATCAATGCAATCGATTATTGGTGCCGCTAAAGTCGTAACCATATCGCAGCCAACCAATTGGGTTTTGATTTACCGTCGTAACGATAAATAGCTTATTACGTTAGGGATACGGATACAGCGATACGACATACGGCACCAATGACTCCAGCTTAATGCGGCAGTTACTCACGAACGTACGTACTAAAAACGTGCCAGCTGACACGACCTATCTTATGAGTGTGCAATGTAAACGAAAACTCACCGACGTGCAACGCCCGTACTTACGTAGCCCGGAACGTAGAAATCAAACCAATTTTGATTTTTTCCGTAAGAACGTGTCAGCTGATCCCTCTCTCACTAGACAGAGTTGCTTAGTAAACTTGTGTGCGCTAATTTTTGACCGTTTGCAATTTTATGCAAAAACACCTAATTAAAGTTTGAAAAATTGTGAAAATAATTCGAAATAATTATGTAAAAGTGCAGATTATAAATATGAAATCTATTTATACTTATTTAATATTTATTCCGGCCTTTTACAATATCAGAAATTAAATTGGAAAAAGTTGATGTTTCCATAAGCATACATGCAAAATGGTCAATGGCAACAGTGCTTATTTGTAAACAATACACAAACAAATATGTTATGTACATGTACACAGACGCACACATTGATTCCTACGGGCTTGAGAGTTCGGTAAAACGTGCTTCGTACGACAAACGTCTGTACGTACGGCACACGTCGGTGGGTAACTGCCGCATAATGCGGCAGTCATGCGGCAGTTACTCACGAACGTACGTACCAAAAACGTGTCAGCTGACACGACCTATCTTATGAGTGTGCAATGTAAACGAAAACTCACCGACGTGCAACGCCCGTACGTAGATCTCAAAACAATTTTGATTTTTCCCGTAAGAACGTGTCAGCTGATCGCTCTCTCACTAGACAGAGTTGCCTAGTAAACTTTTGTGCGCTAATTTTTGACCATTTGCAATTTTATGCAAAAACACCGAATTAAAGTTTGAAAAATTGTGAAAATAATTCGAAATAATTATGTAAAAGTGCTGATTATAAATATGTAATCTATTTATACTTATTTAATATGTATGCCTTTTACAATATCAAAAATTAAATTGGAAAAAGTTGATGTTTCCATAAGCATGCATGCAAACTGGCCAATGGCAACGGTGCTTTGTTGTAAACAATACACACACAAATATGTTATGTACATGTACACAGACGCACACATTGATTCCTACGGGCTTGAGGGTTCGGTCAAACGTGCTTCGTACGACAAACGTCCGTACGTACGGCACATGTCGGTGGGTAACTGCCGCATAACATTTAGGTGTCGCACGAAAATGTGCGACGTGGCCTCAGGATAACGTCTGGGTATCGCACGAAAACGTGCGGCGTGGCAGCCAACGGGTTAAGGGACCAATTGGTTTTATTCGTAAACCAAAGGGGTTTGTACTTTGAAATTTTGCACATAGGTTCTCAGGGAGTTCCCCAACAAGAATCAGTAAATAATTTTTAATTGTTATTATGTTTATTGTTAGTAATTAGTTGTTGAAGTTACCATGGTATAATTATCACTTTTTATCTACATACGAACACTTTCACAAGAATTTAAACATAAGTACAATTTATAATGTTTATAAAACCACAAACAACTATTCTCATTTGTTTAAATTTACGTATTATTGTAAAATTTAATAATATATTTGTTTACTTTCCGCGAACACAAGCATACAGCCATTTTATCTAATTCACTGCTTGCTTGGTGCTACCAGATGCTTTATTTGTTCCAACGAATGAAAAATTTTTAAATAGTACCAACGAGGAAAAAGGGCCTTTTTCATTCAACTCCATTTATTTATTTTACGAAAAAATAGAAAATCTGCAATAAAAAAGGCGCGATTAAAATAGATTGAGTCGTTCTTTACTAATACATATTTTGAAGTCTAGTAGCACCATTTTTGCTCAATTCACTCCCCCTGGTCCCATAATGTACAGTCTACCCGAAATTTTTTTTACTTTTTGGTAATTCTTTACTTTAGCTCACAACTGCTAAAGCTCGTCCAAAAATATCAGGAGAGGTGTCAAAAGACGTGTTTTGATCCCAGGACCACAATCCGAAAGCGGAAATTCCAATTTTTCTTTCTGTCAAAAGATATTTCCAAAGAACCGCAAAATGGCCCGGAGCGCTCCGAAACCGGGGGTGGCATTCATAGAATTTATGGGCAGAACACCTTTCTGCATTGGCGGCCTTCGGCCACGCTTATTCAAAATTACCATGGGTGGGTCCAACACCGGTTTGGAGACCAAATCTATATCCGCGCAAAACACTTTTGCCCGCAGTTTTTCTTGTGGGTACGACAAAATCATCAAAATAACAACAACCACATGAAAATTTTTCATTTTGTTTGCAAATATCTCCGAAAAGAAAAAACATTTCCAATTTCCGCTTTCGGATTCGTGATCCTGTGTCAAGAGCGCGTCTTTTGACACATCTCCCGATATTTTTGGACGAGTTTTAACAGTGCTATCCTAAAGTAAACAATTACTAAAAAAATTATTTTCGAGCTTGCGAAATTTAATTTTTTTTACTTTTTTTCGACTTTGATTTTTAAGGTTTTTTTCATGACCTACTAAAAAAATTTTCATTTCATTGTAAAATTCTTAATATTTTTTTTTTCAAAAAACTGTTATCGCCAATGTTTTTAGCGGACATTTGTGGGTCGGACAGGGTATACATATGAAAATTTTTTAGTAGATCATGAAAATAACCTTAAAAATCGAAGACGAAAAAAGTAAAAAAAAAAAATGAAATTTCGCAGGCTCGAAAATTATTTTTTGGGTATGCGTAGTGGAACTTATTTTCCTGAGCCCAAATCCTATCCAAAAATCGATGGCGCGATATCGGTTAACTTTCGTCCATACAAATCGGCCCACCCTAATATTTATCCTCTTTGTCGCCACAATCAACCAAGATGATGCGTTTATAAATATGAAGGAACTTCACATACAAAATTTCGAGAATCACTGTTATAAATATTCTCAATATACAAGAAATATACTTTCTAACATATTTTGTGTCTTATTCATCTGTTACATTGCAGTTTTTAAATGTGAAAAATGTTATAAAAGTTACCGAGTGGGAAAAATAATTTCACTTGCAAAGTGTGGCAGTATCCTTAGCCAAAGCAAATGTTAAATTCTTCTTCCTAAGATTTGCTTGCAACAAAATTTGCAAGTTGGGTACTTTTTCATGTCAGATGGCGCTAGTGTCGATCAATCTACCGCTCTTCATAAAAATACGTGCAACTACTCATAATGCATAAGATTGTGTTAAACTATATGAAAAACTGCTTATGTGACGGGGCTTTAACATCGCCACAATCACGCACGCAAGATGTTGCATTTGTAAATATATAGGAACTTCAGACTTAGTAATGGAAGTTAATTTCGCTTTGCCCATTCATATAAAAAATTTCACTAAGCACTGTTATAAACATTCCCACTATACAAGAAATTACTGGCTAACATATTTTGCGTCCTATTCATTTGTTAAATTGCAGTTTGCAACTTAGAAAGGGTTAGAAAAGTATCAACGAGTGTCAAAAATAATTTCACTTGCAACTCGTGAAAGTACCCTTCGCTAAAGCAAATGTCGAATTCTTTTCAGTTCAATACGTCTGTAGCTTTGGAGCTATTGAGCCTATCTGACCAACATTGCCGCGAAGTGCTGCTGCTGCTTAAGGGCCCATTACTGATAATTAGCATAGACTTGACTTGACTTGAGAACTGTCACTTACAGATCTATTAAATGAACATTGCATGTTACTGATTACGCAAAACTTAGCAACACTTAACTTGACTTAGAAGTCTGTTGAATTTTGATTTTCTATGTAAGTTCTAAGTGACGTTTACATTTTGAGACGCCATTTGTTTGTTTCCATTTCATTTCGACATTTTGTCATAAAAATTGACATTTATTTATTATGATGCCGGATTTCGTGGCTAAGTTGCCAAGTTTACACCAAGCTCCAAAAGAATACATGCAAAAATATTTTTCGGCGTAGAGCAGTGCAGCTCAATAGCGGATTAAATTAAACACTTCAAAGCGTTTAAGCAGCAATGCATTCGATTGTTGTTAATTTGATCAAAAATGCTGCTCAGGGCTGCTGCAGCTTGGTGTGAATTGTCCAATTCCAATAAGAACACACGAAGAGAATATGTTTTCGCGCAGTGTAGTGCAGCTCAGTGTATCCTTAGCTTTATTGCGATGTCAAAGCTTAAAAGCTAATCAACTCTACCAAAGCGTTTATGTCATTCCGCCTTTAAGGGCCAATTAAACTTCCTTAAGGTTCGATTCGAGCTCAAGACCAGAACAATAATTTTTTTCTAATGATAATTATTGTTATTTTTTAATTTTTCTAAATTTGAAAAATTGTATTTTGTTTTTGGAGTAGTAAGTAGAAAATTTTTCAGACAACTTGCCATAGCTGCGCAGATAGATCCATTTTGAAGGGTGCTAAGCCTTCATCATCAGTACGCTTTAGGCACGCTGTGCTAACCATTTAGCTATACTAAACTTCCTTAACTCTAAAGCCATAGTCATAACCACATTTTTACTTATCCATATCAAATTGGCATCAGTTATTGGTGCCTTAACCTAAAAATCGTGAGAATTTCATAAAAATGAAGAAAACGCCAAAATAATAAACACATACCACAAAAAATAAGTATCTTAGTCAAAACGTATCCAAAATGATAAATAAAATCTATAAAAAGTTAATAAATTCTCCAACTCAAATATTTTTAGGTTATGGATATGGCGTAAACCAAAAACCAATTGGTTGGCTATGATATGGTTATGGCTTTAGCGTTATGGTATGGCACCATTAATCAATTACATTGATTTCCATAAAGTAGTTTCGATCAGCTGTTTTATCTGGTTATGGTTTTGTGGTTCTAAGTCACCATTAATTTGCCCTTTAGTAATTTCATCGTGGTTCACACAACTCTTGTACAGTATGAACTAAAATCCCATTTGCAAACGCAGCTAACTTTGCGTAAGCGGAAATCAATAAATTGCAAATATACCGTTAGTCAGTGAATTGTCAAAATTAAGTAAATCAATTAAATTCGAGCAATTTAAGATAAAAAGACATATTTGTACGAATATGTGCAGTCCGAATTGAAGCTTATAGTTCGTTAACACGTGAAAGTGAACTTCAAAGTGAGATTAATTCATATTTCGTTTCACTCGCAAACATTGGTCAAAAGCAAATATGTTATTTCATATGGAAGTATAGAAGAAAAAAGAAAAATACTCCTACATTTAAATAATTTCATATATACCACTGGTAGACCAAAATTTCTTCACAAAAACGGTAAGAAAATTTATTCAATAATCATACATACAATAATCCTATTTATTGAATCATCTTTTAATATTCTCCTGAATAAATCCCGATTTAGAGTGAACTAAATGGTGTCCCGCGAGAGAATAAAGTTTTAACTTTATTCATACCACTTAGCGTACGAACGACGAGCGGGACTTTGGTAGCTTTGTAATTTGCAATAAGTTGCAGTGGTCTGGTGATCAACGTACGCAATCCAAAGGTATGATCGATGCGCAACATCTCGTCGTGTCTGTATACTTGTGCCAATTTTTTTGTGAAAATCGTTGACAGCATGCAGTTTTTGTAGACGATCTCTACTATAGGAAGGATTCAAAGCCTCCGCAATCCAATTGTCAACCTCTCCTACGCGAGGGGAATCCTGTTACAAATATGAATGTATCATACACATATTTAGCAGGCGAGGCTCTGGCGACCCCAAATTCGTCATGGAACTAGTAGGTGGAGGCGGTATGGCCTAGAATGTTTAATGTGGTCATATGAATCGGTCCCGAGATGGTCGGGCTAGTATCTAAATGGCGCATTGTTACCGGAACGTACCGGATCTATTTCCGGCAAGGGACCATCAACATCGATAACACTCCCCAAAACCTTCGAGGAGTGTCTTTAACGTTAATACAACAACATCCCTTCTATAGGCGAATTGCTTACTTACTAACTTAATTGGCGCTTAACCGTTTAAACGATTATGGCTGTCCAACAAGCATAAGACGGCCTATCCAGCGTAGCCGCTGCGTTATAGTTCGCTGGACTATGTTAATGTCTGTGTAAAGCTCATACAGATCAGCATTAAATCTTCATCGGTACTCGTCGTTGCAGATGCGTAGAGGTCTGTAAATCTTTCTAACATATTTTGGGAATAGCGCCCTATTTTAGAATTTGTTTTAAAAGCGTCCTATCTGAGCTTTAATTAAATACATTTTGGCATTAGCTGGGGCGTTTATGAAAAAATACGTGTTACAGCTTCCAGAACGGAATCCTGAGATAGGGCCTTTTCGAAGCGAATTCTGAAATAGGGAGTTTATGAAATATGGCGTTTTCGAACTGGCTGCCGAGAATCTGTCAAATTATTTATAAAAATTTTAGTAAAACATGGATCTAATAGTACGTATGTACACTAGTAAACAAATGTCTTTCAAAGGATGAATAATTCAGAGATTTGGTTTCGATCAAGGATCGTTTAACACGACTCTGTTTTCAGTATACACAGATATGTACGTAGTATCTGAAAGATGATATACTGCTTTATTTTTCCCTAATATAGGTACTGGTAGACCATTTTGGTGGATGTTGGCCAGAGTTCCAGAGCGGAACTGCAGAATGTAAAAGAAATATCTAAATAAAGTTTCCTGTAGTTTAGAGGATGAACAAAAAATCTCATAATAATTTGCTGCCATCTTTTTACCACCCCCACGGTTTAGCGGTTAGAATATATCCACGATAAGGAATGCCTGTCATAAAAGAAACAAAACCCCTGTTTAGGCAGTCCGGAATACAACAAAATACTCAACAACGGTAACTTTTGTCTGTATAGTGTTGTTGTTGTTGTTGTTGTAGCTGTGCTTCACCCCATCCAATAGGTGCGACCAATCACTAATTGTCATCAATGTCCTCTAACGGGAGTCCAAGGAAACTTGCTGTTTCAACAGGAGTGGACCATAATGAGAGGGGTGGTAGAGGCGTTGGTTCCACAATACAATTGAAGAGATAGTTGGTGTCATGTGGGGATACATTGCAAGCAGGACATACATTTTGTATGTCGGGGTTGATTCTGGATAGGTAAGATTTTAATCTGTTACAGTACCCAGGTCGTAGTTGAACTAGAGTGACTCGCGTTTCCCTAGGGAGAGTGCGTTCCTCCTCTGCTAGCTCTGGGTATTTTTTTTAAGTACTGGATTCACCGGGCAATTCCTGGCATAGAGGTCCGACGCCTGTTTGTGGATACCACGGAGGACCTGCTTGTGTTTTTTGCTTCATACGGCTATGTTCTCAGGTGCCGTATTTCCTCATAATGCTTACGGAGATGATCCCTTAAGCCCCTGGGCGGTGTAGCCACATCAATCAGATGTCTGTTGGGATGCCCAGGTTTCTGGGTATTCTACAGAAACTGTTTGGTTAGCATTTCATTTCTCTCCCTAATGGGGCGTACTATCGCCTCATTATGTAGATGGTGTTCTGGGGACATAAGAAGATAGCCCGTAGCGTTTCTGAGGGCAGTATAGTGGCAGGCCTGTATTTTCTTCCAGTGAGTAACCTTTACGATTGGCGACAATATCGGGGACGCATAGCATGCAATCGGCAGGCCAATTGCCTTGTAAGTGGTAATGAGCGTTTCTTTATCTTTACCCCAAGTGCTGCCGGCAAGAGATTTGAGGATTTTATTACGGCTCTGGATATTCGGTACAGTTGCGGCTGTGTGCTCTCGAAAATGTAGATTCTGATCGAACGTCACCCAAGGGTGTATACTGTTCTTCCTAGCCTACGGAGGAGGAATTGAATCTTTTGAATATCTATTCTCGACATTGTTTTCGCTGTTAATGCCAGTTCTCAGATAAGCGAATTCCTTCACAGTTTTAATTTCCATTCGTGACATGACTATCAAAGTGCGAATGCGCCGATTCTTTTTTGATGAATGCCTCAGAAAGAATTTTTTTGTTTAATATGCCATTTAGAACCTTATATGTATGTGATGTTAACCAGGCTGATTCGAAGGAACCTAGCAGGTTTTGCGGCATTATATTATTTTTTAGGCAGAGTGGTGCCATTCCCATTTCCTCATAATTGGGCATCTAGTTCAACAAAACAGAATAAGGCATTCGTCATTTTCATCACTGTTTGTGAGATACCAAGTGGTCATTATCATTCTGCAGGTGTTCGCCTGGTTTTGAAAACCTCCGCCATCCAGCATAAATTTCCCTATCAGCTTGCATCTGAAGTTCCTTGAACTCACGCCGCGGGGCTGCTCGTTTCTTTCTTCTAAGTAAGCGTCCCACTTCTCTCTCCGCCTCACGATTATGCTCCTATATATCGCCCATTGTCAGCGTTTTCCAAGCGGAAATAGTAGCCATAGCCAAAGCAGTAGGAACCCTGGAAGAGAATAGCTTAAGCTATCTAAATGCGCGTTAGAGTGTAAGCAGTCCCTGGAGAGAATCGGGACAGGGAGAAGCAGACATCTCTATTGGGTCCCAGGGCATATGGGAATAGATCGGAATGAAAGAGCGGATGAACTATCTAAAAAGGGTGCATCCCTTGAAGCTTGCTCCGTAGACGTCCCAATTACACTGGGCGAGATTAAGCGAAGGCGAGAGGTGCACATGATCGACCAAGCAGGAAAGGCGTGGGCTCAAACGCGGGGCTGTAAAGAGTCGAAGATTATGTGTAGGTCTTACAACCTTAGACTAACAAGGTTGCTTCTATCATTAATAAGAGAGGATTGTATACTCATGACGGGTATTCTGACTGGACACTGCCTTCTGGCGTCACATGCCTTTAAATTAGGCTTGGTCAGTGATAGCAGATGTAGGAAGTGTGGGCTGGAGGAGGAAACGATCGAGCACATTCTGTGCTCGTGCCCTGCGCTTGCCAGGCTAAGACTCCAGATATTAGGAGTGATACAGCTGTCAGATCTAGAGGCAGCAAGTGGCTTAAGTCCTAGGAAGCTTCTAGTATTTGCCAAGAGGACGGAGCTATTTTATAACATAGGTCATGGTTTTTGATAGGGGTTTTCAGTTTGGTCGTTAAAACACACTTCTGGTAACACTACGGACACATTCAGTCTATGTGAGGTCCTCATGGGCCGGCCAGATCAACCTAACCTAACCTATCGCGCATTGTTGCGACTGTGGGCGGTGTTACAAAAGGAGTGAGAAATGTGTTTCTACAGCTCGGCTTCATAGTCAAGTCAAAGATTGATTTCAATGAGCCAGTGTGAGTGCTAGTAGTCCATTTCGTGAGCATCGAGAGTAAACATTCTTTATGTTATTGCTGCCTGTCTAAAATCGTAAACAATATTAAAGTGTTACCATATCTTTGACCGGTGAGTTAATGCTTGAAGGGTAATAAACAAAAATTTTCATTTCATTTTTAAGGACCACCCTAATGTAAGTAATAATAATTTACAATAAAACATTACATCCACTAACATTATAACAAGTAAAAGCTATGATCACCTTAATGATAAGAGTATATATCAAAGAAAAATAATTAAAACAAGTAAGGAAGGCTAAGTTCGGGTGTAACCGTACATTACATACTCAGCTGAGAGCTTTGGAGACATCATTTGGGAAAATCACCATTTAGGAAAATGAAGCTAGGGTAACCCTGCAATGTGTTTGTATGACATGTGTATTAAATGGAAGGTATTAAAGAGTATTTTAAAAGGGAGTGGGCCATAGCTGTACAGGTAGACGCCTTTTCGAGATATCACCATAAAGGTGGATCAGGGGTGACTCTAGAATGTGTTTGTATGATATGGGTATCAAATTAAAGGTATTAATGAGGGTTTTAAAAGGGGGTGGCCCTAGTTGTATATGTGAAGGGGTTTTCGAGATATCGACCAAAATGTGGACCAGGGTGACCCAGGGTGACAAATGGTGTGTCGGGTACCGCTAATTTATTTATATATGTAATACCATGCACAGTATTCCTGCCATGATTCCAAGGACTTTTTCATTTTCTTCTACTTAATATGGTAGGTGTCACACCCATTTTTCAAAGTTTTTTCCAAAGTTATATTTTGCGTCAAAAAACCAATCCAATCGCCATATTTCATCCCTTTTTTCGTATTTGGTATAGAATCATGGCATTTTTTCATTTTTTGAAATTTTCGATATCGAAAAAGTGGGCGTGGTCATAGTCGGATTTCGCCCATTTTTAATACCAAGATAAAGTGAGTGCAGATAAGTACGTGAACTAAGTTTAGTAAAGATATATGGATTCTTGCTCAAGTTATCGTGTTAACGGCCGAGCGGTAGGCCAGACGGTCGACTGTGTATAAAGACTGGGCGTCACAAGAATTGGTAAATTTTTGTTCGACTTGTAGCATTAAAAGTATTCTAGACAAATTAAATGAAAAAGGGCGGAGCCACGCCCATTTTAAAATTTTCTTTTATTTTTGTATTTTGTTGCACCATATCATTACTGGAGTTGAATGTTGACATAATTTACGTATATACTGTAAAGATATTAAAATTTTGTTAAAATTTGACTTAAACAATTTTTTTTGTTTGCTATTTTTTATTTAACACACAGTGGGTGGTGCCACGCCTATTGTCCAAAATTTTACTAATTTTCTATTCTGCGTCATAAGGTCAACGCACCTGCCAAGGTTCATCGCTTTATCCGTCTTTGGTTATGAATTATCGCGCTTTTTCGGTTTTTCGAAATTTTCGATATCGAAAACGTGGGCGTGGTTATAGTCCGATTTCGTTCATTTTAAATAGCGATCTGAGATGAGTGAACAGGAACTTACATACCAAATTTCATTAAGATACCTCAAAATTTACTCAAGTTATCATCTTCACGGACGGACAGACGGACGGACAGACGGACATGGCTAAATTAATTTCTTTTTTCGCCCAGATCATTTTGACATATAGAAGTCTATATCTATCTAGATTAGTTTATGCCGTTACGGGGTACCGTTTTGCGAACAAAATTAATATACTCTGTGAGCTCTGCTCAGCTGAGTATAAATATAAATGCATAAACAAACACAAAATATGCCCTGTGGCTCTACAGATCTGCCGTCTGTACACATTATATGCACACTCTGCAGACTTCGGAGCATACCTTTTATCAACATCCCTCACATTGTAAATTAAATGCCTTGAGTAATATCCACCGAAAGGATTTGATAATGGGCGTGGTAATAGGGCCACGCGAAAGTGCTTGTCGAATTAGGTATCTTGCCACTGCTAGAACAACGGGGTGTATACACAATAATATAAGCATATCAAGCGCAAAGGCCACGTATACGCCATGACGATCACATCTGTTGTCAGAGAAAGAGAAAACCAAAAGTTGTACAACAAAACAAAAAGATCTAAAGTAACTAAAGAATATCTGCAAGAAATAAAACGAAAACGAAAGAAAACAAAAACATTAGCCATGAAGCTACTAAAAGAAAGATAAAAGAAATAAAAAGCAAAAATTAGATAAAACGATATGAAATGAAAAAAAAACTTCGCTAAATCATTGCTGTCGGGAACTGATCACAATACACATTCATAACAGCAATTGATGCAAAGCATCAACGGGTCATCAGCTCAATCAACCAAGGACGTCGCAATTGGGGGGAGGGGGGAGCAGCGCATAAATTCCAACCGGGGGAAATATATGATCACTTTATGTCAATTTAATTCTATTGAATCAACTGTTTTCATAAATTACTTATTGTCATTCACCAGACCTTCTCAGTGTGGCAAGTCTTGATGTTTCGAAGTGTAAACAGAGCTTAAAGATTTCATTTCAGAGTCGATAATCGGACGGTCTCGATTGTTCGTACATATCTCGACAATTTTCATGATTGTGAGACATAGAATGTAAACAACTCGTTCTAATGTTGGCCGACCCCGTGATTTTTGAGGAGCAACCTGATCTGTAGGTCTGATCTTTCAGTAACATCGTGACTGAATCAGATTAGGGAACACAACTTTTGTTGATACGTTGCAAACATGTTGCCATCAGTTGAGTGTTAATAATTTTCATTTCCATGTGCGTTATTGCTCACTACAGCCAACGATCGTGTAAAGTTTTTGCTCTCAGCTCTTTGATTTGATTAAGGGCCAATTTATGGTGACTTATCCATAACCAGCTGATAAAACAGCAGCTGATCGAACCAACAATATGGAAATCAATGTAATCGATTAATGGTGCCATACCATAACGCTAACGCCACAACCATACCATGGTTTTTGGTTTTTCGCCATATCCATAACCTTAACATATTTGAGTTGGAGAATTTAATAACTTTTTGTAATTTTTATTTATTGTTTTGGATACGTTTTGACTAAGAGACATATTTTTTGTGGTATATGTTTGTAATTACACTGCTCTACAAAATTAAACGTTTTGCATTACCCTGGATCACCACTATTTTTTTTTATTTGCTATAGTCCCCTAATTATAAAAATGGTCGAAATTTAAAATTCTATGGAAACGTTTATGTTTTTTTTTTGTTTTCTAAAATTTGCCTTTTTTGAAAAGGGAGATCCATTGATTTTATCATATCTCTGGAACGGGTTGTCCGATTTTCTTGGAGAAACAGCATATAATAGCAAATGAAATTACCTTAAAATTGCCTAAATACCATTTTTTAAATACTTATTGGTTTCAGAGTTATTTGCATCGCATTATAACAAAATCGATTTTTGGTATTAAAAATTACCATTTTTTTTTCTTTAATTCGTAAAAAATCGAAAGAGACAAAACTTACAACTTTTATTAGATGATCGTAAAACTGTGAACATTCCAAATAAGGCAAGCTTTTTTCATGAAAATTCATGGATAAACGGTAATATTATTAACAATTAAGTGAATGAAGGGAAAATACGTATTTTTATATTTTTGTTTATTTAGCTATTTAAGATACATTTATTAAAGAAATTCTACAAAATTTAGTACTTGAAATATTTAAAAATAGTTTTTACTTTTTGCTTGTCTACTGTAATTTTCTGAATTTGATTCTCGTATAAGAAACCAATTATAATCCCCCATCATATTTTCGTTCCAGAATCCTTGATAACGCTCCTCCATTGTCTTAAGTTGTTGGTGAAATCGTTCTCCATGCTCGTCACTGACATCACCAAAATTTGAAGGGAAAAAATCCAAATGGGAGTATAAGAAATGCATTTTTAGAGACATGTTTGGACTTGAAATTATATGTATATGTAATTTAGAGGTTACAATTATGATGAATATATAAAAATCATATCATATTCCTACTTACCGATTTTCGAATAGTTGGTTAGTAAATCAGAAATGATTTCCTTATAATTTGGACCCCGATTATTTCCTAAAAAGTTTGAAACATTCAGCCTAAATGAGTGCCAAGCAGCCTTTTCATCGGGTGATAGTAACGTCTCGAATGTTGAGCTCTGTAGTAGTTTTCGGATTTGTGGACCATCAAAAACACCTTCAGAAATTTATGAAGCGGATAATTTTGGAAATATTATTTGAATATAATCGAATGCTTTTTCATTTTTGTTTAGCGCCTTAACAAAATTATTGACTAATCCAAGCTTGATGTGTAATGGCGTAAAAATCACATTCTCCTTTTTTATTAGAGCAGCATATTGTTACAAAACTAAGGAGTGCTGCCAGCTCTAAGCCGATGCTAAGCAGTGACGTGAATGCACATCAATAATTCAATCATCATGTATACACATATATAAGGCAGCCGAGAGATGTCACACACAGATGCATTTACTTATACGCCTATGTGTGCGCGAGAGACTGTAAACTACAAACATTCACATCAATAATTCAATCATTATGTCCACACATATGTAGGTACACGCAGCTGAGAAGCAAGGCACAACCATATGCAGGCATCTTATTTGAGATGCTCCTAAATGTAAGCAATTATAATTGTGGAAGTGTCGCTCACACATACAAGCATGGGGTATGAGAGAAGCTATAAAATCGTGCAATTTTAGTTATAGCTGAGAAGTTTGAGAGCTCATGGACAATGCTAGTAGATTCTAGAAGATGCGAAAGAGGAAACCAGAAAGTATAAAAGGCCGCAGATGTAGAGGCGCTGGAATTCAGTTTGATTTGAGTTGTCAAGCAGTTTCGATTAAGACGATATCTAGCGAGCAATAGCAGTATTATTTTGAAAGTCAGTTTCATTTAAGCTATCAGTTTGGTCATTAAGCCAGCTAGTTGCAAAGTATAAGTGTTATTGTGAAGTACTTTAATAAAGGCCATTTTTCCATTATTCAATATTGGAGTTATTTATTCAACAGTTTAGTTATACGAACTTAGCAAAAAGGCAAATAAGAGGATTTGCAAGCAAATTCGTTACAATTGGTGTCAGAAGAGGAATTGTTGAATAAATTCCAGAGGACAACAAGGACATGGCAAAGTTCAGTGAAATGAAGATCCAGCAACTAAAGAAGGAGTTGGAGAGCCGTTGATTGAATACAAGCGGCGTTAAACTCGAATTTCAGGCACGGCTACGAGAGGCAATGGAAGCAGAGGGAATTGATGTGGACGAGTATATCTTTTATGCTGATGGGGACGAGACAACAGCAAAAATTGAAGAGAAAAATGAAACACCGCAGACAATGGCGAACACAGACCTGAACATGATATTGGTTGCAATATCGGCACAAATGTCCGAAATGTCATCACAAATATCTACCAACATGTCATCACAATTGGAATCGCAGGAGACACGCATAACATCCAAGATGAAAACTCAACTGGAAGAACAGAAGACAAGTATTGCATCTCAACTGGAATCGCAGGAGACCCGTATAACATCACAATTGGAAGAACAGAAGACATATTTGGCATCGCAACTGGAAGCGCAAGAGGCACGTATATCTGAAATGTCGGCACAAATTTCGGAACAGGTATCATCGCAGCGTTTTGTGAAACTGGAAGAGCAGGATGCAAACATTTTACAACTCAAGGACAAAATTGATGCCGAAATAGAAGCGTTAAAAGGTCGTATGGAGCAGTTACAACTAAATCGCCTAGCTGTTTCAGCAAGCAATCCAAAGGTAAAAACACCATCATTTGACGGTTCTGTTTCTTTCCAGGTATTCAAGCTACAGTTTGAAAAGACCGCAGCAGTGAACAACTGGAATGCGGAAGATAAAGTTGCTGCACTGTTCGTGGCATTGAAAGGGCCTGCAGCGGAAATCTTACAGACGATTCCAGAGTACGAACGGAACAGTTATGAAGCATTGATGGGTGCTGTAGAACGACGTTATGGAAGCGAGCATAGAAAACAGATATTCCAAATTGAGTTGCAAAACCGCTACCAAAAAGCGAATGAGACTTTGCAGGAATTTGCCTCGGATGTTGAAAGGTTGGCTCATCTTGCAAATGCGGACGCACCCGTGGAATACACTGAAAGGGTAAAAATCCAGAGTTTCATAAATGGCATACGAGATGTGAAAACGAAGCGGGCTACATATGCGAATCCAAAACTAACATTTGCTGAAACGGTATCGCATGCACTGACTCAGGAAACAGCCTCACTTTTGAGTAAGCCAGCGTACAAAGCTCATCGCGTGGATGTGGAAAGGCCAGACTGGGTAGACGCAGTTTTGGAAGCATTGAAGGGTACGCAGCAGAAGAATAATGATGCAGTCAAATGCTTTAAGTGTGGGAAGCCAGGGCATATTGCGCGTTATTGTAACACCAACCCTCACAGTCCCAACAATGTGGGTGGTCGTAAACGCAGAGCAGAAGGTGATGAGCAAATCTCCAAGACCACTCAAACGTTAAACTAAATCGAGTCAGCCGCAAGGGGCGATAGCTGGCTCCCAAAATTGAATGCCCCATAATCTCCATCTCGCAGATTGGAAGAAGATCGAGCAATCTTACAGTTGCAGGACATGTGGACGGAAAGGAACGTGACTGTAGATACGGGTGCATCTCATTCCTTGATTCGATCTGATTTGGTCTACAGGAGAGTAAAGTCATTACCTGGAGCAAGGTTGCGTACGGTCACAGGCGAGTATAGTCAAGTCCAAGGCGAAGTGGTATGTGAGGTATTAATTGGAAAAGTCATGGTTCTACACAAATTCGTTGTGGCGGAGATCGTTGATGAAGTCATATTGGGAGTGGACTTCTTGGTTGACCATGACATCAGGATCGATATGCGGAGAAAAATTATGTGCTATAAGAACCAGGACATACCACTTAACTTTAGTTTGGAAAAAGGGTTCAGCAGTAATCGGGTACTGGTGGAAAAGACTCGACAAAGACCACGAAAGTCAAAGGCAAAGGTTGATAGATCGAATGGGCCAAATAAATCAAAATCAAAAGTACCTGCGAGAGAAACACTGGCATTGACAAAACCTAAAAGACGCAGGAAAACGAAGCAACGAATTTCCGAGAAAGAATGCGATGGTAGTTTCAAGCCAGAGCGCACTACTGTGGGGAAACGTGGGAACGATACTGATTATGCAAAGCAAATCCGTCCAGCGCAAGCTCTACGAAGTAGTTCATCGGCCAAACAACAGAGTGTGAAGGAAGAACCAGTGAATTGAGTAGTACGATGAAACACAGGTACCATGAGAACAATAATTCGAAAGGTTTCTTGGCGGGAGATTTGGTACTGTTATACAACCCTCACCGGCGGAAAGGTGTTCCATCCAAATTTCGGTGCAGTTGGAAAGGCCCGTACAAGGTTGTGAAGAAGATCAGTGATACCATCTACTGCATACAAAGCATTGAGAAACCACGGAGTAGAAGAGTGGTACATTTGGCGATGCTAGCAGCGTTTAGATCGAGAGATTTGTCTGATCGGGACGATATGTATATATATTCTAATTTAAAAATTTTTCAATTAAGAAAAAATATATTATAACAATAATAATGATAAAATAATTATTGTTAGGCCTTGAGCTCGATTCAAACTCGCGATCTTACAAATCTGTAGGCCGATATAACAACAAAAATTGTTAATACATCCCAGAGCACGGGGAAAAAGTGTCAATAAAATATGACACTATGGCATCATCGCCATAAACAAAGTCCAATTTTCACAACTATTCTGTAACATATGTCGCAGTGCTGTGAATATCAGTTGGCAAGAAACAGAATTGAAGTAGGAATAATGAAGACAAACAAAAAACCGCTGTGGTGGCTGAATGGTTATAGCAGCGGCGCCTAAACGTTGCCGATGAAGGAATTTAGCAGTTCCCGAAATGGATCTATACAACGAGCTTTGGCAGTTGTCTAAATTTTTTCTTTCTTCTATTCTAATTTAAAAATTTTTCAATTAAGAAAAAATATATTATAACAATAATAATGATAAAATAATTATTGTTAGGCCTTGAGCTCGATTCAAACTCGCGGTTTTTTCTAAAGTTATATTTTGCATCAGACTTAGATCTAGCTTAGAGAATCGTTGGGTAGCAACGATAATGCTCCGAATGATACCGATCTCAACTTTGGATAAATCCTCGGGAGATCCAAGTGAGTCGCGACCGAAGTACTTTCGCCTAGTTCTGGCAAAAGCTGGGCAAGCAAGCATAAAGTGATTTGGTGATTCCACCTCATCATCCTCCATACAGCTGCAGCAGGATGCAGTTTCCAGTATATTGAGACGTACCGCATGGATAACCATGGGAGAGTGCCCTGTCAAAACGCCAATGACCACTGATAGGTGAGCCTTAGTGAACCAAATTATTTCAGCAGACCTGCTGCCATCCACTTTCGGCCAGAAAGATCTTGCTACTCTGCAAGACGTGGTGTCCGCCCAACGTTTGCTGAGCTGACTCGAGGCCCAGCTATGGAGGAGGAATCCACAGGTGGCCAGCGGGATCCCGAAATCCCTACAGCAATCTTCATCCGGTTCAGTTGTACCGATCCGGGCTAAGAGATCCGCTTGACAGTTACCCGGAATAAAACTATGGCCCGGGACCCAGATAATCTTAATTGTAAAATAATTCTATGCAATCGCAAGTGAGGTCAGGCACTCCCAGACCACCCTCGATCGCACTGTAGTTGAGCTCAAGGCCTTGATAGCCGCTTGACTATCAGAGTAGATGTTAAATTCCCTAGCCGTAGTAGCACTGGATAGCATTCCATCCACCGCATCCTTAATCGCAGCAACTTCCGCTTGGAATACACTGCAGTGATAAACTTGCGGCTTAAATTTAGCTCTTGACACAAGAAGAGTGTGTGTGACGTCGTCGTAGGAAGAAAAAAGCAGAGGAGCTGGAGCTACTAGTCGCCAAATTTGATTAAAAAAAACTGGCGACAGACGGAAGGTTTTAAATGTAGAAAGCGATGTATCGCACTGTGATGACGAACACGATGCGGCAATCGATGATGATGGAATTAATGTCCCCACGAAGTCAGAATACATACATACTTAGCAATAACCAGATTAAAAAATAACAAGGCTGCGGGCATTGATGGATTACCTCTTTTCACTATGCACCAAATCTGAGAAAAAACTCGCAAAAAAAACGAATTGACTTCACCTCTTTGTCGATTTAAAAGCCGCTTTCCACAGCATAAAAAAAGAGCTGCCTCTATGCCGCTATGTCTGAATTTAGTTTCCACGCAAACACCAACAGCTCAGTCAGAATTGGTAAGGACCTACCCGAGCCGTTCGAAGCCAAACGAGGTTTCAGACAGGGTGACCCCCTGGTGAATCTGGGGAGAAAATTATACTAGCTGCAGAACTTAACCGTTCTGGAACAATATTCTATAAAAGCGTGCAATTACTGAGCACACGCGCCGTAAGTTCTGCTAACTCCTAGCGGAAGAGATGGGTTTGATGGTGAATAAGGACGAAGCGAAGTACCTGCTGTTCACAAGCAAAGCGTCAGCACATTTGCGTTTTGGCAACCACGCCAATGTTGGCAGCCATAATTTGGAAATAGTAAAATACTTCGTTTATTTGGAAACCAGCATTGACACAAACAACAACATCAGCTCTGAAATCCAACGAAGAGTCACTACTATTGCTAATAAGTGCTTCTTTGGACTAAGTAGGCAATTAAAAAGTAAAGTTCTCTTTCGGCAAACGAAAGGCATGCTCTACAAGTCACTTATCATACCATCATATCAGGGGCTACGCTGGCTAGGCTAAGAAAGTATTTTTATCGTAACCCGCCAATGAAATCAGCGGAAGTGGGCGGCCCCACTGCTGGAAGGACCAGGTGGAAAACGATTTAAATTCTCTTAGTGTGATCAATTGGCGCCAGCTAGCCCAGCGAAAAGGCGACTTGTGCCATGTTTCGTTTCGTTTAAACGGTTAAGCGCAAATTAAGAAAGTAAGCAAGTAACAAATCAAAATCATTTCTAGCTTAGCAGCGTCACTTCTACCAATTCGGTTACCAATTTAGATGAAATGTAACCTAAGTTAAGTAGCTTTTGAGTCTATCACGTATATGCATCGTGAAAAGAGATCTTTAAATATGTAAACATAAAAAGGTTAGTATAAGATCATACAAAAATAAATGATGACCCTTAAAATTGTCTGAAAATTGCATACAATAAAATATTGAGAGCGGAGGTCTTCTGACTATTAAGGGGCAACTTAATATTTGAAAACTCTTACAAATCAAAGAAACAAGAGCAGCGTCTTCAGTTTTGGCATCGGCATATTTTCATCGATATTTTTTACCGTAATATTAACGGTAAATGTGTATATGCGTGTGCACTATGTCTCATCATCTGCACTGGCGACTCTTGGCATCATCGCCTCATTTCGGCCATCAACGTTCTTACAAAGTGGAAAATTCTTTCAGTTGGTGTTTCGTACTCGTTGAGTGTTGTTCTCGGTTTCTTCCTTAGAAGATTTTCCGTTTTTCTTCATCTAAAATAAGTTTTTTCTTTATTTGTATACATATATATATACGCGCGTACATATATATAAATATATAGATACAAATAGCGCTCCTCTGGCATATATAAAAAAAGTTTTGTTCTGTTCGATTTTAAAAATTGAGGAAAATTGCATTTCGTTGCATCTCCTTGTACGTTTGCACCGATAGTTTGTGTATCGATCGATCTCGAATTTGTCCAGCGAGTGTTTATGGTCAGTAAAATAATTATTAAAAATAATGAAAATTTGTGTTCAAAATATTAAACGTTCTTCAAATGTATTACATAACACGCGTAAAGAAAATTTGTTTAAAGTGAATATTTAAGCAATTAATTCGTGAGAAGAAATCCAGCCCACACACAAACACATGCATACAGCGCACATAAAAAACAATGAGAATTGATGATTGGAAAAAATTGCAATAACAAATTAAACAATCAGCGATGAATAAAACTTGTATATATCGCAAGAAAATATCGTTTTATTTCTGTGAAATTAAATACTAAAAAAGAATTAAAAGAAAGTGAAAAACTAAAATATCATACCGTGTGGAAATTTGAAAATTGAGTGAGTGTGTGTGAACGCGCTCCACGGGCATATTAAATGCAGTAAATATCGCCAACAGCCAGCAAAATCATCAGCCATCGACAAGAACATCGTCAGTATGCACAGTGGGGAGTTTTACAGAAGTTTGCCGCAAAAAAAAAAAAAAATTTCGATTCGGAAAGAGTTTTCCTAACATTTTGAAATTATTCACTGTTAAGGGAACACACATATGATGAATTTCATATCAAAACCGATATGCATTGAACCCGAGCCCCTCAGATTTTGATGAAATTTTGCATACAGGTACACTTTACCTATACAAACACCACCTCGTTTTTAGAAATTGCATTTTTGAAAAATTGTGGGCATGGCAAGGTGTCAAAATTGTGAAAAATGCGTGAAAAATGACGGTAATATGTAGGTATTTTTGAGCTGTCATAACTACGGAATGGCTCAACCGATTTCAAAGATCTTGGTACCATTGGAGAGGTATTCTAATCGGCTATCGAAATTGTTAAGTTAGGTTAGGTACACTGAGAAAATTTTTATTACACTGAAAAGCATGTTTTTTGTTTTTAAATGCTTGATCTTTGTAACTTTTTCCAGGTATAGTTTTTCAAAACCTTAAAAAAATGGTTTTTCAGCGAAATAAAAATTCTTACGGTATACGTACGTATTTGAATACCTTTCTAACGGTACCAAGATCTTTAAAATCGGTTGAGCCATTCAGTAGTTATCACAGCTTAAAGGTACCATAATATTAAAAATAAAGAGATGCATTTACTTAAAATTAACAAAAAAAAAAAAAAAAAAAAAAAATACGCCATTTTAGTTTTTGGATATGTTATATATATTAAACAGACCTTTCTAAAAAAATATATATTTTACTTTAAAACACTTTAAAACGCTTGGCCTTTGAAGTTTGTTTCAAGTTTAAAATTTTATATTATTATTTAAATGCAAATTTTACAGTGTATGTTTTCGAAAGCTGATCTGAATACCTTTCCAATAGTACCAAGATCTTTGAAATCGGTTGAGCCATTGCGTAGTTATCACAGCTCAAAAGTACCTATTACTGTCATTTTTCATGCATTTTTCACAACTTTGACCGCTTGCCACCCCCACAATTTTTCAAAAATGGAATTTCTAAAACTGAGGTTGTGCTTGTATAGGTAAAGTGTACCTCTATGTAAAATTTCATCAAAATCTGAGGGGGTCGGGTTCAAAATGTGCCTTTTTTTATAGGTTTTGATATGAAATTCATCATATGTGATCCGGTCTATGAAAAGGTGGCTTATGACTCAAAAAAGCAATTGCGAGAAACAGATGTTAAAGATAAACAATGCATTTCTTCAGGACGTTTGTGCTCTTCTTTTTTTTTAGTCATAAGCCACCCTTTCATAGACCGGGTCTCTTCAGCACACCATGCTTACATCAAAGGCAAGCCAGTTGATATTGCATTGCATAGGATGGTGATGAACGAAGAGAAAGCGCTGTAACTCCAAGAATATGCGCTAGGTGCTTCACTGCACATTGCCAAGAATGTCACAAAATAGGTCAGCAATGGAGTCTATGTGAGGCCACTGTAAACACAGAAACGCCGCAGGGTGGAGTATTATCACAAATGCTGTGGACGCTGGTCATCAACTAATTGCTTAGGCTATTCGATAGAGGGCCAGTCAAACTATGGCGTATGCAAATAACATTTCAGGGGCAGATGTCTACCAACAATCAGCTGTACTTGTCTGGGCATGGGGTTATCGCTAACGTGAAAAAAACCGATCTAGTATTATTTACTAGGTGATATAAGGTTCCTAATTGGACAAAGCCTCAGCTTGGAAGGGTAACCCTAAAAGAAAACTACAGCACAAAATATTTTGGAATTATACTAGATAGTTAGTTGTAGGGCAAGAGGATGCCAGGATGCACGTGGGGCCTATCACCCAAACTCTCACATTGGGTATTAACAGCCTTTGTCAAGCCCATACTTTACTATGCGGTCCCAGTGTAGTGGACAGACACAACAAAAAGGGGATTTACCAAAAAACTTAACGCGATCCCTCAAAATTACACCGACAGCAGCATTGCATGCTATTCTGCACATCCCACCCGCAGACCTAATTGTCAAAAATATATCTGCCTCGGTGCACGACGTTGGCGCAAGGTTGCTGAAATGGCAGAACATACTACATACGATGGTTTCAAACTAACGCAAGGGGTCGGGCCTACTTTACTGCTTTCATGCAGGCTGCCAGAAGCCTGCGGTGTATTTCGTAAGTAGCCTTAAGAAAGCCGTAGAAACTCTGGAGGAAGCATCTTAAGCTGCGATTGCGTCAATATGTATATTGATATGCAGACCGCGATCAAGACAAAACCCTACAGTGATCTCGTAGCTTGTATGATCTGAACCAGGTAGAGAATAATTCATCCTATATTTGATTACGCTATACTACTATGGCAAGGTCTGCGCTGATGCTGCCCCGAGGCATTGAAACTCGATAGTTCTGCTGCAATATTTTAGGGATGGTATATATCAGAAGATGTTAGGTTAGGTTGAGATGGGCCTTTCAATAAGGATATGACATAGAGTGATTGTGTCCATACTGTTGCCAGAGTTTATTTGATGACCACGGAAGGACCCCAATAAGGTGCCAGGACTTATCTTTTAGAATAACTCCATCATCTTGGCAAATACTAGATCTGGCAACTCTGACGGCCCTAATAGCTGAAACCTGACGAGCACAGGATACAAACACAGAACGTGCTCAACCGTTCCTGTTCAGTACGTAGTATGCCCATCGTGAGTCTTAAGTAGTTTCTCTTCAGAGATATGAGCCACTTTGTGAATCTAATATCGTAGGCTTTGTACATGGGCTTAGAGATTTTGAAGACCCGCGCGTTTGTCCACGCCTTTCCTTCTTGAAGGATCTTATGCAACTTCTGTCTCTTTTGATTTCTTCCAAATGGATTTGGAAAATCTATTGTCATTTCAGCGAGTGTTGCACCCTCCTTTGCCAACACATCGGCCCTTTCGTTACCTTCTATCTTTTTATGACCGGGAACCCAGTACAGATGTATGGTACGGCCTAAGCGAAGTTTTTCCAATTGGTCCTTGCATTCCAGAACACTTCTTGATGAAGTACTGTGTGAGATTATTGCCTTAATCGCCGTCTGACTATCAATATATATACTGACACGACTGCAGCTTAAGCAAGTTTCCTGCAGAATTTTTGTTGCTTTCTTAATGGTTATAATTTCCGCCTGAAAGACGCTGCAGTAATCTGGCAGCCTGTGCTATCTATTTATTATTGCTTGATCGACACAGTAAACAGCAGACCTGATCTCTTCCGTTCACTTAGAGCCATCTGTATACACGTACATTGTATGTTCTGTTATTTTTGCACTCTGGCGCCAACGTGAACGGCCATATTTGGTGAGGAATATCGTTGTTCCGGCTTGTGCTTCCCTCCTTATAACAGTTGTAATTGGCGTCGGAACTGAGGATTATTCAAGCAAGTCCTTCCAAAATCCGTGAGTTATACGTTATAAATGGGCCCTAATGTCATCTCTATTACGTCGCATAGACGAAAAAAGCGTCTAAAGATGACCGTGATTTCATCGGCATGTCGTTGGAGAAAGGGCACTCAATTTGGTCGACCGCGCTCAAAAATTTCCCAACCAGACAACCCCATGGATTAGGGGGTTGGCAACTCTTGGTCAACGACATCTCGTCGCACTCAAATGAAGCGAAACGGCGTAGATGCAGGCCCCTAAACCACCCATCCCCATAGTCCCATAGTCGGGTGCCACGGAGTTCGGCTAAGCCCTCACACCAACGACAAGGTGCCTGCTATAGTGAGGGTCACTTTGAAATAAATTAATTACAAATTTCCCACTGTGCATCGATTCCTTCCTAAATCACAAAAACAACAGCAACAACATCGGAAAATTCGGTTGAAAAAGTTTAACGAACTGAGTTCATTTCTATTTTTGAATAACGAAATCATTTTCGAAAATTTTCTTTTACTACTTCATTTCGTCTAATGAATTGGCCGCAAAGTGTATTGTGGCGATCTGAATGGGAGCTGCTGCTGCTGATCATTTTGTTGGTCGTTTAAATTATTGTTGCCGTTTGTTTGTTTGTTATAGCATTTGCTGATGAGTTTTATGTTGTTGGCTGCTAGCTATGTGTGTATGTGTGTGACTATGAGCTGTTGGCGCTAACTCGCCTTGCCATGGATTGACTGGATGACTGGTGCGATGGCCACATTGCGAATATTTTCTTTTATCGCGATCGGTAGAAAATGAAAAGTGTCGGTGGAAATTACAAAAAAATTCGAAAATTTACGAAAACAAAATTGAAAAAATGTGCTGTTGCAGAATATAGAAGACCTTCGCTTTGTTTGTGACACGATTGATTAACTAGAAGAGATAAAACAATATGAGAAAAATATGAGCGTTATGATTGGATTTTGCTTCGATGAATTATTTAGTTTAAAATTTAGTTTTATTGTGAAATTAATTTTTGTGTTTTGTTCTAATAAACAAAAGCTATTGAAGTCTTTGCTGTCAGGCACATTGGTAGTGTGGGCTAGGTTAGGTTAGGTGGTAGCTGCCCTGATAAGGAAAGCTCACTTGGACAACACGAAAGTCCGTTGTGATACCACATACAACAAAAATAACGGTGACTTAGATCTAGCTACTTAGAGAATCGTTGGGTAGCAACGATAAAGCTCCGAATGATACCGATCTCAACTTTGGATAAATCCTCGGGAGATCCAAGTGAGTCATGACCGAAGTACTTTCGCCTAGCTCTGGCAAAAGCTGGGCAATCAAGCATAAAGTGATTTGATGATTCCACCACATCATCCTCCATACAGCTGCAGCAGGATGGAGTTTCCAGTATATTTAGAAGTACCGCATGGATACCCATGGGACAGTGCCCTGTCAAAACCCCAATGACCTTCTGCCATCCACTTTCGCCCATAAAGATCTTGCTACCCTGCAAGACGTGGTGTCCGCCCAACGTTTGCTGAGCTGACTCGAGGCCCAGTGATCCACAGGTGGCCAGCGGAATCCAGAAATCCCTACAGCAATCTTTATGCTGTTCAGTTATACCGATGCGGGATGAGAGATCCGCTTGACAGTTACCCGGGATATCACTATGGCCCGGGACCCAGATAATCTTAATTGTAAAGTAATTCGATGCAATCGCAAGTGAGGTCAGGCACTTCCAGACCACCCTCGATCGCACTGTAGTTGAGCTCAAAGCCTTTATAACCGCGTGGCTATCAAAGTTCATGTTAAATTCCCTAACCGTAGTAGCACTGGATAGCATTTCATCCACCGCATCCTTAATAGCAGCAACTTCCGCTTGGAATACACTGCAGTGATCAGCCAACTTAAACTTGCGGCTTACATTTAGCTCTTGGCAAAAGACCCTTAAGAAGAAACAACCAGAGACTGATTGGCCTGAAATCCTTAGGTGATACATGAGAGCTTCTGCCGGCCTTCGGAATGAAGGTGACCCTAACCGTGTGCTAAGACTTCGGGATATAGCTAAGCCTGAGGCAGTTAGTGTAGATGATGGTCAACCAGCGGCAGGAAATCCCTAAAGACTTTTGAAGTTGCGCAGTAATGATTCCATCCGCACTGGTAGTGTAGAATGGGTTAAAAAAGTTTTGGCCGTCCAATAAGGTGCGCCAGTCGTTTTTAATTTGGGGTAACTGGCGCCAATTGGTCACACCAATCGAATTTAAAACGTTTTTCACCTTGTCCGTCCAGCAGAGTGGAGACCGCCCTCTACATCTGCTTCCATAGGCGGTTTCCGATAAGAATACTTTTTTAGCCGGAACAGTATCCCCATGATATAGCCTAGCCAGCGTAGTCGCTGTGTTTTAATTCATAGGACTATGCTGATGTCTGTGTTAAGCTTATACAGCTCATCATTAAAACTTTTCGGTACTCGCCGTCGCACGTAGAGGTCCATAAACCTTTCAAAGATCTTTTCTCTCGAACACTCCCAGAGCTGCCTCATCTGATATTTTCAAGGTACATGCTTCTGCACCATATAGCAGATGACTTTTAGAGCATGATTTTTGTTTGCCGAGAGAGTACTTTACATCTCAACTACGTAGTCCAAAGAGGCATTTATTGGCTTGAGTGAATGCATTGAAAGATAAAACTCTGTTTCCGGTTGATTGATTTACTAACTGAATCTAAAACAATGTAGACGATTTCGGCAGTGTCCAATAAAGTGCACCGAAATTTTTTCTTCACGTAAAGTCCAAAGATCTAGTATCCTCAGCATAAGTGGTTACCGAACAGCGACAACGTCAGCCCTGTGTTTAAGAGAGTTGTCCAATTGCAACACTAAAACATTCCCCGCGGACAAGATAAGGCGAAGTCTGATAGATGCCTGGCTGTTGACGGCAGCATTTCCATATGCACCGACGTTACTAAGCCAAGCGGTAGTATTAGTCATCATGCAAGCCGTAATTATCAGCAATGAAATCTTTATTTTCAGTCACATCCAATCGGATTGTTTAGCTCTAAACTAACACATAGCTGTCGCCGATCTCTTCAGGTGTTGGGCCAGCAGAAGCGTGTACACCTCACATGGGTCCCAGAGGGCGTAGGGACATCGGTGAAAAATGCATTGCAGTTAAACTCGGTAGGCACTGTACCGCCTGGCAGATTATTCCTGACTGAGGACGCCTAGGTATGCCTAGAGTCCAACATGATAAAATCGGACATCGTGCGGAGGTGTAGAGCCTCTCTGCTTCTATAAGTCATCTCAATGTCTGCCTTTGCTGGGTCCCTGGGCACAGCGGCATTGAAGGGAATGAACTCGTGGACGAGGTGGCTAGGAATGGTTCCGATTTAGATATAAGTGAGGTGGACAGCTCCGTCCGACCACCGCTGAGTTGTCTCCTAGAGAGAACCGACGAAAATGAGAACAGGGCAACGGACTTGTTATGGACCAATAGGGTTGACTGCGAAATCTCAAGGTCCTTATGGCCATGCTTGGATAGGAGGGGATCAAGCTTTCTTCTCAAACTGAACAAATCTGCGGTGAGGGTACTTACGGGTGTCATCACAGATCATTGGGCGATCGATCTAACACTTTCTCTGTCAATGCCCGGCGCTTCAAAGAAGAGGGCTCAGATTTCTGGGCTCACGCTTCTTCGACAGCCTGGCAGAGGTTGGGAAGGTGGACGTCTCGCTTCTTCTTGGGTTCATCAGCGAAAGCAAGTGGTTCGTTGAGGACCGCTAGGAGGTAATGGGGCTTAACGAATTTGCCGCCACCCTATAATTATTGAGGGCACTCACAATGGACAAAAATGTCTCCGAGTGGAAATGTGAGTATCACCCACGCACGTCCTCTTAACCTAACCTAACCTATGCCCCTTGCTACTTGCAAGCTAATTCTAAAAGAGCACATCTACCGTCAAGTCGACGAAAGATGGCTACAGACACGAGGGTCTCGGACATCTAAGCAAACCTGGCCAAAATGGGATTTCAAAAGATAGTCACACCTTCTAAGATTTATAGCATCGAAAGTTTTGCCCATCTACAGCTTTTATATGCTTCCTAGTCTCGACATACTTCATAACCCAAATTTATGGTTGAAACGGTCAGTAAATACTGTGCAATGTGTGAGCTCAACCTTAATGTTGACATCAGGAATAAAAATTCTGCTTGGTAAAGGCAATGGAGGCGTGAACTTCTGTATTGTTAAAAATACACACTTGTCTGTACTCAACTACCAGCAGTATACACCTCCCTCCAGGCCATGTTATTTCACATACTGTTCCTCTTAGCTCTTGTTGGTGGCTTTAAGCACTACAGCTTCCTATTTTTCTGCCATCATATAGAGATTCGCACGAACTAGTTTCCTTATCTCTCATATGTGCTGATGCAACAGATTGATGTATGGAAAATGGTCGCGGCTAGAAACTTCATAGCTTCATTTAACATGGGAGGCAATTGACTCCCTATTCTCACACTTTGCTGTCCTTCCTTAAAATGTCACTAAACACACCATTTATGTATGATATTGCGATTTCGTACCATGTTGAAATAATACAATTGAATGTATTTCCTACGATAATCTCTTTGAAAATAGTACTTTTACATAAGCCCAAAATCTTGTTCAATGTTAGCATAAGGTCGAAAGCCTCGCAAGGTCTGTAAGACATTGAAACGTGCAAATGTAGGTGGGAAAAAGAAATACAAGAATATAAAAAATATACTTTCACCATCAACGCATTTAGAGGACTGGGTAATAACGCATCTTAAAAGCGTTGGGACAATAGCACCAGCGCACCACAAGCGCCGGTGTCCTACATAAGATGATTATTGAAGACCACAGATAATTTATGGTCAAAAGATATGAGGGGAGCATAATCTTCACATCATAGATGTTTAGCCCATTGACGTGAGAATATCCACAGCGCTCATGTAGCGCACTTTCCTGCCTCTTGTAACGCTATGCGTCGTTTAAGGTGAACAAAATATTGCGATGTTAGCTTTTAGCCTTTCAAAACAAGAAATGTTTCGCTACTTTTTTTTCTGTGTTTCGTGGAACGAGGAAATGCTTCATGTACTGACCGGATTATTTAAGCCTCACTGCGAGACTCTACGAGTGTAGGACTCCCTTCTTCGAAGAAGGGCTACCCACAAAAACTTAACTTTCCACGGCCCGTGCTAATCCCTGTACCTGGGACCGCGTTCAGCATTACTTCGGGTATGGTTACGCACTGCGTGAGCTCCGTGACTACTCTTACGCTAATGCCCTAGTCATCCGTCTTCTCGTTTAAATAAAAAAAATAAATGTAAGGCGCGATAACCTCCGAAGAGATCTAAGGCCGAGCTTCTCTTCCAATTTGCGTCGTGCTCCTCTTGATTTTTCCCTACAAATTGGCCGGACGGGACCTACATGTTTTATGCCGACTCCGAACGGCATCTGCAAGCAGATGAGTTTTCACTGAGAGCTTTTCATGGCAGAAATACAATCGGAGCGCTTGCCAGACACTGCCGAGGGGCGACCCCGCTTAGAAAAATTTTCTTCTAATTGAAAGATCTTATTTCTAAAATTTTGATGTTGCTTTGCCCGGGAGTTGAACCCAGGGCATACGGTGTGATAGGCGGAGCACGTTACCATCACACCACGGAGGCCATTTACTGATAGGTATATGCCTCACATATGTGCTGACCGTATCCCATCCATCATGTTATTGATGACACTGCCCGGGTATAGGTGGCAAAGTATCTCTTCTACCCGCCTTCGCTAATCGGAGACTTGCCCGCATTCGAAGAACGTGTAACGTACATCGTCTAACTTCCCAGGCAGCTCGGGTTATCAACCCGGTTGAAACTGGATCAGGTAAAAATATACCGTTCCGTGTTATCGCTTCAACCATGTATTCAATTCAGGGATTAGTTCCCTAGTCCACTTTGCTACGATGCTGTTGCTCCACTGTTTTTGCCAGCGTCGAATCGATTCTTCTTCTTGGTCTAATTTCCCAGACAGATCAGGTTATCAACCCTGCCCATTCTGTGCAGGTATTTGCGGAAGTAACCGTGTTCAGTTAGAAACTGGGTCAGGTAAAAATATAGCGTTCCATGTGGTCGCTTCAAACATGGATTCTCCACTGTCCTTGCCAGCGTCGAATCGATTCTTCTCGCGCCCGCATGGCAACAGTAGCTGCACTCGCTTGCAATCCGTTGTCGTATATGGCTTTTCTTTCTTCAGCGAGAAGATATATCGGTATGGTTCCCGCAACGACCAGGACCGTGTGGTAAGCCGAAGCTATTCGCAGCGCCTCTATGCGTTGGATCGAGGTGAGGGCAATTCGGTTCTTCCGGTATTTCATAGCGTTCGCCCAGATATCTGCACCGTATAAGAGAATAGAATCCGAGGCTGATGCAAGCAGCTTCCTTGTGCATGGCTTTGGACCAACTGGGTTTACCATTAGTCTACTCAAATTCGCTATTGTGCGCGCAGCTCTTTCGCAGGCTCCTCGTATGTGATCCGAGAAGGTGAGTTTGCTGTCTAACCTCACTCACTGATATTTTGTTGAAGTGAGTGTTTCTATTGGGTGGTCCCCAACCGTCATATTCCTGGTAGTGGGAATCCATCTCTTTGTGGGGATGACGATTTCCGTTTTTGCTTTTGCTAGTTGGAGACCGTGCTCAAGCACCTATTTACATTACGCATAACGTGGTTTAATTCTAGCTGTGCCAGCTCGCAGCTTGGTGCTGTTGTCACAGCTGACACGTCGTTTGCAAAAGCAACGAGGAAGGTGCTTTGTGGCGCGTCCAATCGAATAAGACTGTCATAAGTTATATTCCAGAGATCGGGACCTATTACTGAACCCTGGGCTGCTCCACCTGTTAGTTTTTCCTTTTTTTTTGACCGTGAGTGATTTCATACACTAGATAACTGTCTCTTAACTAGTCTCTTAAAATTTCTAACAAATATTGCGGTACCTTGAAAATGCTTTCTAGTGCCTCAAGCATGTTGGGAGGGGATATGACTTAGTTAAAAGCGTTTTTGACGTCCAACGTGACCAGCAACACTATAGGTCTTGCTCTGTGGCACGCTGTCTCGGCACATAGTACAGAAGCTTAACAACCCAGTTTTGTTGCTGATATTACGTTGCCGCCGTTCATTGTTAATAAAACGCAGCGAACGCAATCCTTCATAACAGCGCAATGATGCAATGCATTGTAGCGCTACCCCGTCCTACACGCAACACTTCTATTGAAATGTATCTACTTAATCTTGAAAAATAAACTGAAGTTTATTTATGAATAATGATGTGCTTAACCACTACTCAACACAATAAATTAATCCGGAAAATGTGTAAATACAAAACTGACAATGTTTTTGGTATTTCCAAATGTTTTCTTGTTTTTTTTTTTCTAAATCATATAACAACACACGTGCGTGCGTATGTGAACATATGCTCTTATTAGACCGACAAGTCGGCAGTGTGTCATCGGTTTATGTTGTTGGTACCAAAAGCACAGATAAATGTATTTTCACACATAGTAAATGCTTTCACTTTCAAAATGTCGTCAGCGCCATTTTTAAACATTTTTGAACTCAAACCTTTTTTCTTCGGTAATGTGTGAAAAATAAAAGTGCTAACATCAATTGAATTCTTGTTTTCACAGCTCGTGACATTTGGGGGTGTTATGTGTCCCAATAGGCTACTAGGTTAGGGAATAAGTTTTATTGATTTTGTATTTTTTTTATCGTACCGGAAAAATGTGACAATTTTATTTTTAGAATTTTCTAGGTCATAAATTCTTAAGCAAATTTTTTTTTGCTAAAACAGCTGTTGTGTATTTTCAGTTTCGAGCTTTGAATTTTGCTATTCAAAGTCATATCAAATTTTAAATATTCAAAATTTGAAATAAATGTTGCATCTCAAAATTTAAGCAATAAACTTCAAGAATAGAATGTTAAATATAAAGAGAGTTCAGAATTTTGTATATTTGGTGTTGGAAACGTTGCTATGCAAATGAAAGCTACGGATCAGTGGCGTAGTAACGGGGCCCCCGGCGTTGGGGATAAAACCCCCTGCGAAATATTTATAGTTTCAATTTCAACGGAATCGATAAATCTTTCGCTCCATCGTCGAAACAATAATTTTCATCGGTAGCAAGAAATAGCTTCAAGAGGACATCGTGACTCTGGTCCTATATCCCTCGAGACTCCTCCCCATAATGATGGTAACTTCAGGTCTTTTTTAAGATTTCGGATGAATGCTGGTGACCAAACATTGAAGCAACACTTACTTCAAACTGCCAATTCTTGAAAATATTGTTGCAAAAATCAACGCAAGCGAATTCTGCACTATACTCTCTGATCGGACAACCGACAGAGGCGTGAAACAATACTCACTATGTTTCCGTTATACTAAAAGACTCAAGATGGTATAATTTTGCGAGAAGATTTGCTACAGTTCATCCCGATCGAAGATTGCACTGGTAGAGGACTTGCTTCGTCATGGATAAACATTTCAAAGAAGCTGAAGATCAACCTGGAGTTTTTGGTTTCCCAAGGATACGACGGTGCAGTTGCAATGAGTGGAGAATGGAATGGTTGTGCTGCTGCAGTGATGGAGAAGTATCCGTGTGCACTTTATGTACATTGCGCAAGCCATTCCTTGAATTTGGCGGTTGATGTAGCGTGCTCCATTTCTCTCATAAGAAACTGTCTTGGGTCCACAAAGCAGATAATTTCTTTCTTCAGACCTTCAGCAAAACGCGAAGCTATTCTCAAGGATGCCGTCGAAACTTTGAATTATCCAACAAAGAAAGAACGTTTGAAGCGATTGTGAGAAACAAGATGGACGGGAAGACTAGATCTTTGCTCCCATTTATTTCAGTGTAGAAAAAATTCATTAACGAAATTTTTTCTTTGGCTCAACTATTAACCCCTTACCTTCAAGGGAAAAGTGTTGATCTTTCTGCAGCAGTTTCAGCGGCTGGTGATCTGGCTGTTTTGTTGAAAGAAATGAGGGAAACGGCTAAGTCAAAGTTCAAAGAAATGTTTCTTGATGCTAAAGAATTAGCTGAATCTATCGGAGAGAAGATTGAATTTCCTCGGATTGTGAGTTGTCAAAAAAATCGAGAAAACTAGGAAAACAGCTCAGCAGAAGAATATTTTCTCAAATTAATATGCATCCCTTTCATCGATCACTTCATAAATCGGTCAGAAAAGTAGGTGAAAACGTTTCTGAAACTGTCGAAATAATAATGGATCAGTGGACAGCACTTACTGGACCAGCGGTATCTATGGTGAAAAATGAAGTCCTTCTATGGAGACAACGTTGGGTTGGAGCAGAAGATCGCCCAAAGATATTCATCGACGCATTAAATCTTTTGTAATGAAGAATTTTTTCCACACGTTTTCAAGTTTTTTGAAGACTGGGGCCACGTTAGCTGTAACCATTGCCAGCAGTGAACGAAGTTTTTTAACATTGAGGCGTTTGAAAAATTGGATAAGGAATTCAACCGGAGAAGATAGGCTGAATGGACTTGCCCTATTAAGTATCAGTAGAAATATTGATATCACAGTGGTAGAAGTCATTGGCCTATTCGCTCAAAAACAGAGGAAACTCAATTTGTAATTTTGCTTTTTACTATTAAATATTACAACAACATTTGCAATATATGGATCATTAAATAAATACAATACTATTTCCTCCCAATAACAATATTCCACACAATAAGTACTTATCATCACTTAACAAAATTTGAATTTTAAATTAATTTCGATCATTCAAACTAAATAAGCAATAATGAAATACCGAATATAGAATTCTAAACTTTAATAAACCGCTATTTTAGCTTAAAAATCCATATAACAAACTCCCAACCTCAAATTCAAATTCGAGTTAAATACCAATATTATGTTTCGAAAATTGGGTGTGACATGACTCAGCTGCAAACATTTATGGCATCGGAACCGGAATATGGAAATTTGAATTTTATTTTTCATAAATATTGAATTTCGTGTGTAAAATTTTGAATTTCTTATTTGAATTTTGATTTCTAGCGTTTCGAAGTTCGATTATAAAACTTTTAAAACATTAAGGTTGAAATTGAATTGAATTTTCTTAATATTCTATAAGGAGTTTACAAATTCGAATATGATAACTTTAGTTTTATTTAGTCAAACATTCTTAAGCTAAGTTTTTTTTGCTAAAGCAGCTGTTCTGTATTCTCAGTTGCGAGCATTGAATTTTGCGATTCAAAGTCATACCAAATTTTAAATATTGAAAATTTCCAAAAGATATTGCGTATACCGAATTTACTGTGCAATAAATCTTGCATCTCAAAATTATAAAATAATTTCGTAAAGGGAATTTCGGTCATACAAACAAAATAAGCAATACCGAATATAGAATTTTAAACTTTGTAAAACTGTGATTTTAGCTTAAAAGTCCAAATAACAAACTCCCAACCACAAATCCAAATTGTAATTAAATACCTATTTTGTCTTTCGAAAATTGGGTGTGGCATTTCTCAGTTGCGAACATTTATGGCATCGGAGCTTGAATATCGAAATTTGCATTATATTTTGGATTGATATTGAATTTTGTGTGTAAAATTTTGGATTTTTTTAAGTGTATTTTGATTTCTATCGTTTCGAAGTTCGAATATAAAACTTTTAAAACATTAAGGTTGAAATTGAACAACATTTTTTTTAATATTCTATTAGGAGTTTAAAAATTCGAATATGGAAGTTTGAGTTTTATTTATGAGTATCTATTGAATTTTGATTTTTAGTTTATGGAATTTCAAATCAAAACTTTTGATTCAAAATTCGAATATGAAATTTTTAATTTAATATTTGGACTCCATATTAAATTTCGAGAAAAAAAAATTTTAATTTTATATAGTGAATTTAACTTATTATCGTATCAAATCGTAAACATATATAAAGCTAGTAGTTTCGAATGATAAAAATAGAATTTCGAACATGGAAATAACAACACCGTATTTCGAATGCCGTCTTTCGTACATCGAACATCGTTTAGCTATTTATAAAATTACTTCTTCAAAATTTTATTTGTGGATAGTGGATTTCGGACGAAATTTCGAATATTGTATATGGAGTTACAAATATCAAGTTTACACTTTCGATTTCGAATATACAATTTTTGATTCGAAATTCGAATACCAAATTTCGATTTTATATTTGGTGTACATATGCGAGCATCAAATTTTTGAATTTTATCTTATCGAATTTGGATTATAAAACTTTTGAAGTTAAATTTTTAACTACGAATAACAAAATTGAACCATAAATGAATCTCGAATAATGAAAGTATAATTTCGAATAATGAAAATATGACTTATTTCGTACAATAAACATCGTATAGCTACTTAAACACTTATTTCTCAAAAAATCTTCGAATAACATGTTTTGATATGAAATTCGAACATTGTCATACAATTTTAAACTTATCAGTAGGTTAGGTTAGGTTTAACTGGCCGGTCCATGAGGACCTCACATAGAGTGATTGAGTCCGTAGTGTTACCAGAAGTTTGTTTTAACGACCAAACTGAAAAACCCTATCAAAAACCAGGACCTATGTTATAAAACAACCCCGTCATTTTGGCAAATACTAGAAGCTTCCTGGGACTTAAGCCACTTGCTGCTTATAGATCTGACAGCTGTATCACTCCTAATAGCTGGAGTCTTAGCCTGGCAAGTTCAGGGCACGAGCGCAGAACGTGCTCGATCGTTTCCTCCTCCAAGCCGCACTTCCTACATCTGCTATCACTGACCAAGCCTAATTTAAAGGCATGTGACGCCAGAAGGCAGGCTAGTTCGTCCGCTTTTTCATTCCCATCTATTCCCACATGCCCTGGGACCCAATATAGATGTATGCTTCTCCCTGTACCAATTCTCTCCAGAGACTGCTTATACTCTAACACGCATTTAAATGATGTGCTATGCGAGATTATTGCCTTAATTGCTGCTTGACTGTCAATATAAAAGTTAACACGGTTATATCTTAAGCTATTCTCTTCCAAGGTTTCTACTGCTTTGGTTACGGCTAATATTTCCGCTTGGAAAAAGGTTGCAGTAATCCGGCAGCCTGTAGGATCTGCTTATTTCCGGATCAGCACAGTATACCGCAGACCCTACTCCTTCCACTACTTTGGAACCATCTGTGTACACATGTATCGCCTCCTCCTCCATTTCCGCACCCTTGCGCCAAACGTCCACCTCTATTGTGGCCTTAAGATCTCCCTCGAAACGCAGTTAGGAAATCAGGTAGTCTGTTCGTCTTGTGATTGATGATGCTATACTACTATGGCCATATGGTCGGCGCTCAAGCTGCCCCGAGGCACCAAGCCTGGTTGCGGTTGTTAATGCTATGATCTTTGCTACCAGGTCTACAGGTGGAATGTGCAGAATGGCATACAGTGCAGCCGTTGGGGTTGTTTTTAGGGCTGCCGTAATGCTAAGCATCGATAGTCTGCATACCCTCTCTAATTTTTTGAGGTATGTTGTTTATTGTGTGGCTCTCCACCAAACAAGAACTCCATAGTATAGAATAGGGCTTACAATCGCTGTAAAAACCCAATGAGAAAGAGAGGGCGATAAGCCCCACGTACACCCCAGCATTCTTTTACATGCATAGAGTGTCGTTGAGGCCTTCTTGACCCTCTCCTCCACGTTGAGCTTCCATGACAGCTTACAGTCTAGGATGATTCCTAGATATTTTGTGTAAGGTTTCTCCTGTAAGGTTGGGCCCGTCCAATTTGGGACCTTGTACCTCTTTGTAAATAAGACCATATCCGTCTTCTCCGCATTGACTTTCAACCCGACATTAGATGCCCAGGTATGAATATCCCGAAGCGCCCGATCCATCAAAGAACTAATCGTTGGAAGGCACTTTCCACTTATGACAATTGCAACGTCATCTGCGTAAGCCGTAAGTTTTACGGGCCCCTCATCGAATCGCCTGAGCAGTTGGTTGATGACCAGCGTCCACAGCAGAGGTGATAGCACCACTCCCTGCGGCGTGCCCCTGTCCACTGATTTCGTGGCCTCGTACAAGCCCCATTGTGATGTAATCTTTCTGCAATTTAACATGCAGCCGATGCATCTAATTAAGGCAGGATGTACTTTAATGTAATTAAGACCATCCATAATCGCCCATTTTGCAACATTATTGAAATCCCCGGCAATGTCCAAGAAGACTCCTTATATTCCAGGGATTTCTCTATGCTTATTACCAACCTATGCAATGCGGTGTCTACCGACTTGCCTTTGGTGTACGCATGCTGTGTTGTGAAGAGCAGCTTTTCATCCACGTTGGACTTTATGTATACATCTATCAGCCTCTCAAAGGTTTTGAGCTGAAATGATGTTAAGCTAATGGGTCTATAGTCTTTGGGATACACGTGACCGATCTTCGCCGCCTTTGGTAGGAAAGCTACACGAGCAGTTCTCCAAGAGTGCGGTACATTATTCAGCCTTATGCACCCATCGAATATTATTTTAAGCCATTCCACGACCACCATCCTTGAAACTTGTAACATGGCCGGGAATATACCGTCTGGGCCCGGCGATTAAAACTTAGAAAACGTTTTCACTGCCCATTCTATCTTGGTATCGGTCACCAAGCCCGGCATTACTAGCTCCGTGATCGAAGTGTGAGTGATGTCTGCTGGCTCTTCTAAACCGTCTCACGATGGGAAATGTGTGTCGAGAAGCACCTCAAGGGATTCCTCACTATTACGTGACCATTCCATGTTCTCTTTCTTTATTAGTCCCTGAACTATGTTTCCCCTTGCTAGGATTTTTTTCAACCGTGCTGTTTCGCTGGAGCACTCTATGTCCGTACAGAAACTTTTCCATGAGTTTCTCTTCGCCCTGGTAATTTCATGCTTGTAGATCCTCAGTAGATCCCTGTACGCGTCCCGACACGCTTCGCTTTCCGCGGTCTTTGCGAGCTTAAACATTTCTTTTACCTGTCTTCTTAGAAGACTCAGCTCACTGCTCCACCATGGCGGCTTTGCTTTTCCTCTGAATCTTTTTAGAGGGCAAGCTTTGTTATACGCAGTCTTATCAGTATTGTATTTAAATTATCAAAACTGGATATTTAAATTAGAATAGTGGTTTTCGAAAGTGATTCTAGTTCGATACTTGAAATAAATTTTCAAAGCAATATTTCAGATACCGAATTTCCGAGATTCCTTATTTTGATGTTAATTTTCAAAAATCGAATGAAAAACACGTGCGAAAATAAAGACTCAAATCAAGCATCGAAACGAAATATCGAAATAGTTTCGAAGCTTGAAAATACAATTAATAAATTTTGAGGCCAAAATTTATAATAATTTTCAATTAATATAAAACAAATAATTTGGCAGCAGAAGCTGTAAAAAGAGTTTCGAAATTGAATTTCACCAATTGCCTCCTCAACATATGGCATTGGAAAATTTATGGCTTTGAAATAACAGTTTTATATAGTAATTTTGCACATTGGCACTTCACGTGGAAAGCTTGAGAAATTCTTTGAAGACACAAACTCGAAAGGCACTTTTCAAATTAAACAAAAAATGTTTCCTAAACAGGAATGTTCATTATCTCGACTACTGCTTGGAATATCACACTATCTAGGCTGCCAATTCGAAAACGCCATATCTTAGAAACAATTTGAATAACAGCCTATTTCAAAACTTTTTTTAACAACGTCCTATCTGCGAAATCGGCTGAAGAACGCCCTAACTCAGAATTTGTTTCAAAAATGCCCCATCTGAGCTTAAATTCAATATATTTTGACAATCTGAGATAGAGAACTTTTGAATAAATTTCTGAAAGAGGTTGTTTTTGAAAAATAGTCTCAGATAGGGTGTTTTAGAACTGGCAGCCAAGATAGGGTGATATTCAATCAGCACTCGATCTAGTATATGGAATCGTGATGATAAAAAACAATTAGTAAAACGCATACAAAAAATGAAAAACACGAGCAAACATGATGCAATAATAATTTCGAAATTCGGGTTTCGAATTTGGGACAGCGAAGTTTGAATGGAGTGCTATGAATAAAGAAATTCGAAATTTCCATAATTGATTTTTGAAATAGGCTTTCGAGGAAATTCGAACATACACATTTTAAAACATGGGATATCGAATTTTGAATATGGTTTATAGAATATGAACTTTTGTATTTCGATATTAAATTTCAATTATTTAATTTCGAAACTGAGTTTCGAAAAAGGTTTTCGAACACATTTAGACCAAAAATTTTGAAATCACATGTTGTGAACTTTAAACTCATGCATCTTGGTATTATAGCTGAGTTTCAAACTGCCAATCTTAAGATAGATATTGTCTGCAGATAAAACATCGCAAGAGCACATTTTTTCAAAACAAATACATTTTTTACAGTGTATTATGTGCCCGTCAAGTGTTCCTTAACTAGTCTTTAACGATTGGATTTAATCGAATAAAAAAAATTTAATAAATACTACAACAAATTAAACCGAATAAAAATATTAGCTAATAACTCAGTAAAAAACTCATTTATTTCTACCATCCGCCGCTGTCAAACGATCTCGAAGCATATACAATAACAACAGTTTAATCTTCCAATCCAGCAATATGTCTGGTCAACCGCCACCACCTTTTGGTGGGCCGCGTGGTTGGAATCCACGTGTGCATAATGCCGCATCACCCTCACCATCGTCATTTATGTACCGTCCACCATCACCATGGACACCGGTTGCACCAAGCCCGCCACCAATTATTTCTGGACCGCGTCGTCCACATATGCAATCGCCTGCACCAATGAGCCCCACACCATTTACGCACTCCATGTCACCGGCACCAGTTCAGGGTATGCGCGGTACACGTGGCACGAACAGCATACCACATCCGCGTCCACAATGGCCACAACCACAACAACAGCAACAGCAACAGCAAATGGGTGGCATGTCAGGAGTATCAATGAGTGGTGGCAATCAATCGCCTGCACCATATCAACCACCTACTTTCCAACCAACTTTTTATCCTAATCAACAATCAGCAACGACGAAGGTAGCACAATCGCCAACTGGACCTAAACCGTTCCGTCCTATGGCTCATGTACCGTTGCAACATCAGAATTCGTATGGTGTTGGACCGACAAGTTCGTTCCAGTTATCACCGACACCATCGCCAATTGTTTGCCAAACACCGAATTCCGAATTTATGTATAACAATCATCAAATACCGATGTCGCAACAACAACAGCAACAACAATACTATCAACAGCAGTCACAGTATCCGCAACAACCACAATATGGTTTAGATCAAGTCGACTATGTCGGTGTGCCTTTAGAGCCTCCACATCCTAAATCGTATATAATTTATGATGATGAAGAAGATTTCGGCCCATCCACAGCTGAAATAATTGCGAATCAATCGCAAGATTATATCGATGAAAAGTTGGCCGAATATCAATTGACCATACTGCAGTTGCAAGGTAAGTTTTTTCTTTTTGCCACTATTTTGAGAAAATTTATGAAATATTATTATGTAAACATATTTACTTCTACTTAAGTATTTTAATGTTTAGCGTCGATTTTTCAGTACGAGTTCAAACTTGCACTAAAAAACGACCCTTAACAATAAATTATCCGTTTCCAACTCATATAATTCGAACCTTTTAATAAAGCTTCGAACATTGACTTTTTAACTCCGTACATTTTGCAATGAATTAAATTATTTTCATCTTAGAACACAACATTTTTATGGTAATTTTCGAATCTCGAACTCCGAGCATTTAATAAAACTCCAAGAGCCTTTATTAGAACTTCGATCATTGAATTTCTGATACCCGCCTATTAGCAATGAAATTATATATTTTGGTCTTAGAACGTAACATTTTTATAGTGATTTTCGAATTTCGATCTCCAAACCTTTAATGGAACTCCAAGTGTCTTTTATAGAACTTCGACATTGAATTTCGAACTCCGAGCCTTTAATAGAATTTAGAACATTGAATTTCTAACACCGAACTTGCAGCAACATAATTAAATATTTTGGTCTTAGAAAGAAAAATTTTTATAATGATTTTCGAATTTCGAACTCTGAGCCGTTAATAAAACCCTAATCGCCTTTAATAGAATTTCGAACATTGAATTTTTAACAACGAACTTTTAGCAATAAAATACAATATTTTGCTCTGAAAATGTAAAATTTTTATAGTGATATTCGAATTTCGAACTCCGTACCTTAAATAGAACTCGAAGGGCCTTTCATAGAACTTTGAATTTATTTTGGTCTGGGAATGTAAAATTTGTTTAGGGATTTTCGAATTGTGAACTCCAAGGTACTACCAGAAAGTTTGAGTTAGAGATGTCTCGAGAGACAAAGTTGAAAGCAATTTTGGTGTGAAAAACTTTTTTCATTAAAAAAAATCATAACTCTGAAATAAATCGGTTTAGTTAAGGGAAGTTTTACGATATGAAAGCTCTAACAATCCTCCTCATTCCATAAAAATGAGACTCTTGCTGAGATTTGCGATTTTGCAATGTTTTTAACCATACTTTTTTTCCAAGGCTGTGCTAAGGAAAAAATGGTGGGTTATCCTGGCCAAACGAACAAATGTGAGAAGGCCGTCATTTATTTTTTTTTGTTTTTGGAGGTTTTCAACTTGAAAATGTTATGTTATGAAAAATTTTTTTCTAGGTTGGGCTATCGAAAAAAGGATAGCTGACTCTACCATAAGCTTGGGCTAATGAACTACATACTATCTATCTCATCACATCAGAAGTTGGACTTTTTTTTCGAATTTTTTTCCCACCAAGACTGGGCTAAATAAAATAGGATGGGCTATCATGTGCTAACCTTGAGCAAACGAACCGCAGTGTAAAAACACTCACTTTGCATTCTTTTGATTTTGGGGCATTTTCTTTTTTTAGGGATTTTTTTCCAAAGTTGGGCTAAATTAATAAGGGTGAGCGATCCTTTTTGTTTTTGAAATTAGGGAGTTTTCAATGTGAACATTTTTTTCATGATAGTTTTTTTCCAAGGTCGGGTGGCAAAAAAAAGGAAAGGTGGGCTATCCCGAGCTTAAGTTTGGCAAAGGAACCACATCGTTTTTATTACACAATTCGTATTTCAGGGCGCCAGCTCAAAATTTTTCAAACCAAACTAGATTTTTTTTTCACTGTGTTGAGTTTTTTATCTGGTCTGAGTTGTTTTCAAGTTAGGTGTTAGAGTTAGATTGGGCCATGTAAGCAGATGCTTCCTCGAACTGAATTGGAATAAGAATGCCTCGCTTTGCTATTGGGAGGGTAAGAAGCTGTAGACAACGTTTTATATGAAGAAAAAAACATAAAGAATATCTAAAACAACAGGTCGCCCAAAACAAAAATATTATAAAGAAGAAACTTTCCGATACTCTCTATATAGCCAGCGCTAATCTGTGATATTTGAGGGATATCCAGCGAACAAATCTATAGATGAAATATTTCTGGTAAATATTCAAATATTGCCGTCACATCGCTAATATGAATTCCGAGACCCAATTTGAAGAGTGCCACCTTTTTATTAAAAACATTTCATCAGGCCCCGTATCATGTGGTACGATTCGATTCGAAATCAAGTTTTCACTCAAACATTAAATCAAAATAGCTCTGAAATCGTGAGTCCGAATAACAACATATGTGAATTAAAGACTTCGCGTACTAGTTGCATTTGTAATTCATCATAATATTGTAACGAATTTTGGGAAATTTCGTTTATTCCAACCCTCCTTCTGACATTCGAATCGCTAAACTGTTGAATAAATAACTCCAAGATACAATAATGCAAAATGGTCTTTATTAGACTACTTTTAGGATACTTCACAACAACACATACTTCACAACCAATAGCGTGCTTAAATCAAAACTGATTAGTCATGCCTCAGCTTGCGTTGCTTTTATACTCTCAGTTTCCCCGTTCAGCCATTTCTCCAAAGGTCTAGTAATTTCACGAACTTCATGCTTGGTTACCAGCCATATACATGTATATTTGTAGTTTGTAGCCATATGCGTGTGTATATGTAAGTACTACTTCGGCTGATGATTACATGTGTTTGTGAATATCTCTCTGTTGCCTTGTATGTATGTGCGTAAATGATGATTGATTTGTTTACGTACATACGAGTGGCTGCTTAGTATCAGTTTAGAGATGCTAGTATCACTTAGTGATGCTAATATTCATCAGAATATGTATACATATTTTGGCAGTGTCTTATCATCACATATCAATTGAGTGAAGAATGGATTCCGATACGAATCGTAACACACGATACGGGTCCAGAACTTTTCCTATTATTTCTTTCTGAGTCATCCTTTTTTGACTCTGTAATGCTCAAACATATCCTTGGCTAAAGATTGCTTATTGTTATGGTCGCGGTCTTCAAAATCAACCCCATTTTTCTTGTTCTGAAAGAGATGTATTCTGTAAGGTGTGTTAAAGTATAAATAAGGCAATGTTAACACCGTAGGTAACATTTAATCTGATTACTTCATACTTGCGGAATAGCCAATCCCAGATTTTATTTTAAAAACGCCCTAGCTATTACATTGACGCTGAGATAGTGAATTCTTGCTGACACAGGGTGTTTTACGAGTAAAAATAAAATGTTTATTGTTTTTAATATTTTCACATCAATCATCTCAAAATTTATTTCACTCTGTTGCTCTAAAATTGTTTTGGCTCATTTACAAATTTTTACTTCTCGATTCAGTACAAATGACTCATTACAAATTACATCCCCTCGCCTTATTTATGTAAACATTTAAGATAAGTACTATTTAAATTTAAACGACGCCATTTTCCAAGCACAATTAAAAACATTACAGCCCATTCTCTAAGAACACTTAAAAATAAAATTTTAAAATAAAATCTAGATGCATATACATATATACATATGTACCGTTTATTTCTCCTTTGTCTAGTCGGCATGCAAGATGTAAGCAACTTATTTTTAACCAAATTTCACATCTATCGATGATCATTCGATGCGAATTAAGTCAATTGAGAAATTTGTTGCATTGCAGTAAAAGTAAAATGTTCGCACTTGACCCAGACAATAAAATAGCACATTGGCAAAAAAAAGTATATATAAGAGATTTATATGGATGTATGTACAATAGGCTAAGCCGAAAAAATTCAAGTTTTCTTTTCTTGAATGAGTCACACAAAACTTACTATCGATATGTTATCAAAAAGTTATCGATTTGGAATCGTAGTGTTACCAATTTTGTATCGTTGTGTTACGGATATGCTATCGAAAAGTAATGGATTTGTTATCGAAAGTATATCGAGATGTTAACAAAAATATATAGATTGGGTATAGAACAGTTATCGATTTGGTATCAAAAATTTTTCGACTTATAATCGAACCGTCGATTTGCTATCGAAAAGCCTTCGATGTCTTATCGGAGTGCTACCAATAACTCATTGGTTTGTTTTTAAACAGATTTCGTTAAAACTAAAATATAAAATCGATAACACATCTGTAACCTGTCGATAATAACAAGCCGATAAGAAACTAATAAGAAGCTAACAATTCCGCGATAACAAGCCCGTATTAAACCGATAGGTCGACGAAAACAATGCGTTATCCATAATAAGCCGGTAGTAAAACAGGAAAATTTTCGATTTTGGTAGTTGTTGTAGCGATAAAGACGTTGATGGTTCTTTGCCGGATAAAAATCTGGTACATTCCGGTAACGAGCACTATTAAGTTACCAGGCCGACTATCTCGGAAACGATTGAATATGACCACAATTAACCTTCTAGGCCATCCCGCCAACCCACTCCCTAGTTCCGTGAGGAACGTGCGAAGTAATTCTTAATAAAAATCAATGAAGGTTTTCTAATGGTTCACCAAAGAGCAGGGTTTTCAATAGCACTATCTATAATATTATCTATCAATCTTAATTCAACAGTCCTGATGCCTTTTACCCAGAGTAAAACTATCAATGCTTGAAACATCTCTGGACAAGAAGAAAATGTTCTTCAACAGCAGCAAAACACCTTTGGGGTATAGGGGACAGAGTCCTAGCAACAAGAGATCTCTTCCCTTGCACTCGTCTTTATATCAAAACATTAGTACTATCGTGAAACCAATTGTCACCTACGCTTCACTGACCCTCACTCAAATTTTAGTTTACGAATGCATAGAGATTTGATGATTGTGAATGTAGAGCTGGTATATAAGGGCCGTACTTCAAAAAATCGACACCAATGGGATGCTACCGCACTACGTGTGAGGCAGAATTCCATGCAATAGAAGTTTGCTGTAGGAAACGTCTAAGAAATGATTCATCCTTGAGGCGTATCTACATTATCTTAGACAGGCAGACAGCCTGAGTCTAAATCCGCTAGTGATATGGAACAAAACGGCTGAGGAGGCCCTTAAATGCATAAAAATTTTACACAAACACAATTATTATCATTATTAATTGGTCTGGAAGCACTGCGACCTTTGTGCAGATCTATTGTGCAAGACTTTACAGCCTAATTTTGTATCTGGAGGCTTTTAATGTATCTAAGTACCTTTTCAGGCTTTATACTCCATATCACATAGGGATTAAGAGTCCCACCGCCTAGATGGGATAGTCTCTGCCTAGCTAGAGCTACGCATTCGCAGAGAATGTGATCCGGCGTTTCATCATCCAGCTCATAGAAACGACAAATTTGGATATCGGATAGATTTAATTTACTTAGGTGATATCGTAGACCGCAGTGTCCCGTATAGTACCCAGTCAGAGTTCTTAGATCCTCCCTGCTTAGATTAATGAGTTTGGCTGATATATTCGTTGCCGGAAGTATAAACAGTTTGGCCTGCCTTTGCCCTGGGCAGTCAATCCAGTGACGTCTAAATTGTTTAGTTTACCAGTTACTAATAATTTCCCTGGTGTGTGCTTTTGTAAGTCCACAAAAGGGCTCTGGACCATAGAATGCTGTTGTAACACCCTGATTTGCTAGGTAATCTGCTAGTTCATTACCATCATGTCCTTGCTTCAACTCAGAAATATTTGGAAGTCTTAGTGCGCATAGTGTTGCCTCTTTCTCTATCAGAATAGGCAACGGAGGTATACCCACTAAAGCACTAAGTGCATCAACAGGGGCGGTTCTCATCGCACCCGTTATGCCAACGCAAACTAGTCGATGCAGTTTACTTAGTTTAGCTGTTGCCGTTCCTTGCGTGGCCTTCTGCCACCAAACTAGGGAAGCATAGGTGACTATTGGCCTTACAACAGTATTAAATGTCCAATATACCATTTTTGGACATATCCACCATGTTTTGCCGTAGATACGAGTACAGGCGAAGAAAGCTCTTGTTGCCTTGTTTAGGATAGCATCCAAATGAGCAGTCCACGTGAGGGTTCTATCCAGTGTGACCCCTAGATATTTAGCCTCCATTGAGAATTGTATTTTTGTACCACCCAGGGATGGTTCTGGGATGGATACTTTCCTTCTCCGGGTGAAAGGCACTATAACAGTTTTGTTAGGATTGATAGACAATCCTTTGGTATCACACCACGTCTCTATGATGTAAAGGGCTTGTTGCATGCGATCTAATATTGTATCTTCATGCATCCCTGTGATGCAAATGACTAGGTCATCTGCGCATACACACATTATATCACGGCACAGTGCATCGAAGCTTAATATTAATAATCCTAGAGACAAACTGCGAGGACAACCGGTGGCGGTGAGGTGTGCCCATGCGTATACGTAACATTAATTTTTATTAATTCGATTTAAAAATATTTTTCGAAGTGTTAATATTTTTTAAATGACTTATGTCAGCAAAAATTAAGTCATTTACACATTTAAAATTCGTTAAATCACTTCAAATTGCATAAATAAATATTTTTAAATTATTCTCGTCAACATTTTTTTGTATGCATGTACGTAAGTACGTACCCATATATTCTAGGTATCAGGGACATAAACGATTCGTGACTTATGACTTTGGTTCAACAAAAATAAAAAAACTTTATTGCAGGCAAAAAGTGAAAGATAAATTTTTTTATAATTGATGTTAGAGAAAAATTGTAAGTTTACAAACGGCGATGGCTACTAGGACATGTTTCTGAACTTCACTTCTTCATCAGCTAGCTTTTCGGGAGCAGAGCGTTGAACTCGAATCTCCAACATTCATATCAGTGCAAGCCTTTAGCTGCTAAGCCATATGAATGTCCCGTTGTTCGCTGTACATATGGCAATATGAGCAAAGCTCGCTAATTAAATACATATGATCATATTGATATTATAGTAACAGCGGAAGTATTAAAAACAAATACTGTAAAAATCCGAACAAATGTTACTAAGCTTTCAAAAGCGCGCCTAAAAATCATATCCACACCATTAGGAATAAACTACATACAGAGTGTATGTGCCTACATGATGATCAAAAGGAATATAAACAAAAAGGCAACTCTTAGAGACCAATTGTACAGCGAACAACGGGACATTCATATGGCTTAGCAGCTAAAGGCTTGCACTGATATGAATGTTGGAGATTCGAGTTCAACGCTCAGCTCCCGAAAAGCTAGCTGATGAAGAAGTGAAATTCAGAAACATGTCCTAGTAACCATCGCCGTTTGTAAACTTACAATTTTTCTCTAATATCAATTACAAAAACCATTGTATAAAGCAATATGTGCAAAGCTCGCTAATTAAATACATATGATCATATTGATATAATAGTAACAGCGGAAGTATTAAAAACAAATACTGTAAAAAATCCGAACAAATGTTACTAAGCTTTCAAAAGCGCCCCTAAAAATCATATCCACACCATTAGGAATAAACTACATACAGAGTGTATGTGCCTACATGATGATCAAAAGGAATATAAACAAAAAGGCAACTCTTAGAGACCAATTGTACAGCGAACAACGGGACATTCATATGGCTTAGCAGCTAAAGGCTTGCACTGATATGAATGTTGGAGATTCGAGTTCAACGCTCAGCTCCCGAAAAGCTAGCTGATGAAGAAGTGAAATTCAGAAACATGTCCTAGTAACCATCGCCGTTTGTAAACTTACAATTTTTCTCTAATATCAATTACAAAAACCATTGTATAAAGCAATATGAGCAAAGCTCGCTAATTAAATACATATAAAATTTTTTTATTTTAATTGTTGTACTGAAAAAAAAGTTTGTTTTTAATAGTTACTTTTTGGTTGAAAAAATAAAAATAAAAATTTAACAGTTATTTTCCACTGAATTTATAACGTTTAATGGTCATTAGGCGAATTACTGTATATAAAAGTCAAATCTTAATAGTTTTTCTTTTGACTAAAAAAGATTATTGAATTGTTCAGTTTTTTTTCGTCTAAAAATTAAAAACCTCAGTTTGACAAATATTGTTCGACTGAAAAAATAAATGTTTAATTTTATATCATTATTCGAGTACAAAAATTATCAAATTATTACAGTTTTTTCCGAATAAAAAAATAAAGTTCTGATATTAACAGTTATTTTTTGCCTTGAGAAATAAAAGTAAAATTTTACAATTATTTGATGAAAAAAATAAAAGTCAATTTTAAATGTTTTTTTTTTTTTTCAACTGAAGAAATAAATTCAACTTAAAGAGTTTTTTAGACTAAACAAAAAACTCCTAACTTAACAGTTGTTATTATTATTAGCTAAAAAGGGCGCATCCCTTGAAGCTTGCTCCGTAGACGTCCCAATTAGACTGGGCGAAATTAAGCGAAGGCGAGAGGTGCACATGATCGACTAAGCAGGAAAGGCGTGGGTTTAAGCGCGGGGCTGTAAAGTGTCGAAGATTATGTGTAGGTCTTACAATCTTAGACTAACAAAGTTGCTTCTATCATTAAAAAGAGAGGACTGTAGACTCAGAATGGGTATTCTGACTGGACACTGCTTTCTGGCGTCACATGCCTTTAAATTAGGCTTGGACAGTGATAGCAGATGTAGGAAGTGCGGGCTGGTGGAGGAAACGAGCGAGCACGTTCTGTGCTCATGCCCTGCACTTGCCAGGCTAAGACTCCAGCTATTAGGTGTGATACAGCTGTCAGATCTAGAAGAAGCAAGTGGCTTAAGTCCTAGGAAGCTTCTAGTATTTGCCAAGAGGACGGAGTTATTTTATAACATAGGTCCTGGTTTTTGATAGGGTTTTTCAGTTTGGTCGTTAAAACAAACTTCTGGTAATACTACGGACTCAATCAGTCTATGTGAGGTCCTCGTGGACCGGCCAGTTCAACCTAACCTAAAAATTGTTATTATATTAAAAGAATTAAAGCCAAACGTTAACAGTTATTTTCCGACTAAAAAAATCGAATTTTACCAGTTATTATTCGACTTGAATCTTAGCACATAGTTTGCGAGTCGATGGCACTATAATTCGTGGAAAACAAAATGCCGCCAGGTGGCAGACGAATCGAGATAAACGAGAATCCCTGAAAAAAACGCAGGAAATCTTTCGCTCGATATTTAAGTAACTTCCCGGTGAGCTAGAGGCCGTGAGTCAGAACCCGGTGACAATACAACATTTGATCAAACAAATTCGCTAGGTGGCACGCGGATCGAGATAGTAAGAAAACAAATTTTAATTTGGGAATCTTTCAATCTATTTTTAACTAACTTGCCGGTTACATAGAGACTTGAAACTTGGCACTTAGAGGCCTGGTGACAATACAACTTATAGAAAACAAATTTCCGCTAGGTGGCGCGCTAGTCAAGAAAACTGCAAATCCTTTAAAAAGGGGGGGAATCTTGCGATCGATTTTCGAGTAACTTCCCGATGAGCTAGAGATATGAAACTTGGACCGTAAATCAGAACCCGTGACAATGCAATATTTTATCAAAAAAAAAAAAAAATAAATAAATAAAATTCCGCTAGGTGGCGCATGGATCGAGATATTGAGAAAACTAGTTTTAAATTGGGTATCTTGCATTCTATTTTTAACTAACTTCCTGGATATCTAGAGACTTGAAGCCTGAAATATAGTTTAAAACTCGGTGACAGTGCAATGTTTGATCAAAAAATTTGAGCTACCTAACGAACAAGTCGAACTATTTAGAAGACATGGCTAGCCTCCTGTTGTAGGCGTATAGTTTTGAATCCCAAAATTCTTTCACAAGAGCTATTGTTAAAGTTTTTTAGTCAAAATTCAACAAGACTATGTCTGTATTAAAGGAAAATTGCCTTCTTTTTTTTGGTCCATTTATATAAAGGTAATCCTTAAAATTTTTTTATCATCTTTTTATTTGGTATAAAAAAAATTTAGTTAATTGTTAGATTTTAGAATATATGTTTGGACTGAAATATAAATGTCAATTTTTAGCGGTTATTTTCCGGCTTAAATATGAGTCCAAAAGTAAGTTAAAATTTTAACATTTTTTCGACCAAAAAAATTCAAATTTTTACGTATTTTTGGTATGAAAAAATTTAGTTAAATGTCAGACTTTGGAAGATATGTTTGGACTGAAATATAAACGTCAAGTTTTAGCGGTTATTTTCCGGCTTAAATATGAGTCCAAAATTAAGTTAAAATTTTAACATTTTTTCGACCAAAAAAAAAATCAAATTTTTACGTATTTTTGGTATAAAAAATGTAGTTAAATGTCAGACTTTGGAAGATATGTTTGGACTGAAATATAAACGTCAAGTTTTAGCGGTTATTTTCCGGCTTAAGTATTAGTCCAAAATTAAGTTAAAATTTTAACATTTTTTCCACCAAAAAAATGCAAATTTTTACGTATTTTTGGTATGAAAAAATTTAGTTAAATGTCAAACTTTGGAAGATATGTTTGGACTGAAATATAAACGTCAAGTTTTAGCGGTTATTTTCCGGCTTAAATATGAGTCCAAAATTAAGTTAAAATTTTAACATTTTTTCGACCAAAAAAATTAAAATTTTTACGTATTTTTGGTATAAAAAATTTAGTTAAATGTCAGACTTTGGAAGATATGTTTGGACTGAAATATAAACGTAAATTTTTAGCGGTTATTTTCCGGATTAAAAAATATAAGTAAAATTTTAACAGTTATTATAAGACAAATATTAACAGTAAATTTCCGGCGTAAAAAGTTATGTCAAATTTTAACTGTTATTTTAAAATAAAATTTTTGGGTTAATGTTTTTTTTTTTTGAAAAAAGAAAAATAAGTCTGTTAACTTTTTTTTCGAAATATAAAATAAAAGTAATTTAAGGCAACAGTATTTCATAGTCAAACAACCAAGCTTTTTCCAAGAGTCTTTAAGAATTTTAATTTCGAAAATAACTGTTATATTTGGTCCCTGGTATGTACAGATGTATTTAAACCGGTGCAATATTGAATACATTTAATTTCAAAAAAGTGATCTCATTCGGTTAATCATCGGCCATGAACGTGGCGCCCCCTCTATACCCACCATTTTCAACCCCTACAGATACGGTCACATGCGATCAACATGTACATTACATTTTTTAAGTATTTTTTTTTTTTAATTTTCGAAAGAGCAAATTTGTTAAATGTATATGTTTGTCGATATGGTAATGTGTGTATGTATGTAAATATACTCGTACACACTAATCGAATTATCTAAGTAAATTAAATAAATGCTAAGCCATTGTTAATCAAGAATTTATCGAACAAAATTAAAAATAAACAACAACTGTGATGGGCATGTGCCGTCAAAACCATTTGTTGATGAATTTAGTGAAAAGTCTACAATTGTTTATAAACTACTTATTTACTGCCAATTATTTACTTTTACAATGTATTCCTACTATTGTTTACATTTCGCAAATTTTATTTTTATTATTTTTATTATTTCTTGTAGTTTTTTTATATTTAGTTTTGTAATTTCGTTTTCAGTGAATTTCCGTAGAGACTACAAGAGCCTCAATGGGTTGGCGTTAATATGCATTGTTATTGTATAAAAAAAAAACAACAACAAAAAATAGATTTTTCTAAGCGATAACAGTTTGTCAATTTTATGTTGTTGTTGTTGAGCCAGTGCTTTGCCCCATTCAATAGGCGCGACCGGATGTTGTATCCTCTAACGGGAGTCCAAGGAAACTTGCAGTTTCTACAGGGGTGGACCATAGTAAGAGGGGTGTTACAGGCGTTGGTTCCACATTACAATTGAAGAGATGGTTGGTGTCATGTGGGGACACATTGCAGGCAGGACATACATTTTGTATGTAGGGGTTGATTCTGGATAGGTAAGAGTTTAACCTGTTACAGTACCCAGATCGAAGATGAGCTAGAGTGACGCACGTTTCCCTGGGGAGAGTGCGTTCCTCTTCTGCGAGTTCTGGTTATTTTTCTTTAAGAAATGGAATCGTCGGGCAATTCCTGGCATAGAGGTCAAACTTTGGCGGCCGCCGTGGTGTGATGGTAGTGTGCTCTGCCACACCGAAGATCTTGGATTCACGCCCCGGTCAAAGCAACATCAAAATTTTAGAAACAAGGTTTTTCAATTAGTAGAAAGTTTTTCTAAGCGGCGTTGTCCCTCGGCAGTGTTTGGCAAGCACTCCGATTGTATTTCTGCCATGAAAAGCTCTCTGTGAAAACTCATCTGCCTTGCAGATGCCGTTCAGAGCCGGCATAAAACAAGTAGGTCCCGTCCCGCCAATTTGTAGGAAAAATTAAAATGAGCACGACGCAAATTGGAAGAGAAGCGCGGCCTTTCTTTGGAGGTTAGCGCGTCACATTTATTTATTTTTTAAATTATATAAATTTTTTTTTTATTTTCGTGAAAATACTGTTGTATGGAATTTTACATTTGAGTCCAGTTAAAGAACCACACGTTTTTAATTAAGTTTTTTCAACTTAAGTAATAGCATTTTTGCTTTATAAACAATTTCCTCTTTTGCTGAGTGCGCTATGATTCTCTGAAAAACTGCAGAATAATTTTAAGCGTAGTTTAACTCACAAACTGAGTTGAACTTGTTCCGAAAAACCGTGCATTAGAGGCAGGAGTAAGGGTTTTATAGTGATGTCAGTCGATCTTAGCTTTTTTTGGAGTGTGTTCTGTTTTTGTTATTTTCATTTCTTAATTGTTTCTAAATTTATCTGCATATATCTGCATATACGATGCGTTGTTATTCACAGGCGCTTCAAAATGATGCAATTTTTTCCCTGGCAAATTTTGAAAACAAAAAAATTTAAATGTTTGCCAAAATATTTCTGTCCAATTGCGACATTATGCCATTAAATTGGTCCTTCTCTTTTATCGAAATTGACCATTCACTAAAATATCTAAATAAAAAAAAAAATACGTTAAATATATTTATAAGTATTAAATCAACGATAATTTTAGAGTAAATATCAAGATATCTGTATGTACAAACATAAAAATTCATATAAATGTATGGGAATCTATTTAAATTTATATTCGCACAGAAAAATGCAAAAAAAAAAAATAAAAAAAGCAGGCTTACTTACGTCATGAAAGAGACAAATGAAAAATTGTTCTCTTTGCGCAAAAACTAATGGATTACTGGCGATTAAGTTAACAATTGTTTTAATAATTTTTCAAAACATTTCGAATTGTAGACAAAAACTAAATGCCTAAGTGGATTTGTGGTCAAAAATGATGTGATCATATTTAAAAAAAAAATTATATTCTGAAGTAAAGTATTATAAAATAAGATTAAAAAAACTTTATTCAATACTTCTCCGTCTACTTTTCACTCTCATCCTTTACTTAGTTTCATCTCTTCGTGCGACTTCTCTTTATCTCTCTTTGTGCCTCTGAATATGTGCTATGGAGATAGATTTTTTCATTAACTCTCTCTATTCCTCTCGTGACTCTCCCTTTCCTTTTAACTAAAATATCTCATCCTCAAGTCGAGAAAATACCGCAGTGGTGCCTTTCGAGTATTTTTTGTTAAGGCGTTGGGCATCGATAATATCGTTTCTGCTTGCCTAAAAGTGGACGAGATTAAGAAAAGGAAAGGGGTCGGGGGCAAGGAAAGTGAGGAGATAATAAATCTAAAATTTTTGGTAACGAATCGATAACTTGCTGATAATGTATCGATAACTTTTAGATATTAAATTGATAATTTTTCAATAATAAATTGATAACTTTTCTTTAACAAATCGATAACATAACGAAAGCTTCTCAACAACATATCCATAACTTTTTGAGAGCAAACCGATTCTTTGTATATAACATATTGATAAATTTACAATGATAAATTGATAACCCGAAAGTAAATTAATAATTTTCGATAGCAAATCGATAACTCTTTGAACAAATTATTAACTTTTCGATAAGAAATCGATGAATTTTTGATAACTAATCGATGGTTTTTCTATAACAAGTAGATAGCCTTCGGATAACGCACTGTTAAAAAATGACAATTTTTGGTAACATAGCGACAAGTTTTCGGTAGATAAATTTTCGATAACAAACCAATAACTCATCGACAAAAAATCGATTACCTTTGTTATTAGCAAATTTTGACAGCGAATCGATAACTCCTCGCTACCTCTTTGATTACACACATATAAAAAAAGAGAAAGAAGAAAGGGAAGGGGGGGGGGGGGGGGGGGAATAGAAGAGGAAAGAAAACAGAGTGAGGAAAAGAGAGAAAGGGAGGAACAGGGCGAGATATTGGTGAGAGGGCACCAAAGGGAAAAAATTGGGTGATGAGAGGGCAGAGAGAAGAAAAAGGCTAAGAGATAGAAAATTCTTTCTAAATAAAGCAGTAAGCCAAATTCCGGGCAGAGTACAATGCCTGCCGTACCTAGAAGGAATTGTAGGGCGAGTTTTTTTAATTTTATAACGACTCAAAATTTGTATGCGGTATTCGAGCGGCATCTATGAAGGCAAATCAATTTTTGTTACGAAGTCTTTCAACGCAGAAATGCGTTCGGCCAGTTTGTCAAACTACTACCCAAGAAAGACCCAAAAAAAATGTTTAAAAGAGCTGTCAAGCTGCGACTGGTTCTACTTGAAATTTCTGCAAAAATAAAGCGTGCTTAAGCGTCAATATATATATTGATAGTTAGGTGGCGATTAGCGCAATAATCTCACACAGTAATTCATCAAGAAGTGTCCTGGAATAAAAAAAAAAAGTGCTGCAGAAACTTCATCCAGGCCGGACCCTACTGAGTTCACGGTCATAAAAGACTAGCACGTAACGAAAAGGCCGATGGGTTGGAAAAGAAGGGTGCAGCACTCGATGAATCGGCAGTAGACGTCACAATCCGTTTGAAAGTAATCCAAAGGTGACAAGAGTTGTATACGACCCATCTAGGCGTAAAGGCGTGGATGCTCGGGGGCTGCGAAATTTCTATGATCACGTGCAAATCCTACAACATTAGACTCCCAAAGTTACTCATGTATCTAAAGATAGAAACTTAAGGCTAACGATAGCTATACAACCCGACACTACATTCTGGCGTGACCTGCTTATAACTGAGGACACGTCAGTAGCAACAGATGTAGAAAGTGCGAGCTGCAGGAAGAAACGGTTGAGCACGTTCTGTGCTCGCGAGGGCAAGGCTCCCGCTACTAGGAACGGCAGAGTTACAGTAATTAAGAAAGCTTCTAGTATTTGCCAAGAGCACACATTCAGTCTATGTGATGTCTTTATTGACCTGCCAGTTTAAACTAAGCTAAAGTTTTGATAGAACGCGAACTGATTCCCAGTTTTGTAAATAGACGCAAAGTACTTATTTTTATGTGAGATTTGACCTAGACAGAACGACTTTAACTGCGTCAATTAAAAAAGTTATAAATAACAAAAAATGTTATCATCTTCATTATAGTAGACCGCGAGGACAAGTCTTCAAATTTTTGGTGGCAAATCAAAATTTCTCTAAAAAAAAAAATTATAAAATAAATAACGTCAACACTAATTTATTATAAACGGAAAAAGTGCAAAATACATAAACCCCCACGCATACCTTCCACGCTGTTTCATCGTTTACGTAAAGAAATGCAAACAACCAATTTTTAAAAATATTTAGATAATTAATTATATTAATATGCAAAATTTGCGCATATCGTCACAAACTTCCCTTCACTAAACTCTCAATCAGCTAAAATGTGAATTCACTGACGTTCTTTCTATACATTACGCTTCAATGTGGTGCAGAAAGATTTCTAGAATTTTATATAAAATTTGAAATTCGTTAATGAGAAATGAATTCATTTATACCAATTTCAAAATACAAATTCTTAGTTATGCTATTATTTCTTTATTGAATGCCCAATGGAGTCAAAAATCTAGTCACTTCTGTTCAAGGCGAAATCAATACCAGGTGTTATCACGTCAGCTGATTACTTTTTCTTGATATTTTCCAAGGCGAATCTATAGAAGGTGATGGCAAAGCGAATTCAACCAATTCGAAGGAAAATTTTCATTGATTTCGATTAACTGACATATTGTTGTACAAGGCCTTGTATGGAAAGTTATCAAGAAGAAGCAATCAGCTGTTGGCATAACAACATCTGGTACTGAGCTCGCCTTGGCCAGCACCTAGTATAGATTCGCCTTGCCTTGTATTTGGATTTTATTGTCAACGCTACAAATGACAAACGAGAAAAAAAATAATATATGAAAAATGTAAGAACCCAAAAAATAAATCCAAATTTTATTTTTGCAACATTTACGGCAAGAGATTCCATGAATTTAAAAATAGGCACATATTTGATTAGTATCTATTAACAGTTACAGGTTAACATCTATTAACAGTTCCCGATGCATTTTGTTTAGTTTGTCTTTACAATTAAGGAGGTAACGGGTGCTATTCATTTTAATATATTCTTTGTATAAAACCGTTGTATTTTTTTGGCGCTGCGAACGGATGTTCGATAATGAAACAAGTGGTCCTATGTGAAAAGGAAAAATTAATTATTTCATTAAACAGAATTCGGTTAAGTTTCTGCGTGAAATTAGTTTAAGTCATCAGTATAAAAACAAGTAAGGAAGGCTAAGTTCGGGTGTAACCGAACATTACATACTCAGGTGAGAGATTTGGAGACAAAATAAAGGAAAATCACCATGTAGGAAAATGAACCTAGAGTAACCCTGGAAGGTGTTTGTATGACATGGGTATCAAATGGAAGGTATTAAAAAGTATTTTAAAAGGGAGTGGGCCATAGTTCTATAGGTGAACGCCGTTTCGAGATATCGCCATAAAGGTGGACCAGGGGTGACTCTAGAATGTGTTTGTAGGATATGGGTATCAAATGAAAGGAGTTAATGAGTATTTTAAAAGGGAGTTATCGTTAGTTCCATAGGTGGACGCCGTTTCGAGACATCGCCATAAAGGTGGACCAGGGGTGACTCTAGAATGTGTTTGTAGGATATGTGTATCAAATTAAAGGTATTAATGAGGGTTTTAAAAAGGAGTTGTATATGTGAAGGCGTTTTGGAGATATCGACCAAAATGTGGACCAGGGTGACCCAGAACATCATCTGTCGGGTACCGCTAATTTATTTATATATATTGTTACGAATGTTAATCTCTAAGCCGATGCTAAGCAGTGACGTGATGCACATCAATAACTTAATCATTTTGTCTACACCTGTGTACGTACACGCAGCGGAGAAGTGACGCAAAAACACATGCAGATATCTTATCGGAGATGCTCCTAAAGGTATGGAATTATAATTGTGGAAGTGTCGCTCACATATACATGCGCATATGAGAGCTATATACATACCTGCATCTGTAGTTACAGCTGAGTAATTTTATATTTGATAACTAACTAGTAAATTCTGGAATGGAAAAGCCTAGAAGTATGCAACTAGGAAAACAGACAGTATAAAAAGGCGACAACAGTAGAGGCGAGAATGAGTTTCATTTAAGCTATCAGTCAGTTTGGTTATTAAGCAAGCTAGTTGCAAAATATAAGTGTTATTGTGAAGTACTTTAATAAAGGCAATTTTTCCATTATTCAATATTGGAGTTATTTATTCAGTTTTTTTTTTTTTTTTTTAGTTATTTATTCAACAGTTTAGTGATTCGAACTTAGCAGAAGGTTGCAAATGAGGGAAATTGCAAGTAAATTTGTTACAATATAATACCACGAACAGTATTTCTGCCATGATACCAAGGGTTTTTGATTTCGCCCTGCAGAACTTTGTCATTTTCTGCTACTTATTATGGTACCCATTTTACAAAGTTTTTTCTAAAGTTATATTTTGCGTCAAAAAACCAATACAAACGCAATATTTGATCCCTTTTTTCAGATTTGTTATAGAAATATGGCATTTTTTTCATTTTTCGAAATTTTCGATATCGAAAAAGTGGGTGTGGTCATAGTCGGATTTCGCCCATTTTTATTAACAAGATTAAGTGAGTTCGGATAAGTACGTAAACTAAGTTTAGTAAAGATATATCGATTTTTCTCAATTTCTCATTTTAACGGCCGAGCGGAAGTACAGATGGTTGACTGTGTATAAAAACTGGGCGTGGCTTCAAACCGATTTCGCTCATTTTCACAGGAAACAGTTATCGTCATAGTATGCCCTTTCACAAGGATTGTTAAATTTTGGTTCGACTTATGGCATTAAAATTATTCTAGACAAATTAAATGAAAAAGGGCGGAGCCATGCCCATTTTGAAAATTTCTTTTATTTTTGTATTTTGTTGCACCATATCATTACTGGAGTTGAATGTTGACATAATTTACTTATATACTGTAAAGATATTATATTTTTTGTTAAAATTTGACTTGAATTTTTTTTTTTAAAGTGGACGTGGTCGTCATCCGATTTTACTAATTTTTATTAAGCAGACATACAGTAATAAGAGTTCCTGCCAAATTTCATCATGATATCTTCAACGACTGCCAAATTACAGCTTGCAAAACTTTTAAAATACCTTGTTTTAAAAGTGTGCGCTGCCACACCCATTGTCCAAAATTTTACTAATTTTCTATTTTGCGTCATAAGGTCAACCCACTAGAGGTTTACGCCGATAACTATATCGGCGGAGGCGGCATGGGCGGCGCGCCGGCTTACGCCGGTGTTCTTACTTTAAAAAGCTTGATTTTTTTATTTAAAAAATAATATTTAGGAAAGGTTTTGTTTGCATGTATTTAAGGAAATCAACGTTTTGGCCATTTCGGAAAGGTGCGGGGGTTTGCCCTAAAGTCTCGCGGATCATTCAGCTCCTTGCGGGGGGACTGTCCTGCATTCACTTATTCCAGGGAGGCTTCGAACCTAACCCTGGTCTAAGGGACTGGTACTGCTGCGTAGGTCGAAAAAAATTTAAGTATGTCTGTATGTCTCGTACAAAGCGTAGTTTCTCCGAAAGAGATGTTCTGGTCTAACTCCTCATATACGATGTAGACATGATTTCTTTAATTTATTTGTGGCCCCTTACTGGTCACGCACAAAGGCGACTTTCGGTTGCCATTAATGGCCTTTTAATACTCATGGCTATCGTGGCACATTTTTAAAGATTAGCACCAACGCTGGCCTATTGTTGATCGCGGCAAAGTGCGCCTGCAGTTTTTTTGGCTATTTTAAGAGCTATAATTCGCTAAGTGCGAACAGTAGCAATCCTGTCCACCACCAGTCACTACCACACCTCCTGGCCCTCACACCACATGCCAGGACAGAAGTTATAGGACTGCGACTTCGAACTCATACCTTCGTCGACGTCACTTTCCTAGAAGCTCTAGGTGTAACACCGAAGACTTTCTAACTTATTTGTTTTGTCCCGCTATGCTGCCGAGGTGGTGTGATGGTAGCGTGCTCCTCCTACCACACCGAAGGTCTTGGATTCACGAGCTGGGCAAATCAGATGCCGTTCGGAGTCGGCATAAAACAATTTGTAAGAAAAATTAAAAGGGGCACGACACAAATTGGCCTAAAATCTCTTCGGAGGTTATCGCGCCTTACATTTATTTATTTATGCTGCCGAGCACTACCAGAGACACACCTTAAAACATTAGGGAGTAACTATTCGGCCAAGGATGCCGCCCTCGAAATCATAAGCAGTCTAAGTGGATATTATTGCGTAACTTATAGGTGAAAATAGTATAATCCTACATAATAAATTTTACAAAGACCCTGGATAATTTTTTTTAAATGTGGACCAAAATTTGTTAAATCAAAATGATATTTAAGAATGAAAGTCGACCGATTTTAAATTGAAAGATGTTAATGTTAGGCTCAGTCCAAACGGCTGTTTTCATGACTTTTTATACGAGAATTTATTGTAAATAACCGCGTAGCTTCAGTTTTCAGCCTGGTTCGACGGTCCACTATGTTAGGGTAGTAGAACACCCGGTCATTTGTTCGACTGTCTTGGGAAAGCTTTTGCTTCACCAATTTAAGTGTTCTTGCGAAGGACAAAGCCTCACCTGGTTAATATGTATATGGCGCCTATGTATTCACATTTGTAACAGAAGCCGTAACGTGTAGGTGATATTTAAACTTGGTTAATAGGCTGTAAATCAATATGATTCACTCCAAGGGACTAGTTGGGGATAGGGCCGCCAACTTTACGAAATGTCAAACCGGGAGACTTGGGTATTGAATAATAAAGCGTGAAAATCAAAATTAACATTTCAGACGCTATTTTATAGTTAGACAAATAAAGTGACGGCTACCGTGGTGTGATGGTAGCGTGCTCCGCCAACCACACCGTATGCCCCGGGTTCACCCCCCGGGCAAAGCAACATCAAAATTTTAGAAATAAGGTTTTTCAATTAGAAGAACATTTTTCTAAGCGGGGTCGCCCCTCGGCAGTATCTGGCAAGCGCTCCGAGTGTATTTCTGCCATGAAAAGCTCTCAGTGAAAACTCATCTGCCTTGCAGATGCCGTTCGGAGTCGGCATAAAACATGTAGGTCCCGTCCGGCCAATTTGTAGGGAAAATCAAGAGGAGCACGACGCAAATTGGAACAGAAGTTCGGCCTTAGATCTCTTCGGAGGTTATCGCGCCTTACATTTATTTTTATTTTTAAATAAAGTGATTTTTCAAACCCTTCTCATACGTGCATATATTATGAACTTAAGTATGAGCTGAGAATCATTTCAAAGGAGTATTTAAACCCCTGGAACCAACTAAAAGATTTTGCATCCTTGATTTCGCTTATTCTTTCATCCAATCGGGGTATAGAATTTTTTTTAAAATCGGCACCTTTTTGGGGCAACTTGTTTTTTTAACAACTTGAGGACAGTTTGAAAACATGTTCGACTAGGTCATTTTATTTGAACTCATCGTTCCTTACTAATTTTTTGAAAAAATTATGCAAAGTGAGCATTTAAATTTTTATATAACGTTTCTTTTAGTGCTATGTTTTAATAACTTGATGAATTGGGTGATGCAAAATCCGTGTTAAGCTGGCATTGAAAGCGACTGTTTTTTAAATAACTTTTGAATGAGTGCAAAGAGTTAATTTTCGCAATTGGATTCTTATAACCGCGGCGAATCCTGTTTCACTAACAGACGAGGCTCTGGCGACCCCAAGCTCCTCATGGCACTTGGGGTGGGAAGGAGGGAAGGTTTAATGTGACCATATAAATCGTTCCCGAGATGGTCGGGTTAGTACCTTAATGGTGCTGTGTTACCGGAGCGTACCGGATCTGTATCCGGCAAAGGACCATCACATCGATAACACTCCCCAAGGCCTTCGGGGAGTAACATTATGGCTACAACAACAACAACAACAAGCATATTCGTTGATACCCCTTTCGACCATATCGGACCAATTTTCGACATGAACAATAAATGGCCTAGACAGTCTTAAACGAGTAGAAGACATAGTAGCGTGCGAAAAACGACGAAAATCGACGGCATATATCTCTACAACCCACCTACCAAATTTCATCGCTTTGTCCGTCTTTGGTAATGAATTATCTCACTTTTTCGGTTTTTCGAAATTTTCGATATCGAAAAAGTGGACGTGGTTATAGTCCGATTTCTTTCATTTTAAATAGCGATCTGAGATGAGTGCCCAGGAACTTACATACCAAATTTCATTAAGATATCTCAAAATTTAATCAAGTTACCGTGTTTACGGACAGATGGACGGACGGGCGAACGGACGGACATGTCTAAATGAATTTCTTTTTTCGCCCAGATCCGTTATGCGATCAAAATTAATATACTCTGTGAGCTCTGCTCAGCTGAATATAAAAATTATAATCACGTGTTGGTATTGTTTCGCACAACACTATATATATTGTGTAATTATTATACTTAAATTATTATTACTCAATTGCATTAAAAAATAAAAATCTAAATTTTTCCGCTGCCAGCTGCTGGCTGACGCTTAAATATTAAAATATTTAATAATTTCTTAAATTGCACTTAATTATTTATGTAGTACTTATAATTTTATGTACGCACATGTAATATATTTTTACATGCACTAAGTTAATAAATAGAATTTATATATTAATCATTTAAATTTTCCAGTTTGAAAACGCACTACCTCAAAGTGTTTTTCAAAAACGACCTATCTCATAATTTGTTTCAAAAATACCCTACTTGCATTTTTTTTTAATTTTCACCCTTTCTGACGTCAAAATGACATAAGTTGATATTCCACACAGCAGTCGAAATTAAATTTTTTCTAATGTTTTCATACATTTTGATTCTCAGCTTAAAGTAGATCATCTTAATCTAAATATGTATATATGTACATTTCTACGTGTGCTCGTGACTAAAATTCTCTTAAACGACTGGACCGATTTTGATGAAATCTTGTGTGTGTGTTCAAAGGCATTATTTCTTTCTTATTTTTCCGGAAATTACCCTCTTCTAAAAAAAATAATTTATAGTGCGATTTCATTGAAATATGGTAGAGAGCTACTTCCTTGACTAGCTTATTATTTGAGAAACTTTTCTTTCCGGGATTGGAAAAAGTGTTTGACCTTTTTTGAAATAATCCTATTTATTTAGCGATTTTCTTGAAATTTAGTACCGGAACTCCTTTCGACAAGCTTAATATTTTTGAGTTCCATATGTGGTCCCATTTCTGAAATATAGACCAAAATGTCATCAGAGTGATTCCGGAAAAGGTTTTTACATTATGGGTATCACATAGGGTGTGTTAATGAGAGCTTTAAGAAAGGGTGGCTTAAGAAGAAGAACGAGAGGGAAAGGAAGAGGTGTGTTAAAAGTAATAGGCTGAACAAGATAAAAAGGAAAATAAGGGATAGGAGTGGGAATTGGAGACGGAGAGAAGAGTGAGAGGTACTAGGAGCGGGTTTGGGAGTAGGAATGGAAGTAGAAGTGGAAGTAGGAGTTGGACTGGGAGTGTGAATGAAAGTGGGAGTGAGAATGGGAGTAAGTGGAAGTAGGATTCAGACTGGGAGTGTGAGTGGGAGTTTGAGTGGAAGCATTAATTGGAGTAGTAATGTGTTAGGGAGCGAGAGGAAGATAAATGGAATAAAGGATGGACAATAATTAGAAGACAAATTTATATGATAGTGGAAAGTATGAAATATAGAATGAGGAGGGGAAGCGATGCTTGCTTTTGAAATGGCAAACAAATTTTTGGCAGAAAAAATTCTGTCTGACAAATATTGCTTCTGCTACTATCGTGGTCGCTACTGTATATATGTATGTATATGTAGTTCTAAAAGTATTCGAAAAACCATATTATCGTTATTTGTCGATCTAATCTATTGTATATGTAAATGAATTTTATGGCTAAGAAATATTTGAGCTTTCGAATCTTTGCATTTCATTGCCAAGGTTACACAAGCGGAACATTTAAATATATGTATGTGTATTGTATATATAGTTACTATATGTAGCCAGGTGTATTTAAGTTAATTTAGAAAATATCTTAAGTGTATATTAGGGCGGGTCGATTTAAAAATCGCTCATTGCCCCCTTTGGGTCGAACTTTTGGGTAGGGGCAATTTCAATTCTACCTGCTGTGTCTTGTGGTGACTTAAAAAGACAACACAAGCAATTTTACGACCTGTAATTGTGTCACAGTGATACCTTCATTTTTTAAAACGGTTGAATAAAAAACTCACACAACTATGTTTACGACGTGCAAATGCATCACAGTGATGCCTTGGTTTTAAAAGGGGGTTGTAAAAACGCTAATTTCTAATAATTTTTTTAAATTTCTTTTCTATTACTAAGTTAAATTCATTTTTTCATTTACATATGTTCTGACTAAATAAATTTCTAAAGAGAAAAATAAACTCCAAATAGAAAAAACATAGGCATTTCAAAGTGGGATTTTTCAAAATTTGCCCCTACGACCCAAAGGGAGGACATCAGAATTCGTTTTAGATGTATGGTTCCTTCGGCAAAGTTTCTTATTTTGATCCCTAGAATATGATTTTCACAGAGCAATGGGCGATTTTTTTGCCTCCCCACAAATCGACCCGGCCTAATATATATGTACGTATTCGATACGCTGCTGAAAGTTGCTTGATCGAATACTCGTAGGTCAAAAGGATAATAAAGTAAAGTTATCTATAAGATATTTGCTTCGATATAAATCAATTGGCCTCTAATATTTATTGCGCAATATTTATAAATTGGATTCACCTACTTTTTGTTGTAAAGATGATAGGCAACTTTATTCCGTTGCTACTATGCTGTTTTCTTTTCTGGTAAAAATGTTACCCTCCAACATTTAAACTTTTGAACTGGGTGACCTCGCGTTAAAAATTTGTTGGTAAAGGTACCGTTTTCTTATTCAGTTAATAAAGGGCTCCGGCGACTAACAACGAGATTGACTGAATTTTTGTATGTGTGTGTGTCGGGTGGTTGACGGCTGCCCCGCGACTATCAAATAAAAAGCCATCAATCAACCTTTGCATTGAGAAACCATAGCGTTCGGACGTGAATATGTCGCCATCGGATGGTGATTTTTATACTCAGTTGAGCATAGCTCACAGAGTATATTAGCTTTGATTGGATAACGGTTGGTTGTACATATATAAAGGAATCGAGATAGATATATACTTCCATATATCAAAATCATGAGTATCGAAAAAAAATTTGAATGAGCCATGTCCGTCCGTTCGTCTGTCCGTCCGTACGTCCGGCTGTCCGTTAACGCGATAACTTGAGGTATCTTGATAAAATTTAGTATGTAGTTTCCTGGGCACTCATCTCAGATCGCCTTTTTAAAATGAACGATATCGGACTATACCCACGCCCACTTTTTCGATATCGAAAACTTCGAAAAACAAAAAGTGCGATAATTCATTACCAAAGACGGGCAAAGCGATGAAACTTAGTAGGTGAGTTGAACTTATGACGCAGAATAGAAAATTAGTACAATTTTGGACAATGGGCGTGGTACCGCCCACTTTTAAAAGAAGGTAATTTGAAAGTTTTGCAAGCTGTAATTTGGCAGTCGTTGAAGATATCATGATGAAATTTGGCAAGAACGTTACTCCTATTACTATATGTACGCTTTATAAAAATTAGCAACATCGGAGGACGGCCACGCCCACTTTAAAAAAATTTTTTTTAAGTAAAATTTTAACAAACAATTTAATATCTTTGCAGTATATACGTAAATTATGTCAACATTCAGCTCCAGTAATGATATGGTGCAACAAAGTACAAAAATAAAAGAAAATTTCAAAATGGGCGTGGCTCCGCCCTTTTTCATTTAATTCGTCTAGAATACTTTTAATGCCATAAGTCGAACAAAAATATACCAATCCTTGTGAAATTTGGTAGGGGCTTAGATTCTAGGACGATAATTGTTTTCTGTGAAAAAGGGCGAAATCGTTTGAAGCCATGCCCATTTTTTATACACAGTCTACCGTCTGTCCTTCCGCTCGGCCGTTAACACGATAACTTGAGCAAAAATCGATATATCTTTACTAAAGTCAGTTCACGCACTTATCTGAACTCACTTTTTATTGGTATAAAAAATGGTCGAATTTCGACTATGATCACGCCCACTTTTTCGATATCGAAAATTACGAAAAAATTTAAAAAATGCCATAATTCTATACCAAATACGAAAGAAGGGATGAAAAATGGTAATTGGATTGGGTTATTGACGCAAAATATAACTTTAGAAAAAACTTTTCGTGGTATTACATATATAAATAAATTGGCGGTATCCGACAGATGATGTTCTGGGTCACCCTGGTCCATATGTTGGTCGATATCTCGAAAACGCCTTCACATATACAACTAAGGGCCACTCCCTTTTAAAACCCTCATTAATACCTTTAGTTTGAAACCCATATCGTACAATCACATTCTAGAGTGAACCCTGGTCCACCTTTATAACGATATCTTGAAAAGGCGTCCACCTATAGAACCAAGGCCCACTCCCTTTTAAAAAACTCATTAGCACCTTTCACTTGATACCGATATCGTACAAACAAATTCTAGAGTCACCCCTGGTCCACCTTTATCGCGATTTCTCGAAAAGGCGTCCACCTATAGAACTAACGCCCACTCCCTTTTAAAAAACTCATTAACACCTTTCATTTGATACCCATATCGTACAAACAAATTCTAGAGTCACCCTTGGTCCACCTTTATGGAGATATCTCGAAAAGGCGTCCACCTATAGAACTAAGGTCGACGCCCTTTTAAAACGCTCATTAACACCTTTCGTTTGATACCCATATTGTACAAACGCACTCTAGAGTCACCCCTGGTCCACCTTTATGGCGATATCTCGAAGTGGGCGGTGCCTCGCCCATTGTCCAAAATTTTACTAATTTTCTATTCTGCGTCATAAGGTCAACCCACCTACCAAGTTTCATCGCTTTATCCGTCTTTGGTAATGAATTATCGCACTTTTCGGGTTTTCGAAATTTTCGATATCGAAAAAGTGGGCGTGGTTATAGTCCGATATCGTTAATTTTAAATAGCGATCTGAGATGAGTGCCCAGAAATCTACATACCAAATTTCATTAAGATGGCTAAATTATTTTCTTTTTTCGCCCAGATCATTTTGATATATAGAAGTCTATATCTATCTCGATTAGTTTACGCCGTTAGGGGGTACCGTTATGCAAACAAAGTTAATATACTCTGTGTATATATTTAGTAAAAATGTATCTAAAAGCGATCCTCCGACCACATTTCCCATAAGAGTTGCTGGATGCTTCTTCTAACTCTTCATATTTGTACCGCTCAATCGTAAGTCCGCTGTTTCCCGGTGCTTTGCTATTCTCACTTCATCATGATCGGGTGGCAAATCATATCTTCTGACGTCAGGGATAAGGATATCAGGTTCTTTATCTAGCAATAAAGGGAAAGTGCCTTGAAATTTCGGGATTTCAATTAAATTTGTAGTAGCTGTAAGCGATAGGAAAATTTATCCCTTATTATATAGATATTTATGCATGTATGTATGTGTATATATTTGAAATACAATCAAAAGGAAAGTTCCTCCAACAAAAAGGGTTGTTTTGTGGAAAATTTCTTTTTCACCAGCTAATGCGTAAAAATTCTCTTGAGCACTTGGTAAACTAATAGCGTTTTCTTTTATGTAAAAAAAGTTGCCTTCATGTTGCATTCTTCAATTCTAACTTTTGATCTAGTCACCTGCCGCTATGCAAAGTGGCTCTATTTGTAGTTAATGAAACCCTTTTTCTTATTCGGTGGAAAATATTTTGTGAAAGGAACAAACAAACTCACGAGAGAGCTTGGAAAAACCAACAGGGCGACACTATTTTCAGAAAAGAAAACGCCATAAAATGAATAAACAGACACATTTGTAAATAATTTCATATTAAAACAATTGTACTTTTATATATATGTACATACATATGTACGTCCATATACCCGATATTATAGTTGGGCATACACTGAAAGAAATGGTGCTAGTAAAATCAACAAATCGGTTCTGTTGTTCTTGCCTTAACGGAGATTCGGTGAAATTGATCGAATTATGGTTAATTCGACCGAGTTCCTTGTCAAACGAACAAATTTGTTTAGTAATTTCAACAGAAGAGAAATTGTCGCTCTTAAGTTAACAAAATTTGGTAAAATTGACAGATTCCTGGTCAAGCTAACTGATTTTTCTGTTAACACAACTGATCTCACTGGTCTGGTCATTTAAACAGCGATCAACAGTCAATACATGAGCAAATTTCAAAGGGAATTTTACGCCCACTGCGCTCTCTACTTTGTACTTATGACGATGGTGCCACTTGTTTAAAAAAAATACCAAAATAAGAAAACCACCAAAACGAAAACCCGTTTTTTGGATTTACTGTGCAAAAAGTTATGAGATACCGGGACACCTATTTATCGGGTACAGTTTTGCAACTTCTCCTCCAAGCGAAATGCAAAATTTCGCCCTCTTGTTGCAAAAGTTTTGTTTGAACGAACAGGATTTTTCCAAAGTTAGTAACATTTTGTTCAGGTTTTTTCGAATTTTCACTCACGCGAACGAATTTAATAAAATAGTAAAAACATCATTTTTTATACTCAGTTGAGAAGAGCTCACAGAGTATATTAACTTTGATTGGATAACGGTTGGTTGTACAGGCATAAAAGAATCGAGATAGATATAGACTTCCATATATCAAAATCATCAGGATCGAAAAAAAATTTGATTGAGCCATGTCCGTCCGTCTGCCCGTTAACACGATAACTTGAGTAAATTTTGAGGTATCTTGATCAAATTTGGTATGAAGATTCCTGAGCACTCATCTCAGATCGCTATTTAAAATGAACGATATCGGACTATAACCACGCCCACTTTTTCGATATCGAAAATTTCGAAAAACCGAAAAAGTGCGATAATGCATTACCAAAGGCGGATAAAGCGATGAAACTTAGTAGGTGAGTTGAACTTATGACGAAGGAGAGAAAATTAGTAAAATTTTGGACAATGGGCGTGCCACCGCCTACTTTTAAAAGAAGGTAATTTAAAAGTTTTGCAAGTTGTAGTTTCGCAGTCGTTGGAGATATCATGATGAAATTTCGCAGGAACGTTACTCCTATTACTATATGTATGCTTAAGAAAAATTAGCAAAATCAGAGAACGGCCATACCCACTTTTATAAAAAAAAAAAATTTATTAACCCTCCGATGAGTGACAGTTTTGAACTACACGGCCGTGTGAAAAGGTCCCTACGGACCTTTTTTTGTAAATCATGTTTTTTTCATATAAGAATTGTTTTTTTGATTATCTTTTTTTGTTTTTATTGTTTATAACTAAATTCTACATACAAAAATAATTTTTTAAATTTTTTATTTTTTTTTGCTTGAATTTTCTTAAGACTATTATAAAAAAGTTTAAACATTATTGTTGTTGAGCGTGTACTTCTTGTCCCCCGCCCTGTGCGCAAGTGTTGCAGCGATGTAAAAGTGTGCTATGTTCTCCGCAAATAGCGTTGCCGCAGCCGGAGCAGTATGCCCGCGTTTTCCGCTGCCGCCCGTACTCAGAACGGCAAAGGTGACATGACGGTCTACTTGACCTAGCCGCAAACGACGATGCATTGCCTTCCATCGGTCTTGGTAATTCCTGAAATGAAAAGAAAAATAATAAAAAAATAAATATATATTCTGTTCTTGAATTTGAAGATGTTTTTCTTACCCTGACATCGTATCCTTGGATATGAGGTTATATGGTTGTTCAGCAGCATATTATAAAACATGGCCAACGGCCATCGTTGTGTTGCTCCTTTGCATCTGTAAATGCCTAGCATTTGATCCATGGTGTCAACGCCGCATTTGTTGGCGTTGTAATCTAATATGGCATAGCGCTTCCGATTCTCGGTTTGCTCGTCAACGCGGCAGGTGAAGTGCATTGTGGAGAGCACGTTCACCACTTTATTTTTTTTCGGCACGTATGAGCATAACGCTATATCCCCTTCGTTGAACCCAAATAATGTACTATTGATGGTGCGCTTCGGGTTCTTCTTGAAATCCTGTGGAATGAATGTTTTGTTGTAGCGCACTGTATCAACATATGCGGTCTTCCTCCTCATCAAAATAGGCGCCAAGCCAAGAGTAGTAAAGAAATTATCCGCGTATATAGTACGGCCAGCATCTAAATATTTTTCCACAAGATCCTGCACAACGTTCTGCCCTTGGTTTATCTCCCGTTGTTGGTTTGGCAGTTTTCTAGAATATATCATTCCCTTCGCAGGATAATAATTCTGTGAGTCGCATAACCACCATACTTTCAAACCATACTTAGCTGGCTTTGACGGAATATATTGTGTGAAGAGGGTGCGGCCTCTGTAAGGGAACAACTGCTCATCAACTGTTAGTGCTTCATGAGGAGTGTAAGCTGCTGCCAAGTTATGTTGCAACATTTGCCAAATATCGTCAATAGCCGCAGTTTTGCTGTTGATGACTCGCTGTTGTCGAGTATTTCCATTATCGAATCGAATAAATTGTTTTATACATATGAAGCGATCGTACGACAACGCAGCTTTGTATATTGGGCAAGGGGTCGCGCCCCATAATTCCATAGCTGGTTCATGGTTTCATCTTGTGAGTCCAGCATACAAAAGAATAGCTACAAAGGCGTCAAACTCTTTCACTGTCACTAGCTTCCACTCCTTTTTCTTCGTGGGATTCGCCAAATTCCATGCAGCTGTAACCTCCCTGCCTTTACGATTTGTTTCACGTAGCACTAAGTGTATTATTTCCTGTGTCATGATTGAACGCATTATTGTATAGGGGTCGTGTATGTTTCCTGCTGGTCCTGGTTTCTTTCTTGTGAAGTCGACCACGTTTTGATTACGAGTGCGTGATGTTGGTGGTGCTTTTTTACTCCATTAGGTGCCATCTTTACCAATATAGTAACTTTCATTCATTTCCTGTCCATCATTTTCTTCCTCCTTATCATCGTCGTCATCAGTATCTTCATTTAGCTCGACGTATCCATCAGTTTCGGCATCTGACTCTTCAGCAGGTTGGTATGTGCGTTCATCATCCTCAACTTCATAATTATCAATTGCAGCAATATCAATTTCTTCATCCATGTCTTCGCCCATAAATACAGCAAATCTACTATCAACTGCACGCCTTTCATCCGCAGTCATTTGCTGGTAACGTCTACTACGGCGTACAACCATTTCAGCAACGTCCAAATTACTTGCATCTGCACTATTTATATTTTTGTTTCTATCACACACGATTTTACTCTTCGCTGTCTAAACTTTGACTGATTTGGTTTACGAAACTACAACTTCTTTTATATTCTTTCGTACGTCTACCTGAACTCAAAGACATTAGGGATGATGATAAAAACAAAAAATTCTAAGACAAGGGATGACGGAAAATCGTTTTATTGCTAGCAGTATAAAATTAGAATATTGTGCCTTTCCTTGAAAGCAAAGGGTGAGGGGGGACGGGTTGTAGTGGCCGAAGTAGGAGTAATTTCAGTTTGAAAATGCAAAAAGGTTAAAGTCAAATTTTAACAAAAAATTTAATATCTTTCAGTATATAAGTAAATTATGTCAAGATTTAACTCCAGTAATGATATGGTGCAACAAAATACAAAAATAAAAAAATTTCAAAATGGGCGTGGCTCCGCCCTTTTTCGTTTAATTTGTCTAGGATACTTTTAATGCCATAAGTCGAACAAAAATTTACCAATCCTTGTGAAATTTGGTAAGGTCTTAGATTCTAGGACGAGAACTTATTTCTGTGAAAAAGGGCGAAATAGGTTTAAGCCACGCCCAGTTTTTATACACAGTCGACCGTCTGTCCTTCCGCTCGGCCATTAACACGATAACTTGAGCAAAAATGGATATATCCTTACTAAACTCAGTTCACGTACTTATCTGAACCCACTTTGTATTGGTATAAAAAATGGCCGAAATCCGACTATGACCACACCCACTTTTTCTATATCGAAAATTACGAAAAATGAAAACAATGCCATAATTCTATACCAAATACGAAAAAAGGGATGAAACATGGTAATTGGATTGGTTTATTGACGTAAAATATAACTTTAGAGAAAAACTTTGTAAAATGGGTGTGACACCTACCATATTTTGCCGAGTCTTTGATGGGCAGCGGTTTGTCAAGCGTCACGATCTGAGACTGCTCAGCTACAGAAGAAATTTCATCAGCCAAGCGTAATACTTAAAGAGAACAGAAGCAAACGTATTATACATTAATTTAGAGAGGTGAGAACAATCTTTTTTATAGAAAAAAGGGAGTCCGAGCTATCAAATGTGTTTGAGTGAGAGTTATAATCTTGGCATAAACGCCGAAAAGGTTCATTTTGTTCGAAATTCGTTCTACATTGTTTCAGCAGAAGAGGTTTGAAGTGTCTCGATGTCCGAGAGGGAACGCAAAAGTTCACTTCATTCAGAAGGAATGGGCTCGAAATTGATCCATTTAAAAGTTTTGTCATAAATATCACACCAAGCATTTCCCTTCGACTAGCAAGAGTTGGAAGATTGATAAGCTTTAATCGATTAGTATAAGGTGGAAGATTAGTTAAAGAGTCCCATTGGAAATTTCTTAAGGCAAATAGTAAAAATTGTTTTTGTATTGATTCGAGACTGTCTGCATGGACTTGATAACGCGGATTCCAAATTATCGAGCCGTATTCTAATATTGGCCTAACTAATGTTGTAAAAAGTGCTTTAGTTATGTAAGGGTCGTTAAATTCTTTTGACCACCGTTTAACAAATGCAAAAACACCTTTGCCTTTATTCACTGTAGCATTAATATGAAGATTGAAACTAAGTTTGGAATCCATCATGACTCCCAAGTCAATAAAATTATTTACAGTTTCTAGACTATAGTTGTTAATTGTATATGAAGCTGGTGGCGAAACTCTCCGAGAAAAACACATGAATTTACATTTTTTGAGATTGAGCGGCATATAATTTACATTGCACCAGGTAACCAAGTGATTTAAATCCATTTGAAGCAAGGAATGTTCCTCAACCGAGGCACATGATTTGAAAAGTTTTACATCGTCTGCGTACATCAAGATTTTTGAGTATTTAATTGTACCAGATATATCGTTTATGAACAACAAGAACAGAATCGGACCAAGATGGCTGCCCTGAGGAACACCTGAAGAAACATTGATGACCCCAGAAAGTGTATTTTTAAAGATTACTTTTTGCGTACGATAACCAAGATACGAAGAAATCCAACATATAAGACGGGGTTGAAAACCGAGTTGACTGAGCTTATGAATAAGTAATGGGTGTGATACTTTGTCGAAAGCTTTACTGAAATCGGTGTAAATTACATCAGTGTGAAGGCCTTTTCTAAATCCATTAGAAACGTGGGTGGTAAATTCTAGTAAATTGGTGATAGGTGATTTGCCCTTACAGAACCCATGCTGCGAGCTTGCAATTATGGGGGAAATAGGGAATGTTAGGTGGTGGGTAACAATAGCCTCAAATAACTTTGGGATAGCGGATAACTTTGCTATGCCCCGGTAGTTTTCTATTGAAGACCTGCTTCCATTTTTATGAAGCGGAATAAGAAAAGATTCCTTCCATATTGTTGGGAAAACGCCATAAATTAAAGATAAATTAAATAAATCTGTTAGCGGCTGATAGATGTTTGCGGCACATTTTTTAAGAAAGTGTGTCGGGATCCTGTCGGGGCCGTATGAATATGATACTTTTAAAGTTTTTAAATAAGATAATACATCTTCTGAAGATATAAATGGAGCTCTGATTGAATAACATGAATCAATATGGTATGGGTATTCATTAGGTGGAACGTTGGTCTCAATAGAGTAATTTGATTTGAAAAATTCCGCAAAGAAGTCGGCGATCTCTTGATCATCGCTGGAAATATTATCTTGGAATTTCATGGATGATGGAAACCCTTTCACCCTGCGTTTAGAGTTTACGAATCCGTAAAATGCCTTCGGGTTGCAAGTTATATTTCTTTTCATTTTACAAAGATAAGCTTTGTAACACTTTTTGTTCAATTGAAAATACTTGCAGCGTAGAATCGAGTACTGTAAGTAATGGTTATGTAAACCCGTCTTTTTGAACAACTTGAAAGATCGAGACTTTTTATTCTTTAAAATTTTCAGCTCTTTAGTGAACCATACTTGGCTTGTATCGGAATGTACACAAATCCGCTTAGGTACGTATTTTTCAAAAAGACAGTAAATGGTATTGTAAAAGTGAGAAACGCTTTGCTCCACATCAGCATTAAATGTTGGCCACACTATTCGAGATAGATCACGATTTAATTTTTTAAAATTGGCCTTCGCAAAGTCGAAGCGATAACTGGAGTCGTATCGTTTATTTCCGCTGTTACAAGCATAATTTACAACTTCGTAAACTATTTTGAGGGAAGGGTGGTAAGCATCTTCAGGTTCAATAATGGGTTCGCATCGACTAATGGAATATTTAGATTCATCATCCACAAAGGCTAAATCCAACACTCTTCCGAATTTATTCGATTGGATGTTGATTTGTTGAAGGCACAGCTCAGACATTCCGTCTAGAAATTCATTGTTGGAAGACTTTGACGAAACTGGTACGATATTAAAGTCAGAGATGCACCATGATATGTGTGGCATATTGAAGTCACCCAAGACAATAATGGAATCGGAAGGCTTTAGCATCGAATTAACAGTTCTTAGCAAGGAAATGTGATTCATATAAACGGACAGTTCAGAAGATGGCGGGATATAACAGATGGCCAAATAAATGTGGATATTTGCTAGTTGTGTGCGTATGCACAAGAACTCAGTTGTATCGGTGGCGGTTACGCAAATCTCTTCAGATGGTATTGAAGAGTGTACAGCAAGCAGAACCCCACCTCCAACCCTGCTCAGGCGGTCATTTCGATATATCTGGTAGTCATTACAGAGGATCTCTGAGTTAAAAACATGAGGTTTCAGCCAGGTTTCGGTTAAAGCAATTATATCGTAGCTTGAGTTAAATGATTTTAAAAACAGTTCTGTTAACTTGGTGTTTAAGCCTCTAACATTTTGGTAAAGTATATCTAAAGCAGATTTTTCGTTCAGTTTTTTGACTCAGTGTTATTAACAGGGATCTTTGCCAAGTTTGGAACACTCTTATTCCGCCTATATTCAAATTCCCGCACAAGTGCCCCAGAGGGCCAAAAATCGTTACTCAAGATAGTGTCAAAATGGTCAATAGGTACATCTAATCTAAAGGAAGATACGTTTCTTTCATAACTAAAATTAAATTTCCGAATTGTTACGTCATGGGTTTTCCTTTTTGAGAAGATATAGGATTTCAGATCCTCCTCAGCAGTATCCCTGTCGAATCTTGACACGAATATCGATTTTTTAGGAGGGACTACAACCAACTTCCTAGTTCCAGGCTCAGTCGCCTGAGAACGGTTTGCAGGTTCAATATTTTTTCTAGCTGCTAGTTTTGTTGGAGGTGCCTTTGATGTTGAAGGCTCTACTGTAAGAGGACTTGGAGATGCTAAGTTTATTAATTCTATCGTGCTAGGTGTAGGAACGATTGGTTTCTGGATGTTTTGAACGGGGTCTAGGGTCAATACGCCAGCCGAGACATCAGTTCGTTTTCGTTTGCTGTCACGACTGTCGCTGTTAGCATTAGCAGCTGAATCGGTAATACATTTGAAAGTTTTAAACAAGTTTTCATAATACTTGAATTTATCCCCCAATGTAGAAAGTTCCTTACCGATTTCGGAGAATGCGTTTCGGGTATGTTTGAAAAGCTTAAAAAGATCCACTTCGGTGGATCTGCATTTCAAGCACGACCAACGCACACCCTTGTTATCGTTGATCGCATCACACACCCTTGCTGTCAAACTAGCGCACTTCATATGAGCAAGCTCATCACAAAGCCAGCACGACACGAAACGCTCGGTATCACCTTTCAATTGGCAGTTAACAAAATTGCAAGACATTATAAGTTAAAGTAAAATTGATTAAACAGACGGAGGCAGTGAAAATAGTTTGGAGATCACAGTAAGAAAATCACTGTTTGAGCAGTTTGAAGATCACTGTATGTGCAGTTTAAGATCGCTATTAACTGACGCTTAACAACACACAATGCAAACAGCTGTGGCAGTGAAAAGAAAATGAAGTAAATGTGCACGAGCAAATAACAATTGAAAACTGAAAATATGTAAATGCCAATCAAATGCAACAACAAATATGCAAAGTGACTCGGCAAATATGTATGTATGTATGGATATACACACTTTATCAATTATTTTTAAGATACAATTTATTTTAGTAAAGAAAAGCAGAACTTTAAATTGCGAATGCAGTACACAACGTGTTTACACTTATTTTTAGCACAATAATTATTTAAACAAACAAATTTATTTATTTAAGACAAAATAAGGCACAGTAGAAATCAAAACACAACTTCACAGCTTGACGTTCGCACTTTCGTCATCATATTAAGTAGAAGAAAATGAAAAAGTTCTGCAGGACGAAATAAAAAACCCTTGAAATCTTGGCAGGAATACTGTTCCTGGTATTACATATATAAATAAATTAGTGGTATCCGACGAATGATGTTATGGTCACCCTGGTCCACATTTTGGTCGATATCTGGAAAACGCCTTCACATATACAACTATCATCACTCCCTTTTAAAACCCTCATTAATACCTTTAATTTGATACCCATATCGTACAAACACATTCTAGAGTCACCCCTGGTCCACCTTTATGGCGATATCCCGAAATGGCGTCCACCTATAGAACTAAGCCTCACGCCCTTTTGAAACCCTCATTAATACCTTTAATTTGATACCCATATCGTACAAACACATTCTAGAGTCACCCCTGGTCCACCTTTATGGCGATATCTCGAAAAGGCGTCCACCTATAGAACTAAGCCCCACGCCCTTTTGAAACCCTCATTAATACCTTTAATTTGATACCCATATCGTACAAACACATTCTAGAGTCACCCCTGATCCACCTTTATGGCGATATATAGAACTAAGCCCCACGCTCTTTTAAAATACTCATTAACACCTTTCGTTTGATACCCATATTGTACAAACGCATTCTAGAGTAAGCCCTGGTCTACCTTTATGGCGATATCCCTAAATGGCGTCCACCTATAGAACTATGGCCCACTCCCTCATAAAATACTCTTTAATACCTTTCATTTGATACACATGTCATACAAAAACATTCCAGGGTTACCTTCGGTTCATTTTCCTACATGGTTATTTTCCCTTATGTTGTCACCATAGCTCTCAACTGAGTATGTAATGTTCGGTTAAACCCGAACATAACCTTCCTTACTTGTTAATGTTGATGTTTCCGACAACATAAAAGTTTGAGTTGTTTTGGAATCGTTTCAACTTAAAGTGTTACGAAAATTAAACTTGCCGAATTACATGTAAAGTTACTCCAGTGGTGAATTACCTTCTAGCGATTTGATTCTTTTACTTTTCTATAACTTACAAGTTCTCTATTTAAAATGTTATGTCAAACATTTATACAAGTTTTGTTCGAAGCAATCATGTGTGGCAACTACATGCGAGAGAAGAAATTGAGAATGAGCTGAGCTGCAACTGAAAGAATTGAGAATCAGTTTTGTGACTACTATTTTCATTTCTATTTGCAAAGCGAAGTTCAAAACCATAAATTAAATAAATTATAAAATATAAAATTTGGTGAAAGTGCGTTTAATAAAACAAAATAATAAAGTGTATAATGTTTAATATGTGCCAGCATATTTGATGTAAGCCCAATTAACGTACGGTTAGTAAATGCCACCGTGGTGTGATGGTAGCGTGCTCCGCCTGCCACACCGTATACCCTGGGTTCGCACCCCGGGCAAAGCAACATAAAATTTTTAGAAATATGGTTTTTCAATTAGAAGAAAATTTTTCTAAGCGGGGTCGTCCCTCGGCAGTGTTTGGCAAGCGCTCCGAGTGGTATTTCTGCCATGAAAAGCTCTCAGTGAAAACTAATCTGCCTTGCAGATGCCGTTCGGAGTCGGCCAATTTGTAGGGAAAATCAAGAGGAGTACGACGCAAATTGGAAGATAAGCTCGGCCTTAGAGGAAGGTTTTCGCACCTTACATTTATTTATTTATTTATGTATATGGTAACATAGGTACTTTCGTACAAAGCTGTCGCAACAACTGTTTTTGTTCATTTGATTACTAAAACGGTCAATTACGAATCAACGATTTGTGCGCAGTTGATTCAACATCTTGTTGTGATGGATAAAAATTAATTAATTAGAATTAGAAATTTTGGCTGAATTGACCCGTATTTCGGTTGATTTTACCAGTCTTTTTCTTTCAGTGTAATGTACCATATTTTCTAGTGGCAATAGCGGTATTCCTCTACCACAAAAGTTCAAATTTTAGTGATAATATAAAGTTAGTTTGCTGTGCCTAATTACAAAGTATATTCACACACGTATAGCATCTATTTTTAAAATTTATGAAAAAAGTTAAAAAAAAAATGTTCTGCATACTTTCAAAATCAGTTCCCTGGGACAGATTTTCGTAACTATATGTTTGACAATAACAACTAATGGACGGACATTTTTTTAATTTATTTTATAAGGAAAGAATTGTACTGAAACAAAGAATTTGTGCTGAGAAATTCGAAAGTTTTCATAAATACATAAAATATTTTGAATGAAAGTGGGAGATATTGCCCCGCAGTCACGAAAAGGTTAATCATTCTCGATCGAGATCAAAAGCTTTATTTTGATAACGCTGGCCTAGGTATCATCGTTTGAGATGGTGAGACTGGAAAAACATTTATTTATGTATAGGCAGCACCCTAATGGTATAAAAAACTAAAAAGATCTCTAAAGGCGTGGACAAAAATAAATATGATTTATCAACTTTTACAGTCTTTGGTCATAAAGAATTCTTTGAAGAACTTTGAATGAATAAGACAAGGTCGTTAATTTTGTGAAATTCTTTTTTTTTTGCCAATGATATTTATTGTTTATTTTTAAATATCTAATAAGTGTATAAGAATGTGTTCCACGACTCATCAGAAATTTCACTTTGAAGAATAAAACAAAAAAAATTAATATATCATTTGGACATTTACATACATACAACATAAAAACTAGAAATTTTTCATATTTATTATTTAATATCCCTCAGTTTATATTTTTGTGTTATGATAGGCTTTGCTTGACCATAATGTTGCTTTTAGTGCAAGTAAAACTCCACTATTACGTCCCAACTTTTCGCTAAGCACCTTAGCTTCCTCAGGGGCGAAACTGCATTTATTTAAATATTTTTTCAATTTACCAACGTAATACAATATCAATACAAATACAACAAGAACCACAACTGATCAACCCACACAGTATTACAGTGTTAAGTACATACCTAGATTAACCAAATGCTTCTACAAGCACATTACGTCTGACAACAATAACATATGTTTAGCATACACATCGAATAATACATTATCTAGTATCTTCACAAAAACCAAAACCCCTCTCAAAACTTCACAACAAAATAACATTGTCTATGAAATACCATGCAAAGGTAAAGAAAACGAAAGCTGCGATAAAATATACATAGGCACGACTAATACTAGGTACAAACACACGCCATATTGGCAATTTATACCATTTGGGCAATTTATTACGCAATTTATCATATAATAAATTGTAATAACAAATTGCCTATTTAAAAAAAATTGCGTAATAAATTGTTTCAAACTGTAAATACAACCTTGTAAAGTGTGTTTATTGAGTAGATTTAAACGTCAGCTGCGCATGGCTCAACTATATGGTTGGCTCATCTCATCAGCTGATATTATTTTTTTCATTTCACTGGAGTAGGAATTGTCAAAAGAGGATGGCAAACTCAAAATGAAACCAAAACATTGAACACATTATCTTACAACACACAAAAATTTTAAAGTTTTATGTTTTCATTCCATTCCATTCACCTAATTCCAACACGCACATTTTGACATTCTGAACACAGGTATGTTGTTGCTGTAGAGATGAGCCAACTGGCCATCAAATTACTATTGTGTAAGCTAAATTGAGTTGTATGAACACCACTCAATTTGAATTGATATTGCCTCAATTTATTTTTCTGTTTGAACATAGCATAAGCGAAGTCTAGGAGTACGCCTAAATGAGCATGAAGCAGACATAAGGAAAAAGAAAATCAACACAGCGCTATCGCAACACACCACATCAAGCGGTCACTCAGCTGATATGAAAAATGTCAAAATATTAGACAAAGAGAAACGAACAAAAATCAGATACACTATAGAGAGCTTACGAATAATGGAGAAAAGGAACAAAACAGTAAACATAAAAGAAGACACGGATTGCATTTCCGCGGCTTATTTGTTATGCCTTTAAATTCTGTTGTTTAGTTTGACAATTGTACCACATATAGATGGTATTAGCGATATGTTTTTATAATAGAAAATTTAACATATATGTATATGTATGTAAGTCCATTTTCGTTTATTGTTTTTTGTTTGGTCTTAATTTTTGGACATTGTTGGAATTTTAAACAACTATTTTTATAATTTCATGTCAAATTACGTTGGTAAATTGAAAAAATATTTAAATAAATGCAGTTTCGCCCCTGAGGAAGCTAAGGTGCTTAGCGAAACGTTGGGACGTTATAGTGGAGTTTTACTTGCACTAAAAGCAACATTATGGTCAAGAAAAGCCTGTCATAACACAAAAATATTTACAATAATTTATTGACCGGCTACAACTAATATCACTCAGTTTATTTTTTTTTATACTCAGCTGAGCAGAGCTCACAGAGTATATTAATTTTGTTCGCATAACGGTACCCTGTAACGGCATCGATATAGATATAGACTTCTATATATCAAAATGATCTGGGCGAAAAAAGAAATTCATTTAGCCATGTCCGTCCGTCCGTCCGTAAACACGATACATGAGTAAATTTTGAGGTATCTTGATGAAATTTGGTATGTACGTTCCTGGGCACTCATCTCAGATCGCTATTTAAAATGAAAGAAATCGAACTATAACCACGCCAAATTTTTCGATATCGAAAATTTCGAAAAACCGAAAAACTGCGATAATTCATTACCAAGAACGGATAAGCGATGAAACTCGGTAGGTGCGTTGACCTTATGACGCAGAATAGAAAATTAGTAAAATTTTGGACAATGGGCGTGGCACCGCCCACTTTGAAAACAAGGTAATTTAAAAGTTTTGCAAGCTGTAATTTGGCAGTCGTAGAAGATACCATAATGAAATTTGGCAGGAGCGTTTTTCCTATTACTATATTTGTGCTAAATAAAAATTAACAAAATCGGATAACGAACACGCCCACTTAAAAAAAAAAAATAATTTTAAAAGTCAAATTTTAACAAAAAATTTAATATCTTTACAGTATATAAGTAAATTATGTCAAGATTAAACTCCAGTAATGACATGATGCAACAAAATACAAAAATAAAAAAAAATTTCAAAATGGGCGTGGCTCCGCCCTTTTTCATTTAATTTGTCTGGAATACTTTTAATGCATAAGTCGAACAAAAATTTACCAATCCTTGTGAAATTTGCTAGGGACATAGATTCTATGACGATAACTGTCTTCTGTGAAAATGGGCAAAATCGGTTGAAGCCACGGCCAGTTTTTATACAAAATCGGCCGTCTGTCCTTCCGCTCGGCCACTAACACAATAACTTGAGCAAAAATCGATATATCTTTACTAAACTTAGTTCAGCTACTTGTCTGAACTCACTTTATCTTGGTATAAAAATGGCCGAAATCCGAATATGACCACGAACACTTTTTCGATATCGAAAATTTCGAAAAATGAAAAAAAAAATGCCATAATTCTATACCAAATACGAGAAAAGGGATGAAACATGGTGATTGGATTGGTCTTTTGGCGCAAAATATAACTTTAGAAAAAACTTTGTAAAATGGGTGTGACATCTACCATATTAAGTAGAAGAAAATGAAAAAGTTCTGCAGGGCGAAATCCAAAGCCCTTGGAATCATGACAGGAATACTGTTCGTGGTATGACATATATAAATAAACTAGCAGACCAGGCAGACGTTGTTATGCCCTAAATTTGGTCTATCTGCATACATCTTAATAAGCTCTTTCCGTCTAACTCTGCCTCCCCCTCTTATATTTTTTTTAATCTTTTATTCATTCCTCCCTCCGTCTTTTCGATTCATCTATTCATCTATCTTTATTTCGTCTCACTCTATCTCTTTCTCAGTCTCCTTCTCCTACCCTCTTTTCTCTTCTCTCAGGTTCTTCTCATTCTCCTTAATCTCTTATTGCCAGTCCCAGTCCGTCTCTGGTCTAGTTCCCGGAAAAAAGGATCGTAAATACTAATACAGGCAAATTAATACACCAAATTTCAGGCAAATCGAATAGGACGTACATAGGTACATATATAGGTATGTGGGTATTATTAATCCATGCCTTTATTTCGGCTTCGCATGCTTATTTATCAGTTTTGCCAGGTTGATGCTACTAACTCGAATATTACAATGGAAATTACTTTAAAGCTCTCAGCAATAGCTTTCATTTGATATCCATAATACACAAACATTGTACAGGTATCCGGGTCGACGTTTTGGTCTATATCTCAAGACCCTTGTCACTCAGCGATTTAAAAAATTACTCTGTACTAAAGCACACATCAACAGCTTCAATTTGATACCCATAATGTAAAAACACATCCTAGTATTACCCTGATCCACATTTTGGCCATTATCTCGAGACCCTAGTCACCCAGGGATATGAAAATTACCCTGTACTAAAGCACTCATCAACAGCTTTAATTTGATATCCATTTTGTAAAACACATATTAGGGGTGCCCGGTCCACGTTTTGGCCTATATCTCGAGACCCTCGTAACCAATAGGTATGAAAACTACACTGTACTAAAGCAGTCATCAACAGCTTTCATTTGATATCCATATTATATAAACACATTCTAGGGGTGCCCGGGTCCACGTTTTGGCCTTATATCTCGATACCTTAGTCACCAATAGGTATGAAAACTACCCTGTACTAAAGCACTCATCAACAGCTTTCATTTGATATCCAATTGTATAAAAACATTCTAGGGTGCCCTGGTCCACGCTTTGGCCTATATCTCGAGACCCTAGTCACCAATAGGTATGAAAACTACCCTGTAGTAAAGCACTCAGCAACAGCTTTCATTTGATATCCATATTGTATAAACACATTCTAGGGGTGTCCGGGTCCACGTTTTAGCCTATATCTCGAGGCCCGAGTCACCCAGGGGTACGAGAAATACTCAGTATCAAAGTACTCATAGACAGATTCCATTTGATACCCATATTGTACAAACACATCCCAGGATTACCCAGGTCCACGTTTTGATCTCAAGACCCTAGCCAGAACGGGAGAAAAAGTATCGTGTGTCCGTTCCCTGGTTATAAGCTACCTCTCCACCAATTTTCATTCAAACTGGTTCATCCGTTCTTGAGTTATGCGTAGTATAACTAACACGACTTTCTTTTATATAGTATTTTTCTAAAAAAAAATCATAACTCAAGAATGGCTAAATCGATTTGGGATTTCAAAATCAACTAACCATCATCTCTCCTTCCTGTATCTTTCCTAAAAATTTCATGGCAATTTTTCTATCCGTTCTCGAGTTATGGAGTGACAATCAAAATGTACACTTCTTTTTATATATGTATATAGATTAGAGGTACCTGACAGATGATGTTCTGGGTCACCCTGGTCCACCTTTATGGCGATTTCTCGAAAAGGCGTCCACCTATAGAACTATGGCCCACTCTTTTTTAAAATACTCATTAACACATTCCATTTGATACCAATGCCATACAAACACATTCCAGTGTTACCTTAGGTTCATTTTTCGACATGGTGTTTTTCCCTTATTTTGTTTCCAAAGCTCTCAGCTGAGTATGTAATGTTCGGTTACACCCGAACTTAGCCTTCCTTACTTGCTTTCTTTATTTTTTTAACTGAACAGAAATCCTCCACAAAGGTTAAACGGACAAGTTGCCAAACGTCACTTTACAATCGATTTAATTATTGCTTACTTACAGACAGAAAAAACAAAAATACTTTCACTCTCCTACATAAATACAAATCGAAGTGCGAATGTTCTAAAGTTAGTTATGATGTCAATCCATCGCGTGTAGAACAAAAATTTATTATTCTGTGGAAATACAATTTAAAATAGGTAAGGAAGCTTAAGTTCGCGGGTAAAATGTAATATTAAATACCCAGTTGTGGTTGCGATAACTCCAACAGGTGCGATCACTCACAAAATGTCATCAATAACCTCTAACGGGAATGTGAGGAAACTTGAATTTTCAACAAGATTGGACCAAACGACATGAGTGCTGGAGGCGTTGGTTCGATATTGCAATTGAAAAGATGGTTGGTGTCATGTGGGGACACGTTACAAGCATGTCGGGGTTGATTCTGGATACTATTACAGTATCCAGATCGAAATTGTGCCAGAGTAACGCGCGTCTCCCTGAGGAGGTTCCTTCCACTACTGCGATTTTTGGGTATTTGTCACTGCGAACGGGGTTGCCCGGGCATTTATTGGCATATTAATTTGACAGCTCTTTGTATATGTATCAGACGGTCTTTTTGTTCTTTCTTTCGTTCAAAGTGCTTTCGGAGACGACTCTTTAAGTTCCTATTAGGTGGAGCTCATTGACAGAAACTGGTTGCTCAACTTTTAATTTCTATCCCTTATGCGAAGTACTCTCACCTCACTGTGTAGATGGTGTTCAGGTGACATAAAAAGACATACATTGCCAGTTCTGAGCGCGGTGTTTTGATTTTTCAGCAGGGACGGAAAATAATAATTATTTTTTTTTTCGGAGTCGAAAAAGTCCGGGTCAAAAACTGTCCTAGGTGAAAATATTTTAGTTCTCAAGTATCCCTATAGCAATATCATGACGAATTATGCATCCTTTTTATTTTTCGAACTTTTTCCATAAAAGTCCACATATAAAAGCAAAATCTGTATTTTTCTTTTTGAGTACGATAGAACAAGTCGGACTTTTATTTTGGCCTTAAAAAATAAAAGTCCGGCTTGATAACAAAGAAACGGCTTACCCGAATTAAACAAGTTTTTTTATTTCAGATAAGCCGTTTCTTTGTTATCAAGCCGGACTTTTAGTTTGGCCTTAAAAAATAAAAGTCCGGATTTAACTTTTATTTCCGGACTTTTATTTTTAAAAGTCCGAGTTTAACTAGTTCTATCGGACTCAGGCAATAAAAATCGGAAAACAATTTTTATCTGGATCCAAATATATTAAAAGTCGAAAATTAATAGTTTTGCAAGGATTTATATTATAAAAGGGTTTATATTATTACAGGGTTTCCACCCTGTTTTTCAGAGTTTTGATAATACGTTCATGAACTGGACCGATGCCTGCTTACCACACAGATTTTCATCTTTTGAGACTAGGAAGAGGGGTAGATCCTTCTTAGTTTTGCAGTAAGGTGCTGCGATTGACTGTGTTAATGGCTTTTGATTAGTTTAGCGCTAGTATTACCCTATTGATCTGATTTATTTTAAGAATAAGCATTTATTCAGATTTTTTTGCTCAGAAGAGAGGATTTTGGCGTAAACCCCAAAAAGTCTCTTTTGTGAACGAGCTTGGCTAGATTAGATTAGGTAAGGTTGAACTGGCCGGTCCATGAGGACCTCACATAGACTGAATGCCTCCGTAGTGTTACCAGAAGTTTATTTAACGACCAAACCGAAAAACAACCAGGACCTATGTTATAAAATAACTCCGTCCTTTTGGTAAATACTAGAAGGTTTCTAGGAACTATGCCACTTGCTGCTTGAGCTTGACTAAAAGAGCGTGACAATTTTGTATAGCTCGATGTGTAAACATACAGAATTAAGGCGTAAACATTTCGATAATAAACCGGCAACTCGTCGATAACAAATCGATAAAGTTTTATTTAAAAGAGATAACTCGTCGGTAATAATAATACTCCGATAAAAAATCTGTAATGCCCCGCACACAAATCGATAACATTTTGATAACAAAGCGATATTTTTTGATAGTTTGACCTATACGATTTTGTTGAAAAATCATTAAATTTTCAAATCTGTAAATTTTCGATACAATCACAAATCGATAATTTTTTTTATTACTTTTCGATAACAAACCAATAACGTTTGTTACCGATAACAATTTTATGACAATTCTATAACTCGTATATATGTACCTCACGCGGATAAAAAAAACTGATAATAAATCAATAGCAAACAGATAACTCGTAGAGACGGTTTTTATCGATAACAACACGTTTACACTTCTATTACCAATTGTCGTATAGCAAACGTCGTCCAGTTTCGGTTTTGGTTTCTCCTCCCACATATTACCCTGCACTAACATTCAGAATACTTTATATGATCTAGTGGACGCACTGCACACGACGATTAATATAAAAGACAGCGCTAGATGAAATCAGCGGCGCTCTTAGCGCAACACCTTCCTGATTACGCTAAACATACATTCGATAGATATTACGGCAAGAAGCTTGTGGCCTTGGTCATCATCCGGCTACGCTTTCTGACTTGGGGCGCTGTAGCAAGCTTACGAAATTCGACTTTATCTCAGGCAAGATAGACTAACTATGACAGTTTCAACACATTAATTCCTTTGAGAGAAGAATGGGAAGTGACTGAACTGTTAGCCGCATGCGCAGGCAGTCCGGTCACTGTAATGTTTCCAAAGCAGCAGTCGCCACCATTACGGATGTGATAGGTGGATTGCTATCCATTTCTACTACGGTTAGGGAACATAGCATCTATATAGACAACCAACTGTGGTTCTATCGAGTGTGTCAGCGGTGTACTTAGGCTCTATTGAGATCGGATCGAACTTTTTTAAGATTTGGATCAATTTAGATAACTGATCTCTTCGCCGGTATGGAAAGGATTGAACCCGACTCGCCACATTCGTAGAGAATTCCGAGTTCCGCTGGACACCTGTTGTTTTCTCTTGTACAGATGATCAACTGGTCATCACGCAGTCCTATTTAATTTCACCTACCAGGGTAAATACCACTCACTGCCGCATCTGTCTATAAAAACGGGCGTATAATTCATTAGCTTAGTGGCTAGATACTAGTAAGAAATTTTATATGTAGGTATGTATGTATGAATTTATTTATGTAGAACCAGAATGCGCTTAAGGTGAGCACCAATTTATTACTTGTCGGCTAATTCAATTAATTTGAAAATGAATTACTTTAATACACTCAGTACGTAGTCTCTATGAACTACATTAGACCACACATTGATTTAAACGATGTGAACAATGGAAAATTTCCAGTAATTTTTTTTCTTTTAAAATGTGATGGGATAGCACCAAACTGATATTCGTCTTATATAAGCTTGTTCTAACGGGTATGTGAAAGAAACCTCTCACATGCAGGATGTATTTACATAGGAAATGTTAAGTTAGGTTAAGAGTTGATTGATTATCGCAATCAGTAAGTGTAGACTGGGAGCCACACACTTTATTGTTAAAAAGGAACTTTCTTTTCCTTCTCTAAGGCAGACTGCCAAAGAAGCGGCGCCCTAAAATCCAAATCTTTTCGCTCGTAGTCCTGAACCTCGTTCCTGTCCCTTCTTATTCTGACTGTTTCTGCAAAGGGAGGTTGTTGGTCTGTTACCGGCCCTTTTTTTTAAACATATTTAAATCTCCAGCATTAATAAGTTTTCGAGTTTGGAGATACTTGCATTGATGTCCTCTTCATCAATTACATACTAACCCCTGAGGAAGATATTGAAAACATGGCTATAAAATGAGCACAACTTATAAACCATTTGCGACCGAAGATTAGTTCAGGCTGCCCAGGCTACTTTCTGTAGTCCTTGCTGCCGTTAAGGAAATAGTGGAAGTGTGTATTGGCACTAAACATAAAAAGAGCAGAAAGCAGAGCCATACCATAACAAATGAGGGCCAGATAGCTTTTCTATGCGCTCTGTCGTGTTTGAGAGCAGAGAAAATAGCTAAATGAAAACTACGAACGATAGCAGAGTAAAAACTACGAAAGATATCGGGATAATTTGGACGATGGACGATGGACGATTTCGAGGAGCTTTCGAGGTGGTTTTGGGATTCATTTGGATTATTCCGTGATTATTTCGGGGACTATTTCGGGATCTTTATGGGCCAATTTCTCGATCATATGACGGCCATTTGGGAATCACTTCAATTTGGGGTCATTTTAGGGTGAATTTAGGGATAATTGTCTGGTAATTTCGCGGTAATTCCGATATGCTTATAGGAAACATTTCAGGATCGACCCTGCACTGCCCGGATTACTTATAAAACCTTGGAACAATGCCGGGACATGTATACATGTTTTCGGTCCACATAGGAAAAAGTTGGCATTTACTGCTGAAAATAAACGCTAAAGCACTCACAGAGAGAAGCCAAAGGTTACCAATGACTATCCATTCATCCGCCCAGCATTCCAAAGGCTCATTCTCAGAAGCTTTTATGGCAATAACTTCCATTTTAATATGGTTATTGCAAAGAATTTCGGCGCAAACTTTCTTCTAACCACCAGCAAATTTCTGCAGAAAAAATGGGCTCAATTGATTTGTAACCACGCCTACGTTTTCTTTCTCATAAATATAATTTTTCGATATTTCAGTACCAAACGAAGCTTTTATTTTCAAATTTGGCGTGTAGACCATCTACGTAGACGTTAGTAAATCCGTATAAAAATTGTTAAAAGTCCGGTTTTCATATAAATCTTGCAATCGAGTTTTAAGTAACTTCTCATTAAGCTACAAACGTGAAACTTTACACATAGGTTAGAACACCGTGACAATGCAACAAAAGGAAAAAAATCTGTTAGGTGGCGCACGTATCGAAATAATTAGATTAGAATTTGAAAATTTTCAAACAAGCTTTTAAGTAACTTCTCGATGAGCTAGAGACTTTAAAAAACTTAATTCAGAGGTCAATGACAGCCGATGACACGATACAAAAAGTTTCGCTAGTGGGCGCACGGACTGAGATATTTAGAAAAATCAAACGAAACGGGGGGAATTTTGGGATTGATTTTTATGTAAGTTCTCATTGAGCTACAAAACTTAACAGATTGGTTAAGACACCGAGAAAATGTAAGAAAAGGGGGAAAATAGAAAAGTTCTATACACTTCCTTTATATAAATGGACAAACATCAGCGAAAAATGTCTCCTTATATAAAGACATATTCTTGCTAAACTTTGATTTTTAAATTTTGACATAGAAATTGCAAAAATATTTATGAGAAGTAAAAATATAAAAGTGGAGCGCACATTACTTGGATTGGAAAGTTTATATACTTGCTGTATCAGACAGCTAATAAAAGACCACAGCAGTTTGTTAGAATTTTCAAGTTCAGTCGCTATTCGATAAAAACTGCATATTTAGTTTTAAGTCCCTATGTCATTCAAATGCTGCACTAACATCCGAGTTCTTTGAACTTGACCGTTGCCTTAGTACACTACCACTATGACACCAATTTGTAATGAGACAGACAGCTTAGCAAGCACTTACAGAGTGATCTACATATCATCAACTACTGAAATTGTAGCAAGAGAGAACGCCGCTGAAGGCAAATTTTTGAAGCTGACTGTATCCGGTCCGATAGCGAATGTAGCATAACTGAATGTTGGATAGCAGGATACGATCAGTTGGATGGCATTCTTTTTGGAGATATCCGTTTAACCTTCCTATACTTGCGCCAATTATTGTAACATCTATACTCGTGCACAGTTTCACAGACCGATACTTCATACCCCCAAAAATATATTTTTTTACATACTTTTTTTTTTAATATTATAATTATTTTAAAATTTAGGGCATAATGAAAAAAATACTGTGCATAGTACTTCATTTATTAATTACTAGCAGACCCGGCAGACATTGTTCTGCCCTAAATTTGGTCTATCTGCATACATTTTAATAAGCTTTTTCCGTCTAACGCTGCCCTCGCCCCTCTACACTTTTACCTAATCTTTGTATTCACTCCTCCCTCCGTATTTTTCGCTTCATCTATATGCATCTTTGTCTCATTCTTTCTGTATCTCAGCCTCCTTCTCAGTCTCCTTCTCTCTTTTCTCTTCTCACAAGGTTTTCTCATTCTTCTTCATATCTTATTGCCAGTCACAGAGGGTGGTACGTATTTTGTTCCAGTCCCATTCCGGGTCTCAGTCCCAGTCCCACTCCGAGTCTCAGTCCGTCTGTGGTCTACTTCCCGTAAAAAAGCATCGTAAATACTAATATAGGCAAATTTATATACCAAATTTCAGGCAAATCGAATAGGACGTATGTAAATAGGTATGTGGGTATTATTAGTTCATGTCTTCGCATGCATATTTATCAGTTTTGCCAGGTTGATGCGACTAAATCGAATATCACAATGGAAATTACTTTAAAACCTCAGCAACAGCGTTCATTTGATATAAATAATACACACAAATTCTAGGGGTATCCGGGTCCATGTTTTGGCCTATATCTCAAGACCCTAGTCACCCAGCGGTGTAAAACTTACTCTGCACTAAAGCACATATCAACAGCTTTCATTTGTTATCCATAATGTAAAAACATATCCTAGTGTTACCCTGATCCACGTTTTGGTTTATATCTCGAGACCCTAGTCACCAATAGGTATGAAAACTACCCTGTACTAAAGCACTCATCAACAGCTTCAATTTGATACCCATAATGTAAAAACACTATCTAGGCACTCACGGGCCCACGTTTTGGCATATATCTCGAGACCCTAGTCACCCAGGGGTATGAAAATTACCCTCTACTAAAGCACTCATCAACAGCTTTCATTTGTTATCCATATTCTATAAACACATTCTAGGGGTACCCGGGTCCACGTTTTGGCCTATATCTCGAGACCCTAGTCACCCAGGGATACGAAAATTACCCTCTACTAAATCACTCATCAACAGCTTTCATTTGATATCCATATTCTATAAACACATTCTAGGGGTCCACGTTTTGGCCTATATCTCGAAACCCTAGTCACCCAGGGGTATGAAAATTACCCTCTACTAAAGCACTCATCAACAGCTTTCATTTGTTATCCATATTCTATAAACACATTCTAGGGGTACCCGGGTCCACGTTTTGGCCTATATCTCGAGACCCTAGTCACCCAGGGGTATGAAAATTACCCTCTACTAAAGCACTCATCAGCAGCTTTCATTTGTTATCCATATTCTATATATTCTATAAACACATTCCAGGGGGACCCGGGTCCACGTTTTGGCATATATCTCGAGACTCTAGTCACCCAGGGTATGAAAATTGCCCTCTACTAAAGCACTCATCAACAGCTTTCATTTGATATTCATATTCTATAAACATATTCTATGGGTACCCGGGTCCACGTTTTGGTCTATATCTCGAGACCCTGTACGTCGATCCTGAATTTTCTTTGCTGTAAACCTCACGGAGCCTGAGACCTTTCCAACGAATGCAAAGCCGTGGAAATCGTTTCGTGCGTTCTGGAGTTATAGCGTCAGGAAGGAAAACCCGACTTATTACACTCAGCTGAGCAGAGCTCACAGAGTATATTAATTTTGATCGCATAATGGTAATCCGTAACGGCATAAACTAATGGAGATAGATATAGACTCCTATATATCAAATTTATGTGGGCGAAAAAAGAAATTTATTTAGCCATGTCCGTCCGTCCGTCCGTAAACACGATAACCTGAGTAAATTTTGAGGTATCTTGATGAAATTTGGTACGTAGGTTCCTGGGCACTCATCTCAGATCGCTATTTAAAATGAACGAAATTGGGCTATAACCACGCCCACTTTTTCGATATCGAAAATTTCGAAAAACCGAAAAAGTTCGATAATTCATTACCAAAGACGGATAAAGCGATGAAATTTGGTAGGTGGGTTGACCTTATGACGTAGAATAGAAATTAGCAAAATTCGGGACAATGGGCTTGGCACCGCCCACTTTTGAAAGAAGGTAATTTGACAGTCGTTGAAGATATGATGATGAAATTTGGCAAGAACGTTACTCCTATTCCTATATATGTGCTGAATAAAAATTAGCAAAATCGGATGACGAACACGCCCACTTAAAAAAAAAAATTTAAGTCAAATTATAACAAAAAATTGAATATATTTACAATATATAATTAAATTATATCAACATTCAACTCCAGTAATGATATGGTGCAACAAAATATAAAAAGAACAGAAAATTCCAAAACGGGCGTGGCTCCGCCCTTTTTCATTTAATTTGTCTAGAATACTTTTAATTCCATAAGTCGAACAAAAATTAACAAATCCTTGTGAAGTTTGGTAAGGGCATAGCTTCTATCACGATAAATGTTTTCTGTGAAAATTGGCGAAATCGGTTGAAGCCACGCCTAGTTTTTATACACAGTCGACCGTCTGTCCTTCCGCTCGGCCCTTAACATGAAAAACTCAACAAAAATCGACATATCTTTACTAAACTTAGTTCACATACTTATCGGAACTCACTTTATCTTGGTATAAAAAATGGCCAAAATCCGACTATGACCACACCCACTTTTTCGATATCTAAAATTACGAAAAATGGAAAAATTCTATACCAAATATGAAAAAAGGGAAGAAATTGGATTGATTTATATAGGAACGATTTTCCGTCAGCCCTTGCCAAATTTGGTTTTGAGACAAATCGGTTTCGGCGTTGTGCCATCATCAGTGTCGATTTTCGGATATAAATCATTTATCCACCCTGTCGGAAAATCAACAAAACAAAATAAGTAATTGGATTGGTTTATTGACGCAAAATATAACTTTAGAAAAAACTTTGTAAAATGGGTGTGACATCTTCCATATTAAATAGAATAAAATTAATAAGTTCTGCAGGGCGAAATCAAAAGCCCTTGGAATCTTGGAAGGAATACTGTTCGCGGTACTACATATATAAACTAGCAGACCCAGCAGACGTTGTTCTGCCCTACATTTGGCCAATCTGCATACATTTTAATAAGCTTTTTCTGTCTAACTCTGCCCTACTCCTCTACACTTTTTCCTAATCTTGTTATTCACTCCTCCCTCCGTCTTTTTCGCTTCACCTCCATCTTCGTCTCATTCTATCCCTTTCTCAGTCTCCTTCTCTCTTTTCTCTTCTCTCAAGTTGTTCTCCTTCTTCTTCATCTCTTATTGCCAGTCCCAGAGGGTGGTATGTATTTTGTTCCAGTCCCATTCCGAGTCTCAGTTTCAGTACCAGTCCTAGTGCTAATCCCAGTCCCAGTCCATCTCTGGTCTACTTCCCGGAATAAAGCAACGTAAATACTAATATAGGCAAATTTATATACGAAATTTCAGGCAAATCGAATAGGACGTATATAAATAGTTTTGCCAGGTTGATGCGAATAAATCGAATATCACAATGAACTTTAGAGCTCTCAGCAACAGCTTTCATTTGATATCCACAATACACACATATTCTAGGTGTATCCGGGTCCATGTTTTGGCCTATATCTCGAGACCGTAGTCACCCAGCTGTGTAAAACTTACTCTGTACTAAAGCATACATAAACAGCTTCAATTTGATACCCATAATGTAAAAACACATTCTAGGTGTTTCCGGGTCCACGTTTTGGGCAATGTCTCGAGACCCTAGCCTCCCAGTTGTATGAAAATTATCCTGTACTATAGCACTCATCATCAGCTTTCATTTGATATCCATATTGCATAAACACATTCTATGGGTACCCGGGTCTAAGTTTTGGGCTATATCTCGAGACCCTAGCCTCCAAGTTGTATGAAAATTATTATGTACTATAGCACCCATTAGCAGCTTTGATTTGATATCCATATTGTATAAACACATTCTAGGGGTACCCGGGTCTGCGTTTTGGGCTATATCTCGAGACCCTAGCCTCCCAGTTGTATGAAAATTATCCTGTACTATAGCACCCATCAACAGCTTTCATTTGATATCCATATTGCATAAACACATTCTAGGGGTACCCCGGTCCACATTTTGGGCTATATCTCGAGACCCTAGCCTCCCAGTGGTATGAAAACTATCCTGTACTATAGCACTCATCAACAGCTTTTATTTGATATCCATATTGTATAAACACATTCTAGGGGTACCCCGGTCCACATTTTGGGCTATATCTCGAGACCCTAGCCTCCCAGTGGTATGAAATCTATCCTGTACTATAGCACTCATCAACAGATTCTATTTGATATCCATATTGTATAAACACATTCTATGGGTACCCGGGTCTAAGTTTTGGGCTATATCTCGAGACCCTAGCCTCCCAGTTGTATGAAAATTATCCTATACTATAGCACTCATCAACAGCTTTCATTTGATATCCATATTGCATAAACACATTCTAGGGGTACCCCGGTCCACATTTTGGGCTATATCTCGAGACCCTAGCCTCCCAGTGGTATGAAAACTATCCTGTACTATAGCACTCATCAACAGCTTTTATTTGATATCCATATTGTATAAACACATTCTAGGGGTACCCCGGTCCACATTTTGGGCTATATCTCGAGACCCTAGCCTCCCAGTGGTATGAAATCTATCCTGTACTATAGCACTCATCAACAGATTTTATTTGATATCCATATTGTATAAACACATTCTATGGGTCCCCGGGTCTAAGTTTTGGGCTATATCTCGAGACCCTAGCCTCCAGTTGTATGAAAATTATCCTATACTATAGCACTCATCAACAGCTTTCATTTGATATCCATATTGCATAAACACATTCTAGGGGTACCCCGGTCCACATTTTGGCCTATATCTCGAGACCCTAGTCACCAATAGGTATGAAAACTACGCTGTACTAAAGCACTCATCAACGGCTTTCATTAGATATCCATATTGTATAAACACATTCTAGGAGTACCCGGGTCCACGTTTTGGGCTATAATCTCGAGAGCCCAGCCTTCCAGTTGTATGAAAATTATCCTGTACTATAGCACTCATCAAAAGCTTTCATTTGATATCCATATTGTATAAACACATTCTAGGGGTATCCGGGTCCACGTTTTGGCCTATATCTCGAGACCCTATCCACCCAGGGGTATGAAAATTATCCTGTACTAAAGCACTCATCAACAGCTTTCATTTGATATTAATATTGTATAAACATATTCTAGGGGTACCCGGGTCCACGTTTTGAACTCAAGACCCTAGACACGTAGCGAAAAAAAAGGTAGACGTTGGCCGATTCTCAGACCTACCCAATATGCTCACAAAATTTCATGAGAATGGGTTCAGCCGTTTCGGAGGAGTTCAGCCTCTAAAACCAGACAGGTACCTGCGGTACCCGACAGGTGATGTTCTGGGTCACCCTGTCCCGCATTTTGATCGATATCTCGAAAACGCCTTCACATATACAACTAAGGCCCACTCCCTTTTAAATACACATTAACGCCTTTCATTTGATTCCCATATCGTAAAAACGCATTCTAGAGTCACCCTTGGTCCACCTTTATGGCGATATCTCGAAAAGGCGTCGACCTATGGAACTAAGGCCTACTACCTTTTAAAATACTCATTAACACCTTTCATTTGATTTCCATATCGTAAAAACACATTCTAGAATCACCCCTGTTCCACCTTTAAGGCGATATCTCGAAAAGGTCTCCACCTGTAGAACTATGGTCCGCTCCCTTATAAAATATTCATTAACACTTTCATTTGATTCCCATTTCGTAAAAATACATTCTAGAGTCACCCCTGGTCCACCTTTATGGTGATATCCCGAAATGGCATCCACCTATAGAACTATGGCCTACTCCCTTTTAAAATACTCTTTAATACCTTCCATTTGATACCAATGTCAAACACATTCCAGGGTTACCCTAGGTTCATTTTGCTAAATGGTGATTTTCCCTTATTTTGTCTCCAAAGCTCTCAGCTGAGTTTGTAATGTTCGGTTACACCCGAATTTAGCCTTCCTTACTTGTTCTTATATCAAATTCTTGAAATCTTATTTTTTGTTTACACGTCTCAAAACAGATAAAACTAATTAAGTGTACACATTATACTTTTCATTAAAAATATTTGTACATTATACACGTGTCAACTTAATAACACAATTCAACTTTGCAAATACATATGGGCAATTCCTCGGTAACGGACGCGAAATTCGCACGCATTTGAACGTGCGTAAAGGATTCACAACAGAAATGCAAGCTGGTTTATATTGCTTTTTTGTGTATTTATATGAAACTGTTGAATACACCAATAAACCTATATTAATCTCTAAAATTCATATCTTGTTGAAATCAGGATTGATTTTAGATTTTCCTCAGATAATTCTTTGTATATATAAATTAAAAAAGATATACAATAATTTAAATTTTCGTAATTTTTTGTAAAATTCTAAAATGCCCTCTTTCTGACAACATATAATATATATGTATATATATACTAGTAGACCCGGCAAACATTGTTCTGCCCTAAATTTGGTCTATCTGCATACATTTTAATAAGATTTTACCGTCCAATTCGGCCCTCCCCCTCTTCACTTTTCTTAATTCTTTTATTCACTCCTCTCTCCTCCCTCCATCCCTTTTTCGCTTCATCTATCTCTATCTTCGTCTCACTCTATCTTTCTATCTTTTCTCTTCTGTCAAGTTATTCTCATTCTTCTTCATCCTTTATTGCCAGTCCCAGAGGGTGGTATGTATTTTGTTCCAGTCCCATTCCGAGTCCCAGTCCGTCTCTGGTCTACTTTCCTTAAAAAGGGATCGCAAATACTAATAAAGGTAAATTTATATACCAAATCGAATAGGACGTATGTAAATAGGTATGTGGGTATTATTAATTCATGTCTTTTTTTCGGCTTCGCATGCATATTTATCAGTTTTGCCAGGTTGATGCGACTAAATCGAATCACAGTAAAAATTGCTTTAAAGCACTCAGCAACAGCTTTCATTTGATATCCATATTACATACACATTCTAGGGGTATCCGGGTCCACGTTTAATCACAAATAGGTATGAAAATTACCCTGTATTAAAGCACCCAACAACATCTTTCATTTGACGTCCATATTGTATAAGTACATTCTAGGGGTACCTGGGTCCACGTTTTGGCCTTTATTTTGAGACCCTATTCACCAATAGGTATGAAAACTACCCTGTACTAAAGCACTCATCAACAGCTTTCATTTGTTATCCATATTCTATAAACACATTCTAGGGGTACCCGGGTCCACGTTTTGGCCTATATCTCGAGACCTTAGTCACCCAGGGGTACGAAAAATACCCCGTATTAAAGTACTCATAAACAGCTGCCATTTGATAGCCATATTGTACAAACAAATCCCAGGATTACCCAGGCCCACGTTTTGATCCCAAGAACCTAGCCAGAACGGGATAAAAATTATCCTATTTCCGTCTCCTGGTGCTAAACTAGCTCTTCAAAAATTTTCACCCAAAACAGGTTCATTCGTTCTTAAGTTATAAATAGTGTAACTAACACCACTTTCTTTTATATTGTAACGAATATTAGCAGCACTAAGGGATACCATCATCTCTAAGCTGATGCTAAGCAGTGATTGGTATGCACATCAATAATTCAACACATATGTACGTACACGCAGCGGAGAAGCAACGCACAACAACATGCATATATCTGAGATACTCATGAAAGAATGCAATGTTTGTGCAAATGTCGCTCACACATACAAGCGCATGGGGTATGAGAGAAGCTATAAAAATTATACATCTGTAGTTGTAGCTGAGAAATTTATAGCAGATAACCAACTAGTAGATTCTGGAATTGGAAGCGTCTAGAAGATGCAACGAGAAATCATCAGAGTATAAAAGACCGCAACAGTAGAGGCGCGAAAATCAGTTTGGTTTAATTAAGCAAGCTATTAGTTGCAAAGTATAAGTGTTAGTGTGAAGTACTTTAATAAAGGCCATTTGTGCATTATTTAATATTGGAGTTATTTATTCAACAGTTCAGCGATTCGAACGTTAGCAAAAGATTTGGAAAAAGCGGAATTTAAGTAAATTCGTTACAATATATATAGATACATACATATATGGATCATTTAATGGAATAGAGGTAATGGTATTGGCACATTTTAGACACCAATAAAAAATGTTACCCGAACTTTCCGGAAAAATTTTAGTAAACAGACCAATATAACATATGAAAGCTTTTTCAATTTCAAGTCGACGTTTGCTTACTAGGAAAATAATAAGGATAAAGGGCAGGATCAATTTATAAAACCTCCGTTTTCCAAAGTTTTTTTAGTTCTAAATAAGAGTCTATACAATATTTTATTAAAAGCAAAAAATATAGATCTGGGTTTATCAGCGCAATAATGTAAAGAAAAAATGTTATATTTTGTTAGTAAAACATTCAAATTTGAAATCATATTTCTCTGTCTAGGATGAGGGGAAGGAACAAACTATTTGTTTTCCACATCACACACATATTTGACCCCAAGTAATAGAAATAAAGTCTGACCACTTTTGATTTTCGGTTCGTGGTGGACCTTATTTGGGATTCGCCCACGTATAAATAAACAAACAATTGCAAAGTAATTTTGTTTTGAAAAAGTATAGCAAAATGCGTCATTTCATTTCGCTAGAATAAATTAATAAAATAAATAAACACATTTGATTTGTTTTTTTTTGATAGAGCAAAATCTGTTTATTCAGCTAATTAAAACAAACAAAAAACAAGTAAGGGTATCTAAGTTTGGGTGTAACCGAATATTATATACTCAGCGTGAGTTTGTGTTGTACAGTTCATTTCAGATAAATTACTTTTTCGAATTTTGTTGCGACGGATTAATTTTTTTTTGATGCTCTAAAATGTTTCTCCTATTTTTCTCTAACAGTAATAATAATAATATTAATAATACCCAACGGATTAATGCCAACCAAAGCGTCGCGAGGGGCGCATCCGCATGATGCACGGATTTATTTTTGCCGAGTTGTTGTTAGGCGGAGATTTGTTAAGCGTTGAGATCTAAACTGCTCAGCTACAGAATAAAAATCATCATCTGAGTACTATACTCAACAGTTAGAAATTATACATATACACTGTGAAGTAAGTGAACTTTTTAGTACGTAAATTTTTTTTTTTATTTATTTGTTTTTGTTACGAGTTAAGATAGGATAGGACAGTTTGTTTTTTGTGGTATAAAGTGAATCCGTTATGTCAAATGAACTAGAATGAGAGTTAAAATCATGACACAAACACCGAAGAGGTTCATTTAATTCGAAATTAGTTCTACAATGCCTCAAAGGATGAGGTTTGTAATGGCTTGACACTCGTGGTGGGGCATTAAAGTTTACTTCGTTCAAGAGATTGATTTCTAATCCATTCAGTAGTTTAGCCATAAATATTACGCCTAGCATTTCTCTACAACTTGCAAGAGTTGGGAGATTGATAAGCTTCAATCGACTAGTATAAGGTGGAAGATTATACGCAGAGTCCCACGGAAAATTTCTTAAAGAGAAAAGTAGAAATTGCTTTTGTACTGATTCTAGTCTATCTGCATGAACTTGATATTTTGGATTCCAGACTATTGATCCGTATTCCAGTATCGGACTATCTAAAGTGGTGAAAAGTTCTTTAGTTACATAACGGTAACTAAATTCTTTGGACCACCGTTTCACGAATGAAAGAATACCTCTAGCCATATTGACAGTACCATTATTATGAAGGTTGAAAATAAGTTTGGTATCTATCGTGATTCCCAAGTCCACAAAATAGTTTACTGATAGAAGACAAAAATTATTAATTACGTTAGATGCTACTGGCAAAGATCTTCGAGAGAGGCACATGAATTTGCATTTATTGAGGTTCAGCGGTATTGAATTTGCGTTGCACCAAGTAACTACGCAATTTGAATCCACATGAAGCAAGGGACGTTCTTCGATAGACGCATAAGACCTAAACAGTTTTACATCATCAGCATACATTAAGATTTTGGAATATTTTATAGTGGTACAGATATCATTAATAAATAGCAAGAACAAAATTGAGCCAAGATGAAGGCCCTGTCGGACGCCAGGGGGAACATCGATGACATTTGAAGGAGTATTTTTAAAAATATCCTTTTGCGTTCGACAGCTGAGATACAACGAGATCCACTGGGTTAGACCAGGTTGGAAGCCAAGCCGATCCACTTTGTAGATAAGTAAGGAGTGCGATACTTTGTCAAATGCTTTACTGAAATCAGTATAAAAAACATCGGTGTGAAGATTTTCTCTAAATCCATTAGAAACATGAGTTGTGTGAGGAGATTAGTAATGGTAGATTTGTCTTTACAGAATCCGTGTTGTGGTTCTCCAATCAAAGTAGAAATGGAAGATGTTAGCTGATTGGTAAAGATAGCTTCAAAAAACTTTGGGATGGCCGACAACTTTGCAATTCCTCAATAGTTTTCTACACACGACTTACTGCCACTTTTGTGGAGGGGTATGAGAAAAGATTCCTTCCAAGCAGAAGGAAAAACTCCACGTTTTAGGGACAGATTGAATAAATCAGTTAGGGACCGATAAATGCGTTCAGCGCATTTTTTAAGAAATCAAGTGGGAATTAAATCAGGACCTTACTTATAAGATTCCTTCAAAGACGTTAAATATGAAAAAACTTCATCAGGAGATATTGCTGGTATATTAATTGTGTTAAGTGAGTTAAGTTGAAATGTATATTCATTTGAAAAAGAGTTAAGTTCAGTGGAATAGTTGGCCTTGTTGTGCAAAGAAATTTGCAATATCTTGATCGTCGCTAGACAAATCTTTCTGGTATTTTAAAGCAGACGGAAACCCTTTAATTATATAATGAAACTTGATGAGTGAAATATATTGACACAAAATTATTTTTCGCTAAGATATATCTTATTATTCTAGTCTACGACCCTTTCAAACATCTCTTATTTAAAGTGGGCGTGGTATTTAACCGATCCCGTCCATTTTTCCTAGAAATATTTCCAGCTATAAGAAAAATATATGTACCCAATCCTATTATGATCCTTTCATCTTTCTTCGAGCTAAGGCTCCTGAAATAAAGAAAATTGTTTGGAAATGAAAGAGGCGGTGCCTCACCCATTTTCAAAAATTAAACTTTTTCCCTTTTTGTTGTTATATTTTAACATGGAAAATGAAACACTATTGATATACAGCTCTTTTTTGCAAAGATATAGTTTGTTTTATTCGTCCACGACCCTTTTAGAAATCTTTTATATAAAAATAGGCGTGGTCCCTCACCGATTTCGTTAATTTTTCCTCGAAGCATTCTTTATAGCAAAGCAAACCTTTCTGTCGAATTTTGTTGTGATAGGTTTAACGGGTTTTCATTTATGTTTAATAATATTTGTAAAATTGATTTTATCACAAGTGGGTGGTGCCACGCCCGTTTTCGAAAAAATCAATAGTCTTAATATTCAATAATCAGGTTTTATGTGTTTTCCAAAAGCGCCAAGGAACCCATATACGAAATTTCAATATTTTATTCTTAATATTTACGCAAGTTATCGTATACACCGACGGATGGACGGACATGGCTAAGTCAATTATTTTTTCATTCTCAGAATTTTGATGTATGGAAGTCTATATTTATATCGATTCGTTTATGCCCGTTATGTTTCTAAAATTAATACACTCTGTGTGCAAAAGACGCTGAGTATAACAAGATTGAGCTCGTGTAGCTTTAACTTAATTTAGATGTATTTTTCTTATATCAAATTATTGAAATCTTATTTTTTGTTTACACGTCTCAAAACAGATAAAACTAATTAAGTGTACACATTATACTTTTCATTAAAAATATTTGAACATTATACACGTGTCAAATTAATAACACAATTCACCTTTGCAAATACATATGGGCAATTCCTTGGTAACGGGGCGAAATTCGCACGCATTTCAACGTGCGTAAAGGATTCACAAGAAAAATGCAATGAATACACCAATAAACCTATATTAATCTCTAAAATTCATATCTTGTTGAAATCAGCATTGATTTTAGATTTTCCTCAGATAATCCTTTGTATATATAAATTAAAATAAAATTAAAGAAAAAAAAACTTTTTAAAAATAAGCTTTTATTATTGGTTAATAAAATTAACTAAAAAGTAAACAATAAATTGACTCTAAAGAAATATAACACTTTATAAGTTCGTTGTAAGCTTTAACGATAATTAGGCTTTTTCGTCTGCGAAAAAAGAATTCTATATTGTACATAATTATATATTTTTAACATTAAAACTTTACATCTAAACTATTAAACCGTACAGTTTATATCACAGTTCTAATTGTTCTAATAAAAAACGTGTTGAATTTTGATGGTATAATTAAGAACATTTAGGATCTCCTTTTCTTGCTATCGCAATGTAACACGCTTTTATTAGAACAATTAGGACTGTGATATTAACTGTAAGGTTTAATAATTTAGGTGTAAAGTTTTAATGTTAAAAATATATAATTATGTACAATATAGAATTCTTTTGTCGCAGACGAAAAAGCCTAATTATCGTTAAAGCTTACAATGAACTTATAAAGTGTTATATTTCTTTAGAGTCAATTTATTGTTTACTTTTTAGTTAATTTTATTAACCAATAATAAAAGCTTATTTTTAAAAAAGTTTTTTTTTTCTTTAATTTTATTTTTTACTTTTTAGTTCGCTTTATTAACAAGTAATAGAAGCTTGTTCTTAGAAAAGCCTTTTTCTTAAATTTAATTTAAATATGCATTTTTTTAATTTTTAGTAGGGTAAAATTTTGTTTAAATTAGTTATGTAACCTTTACTTAGTTATTTGTAACGTTTCTCATCCTATCCATTTGTTTTAATGCATCAATTTACTTTTTAGTTAATTTTATTAACCAATAATAAAAGCTTATTTTTAAAAAAGTTTTTTTTTTCTTTAATTTTATTTCTTTCTTTAATTTTATTATATCATAATCCGAATATATTGGGGCATATTCATAATCGAAATAAAATGTGACTAAGTTAGTTGAAGCATTTTTGACAGAGAGCACATATAAAATTGTGTCAAACAGTGTTTAATAACTTAACTTTGCCTATGCCGCGTTCTGTTTACAACTACTTATTGCAGATCTCTAATCTGTGGGTTAAATCTGTTTTAAAATAAAATTCCTACTTTCGCTTAGCTAAAATTCCATCGCCAAAAATCTGTAAAACAAAATCAAGTGCGCAGAAAAGTATGTAGCACTTACCGATAACAGCCTAACGGCGTTAGCGTTCGTTGTATCACAGAATTTTTACACTTTGAAAATGACGGCTGTTGTTTGCAAGGTTGCATTCCTTTGAGTCTTCGTTTTCACCATCTGGATTAACAAAGTCATGAGCCTGGACATTCGTGCAATTTTAGTGATGTAAATTGCATGGCGCCAGCGCCAATGCGGTGCCAGCTCAATGGTAGCTCATTGACGAAATGCCTCCAATCGAATTTTTGACGCTACTTACTAGTGAGTGCGTAGTACATTTCACTTGCACTATTGAGTGAAACGAATTTTGTTTGTCAGGCACGAGTTTGGTGATTTTGGCGCTACTGACAATGATGACACTGAGCTGATGGCGGTGGCGCTGGTAGTTCAGCTTTTGAATCAGAGAAAGAATTGATGACCCGTGTAAATTATTATGTTGTATTTGCACCAAATAAATGCTGCGGATATAACAACCGGAGTCATTTTTGAGTTGTATATTTTAAATTTAATGCAAATTAATATGGGTGTGTTTGAGCGGCCAAATAATAACAGTAGTATTGCTAAAGTGCTGCTAAGTTGATGGAATGTCGCTAATTTCCTAGCGATGATCAATAGATTTTCAATATTTCGTTCAAAGGACACGCGAAATTGCCACATCTGCTCAAATTTTCCAAGTTTTTCCATTCTTCATTAAACTTAAGCTGTTATGCCAATATTTTTCAGCCTGCTTTTTTCAAATAGGTAATTTTTCCAAAAACAAAATAAATTACAGAAAAGATTACAGAGTTAAGCAGCCTTAAAATTTCAGCTATGTTGGTTATACACAGAAATACAACAGAGGGTTGTGTCTCCGCTTTTCACAAGCGTTGAGATTCACCACGCGTGATTCACCACGTCCAAATATCACAATCCACGGATAGATACCGGCGGGTTTGTATGGGACTTAGGCTATTATGCCAAAGTAAATACAAATCTTTACCGATAACTGTGTTATCGATTAATTTATCGAATTCTAACAAAGTAATATTGCATTGTCATCGGAGTTATACATGTGTGCAAAATTTCAGCTCAATCGGACACCGGGAAGTGTATCAAATTTAACTTGCAAGATTCCATTACAGACAACAAAAGTGAAACTAAATAAAAGCTTATAAAAAGATATACAATAATTTAAATTTTCGTAATTTTTTGTAAAATTTCTCTAACATCTCCATGCATCAATTAACAGTTTATACACTGCTGATAGCGCAAAATGCCCTCTTTCTGACAACATATAATATATATGTATATATATACTAGAAGACCCGGCAGACATTGTTCTGCCCTAAATTTGGTCTATCTGCATACATTTTAATACGATTTCACCGTCCAATTCGCCCCCCCCCCCCTCTTCACTTTTTCTTAATTCTTTTATTCACTCCTCTCTCCTCCCTCCATCCCTTTTTCGCTTCATCTATCTTTATCTTCGTCTCACTCTATCTTTCTATCTTTTCTCTTCTGTCAAGTTATTCTCATTCTTCTTCATTCCTTATTGCCAGTCCCAGAGGGTGGTATGTATTTTGTTCCAGTCCCATTCCGAGTCCCAGTCCGTCTCTGGTCTACTTTCCTTAAAAAAGGATCGCAAATACTAATAAAGGTAAATTTATATACCAAATCGAATAGGACGTATGTAAATAGGTATGCGGGTATTATTAATTCATGTCTTTTTTTCGGCTTCGCATGCATATTTATCAGTTTTGCCAGGTTGATACGACTAAATCGAATCACAGTGAAAATTGCTTTAAAGCACTCATCAACAGCTTTTATTTGATATCCATATTCTATAAAAACATTCTAGGGGTACCCGGGTCCACGCCTTGGCCTATATATCGAGACCCTAGTCAACCAGGAGTACGAAAAATACCCCGTATCAAAGTACTCATAAACAGCTGCCATTTGATAGGCATATTATACAAACAAATCCCAGGATTACCCAGGTCCACGTTTTGATCTCAAGAACCTAGCCAGAACGGGATAAAAATTATCCTATGTCCGTCTCCTGGTGCCAAACTACCTCTTCGCTAATTTTCACCCAAACCGGTTCATTCGTTCTTCAGTTATAAATAGTGTAACTAACACCACTTTCTTTTATATATAGACACATACATATATATATGGATCAACTAATGGAATAGAGTTAATGGTATTGACACATTTTAGAGACCAATAGAAAATGTTACCCGAACTTTCCGGAAAAATTGTAGTAAACAGACTTATTTAACATCTGAAAGCTTTTTTAATTTCAAGTCTACGTTTGCTTAGTAGGAAAATAATAAGGATAAAGGGTCGGGATCAATTTATAAAACCTCCGTTTTATAAAGTTTTTTTAATGTTAAATAAAAGTCTAGACACAATTTTTTTTAAAAGCAAAAATATAGATCTGGGTTTAACAGCGCCACAGCATAAAGAAAGGACGTTATATTTTATTAGTAGAACATCCAAATTTAAAATCATATTTCTCTGTCCTTAAACCGCATGTAATAGAAATAAAGTCTGACCAATTTTGATTTTCGGTTCGTTATGGACCTTATTTGGGATTCGCCTTTATAAATGAACAAACAATTGCAAAGAAATTTTGTTTTGAAAAAATATAGCAAAGTGCGTCATTTCATTTCGCTAGAATAAATTAATAAAACACATTTTTTTTGTTTTTTGATAGAGCAAAATCTGTTTGTCCAGCTAATTAAAACAAACAAAAAACAAGTAAGGAAATCTAAGTTTGGGTGCAACGGAATATTATGTACTCAGCATGAGTTTGAATTGCACAGTTCTTTTCAGATGAATTAATTTTTCGAATTTCGTTACGAGGGTTTCTTTGTTTTTTTGAGGTTCTAGAAGTGTTTTGTAATGCTTGATCGCAATAGGGGCGTGACACTGCCCATTAAAAAAATTTCTCTTAATTTCCTCTTACAATAAATCTTAATAAGTGAAATATTATTGATACCAAACTTTTTTTCGCTAAGATATAGCTTATTATTCCCGATCCCGTCCATTTTTCATGCTATAAAGAAAATATGCCTACCCAATCTTATTACGATCGTTTAATTTTTCTTTGAGTTACATAGAAAATTGTTTGGTCATAAAAGGGGCGGTGCTATGCCAATTTTCAAAAATTAATTCTTTTCCCTTTTCAATATTTTATTCTCAAGTTATCGTGTGCACCGACGAATGGATGCACATGGCTAAATCAATTTGTTTTTTCATCCTCAGCATTTTGATATATGGAAGCCTATATTTATCTCGCTTCGTTTATGCCCGTTATGTTACCAGATTTAATACACTCTATGTGCAAAACACGCTGAGTATAACAATATTGCCTTTGTTTAGCTTTAACTTAAATTTAAATGTATTTTTCTTATTTCCAATTCTTGAAACCTTATTTTATATTTACACAACTCAGGTATAAATAGCGCCCACAGAATTAATTTCGGTGTATTTTATACTTAAAAAGTGGTAGAAGTTTTAAAAAAATGAATTTCGCGCTGCTCTTTGTCCTGTTTAGCTGCGTCTTAAGCGAAACGAATGCGACATTTCGCGTTATAGGTGGCGAAATTATAGATATAAAGCGCAGCCCACATTCAGTGGCAATTTTTAAAAGTAACCGCTATATATGTGTTGGTTCATTAGTCAGTACTACATCGGTTGTTACAGCTGCGCATTGCGTAGAAAATACACTTTCGATCCATCTCACCGTTCTGGCTGGTGTAACCCATATATACAATGAAAAAGGGCAGCGAAGCTTTGTGAAGGAAATAAATATTCATCCTCAGTATAATTCAGAAGAAATAAGTATAGATATTGCTGTGGTTAAAGTGACACCAGACTTTAAAGAGAATGGTGCAGTAAAAGCAATAGAATTATGCGAGGAAGTTTTAAAACCGGGCTTATCGATGCAAGTAAGTGGATGGGGTTGCACAGATGTAAACCATAAGATTGCTTCTCCTGTACTCATAACTAAGCACGTGGAAATAGCTGAATGTAGAAGTGTAAATGCGAATAAAAATCCGGAGGATGGCGAATTACCATTTACAATCATATTTGCTGGACATAGTCTAGAAGATTTGTATGATGGAGATTCTGGAGCAGGAGCCGTTCGGAATGGACGACTTTGTGCGGTGGCACAATTTGTATTTCATAGCAAAAATATTCCGCCTTTATTTGTAGATGTATTAAGTCCAACTGTTCTAAACTTTATAAAAAGCAAGATGTAACTGAATTGTGTTTTTATAAATTGACTGTTGATTGGAATATCACCCTAACTCGACTAGGCGCCGAATTTCGAAACATTTTGAGATAGGGCGTTTTCGAAATATGGTGATACTCCGCTCAGTAGTTGAAATTATGATATTTTTTCATTTATAATGTACAAATAAATTGTTTTAATTCTGATTATATAAATATTTTTTATTGTATGCAATGAAAGTGTGACGCATGTAAATGAATTAAGTTGTGAGATTTTTCGTTTTGAAATTTTTCGTATTTTCTGTTTTATGAAGTTATGACATTTTTTAGGTTAAGGCACCAATAAGCGATGCCAATATACATTTATCTATGATTAAGTGAAAATATGGTTACGAATTGGGCGTTATCAATATGGCAAGTTTTCCAGGGCCTTTAAAGAGGCGATATTTTACCAAAATAGGATTTTACTTTGGCAATAGGTATCGCTGGATGTCGTACTTATCGAGGTTTTTAGAAAACCCTCGGAAAGCAGTGGCACTATTTAAAAAAAAAATACTTGTCGCGTTTTACCTCCTAGGAATTTTAAGCCTAAACTTCGCTTCGAATTTGCGTTGAGCTTCTTTTTCTCCTATAATTGGAAGGACGGAACCTACATGTATAATGCCGACAAAAATAAAATCGGGGTGTTTGCAAAACTACTGCTTAGGGACAATCCCGCTTAGAAGAACGTGTTTTCCAATTGAAACATCTTTTTTATACCTTTACTAGCTATACCCGGCGTACGTTGTAACGCCAGAGATAGAATGAGTGTTGCGTTATTTTTTCTGTTTTGTTTGTTGATAATTTAGTTTATTGTTCTGTAAATTGAATTGAATTTTGTACGCATATTTGGTGAAATTTTCGTTTAAAATATTTTATTATTGCATCTTATTGTAATTCATATGGGTACACAATATTTTTGGTTTTTTCGTTCGGTGCAAAGATAAACAAATTTTTTGGCGTTCCAACTCTGGAGCAAGCGACATATAGCTGCCCATTGGAAAATCATTGATCTCTAAATTTAATCCTGCAATAGTAAGCGATTGTCCTTGTGCTTTGTTGATTGTAATTGCAAAAGCAAGGCGTAAAGGAAACTGAAAGTGCTTAAAATGGCAAATCTGTAGGAATCATTGGGATCCGTGGTATGAGCACGTCTTCACCTTTGCTTTTACCACTGATGATTATTGCTTCTATTATATTCGGCATTAATTTCTTAACGCAAAGTCTTGTTCCATTGCACAATTTAAATTCTCGAGATATAGCCCAAAACGTGGACCCGGGTACCCCTAGAATGTGCTTATACAATATGGATATAAAATGAAAGCTGTTGATGAGAGCTATAGTACAGGATAATTTTCATACAACTCATACAACTTGGCTAGGGTCTCGAGATATAGCCCAAAACATGGACCCGGGTACCCTTAGAATGTGTTTATACAATATGGATATCAAATGAAATCTGTTGATGAGTGCTATAGTACAGGACTGGGACTGGGACTGGCAATAAGAGACGAAGATGGAGATGAAGCGAAAAAGACGGAGGGAGGAGTGAATAAAAAGATTAGGAAAAAGCGTAGAGGGGTAGGGCAGAGTTAGACGGAAAAAGCTTATTAAAATGTATGCAGATAGGCCAAGATTAGGGCAGAACAACGTCTACCGGGTCTGCTAGTTTTTATATATATAGATAAAGTCGCCTTCATGTTTGTCCATTTCCATACGAATTTTTGACCCACGGAAAAGTCTTTTTCGGTAACTTCCCGTCGAGCTAGACACAGACATTACAATGCAGGTAAAAAAAATCCGCTAAGTGGCGCGCGGATCGAGATATACAGAAAATTAATTTTAAAATGGAAATTTTGCGATCGACTTTTAACTAACTTCTCGGTGATCCAGAGACTTGAAACTTAGCACATAGTTTGCGAGCCGATGGCACTACAATTCGTGGAAAACAAAATGCAGCCAGGTGGCACACGAATAGAGATAAACGAAAATCCCTGAAAATCCCTGAAAAAACGCAGGGAATCTTGCGATCGATTTTTAAGTAACTTCCCGGTGAGCTGGAGACCTGAAACTTGAGCCGTGAGTCAGAACCCGGTGACAATGCAATATTTCATCAAAAAATTTCGCTAGGTGGCGCATGGATCGAGATATTAAGAAAATTAATTTTGATTTGGGAATCTTACAATCCATTTTTAACTAACTTTTCGGTTACCTAGAAACTTGTAGCTTAGCACATAATTTGCGAGTCGATGGCACTACAATTCGTGGAAAACAAAATGCCGCCAGGTGGCAGACGATTCGAGATAAACGAAAATCCCTGAACATCCCTGAAAAAACGGAGGGAACCTTGCCATCGATTTTTAGGTAACTTCCCGGTGAGCTAGAGACCTGAAACTTAGGCCGTGAGTCAGAACACGGCGAAAATGCAATATTTAATCAAAAAAAATTCGCTAGGTGGCGCATGGATCTAGATATTAAGAAAATTAACTTTGATTTGGGAATCTTTCAATCCATTTTTAACTAACTTCGCGATGGCCTAGAGACTTGAAACTTGGCACACAGTTCGAAGCTTGGTGACAATACAATTTGTAGGAAACAAAGTTCCGCTAGGTGGCGTGCTAATTGAGATAACTACAAATCCCTGAAAAACGAGGGGAATCTTGCGATCGGTTTTTGAGTAACTTGCCGGTGAGCTAGAGACTTGGAACCTGGGCCGTGGGTCAGAACCCGGTGACAATGCAACATTTGATCAAAACAAATTCACTAGGTGGCGCACGCGGATCGAGATGGTAAGAAAACAAATTTTAATTTGGGAATCTTTCAATCCATATTTAACTAACTTCCTGGTAACCTAGAGACTTGAAACTTGGCACTTAGTTAGAGGCCTAGTGACAATACAACTTATAGAAAACAAATTTCCGCTAGGTGGCGCGCTAGTCAAGATAACTGAAAATCCTTGAAAACAGGGGAATCTTGCAATCTATTTTTAAGTAACTTCCCGGTGAGCTAGAGACTTGAAACTTGGGCCGTGAGTCAGAACCCAAAATTCCAAATGCTATTTTGTAGGCAGCACTAAAAAAGTGAAAATAAAAAGATGATAAAAAAATTTTAAGGACTACCTTTATATAAATGGACCAAAAAATAGAAGGCAATTTTTCCTTTAATACAGAAATAATGTTGTTGAATTTTGACTAAAAAACTTTAACAATAGCTCTTGTAAAAGAATTTTTGGATTTAAAATTACAAAGGTAGAGCTTGTGCTTAAATCTTAAATAATCAATTAGTTAATCCCAAGTGCATGGTTTGCCTTAAATTGAAAGATTGCGCTCCACCTTTATAGTTTTAAATCCCAAAATTCTTTTACAAGAGCTATTGTTAAAGTTTTTTAATCAAAATTAAAGCAAAAATTGCCTTCTATTTTTTGGTCCATTTATATAAAGGTAGTCCTTAAAATTTTTTTATCATCTTTTTATTTCTAAGTTGTTAATTTTGCTTTGTGAGGGACTTTAACCCAATACCTTCAATGTGTTCGGTGGAGCACGCTACTACCATCCCAGCATACGCAGTATCTATGGTTAATTCTCTAGTGCATCTCTAATCGAAAACTAGACTAGAGAATTGGGATAGAATTCGATTAGAGAACTATTTGGGAAACGATGTTGTCAGAATTATCGATTATTTGTAGGACATGACTCATTCTTAGTGTTATACAAAAGTATGAAAAATAGTCAAAAGTTTTTCCAAAATATTGGTAGTTGCAAAACTAGTTTTTCATTTGTAATAATTAAAAGTTGCAAGTGAAAAATTATAAAAAAAAGTTTAAGAGTGAAAGTGAGCAAAATGTTGCAATGACTGGCATTAGGAGGAATATGTGCTGTCACCTATATTTCAAATCAATGCAGAGCTAAATACTGAAGGAATAAGTGACAGCGAAAATTTCTTTTAGGTTAGGTCATGATGCTATAAACTAGACAGGTGAAGTCAATATCTATATATTAATACGCTAACAAAATTTCCATACAATCAATTGACAGGCTGTTTCGCATACTTATCATACGTAAAATCATATAAAAGTTATATGAATCGATTCGTATGGATCAGCCGCAGTGCATATTCCTATTTTTGTTAACAAATATTACTCTATTTGTTTATAATTAATTGAAAAATTTTTTTGTAAATTCGAACAATCTCTCCAAATATCGAAATTTACTTTCGTGCACAAAAGGGCACCGTCTCTGGGACCAATTATCTAAGAGCTGTATGACACAAACCTACATATACATAGCTGATTTTTAAGGCTGTCTAACTCTGAAGTATATTTTGCTTTTGGAAAAATTACCTATTTGAAAAGCTGGCTGAAAAATGGTGGCATAACAGCTTAAGTTAAATCAACAATTGAAAATCTCAACCAAGCAATTTGTAACAAGTAAGGAAGGCTAATTACTGGTGTAACCGAACATTACATACTCAGCTGAGAGCTTTGGAGACAAAATAAGGGAAAATCACCATGTAGGAAAATGATCCTAGGGTAACCCTGGAATTTGTTTGTATGACATGTGTATCACCATGGAAGGTATTAAAGAGTACTTTAAAAGGGAGTAGGCCATAGTTCTATAAGTGGACGCCATTTAGGGATATCGCCATAAAGGTGGATCAGGGTTGACTCTAGAATTTGTTTGTACGATATGGGTATGAAACGAAAAGGGTTTATGAACATTTTAAAAACGAGTGGGCCTTAGTTCTATAGGTGGACGCCTTTTCGAGATATCGCCATAAAGGCTAACCAGGGATGACTATAGAATGTGTTTGTACGATATGGGTATCAAATTAAAGGTATTAATGAGGGTTTTAAAAGGGAGTGGTGGTAGTTGTATAGGTGCTCGCCTTTTTGAGATATCGGCATAAAGGTTGACAAGGGGTGACTCCAGAATGCGTTTGTACAATATGGGTATCAAACGAAAGGTGTTAATGAGTATTTTGAAAGGGATTGGGATTAGTTCTATAGGTGGACGCCTTTTCGAGATATCGCCATAAAAGTGGACCAGGGGTGACTCTAGAATGTGTTTGTACGATATGGGTATCAAATTAAAGGTATTAATAAGGGTTTTAAAAGGGAGTGGTGGTAGTTGTATAGGTGGTCGCCTTTTCGAGATATCGGCATAAAGGTGGACCAGGGGTGACTCTAGAATTTGTTTGTACGATATGGGTATCAAAGGAAAGGTGTTAATGAGTATTTTAAAAGGGAGCGATCCTCAGTTCCATAGGTGGACGCCGTTTCGGGATATCGCCATAAAGGTGGACCAGGGGTGACTCTAGAATTTGTTTGTACGATATGGGTATAAAATGAAAGGGGTTAATGAGTCTTTTTAAAAGGGAGTGGGCCTTAGTTCTATAGGTGGACGCCGTTTCGGGATATCGCCATAAAGGTGGACCAGGGGTGACTCTAGAATTTGTTTGTACGATATGGGTATAAAATGAAAGGGGTTAATGAGTCTTTTTAAAAGGGAGTGGGGCTTAGTTCTATAGGTGGACGCCTTTTCGAGATATCGCCATAAGGTGGACCAGGGGTGACTCTGGAATGTGTTTGTACGATATGGGTATCAAATGAAAGGTGTTAATGAGTCTTTTTAAAAGGGAGTCGGCCTTAGTTCTATAGGTGGACGCCTTTTCGAGATATCGCCATAAGGTGGACCAGGGGTGACTCTGGAATGTGTTTGTACGATATGGGTATCAAATGAAAGGTGTTAATGAGTCTTTTTAAAAGCGACTGGGCCTTAGTTCTATAGACGGTCGCCTTTTCGAGATATCGCCATAAAGGTGGACCAGGGGTGACTCTAGAATATGTTTGTTCGATATGGATATCAAATGAAAGGTGTTAATGAGTATTTTAAAAGGGCGTGGGGCTTAGTTCTATAAGTGGACGCCTTTTCGAGATATCGCCATAAGATGGACCAGGGGTGACTCTGGAATGTGTTTGTACGACATGGGTATAAAACTAAAGGTATTAATGAGTCTTTTTAAAAGGGAGTGGGCCTTAGTTCTATAGGTGGACGCTGTTTCGGGATATCGCCATAAAGGTGGACCAGGGGTGACTCTGGAATGTGTTTGTACGATATGGGTATAAAATGAAAGGGGTTAATGAGTGTTTTTAAAAGGGAGTGGGCCTTAGTTCTATAGGTGGACGCCGTTTCGGGATATCGCCATAAAGGTGGACCAGGGGTGACTCTAGAATTTGTTTGTACGATATGGGTATAAAATGAAAGGGGTTAATGAGTATTTTTAAAAGGGAGTGGGGCTTAGTTCTATAGGTGGACGCCTTTTCGAGATATCGCCATAACTGGACCAGGGGTGACTCTGGAATGTGATTGTACGATATGGGTATCAAATGAAAGGTGTTAATGAGTCTTTTTAAAAGGGAGTGGGCCTTAGTTCTATAGGTGGACGCCTTTTCGAGATATCGCCATAAGGTGGACCAGGGGTGACTCTGGAATGTGTTTGTACGATATGAGTATCAAATGAAAGGTGTTAATGAGTCTTTTTAAAAGGGAGTGGGCCTTAGTTCTATAGACGGTCGCTTTTTCGAGATATCGCCATAAAGGTGGGCCAGGGGTGACTCTAGAATATGTTTGTTCGATATGGATATCAAATGAAAGGTGTTAATGAGTATTTTAAAAGGGCGTGGGGCTTAGTTCTATAAGTGGACGCCTTTTCGAGATATCGCCATAAGATGGACCAGGGGTGACTCTGGAATGTGTTTGTACGACATGGGTATAAAACTAAAGGTATTAATGAGTCTTTTTAAAAGGGAGTGGGCCTTAGTTCTATAGGTGGACGCTGTTTCGGGATATCGCCATAAAGGTGGACCAGGGGTGACTCTGGAATGTGTTTGTACGACACGGGTATCAAACTAAAGGTATTTATGAGGCTTTTAAAAGGGAGTGGTGGTAGTTGTATATGTGAAGGCGTTTTCCAGATATCGACCAAAATGTGGACCAGGGTGACCCAGAACATCATCTGTTGGATACAGATAATTAATTATAAGCTTTTATTTACTTTCACTTTTGTTGTCTGTAATGGAATCTTGCAAGTTAAATTTGATACACTTCCCGGTGTCCGATTGAGCTGAAATTTTGCACACATGTATAACTCCGATGACAATGCAATATTACTTTGTTAGAATTCGATAAATTAATCGATAACACAGTTATCGGTAAAGATTTGTATTTACTTTGGCATAACAGCCTAAGTCCCATACAAACACGCCGGTACCTATCCGTGGATTGTGATATTTGGACGTGGTGAATCACGTGTCACGCGTGGTGAATCTCATCGCTTGCGAAAAGCGGAGACACAACCCTCTGTTGTATTTCTGTGTATAACCAACATAGCTGAACTTTTAAGGCTGTTTAACCCTGTAATCTTTTCTGTAATTTTTTTTGCTTTTGGAAAAATTACCTATTTGAAAAAAGCTGGCTGAAAAATATTGGCATAATAGCTTAAGTTAAATCAAGAATGGAAAATCTTTGGAAAATTTGAGCAGATGTGGCAATTTCGCGCTTCCGTTGAACGAAATATTGACAATCTGCTGATCATCGCTAAGAAATTAGCGACATTCCATCAACTAAGCAGCACTTTAGCAATACTACTGTTATTATTTGGCCGCTCAAACACACAAATATTAATTGTGCATTAAATCTAAAATATACAAATACACCATAATAATTTACACGGCCAAAGCCATAATAATTCACACGGGTCATCAATTCTTTCTCTGATTCAAAATCTGAACTACCAGCGCTACCGTCAACAGCTCAGTGTCATCACTGCCAGTAGCGCCAATAACACCAAACTCGTGCCTGACACACAAAAGTCGTTTCACTCAATAGCGCAAGTAAAATGTACTACGCACTCACTACTAAGAAGCGTCAAAAATTCGCTTGGAGTAATTTCGTCAATGAGCTACCATTGAGCTGGCACCGCATTGGCGCTGGCGCCATGCAATTTACATCACTAAAATTGCGCGAATGCCCAGGCTCATGACTTCAATACTTATATTTACAATGCTTTAAACTTTAAATACACCTCTGAAGTTGCTGCGCATAAAATGTGTACTAATAAATTCCAATACGCATTATACGCAGATGTAACTGATATATGTGTTTTTGTTTCACCCCCTATACTTATATTTAAAGCTTTTATAAGAACAAGCTTCTATTACTTGTTAATAAAACGAACTAAAAAGTAAAAAATAAAATTAAAGAAAAATAACTTTTTTAAAAATAAGCTTTTATTATTTTGGTTAATAAAATTAACTAAAAAGTAAACAATAAATTGACTCTAAAGAAATATAACACTTTATAAGTTCATTGTAAGCTTAAACGATAATTAGGCTTTTTCGTCTGCGACAAAAAAATTCTATATTGTACATAATTATATATTTTTAACATTAAAATTTTACACCTAAATTATTAAATCTTACAGTTTATATCACAGTCCTAATTGTTCTAATAAAAGCGTGTTACATTGCGATAGCAAGAAAAGGAGATCCTAAATGTTCTTAATTATACCATCAAAATTTAACACGTTTTTTATTAGAACAATTAGGACGGTGATATAAACTGTAAGATTTAATAATTTAGGTGTAAAGTTTTAATGTTAAAAATATATAATTATGTACAATATAGAATTTTCTTGTCGCAGACGAAAAAGCCTAATTATCGTTTAAGCTTCCAATGAACTTATAAAGTGTTATATTTCTTTAGAGTCAATTTATTGTTTACTTTTTAGTTAATTTTATTAACCAAAATAATAAAAGCTTATTTTTAAAAAAGTTATTTTTTCTTTAATTTTATTTATATATATAATACCACGAACAGTATTCCTGCCAAGATTTCAAGGGTTTTTTATTTCGCCCTACAGAACTTTTTCATTTCACTCTACTTAATATTGTAGGTGTCACACCCATTTTACAAAGTTTTTTTCTAAAGTTATATTTTGCGTCAATAAACCAATCAAATTACCATGTTTCATCCCTTTTTTCGTATTTGGTATAGAATTATGGCATTTTTTTCGTTTTTCGTAATTTTCGATATCGAAAAGTGAGCGTGGTCATAGTCGGATTTCGGCCATTTTTTATACCAATACAAAGAGGTCAGATAAATACGTGAACTGAGTTTAGTAAAGATATATCGATTTTTGCTCAAGTTATCGTGTTAACGGCCGAGCGGAAGGACAGACGGTCGACTGTGTATAAAAACTGGGCGTGGCTTCAACCGATTTCGCCCATTTTCACAGAAATAAGTTATCGTCCCAGAATCTAAGCCCCTACTGAATTTCACAAGAATTTGTACATTTTTGTTCGACTTATGGCATTAAAAGTATCCTAGACAAATTAAATGAAAAAGGGCGGAGCCACGCCCATTTTGAAATTTTCTTTTTATTTTTTGCATTTTGTTGCACCATATCATTACTTGAGTTGAATGTTGACATAATTTACTTATATACTGTAAAGATATTAAATTTTTTGTTAAAATTTGACTTAAAATTTTTTTTTTAAGTGGGCGTGGTCGTTCTCCGATTTTGCAAATTTTTATTAAGCGTACATGCAGTAATAGGAGTAACGTTCCTGCCAAATTTCATCATGATATCTTAAACGACTGCCAAATTACAGCTTGCAAAACTTTTAAATTACCTTCTTTTAAAAGTGGGCGGTGCCACGCCCATTTGCCACAATTTTACTAATTTTCTTTTCTGCGTCAAAAGTTCAACTCACCTACCAAGTTTCATTGCTTTATCCGTATTTGGTAATGAATTATCGCACTTTTTCGGTTTTTCGAAATTTTCGATATCGTAAAGTGGGCGTGGTTATAGTCCGATATTGTTCATTTTAAATAGCGATCTGAAATGAGTGCTCAGGAACCTACGTACCAAATTTCATCAATATACCTCAACATTTTCTCAAGTTATCGTGTTAACGGACGGACGGACGGACGGACATGGCTCAATCAAATTTTTTTTCGATCCTGATGATTTTGATATATGGAAGTCTATATCTATCTCGATTCCTTTATACCTGTACAACCAACCGTTATCCAATCAAAGTTAATATACTCTGTGAGCTCTGCTCAAAAAGGAACAATAACACAACGTTATTTATGAAATTAAATGCAATGGTAAAGAAGGCGAACCTTGCGATAAAATATATATAGGAACAACGAAACGAGCTTTGGGAGTGAGAATAGGCGAACATAAAGCAGACGCAAAAAATAGAAAGATGACGACAGCTTTGGCGCAGCACATCAACAATTTCGATCACTCAGCTGATTTCAATAAAGCACGCATAATAGATGTGGAAAAAAAAACAAAGAGAAGATTAACGTTGGAAGGCAGGCATGCTTAACCAACGAACCGATATCATTTCGTTACGATAATTAACGTTAATAAATGAAACAAAGTCATTTCGTTTCGTTTATTAACGTTAAGAACGTCAAATTAACGAAATGATTTCGTTTCGTTTTCTGCCATATCAAAACGAAATCAAATCGTTAATGGTGATTATTAATTTCAAACTATGCTGGCAAAGCTGATTGATGGCGGAGTCATTAAAGGTGAAAGCATTAGCCTAGCTGATTGCAACTTTTCTCATGAATTTTGACAGTACGAACATTTCTCAGAGTATTTTTGACATTACCACCAACGAATTACACAAACAAACTACATGGAGTTTATGTGTGTATGTCCGCTCGCTGTTACCACCTTACGGCTTCACCATGGCTATAGCATTGCCAGCACAATTCAAACATAAAGTATCACGTTTTTGTTAACGTTTTTAACGTTAACGAAAGCTTTTCGTTTCGGTTAAAAACGAGATACAATTTATCTTGATAATTTCTTTATCGATAATATTTCGAAGTGTTTCAACGGAAACGGTGGAAACGATTAGCTTAACGTTAAGGTGCATCCCTGTTGGAAGGCTTCGAATCCAACAGCAGATAAATAATGCCATGAACTACAAAGAGGATGTAGATAATATTAGCTGTGTATACAAATGTGTCATAACCAACAATTGACAAACATCTGGGATAGAGTGTGGATGTTTTTTAAACGGTTTTATTTAGCTTTAGTTGACAGGCAGGCCGCATGCACGGGCGCACGCCGTTGTGAACGAATCTTGTAATTGAAATTTAAGTAACTTCCCAATAAGCTACAAGCTTGAAACTTGGAATATAGTTCAGAACCCGATGACAATGCAATAATAAGAAAAAAATCGCCGCTAGATGGCGCAAGGATCGAGATATTCGAAAAATTCGCATTTGTGGTCCGATGTGGCTCATATTTGGAACACATAATACATGCAAGAATAGAAATCGACCTGTGAAAAAAAATCGCCGCTAGGTGGCGCATGGATTGAGATATTCACAAAAATCGTATTTGTGGTCCGATTTGGCTCATATTTGGAACACATAATACATGCAAGAATAAAAACCGACTTATGAAAAAAAATCGCCACTAGGTGGCGCAAGGATCGAGATATTCACAAAAATCGTATTTGTGGTCCGATTTGGCTCATATTTGGAACACATAATACATGCAAGAATAGAAATCGACCTGTGAAAAAAAATTGCCGCTAGGTGGCGCATGGATCGAGATATTCGCAAAATTCGCATTCGTGGTCCGATTTGGCTCATATTTGGAACACATAATACATGCATGAAAAAAATCGCCGCTAGGTGGCGCATGGATGGAGATATTCACAAAAATCGTATTTGTGGTCCGATTTGGCCCATATTTGGAACACATAATACATGCAAGAATAAAAACCGACTTATGAAAAAAAATCGCCACTAGGTGGCGCAAGGATCGAGATATTCACAAAAATCGTATTTGTGGTCCGACTTGGCTCATGCTTGGAACACATAATACATACAAGAATAGAAGGCGACCTATCAAAAAAATCGCCGCTAGGTGGCGCAAGGATCGAGATATTCACAAAAATCGTATTTGTGTCCCGATTTGATTTGGTCCATATTTGGAACACATAATACATACATGAATAGAAAGCGACCTGTGATGTCCGATTTGGCTCATATTTGGAACAAATATTTCATACAGTCCGGTAAAAGTGACATCAGAATATTTTGGAGTTCGAGGAGGGGCAAGCATACGTGGCGCAGAGTCGAGTAAAGTCTTTGGAAGGATTATGTATTGAGGACTTAGATTATAACAAATTGTCAGAAAAGAGTCCTTGTAATAATGAGTCACTAAATGAACTAAATAGAATGAGAAATAATGGACAATTAAATAAAGACTAAAAACTTGAAAATAAAATAATTAAAAAAAATTTTTTAAGTTAAACGGTTTTATTGAAAACAATACTTATTTGAAATAATAATAATACGAAAAGCTAGAAAATAATTAGGTAGGTCCTAGGTACTAGTCATCACACTCCTTATCAATCTAGGGCGTTGATCAGACAATTAAATAAAAGCGTTGGACGCGTCATATTTCTATTGATAGTCATAAGTAAAACCAACTGAACCTTAATCAGGTTATGCTACGCCTCACATTTTTAGAAATTTCACGCGCCCAACGGTTTTATTTAATTGTCTGATCAATGCCCTAGATTGATAAGGAGTGTGATGACTAGTACCTAGGATCTACCTAATTATTTTCTAGCTTTTCGTATTATTATTATTTCATGTAAGTATTGTTTAAATGAAACCGTTTAACTTAAAATTTTTTTTTAAATTATTTTATTAAATGTAAAAATGTAGTTTATGTTAAATGTATATATTTTGTAAAAATGTGTAATTAATTCAAAATCTGAATATTTTATTAAGGTATGTATGTACTATAATTTAGAAAATATGTTCTAATTATGTTTTCTTATTAAAATTAATACATAGTCTCCCTGAAGAAGACACAATAACGTGTCGAAACGCGTCGGAGAAAAAAAGAAAAACTAATGTTTTTGCTTTAAATTTAACGACCAAAAAAGCTCTAATAAAGAATTCAACTGAACAATTCCTTGGTCTAATAAATACGATTAATTTTTTTAACTTTTTCCCCTTTGATTTTTAAGGTGTTTTTCATGACTTCTAAAAAATTTTTCATTTGATTGTAAAATTTTGATCTATACTCTGTCCGACCCAAAAATGTCCACTAAAAGTGTTGTCGATAACAGTTTTTTGGGTCGGACAGGGTATACATATGAAATTTTTTTTAGTAGGTCGTGAAAAAAACCTTAAAAATCAAAGTCGAAAAAAAGTAAAAAAAGTGAAACTTCGCAGGCTGGAAAATTATTTTTTTTGGGTATGCGTGGTGGAACTTTTTTTCCTGAGCTCAAATCCTATCGAAAAATCGATGGCGCGATATCGGTTAACTTTCGTCCATACAAATCGACCCACCCTAATGCACATATTTCTACACTTGTAATCGTGTTAGAGTTCACATTTACAATTACTGTGCTCATTGTCTACGCAGAGAATTAAAGAACTTTTGAGAATCGACTGCCGTCATGGTTCCTGTTACGGTGATGCTCTGGCGCTGACTGACACGACTTCCGATTTGACTTCAGTTACATTTAAAAGTAAGCGGTTATGGTAGGTTTTGAGGTTATGATTAAGTTTAAGGTTATGGTTACGATTACGGTTATCGTGTCTAGTCGCAGAGGTTGCAGGAATGGATACGGGTACTGTAAATATCACTGTACCCATATCCATGACGAAGAGAAAACGGTTTGTTATCGATGATTTTTCGGTGTTATCTATTTCCTATTGACGAGTGTGCTATCGATGAGGTATGCACGAGCTATCGATTTATTTTGGAAGTGTTATAAACTTGCTGTCGATAAGAAAGGTTATAGGTTTTTGGTTCGTTATCGAAAAGTCAATTGTTTTCAAAACGTTATCCATTTGTTATCAAAAGTTGTCGATTTGCTATGAAAAACTTTTCGATTTGTTTTGTAGTGTTTTTTTTCCCCTCACTAGGGTAGGCACCTTGTCGTTGGTGTGAGGGCGTAGCCGACCTCCATAGCGCCCGACTATGAGGCGGAGCTGTTTAGGACTGAAATATACGCCGTTTCGTCTCATAGGAGGGCGGCGGGATGTCGGTGACGAAGAACTGCCAACCGCCTAATCCAGGGTGTTATGCGGACCGTGCCTATTGGACGATTTTCAGCTAGGGGATAAATTCGGCTGTATTCGAACGGAGCCTTCCCGATACCGGGCCACCTCGGGAAGTATTAATGGCCTTACCACAGTAAGGGGCGCTGTTGTGGCGGACGGTTCTTTCCCCATATATAATACTGGACCGCTGAGCCCACCTTGTCGGGCAGGTGGTCGTACGACCAAGAAGAACGAATCATTACCTGATTGTAATAAGGACGATGTAAAGAGGAGGACTGAGTCGCAATCAAAGGACGACAAATGCGAATTAAGCGATGCGTCGGACTCGGGGAGCGAGAGTAGTGCTGATTCAATGAACTCCGTGTTGGAGAAGCACACAAATGAAAACGGAGTAGAAGAGTGGAGAAGGGTACGGAGCAGAGGAAATAAAAGAGCTCTCTCGCAGTACCGTGCAGCACTAAGAATTGTACAACGCTTGGGAGCAGTGGTCGACCCAACAGAAGTGGAGATCGAGCGGTTGGAATGGGCCCATGAAGCGGTAGATGTAGGTCGCAGGCAGTTCAAAAGGTTTGCTGCGAGAAACCCTCGATTCTGCAACCGAGACGAGGAGGAAGAAGCGTCGAATGGCAGAATGAAGAGGCAACGTTCGGCGGAAGGCGACAAGTCTGCTTTCAAGAGGCAGAAAGGACCCAGTCCTAGAGCCGCGAGGCAGGGCAGTCGCATAGACAAGACAAGTATTCCCAAACCTGTAAGACAGATGGGCTCCAATAACGAGGTAGCAACTACCTCGAAAGCTGCGAGTCAGAGGGAAGTTCCAATTACGGAAGTAGGAGATAAGCCAAAGGGAGATAACGCTAAGACTCCGGCTTTCTCGGAGGCGCTAAAGGGAGTCTTCTCCGGCTTTCTTGGAGGTGCCAAAGGGAGATAACACTAAGACTCCTGCTTTTCCCGAGAAGATGAGTGATGTGCAAAGCAGTCACTGACTGTGGCGCTGGTTGATCGTAGCAGTCCTTTCGGACAAATGACTACCTGAAAGGTGGAGATCTGTGGAAAGGGAGCTTATTAGCTTAATGCTTAAGATGATGCGGGAACAACCAAGTAAGCCCCTTCCAACCTTTGATTCGGGGGGATGGTATAATGGTGTGAAGATGATAGCGTGCGACAACATCGCGAGCTTGCGGTGGCTGGAGGAAGTGGTCTCAAACCTCCATATGCAATGCACGAACGCGCGGTTTGAGGTGGTGGATAAAGCGCAAATCCCTACGGTACCAAAAGTTAAGGTATGGATACCATGCGTGATGAAGACGGAGGATACACTGCGACTTCTGCAGAATCAGAATCCGAACATACCGATACAGGATTGGAAGGTACTTATTGTATCTCGGCCTACCGATGATGGTCAGTTCTACATCTTCCAAATAAACAAGCAGGCGGAGGATATCTTGTACACGCAGCTTGGCAGAATGTCCTTTGGCACTGGCAAAATCTACATGCGACTCAGGAAAATAAGTCCCGAGGATAAAAACCCTAACACGCTAGAGATGGGCGAAGTCGAAAAGGACCTCAAAAGCCTAAGGGGAAAAAGACAGGTGGAGCTCCCCGACGTCACCAAGAACGTGCTAGAAGAGGACCAACCGCTAAATGGTGCTGTGACTCGCAGAGAGGAACACCCGGCACAACAGTCACGAGAGGCTGAAGGGGGCCTCGAATACTCTAAATCAAAAGGGCAAGGGGAGGACGACGACGTCAAGACGCAGGTGCTGGAGGGGGACAAACAGCCCAATGGTACTGCGATTCCTACAGATAAACCTCCAACACAGTAAAGTGGCGTCGAGCGAACTCCTCCTAACCCTTGAGGAGGGTTTGTTTGACGTGGCGCTTATCCAGGAGCCGTGGCTCTCATCGGGAGGAAAGGTTTCTGGACTTAGCGCGCGCGGGTTTGGCGTTTACTACGCGCAAACGGAAGGACGGGTGCGAGCTGTAGTAATGGTAAGGAAACAGCTGCATTCATATATGCTGCCTAATTACACCACTGAGGGTCTCGTAGCCGTGGCCGTTGAACAAAAGAATAAGCAGGCATTTATCCTGGCGTCCTGCTATATGGCCCATGCTGCGGAGGTTCCACCGATGGAGTGCAAAAGGCTAGTACAGCAGGAAGGGTGCAAAGGGCGGTGGGTCATAGGCGCAGATGCAAATGCGCACCACAATGCGTGGGGAGGAGCAGATTCGAACGAGAGAGGCGAATCTCTGTTTTGTTACAGCCTGCAAACCAATTTGCAGATAGCCAACAGGGGAAATATCCCTACATACATTGGTCCAACATACAGCAACGTTCTGGATATTACGTTGAGCTCCGAGCGTGATATATCAAGGTATGATTGGATCGTTCCCGACAGACCATCCTTCTCCGACCATGCATATATCAGCTTCGGCATCCCCCTAAAGAGGGTAGAGAAGGGAGGAACCTTTAGAAACCCTAGGTCGACGAACTGGACTAAATTCCAGAAACATGTAGAAACTAAAGTGGGACAACCCAAAGAGGTTGCTAATGTAGAGGAACTGGAGGAGTCGAATAAATTCCTAACAAGGACGCTTATGACTGCGTATAACAAAGCTTGCCCTCTAAGAAGATTCAGAGGAAAAGCAAAGCCGCCATGGTGGAACAATGAGCTGAGTCTTTTAAGAAGACAGGTAAAAGAAATGTTTAAGCTCGCAAAGACCGCGGAAAGCGAAGCGTGTCGGGACGAGTACAGGGATCTACTGAGGATCTACAAGCGTGAAATTACCAGGGCGAAGAGAAGCTCATGGAAAAGTTTCTGTACGGACATAGAGTGCTCCAGCGAAACAGCACGGTTGAAAAAAGTCCTAGCAAAGGGAAACATAGTCCAGGGACTAATAAAGAAAGAGAACGGGGAATGGTCACGTAATAGTGAGGAATCCTTTGAGGTGCTTCTCGATACACATTTCCCATCGGGAGACGGTTTAGAAGAGCCAGCAGACATCACTCACACTTCGATCACGGAGCTAGTAGTGCCGGGCTTGGTGACCGATACCAAGATCGAGTGGGCGGTGAAGACGTTTTCTAAGTTTAAATCGCCGGGCCCAGATGGTATATTCCCGGCCATGCTACAAGTCTCAAGTAGGGCGGTCGTGGAATGGCTTAAAATAATATTCGATGGGTGCATAAGACTGAATCATGTACCGCGCTCTTGGAGAACTGCTCGTGTATCTTTTCTACCAAAGGCGGGGAAGATCGGTCACGTGTATCCCAAAGACTATAGACCTATTAGCTTAACATCATTTCTGCTCAAAACCTTCGAGAGGCTGATAGATGTGTACATAAAGTCCAACGTGGATGAAAAGCTGCTCTTCACAACACAGCATGCGTACACCAAAGGCAAGTCGACTATCGACGCTTAGCATTACGGGAGCCATGAAAACAACCCCGATGGCTACACTGTATGCCATTCTGCACATCCCACCTGTAGACCTGGTAGCAAAGAACAAAGCGTTAACGATCGCAACCAGGCTCGGTGCTTCGGGGCAGCTTGAGCCCCGACCATATGGCCATAGTAGCATAGCGTCATCAATCACAAGACGAACAGACTACATGATTCCCTATCTGCGCTTCGAAGGAGATCTTAAGGCCACAATAGAGGTGGACGGTTGGCGCAAGGGTGCGCAAATGGCGGACGAGGCGATACATCTGTACACCGATGGTTCCAAAGTAGTGGAAGGAGTAGGGTCTGCGGTATACTGCGCTGATCCGGAAATAAGCAGATCCTACAGGCTGCCGGATTACTGTAGCATTTTCCAAGCGGAAATATTAGCCGTAACCAAAGCAGTAGAAACCCTGGAAGAGAATAGCTTAAGCTGCAACCGTGTTAACTTTTATATAGACAGTCAAGCAGCAATTAAGGCAATAATCTCGCATAGCACAGCATCTAAATGCGTATTAGAGTGTAAGCAGTCTCTGGAGAGAATCGGGCCAGGGAGAAGCATACATCTATATTGGGTCCCAGGGCATATGGGAATAGATAGGAATGAAAAAGCGGACGAACTAGCTAAAAAGGGCGCATCCCTTCAAGCTTGCTCCGTAGATGTCCCAATTAGATTGGGCGCGTTTAAGCGAAGGCGAGAGGTGCACATGATCGACCAAGCGGGAAAGGCGTGGGTTCAAGCGCGGGGCTGTAAAGTGTCGAAGATTATGTGTAGGTCTTACAACCTTAGACTAAGACAGTTGCTTCTATCATTAAAAAGAGAGGACTGTAGACTCATGACGGGTATTCTGACTGGACACTGCCTTCTGGCATCACATGCCTTTAAATTAGGCTTGGTCAGTGATAGCAGATGTAGGAAGTGCGGGTTGGAGGAGGAAACGATCGAGCATGTTCTGTGCTCGTGCCCTGCACTTGCCAGGTTAAGATTCCAGCTATTAGGAGTGATACAGCTGTCAGATCTAGAAGCAGCAAGTGGCTTAAGTCCTAGGAAGATTCTAGTATTTGCCAAGAGGACGGAGTTATTTTATAACATAGGTCCTGGTTTTTGATAGGGTTTTTCAGTTTGGTCGTTAAAACAAACTTCTGGTAACACTACGGACTCAATCAGTCTATGTGAGGTCCTCAAGGACCGACCAGTTCAACCTACCTACCTTTGTAGTGTTGCCATTTTGTTATCGGCGTATTACTGGTCCTACTATCAAAAAGTTATCGACGCGTTATTAAAAACTTTTACATTTATCTTGGATATTGTCACGGATATTAGCATCACTAAATTATCCCATCACTAAGGCGATGCTAAGGCCATGCCAAGCAGTATTTACGTTAATAATCAAATCAAGTATACACATATATAAGGCAGCCCAGAGAGATGTCACACACAGATGCATTTACTTATATGCCTATGTGCGCGCGAGAGACTGTAAACTACAAACATTCACATCAATAATTCAATCTTTATGTATCTACATAAACGAATAAATAATTGCGTCTACACATATGTACGTATACGAGCAGCGGAGCGGCAATGCACAAACACATGCATATATCTTATCTGAGTTGTGACAAGAGTGAGCAATAATTTGTGCACGTAGTTGTGGCTGGCGATTTTGTAGCCGAAACAACTAGTAAGTTCTGGAAATCGAAGAGCCTAGAAGTATGCAGCGTAAACTATAAAAGCGGCGCCAGCGAGTAAAAAGTAATTCAGTTTGATTTGAGTTGTCAATCAGTTTCGATTAAAACGATATCTAGCGAGCAATAGCAGTACTATTTTGAATAATAGAGTTTCATTTGAACTATCAATCAGTTTGGTTGTTAAGCAAGTTATTCGTTGCAAAGTATAAGTGTTATTGTGAAGTATTTTAATAAAGGCCACTTTTCCATTATTCAAAATTGGAGTTATTTATTCAACAATTTAGCGATACGAACGTTGGCAGAAGATTGCAAATAAAAAGATTTGCAAGTAAATTCGTTACAATATGTTATCAAAAGTTATCGATTTGTTACCGATCGACGCATGTGCTCTCGATGAGGTATGCCCGAGTTATCAATTTGTTTTGGAAGTGTTATAAACTTGCTATGGCTAAGAAAGGTTATAGATTTTTTAGTGAGGGACTATCGGTTCGTTATCGAAAAGTTGTCAATTGTTTTCAAAACGTTATCCATTTGTTATCAAAAAGTTGTCAATTTGCTATCAAAAACTTTTCGATTTGTTTTTGGAGTGTTACCATTTTATTAACGTCGTGTTTCTGGTCTTACTACCAAAAAGTTTTTCACGTGTTTCATTTCATTTCATATCTTTATTAAGTGAAATGGTAACAACCTTACTGACTACATTACAGGCTAACTTAGTTCTAGTTTAACAATTTTAAAGTAAGATTTACTGAGATAAGTAATAAGACTCAATGCGTGCCTTAAACATTTTTGTTATTAAAAAGTTTTACATTTATTTTGGAAAAATTATTTATTTATTTATTTAATTTATTCAGTACAACTCTTGGAGCCTAGATCAACACTTTGGATTATTTATCGAAAAGCTATCGATATGTTATCAAAAGTCGTCGATGTGCTACATTTTTGTTATCGGAGTGTTCTCAGTTTAATATCAGCGAATAATCGAAAAGTTATCGATTTGTTATTAAAAGTTATCGATTTTTAATCGATGACAAAACCCATCGCTGACAAGCCGATAAGAAACCAACAAGAGGTAGATGACTCGGGGAGCTCTACTAAATTGGTTTCTACTGCGGCGACTTCCATTATTCGATAATATTTGGATTTGTAGTTAATATATATTTACTCTTTTTCGGGCTAGTTCGATTTCATCTAAAGAAAATTCTAGTTTACAATTGGTCTGTCTCCAGCCTAGTTTAGTGTTTGACTGCTTTACTGTGCAGTAGAGGTTTACGCCGATCACTTTATCGGCGGCGTAGGGTCTATTATATACCGGCGGTGGCGGCGTGGCCGGCGTGCCGACGTACGCCGGTGTTTTTACTTTAAAAAGCTTGATTTTTCTATTTAAAAAAATAATATTTAGGAAAGGTTTTGTTTGTATGTATTTAAGGAAATCAACGTGTTGGCCATTTCGGAAAGACCCTGGGTTTTTTCCTCAAGATCTCGCAGTCCGTTCAAACATTTTCAGGAATAGCTCCTTGCGGAGGGATTGTCCCTCGTTCACTTACTCCAGAGAGGCTACGAACCTAACCCCGGTCTTTGGAATTGGTACTGCTGCGTCTGCTGAAAAGAAATAGAGATACATAAAATAGTCACACTTTTGTCTGTATATGTCGTTCAAAGCGTCGCGAACACAATTTCTTTAAATCATTTGTGGCTCCTTGGTGGTCACCCACAAAGGCGACTTACGGTTGCTATTAATGGTCTATTAATACTAATGACTCACGTATCACAGGGCGCCTCCAGTTTTTTCGGCTATAATTCCCGATGTGCGAACAGTAGCAATCCCAACCACCAGTCGCTACTACGCCTCCTGATCCTAATACAATATACCAACACAGAAGCTATAGGACTGCGACTTCGAACTCATACCTTCGTCGACGTCACTTTCCTAGAAGCTCTCGGCGTAGCTCCGAAGACTTTCCAACGGATGCTTTTGTCGAGCTATGCTTCCGAGCTACGCCAGAGAAGCACCTTGAAACATTAGGGAGTCACTATTCGGCCAAGGATGCCGCCCTCGTCTAAGTGGATGTCATTGCGGAATGGGTGAAAAGACAATGGGTGAAGGACAAAGCCTCACCTGGTAAATATATGTGACTACGTATTCACATTTGTAAAAGGAGCAGTAACGTGTAGGTGATATTTAAACTTGGTTTATAGGCTATAATCAATGTGACTCACTCCAAGGGACTAGTTTTGGATAGGGCCGCCAACTTTACGAAATGTCAAACCGGGAGACTTGGGTGTTGAAGAATGAAGTGTGAAAATCAAAACTAACATTTCAGACGCTTTGTATAGTTTCGCAAATAGGCAACAGATGTTTGAATGTAAGCCCAAGAGATTTTTCAAACCCTTCTCTTACGTACATATATCGTTAACTTAAGTATGAGGTAAGAATAATTTCAAAGGAGCGTTTATGCCCCTAGAACCTACTAAAGGATTTTGTATCACTGATTTCGCTTATTCTTTCAGCTAATCGCAATATAAAATTTTTTTAAAAATCGGCAATTTTTGGGTATTTTGCTTTTTTTTAACAACTTGAGGACAATTTGAAAACATGTTCGCCGTAGGTCATTTTATTTGAATTCATTGTTCATTATAAATTTTTTGAAAAAAAAAAAAAAAAAATATGTATATATATGCAACAGTTAGAAAGAGTTAAATTTCGCAATTAGTTTCTTATAACTGGCAGTGATGCGCATCCGTTGATGCCACTTTCGACCATATACGACCAATTTTCGACAATAAATGGCCTAAACAGTCTTAAACGAGTAGAAAATATAGTAACGCGCCGCACGCCGCCGCCGCCGCGCCGATATTTTTGACATTCGGCGGTGGCGTAGGAAAAACGACCAAAATCGGCAGCGGCGCGCGGCGTTTATCGGCGGTGTATAGCTCTACTGTGCATACCCATAACACGATGAGTGTTTGTAATGTAGTAATTACGTATGTATATTAATCTGAATATTTGTTTTGGGTTTCAGTGGTTCTTCCTATGATATGGTGGAGGTATGACAACATACATACATTAAGTCATTTGCTTTTGATGGTAATTTAACACAAACTTATATAATGTAAATATGTATTAATAACATTTGTATTCGTGTTAACTAACAGTACATGAGGGAATACAATGAAGTATTCAGTATCAAAACAAAAAAGAAGAAAACAACTGTATTGTGGTCTTTGCTGGCATTGCAGCTCAGCAATTGTTGAACTAATTTTATAAAAATGTATGACCGAGTTACAGCTTTGTGTTGTTATCTGAAGAGATCATTTGGTTGAATTATTCGACATTTAATTTGTAGCAACACAATTTGAGGGCTTGCAAATTGTAGAAAAATTTACAGATTGCTTGGATTACCTAAAAGTGATTGGTAAAAGCTAAAGTTCAGGCTAAAGTTAAAGTTAAAGTTAAAATTAAAGTTAAAGTTAAAGTTAAAATTAAAGTTAAAGTTAAAGTTAAAGTTTAAGTTTAAGTTAAAGTTAAAGTTAAATTTAAATTTAAAGTTAAAGTTAAACTTAAAGTTAAACTTAAAGTTAAAGTTAAAGCTAAAGTTAAAGTTAAAGTTAAATTTAAAGTTAAATTTAAAGTTAAAGTAAAGGTTAAAGTTATAATTAAACTTAATGTTAAAGTTAAAGTAAAGAGAAGAACAGGTCAAAGCTAAAGAACTATACAAATTTCTTACTGACCTACCCCTGAGAGTATAGTTATTCCTCCATATTACACTTAATATAATATCCATTAGCCTCTCAAGAGCTTTGAGCAGGAAATAAAGTTACTGTAGCCCTGCTTTGCCGTTTATGTTTCGTATGAGAAGAAGTGTGTGTCTTCAGGAAACTTTTAACTACTAAGTGACTACTCTCCGACAGCGTACTGCAAGGGCAGGTCGACGGAAGCGGCTCTCCATTCGATTGTAAAGCAAATAGAGGGGTCCCTAGAACACAAAGAGTATGCTCTGTGTGCCTTTCTAGACATCGAGGGGGCTTTTAACAATGTCTTACCGGGGGCAATCGAAAGAGCTGTGGTGGGTTTAGGAGTCGAGGCGGCTCTGGTTGAATTTATTAGCAAACTTCTATGGGGCAGAATTGTCACAGCGGAGTTGGGAGGGGCCATTATTAAGAGGATGGTGTGTAGGGGCACGCCACGGGGGGTGTCCTATCTCCCCTCCTCTGGGTTGTGGTAGTCAACGAGCTTCTTGTGGAGCTGGAAGCCAAAGGTTGTCGGGTGGTTGCCTATGCAGATGACCTCGCTATCCTAGTCAGAGGCAAATTTCTGGGCACCGTGCGCGATGTTCTGCAGGGCTACGTGGATACTGTGGTTAGGTGGGCTGAATCATGTGGCTGTCAACCCGGGAAAACGGAATTGGTTCTTTGTAAAAGGAGATATAAGATGCCCGATTTCAGAACTCCCTCGATTGGAGGGGTACCGTTGGTACTTTCTGATAGGGTTAAATATTTGGGGATTGTTTTGGACAAGAAACTGTCCTGAATACCCAATGTGGAAGATCGGGCCAGGAAGGCCGCCATTGCCTTGTAATGCTGCAGAGGGGCTATCGGAAAGAGATGGGGACTCTCGCCAGGAATAGTACACTGGCTTTGTGAGATGGTGGTCAAACCGATTCCGCTATATTGGGTGCTGGTCTGGTGGAAAGCACTGGACACGGCGAGCACCTCCAAAATGTTAGTGTCAGAGCAACGGACGGCGCTGATCGGTATCAGTGGCGCTCTGAGAACAACACCTACCTTGGAACTGAACGTCATGCTGAACATATACCCAGTAGATATTGCGGGAAAGGCGGCCGCGGCAAGGTCGCTGGTCATGCTTCGTGATATGGGATATGGGCTTTCTGACCGCGGACACTCTAGCCTTCCCACCAGTTTCGACTTTATCCCGGACAGAACGGACTATTTTATGCCGATAACTTCTCCCTATACAGCCTTCACCCCAGTCATTCCACCGAGAGAGGAGTGGGGAAGAGGAATTATCTAGGGCATGGGACCGGTTAACTTGTTCACGGAAGGGTCGAAGGTGGGCGGAAAGGTTGGTGGGGGGGGCTGTCTTTTATCGAGAGCTAAATGTAAGCCGCAAGTTTGAGTTGGCTGATCACTGCAGTGTATTCCAAGCGGAAGTTGCTGCGATTAAGGATGCGGTGGATGAAATACTATCCAGTGCTACTACGGTTAGGGAATTTAACATATTGTAACGAATGTTAGCAGCACTGAGCGATGCTATCGTCTCTAAGCCGATGCTAACCAGTGACGTGAATGCACATCAATAATTCAATCATTATGTATCTACATAAACGAATAAATAATTGCGTCTACACATATGTACGTATACGAACATCTGAGCGGCAATGCACAAATGCATGCATATATCTTATCTGAGTTGTCACAAGAGAGAGCAATAATTTGTGCACGTAGTTGTGGCTGGCGATTTTGTAGCCGAACTAACTAGTAACTTATGGAAATCGAAGAGCCTAGAAGTATGCAGCGTAAACTATAAAAGCGGGGCAGGCGAGTAAGAAGTAATTCAGTTTGATTTGAGTTGATCAGCAGTTACGACTAAGACGATATCTAGCGAGCAATAGCAGTATTATTTTGATTAGTGGAGTTTCATTTGAGCTATCAGTTTGGTTATTAAGCTATTCGTTGCACAGTTTGAGTGTAATTGTGAAGTACTATAATAAAGGCCATTTTTCCATTATTCAATATTGGAGTTATTTATTCAACAGTTTAGCGATACGAACCTAGCAAAAGGGCAAATAAGAGGATTTGCAAGTAAATTCGTTACAATTGGTGTCAGAAGAGGAATTGTTGAATAAATTCCCAAGACTTCGAATAAACTTGGACATGGCAAAGTTAAGTGAATTGAAGATCCCGCAACTGAAGAAGGAGTTGGAGAGCAGTGGATTGAATACAAGCGGCGTTAAACTCGAACTTCAGGCACGGCTACGAGAGGCAATGGAAGCAGAAGGAATTGATGTGGAAGAGTATGTCTTTCATCTTGATGGCGAGGAGACAACAAAATTTAAGAGAAAAACGAAACATCGCAGACGGTTACCAGTACAGACTTGAACATGATATTGGCTGCAATAGCTGCTCAAACATCGACAGTAACAGAAATGGCGTCGCAAGTAACATCACAATTGGAAGAACAGAAAACGTATATGTCATCACAGATGGAATCCCAAGAGACACGAATAACATCGAAGATGGAAGAACAGAAGACGTATATGATATCCCAACTGGAATCGCAGGAAACTCGTATAACATCACAATTGGAAGAGCAGAAGACATATATGGCATCCCAGCTGGAATCACATGAGACACGTATTTCAGAAATGTCGACACAGATTACATCAAAGATGGAAACACAACTGAAAGAACAAGAGGCGCGTATATCATCAAAACTCGAAGCGCGTATGGACGAGAAAATAACGCAGTTTGAAGAAAAATTCGAGGCAGAGGTGGATGCGTTGAGAGGTCGTATACAGGAATGGCAACTTAATCGTCCAGCAGTTTCAGCGAGTAATCCAAAGGTAAAAACACCATCCTTTGATGGTTCTGTTCCTTTTCAGGTCTTTAAGCTACAGTTTGAGAAGACCGCAGCAGTGAACAACTGGAATGTGGAAGATAAAGTTGCCGCGCTCTTCGTAGCATTGAAAGGACCAGCTGCCGAAATCTTACAGACTATTCCAGAGTACGAACGGAACAGTTATGACGCATTGATGGCTGCTGTAGAACGACGTTATGGAAGCGAGCATAGAAAACAGATATTCCAAATTGAGTTGCAAAACCGCTACCAAAAAGCAAATGAGACATTGCAGGAGTTTGCTTCAGATGTTGAAAGGTTGGCTCATCTCGCAAATGCGGACGCACCCGTGGAATACACCGAGAGGGTAAAAATCCAGAGTTTTATAAATGGCATACGAGACGTGGAAACGAAGCGAGCTACATACTGACATTTGTTGAAACGGTATCACATGCATTGACTCAGGAAACTGCCTCCCTATTAAGTAAAGCAGCATATAAGGCTCATCGTGTAGAAGTAGAAAGGCCAGAATGGGTAGAAACAATTTTGGAAGCACTGAAGGGATCACAACAGAAAAATGCCGGAGTTATTAAATGTTTCAAGTGCGGCAACCCAGGTCACATTGCACGTCATTGCGATCATGGTCCTAATAGTTCCAACAATGTGGGTGACCGTAAACGCAAAGCTGGCGGAAATGAGCAAGAGCGTGTCGGATGTACAGAACGAAAACTTGTCCCGGCTATTGAATGTCCTGTGATATCTGTGTCGCAAATTGGTAGAAAATCGAGCAGTCTTAGCGTCAGAGGGAATGTGGATGGCAACGAACGAATACTGACTGTAGATACGGGCGCATCTCATTCCTTGATCCGATCTGACTTGGTCAACAGGAGAGTAAAACCCTTACCTGGAGCAAAGTTGCGTACGGTCACTGGCGAGTATAACCAAGTTCAGGGAGAAGTGATATGTGAAGTATTGATTGGGAAGGTCATGGTTCTACACAAATTTGTTGTGGCGGAGATTGTTGATGAAGTTATATTGGGAGTGGATTTCTTGGTTGACCATGACATCAAGATCGATATGCAGAGAAGGGTGATGCGTTATGAGAACCAAGATGTGCCACTTAACTTTAGTTTGGAAAAAGGGTTCAGCAGTAATCGGGTACTGGTGGAGAAGACTCGACGAAGGCCACGAAATTCAAAGGTAAAGGTTGATGGAACAAATGGGCCAAACAAATCAAAACCGAAGGTACCTGTGAGAGAAACACTGGCATTGAAAAGCCCTAACGGACGTACTAAAACGAAGAAAGAATGGAAGGGTGGTTTCAAGCTAAGGCACACTACTCTTGTGAAGCGTCGGAACGATACTGATTATGCAAAGCAAATCCGTCCAGCGCAAGCTCTGCGAAGTAGTTCTTCATTGGCCGAGCAACAGAGTGCGAGGGAACGATCGAGGATAATGAGTAGTAAGATGAAACACAGGTACGAAAAGGAAAATAATTCGCAAGGTTTCCGGGAGGGAAATTTGGTACTGTTATACAACCCTCACCGGCGGAAAGGTGTTCCATCCAAATTTCGGTGCAGTTGGGAAGGCCCATACAAGGTTGTGAAGAAGATAAGTGATATCATCTACCGCATACAAGCAATTGGGAAATCACGAAATAGAAGAGTGGTACATTTGGCGATGCTAGCAGCGTTTAGATTGAGAGATTTGTCTGATCGGGACGATCAAACTTAGGTGGAGGGCAGTGTAACGAATGTTAGCAGCACTGAGCGATGCTATCGTCTCTAAGTCGATGCTAACCAGTGACGTGAATGCACATCAATAATTCAATCATTATGTATCTACATAAACGAATAAATAATTGCGTCTACACATATGTACGTATACGAACATCTGAGCGGCAATGCACAAATGCATGCATATATCTTATCTGAGTTGTCACAAGAGAGAGCAATAATTTGTGCACGTAGTTGTGGCTGGCGATTTTGTAGCCGAACTAACTAGTAACTTCTGGAAATCGAAGAGCCTAGAAGTATGCAGCGTAAACTATAAAAGAGGGGCAGGCGAGTAAGAAGTAATTCAGTTTGATTTGAGTTGATCAGCAGTTACGACTAAGACGATATCTAGCGAGCAATAGCAGTATTATTTTGATTAGTGGAGTTTCATTTGAGCTATCAGTTTGAGTGTTATTGTGAAGTACTATATAAAGGCCATTTTTCCATTGTTCAATATTGGAGTTATTTATTCAACAGTTTAGCGATACGATGGCCACCGTGGTGTGATGGTAGCGTGCTCCGCCTATCATACCGTATGCCCTGGGTTCAACTCCCGGGCAAAGCAACATCAAAATTTTAGAAATAAGATTTTTCAATTAGAAGAAAATTTTTCTAAGCGGGGTCGCCCCTCGGCAGTGTCTGGCAAGCGCTCCGATTGTATTTCTGCCATGAAAAGCTCTCAGTGAAAACTGATCTGCCTTGCAGATGCCGTTCGGAGTCGGCATAAAACATGTAGGTCCCGTCCGGCCAATTTGTAGGGAAAAATCAAGAGGAGCACGACGCAAATTGGAAGAGAAGCTCGGCCTTAGATCTCTTCGGAGGTTATCGCGCCTTACATTTATTTTTATTTAGCGATACGAACCTAGCAAAAGGGCAAATAAGAGGATTTGCAAGTAAATTCGTTACAATATACTCTGATAGCCAACCGGCTATCAAGGCCTTGAGCTGAACTAAAATGCGATCGAGGGTTGTCTGGGAGTGCCTGACCTCGCTTGCGATTGCATCGAATTATTTCACAATTAAGATTATCTGGGTCCCGGGCCATAGTGATATCCCGGGTAACTGTCAAGCGGATCTCTTAGCCCGCATCGGTACAACTGAACCGGATGAAGATGGCTGTATGGAATTCGGGATTCCGCTGGCCACATGTGGATTGCTCCTCCATAGTTGGGCCTCCAGTCAGCTCAGCAAACGTTGGGCGGACACCACGTCTTGCAGGGTAGCAAGATCTTTCTGGTCGAAAGTGGATGGAAGGAGGTCTGGTGAAATAATTGGGTTCACTAAGGCTCACCTATCAATGGTCATTGGGGTTTTGACAGGGCACTGTCCCATGTGTATCCATGCGGTACGTCTCAATATACTGGAAACTCCATCCTGCTGCAGCTGTATGGAGGATGATGAGGTGGAATCACCAAATCACTTTATGCTTGATTGCCCAGCTTTTGCCAGAACTAGGCGAAAGTACTTCGGATCTCCAGAGGATTAATCCAAAGTTGGTATCATTCGCTACCCAACGATTCTTTAAGTAGCTAGATCTAAGTCACCGTTATTTTTGGTGTATGTGGTATCACAACGGACCTTCGTGTTGTCCAAGTGAGCTATCCTTATCAGGGCAGCTACCACCTAACATAACCTAACCTAAATACTCTCCGATCTCCTTTTTTATACTCTCTGGACTATTTATCTCCTTAATAAGAATATCCGGTTTGTTTTAAATTGTTGGATTCTGAAATTCTTGCGCGCATGCCTTCCAAGAAGACTCACTGTTGGAGCCTTCACATACCCCAGTATATATACCTCGATTGTATGTTTAACATATCCTTCACCTGCTTGTTAATTTGGAAGATGTAAGATGTAATTCTGTGCTCTTCCTTCGGCCGACTTACGCGAAGTACCTATGATCGAGCAGCGCATATTTCGGCTTCAGCAGATATGGGATCCATACCGTGGCCTATAACATTGCGGGAATGTTTATATTCAAAAACTTAAAACCTAGCGCTTTGTCCCAGTAGCTTTGAAACAGCTTACTATAGACACCCCAAGTCCGCGAGGTTCTTACACTTTTTGAACTTTTTAATATTGCACCATCCCACCATCTTGCAGCTTGCAAGGGAGTTGCATGGCTGGAAGTGCAATGCTTGTCTATGAATTATCGGTGCGGATTGCTCGCCACACGGCATTGGCACTGGATTCTTTTCTCTTCTTTAAATACGGCTTATCGCCATCAGTCGATTGCTGCCTCTACATGCCGTCCGTGGTCTCTTCTCATTTCAAGCTTCCAATGGCTCGATTGGGTTGAGTGCGGCACCATTGTTAGTGCTTCTTCGTACTCTTTTACACTCATCTTCTTAGTTTGGGCCCGTATGTCACTCCCTCACCGAGTTCACTAACTTTTCGCTATTCAAGTCCGGTCCATCATTTCTAGTGCTATTATCTTCTCTAACTTGTTAACCTATTCTCCCTCTTTCCTCCCTTTTATCTTTCCCTCGTTCGTAGTCACCAAATTCTAGTTGCCCTTCTATGTCGCGTAAAATCAGAGAAACCAAGTCCCTCAGTCCCATACCGGTCCTCATGTATGGCTCGTAATCTCATTGGAGAAGAAAGGTATCTAGAAAATGGAGCTGGAGTACGGATTAAATTCGCAGAGTATTCTCTGATATAAAAGGAGTGGTGTGCTCTTATAAAAGTTCCTGCCATCATATCCATCCATATGAGTTTAAATACATATTTCCAGAAGATCTCCATTCTTCTGAGAGACTATCAAATCCACGCCATTACGCTGGTCACACAATAATAATATTTCTTCTATCCACTGGGCGGTACCGCGCATAGCCTTAATATATCCCTTTTATTCACCTCATTGCCCATTCCGTTAATTTGACTAGATAGACTTTATATAGTCTAACCGGAGAGCATAAATAACAGCCTGGTTAACCGGAAGGATGGTTACCCTATCCCGTACTAAGTAAATATCTAGAGCAAGTTTTATTTCCATGGCTTCTTTACATGCAAATAGCCTTTGGGGGAGCCGTATGCCTGTAGACGTGGACGTAACGCGAGTCTAGCAAACTTATCGGTCCAACTCCACTGGCCATTTGGGATACGGCCCTGAAAAGCGAAATATCAAGCTTGTATTCTTCTCTTCCTGCTCTTAGCCAAACCAAAGCTCTCATGAGACAAACTTTAAAAACTTTAAAAACCGAATTGCCTTCCAAACTTTGTGTAGCGCTAAGATTGCAATGATTGTGTTTTATTCTCATTTCATTTCATTCTTGTTTTTTTTTCTTCACAATAAATATGCGTAAAATGTTTACGAAGATGATGTCACATGCTGAAAAAAAACAAACTCCCTCTCAGCAGGCACTACAAAAAGCGTACCTCGTTCCACAAGTGCGCGCCAACAACAATCCAATGAAGAGAGGTCGAACCATCGCATTGGATGTTGAATGAGCTTATCAACCCTGCATGTGGCTGAGAGATTGGCTCTAGCACAGTTTCAAGCAAAGGGATTTTCTCGCTGTCCACTTTAAGTATATGAAGTACCTCAGGCTGATAGTGGAGGTGGCCTGGTTGAGGTGCTTATTCGATTACCAGTCAACCGAACTAAAACGTAGTAAGCAGCTATGACTAGTGTTGCCAATTAAGCATTTTTTAAATACCAAAAGTATGTTTCGAAATTTCTAAATATTATTTTTTCCTATGAATCATCAGTTGTTAGGGCTCTTTCACGACAGCCGATTTTCCGATCGATTTATGTAAGAAAGGTGTCGAATAGTTGGGTGCCGAGGAAAGAGGGAAATGCGTCGAAATTTCATGAGCAAATCTCAAAAAGTTCCAAGCAGACCAGAAGAATTTTCTCACACGTGGACCCTTTAAATTGATCCCGACTGTTGGGTATTAGTTTGACGGCCAACATCAGTATTATTTTACAAGAATTCTGCATTTAAAAAATACTTTTGATCACCCAAGCAAAGATAAACTAAGAATCATCCCGGACCTGGCGATGTTTCCAAGTAGTTTCTCACTAACTACGCATCGCCGCTGAGGATACAATATTATTACAATGAGCCGGGAAAATAATTGGTAGAAGAATATTGCCTACATCACAACGCTGAGTATGAGTGTAGTAACTCATGATGGCTGAAAGGAATCCCGTTATATGGGCGAATGAACGCAGGAATGATTTCGGCGACCGTTTCTGCACATCATTTGATAGTGAGGGATGACGAACCACATTCCCTAAAATAAGTCGATAGAGTACATCTCATCCGACTATAACGAAGTGAGAATGGAAATATCCCGGCTAAAATGACGGCGCTGTTCAAAAAAGGAGGCGCAGTGTTTGTTAATAGCATGCAATGTGGTTAGGCTAGAGCAAAATTTAGATTTTAATGTGCTCTGCTCAATTCACAACAAAGGCGATCCCGCAAACTACGAGCTAAGCGTGCTTAATATTGGGTATAAGGCTCTATCTAGCGTGTTGTGCAAAAGACTGAAGCCGAGAGTCGGTAAACTGATTGGAACTGGTAATTTTACCATCGATGTTCACTGTACGCCAAATCTAAGAGAATACCCACAACGATAAGGGTAGAAAATAGCATGTTTGTATGTGGCCAGAGCACCATCACAGCATTTTTTTGAAGTGTTGAGTCTGAATCTTATAGCTTTTTCCTTCCTGAAAATTGTGTCATCCTGTTAGCTTTCAGTTCTCTCGTGAGTTGGTATTGGGTTTATTAATGTTTAGCTTTAAATGTTTACAAATAACCTAATTTCCTCATATCGGAAAAAGTAAGGTTAAAGTGGCCGCTTCCGCTGCCCGTTGTGATACCACAACAGTGCCCTTGTTTCCGTCTATCTATATATATAAAAAGAAGTGTACATTTTGATTGTCACTCCATAACTCGAGAACGGATAGAAAGATTGCCATGAAACTTTTAGGAAAGATACAGGAAGGAGAGATGATGGTTAGTTGATTTCGAAATCCCAAATCGGTTTAGCCATTCTTGAGTTAAGATTTTTTTTTGAAAAAATTCAAAATTTGAAAATTTGGTATATAACTTTGCCTATATTAGTATTTACGATCCTTTTTTCCGGGATGAGATGAATATGGAGATAGATGAAGCGAAAAAGACTGAAGGAGGAGTGAATAAAAGGATCAGGGAAAAGTGAAGAGGGGTGGGGGAGGGCAGAGTTAGACGGAAATAGCTTATTAAAAAATGCAGGTAGGCCAAATTTAGGACAGAACAACGTCTGCCAGGTCTGCTAGTTCTGTAGAAAATAGTTCGTACACCCATTAAGCTAAACCAGCGCGATTGCTTTAAGTAGCGCAGAGTGTAGTTTATAATTGCGGATTCTAGCTCCGCAAGGCACCAAAAGGAGTGTCTGTGGAGACATCGGTGCCTGGTCTTCGACAGGGCGGGACAATGGCTTTGATAATGAACTACGCTTTCTATCTCTACATTGTCCCTGTAACTGCGGCAGAAGAAATTTCTTTGCAAGCCCATAAAAGCATCATGGGCGCCCATGAGACAGTGATCTATTAGAAGAACCACCCCATCTCGCCTTAACCTGTTCCGTGAATTGGGATCGCAGCCAGTACTCGCAAGTATTCAGAGGAGGATTCACCCAGCCATCAGAGGTAATTGCTTTCAAGCTGGTGCCTTCGCTTGTTAGCTCAACAGACGCGCTGTTTATCGAGATGTTACTGTAGCCTGAAACCCATATTGTGTTGTTGTTGTTGTTGTAGAAGTGCTTCGCCCCATCCAATAGGTGCGACCGATCACAAATTGTCATCAATATCCTCTAACGGGAGTCCAAGGAAACTTGCTGTTTCAGCAGGGGCTGGCCATAATGAGAGGGGTGTTAGAGGCGCTTCCCAAGGCAGTCGGTTCTATGTACCGGAGCGACTCAGGATTTTTCCCCACCAAGGACTGTCATTCCAGTGTAACCCCATTTAATTTGTTGCGCCCCACCCATATTATGCTTAAGCTGCACTTGAGCTAGCTTGGTAAGAGCTTCCCTGCACTTAAACGCCACTAGTGACTAGTGGGAAAAGTTCGTCTTTCAAGCGGTTTGAAAACTCTAGCCTTAACAGTTGTTGAGAAATCTGATTTTGAGACAACTTGTTTCAGTTTACCCCATAGTGCATCGTGGTGTGGAAGTAGCGTTCTTGCCTACTATACCGAAGGCCCTGGTTTCAACAACGTTTTCTAAAGGGGGTCGCCCCTTCGGCACTGGTTTGGCACACATTTCGAGTATATTATCAGCCCAATTCTAAACGAAAATTCCGTGCGAGTTTTTTCCCTTCTCCCATTCCTCGTATTCTAAATAAAAATTCCTTGTGAGTTTTTTCACTTCTCCCTTTCCTCCTATTCTGAACAATGTTCGAAAAAGCGGAAACCGGTTATCGGAGAAAAGTAGGTATTATGAATGTGAGGGAGAGGGAGATTACTCTGCCATCTCATAGGAGTTTTTTCACTGGTTAAATTAAAGGGAATGCATCAAAATAGGTTAAGGAAATTGGTTATTTTAAGAAAGAACACTTATTTGTACAAATTTGTGCTAAAATATGTATTTACATTCTACCACAATATTCTCACTGTTAATACAACAACAATTACAACCAAAATATTCTTTATTTTAAGTCGAAAAGTATATCATAAGCACCGGTAGAGCTCTTGGTATACATATTTGATGCAGCCATCCAGAAATTGCGCTAGGATTTTTTAATAAGGCTTAAATAGATTTTGGCATATGACGAAGGACGAATTCAATTCAACTTGGCCGCCAGAAAATTGCTTTGCTGAATGAAAGCAGGCAACTCCGGAAGATTTGTGTTATGCGGCCGTCTTCTTCTTATGTTCCGCTGTTGATGTTGCTGTGGCACTAATTCATTACTCATTTCAGTGAATACCACATTAAATGCTATAAATACTGTGCATTGTTTATATTTGTTTCTTAGTTTCCAACAAATTTGCAACAATTTTTTAAACAAAAGAAGAAATGTGCAACGAAATTTCAAATGACAAAACAGCTGACTTCGAAAATTCGAAATTCCTATTCCCCAATTATTGTTCTCCCTAGGAGAACGGAATTGGAGGAATTTTTCCGCGGGAATAAAAAAATCCGCGAGAACAAAATTCCGCGAGAATATTTAGAATTCGTCTGTATATTTTTGCCATGAAGAGCTTCTAACCGCACATCATCCCCTAATATGTAGAAAAAATTAAAAAGTAGCAGTCCGCAAATTGGAATGGAAGCTCGGCCTGGGGACATTTTCCTACCAAAAGCTTTAAGCTACTAGCAACGCTACCAAAGTTAAAACCACAAATTTCAGCAAGATCGTACAAATACGGCAACTCTGGCTATACAACCAAATACCGATGCTCTCTGTGTTCTACGTATATTTTATGTACGCCTGTGTGTGTGCAAGTGTGTTGTGCACTTCCAGCTTTGTCTTCTCGTTTTCCATTCAAAATCAATGCTTTTTTCACAATGGTTGGGAGGTTTTGCTTGAGCTCGCTCAAAATGAAGCTGGGGTCGCTGTCGTTGCTGACGCTTTTGGAGCTACACGTACGATTGAGTACGAGTAAAAAGGTGTGTAGCTGCAGTTAGAGCACATTAGATTTAGCTGACCAGTTTCAATTTTAGTATCGAACCGGCTTTCTACTGCAACGGATTGGAAAAATAGTTATAACGGAGTATAGCGAAGAAAAAAGGCCCCAAAGCGCCCAAAATATATATACATACATACTTTTTTTCTACTTAATACTGTGTAAATATATGTAGAAAGATTTTGCATATCCTCGTCTTGAAGAATTCTAATTTGAAATTGTGAATGTGTGTATTGAAAAGGCTCTAAGTCTGTGTTGTTGTGAGTTTTTCTTGTTTTGTTCGTATGTGAACCTGATTTAATTGTGGGTTAATGAGTACCGTTTAAACTTACGGTACAGGCGTAGAAAATTGCGTATGCATTTACGTATTTGAACAGCACTTGCACTGTGATTTTGAATAAAAAAAATTTAAAATTGTAGAAGAAGAAAAAAACGTCTATCAATCAAGCAGAAGCGGAAAAAAGTGAGGTGACAAAAATTGAAAACAAATTTAATGAATGAAAATATTTTTTTGACTTCAACCCTTGCAGCGAGTGGATGCGCATTGTGAAAAAGGGTGTTGGTTTGAGGAAGAGCAAAGTGAATTGTGAAAGTTATTTTAAAAAGACGCAATAAAAAGTGGATTCTTTAAATTTAGATCTCGCGTGCTCTTTAATTTTTTTACTTGCCAGCCGAACATATTGTATGAAGGCAAATTCCAGCAGACTCGTGAAGGCACATAATACAACTCACCACCTAGCGACGCATCAAGGAAGTTGCGCGTGAGAAAAATCGATTTGCTTGCATATGGAGTTGTAAAAAGGACACGCATACTATCACATCATTTTTCAACTAACCCGACAAAACTTGGAGTGTACAACAAATTACACAACACGTAAATTAGCAATTGAGACAATACCAATGTGTTGTCCCGCCGATTGGACGACACACTGCATGACTGAAACAACGCTAAAGAATATATCGATGTTATGGAACGAGAGACAGGAAAGTATAAAGACCCTCCCACTAACAAGCGGGAGGATAATAATGAAGGAGCTGGAGGAGGAGGTGAAGAAGGGAGAGTGGATGTGGGAGACGAAACAGGCACAACTGCACCCATACCAACTGCACGCACGCGGCGTATAAATCGGACAGCTGATTCAATGTCTACTACACGTAGTGCAGCGAAAGAAGCAGCAGCGTCGGAAACAGCTGCTACCAACACTAGCAGCACAACTTTTGAGAATAACGTACATGAGGAAAAAGATGTAATGCTTGAGTCATCGACAATTACGCGACGCACTTACACTACACGCAAAGTCATACAGCGTACGAGCGAATACCATGAGAGTAGCTCTAGCTCGAGTTCGATGCAATATGTAGCAGAAGAAGATGAAGAGAATTTGAATGCATCGCCAACAACACCGCAACGTTTAAGACAAAAAGTGGCAGAGTACGAAAAAGTATGGTCCTCTGGAGGTAGTTTGAAACGTATGCCAGACGAGAGTGCAGATGAGTTGCGAAGACGTGAGGTAAGAAGTTCGACGCCTACAGAGAATAAAGAAAATCTGCATTTTACTTATGATGAAACACGCCCACTTGATAATCCTTTTGATATTGATGTATTAGATATTGAAAAACGTTTACGTAGAGAACGACAACGTGGTCTAGCGGAAGCTGAAGCAGCTAAATTAGCATTTCAGCAAGTGCAATTACGGCATACACCACAACCTTCACCACGCCGTGCTGATAATGAAGGTTTATCTGAAGAAGATGAAGCGTACTCATTACCGTTTAATGTAACGCTACGCACAACTACCAAGCACTCGAGTACAGCTGGAGACGAATCTGGTTATGTTGAAGCAGATGAAACAGCAATAAGTCCTTTCAATGTCACTTTACGTACGACGCATCGCATTGTGAAAAAAGATCTTTCAATGACCACAAAAATGACAACTAGCACACAGAAATATCAAGAGTCCCCTACGACAGATGGTAGCCCCTTTAATGTAACACTACGCACAACAACACGACGCATGCCAGGCAACGCCATGAGTCCTGTTTCTGACGCGAAAAAGGCAACAGCGCGCTTTTTAGAATCCGAGCAAACGGTACGCGAAATACCAGCTGTCGATGGTGTACGCACCATTGTTACATCCTCGATGACAACTGATGGACGTACGCATGAAGAGAAAATGTTTCGTCATGGTGAAGGTTATGTATCACCACGTACCTCACCGCAACGCGAAGAGCGTCCATTTGAATTCGACACAACGCGAAGTGAGCGTGAAAGTTCGGTGCCGCGTTCATTTAGTAGCGGTGGCGGACGTTCAAGTGCAACACCATCGCCACGTTCTTTTGATATGACAGCAGGTGGACGACGTATACTTATACGTCTCGATAATACAGAGACTAATGAATTGAGTGAATATTATGAAAGTCGCGACCAAACTGATTCAGTGCAAGCGGCCATACGTCAGTTAGCGCGTAGTCCTGATGGTGGCGCTGGTATGGGTGATGAGAGTGCAATGCATAACGTAGCGTTGGCAACAACGTCGCCTGGTAACATTGACATTAAGGTTGGTAGTACGCAACACTACACGCACTACCCACACGACACACAAATACACACCCCACATCAACAACAAACTCCATGGCAAACTTCAAAGTTAGCGCAGTCAAGCAAAATAGTTACAATCAATACACCGCAGGCATCAGGACAAACTCGCAAAATGGCTGCTAGTACATTCGATACAAGCAAATCGCACGGTTCTTCAATCGAGGAAGAATCGCAACGAGTTGTTATTAGCAGACAAAAAACGACCACAATCACGAGAAGTAGCGCAGAACGTGAATTGCATGAGACAGCAGATCGTCAGACTGTCGCCGGTAAATTGAAACGTCCGACCGGTTTAGCTCTATCGGGTGCAAATGTGCGTGTCGGTAGTGTTGGACAGCGCAGAGGTGGTAGCGAAAGCCCACTGAAAAGTGAACTGAGTGACGATGATTCGGATACAGAAGGTGTGGCTGCAAAGAATCTAGTAATTGTGCCTACACGTGTGGCACAAAGTGAGTTTGGTGTAACCGCTAAAGTTGGTGGTGTTGTGCAACAAATCTTTAATCAAAATCAAAATTCAAGTGCTAGTGCAAGTGCTAACGCGAGTGCGAATACAAGTGCAATACAGACACCATCAACCCCTTCTACAACGACAACGACGACAAGTGCCAGCAGTACTTTTGGTAATAGTCTGACAGGATATCAGACTTTACAACAACAAAGTACTCCAGACGAATATCAAGAATTCCAATCCACAATGGCCGCAATGCATTTTGGACGCAGCAACTCCCAATACGATAGTCATATCCGGGAGAAAAGAGGTAAATATACGCAAAATTTAAATTGATTTTTATTGATATGAAAACGGTTAGTAGAAGTCTGTAGATTTAAAAAGGAATGTACTGGACCCTGTAGCTTTTTCTGCAAGTTGAGTACGAGCCATGTTTTTATATTTGAAAATGCAAAAATACTCCAAATATGCTAAGGGAAGCTACTGCAGTAACGACCTCTGTCTGCTTTTTAATCCCAGTCATTTTGTTGTTAAACCGTTCCTCAAGTGTAAACAATTAGAATAGCGCAGTCTAAAATAATTGAAATCTATATTCGTTTCCAGTCTAGTGTGGGACCACACAATACACTGCTCCACTTCGTAGCTCTCGTCCAATTTTCTAAACTGTTTAACTTTACTGTAGAAGCAGAACAGTCGTTTGATATAGCTATTTCATCCATTCAGTTTGCATTTAAAATTCTCAACAGTTTCAAGAAAAATTTTGAATTAGTATACGCAACTGCATATTGTCTGAAGCATCGTTTGGTTTCTAAGGGATCGCAGAGTTCCTTCCCAATTGTAACGAAGCTGTTCATGTAGCTAAAATTAAACCGGAGGTAGAGGAATGTAGGGAACTGGGGGCTACGTTGGCCAACTGCAGCCTGTTCCTGTACACTCAAAAAAAAGTTATCATACATACAAATGTAATGCGTTTTATAATCAATCTAGTATTAAATGTTATCATAAATTTTAAGGGCTAAACAAATATTTTCCATGGGCAAATCAATAGTCAAGATACAAAATTGATACTTTTAATTATACTTTTTATAATATTTATCGTTGCATTGATACCACGAAAATGATACCGTTTATAGTTTCATTTTTGCACATCGTGTATTAAAATGATAGTGATACTTTTTTTTTGAGTGTACAGATGACTGTTCTGTCGACTAAGCAAACACTGGGAATACACTACATCTTGCATGGTAGCCAGATCCTTCTGGCCGGAAGTAGATGGCACGTGGCTCGGCGAAATAATTTAATTTACTAAGGCTCATCTGTCAAACGTGATAGGCGCTCTGACGAGTTACTGCACAATGGGAGTCAATACGGTACGTTTTAAAATGAATGCTGGAAAGCCAGCAGCAGCTGTGTGAACAAAAAACTAAACTGTCCAATTTTGTCAGAGATTTGGTTTCCGCTGACTTGGATCTGCGGATGCGGTCTTGAAACTTTCAATAATTTCGCGGATCTAGAACATGCGAGCAATTTTCCACCTTCTGAAACTTTTCACACGCATACATTTCGGTCTCCTATTCCTTTTTTCTATTTCAGATTTTCGCTTCCCTCTTCACGTCACGATGAGGATCATATATAACCTCATCATCATTCCATTGAGTCATAAATATGCGCTCACTGCTCGGTTAAATCATTAGATCGAACGACTCAGGCATGAACGTCATTTTATGTTGGGGACGTCGCTTTCTCACCATAAAAACTATACATTGGCTCCGAATTGTGCTTCCCTTCTGATGATCACCGCGGTAAACATCGCAGGATCTTGAAAACCTTCTGCCTTGTCCCGTTCTTCCCGTATGACGTCGATGTCAGCCTTTTCTTTAAGAGCAAATCACCCAGCCAGGCTCTTCTGAATAAAGCCAAACATTTTAGATACATGTCCTCAAATCATATTAGTTAGAACGTTTTTTGTGCTCGTCCTCAGAAAAGGGAGCTAAGCCTAGGCTTATTGCTATGTTTTTTCACTGGTAGGAATATTTACGTGGCGGGTCCGGCACAAAATACAGGATTTGGATTTTAGTCGCTTCTTACAACAGGCCTGCGCTTATGTGCAAATTAATTTGTTCGATGTCATGATTGTGGGAGTTCTTTTGAAGTCAGTTTTCCTTTTTCAAATGACGCAAGAACTAAACCATCATCAAGACAAATGACTTTAACGTACTTTACTTAGTTTCGCATTCATGTCTGCCGAATTATTATGAAATTATTAGAAAATTTCTCATAGTACCATCTTCTCAATTGAGAGAAGACTTCACACCGCGTCGGCTCAGTTATGTCATCTTTAATAGGGCTTAATGGCACGTTTTTGGACAAATATATCCATTGCCACATCCCACCAAACATTGTAAGCGAAGCTCCGCTAGAACATCTTCTCTGCTATATTTCCCTTTTGTTGCGATTGAGAAATCATCGATTTTAAGCTAGGGCTGTCTAAAGCTGAACTTATTCCTGTTAAATTACTTGGACTTCAATTAACTAAGTTTCTGTCAGGCGGCATGCTTCGCAAATAAGCTAATAAGCAGAGATAAACGAAGATTGGCGTCATCATCACAATGTGCTGGATCATTGTTCCAAGCAAACTTCTGGCGCTGCTAAGCGGATGCGTGTCAGGCGTTAGTATTATTGGCGCTTCTGGAGTGACCTAAATTTTGGAATCGATTGGCGGCGAGCACTTGGGCTCTGAGCTAATGGCTGCATGTTGAGCCAATTCACTTTTGCTATGCAAAACTGCCATTTGAAATAATAAACTTAAACAATGTCTTTAGAATATTTCATTAACCAGTTGAGAATTACAAGCACACTTTATCGCGAGAGAGGAAAGAAAAATGTTTATATTTAAATAGGCGCAATGAGGTTTACGTGTTAGCCAATTGATGATTTGTAAGAGATAGTATCAAGGTTGGTATCAAACAAATCGATTCAGTTATTACGTAGCATCTTTCGATAATTATCTGTTAAAAGATGCCGCTCACTCTTTGCTCTTGCCAGTTGTAATCATATATATACTTTCTAATTGCTGTTTTCATGTACAGTTTGCTTTTTCGCTCTTATTTGGAATCCAAATCTACAAATAAAGTTTTGGTTGTAAAGATTGTGATTCGGGCTATTAGCGAGCTTTGAACAATTTTGGTCGTAGTGCTTTTGTTTAGCTATATTTTGTTAAAATAATTTCTTAAAAATAAACGATTGTGAGCACACAAAGAAATCTATTTGCACTATGGCACTATTGTGAATATTTGCACTGCATTACCGGCAGTTGCTATTATACGCTAGATGGTAGCGCAAGCTGTAAGTTTTAATTGATTTATAGAACAGCTGATTTCTGTTGATATTTGATAAGAGATTTTTATATTGGTACGCAAGATGCGCACGGGTCTGGCTCGTCTAGTTGTAATATCAAAGATTTTCACCATTGAGTTGAAGTACAGCCAGTTGATGTTTTGTCAAAGGAGAGTTTTGTAATAGTCTAATCTGACTAACAGTGCATCTGCACCAGTAGCGCCACTTGCGCAATCAACGCAATTACATATATAGACCACGTTTACACATGTCTTAATCTACAATAAATCTTCAAAAAATAATCTACGCGTTCACATATGTGCCATCCCTGAGAACTAGACAATTTTCCGTCAAGTTTTCACGTTTCCTTTTTTATTTTGTGCTTCTAATTAGAGATTACACTCTAGAGGTGGAACCTTTACTATATTTGTATATGAAACAAAAAAATCCGCAACTCTAAATCTTGTTCATAATTTCCGATTATCGAAGAAAAAATGTATATTGCAAATCTAGTTATATAAGACTACCTGATTCCCTATGTGCGCTTCGAAGGAGATCGTAAAGCCACAATAGAGCCACAATGGTTGGAGCAAGGGTGCTCAAATGGCGGACGAGGCGACACATGTGTACACAGGTGATTCAAAAGTAGTGGAAGGAGTAGGGTCTGCGGTATACTGTGCAGATCCAGAAATAAACAGATGCTACAAGCTGCCAAATGACTGTAGCGTTTTGCAAGCGGAACTATCAGCCGTAACCAAAGCAGTAGAAACAATGGAAGAGAATAGCTTAAACTGCAACCGTGTCAACTTTTATTTTGACAGTCAAGCAGTAATTAAGGCAATAATCTCGCATAGCACAGTATCTAAATGCGTGTTAGAGTGTAAGCAGTCTCTGGAGAGAATCGGAACAGGGGGCGCATACATCCATATTGGGTCCCAGGGCATATGGGAATAGATGGGAATGAAATATCAGATCAACTAGCTAAAAAGGGCGCTTCTTTTGAAGCTTGCTCCGTAGACATCCCATTTAGATTGGGCGGGAGTAAGATAATCTCGTTATATGTAAACCAGGTCTTAGCGCAAGTGCTTTAAAGGCACATTTGTATAAATAATTTGATCGGTTCAAAGCGAGGGAAGCGTTAAGGTGTTTCATCGTTATCTCAAGCCGTTGTCATAGGGTCAAAGCGTAAGAACGCGACCAAAGCGTTTATGTAAATCCGCCATAACTGATTGTGTTGACTCATAGTACGGTATGCGTCATTGCCTAACATCAGTTAATGCAGATGTTTACTAGTAAAATTATCAAATAAATTAAGTAGCTTAAATATTCCAGGCACAAACAAAACGAACGCAAATGACATCACTCGCATTAAGAAAAAGAAAAAAAAAACTATAATTGAAAACATAAATATAAACAAGTAAGGAAGTCTAAGTTCGGGTGTAACCGAAAACTATATACAAAGCTGAGAATTTTGGAGACAAAATAAGGGAAAATCACCATGTAGGAAAATGAACCTAGGGTAACCCTGGAATGTGTTTGTATGACATGGTTATCAAATGGAAGGTATTAAAGAGTATTTTAAAAGGGAGTGGGTCTTAGTTCTATAGGTGGACGTCTTTTCGAGATATCGCCATAAAGGTGGACCAGGGGTGACTCTATAATGTGTTTGTACGATATGGGCATCAAATTAAAGGTATTAATGAGGGTTTTAAAAAGGAGTGACCCTTAGTTTTATATGTGATAGCGTTTTCCAGATATCGACCAAAATGTGGACCAGGGTGATCCAGAACATCATCTGTGGGGTACCGCTAATTTATTTATATATGTAATACCACGAACAGTATTCATGCCATGATTCCAAGGGCTTTTGATTTCGCCCTACAGAACTTTTTCATTTTCTTCTACTTAATGTGGTAGATGTCACACCCATTTTACAAAGTTTTTTCCAAAGTTATATTTTGCGTCAAAAAACCAATCCGACCACCATGTTCCATCCCTTTTTTTGTATTTGGTATAGAATTATGGAATTTTTTAATTTTTCGAAATTTTCGATATCGAAAAAGTGGGCGTGGTCATAGTCGGATTTCGCCCATTTTTTTTAAGTTTAGTAAAGTAATATCGATTTTTGCTCAAGTTATCGTGTTAAAGGCCGAGCGGAAGGACATACGGTCGACTGTGTATAAAAACTGGGCGTGGTTTCAACCGATTTCGCCCATTTTCACAGAAAACAGTTATGGTCATAGAAGCTATGTCCTTTCCAAATTTCACAAGGTTGTTGACATAATTTACTTACATACTGTAAAGATAGTCAATTTTTTGTTAAAATTTGACTTTTAATTTGTTTTTTTTTATTCAAAAGTGGGCGTATTCGTCATCCGATTTTGCTAATTTTTGTTAAGAACACATATAGTAATAGGAGTAACGTTCCTGCCAAATTTATTCATGATATCTTCAATTACAGCTGTCAAAAATTTTAAATTACCTTCTTTTAAAAGTGGGCGGTGCCATTGTCAAAAATTTTACTAACTTTCTATTCTGCGTCGTAAGATCAACTCATCTACGAAGTTTCATCGCTTTATCCGTCTTTGGTAATGAATTATTGCACTTTTTCGGTTTTTCGAAATTTTCAATACGAAAAATTGGGCGTGGTTATAGTCCGATTTCGTTCATTTTAAATAGCGATCTGAGATGAGTGCCCAGGAACTTACATCCCAAATTTCATTAAGATACCTCAAAATTTACTCAAGTTATCGTTTTTACGGACAGACGGACGGACGGACGGACATAGCTAAATGGATTTCTTTAATAATTTGGGAAAAATTTAAACAACGTGACATCAGGACGGACAAGGCGACAGCTGTTTCGATTATACCTTGTAAATCTCTTTTCTCCTGGGAGTGGCAGTCGAACTCGCACTCCTACAATAGTTGAAATGGTTATAAACGCATTCAGCTACGTCATGCCTTAGTTGTTGTAAAGTTTTTCCCAATTGGATTTCTTTTTTTGCCCAGATCAGAAGTCTATATCTATCTCGATTAGTTTATGCCGTTACGGAGTATCGTTATGCGAACAAAATTAATATACTCTGTGAGCTCTGCTCAGCTGGGTATAAAAAGAACGTTGACATGTTGAGATAATAATTTCGAAGGCCAGGTTTTTGGAGATTTTGTTTTAACAATTCTTTTCTTAATCATAAGTCCAGAACTTGAAAAGTGCAAGTACTTGCGATCTCACAACTCAATTAAAAAAAATAATTGGGCTTTAACATTCTGCATGCTTCCTATTGTTGAAAAGTCGCTAAGCGTGACTTGAATACACACATTTCGCATTTGAATTATTGGAGGAAGATATATAAAAAATATCTTAAAAATATGTGCCACTAAGTTATGTGATTTTTATGCTACATGCACAAAAGTATGTAGTATTCGTAATTATGTTTAAACTTTTAAAAGATATTATATTCACATTTTTCCACCATCATTGCTAAATTACTTAGTGAAGTGTAACAAAAGTTAACTACAATCTTTGTGCACCGTTTCATTTTGAAAGTGAGACCACTGTGTAATATGTAGATACTTTATAGTTGTGCCTATTCACAATACCGTAAAGTATATATTATGGTTTTATTGAAGTTAATAATACTCTCTTTAATGATATTTAATTACATGACCAAATCTAACATTTTTCTTACGGAAACATTTTGCGCTAATTATTAATATTAATCCTCGATGCACTGCGACCTTTATTAAGTTCTATTGTGCTTTAACTCTATGTGGAGGCTTTGAATGTATTTAAGTACCTCTTCAGGGTTTTTACTCATTATCACGAAGGGTTTGAGAGTCACGCCACATAGATTGTAGAGTCTCTGCCTAGCTAACCGACGACGTCGCGACGTTTCATACTCCAACTCACGAATGCGATTGATTTGTGTGTCGGCTAGATTTAACTTATTAAGGTGATATCGTAGACTACAGTGTCCCGTATAGTACCAAGTGTGGGCTCGTAGGTGAGTATGACTGATTGCCTATTATTTTTGTTGTGGTAGCGATAAAAACACTCGCCGTTGGCCGTGGGAAGTATAATCGATGGTAATGGTCATTTTCCGGATGCAGATCCGGTAACAAACACCATTAAGGTACTAGCCCACCCATCTCGGGAACGATTTAGTATGATCACATAAAACTTTCTATGCCATGCATGAGGAACTTGGTGTCGCCAGAGCATCGGCTGTTAAAGAAACAAGATTCGCTACTGGTAGGTGAGGTTGACAATTGGGTTAGAGAAGCTATAAATTGCGTTGGCAACCCCTTCAAAGGGTTGCGCTACATAACCCCTTGAATCAATTTCGTATTTTAGACGCCTCTTACGACAGGCATACCTACCGCGGGTACATTCTAAGCCCTCTAACCCGCTGGGGTACCGAAGCGTATTCTAGAATTATACTAGGTTTAGTCTAATTAAGCCTTTTGTAATGTAATAGTCACTGAATTCCTTTGACCAACGTTTAACGAGTGCTAAAAGCCATTCGCTCTGTTTACACAACCTTCCATACGTGACTTGAAGTCTATTGCAACAACTAAATGTTGTTGTTGTTGTTGTTGTTGTTGATGTTGTATTAACGATAAAGACACTTCCCGAAGGCTTTGGGGAGTATTATCGATGTTGATGGTCCTTTGCCGGATATAGATCCGGTACGTTCCGGTAACAAAGCACCATTAAGGTAGTAGCCAGACAATCTCGGGAACAATTTATATGGCCACATTAAACCTTCAAGGCCATCCCTCCCTCCCCACCCCCTAGTTCCATGAGGAGCTTGGGATCGCCAGAGCCTCGTCTGTTCATTAAACAGGATTCGCCGCAGGTGAGCTTACAATTGGGTTAGAGAAGCTATATATTGCGCTGGCAACCCCTTGAAGCTTGTAGTGTGCTCACTTAGGTAGTCACCAATGGTGTAGGTATATACTGGTAAAACTATTCTCGTGAAGCACATGGACGTACTTTTTTATACCCAGCTGTACTTGTACTTGTTATTATAACTTTGATTGGATAATGGTTGGTTGTATAGATATAAAGGAATCGAGATAGATATAGACTTCAAAATCATCAGTATCATAAAAATAACACAGCCTCACAGAAAAAAAGTGGGATGTTCAACGGAGGTGACAGGTCAATTCTTGTGGATTATTGGTCGCTAAACACGAATCCGTTGTCAAAATTCAATAGTTAGCTCTTGTTAGCTCAAGTCTTAAGCCTGCACCATTTAAGAACAAAATTCCAAGGTATTTTTCATCGAATTTGGCCGTTTTTAGTTTAGGATTAGTTAGGTTGAGCCACAAATAACGTTTTGATATATGTTGAGGGTTGAGTGATCAATATCCAAGGTCATTATTGTATTAAGTGACGAGATTGAACTCGTGAATTGTTCCTATGTCTCAAAAAATCGAAAAAGGGGAGTTTTTTGAGGTTAGAAAAACAACAAGAACTAACTTTTGAATTCTGAAAACGGATTCGTGTTCAGCGACCAAAAATCTATACGAATTGACCTGTCTAATGAAATTTCTTAGATGGACTGGTTTTATGATGCAAAACAAAAAAATTTTGCGATATGGTCGTGGCATTTGGAGGTTTAACAAGCCGTAAATCAAAAGCTGTTAAAAATATTACATTGATATTTAGCAGAGACACCATCTTTGCCAAATTATATAGATTGAGTGATTATATTCAAAATCGGTTAAATACCACGCCCACTTTTCCTAAAGGTCTAACCTTAACAAAGTTCGCAGTAACTCTATGGTATTTAACTACATTTTAAATGTTTACCTCAGAAGTGGTATGGTTAAGCACAAGACCTAAATATTTAAATTTTGAAAATGGGATTGACCCGCCCCTTTTTTCCTTACTCTTTCCAAAATACTTCTAATGCAATAAGTCGAACTTAAGTCTCCTACTCCGTAAGCGACTCCTACTTTTTTCAACAACACCGTTTCAAGTGCACTGCTGGGTATGGAATGTTCGATTTCACCCAAATTTCGGGCTTCATTCTGTATTGCGAACGATAACTCTGACGAACGATTCGCCTACAAACGATTTCGTCTATCAATGGCATTCTTAGTCTTTTTCGTTCGGTCCTTATGTTTCTTATTTTATGTCAAACAGGAAGGCGAAATCAATTGTCAAATGATATGTTACCATCGTTTAACATAGTGCAAATGCACCATTGATTCGTTCCTGAGGCGAAACAAACGTTCGTTTGGTAATAGAGCATGAGGCCCTTTGACTTTCTAACTCAAGCTAAAATTTTTCTCATCACATAACAAAGGTATTATAATCAAAATGGAGACGCGATCTGTTCGCTGAGGTGCGGATAGGCGTAAAATGTTTGACGTTATCGGCTGCAAACATCAACGAGCTACAATAGGTCAGAACAGTAGGAAGGTCATTAACTAATAAGAGCAAAATAAGGCCAACATGGCTGCCTTGCAGAACATCAAACGTGACATTTACTAAGCGAGATAGACAGTCCCTATAGATCACCTTTTGTGTTCTGCTTTTCAGGTAGGACGATGACCAATGCCCGAAAACAAGTGAAGAGCCTAGAAGGGTGTTATGAATGATTTTGTCCAGATTCCAGGATATATGCCTTGTTTCAGCGATGCGTTAAATAAATGAGTTAAAGGTTTATAAAGTATTTCAGCACAACTTGGCAGCCAACTGCAGCTAGAAATTTGTTTGTTACTGTACTATCTACCCTCTGTAGGAAGTTTGTCAACTCAACTCTTTCCTGTGTTTGCGAGGAGCACAAATCGCCTTTATTCCTCACAATTCCATTCGTCTATGACATGCATTAATTCTACCAAACAAAAAATGTAAGCCTTACTTAAACACACCTTCATAAATTATTAATTTAATTCTTTTATTTTTTTGTTTGTTTTGCTTGTCATATTTTAAAAATGCGCTGTCAAAAAGCATTTTCGTTTCGTGGGTAGTTTTTATTTATTTTCACGAATTTCTATTCCTTTTTTTGTATATGTATGTATATTATAACCAAACTTGACTGCGCTAGTTTGTTTGGATGCCAACGCAATTTCTTGGCAAACAAAAACAAGAAAACGAGGTGAAATGTAGAGACATGTCATGCCGGTATGAGAAAAGTCCTAATGGAATACTAACGAAGTAATAAAATACCAATTCGCTTGTCAAATAAATTTTTGCACTGAAGCACAAATGAAAACAAATAAAAAGAAAAAAATGGAAATCGTTCCTTTATATAAAGGTAGTATTCATACCAAAGCCCAAGAAACCCGAGAAACTGGCCTTAGCTTGGACCAGCATATTATGAAGGTCAACCGTCTTTGTAGGACTCAATTTGTCTATAAGTCAGGAATATCCATGCAAAGCTCTTTTCACAGCCTCACGGAAAAATTTGAAAAGGCTTTAGAGTTTACTGACATATCAGGTTCTTTCGATAGCACGACGCGTCAAGCTATCCAACAAAGATATAAATAAGCCCATTGATCATTCCCTGGGTGATATCCATGCTTAAGAGACGAAAAACCAGTAGATAGCTAGAAGGAACCACTGAGTCAATTGTGGCCACTAGGTGTTACACTCGAGGGGGCGTACTCTCTCCTCTTTTGTGGGCCGTAGTCAGAAATGACCTCCTTCAATTACTAAAATCAAATGGTACGCAGATGACTATTCTACAACATGAGGAAACAATACGCAACCGCATGCAACAAGCTCCGTGCATCATAGAGAGGGGGTGTAACACCAAAGGATTGCACAGAAATCCTATAAAAATGTATCTTAGTGCCTTTTACCCGGAAAGGAGATATGCATAGTTTTCATTTCCGGGTAAAAGGCACTATAGAATAGAAAATCCGATTTTCAATGTAAGCAAAAATCCTAAGGGTTACACTGGACTGAACCGTCATGTGGATTGTTTATCTAGATGCTACTTTAAAAAAAAGCAACAATAGCTTTCTTCGCCCGCACTCGACTCTATGGTAAAATATGGGGGCTAGCTCCTAAAATGGTATATTGGACATTTAATAATCTTTTGAAGCCAATAGTCACGCATGCTTCCTTAGTTTGGTGGCGGAAACCACGCAAAGAATAGAAAAAAACACATCGATACAGCAAACTGCTTCGATTTGTTCGCATTGGCATAACTGAACGTCGCCTACATATGAACATAGTGCCTTAGTAAGAATAGCTCCCTACCCTAATCTTATACTTACGAAATCCCGTATGACAACTATGAGGACCTCACATAGAGGTAGTATTCATTACAAAACCAGGGAAATCCGAGAAGCTGGTCTCGTCGTATCGATCAATTAGCATCAGTTCTGTTGAATCGGCGAATTGGGTAGGCCAAACTAAATAAATAATAAACTCCCGCTGCGTGGAACTATCAGTCAGGAAAACTCACGCAAACGGCTATTCAAAGCTTCATGGGAAAAGGCTTTGGAGTCTAAAAATATAGCAGTCTGTGCTTTTATGGACATCTCAGAGGCTTTCGATATTACGACACATCAAGTTATCGTACGAGCTGTGATTTGAAAGGATATAAACCAATGATCATCTGATGGGTACTACCCATGCAAGGTCAGGTCACGTTGAACTGGTTGGCTCGTGAGGAACACACATAAACAAAGCCCTAGTGTTATAAGAACAGAAAACCCTGAAAACCCCGTTTCAGAAACCAGGACCTATATTATAAAATAACCCCGTCATCTTGGCAAATACTAGAAGCTTTCTAGAACCCATCAGTGCAGGACACACGTGAGAAGGCCAAATTAGAAAGCATGTGACGCAGAAGGCAGTGTTCTATTATAATACCCGTCATGAGCCCATATTCTCCTGTTTTGAATGATAAGATCAACTTTGTTAGTCTAAGATTGTAAGACCTGCTTATCAGGGACATGAAGGTAATAAAAAAGCAGACTAACTAGCCTTATTAACATAAGTAACTGCAACACAAAGCAGTGGATTGAATGCCCAGGGCAAAGGCGGACAAAATAAATATACTCCAAGAAAGGGGGGAATCATGACCCAGCGAGCTAGGGGCCTTCGAATATAGCCGCGGCAGGTATGCCTGTGGTAAGAGGCAACTGAAATATCAAATTGATTTAAGGGTTTGCCAGCGCAATATATAGCTTCTTCAAACCCAATTGCCAACCTCACCTACCCGCGGCGAATCCTGTTTCATTAACAGCCGAGGCTCTGGCGACCCCGAACTCCTCATGGATCTAGGAGGTGGGCGGGATTGCCTACAAGGTTGCATGTGGTCATACCAAATCGTTGCCGAGATGGTCGGGCTAGTACTTTTATTGTGCTTGTTACCGGAACGTACCATATCTGCAACCGGCAAAGGACCATCAACATCGATAACACTCACCAAACTTTTCGGGGAGTGTCCTTATCGCTACAACAACAACATGCTTCAGTTGTATGGGAGCCACGTCAAATAAATTTGAATCGGTTCAAAATCAATTTTTGCTATTCGCGTTGAAAGACTTATCATGTGAACCGCTAAGGAATCTTCCTCCCTACTATAGCTACTTAAGGCTTATACAACTGCGCACTTTACTGATTCAGAGATGCTTGGTGTATTATTTATGGTTAAACTTACAAGAGGTTTGGTAAGGAGCCCAGTTTTGTTTAAGAGGTGGTGAGGTTATATTCAGCATCCCCTATGGACCTTCAGGACAGTTTCAGCCAATTTTGGTAAGCGCATGCAGATCAAATTTTGAAAGCTTTTTTGTGGTTTTTGCGAGCATTTTATTAACCGTTGTAATCGTTTTGCCAGCTCAGCCTCTTTCTAATTAACAACAGAGTATACTAATTGCCTTGATTAATTAAATCTATAGTTAAGATGGTTTTCTTGGAAACACGTCCTTTTCAACCCCCCATGCAGCGCAAACACAATTGTTTTTTGAAAGTTCTGCTCTGCTGCTAAAAATCACGTCCATTCCGACAGCATCATTAATATTTATTCACCAATATAAAATAATAATGTGAATAATAAAACTGAAACGAGAATATGCTTGCCAAACCACACAAAATTCCGTCTGCCTCTCGATTACATGATTATAACTTTGTGTTACTCGAAATCCCGTCCATTCGGACAACATACTCAATAATAACCATTTATATATATATTGTGAGGAATATTAGCATCACGAAGCTGTTAGTAAACAATCACGCAACAACAAAAACTTGAACCTGCCACTCTTATTTACGTGTTCACATTAAAGCTAGCAACACTTATGTAGAGAGCGACGATGAGCTATCTCACACACAAAGATGTAGTCATCTGCGGAAGTAGTTACTCACACATACACACGCATATGGCTATAAACTTGCAATGGGTTAACGAGGAAACCGAGAGTATAAAAACAGCGCAAGCTGAGTGATAACGAATCATTTTGATTTGAACACGCTATTAGTTGCGAAGTATAATTGTGAAGTACTACTCTCAAATTAGTCTAAATAAAGACCAGTTTGCAATACGGAATATTGGAGTTATTTATTCGACATTTCAGCGATTCGAACGTTAGTAGAAGGTTCCAAATAAGCGGAATTTCCCTAAATTCGTTACAATATAAATATATTTGCATGTCAAGATTTTAAAACTTTAATAAGTATAGGATAAATTAAAAAATAAACTTTTTCCAACCTTCCAAAAAGCTATACTATGGTGCTCTGAGTCCCCGTCGTTGCTAAGTAAAATTTTGTTAATCTGTAGATTAAATAAATAAACCAATAAGTTTATTTCTTTAACTATTAAGTAATCTTCCAATTTAGTGACTTCAAACATATCTGATCTTTGATTTAATCGTTAAATCATAACTTTTTTTTTTAATTTTTGTATTTCTTTAGATTCTCAGCATGCACACTCAATTAAAAACTTAAATTTTCATTAAATTCTAGTTTATCTAATTCAACTGAATTTTTCGAGTTTACACCTGATCGAAAAGTAGTTAGTGAGGCACACGCGATTTTAAAAGTGTGAAGTAATTTTTCATTTAAACATCTCCTTGTACTATTAAACGTTACATTTGTAGAACTTAACATATTTAGTTCTGATATCATCAACATTTAAATTTCAGTGTGAAGTCATACGTTGAATGTGAAAAGTAATGGGTCATTCCAACTCAAAACGAAAAATAGTTGAGATCGACTCATTTTGATTTGTATGAATTTTGGTAAAAAGTTACCGATTATGTTTTTTTTTTTTAAAGTAAATATTAAGTTATGTTGTTGTAGTGATAAGGATACTCACCGAAGATCTTGGGGAGTGTTATCGAAGTTCATCGTCCTTTGCCGGATGCAGAACGTACCGGTTCCGGTAACAAGCACCATTAAGCACCGCCCGACCATCTGGGGAAGGACTAGGTATGACCATATGAAACCTTCATCGGTGGATTGCCGCTGGAGCACGAGTGAATGGTGTATCGCTTGATGGACAGCTTACGGTTGCTGGTAGAATTAGGAAACGGTGTTCGGGTTTCGTTGAACGGTGTATAGGATGACGAGAACCGAGCTAAATGGGGTTACACTGAATATGGAACCAACGCCTCTAACAATCCTCTCACTATGGTCCACCCCTGCTGAAACAGTAAGTTTCCTTGGACTCCCGTTAGAGGACATTGATGACAATTTGTGATCGATCGCACCTATTGGATGGGGCGAAGCACTGCTACAACAACAACAACAACAGGGCCGAGTTTGCAGCAGGAGAGGGGGATAAGGTAGTTGGACATGCGGCTGGTGACGACGAAGATAAATCGAATCGCCACCGGTGGTTGGGTGAGTCAATACCAGGCGAGTCGCAGATAACAAATCGGTGAATTGGTGGATGTAGTCGAGCAGGATTGGTGAACCGGTGATGGTGAATCGGTGGACCGATTCCTAAGCAAGCTGTGTCTTGTGGCAGCGATAACCGGTGAATCGAAAACACCAAAAAGTAGTGGCCGAGAGAGATTTACATCCGCTTACCCAAAGTGTTTGCGGCACAGACATCCCTTATCGTACGTTCCGCCTTCGATGCTCTATCAAATGGAAACTGTCTCTACCTAAGCACAAGGCGTTATGAACGGTTTGAGAAGTTTTCGCTTTCGCGGTTAATCGATGAAATGCGTGTCAGTGATTACTTGTATTTTGTCTGTACATTGTTTTTCGCTTTGAGATCGCTGTTATAGTGAGGCTGCATGGAGTGGGAGCAAAGTAGTAAATGAATGTGATGCTACTGACAGCGGCATTACATAATGGTTTTAAATTAACTAAAGCTCGCCCATGGTTTCCTTACAAGCCGATGAGGCGTCGTTAGCGAATCAAGAATACGCCGAAAAAAATTGGTATTAAAAAATGGGGAACATTCCAATAAAATATAGATAACTTCTATATAAATAATCGGTAACTATTTTACAACAAATTGACAACTTTTTGCTAACAAATCGATAATTTTTCGATTGCAAATTGATACATTTTCGATAGCAAAGCGACAACGCTTCGATATTTTTTCGATAAACAATCCATGACTTTTCGATAAAGATGACTACATTTTCGATAACAAACTGATAACTCATTGATCAAAAATCGTCAAAATTCATCCAAAACTTTTTGTTCAGGGGGTGGCAGTATAAAATTTACCTGTTGTTCCTGGCGGGATGTAGCTATGGTGGATGCGGCGACGATGGCGATGATGTGGTAGTGATGGCGGTGGCGTTTCGATGATGGTGGTGATGGTTCGCTTTGATATTGGTGGCGGTTGAATGTGGTGGCGGTGGCTCCTGTGATGGCTTAAAGTCACGGGTTTTATAATCCTTTACGTCTTGTGTAAAACAGAGTTTGGCTAGACTTCACTGAACCCTACACAATTGGGCTTGAACTTATGCCAAAGAGTTTAAACACGACCTCATAAATTTTAATATAAGTCGAGGAATTGTATGTTTATGGTTTCAATTAATTTTTATAAAAAGTTAACACGAGAAAAAGGAAAGTCACAACCGGGAAGATCAAAATTTGCGAGTGAAAAGGCACTTTCTAAATTTCCAAGCACGACTATTTTTATTTAATACAAAGCGATTTACAATTTGGTTTGTGTCACACCGGGATGAGTAAAAGAATTCGAATTAATAAAAAGTAAAAAGAAGAATGTCAACAACAAGTGTTTGACAGTGGATGCTCGTTCAGGCGAGCGAGTAGCGCACGCGTTGCCAACCACTTAGCTGAGGTTTTAGGGGTGCTCCCATGAGGGAGTCATCTAAGAACTACAAATTCAATGCATAAAGGGAAATTCAATATGTAAAATCAATTCACGGTGCGTGCGCTAATCGCTCGCTTGAACACTTTTTATTATCGAAGCAATTTTTTAATATTACGATAAGAAATCGATAACTCGTTCATACCACGTCGATAACACACCTACAACAAAGCCTTTCCTTTCCTTGCCTTGCCTTCACATGCGCTGCCCTACCTTTCTTTTATTTTGCTTTCCTTTCCTTACCTTACCTTTCCCCCATTCCTTTCCTTGCTTTTTCTTTCCGTTTTTTTTAATTTTTTCCTTTCCTCTCCTCGCCTTACCTTCCCTCTGATTGCCTTGCCTTACCCTACCCTGCCCTGCCTTGCATTGACTAGTTATGTGATCGTGCTCCTATTAACTCTCCCACGTACATTGTTCTCACATTACTCTATAGTGTAATGACTACACTAACGCTTACATTCTGTATTCCCCAAACCAATTTTAAGCACTCCGCAGTCTATACTTAAAAAAAAAAAATCATGGAGGTGGACAATTTAAATTGAAAACGGTTTAATTATGTTATTGGTATTCACAGACGTGTTTAAAGAATTTTTAAAATTATTTCTTTTTGGATTTCATTTTAAGAAAAATGTTGGAGAAATCATTTCGAGAACACGTTCAAACCACATTTTGCCCAATATAATCGAAGTCTTGTTGTATATCAAGAACACGACAACTTTTGTTATTTATTGAATTCACATGGAATTACCCATATGCGTTAAAGTGTATGGTTGAGATTGTGTCATGCTCTTCGAGAAATCAATACAACATGATTCACACTTGAGTTATGACATTTCAAATACATTAGCGTGGTAACGACCAACTCTATGGCTGCTCTAGAAATTTGACAACTTTTTTGGATAACAGACCAGCCAAAGGTAGTCGGTAAGTAAAGGGTAAGACCAGCTAAAGGTAGTCGATGTGATCAAAAGTAGTAGCGGGGGAAAGCCCGTGAGTATGCCGGTACAGCGGCTTTCAATGCCACCATGTTTGAGCTTAACTTCCTTCTAAACTAAAGTAAATCATGTGTACCTTGTAGTAATGTTCTTACAAGGGTGCACATCAATCTTTCTTCCGGCAAAGTTTATTGTGTAAATGCTAGAGAGCGTCAGATTGCAATTAGATAAGAACTTTGTATGAACGTGGGTTTGGTTGTTTTATAAGCATAGCACCTACAGCTTAATTGCTGAAAATTACTTATGTATGTGGAGCAGGCAAGCTCACCCTGTAGGCTTGCTAGAATACACGAAGCTGTCAGTCTAATACTTTCAGTAACTCACTAACAACCAACAAGAAGTTATCGTTAAAGCACCACACAGAAATATCCCGTCAATATTGCTGATATTCGGCTCCATGAGTCACATTTTGATGAACGTGCATGAGATCGAGTAGATATACGACGTGCATTTGGGCTTGTAGGATCGTTTGCATTTTATACAGTCGTTTTTATCAACGCCTGCATTAAAGTGGATACGGAATTGAGCCTATATGCGCGAACTGGTGTGCATATATGCATGTATATACATTAGACTGGGTCGATTTATTAACCGATATCGCACCATCGATTCTTCGATAGGATTTGGGCTCAGGAAGAAAAAGTTCCACTACGCATACCCAAAAAAATAATTTTCGAGCCTGCGAAATTTAACTTTTTTGACTTTTTGTCGACTTTTATATTTAAGGGGTTTTTCATGACCTACTAAAAAAAATTTCATTTGATTGTAAAATTTTAATGTATACCCTGTCCGACCCAAAAATGTCCGCTAAAAACGTTGTCGATAACATTTTTTTGAAAAAAAAAAAAAAAATATTTTTATTAGGTCATGAAAAAACCCTATAAAATCAAAGTCGAAAAAAAGTAAAAAAAAAAAATGAAATTTCGCAGGCACGAAAATTATTTTTTTGGGTATGCGTAGTGGAATTTCTTTTTACTGAGCCCAAATCATATCGAAAAATCGATGGCGCGATATCGGTTAACTTTCGTCCATACAAATCGACCCACCCTAATATAAACTTTTAATATTCGATAATATAATAAGCAATATTTTGATGTATTCAAAGAGAGCCCATTTCCGCACGTGGTATGAATGTGTGTTTGTACAAGTATAAATGCGCTTAAGTGCCTTTGACAGCTCAAACATTTTTGCAGAGGATTAAATAAAAACTTATTAAAAAAATTCAGAAAAAAGTGTTGAGCCGGTTTCCAGACGCCTACAGTTCTACCTACATACATGCTGGGGTCCTTAAATGCTTCACAATGTCTGTATTTATACAACGAATCGCAGCGGCTGCAAACAAAGTTGAAGTGTTGCACCCATGACAGCAGGCGACTCGTTGCAAAAGCATGGCATTGTTGGCGTACCCATGTATGTGTTTTAGATATGAAATTTAGATTGGAGTGTCTTTTTTATACTCAGTTGAGCAGAGCTCACAGAGTATATTAAATTTGATTGGATAATGGTTGGTTGTACATATATAAAGGAATCGAGATAGATATAGACTTCCATATATCAAAATAATCAGGATCGAAAAAAACTTTGATTGAGCCATGTCCGTCCGTCCGTCCGTTAACACGATAACTTGAGTAAATTTTGAGGTATCTTGATGAAATTTGGTATGTAGGTTCCTGAGCACTCATCTCAGATCGCTATTTAAAATGAACGATATCGGACTATAACCACGCCCACTTTTTCGATATCGAAAATTTCGAAAAACCGAAAAAGTGCGATAATTCATTACAAAAGACAGATAAAGCGACGAAACTTGGTAGATGGGTTGAACTTATGACGCAGAATAGAAAATTAGTAAAATTGTGGACAATGGGCGTGGCACCGCCCACTTTTAAAAGAAGGTAATTTAAAACTTTTGCAAGCTGTAATTTGGCTGTCGTTGAAGATATCATGATGAAATTTGGCAGGAACGTTACTCCTATTACTATATGTACGCTTAATAAAAATTAGCAAAATCGGAGAAGGACCACGCCCACTTTAAAAAATTTTTTTTTTTAAAGTAAAATTTTAACAAAAAATTTAATATCTTTACAGTATATAAGTAAATTATGTCAACATTCAACTCCAGTAATGATATGGTGCAACAAAATACAAAAATAAAAGAAAATTTCAAAATCGGCGTGGCTCCGCCCTTTTTCATTTAATTTGTCTAGGATACTTTTAACGCCATAAGTCGAACAAAAATTAACCACTCCTTTTGAAATTTGGTGGGGGCACAGATTTTATGACGTTTACTGTTTTCTGTTCAAATAGGCGAAATCGGTTGATGCCACGCCCAGCTTTTATACACAGTCGTCCGTCTGTCCTTCCGCATGGCCGTTAACACGATAACTTGAGCAAAAATCGGCATATCTTTAATGAACTTGGTTCACGTGCTTACTTGAACTCACTTTATCTTGGTATGAAAAATGAACGAAATCCGACTATGACCACGCCCACTTTTTCGATATCGAAAATTACGAAAAATGAAAAAAATGCCATAATTCTATACCAAATACGAAAAAAGGGATGAAACATGGTAAGGTAATTGGATTGTTTTATTGACGCGAAATATAACTTTAGAAAAAACTTTATAAAATGGTTGTAACACCTACCATATTAAGTAGAAGAAAATGAAAAAGTTCTGCAGGGCGAAATAAAAAACCCTTAAAATCTTGGCAGATATTACATATATAAATAAATTAGCGGTATCCAACAGATGATGTTCTGGGTCACCCTGGTCCACATTTTGGTCGATATCTGGAAAACGCGTTCACATATACAACTACCACCACTCCCTTTTAAAACTCTCATTAATACCTTTAATTTGATACCCATATCGTACAAACTCATTCTAGAGTCACCCCTGGTCCACCTTTATGGCGATATCTCGAAAAGGCGTCCACCTATAGAACTAAGGCCCACTCCCTTTTAAAATACTCATTAACTCCTTTCGTTTGATACCCATATTGCACAAACGAATTCTAGAGTCACCCCTGGCCCACCTTTATGGCGATATCTCGAAACGGCGTCCACCTATGGAACTAAGGATTACTCCCTTTTAAAATACTCATTAACACCTTTCTTTTGATACCCATATTGTACAAACAAATTCTAGGGTCACCCCTGGCCCACCTTTATGGCGATATCTCGGACGGCGACCACCTATGGAACTAAGGATTACTCCCTTTTAAAATACTCATTAACACCTTTCTTTTGATACCCATATTGTACAAACAAATTCTAGGGTCACCCCTGGTCCACCTTTATGGCGATATCTCGGACGGCGACCACCTATGGAACTAAGGATTACTCCCTTTTAAAATACTCATTAACACCTTTCTTTTGATACCCATATTGTACAAACAAATTCTAGGGTCACCCCTGGTCCACCTTTATGGCGATATCTCGAAAAGGCGACCACCTATACAACAACCACCACTCCCTTTTAAAACCCTCATTAATACCTTTAATTTGATACCCATATCGTACAAACACATTCTAGAGTCACTCCTGGTCCACCTTTATGGCGATATTTCGAAACGGCATCCACCTATAAAATTAAGACCCACTCCCTTTTAAAATACTCATTAACACCATTCGTTTGATACCCATATTGTACAAACAAATTCTAGGGTCACCCCTGATCCACCTTTATGGCTATATCCCTAAATGGCGTCCACCTATAGAACTATGGCCCACTCCCTCATAAAATACTCATTAGTGCCTTTCATTTGATACACATATCATATAAACACATTCCAGGGTTTCCCTCGGTTCATTTTCCTACATGGTTATTTTCCCTTATGTTGTCACCATAGCTCTCAACTGAGTATGTATGTTCGGTTACACCCGAACTTAACCTTCCTTACTTGTTACATATACAATAGAGCGGGTCAAATTTATTGTTGAAAAGGCACATCCATTTATTTATGCACGTCCAGTTTCTGAATCTATGGGTCATACTGAGTAATATTGTCCATGCAACCATAGGTCTGAAATGAATTTCGAGCCTCCCTAATCAAGTGAGAAATTTTTGATATAAAATGTGCAACATGAAGAGTTGCTTGGAACTCCTACGATAATAATTGTATAGCCAGAGTCGAAAATATGACACAGGTCCATAAAGTCTGAAATTCTTATAGATACTACATATAGAGGTGTAGCTCTGCACTTTCGGCGACGTGAGACGTTCACGTAGGTTTTTGCGGTCCACACTCAAAATTCGGTCAAAATCATCAGTATCAGAAAAATAACACAGCCCCACAGAAAAAAAAAGTGGGATGTTCAACGGAGGAGACAGGTCAATTCTTTTGGATTATTGGTAGCTGAGCACGAATCCGTTGTCAGAATTCAAAAGTTAGCTCTTTTTTTTTCTGTCCAAGTTTTAAGCCTGCACCATTTAAGAACAAAATTCCACGGTATTTTTGATCGAATTTGACCGTTTCTTGTTTAGGATTAGTTAGTTTGAGTCACAGATAACGTTTTGATATATGTTGAGGGTTGAGTGGTCAATATCCAAGGTCATTATTGTATTAAGTTACGAGATTGAACTCGTGAATTGTTCCTATGTCTCAAAAACTCGAAAAAGGGGAGTTTTTTGAGGTTAGAAAAACAACAATAGCTAACTTTTGAATTCTGAAAACGGATTCGTGTTCAGCGACCAAAAATCTATACGAATTGACCTGTCTAATGAAATTTCTTAGATGGACTGGTTTTATGATGCAAAACAAAAAAATTTTGCGATATGGTCGTGGCATTTGGAGGTTTAACAAGCCGTAAATCAAAAGCTATTAAAAATATTACATTGATATTTGACAGAGACACCATCTTTGCCAAATTATATAGATTGAGTGATTATATTCAAAATCGGTTAAATACCACGCCCGCTTTTCCTAAAGGTCTAACCTTAACAAAGTTCGCAGTAACTATGGTATTTAACTACATTTTAAATTTTTACCTCAGAAGTGGTATGGTTAAGCTAGGAACAAGACCTAAATATTTAAATTTAAAAAATGGGAGTGACCCGCCCCTTTTTTGTTACTCTTTCCAAAATACTTCTAATGCAATGAGTCGAACATAAGTCTCCTACTCCGAAAGACATTTGGCATAAATATTATTCATCATCATTTTGTGCTCTGAAATTGAACGAAATCGCCTGAAAGCGACTCCTACTTTTTTCAACAACACCGTTTCAAGTGCACTGCTGGGTATGGAATGTTCGATTTCACCCGTATTGCGAACGATAACTCTGACGAACGATTCGCCTACAAACGATTTCATCTATCAATGGCATTCTTAATCTTTTTCATTCGGTCCTTACGTTTCTTATTTTATGTCAAACAGGAAGGCGAAATCAATTGTCAAATGATATGTTACCATCGTTTAACATAGTGCAAATGCACCATTGATTCGTTTCTGAGGCGAAACAAACATTCGTTTGGTAATAGAGAATGAGGCCCTTAGACTTTCTAACTCAAGTTAAATATTTTTCTCATCACTTCACATAACAAAGTTATTAAAATCAAAGTGGAGACGCGATCTGTTCGCTGAGGTGCGGATAGGCGTAAAATGTTTGACGTTATCGGCTGCAAACATCAACGAGCTGCAATATGTCAGAACAGTAGGAAGGTCATTAACTAATAAGAGCAAAATAAGGCCAACATGGCTACCTTGCAGCACATCAAACGTGACATTTACTAAGCGAGATCACCTTTTGTGTTCTGCTTTTCAGGTAGGACGATGACCAATGCCCGAAAACAAGTGAAGAGCCTAGAAGGGTGTTATGAGTGATTTTGTCCAGATTCCAGGATATATGCCTTGTTTCAGCGATGCGTTAAATAAATGAGTTAAAGGTTTATAAAGTATTTCAGCACAACTTGGCAGCCAACTGCAGCTAGAAATTTGTTTGTTACTGTACTATCTACCCTCTGTAGGAAGTTTGTCAACTCAACTCTTTCCTGTGTTTGCGAGGAGCACAAATCGCCTTTATTCCTCACAATTCCATTCGTCTATGACATGCATTAATTCTACCAAACAAAAAATTTAAGCCTTACTTAAACACACCTTCATAAATTATTAATTTAATTCGTTTATTTTTTTGTTTGTTTTGTTTGTCATATTTTAAAAATGCGCTGTCAAAAAGCATTTTCGTTTCGTGGGTAGTTTTTATTTATTTTCACGAAGTTCTATTCCTTTTTTTTGTATATGTATATTATAACCAAACTTGACTGCGCTAGTTTGTTTGGATGCCACCGCAATTACTTGGCAAACAAAAACAAGAAGACGAGGTGAAATGTATATTATAACCAAATCATGTCATGCCGGTATGAGAAAAGTCCTAATGGAATACTAACGAAGTAATAAAATACCAATTCGCTTGTCAAATAAATTTTTGCATTGAAGCACAAATGAAAACAAATAAAAAGAAAAAAATGGAAATCGTTCCTTTATATAAAGGTAGTATTCATACCAAAGCCCAAGAAACCCGAGAAACTGGCCTTAGCTTGGACCAGCATATTATGAAGGTCAACCGTCTTTGTAGGACTCAATTTGCCTATAAGTCAGGAATATCCATGCAAAGCGCTTTTCACAGCCTCACGGAAAAATTTGAAAAGGCTTTAGAGTCTAAAAATATAGCTCTCTGCGCTTTTACTGACATATCAGGTTCTTTCAATAGCAGGACGCATCAAGCTATCCAACAAAGATATAAATAAGCCCATTCATCATTCCCTGAGTGATATCCATGCTTAAGATACGAAAAACCAGTAGATCGCTAGAAGGAACCACTGAGTCAATTGTGGCCACTAGGTGTTACACTCGAGGGGGCGTACTCTCTCCTCTTTTGTGGGCCGTAGTCAGAAATGACCTTCAATTACTAAAATCAAATGGTACGCAGATGACTAATCTACAACATGAGGAAACAATACGCAACCGCATGCAACAAGCTCCGTGCATCATAGAGAGGGGGTGTAACACCAAAGGATTGCATAGGAATCCTATAAAAATGTATCTTAGTGCCTTTTACCCGGAAATGAAATATGCATATTTTTCATTTCCGGGTAAAAGGTACTATAGAATAGAAAATCGGATTTTCAATGTAAGCAAAAATCCTATGCGTTACACTGGACTGAACCGTCATGTGGATTGTTTATCTAGATGCTACTTTAAAAAAAAAGCAACAAGAGCTTTCTTCGCCCGCACTCGACTCTATGGTAAAATATGGGGGCTAGCTCCTAAAATGGTATACTGGACATTTAATACTCTCTTGAAGCCAATAGTCACGCATGCTTCCTTAGTTTGGTGGCGGAAACCATGCAAAGAATAGAAAAAAACACATCGATACAGCAAACTGCTTCGACTTGTTCGCATTGGCATAACCGAACGTCGCCTGCGCATGAACATAGTGCCTTAGTAAGAACAGCTCCCTACCCTATTCTTATACTTACGAAATCCCGTATGACAACTATGAGGACCTCACATAGAGGTAGTATTCATTACAAAACCAGGGAAATCCGAGAAGCTGGTCTCGTCGTATCGATCAATTAGCATCAGTTCTTTTGAATCGGCCAATTGGGTAGGCCAAACTAAATAAATAATAAACTCCCGCTACGTGGAACTATCAGTCAGGAAAACTCACGCAAACGGCTATTCAACGCTTCATGGGAAAAGGCTTTGGAGTCTAAAGATATAGCAGTCTGTGCTTTTATGGACATCTCAGAGGCTTTCAATATTACGACACATCAAGTTATAGGGCGAGCTGTGATTTGAAAGGATATAAACCAATGATCATCTGATGGGTACTACCCATGCAAGGTCAGGTTACGTTGAACTGGCTGGCTCGTGAGGAACACACATAAACAAAGCCCTAGAGTTATCAGAACAGAAAAACCTGAAAACCCCGTTTCAGAAACCAGGACCTATATTATAAAATAACCCCGTCATCTTGGCAAATACTAGAAGCTTTCTAGAACCCATCAGTGCAAGGCACACTGAGAAGGCCAAATTAGAAAGCATGTGACGCAGAAGGCAGTGTTCAATTATAATACCCGTCATGAGCCCATATTCTCCTGTTTTGAACGATAAGAGCATCTTTGTTAGTCTAAGATTGTAAGACCTGCTTATCAGGGACATGAAGATAATAAAAAAGCAGACTAACTAGCCTTATTAACATAAGTAACTGCAACACAAACCAGTGGATTGAATGCCCGGGGCAAAGGCGGGCAAAATAAATAAACTCCAAGAAAGGAGGGAATCATGACCCAGCGAGCTAGGGGCCTTAGAATATAGCCGCGGCAGGTGTGCCTGTGGTAAGAGGCAACTTAAATATCAAATTGATTTAAGGGTTTGCCAGCGCAATATCTAGCTTCTCCAAACCCAATTGCCAACCTCACCTACCCGTGGCGAATCCTGTTTCATTAACAGCCGAGGCTCTGGCGACCCCGAAGTCCTCATGGATCTAGCAGGTGGGGCGGGATTGCCTTCAAGGTTGCATGTGGTCATACCAAATCGTTGCCGAGATGGTCGGGCTAGTACCTTTATTGTGCTTGTTACCGGAACGTACCATATCTGCATCCGGCAAAAGACCATCAACATCGATAACACTCCCCAAGGTTTTCGGTGAGTGTCCTTATCTCTACAACAACAACATGCTTCAGTTGTATGGGAACCACGTCAAATAAATTTGAATCGGTTCAAAACCAATTTTTGCTATTCGCGTTGAAAGACTTATCATGTGAACCGCTAAGGAATCTTCCTCCCTACTATAGCTACTTAAGGCTTATACAACTGCGCACGTTACTGATTCAGAGATGCTTGGTGTATTATTTATGGTTAAACTTACAAGAGGTTTGGTAAATAGCCCGGTTTTGCTTGGGATGGTTGTGTTTAACATCCCCTATAGGTCATCGGGACATTTTCAGCAAATTTTGGTAAGCGCATGCAGGTCAAATTTTGAAACCTTTTTCGTGGTTTGTGCGAGCATTGTAATCACTTTAACAGCTCAGCCTCTTTTAAAAACAGAGTACACTAATTACCATGATTAATTAAATCAATAATTAAGGTGGTTTGCTTGGAAACACGTCCTTTTCAACACTCCCATGCAGTGCAACCACAATTGTTGTTTGAAAGTTCTGCTTTGCTGCTCAAAATCACGTCCATTCCGACAGCATCATTAATATTTATTCACCAATATAAAATAATATTGTGAATCATAAAAGTGAAAAGAGAATGTGCTTTCTAAACCACAAAAAACTCCGTCTGCCTCTCGATCACACGATTATGACCTTGTGCTACTCGAAATCTTTCCATTCCGACAACATACTCAATAACCATTTATATATATTGTGACGAATATTAGCATCACTTAGCTGTAAGTAAATAATCACGCAGCAACAAAAACATGAACCTGCCACTCTTACTTACGTGCACACATTAAAGCTAGCAACACTTATGTAGAGAGCGACGAGGAGCTATCTCACACACAGAGATGTAGTCATCAGCGGAAGTAGTTACTCACACATACACACGCATATGGCTATAAACTACAAATATACATGTACTTATATAGCTGGTAACTAACCAAGCATGACCTACAACTGTTCGGGAAATTACTAGACTTTAGGAGAAATGGGTTAACGAGGAAACCGAGAGTATAAAAACAGCGCAAGCTGAGTGATAACGAATCAGTTTGATTTAAACAAGCTATTAGTTGTGAAGTATAATTGCGAAGTACTATTCTCAAATTAGTCTAAATAAAGACCAGTTTGCAATACGGAATATTGGAGTTATTTATTCGACATTTCAGCGACTCGAACATTAGTATCGGTTCCAAATAAGCGGAATTTCCCTAAATTCGTTACAATATAATTATATTTGCATGTCAAGATTTTAAAACTTTAATAAGTATAGCATAAATTAACAAATTAACTTTTTCGAACTTTCCAAACAGCTAAACTATGGTGCTCTGAGTTCCCGTCGTTGCTAAGTAAAATTTTGTTAATCTGTAGTTTAAATAAATAAACCAATAAGTTTATTTCTTTAACTATTAGGTAATCTTCCAATTAAGTGACTTCAAACATATCTGATCTTTGATTTAATCGTTAAAACATAACTTTTTTTTTAATTTTTGTATTTCTGTAGATTCTCAGCACGTACACTCAATTAAAAACTTAAATTTTCATTAAATTCTAGTTTATCTAATTCAACTGAATTTTTCGAGTTTACACCTGATCAAAAAGTAGTTAGTGAGGCACACGCGATTTTAAAAGTGTGAAGTAATTTTTGATTTAAACATCTCCTTGTACTATTAAACATTACATTTGTAGAACTTAACATATTTAGTTCTGATATCATCAACATTTCAATTTCAGTGTGAAGTCATACGTTGAATGTGAAAAGTAATGGGTCATTCCAACTCAAAACGAAAAATAGTTGAGATCGACTCATTTCGATTTGTATGAATTTTGGTAAAAAGTTACCGATTATGTTTTTTTTTTTTATTTAAATATTAAGCTATGTTGTTGTAGTGATAAGGATACTCACCGAAGATCTTGGGGAGTTTTATCGAAGTTCATCGTCCTTTGCCGGATACAGAACGTACCGGTTCCGGTAACAAGCACCATTAAGGTACCGCGCGACCATCTGGGGAAGGATTAAGTATGACCATATGAAACCTTCAAGGCCATACCACCTCCATGAGGATCTATGAAGAACTAGAGTTCGCCAGAGCCTAGGCTGTTAAAGTAACAGGATTTGCCACGGGTAGGTGAGGTTGACACCTGCATTGGATAACCTATATTTTGCACTGACAACTCCTTGAGAGGGTTGCGCTACACAGCCCCTTGAATCAACTTGATATTTGAGTCGCCTCTTACGATACTCGTGAAGCTCGATGTGTAAACATTGCAGGTGGGGGTGTAAGGTAGCTTTCGTAGTGGGCTAAGGTAGCTCTAAGTCAACCCAAAGTCCAGAAGATGCCTATTTCCTATCTAAATATACATGTTACTTTGTCGTTGTTTTTTAGTTCAGATAACCATGACCGAGAATTGTAGCTAGTTATAATATTGAAGGGGAAGTGTAACCAAACGCTAATTCACGAAGAGGTGACAGGCAGGCAGGCAGACAGAATCTATGGACAACGTCCAACTGCCGGTAGAATCGGTGGACTGCCGCTGGAACACGAGTGAATGGCGTATCGCTTGATGGACAGCTTACGGTTGCTGGTAGAATTGGGAAAAGGTGTTCGGGTTTCGGTGAACGGTGTATCGGTTAGAGAGAACCGAGTTAAATGGGGTTACACTGAATATGGAACCAACACCTCTAACAATCCTCTCACTATGGTCCACCCCTGCTGAAACAGCAAGTTTCCTTGGACTGCCGTTAGAGGATATTGATGACAATTTGTGATCGATCGCACCTATTGGATGGGGCGAAGCACTGCTACAACAGGGCCCAGTTTGCAGCAGGAGAGGGTGATAAGGTAGTTGGACGTGCGGCTGGTGACGACGAAGATAAATCGAATCGCAACCGGTGGTTGGGTGAGTCAATACCAGGCGAGTCACAGATAACAAATCGGTGAATTGGTGGATGTAGTCGAGCAGGATTGGTGAACCGGTGATGGTGAATCGGTAGACCGATTCCTAAGCAAGCGGTGTCTTGTGGCAGCAATAACCGGCGAATCATAGATGACGAATCGCTGGATGTGAATCGGCCATGACGAATCAGTGGATCGATTTCCAAGAAAGCGGGGGTTGGTCGAATCGATACCCGGCCAATCGCAGATGACGGATCGATTTCCAAGTTGATGGACCGATATCGAAGCAACCGAGGGTTGGTAAAATCTATAATAACCAGGTAATTTTTCTGATGGCCTGACCTCGTAGATGCGGAGCGGTCGACGCACCTGTTTCTGGGAGAAGGAGGGGTAGGAACTAGGCTCATTCACGCCCAATCTACGAAAACACCAAAAAGTAGTGGGCGAGAGAGATTTACATCGGCTTACCCAAAATGTTTGCGGTACAGACATCCCTTATCATACGTCCCGCCTTCGATGCTCTATCAAATGGAAACTGTTTCTACCTAAGCATAAGGCGTTATGAACGGTTTGGGAAGTTTTCGCTTTCGCGGTTAATCGATAGTCGTGCAAATGAAATGCGTGTCAGTGATTACTTGTATTTTGTCTGTGCATTGTTTTTCGCTTTGAGATCGCTGTCATAGTGAGGCTGCATAGAGTGGGAGCAAAGTAGTAAATGAATGTGATGCTACTGACAGCGGCATTACATAATGTTTTTAAATTAACTAAAGCTCGCCCATGGTTTCCTTACAAGCCGATGAGGCGTCGGTAGCGAATCAAGAATACGCCGAAAAAAATTGGTAATAAAAAATGGGAACATTCCAATAAAATATAGATAACTTCTATTTAAATAATCGGTAACTATTTGACAACAAATTGACAACTTTTTGCTAACAAATCGATAATTTTTCGATAGAAAATTAATACATTTTCGATAAAAAAGCGACAACGTTTCGATATTTTTTCGATAAACAATCCATAACTTTTCGATAAAGATGATTTTCGATAACAAATTGATAACTCATTGATCAAAAATCGTCAAAATTCATCCAAAACTTTTTATTATCGAAGCAAATTTAAAATATTACGATAAGAAACCGATAACTCGTTCCGCTCTACCTTCTTTTATTTTGCTTTCCTTGCTTTCCTTTTCTTTTCATTTTTTTCCTTTCCTCTCCTCGCCTTGCCTTCCCTCTGATTGCCTTGCCTTACCCTACCCTGCCCTGCCTTGCATTGACTTGTTATGTGATCGTGCTCCTATCAACTCTCCCACGTACATTGTTCTCACATTACTCTATAGTGTAATGACTACACTAGCGCTTACATTCTGCATTCCCCAAACCAATTTCAAGCACTCCGCCGTCTATACTTAAAAAAAAAAAATCATGGAGGGGACAATTTAAATTATTAAGCAGGTGGAGGTGGACAATTTAAATTGAAAACGGTTTATTAATGTTATTTGTATTCACAGACGCGTTCAAAGATTTTTTTAAATTATTTCTTTTTGGATTTTATTTAAAAAAAAAATGTTTGAGAAATCATTTCGAGAACACGTTCAAACCACATTTTGCCCAATATAATCGAAGTCTTGTTGTATATCAAGAACACGAGAACTTTTTTATTTATCGAATTCACATGGAATTACCCATATGCGTTAAAGTGTATGGTTGAGTTTGTGTCATGCTCTTCGAGAAATCAATACAACATGATTCGCACTTGAGTTATGACATTTCAAACCCTTTAGCTTTTATCTTTGTACAAGAGACAGTTTCAGAAGCTCCCAAAAGGGGTGGTAACGACCGACTCTATGGCTGCTCTAGAAATATGACAACTTTTTTGGATAACAGACCAGCTAAAGGTAGTCGGTAAGTAAAGGGTAAGACAAGCTAAAGGTAGTCGATGTGATCAAAAGTAGTAGCGGGGCAAAGCCCGTGAGTATGCCGGTACAGCGGCTTTCAATGCCACCATGTTTGAGCTTAACTTCCTTCTAAACTAAAGTAAATCATCGTCAATCTTTCTTCCGGCAAAGTTTATTGTGTAAATGCTAGAGAGCGTCAGATTGCAATTAGATAAGAACTTTGTATGAACGTGGGTTTGGTTGTTTTATAAGCATAGCACCTACAGCTTAATCGCTGAAATTTACTTATGTATGTGGAGCAGGCAAGCTCACCCTGTAGGCTTGCTATTATACACGAAGCTGTCAGTCTAACACTTTCAGTAACTCACTAAAAACCAACAAGAAGTTATCGTTAAAGCACCACACAGAAATATCCCGACAATATTGCTGATATTCGGCTCCATGGGTCACATTTTGATGAACGTGCATGAGATCGAGTAGGTATACGACGTGCATTTGGGCTTGTAGGATCGTTTGCATTTTATGCAGTCATTTTTATCAACGCCTACATTAAAGTGGATACGGAATTGAGCCTATATGCGCGAACTGATGTGCATATATGTATATACATTAGACTGGGTCGATTTATTAACCGATATCGCGCCATCGATTCTTCGATAGGATTTGGGCTCAGGAAAAAAATTCCACTACGCATACCCACAAAAATAATTTTCGAGCCTGCGAAATTTAATTTTTTTTACTTTTATTCGACTTTTATATTTAAGGGTTTTTTCATGACCTGCGAAAAAAATTTTCATTTGATTGTAAAATTTTAATGTATAACCTGTCCGACCCAAAAATATTCGCTAAAAAAAATATTTTTAGTAGGTCATAAAAAAACCTATAAAATCAAAGTCGAAAAAAGTAAAAAAAAATGAAATTTCGCAGGCTTGAAAATTATTTTTTTGGGTATGCGTAGTGGAACTTCTTTTTCCTGAGCCCAAATCCTATCGAAAAATCGATGGCGCGATATCGGTTAACTTTCGTCCATACAAATCGACCCACCCTAATATAAACTTTTAATATTCCATAATATAATAAGCAATATTTTGATAAGAGAGCCCATTCCCGCACGTGGTATGAATGTGTGTTTGTACAAGTATAAATGCGCTTAAGTGCCTTTGACAGCTCAAACATTTTTTGCAAAGGATTAAATAGAAACTTAATAAAAAAATCCAGAAAAAAGTGTTGAGCCGGTTTTCAGACGCCTACAGTTCTACCTACATACATGCTGGGCTCCTTCAATGCACAATGTCTGGCTTTATACAACGAATCGCAGCGGCTGCAAACAAAGTTGAAGTGTTAGTTGCACCCATGACAGCAGGCGACTCGTTGCAAAAGCATGGCATTGTGGGCCTACCAATGTATATGTTTTGGTTATAAAATTTAGATTGGAGTGTCTTTTTTACATATACATTAGAGCGGGTCAACCTTATTGTTGAAAAGGCACATCCAGTTTCTCAATCTATGGGTCATACTGAGTAATATTGCCCATGGGACCATAGGTCTGAAATGAATTTCGAGCCTCCCTAATTTTGTTAGAAAATTTTATATCAAAATTTTCTCACTTTATTGTAGATTCAGAAACTGGATGTGCACCAGAAGTTTTTTTTCCCATACAATTTGACCCGCCCTAATATACATAGTTGTGGACGCAACTACTTTTAGCTTTAGACTTTTAAATGTGCAACATGAAGAGTTGCTTGGAAGTCCTACGATAATAATTGTATAGCCAGATTCGAATATATGACACAGTTCCATAAAGTCTGAAATTCTTATAGAGACTACATATAGAGATGTAGATCTGCACTTTCGGCGACGTGACACGTTCGCGTAGGTTTTTGCGGTCCAGACTGCGTTTTTAAAAAAGAAGTGATTACCAAGGACTCGAGAAATCCGATTTCTAAACACCACTTGTACGTCTGGAAACAAGTTTTTTAGGTTAAGAGTTCGCCCAGATGTTGAAGTTAACTCACAACAGTAGAAGAGCTTCGTCGGCTTCTTATTGGTAATAAACCACATGGTTTTATAATCAGCTTATTATCGATAACGAATAATTATCGTCGACTTATCGGTTTGTAATCGGCTTGTTACTGTGTCTTATATTGCAGTTTTACATCATAAAAACCCGATGAATCATCGTTAACAGATCGAAAACATTGCGATAAAAAACTGTTAACACTCCTATAAGAGATCGACAGCTTTTCAATAGCAAATCGGTGTATTATCGATAACGAGTAACTGTCGTTGACTTATCGGTTTGTGATCAGCTTTTTACTGCCAAGACGTTGGCTTCTTATCGGCTTGTCACAGAAGGGTTACACATTTGTCTACGATTTTATATTAAAGTTTTAGGGAATCTGTATCATAAAAAACCGATTCCATTTAATTTTATTCTTTTTTTCTTAACTTTATTTTATTTTAATTTATTTAATTTAATTTTATTTAATTTTTATTTTATTTTATTTTACTATATTTTATTTTGTTGTCACTCATTTAATTTAATTTAATTTAATTTAATTTATTTTATTTTTTTTTTTATTTTATTTTGTTTTATTTTATTTTGTTTTGATTTATTTTATTTTGCTTTATTTTAGTTAACTTCTATTTTATTTTATTTTATTTATTTTTTATTTTTTTTATTGTGTTTTATTTCATTTTAACTTATTTTGTTATATATTATTCTTTTTAAAATTTCATTTTGTTTTATTTTATTTTATTATATTTTATTTTATATTACATATATCATTTTATTTTATTTCATTTTTTCTTTTAGTTTATTTCATTAAACTTTATTTTGTCTATTTTATTTTATTCGTGTTATTTTGTTTTATTTTATTTTACTTTATTTTATTTTATTTTATTTTTTATTTTATTTTTTTATTTTATTTTATATTATATTATATTATTTTGTTTTATTTTATTTAATTTTATTTTGATTTATTTTATTTTTTATTTTATAATAAAAACCTGAAAAAAAACCAAATTTCAACTTGAGCTTGAATGCCTTCTTTATGCTAACGTTTTATGTATCAGTATTCTCATATTTTTTTAATATCTCTGGGTCCCTATTTCGAACAAAACAGCAGTGTATACATCTCTTCGTGCACTTGCATGTATACAAATTGTGTATATGCTCAGGAAGCTTAATTTTTATTTAGGTGACGTGTTTGCTTTGATTTGCTGTGTAATTTCGCTCATATCACTATACCACGTGACTTGTTTGCACATTACGCTACACTGTAGTGACTACTCCCTCTCTTTAGTACTCCATACAGTATACCAATACCATTATCAGATATTACACCGGCGCTTAAACATTCTCCAGTACTCCATACAGTTTATAAATACCCCACACTACGCCTGCATTTGCATTCTACAGACATATACCCACATATCACATATAGCATATCAATTACAAAAATCACGCGTACACTTACGCTTGCGGTTACGCTTACGCTTACTTTTATATTTATCGCTCACATCCAGGATCCTTCCACAGCATGAGTAAAAATGTTTACTTATCAAGAAGTTATATAAATAAAATAAACATTTTTGGTAATTTTTATATTTGTGTTTACCAACAGTCCTGAAGGCGGCTTCAGATTGAATCCGAAATATCGACGAATTGAAAACCAATGCAATTTTAAACATTATGTTACCGGCCTTTAAGCTCATAAAATTAGTACAAAATTAAATTAATAGGAGGCCCGATATACCTCCAAAGAGATCTGGGCCGACCTTCTCTCTCTACAAATATTCTGGACGGGACCTACTCGTTTTATGCCGACTTCGAGCGGCAGATGAGTTTTCACTAGTAACCTTTTCTTGGCAGAAATACACTCGGAATGTTTGCGGAATAACTGCCGGATCCCACAAATATTTCTTCTCTATTAATTAACGTTCCACTCTAAAGTAAATGAAACTTATTCTGTCTTGGCGAAACTCGAAAAAAAGTTACAATAAGGGCGTGCAGCAATAAGTTTGTGAAAAATCAATTTTTATTTTCAGATTTCGTTTTAGTATTTATATTATATTTGTATTATTTTGTTGCTTAATATATTTTATTCCCAATTTTCATATCCTTAATGAACGCGCGAGGTTGTGGGTTTGTTTGCTCTTTCTTTTGTCTCTTTTCAGGCATACACCCTAATTTGGCATGTCATATGGCCATAAAAACGAAGTTTGTAGTTTATTTATAAATGCACAAGTTATTTGAATTAGTTATATACGATATTTTGGTGTTGTTGTTATACTCTTTATTTACATATTTGATCTACCTTTGTAGGTATGTAGAAATCCTTTTAAGACGAACATGCATTTTTAGCCAACTTTGATACAATTTTGATAACTCGTTTTTTGTATATTTTTTGTATATTTTGTTTTTGTAGCTTTATTACATAAACGAATGACGAAGCTTTGAGTAACAAAAAAAAAAAAAAACTACGACTTGAAAAAGTGTGAATTGCTTCATAACACGTATCTACAGAGAAATGCATTAATGCGTGAAGCGTTCAGGTTTATTTGGTGTTTGCATAGTCGAAGCAAGGGAATTATAAAAAACAGTAAAATACAAATCGCTTCAAAGCTGTGTAATAAAAAAATTCTAAATTGTTCGTTTTTTGTCTACCTACACATATGAGATCATCAGCGAGTTAGTATTTAACTGATTTTGCTTAATGCGCTAATTCTAAATCTAAATATACCTTTGATGCTACAAAAGCGCCATTTAATACGTTACACCGAAAGAAATGAAGCTAGTAAATCTACAAGTCAGATACCTTTCGAATCTGAATTTCAAACCTACCAGTGACAACACCTAGGTGAAAGTCTTAGATACACTAAAGATGTACCAAATTTATCCCAAATCGGTTGATCCGTTTTCGATATAGTAGTGGATATACAGAATAGCATACATATATAATTTGGTGAGGGGGAAACTCTAGTCTTTATATCTATTGGAATATGGAGTGAAATACCTTTTGTTTGATACCCATATTGGCATGTCTCTTGGAATTTTTTTTAAATTTCAAATACGTGGCAACCTTGTGAAAATATCATCAGTAGGAACACCTAGGTAGAAAGTCTAAAAATGTGTTACACTATCTACGTACAAAACTTCATTCAAATGGGTTATGCCCGTTCCACGATAGTAGTGGATATACAAAGAGATATAAATAATAAGTTGTGGTGGCAACCCTAATCAACAACCATGCTTAAAATTATATCTATTGAAATGCGGAGTGAAATGCCTTTCGTCTGATACCCATATTGGCTTATCTCGTGGCATATTTGTTATTTCAAATACGTGGCAACCCTGTGAAAATATCATCAATAGCAACATCTAGGTACAAAGTCTAAGAATGTGATACACTATCTACTTACAAAACTTCATTCCAATGGGTTAAGCCCGTTCCGCGATAGTAGTGGATATACAAAGATATATAATAAGGTGAGGTGGCAACCCTAACTGGCGACCCTACTTAAAAATTTCTCTTTGAAATTGTGGAGTGAAATACCTTTCGTTTGATACCCATGTTGGCATATCTCATGAAATTTTTTTAAATTTCAAATAGGTGGCAACATTTTGAAAACATTCTCAGTGGCAACATCTAGATACAAAGTCTTAGAATGTGATACACTATCTACGTACAAAATTTCATTCAAATGGGTTAAGCCGTTTTCGAGGTCGTTCCGGATATACCAATAATTTTTACCCGTTTAAAGTAATAACATTCAACTAAGTTTTTCGTCAAGAAAACAATTTTTTTTAGTTATTTCAGCACAATAAAAACTGCTGATTTCAAACTAACAATATTCTGTAAAAATCACAGATTCTCAATTACTCTAACAAGTTTTTCTGTTAAAATAACTGATTTTTTTTATCATTTCAACAGCGAATTTTGAAGAGAAACTTACGCTTACGGCGCTCACTAATCACCAACAGGCAATGATATTCTAATTTTGACGGAAATCTGTTTTTTTTTACAGTTTTCGTTTCCATTTTTGACATTAATAATTTTTAGTTAACAGAGCACAGCTAGACTGCCAACGTGGTGTGATGGTAGGGTGCTACGCCTACCACACCGCAAATTCTGGGTTTAAGGCCTTGATAAACCAACATTAAGATCTTTAAAAAATAGTTTTAAATCAGAAAAAATATTTCTAAATTTTTTTTAGTAGACCTGTAGCTTACATTTCATGAACTTTTTTGTTGACTTCACTGTTGAAACGCGTAATTCAGAATCAACAATTCGTGCGAAGTTGTTTCAAACGATATTTGCGCCGCATAAAAATTTACAGAAAAATTGGTTGAATCAACACGTAATTTAGTAAATTTATCAGTTTTTTCTTACAGTGCAGAAATTCAAGTTCAGCATTTATTTATCTGGCTATTTGAAATTGAAATGTGAAAATATCGCTAACAATAAAACACTAAATTACTTACGGTGATTTGTCTAGCGGAATGGCGCCATAAATTGTCATTAGAGTTGGTTAGAATGGACTTAATTTTGTAGACTAGCGTATAAAAATTAACGGAAATACTACTTCTATGATGTTGTTAGCCAATTTTTATTGTTAGAGTATAAAGTTCGCTATAAAATATTTTTTAGATACAAGGCTAGAATAAACTTTTTGCATGACACCCAAGAAAATATATCGGAATAGCTACAGAAGAAGTTTAAAACAAGTAAAGAAGTCTTAGGTTGGGTGGTAAGGAAGTCTTGTTGGACGAGCATAACCATTTAAACGGTTAAGCGCCAATTAAGTAAGTTAGCAAGTACGGATCACAGAGAGTAAGAGGGTGCCCCCAAATTACCGTGCAGCATTAAGCATTGTCTAGCAATTGGAAGTAGTGGTTGACCAAGCAGACCTGGAGAGTGAAGCACACCGAAGACAGTTAAAGTGTTGTGCTGGGAGAAACTCACGGTATAATAACCAGTATGAAGAGGACGAAGCTTCAGGCGGCAGAGGGAAACAAACGCGTATAGCTATCGTTCAGTTTCTGCGACTTCTGGTGTTTCCAATAAGAAGCAGCCAACTCATCACGTCCGTTGTGTACTCTCACTGTTTCAATTAACTCGAGTTTAACCCGGACAATTAAGTCAGTTCTGCTTTTTTAATTACCATAAATTTGAGTAGCTTAATAAAATTTAAGGCGACACTCAAAAAACAATTTTTTATGCACATTTCTACATATTTATAAATGTATATATTTTTAATTCGCATCTTAATTTCAATTTCAACATTTGTATGCTACAGTAATATTTTTTAATTTTTGAATCGCGTAATTGTTTCACTTAATTAGTGTTAATAGATCACTTTCATTTTCAACATACTACATATGAGGGAACTGAATTGTTTTGTTGTTTTTTTGTTTTTTTGCAAATATTAAGCTTCTCAGAAATTATAACGAAAAATGAAGATTTATTGTAGCAGTGCGTTTAACTTGCAATGTAGACATTGAAGGTGAATTCAATTAATATATAAATTCAACTGTATTTAATTTAGCGCGTCTTGCTCATATTGCTTTATGCAATTAAATTCAAGTTTTACTTAATTTGAATAAAAGGAGTAAACAATCAAAAAATCTTGAGTTTGCTGTTTTTCATGGAATAGGTCTCTAAAAACAAATACAAATTTCTGTTTTTTTCTTTAAACTTCTTCACGATGCCAAATTGGCAATTAAAGTACATGAAATTGTTTCTGCTTTGCTCTTTTTACTTACTTTATATTAGGTCCGTTGAATGTGTGTCCGCTTTTCATACAAATCTTGCAATCGATTTTTAAGTAACTTCCCATTGAGCTACAAACGTAAAACTTTACAGGTAGGTTAGAACACCTTGACAATGCAACAAAAGGAAAACAAATCCGCTAGGTGGCGCACGGATCGAAATAATTAGATAAGAATTTGAAAATTTTCAAACCAGCTTTTAAGCAACTTCTCGATGAGCTAGATACTTGAAATTTTAAACTTAATTCAGAGGTCGATGACAGCCGATGACACGATACAAAAAGATTCGCTAGGGGGCGCACGGGATTAGATATTTAGAAAAATCGTACGAAACGTAGGGAATTTTGGGATTGATATTTATGTAAGTTCTCATTGAGCTACAAGCGTAAAACTTAACAGATAGGTTAAGACACAGAGAGAATGTAAGAAAAGGAGAAAATAAAAATAAAATAAAAAAATTTTAAGCACTTCCTTTATATAAATGGACAAAAATCAGCGAAAAATGTCTCCTTATATAAAGACACATTCTTGCTAAACTTTGATTTTTAAATTTTGACATAGAAATTGCAAACATATTTATGAGAAGTAAAAATATAAAGGTGGAGCGCAATTGATTGACTAATAATATCTCCTTCCTACCAACTTTCCAATCTAAGTAATGTGTTTCTACTAAGGTCTAGACGTTTCGCCTTCTAGAACAGTTGTATCTCCTGATTGGTAATTGTGCTATATGCGTGTGTATGTGTGAGTAAAAACTTCGGCTGATGACTACATGTGTGTGTGTGAGATATCTGTTCGTTGCCTTGCACATAAGTATCGCTGCTTGCTGTGTTTTGCTTTTGCGATTATTTACTAACAGCATAGTGATGTCAACATTCGCCACAATAGGAATTTCGTCACGACAGCTCTTCTGAATACATTTAAAATTGTACCAGAAACTTTCGCGGAATTGAAGGGTAGTATAAACATGAAAACTATAATATTGTTGGTCCGCCGTCACTTGAGGTAAAATAATTAGATGGTCCAGGGCTAGAATAAAATCAGCTTATTACCTCAAAAATCCTTCCTCCCACTAAGCTGGTTCTGCGTAAAAAGAAACTGGCCTCGGAGCAACTGGGGATTTGTAATGCGTAGTTAGCTCCAAAAATATGGATTCACAGCTGCGTTCAGATAACTGTGCTCGATTAGCCCCCCCAATTCTTGGTGAGATGCCGTCTTGAATGCTGTCAATGTAGGCAGCGGAGTTAGCTTAACTCTCCATTAACAAAATCTACGCAAGTCTTACGGTTTTTATGCGTACCACACCATTATATACGGATAATCCTTCACTGTTGCCTTAACTCAGTTTTGACTCAATAGTGCTCAGCTCCCGAAAAGCTAGATAGATGAAGAAGTGAAATTCAGAAACATGTCCTAGTATCCACCGTCGTGTGTAAATTTTGTCACTTTTCTCTAACATCAATAACAAAAACAATTGTTTAAAGCAGTATGGGCCTGTCGCGCTAATTAAATACAATTAAATTTATTATTAATTGAAAAAAACTATAATAATCTTTTCAGAAATTAAGTAGTTGTGAATATACAATAAATTTCCAAATGTAAATTTGATTGATGGCTTAAACTTGAAATGCAACAGCAAAATGCATTAACACTCATGTGTTAAGAAATAAGGTGCAACGTTGTTACCTCAAATAAAAATAAAATAAAAAAATTTTAAGAACTCCTTTATATAAATGGACAAAAATCAGCGAAAAATGTCTTCTTATATAAAGACATAGTCTTGCTAAACTTTGATTTTTAAATTTTGACATAGAAATTGTAAAAATATTTATGAGAAGTAAAAATATAAAATTGGAGTGGAATTTTTTTTCTCCTTTTGTTCCTTTGTCACGGTATCTTAACCTGTCCCTGAGGTCTCATGTTTGTAGCTCAATGATAAGTTACTTTAAAATCGATCTCAAAACAGCAAATTTCCAAATTCTTATCTAAATATTTCGATCCGTGTGTCACCTAACGGAATTTTTTTCTCACTTTCTTAAATTTTCTTGGCGTCTTATCCTATCTGTGAAGTTTTATAGTTGTAGCTCAATGAGAACTTACATAAAAATCAATCCCAAAATTCCCTCCGTTTCGTACGATTTTTCTAAATATCTCATCCCGTGCGCCCCCTAGCGAATCCTTTTGTATCTTGTATCGGCTGTCATCGAACTCTGAATTAAGTTTGAAATTTCAAGTCTGTAGCTCATCGAGAACTTACTTAAAACCCGGTTTCAAATTTCCAAATTATTATCTAATTTTTTCGATCCGTGCGCCACCTAACGGTTTTTTTTCTCATTTTGTTCCTTTGTCACGCTGTCTGAACCTGTCTCTGAGGTTTCATGTGAAGTTTTATAGTTGTAGCTCAATGAGAACTTACATAAAAATCAATCCCAAAATTCCCTCCGTTTCGTACGATTTTTCTAAATATCTCATCCCGTGCGCCCCCTAGCGAATCCTTTTGTATCGTGTATCGGCTGTCATCGAACTCTGAATTAAGTTTGAAATTTCAAGTCTGTAGCTCATCGAGAAGTTACTTAAAACCCGGTTTCAAATTTCCAAATTATTATCTAATTTTTTCGATCCGTGCGCCACCTACGGAATTTTTTTCTCATTTTGTTCCTTTGTCACGCTGTCTGAACCTGTCTCTGAGGTTTTATGTTTGTAACTCAATGATAAGTTACTTTAAAATCGATCTCAAAACACCAAATTTCCAAATTCTTATCTAAATATTTCGATCCGTGCGCCACCTAACGGAATTTTTTTCTCCTTTTCTTAAATTTTCTCGGCGTCTTATCCTATCTGTGAAGTTTTACAGTTGTAGCTCAATGAGAACTTACACAAAAATCCATCCCGAAATTCCCTCCGTTTCGTAAGATTTTTCTAAATATCTCATCCCGTGCGCCACCTAGCGAATCCTTTTGTATCGTGTATCGGCTGTCATCGAACTCTGAATTAAGTTTGAAATTTCAAGTCTGTAGCTCATCGAGAAGTTACTTAAAAGCTGGTTTGAAAATTTTTAAATTCTTATCTAATTATTTCGATCCGTGCGCCACCTAACGGATTTGTTTTCCTTTTGTTGCATTGTCAAAGTGTTCTAACCTACGTGTAAAGTTTCACGTTTGTAGCTCAATGAGAAGTTACTTAAAAATCGATTGCAAGGTTTGTATGAAAAGCGGACAAACATTCAACCAACCTAATATAAAGGAAGTAAAAATACCAATGGCTGAGAAACTCGATAAATGGCGTGTTGTGTCGATTTTGCGCGACAGGAACTATCAGGTTTTATCGAAATTTTAAAACTTCTTTAATGAAACTACTACAAAATCGAGTGTACTAAACTATAGCTGTTAAGCTAACTAGTTCTTTGCTAAAAATTACTCCAAACATGCGAATTTTGAGTTATGCTTTTAGCTAAACGTAGATGTGGAATACAGAAAAAATTCACTGCAAATCTCATATTGCTCACCTTACTTATGTAATTGAAGCTGAAAGTCAAGTTTACATGCGATTGTATTGATATATGTACATATGTATGTATGTTTTGTTGTGGTTTTACTCAGATGTACCAACAACAATACATATTTCTAGGCTGTTTTAGCTGATATCAAGTACATATGTATATCACTTCAAACCAGTTATATGTTATTTTTAGTAATGAATAAAAGCTAAAGCTAAGTACTTCTAAGAGATATGGGAAACATGTCAATAAGATACGAGTATTTCACAATAGAAACAAAGCGTTAAAAATATTAAAAAAAGTGAATGTTAAACGAATGTTTAACATTTGTAATTTTATAAAAAATCAACACCAATAAAGCATTGATTGCATTAGAAAAATTATTTTTATTTAATATCGTCATGCATTTTCATTTAGATATTGATTACTGTGGAATATTTTATAAAATATTTTTTTTTTATATAACTTATAATTTATTTAATTAAGCAGATCTGACACACGTTGTCCTTTTCAAATTGCCTTCTTTATAATAAGACATAATAAGACCTCAATACCGATACCTTCCTTTGATACTCAAATTACGCACTACAACTAGTTCTACTTTTTATTATTTTCAACAAATTCTCCGGACGGGATCTACATACTTTTTTATGCCGACTCAGGACGGCACCTGCAAAGCTGATGATTTTTCACACAGAAGCTTTTCATGGCATAAAGATTATCAGAATGTTTGCCGTCCGCCGTGGTGTGGTGGTAGCGTGCTCCGCCTACCAAACCGAGGGTCCTGGGTTCAACTTCCGGGCAATGTAACACAAAAAATTTAGAATAAGTTTTTTTCAATTAGAGAAAAGATTTTCTAAATTTCTCGAAAGTGATTTGGCAAACACTCCAAGTGTATTTCTGCCACGAAAAGCTTCTCAGTGAACACTGATCTGCTTTGCAGATAACGTTCGGAGTCAGCATAAAATATGTAGCTCCCGTTCCGCCGTTTGTAAAGAAAACTAAAGAAGCACGACGCAAATTGTAGTCGAATCGGGACACGTATTTTTTTTTTTGCAAAATCGCCACCTGGCAGTTACCACGGTTAGAAACACTTTTTTCTGATTGAAAACTCTTTTCTAAACTTATGATGTTGCTTTTACCGTGACTTGAATCAAGGAGCTTCGGTGTGGTCTGGGTTTTAATAAATTCAGATATGGACGGCTGAGGTAAATCACACTATCTTAGAATTTTATTCTTAAATTAGCAGACCTGGCACGCATTGTTCTGCCCATACTATCATATATCCGCATGACTATTAAGACGTTTTTATCCCTTAGTCCCCCTTCCTCTTTCCCTTTTCCTCTTACGTTTTTCGCTACACTTCTCCTTCGGTTACTTTCTCACTCACCTTCTTTTTCTCTCGTTTCCTCTTTCTCTATGTCTTCATCTTTCGTCTGTATATACATATTGATAGACAGGTGGCGATTAAAGGAATAATCTCACACCTTACTTCATCTTAGTCAAGAAGTGTCCTGGAATGCAAAAAAGCATTGGAGAGACTTCGCTTAGGCCGGACCTTACATCCATACTGGGTTTCGAGTCATAAAATGATAGACGGTAACGAAAAAGCCGATGAGTTGGCAAAGGAGGGTGCAGCACTAGATGAATCGATGATAGACACCCCAATCCGTTTGGGAGAAAGGAAACAGGAGTCCATCAAGCAGAAAAGGCATGGACAGGTGCGTGGGTCCGCAACATTTCTTAGATCATGTGCTAATCCTGCAACGTTAGACTAACAAATTTACTCATATCTCTAAAGAAAGAAGAATTAAGGCTCACGATGGGCATACTACTAACAGGACACTGCCTTCTGCCGTCACATGCTCATAAGTTTGGCCTAGCCAGTAACAGCGGATGTGGCAAGTGCGAGCTGCAGCAAAAAAACGGTTGAGTATGTTCTGTGCTCGTGTCCTGCGCTCTCGAGATCGAGGCTTTAGCTCATAAAGGCAGCAGAGTTGTCAGATCTAGAGACAAGAATTGCGCAAGTCCTAGAAAAGTCCTAAAATTTGCGATGGAGTTATTCTATAACATATGTATGTCCTGGTGCCTTATTGGGGTTCTTATGTTTGGTCATCAAACACATTCTGGTAACACTATAGATATATATTGTCTATGTGAGGCTTTTAATGAGCGGCCAGTTCAACCTAACCTAACCTTGGCAACATATCAGTGTTGCATATGATTTTTTCACATTAATAATGGTTTTTCATAAGAAAACAAAATATATTTACCCACGAGTGTCATTTGAGCTATAATTACGGCCCATTTATGTTGATAACTACCAATTTTGGCAGTAAAAGGGGAACGTTAATTGACATACATCCTCATTAATAAAAATGTAAATGAGAATTTGGTATACATATACATACATATATGTAAATATAATTTATTTATAATGCACGCACTTATAGCCAATAAACTATTGCTTTGTTTATTTAACGTTGTTAGGCTGACTTTGCTATTCATTTAGTTTCTTAAATTTATGTACTTATAACTGAATAATTTTTTCTGTACCTGAATAAGTACATATCTATATACATCTTGTTTGTATCTATAATAACTCATTTGAGTGTAATTACCTTGAACTGTGTGTGCAGGTACTTGTTTAAGTAAAGTTTTAAATAGGTCATGCTGAATAAAAATAGTTCTGTTCGAACAATGACAACTGTGTGCGGGTTTTGTCTGCTTTTGGAATCGTATGCCATTTTCGTATTGTAATTGTTTATGCCTTTTTGTGTTGATACTGTTTTATCCCTTTTTTGTTCGCTTTCGTCATGAAGCTTTACTATTTATTACATTTCTTAGCTGTTTTTATTTAGTATTATCACCTATTTTTGCTTTTGCCTAAATTTCAACGATTTCTCCATTAATTGAAAAAAAAAATTTTTTTTTCATTCATCAAATAATAATTATTTTTGATTGATATATTCAGTAGTCAATCATTCAAAGTCAATTATACAGTATTTATAAAACCAATTACAGCTACAAATGGCAAAGCAAAGCAACTAATGATGACGGTCCCTCATTAGCACTTTGGGAAAGAAATTAGCAAAAAACTGGGCGTGTTTTGTAAACATTAAGATAGTAATATTTTATCAAAGCTGTAATTATAAAATTTCCTAGAAAAATAAACAAAAGTCGTATTTGATAATACATTTCTTGTTAACATTAAAGTCAAAAAAAGAAATTTGAACAAGCAAGGACTGTCTTGGATCTGGCGAAGACTGCATAGCTTGCATGAAACGAGCTGTGCAATAGTCTGATAAAATCTTAAAAATTAGCGATATCTAAAGAATCAGTTGTATAAGTATCTTCTAGTATTCCAGTGTTTGTGAATGAACGCTTTCTAAATGGCTCGAACGATTCTCATGAAATTTTGTGAGGATAGTGAGTAGGTCTGTGAATCGGATCATATCTTTTTTTTCCTAACTCCCAAAATGGTAAGGGTGGTTGTTCACCCAATAATTTTTTTAAGACAACATGTTTTGTTTTTATTTTTTTATGAAACAGCATAACAAAAATATATACAACCCTTATAACTAGGACTGGGCCTGGGACTGGAAGTGAGAATAAGGGATGAAGAAGAATAAAAAAAAAATACACACAGAGAAAAAACAATTGTAAATCGAACAAAGTTGACTTGGTTAAAGAATTTTGTATGGGGCCCAAGAAACTTGTACATCCTACCAAAGTACTGACACAATTTATGCTCGACAATGGAAACAAAGCTTAGGCAATTTATTACCTAATTTAGTTATTATTTATTAAGATGATGAAAAAACTTAGTAGGTTAATTATGCTTAAGTTTTAGTTGTAGTATACGCGATTTTAAGTTAATTTTACAATAGTTTTTCTCTGTGTGTAGAGAGAAGAAAAAGACTGAGGAAGGGATAGAGTTAGACGAAGATAAATATACAGGGATAGATGGGGCGGTGAGGGAGTAGGAGCTAGAGATAATAGAAGGAAAGGAAAAGACGGAGAGCAAGAAAGAGACGCAGAGATAGGAGTAAATAAAAGTATAAAAAGAGGGGGGAGAGTGTGGGAGAGTAACGATAAGAAATTCTTAAAAGTTATGCAGCAAGACAAAGTTACGGCAGAACAACGTCTGCCGCGTCTGTTAGTATATTTATATAATACATCCACGTGCCATACGAAAGCTTGCATTTTCAAAATTTTTTACAGAGTAATTCAATGCAAAAAGTTTTTATAGAGCTAGTTTAGGTATATCACGTCGATATTGAGAACAGATATAAGCGACCGTTTCGATAACAAACAAATAAGTTAATCTTGCGGTAAATGAGGACGAGATGAGGTGCTTGCTATCATCTAAGAAAGAATCGAAGCATTGAAGCCATGAGATGGCTCTTGGAAGATTTATGATACTATCCGCAATGACGACGTCGAGTATCGAAGAAGGTTTATAAAGATAGTGCAGCAAATAAAGCCCAAAGGCTTCGCTGGCTAGATGAGGTTAGGCGAATGGACGGAGACGCCAAGAAAGCATTTCAGTCTACACTGTTGTTTGGAAGTAGAGGAAGGGAGAAACTCTACTGAGTTTAGAATGGAAAATGGAGGAAGACTTGACCTTCTTCGGTGGTGCTCCAAACTGGCGTGACTTGTTACGAAACGGCCAAAATCGCCTGTGCGGTTAAGCCCCAATTAACGATGATATTGATAATCTCTTCTCCTTTTCGAAAAGCTTATCGAACTTATATATTATTTCATTTTCATAAAAGGAATACAAGATATCGACTGCTGAATGGAATGTCATCTTATCTTGGTTGCCTTTTTCGAAAACGCCCTATCTCAGAAAACGTTCGTTATGAAAATGCTCCAGATAATTTTGAAGTTTATAGAAATTGAGCTCAGATAGAGCATTTTTGTGAGCAATTCTTTGATAAGGGGTTCCCCAACCGAATTGTGAGTTAGCGCGTTTTTAAAGCGGCAGCTGCCGGTGTGCCTTCAATGATCGTAAACAATTCAATTTCATTCTGTTTGAAAACTAGTAAAGTTCTAACCAATAACTGAGAAATCGGTATTTAAGTTATTGTATGGATTGAAAATTGAATGCCATTTTACTTTGATGCAAAAAGTAAGTTGTGTGAATCCTTCTATCGGGATTTAAGCCTTAGTCGCGACAGTGTTCCAACTTCTTGTGCTAAAGTGGTATAGCTTTCAAGTTTAAGGGCCTACTTCTCAAGATAACTTAGCTGATTCACAATATCTTGGGAAGAAAAATAATTTGGTTAGGAGTAGGAGCACATATTTACGCAAAAGCACGAGTACAAACCATAAAGCAGAATTCTAAATACATTTAAGTTAATATACTAAAGCAATAGTTAAAATTAAAGACTAGTGAACAAAATCTGAATAAATAAACAAACAACACACCATAGCAACCATTGAGGCCACAAAATACCTATCAAATATTAATGAAATTCACAACTAATTAGAATAACAAATAAGAATCTAATACAACAATAAAATATAAGAATAATTTAAGCATATTCAGAAGCATAACTAAAGAAACATGAAAGCGGCAAAGGCGGTTGCCTATTAAGTCTGCAAATACAGCGCTATGACGGCCTTTTGTGGGGACACTTGCGTGATTTGTTGCTTTAGTTCATGACAAGTTTGTCTTATTGTATTTATTTAAAATTTTTAATTAGCTGCTTAATAAGCAGTTCTGGTTTTTGGCTAACTTACATATATGTCCAAAATTATATTTGCTATTTTCAAAAACTGTTTAAGCATCTTATTGAAAGCAGCTCCAAAAGATCGTAGGCAGTAGAAGCTATTGATTTTGACAACTTTTTTCATTACTGACAAATTGCGTTGAACTTTTGTGCTTGTACTTGTCAAACTTGTTGACCTGGAAAATATTGATTTGTTTGAGTGTTAAATGTGACAATAAAAAATGTTCGCATATACACATATATTCACAAAGTACACTGCAGCTCATCTGAATAGATTCAAAATTTGAATGGTTTAGTGCATTCTTCTGTAGTGGAAGTGACTTACTTGTTTAAAGACATGGCGGCCCCCGTGGTGTGGTTGTAACATTTTTTTTAGTGGAATTATTGTGATGCCACTTTTCTTTCATTTAAACCTTATATAACTGTCGTCTCGTTAAAATAACTTTCATCTCTATAAAAAAAAAAAAAAAACAATACATATTTCAACAGAAAATTTGCAACAAAGTACCCACAGTGTTCTTCTAAATGTGACATTGCTCTTGGAGGGATGGAGAGAAAAGTTCTCCGGAGAGTTTATGCTTCTGTCCGGCGCGTATCGAAGGAGGTACAATGATGAGCTGTATGAGTTTTATGCAGGTATGACGATAGTGCATCGAATAAATACTCAAAGGCTTCGCTTCGTAGGTCACGTTATGCGAATGGACGAAAACGCTTTGGCCAAAAAAGCATTTCAGTCAACACCGCAGTCGAGGAAGAAGGAAACATCCATTGTGTCGAAAGCGGTAGGTGGAGGAAGACTTGACCTCCTTTCGATTCACGCCGGTTATTGCGAAACAGGGATAGCTGACGTAACTTGTTACGAAACAGCCAAAATCGCTTAGGCGGTTAAGCACCAAATAACGGTGAATGTGATGACATTGCACACAAATTTTTGGTCAAACTTATGGCTTAGTACGTCTAGTTTATTTTTAAGGTATCTTTCGGCCATGTGTGCATAGCCTCGTAGAGTTTAAGCTTTGGTTCCTGATGAATTTGTATTTTTGTTCGATTTTGGTATTGAAAGTTTTGTGAAGAGCTCAACTAAAAGAAGCGTACTCGGATTATTTACAATACATTTGAAATTTTTGTACTTTGTCCTAACATTTCAATAATGATGATGTAGTTACGTGGCATAAATACATTGCCAATTTTTAAACATTACTTAAAAGCTAAGCAACTTTATTTTTAAAAGTGGGTGCAGTTGTTAACGAATTTTGCTCAGATCTATATATGTACTTATACATAATTCCAGGGACCATACTTCTGCAAAATTGCAAAGTGAGTGAAAAACTTTTTTAAGCTTTCGTCTAATACGTGTAGGCGGTGCTCCGCCTATTTTTAAAAATTGTACCAAATTTCTGTTGGCCTCTTTCTTTGAAAACAATCCTTATACCAAATTTTGTTGCAATTGGTAGATTTTTGTTCGAATAATGACATTTTTTATGGCCTAAAAACTTTTAAAGTTATTTCTTCTAAATGTGGGCATGGACTCGCCCATTTTTCAAAATTTTAACAAATTTTAATTAGTTGTCATAAAATGAACACACATATCAAGTTTCATCACGTTATTGGTCTGAATTATCTTATTTTTTCCATTTTTAAATTTCGATTTTTGTTCGAATAATGACATTTTTTATGGCCTAAAAACTTTTAAGGTTATTTCTTCTAAATGTGGGCATGGACTCGCCCATTTTTCAAAATTTTAACAAATTTTAATTAGTTGTCATAAAATGAACACACATATCAAGTTTCATCACGTTATTGGTCTGAATTATCTTATTTTTTCCATTTTTAAATTTCGATATCGATTTTTTTTTAAAGTAGACGTGGTCACCCACCGATATTGTTTAGCGAGAACTGCTCACATGGCAAACTTTAACATAATACCTTCAACGGGTTTTAATTTACAGCTTAAACAATCTTTAAAATTTCTTCTTATAAATGTAGGCGTGCCACGCCTATTTTCCAAAGTTTACAATTCTTGTTTGAGTAATATTGTCCACGTATCAAGTCTCACCAAGTTATCGGTCATGAATTAACTATCGTATTTGTCGAAAAACTGGGCGTAATTGTCGTTCGCCTATTTTTAATACCAATCCATTCTGGATCTGGATAAGCCATTGTACAGAAATTCGTAAAGATATCTCAATTTTGTCTCATGATATTGTGCTAACGGACGGACGGACATGGCTCAGTAAAAATTTTTGATGCAAATAATTTTGATCTATGGAAGTCCATATAACGGACGCAATTAAAGAATTATAGAAGTGATTTTTTAATGCTTGAGAAGAGACTAAATGAAAGATTGAAGGTGAAAGAATTCTCTATGCCCGTAGATTTACGAAATCTTAAATATCTTTTTAAAACGCTGGATATATATTCTTTGCGAGATATACCTGAAGTTTTCGGCCTAGTCGAGTAAACAAAATCTGCATACCTGGAACTTCGACTACGCCCTCAAAATCCGCGATTTGGGGCCAAAGACCTCTTTTTCATAAGCGGAGACATATTACTTACTTACTTAATTGGCGCTTAACCGTCTAAACGGTTATGGCCGTCCAACAAGGCGCGCCAGTCGCTCCTTCGCTCCGCCAACCGGCGCCAATTGGTCACACCAAGGGAGTTTAAATCGTTTTCCACCTGGTCCTTCCAACGGAGTGGGGGCCGCCCTCTACCTCTGCTTCCATAGGCGGGTTCCGATAGAAACACTTTCTTGGCCGGAGCATCATCTTTCATTCGCATAACATGGCCTAGCCAGCGCAGCCGCTGCGTTTTAATTCGCTGGACTATGTTGATGTCTGCGTATAGCTCGTACAGCTCATCATTAAATCTTCTTCGGTACTCGCCATCGCCAACGCGTAGAGGTCCATAAATCTTTCGAAGAACTTTTCTCTCGAACACTCCCAACGCCGCTTCATCTGCTGTTGTCATGGTCCATGCTTCTGCCCCATATAGCAGGACGGGTACGATAAGTGACTTGTAGAGTATGATTTTCGTTCGCCGCGAGAGGACTTTACTTTTCAATTGCCTACCTAGTCAGAAGTATCATTTATTGGCAACATTGATTCTTCGCTGGATTTCAGTGCTGATGTTGTTGCTAGTGTTGATGCTGCCAAATAAACGAAGTCTTTTACTATTTCGAAATTATGGCTGCCAACAGTAGCGTAGTTGCCAAGGCGCGTATGCGCTGACTCTTTGCTGGATGACAGCAGGTACTTCGTTTTGTCCTCATTCACCATCAAACCCATCTTTACCGCTTCTTTTTTCCAGTTTGGAGTAAGCAGAGGGTATCCGTGACAAATTTCTATCATATAAGTAATTTTATTTATTAGATACAAGCAGGGACCCATACTGGTATTCCTTTTATAATAAAAGTCCTAGACAAAATATTATTTCCGGACATTTAATTTTTAAATCCGAAATAAATTACTAAATCAGGATTTTTATTACATAAGTCCGAAAATAAAAGTTAAATGCGGAATAAAAGTCCGGCCCTATAACTATGGAAATTATACGAATCATTATACTCAGCTGAGCAGAGCCCACAGAGTATATTAATTTTGTTCGCATAACGGTAATCCGTAACGGCATAAACTAATCGAGATAGATATAGACTTCTACATATCCAAATGATCTGGGTGAAAAAAGAAATTCATTTAGCCATGTCCGTCCGCCCGTCCGTAAACACGATAACTTGAGTAAATTGAGGTATCTTGATGAATTTTGGTATGTATCTAGGTTCCTGGGCACTCATCTCAGATCGCTATTTAAAATGAACGAAATCGGACTATAACCACGCCCACTTTTTCGGTATCGAAAATTTCGAAAAACCGAAAAAGTGCGATAATTCATTACCAAAGATGAATAAAGCGATGAAACTTGGTAGGTGGGTTGACCTTATGACGCAGAATAGAAAATTAGTAAAATTTTGGACAACGGGCGTGGCACCGCCCACTTTTAAAAAAAGGTAATTAAAAATTTTGCACGCTGTAATTTTGCAGTCGTTGAAGATATCATGATGAAATTTGGCAGGATCGTTACTCCTATTACAATGTGTGCGCTTAATTAAAATTAGCAAAATCGGATGACGAACACGCCCACTTTTTAAAAAAAAATTTTTTTTAAAGTCGAATTTTAACAAAAAGTTGACTATCTTTACAGTATATAAGTAAATTATGTCAAGATTCAACTCCAGTAATGATATGGTGCAACAAAATACAAAAATAAAAGAAAATTTCAAAATGGGCGTGGCTCCGCCCTTTTTCATTTAATTTTTATAGAATACTTTTAATGCCATAAGACGAACAATTCTTGTGAAATTTGGTAGGAGCATAGATTCTATGACGATAACAGTTTTCTATGAAAGTGGGCGAAATCGGTTGAAGCCATGCCCAGTTTTTATACACACCCGACCGTCTGTCGTTCCGCTCAGCCGTTAACACGATAACTTGACCACAAATCGATATATCTTTACTAAACTTAGTTCACGTACTTATCTGAACCCACTTTATCTTGGTATAAAAAATGGCCGAAATCCGACTATAACCACGCTCACTTTTTTGATATCGAAAATTACGAAAAATGAAAAAAATGCCATAATTCTGTACCAAATACGAAAAAAGGGGTGAAACATGGTGATTGGATTGGTTTTTTGACGCAAAATATAACTTTAGAAAAAACTTTGTAAAATGGGTGTGACATCTACCATATTAAGTAGAAGAAAATGAAAAAGTTCTGCAGGGCGAAATCCAAAGCCCTTGGAATCTTATCAGGAATACTGTTCCTGGTATTACATATATAAATAAATTAGCGGTACCCGACAGATGATGTTCTGGGTCACCCTGGTCCACATTTTGGTCAATATCTCGAAAACGCCTTCACATATACAACTAAGGACCACTCCCTTTTAAAGCCCTCATTAATACCTTTAATTTGATACCCATATCGTACAATGCATTCTAGAGTCACCCCTGGTCCACCTTTATGGCGATATCTCGAAAAGGCGTCCACCTATAGAACTAAGGCCCACTTCCTTTTAAAATACTCATTAACACCTTTCATTTGATACCCATATCGTACAAACGCATTCTAGAGTCACTTCTGGTCCACTTTATGGCGATAGCTCGAAAAGGCGTCCACCTATAGATCTAAGAATCGCTCTCTTTTAAAATACTCATTACCACCTTTCATTTGATACCCATATCGTACAAACACATTATAGAGTCAGCCCTGGTTCACCTTTATGGCTATATCCCGAAATGGCGTCCACCTATAGAACTATGGCCTACTCCCTTTTAAAATACTCTTTAATACCTTCCATTTGATACCCATGTCATACAAGCACATTCCAGGGTTACCCTAGGTTCATTTTCCTACATGGTGATTTTCCCTTATTTTGTCTACAAAGCTCTCAGCTGAGTATGTAATTTTCGGTTACACCCGAACTTAGCCTTCCTTACTTGTGTTTGTTTCAACAGAAAGCGATGTATCAAGTTTCAAGGCAATCTCTTAATAGGATAAAACTTTATAGCGAGAAATAAGTGCAAGTTAACTATGGAAAAGTATAAATATAGTACCGTGAGAGTTGGTTATGATTTTTGGATGAGAAATTTCTAGTATTAGTAACAAAAATTTTGCACTGTCCCTACAGGTTTCAAAGCCAGATATTTAGGAGAATCGATTGGTAAAAAATTCATTTCATTTGGATGAGCCGTTTCTTAGTTATGGGGTCGGACTTTTATTATGTCTTTAAAAAATAAAAGTTCGGGTTTAACTTTTATTTTCGGACTTATAAAATAAAAGTCAGCGTTTTTTTTGTCTTTAAAAGTCCGAAAAATAAAAAGGATCGCTAATAGGCATGAAAATGCTTTGGGTATCCTCGGGGTTCCATGAACTTTAACCTAGGACACATTTTTTACTCGGACTATTTCGACTCAAACAAAAAAAAAAATACTATTAAAATGGGTCCCTGTACATAGATTATAATCTAGCTAAATGGCCATAGCGAATATATTTATGTTTATTACCTACATATGTACATGACTGAAAATTCTATGAATATTTAATTCTAATAAGTGGCGTCAGCAGGTATTATGAAAAATCACTTGTAGCCTACACGCTCCAATGCGCTTAAATTACAAAACAAACAATTATATCATACATACTTCCCTAATATATGTACATATGTATGCATGCATTATTTATACACGTAAAGCACAAAATTATTTATTGGCAACAAACATTAAACAATAAAAAAAATCAGTAAGCAATAAATATTTTTGCAAACATTCCACAATAAGATTAGTTCGAAAAGTATTTATTTGTTTTGATTCGATTTAGCAAATATAAAAATTTTTTTTTTGCAAAAATTTTATATGAAATTTCTCATACTTGACGTAGTAAAATTTAAATGATTAAATGAAGGTTTTGCCAATATCTAAATTCTTAATGAAGATATTAGAAATATTTGAGTGAGAAAAAAAACTTCATTTTTAATTAATACGCTAGCACGCTTGTGATTCTACAAGGTGGTTTAAAAATGAAGAAAAGAAAGCCGTGAGTACCAATTACTCATGACGTTCGATGTATAAAGATACAGGTGTGGAAAAATTAATTTGCGATTTCACGTGCCCCTGGTTATCAGCTTATCTTAATTATTACATTTTTTACACAGTTTACGAAAACAAAACACGCTGTAAACAAATAATTTTTAAGCAGAAAGGCCAATAACGAATTGACTTGAATACCGTAAATTTTTTTAGGTTAACTAGAGTTCACCCAGGAACTCAAATTAAACCATAACAGAGGTAACTTTATCAGAATTAAATTATTTCAAGCTTTTTCATTAGAGTTTCGTTGGTAACAACCAATACCGACAAGTTATTATTTTATTATTGGCTTCTTATCGATGGCGAATTATTATCGTTGAGTTATCGACGACGATATTGGTTTCTTATCGTTATCGACGTGTTACAGATGTGTTATAGATTTTATGTTGAAGTTTTATTGGTAACCGAAAGTCGTCGCTCTACTTGCCTCCAGAAACCGTAAAAGCAACGCTTAAATGTAACCTCAGCCTACCGACTGGTTTCCCGTTCCTAACGAAGTTTCTTTGCTTCTCCTTAGCTACTCCAGACTACTGACTCGGCCCTGTGAACCTAAAATAAAAACTATAGAGAATTATCGATAGTACATCGAAAACTATCGCAAACTATCAATAGCATTGACTAAATAACTGATAGCACGCCAATAACGAAGTAGTAATAATTCGACGGAAAGTCGATATATTTCTGATAATTTATCGATAACTCTTAGGTAATAAATCGATAACTTTTCGATAACATATACATACCTTTTTATAATATATCGATAACTTTTCGATAAGAAATGGATACATTTTTTATAACATTTCGATTAATTCTCGATAAATAAAGGATCACTTTTCGATACTTACTTGATAACTAACCGATAACAAACAAATTAATCGAAAACAAAATATGTAGCTCAATATTACCTCTGTTAATGAAAACAAATTTATACAATACCTGCTCATGTACTTACGAACTATAAATACAGGACAAACGACAACAATAAATCAGAACATAAATCGACACTGATGATGGCACAACGCCGAAACCAGTTTGTCTCGAAACCAAACTTGACAAGGGATGACGGAAAGTCGTTCCAATGTACATCATTTATCCATCCTGTCGGAAAACCAACAAAACAAAATAAGTCACAAATTTATAACTTTTAGATAGCAAATCGATAACTCGCCTATACCTGCTCGATTGCACAACTATAGCAAACCGCTAACTTGTCGATAAGAAATGGATAACAACCGTCGATAAATAACCGACAACTCGTAGATAAAAACCGTTAACACTTCCACAAAAACTGTAAAAACTCGAAATGTGAATTTTGAGAGACCTAAAACATGTCCTATTTTGACTAGAACTTATTCGGCTAGAAAACTGCATTATCAGAAAAATTCTGAATACATAAAAATGTTAGGCTTGTTTCTTTAAAAATTAATCTGCTTCGTTATGTTACATATTTTTTCAAAATGTATCAAAGGTTGGGGAATAATTGGAGAAAAATATTGGATATTAAATTAAGAACTATAAATTTTTCAAAGGTTAGAGAAATATGTTTTCGATGTTTGTGGGAAATATTGAAGCTTTAACAAGACTATGATTAAGAATGATAAAAAATACCGATAACCTAAAATTTAGGGGTGAGCTTTTGCACCTTACTTCGACCAAGTTTTATGCAGTTATCTTTAACGTATAACTGATACGTTTTTATGCAATCGTCCTTAACGACATTTGACTTAATGTTAATATATTTGTAGATGGCGGCCAACCTTCGAATTTTGATTTATTACATTTGGTTTCTAAATTTCATTTACTTACGTAATTTTGAGTTTTCAATAACAAACAATATCCTTGAATATAGCAGACATGTTTTCGAATATGTAAACAACTTAACAAATTTTCAATGATAAATAAGACTTACTCGTATGCACGTAGCTTTAAGCTCATGCCTGTCTCATACTTAATATGCAATCGGAGTTTATCAGATTAATTTGTCAAGCGGCACGTATGTTTTTTACTAACATTTTGCAAATTCAAATTATTGGTGATTTATTTACTGCTTTAATTCACGCTGTGAAATGGCGCATGTTGCGAATTTGCAACTATGAAGTAATTATTTTATAGAAACTCAAGGTGATTAATTTAAATATTTGCAACTTTCAATATGTTTTTTCTGAACTGCCTTATATTCTATATATACTATCTTTTCTTAAATTTCAAAAGTTAGACAAAAATGTATGCTAAAAGTGCCGTGAAGCCTATCAAAGAGATCTCTAAATGATCCTGAATCTTTCAAAATTATTCTGAAATTGTTCCAAGATAATCACGAAAACAATTCGAAATTATCCCTAAACAATTCTCAAAGTATCCGAGTTATCCCAAAAAGGCCTCGAAAAATGGTTCCAAATAATTCCGAAATAAGTAGTCCCCAAATAATCTGGAAATAGCACTAAAATCATTCTAAAATAACTCCGAATGATTTTGTAATAGTCCCGACATGACCAATAATGACCACAAAACGGTAACGCAATAGTCCATGATTGATTCCGAAATAATTAAGAAAGCAGTGAAGAGATGGTCCCGAAATAATTTAAAATAGCCTCGAAATTATCCCGAAATAGTCTTGAAAAAAAAAATCTGAAATGATTCCGAAACTGCCTCGAAATGATCTTGAAAACAGTCTTGAAATCGTTCCAAAATGATTCCAAGAATAACTCAAAACAATTCCAAAATAATTCTTCAAAAATGTCACAAAATGATTACAAAATGGTCTTGAAATAGCCCTGAAAGCATCTCAAAATGATCATGAAGCGATCCTAGAAAAAAAATAACGAACTGATACTGGAATAGTCCCAAAATCGTTCCTGGTCCGGAGATGGCACCCCAATAGTCCATGAATGATTCCCAAATAATAAAGAAAATAGTGAAGAAATGGTCCCGAAATAATTTCAAAATAGTCTCGCAACTATTCCGAAATAGTCTCGAAAAAACCCCAAATGGTTCCGAACTGCTGTTACATGATCCTGAAAATAATCCTAAATAGTTTCGGAATCACCCCTAAACTAAATAGTTTCGATATAATTCAAACTGATCCCGAAAGCAATTTAGATATAGCTCAGAAATGATTACAAAATAAATTCAAAAAAGTACTGTAAAAAAAGTGCGGAGTGTTATCAAAATTATCAAGAAACAGTACGGCAGATAATTTTCTGAGGTCTGGAAAATATTCCAAAATTTGAGAACTATTCTGTTTCGAAATGATCCCGAAAAATTCTCAAGGAGAACTAAAAAGTCATCTCAAAATCGTCCTGAACTGATTTCTAAGAAGTTCCGAAACGGTGCCGAAAAGTTATTTGGCAGCTCTGAAACTGAATAATTCCAAAATGATCCCGAAATAGTTTCGATATACTCCTAAACTGATTCCAAAAACAATTTCAGAATCATTCAGAAATGATCCCCAAAACGTTCCAAAATAATTTCGAAAAGCTTCCACATGTTATTTGAAAAAGTACCATAAAAAAGATCGATATGATCCCGAAACAGTTTCGAAAATAAATTCGAAATAGTTCGGAATATATCCCAAAATAGTTCTCAAATATCCCGAAATGATCCGTATCAGAATTGATTCCGAAAAAATCTCCAACATGACTCTCAAACTATCTCGAAATAGTCCTGAAATATATTGAAAATAGTGCCGAAACGTTTCCGACATATTATTTCTCCGCTCTGCTATTTAACATTCAAACAAATTAATTTAATAACATATGAAAATAAAAGTCTCTGAACCATTGAGGCACTTTTCCGACAAAATTCATTTGCCGAAATTTGAAATATTAATGAATATTTAAGTATAAAAAGCACAAAAAAAAAATAATAAAAAAAAAAAATAAAACGTAGGTCGTGCACACGCGCTTTTATACAAAATACTCACGAATGTCCACTTTGAATGATTGGTTAGTGCAAATTGCTTAAAAATTATTATTAAAATAGAATTTATGTATAAATGTAGTTCAAGGTTATGCAAGCAATTTACAAAATTGAATCTAAAACTATTTTGTCAAATTGTCAAAAAAAAAAAAAATACATATATATAAACAAAATTTAAAGGTCAAATGTTTATATTTGTTGGTGCAGTTTCGCTTAGTCTAACCTCGAAATAATTGTGATCGCAGAATTTTAGAACTCCGCACCAGGAAAACCGATTTCTTTAAAGAATCGGCGAAAATGTATATTAAAACGATTTGTATAAAGGAACTCGATCTTAAGTGCTTGGAAAAACATGCAGACGAATTGACGGCCGTTTCCAGCATACTCAAGAAATAGCTCCAAAAAAGTCGAAAATCCATTCCATTTCAAGAAAAATATGTCCCAACATAAACGAAAAAATAGCCGTTGTTTTATTAAAAACCCACCAATTACACGCAAACATATCCGTACCACATAAAAATACGAGTATCGGTGGGTATACGTTAAACTTTTTTTTTTATTATTTGGTATAAAACAGTTCCCGTCTTCAGCAAATCACTTGTGTTATGCTCAGCTGTGTATACGTGTATAATTATTGTTACGCTCCAAAACTGGAGCCGCTTGAAACTGAACTCAACAGAACCGCTTCCTTAAATACTCGGAGGCTCACATCTCTAATAGAAAGAAGTCCGAAATTTCAAAGAGTGAAATTTACATGATTTTTTTTTTAATTCATTTTCAAATAATAATATTAACATTTTTGCTTAAAGATTTTTACCTAATTAGAATGAGATGTTAATCAAGATAGTCGCACCTGATTGTTTGTTAACTTGTAAATTTTAATGTGCAAGTGCAGACATACGAATTACACTAGTTTAATGTTTTGGGTATCACCTGTCGTCATAAATTGTATAATAGACTTTGACCTTTGTAATTTGGTTGAATTAGTTTTGCAAAGTAATCGCACTTGAACTCAACAAATTCTTTTCGTAATTTGTTTTGTCTCCTCCGTTTTTTTGACTTTTGTTAATGAATGCATACGCGACAGTTTCAACGAGGAAGTCGTTAGACTGTGCTCTTATACTAGACTAAAATTTATTTTTCCAACTCGATATTTAAAGCTAAGTATCCTGTGAAGTATGTTATTTTAACCTAAGCGACCACCTTCACATCGACATCACAATTAAGCGCACAATTTTTGCAGCGAGACAGTTTCATTGGTATATAGAGGGTTTTTTTTGTTATTACAAAGTTTGCACACGGAGATGGTTATAAGAACATATTTCTGAGTTTTACTTCTTAATCAGCTAGCTTTACCGGCGCTGAGCTCGAGTATACCTGCATTCATACTGGTGCCAAGGCACTGATAAAGCTCTGTTGAACGCGCCGAAATATATTCCCCACAATTTCGGCTTAAAACATACACTACATATGTACGAAAGTGGTATAAATGGTATTGCAATGAAGTGATGAAAATTAGAGACAGTTTACAAATCGGGAAGCGAAGCGTTAGATCCCTCAGTGGATAGAGGAATCTGCCCTAACATCAGTATGAATGCAGGCGTATTTGAAATAGTGACATTCAGAAATATGTCCTAGTAACCATCGCCATGTGCAAACTTTCCCATACGATCTTTTCAGAATGTTTTCTGTACCCTTGAAGCATTAGTAAAGGATTTTATTGTAAGTGATGCGATAACTTGTCGTAACAAATCGATAACACGCTGATAACAAATCGATAGCTTGTCGATAATGAATCATGCTGATAACAAATAGATAGCACGGAAAAAACAATCAGTAATCGATAACTTATTGTTTGTTGCCAATGAAAAATTTATAACATTTAGATAACAAATTGATAACCCATCTAACTATACAACGACTATACCACGCCGATACCAAATGGATAAGATACTAGGGCTTAAAAGTTGTCGAACTTGCTCGAAAAGAGATATTTCGCGAGTGTCGGCTTCTCGCGAGATTCTCGAATTTCGAAATACTCGTAAAGCATATTATGCAGCAAATTATATAAACATGCTTTGTGTGAAGTATCAGTGGAAAAGCAATAAATCAACAAAAAACACAAGTGATAAAAACAGAGTGCATTAGTACTGTCAATAAAGCTTGTGAGACTTGCGAGTATTTCGAGAAACGAGAATCTGACGAGAAGCCGAGTTCTCAATTTCTCGGGTGTCGAAATTGTCGCTTGTGCTCGAGAGGAAATCACCAGCTCTATGTTTGAGATACCGATAACTCTCCGAAAAGAAATGCATAACACGCCCATAACCCGTCGATAATAATCCGGTAGCTCGTCAATAACGGTTGTTATCGATAACAAACCTGTAACACTTTGATGGCGCGCCGTTCGATTTCGGTTTCGGATTCGGGTTCTCATCTTTCCTCACCCCTCTTTTTCTTGCTTAACTGCTCTACTTTTCATTTCCTTCGTTTCCTTCCAACATTTCCATACATTATGCGTACAATTACCCTACAGTTACATTCTGGAGTTAGGAGGGGTGACCTTACAGGAAAAACCTTGCACAAAATATTTAGGAATCATCCTAGACAGTAAGCTGTCATGGAAGCTCAACGTGGAGGAGAGGGTCAAGAAGGCCTCAACGGCACTCTATGCATGTAAAAGAATGCTGGGGTGTACGTGGGGCCTATCGCCCTCTCTTTCTCATTGGGTTTTACAGCGATTGTAAGCCCTATTCTATACTATGGAGTTCTTGTTTGGTGGAAAGCAACACAAAAACAACATACCTCAAAAAATTAGAGGGGGTATGGAGACTATCGATGCTTAGCATTACGGGAGCCCTGAAAACAACCCCGACGGCTGCACTGTATGTCATTTTGCACATCCCACCTGTAGACCTGGTAGCAAAGAACAAAGCGTTAACGACCGCAACCATGCTCGGTGCTTCGGGGCAGCTTGAGCGCCGACCATATGGCCATAGTAGTATAGCGTCATCAATCACAAGACGAACAGACTACATGATTCCCTATCTGCGCTTCGAGGGAGATCTTAAGGCCACAATAGAGGTGGTCGGTTGGCGCAAGGGTGCGCAAATGGCGGACGAGGCGATACATGTGTACACCGATGGTTCCAAAGTAGTGGAAGGAGTAGCGTCTGCGGTATACTGCGCTGATCCGGAAATAAGCAGATCCTACAGGCTGCCGGATTACTGTAGCGTTTTCCAAGCGGAAATATTAGCCGTAAACAAAGCAGTAGAAACCCTGGAAGAGAATAGCTTAAGCTGCAACCGTGTTAACTTTTATATTGACAGTCAAGCAGCAATTAAGGCAATAATCTCGCATAGCACAGCATCTAAATGCGTGTTAGAGTGTAAGCAGTCTCTGGAGAGAATCGCGACAGGGAGAAGCATACATCTATATTGGGTCCCAGGGCATATGGGAAAAGATGGGAATGAAAAAGCGGACGAACTAGCTAAAAAGGGCGCATCCCTTGAAGCTTGCTCCGTAGATGTCCCAATTAGATTGGGCGAGGTTAAGCGAAGGCGAGAGGTGCACATGATCGACCAAGCGGGAAAGGCGTGGGTTCAAGCGCGGGGCTGTAAAGTGTAGAAGATTATGTGTAGGTCTTACAACCTTAGACTAACACAGTTGGTCCTCTCATTAAAAAGAGAGGACTGTAGACTCATGACGGGTATTCTGACTGGACACTGCCTTCTGGCGTCACATGCCTTTAAACTAGGCTTGGCCAGTGATAGCAGATGTAGGAAGTGCGGGTTGGAGGAGGAAACGATCGAGCACGTTCTGTGCTCGTGCCCTGCACTTGCCAGGCTAAGGCTCCAGCTATTAGGAGTGATACAGCTGTCAGATCTAGAAGCAGCAAGTGGCTTAAGTCCTAGGAAGCTTCTAGTATTTGCCAAGAGGACGGAGTTATTTTATAACATAGGTCCTGGTTTTTGATAGGGTTTTTCAGTTTGGTCGTTAAAACAAACTTCTGGTAACACTACGGACTCAGTCAGTCTATGTGAGGTCCTCATGGACCGGCCAGTTCAACCTACCTACCTACATTCTGGATCCACCCACTCAGGATACCACTCGTAGAGATAACGATTACACTTACCCCACATTTTCGAAATTTCACCTATGGTGCTGTAGCATATGCTTAGGTACTTGATTTTGATGAGGAGCTTTTGATAGAACAAATATAATCTAAGGGCATTCCACACTAATGTGTTGTTCTGTGATCCTGTTTCAAAAAAAAATTTCATATCAATTTAACTTTTCAAGTTTGAAAAATAGAGTTTATGGTTCAGTTACATTACCTGGCCCGACACTACATCGCTCTGCAGCTGCGTTGCCCAGATTGCCACTGCAACAATTAATAACTGCATGTATGTATGTGAAATTCAACTCAATCAATAAATAAAAAAAAAACAAAAAAAAAAAAAACACCTATAAATATGTATTGTATTTGTAATCAAATAAAATTAGTTTTCATTGCTTAGAGAAAAATATAGACCGGCATTAGTCGGACCAATCGTTGCGCACGTCACAAAGAGTTTGAATATACAAAAAAATAATTGTGACAAAACAAAAAATGCCGGCGGGAAAGGCATTGAAGGCATTCCGTTAGCAACTGGTCATGGTCTAGTGGGTGTAGGTAGTGATCTAATATATTGAACAAAGAAGGTAAACAATCAAAAGCAAGAAAAAAACAAGTAGAACATTACATACTCAGTTGAGAGCTATGGTGACAAAAAAAAAAAAAAAAGCTATGGTGACAACATAAGGGAAAATAACCATGTAGGAATATGAACCGAGGGAAACCCTGGAATGTGTTTGTATGACATGTGTATCAAATGAAAGTCATTAAAGAGTATTTTATGAGGGAGTGGGCCATAGTTCTATAGGTGGACGCCATTTAGGGATATATAGCCATAAAGGTGGATCAGGGTTGACTCTATAATGCGTTTGTACGATATGGGCATCAAATTAAAGGTATTAATGAGGGTTTTAAAAGGGAGTGGTGGTTGTTGTATAGGTGGTCGCCTTTTCGAGATATCGCCATAAAGGTGGACCAGGGGTGACTCTAGAATTTGTCTGTACAATATGGGCATCAAACGAATGGTGTTAATGAGTATTTTAAAAGGGAGTGGGCCTTAGTTCTATAGGTGGACGCCGTTTCGAAATATCGCCATAAAGGTGGACCAGGGGTGACTCTAGAATGTGTTTGTACGATATGGGTATCAAATTAAAGGTATTAATGAGGGTTTTAAAAGGGAGTGGTGGTTGTTGTATAGGTGGTCGCCTTTTCGAGATATCGCCATAAAGGTGGACCAGGGGTGACTCTAGAATGCGTTTGTACGATATGGGTATCAAATGAAAGGTGTTAATGAGTATTTTAAAAGCGAGTAATCCTTAGTTCCATAGGTGGACGCCGTTTCGAGATATCGGCATAAAGGTGGACCAGGGGTGACCCTAGAATTTGTTTGTACAATATGAGTATCAAAAGAAAGGTGTTAATGAGTATTTTAAAAGGGAGTAATCCTTAGTTCCATAGGTGGACGCCGTTTCGAGACATCGCCATAAAGGTGGACCAGGGGTGACCCTAGAATTTGTTTGTACAATATGAGCATCAAACGAAAGGTGTTAATGAGTATTTTAAAAGGGAGTGGGCCCTAGTTCATAGGTGGACGCCGTTTCGAAATATCGCCATAAAGGTGGACCAGGGGTGACTCTAGAATGTGTTTGTACGATATGGGTATCAAATGAAAGGTGTTAATCAGTATTTTTAAAAGGGAGTGGGCCTTCGTTCTATAGGTGGACGCCTTTTCGAGATATCGCCATAAAGGTGGATCAGGGGTGACTATAATGTGTTTGTACGATATGGGTATCAAATTAAAGGTATTAATGAGGGTTTTAAAGGGAGTGGTGGTAGTTGTATATGTGAAGGCATTTTCGAGATATCGACCAAATGTGGACCAGGGTGACCTAGAACATCATCGGTCGGGTACCGCTAATTTATTTATATATGTAATATCACGAACAGTATTCCTGCCATGATTTTAAGGGATTTTGATTTCGCCCTGCAGAACTTTTTCATTTTCTTCTACTTAATATGGTAGGTGTCACACCCATTTTACAAAGTTTTTTTCTAAAGTTATAGTTTGCGTCAATAAACCAATCCAATGTTTCATCCCTTTTTTCGTATTTGGTATAGAATTATGCCTTTTTTTGAATTTTTCGTAATTTTCGATATCGAAAAAGTGGGCGTGGTCATAGTCGGATTTCGGCCATTTTTTATACCAGTACAAAGTGAGTTCAGATAAGTACGTGAACTGAGTTTAGTATAGATATATCGATTTTTGCTCAAGTTATCGTGTTAACGGCGGGGCGGAAGGACAGACGGTCGACTGTGTATAAAAACTGGGCGTGGCTTCAACCGATTTCGCCCTTTTTCACAGAAAATAGTTATCGTCCTAGGGACTAACACATTTCACAAGGAATGGTAAATTTTTGTTCGACTTATGGCATTAAACGTATTCTAGACAAATTAAATGAAAAAGGGCGGAACCACGCCCATTTTGAAATTTTCTTTTATTTTTGTATTTTGTTGCACCATATCATTACTGGAGTTGAATGTTGACATAAATTACTTATATACTGTAAAGATATTCAATTTTTTGTTAAAATTTGACTTTAAAAAAATTTTTTTTAAAGTGGGCGTGGTCGTTCTCCGATTTTGCTAATTTTTATTACACATATATATAGTAATAGGAGTAACGTTTCTGCCAAATTTCATCATGATATCTTCAACGGCTGCCAAATTAGAGCTGGCAAAACTTTTAAATTACCTTCTTTTAAAAGTGGGCGGTGCCACGCCCATTGTTCAAAATTTTACTAACTTTCTATTCTGCGTCGTAAGTTCAACTCACGTACCAGGTTTCATCGCTTTATCCGTCTTTCGTAATGAATTATCGCACTTTTTGTGTTTTTCGAAATTTTCGATATTGAAAAAGTGGGCGTGGTTATGTTCCGATTTCGTTCATTTTAAATAGCGATCTTAGATGAGTGCCCAGGAACCTACATACAAAATTTCATCAATATACCTCCAAATTTACTCAAGTTATCGTGTTAACGGACGGACGGACGGACATGGCTCAATCAATTTTTTTTTCGATACTGATGATTTTGATATATGAAAGTCTATATCTATCTCGATTCCTTTATACCTGTACAACCCATCGTTATCCAATCAAAGTTAATATACTCTGTGAGCTCTGCTCAACTGAGTATAAAAATATATGTACACTGAAACTTTTTTAAATTGCCAAAAAAAAAAAATATATATATATATTTTAAATATTTTGTATAAATTTTGAATTAAAATTTTTCTTAGTGCTACAATACAAGAAAAAGTATTTGGTGTCAATTTCTTAGTTAAATTTGAATATCATACCGAAGTGCCTTGACTTCATATGGAAGTGATTTTTCTTTGCACTTTCATATGAAATTCAGGCACTTTCAAATGAATCGAATTTATATGTATGGGCATATGGGAGTGCTATGAAATTTTTTTATATTCAAAGTGTGAATTTGTATCTGTGCCTATTCTTCACGGCAAAACAAAAACAAAAGTGCTATAAGTATATAGGGATTGAGCAGCTCTGGATATGATTGTGGAAACAAGGAATGACTAGATTCGCAAGCCCTTTGATTTTGGCCGTTTCGAAATAATTGACATCAATTGAGATTACCAAGGGAGGCTAAGTCATTCTCCACTTGCCTCTCACAACTCAGTTAAGGTCTGCTCTTCCTCTGCTTCCAAACTGTGGTGCTGACTGAAATGCCTTCTTGGCCGGAGCATCTTCGTACATTCGCATAACATGACTTAGCCAGCAAAGCCTTTGGACTTTTATGCACTGCACTATTTCCATATCTACGTAAATCTTATGAACTGCACCATAATTATATCTTCTGCGATACTCGCCCTCAGCATCACAGACAGGACCATACATTTTCCGGAGAATTTTACTCTCAAACACTCCAAAAGCCATCCCATCTCCTCTCGACACCGTCCATGATTTCGAGCCATACATCAGGACCGGTATGATGAGCGACTTGTAGAATGTGATTTTTTCGAATTCAAAGTAGCAAGAGTTATTGTTTGCAAGAGTTATTCTCCATTTCATTTCTAAGCTCACATTATTTTCGCTTTTAAAGCTGGTTTCCAAATAGGCGAAATCCTTCTCAGTCTCGAATTTATATCCGTAATAGTGATGTGGCTGACATTGCGCTAATGCGCCGAATCTTTCTTGGATGACAGCAAGTACTTCGTCTCACATACGGCAAGACTTACATTTTTTTTTTTTAATCTTTAGCTAATCCAGAGAACACAGAACTCACGGCGTGTTAGGGCTAATAATATCGATATCATGAGTATTTTTGCCGCTAAAAGTATCTTTTCCAGCATTAGGTTAAAGAAATAACACAAAAGAGAGTCGCCTTGACTGAAGCCTCGTTTGGTTTCAAATGGCTCTGAGAGGTCATTCCCAATCCTTAAAGAGCTGATGGTGTTATTCAACGTCTTTTTACATAGCCGTATACGTTATGCGGGGAAACCAAATTCAGATATAGCGGCATAAAGGCAGCTCCTTTTCGTGCTGTCGAAGGCTTCCTTAAAATCGACCAATAGGTGATACGTGTGAATTCTTTTTTTGCGGGGTTTTCCAATATTTGGCGCATAGTGAAAATCTGGTCGATGGTAGATTTATCAGGTCTGAAGTCGCAATCAATCGCAATCGTTCAATCAGTTTGTTGACTTAAGGCTTCAGCTTTTCGCACAGTAAGCTGCTCAGCAGGGTAGTCCGTCATAAGTATATTATCACTCTCTCTTTGTCATAGTAGGGTGCCGGATTGGTATTTCCATCATGGGCTATTAGGGTATCGAGTATGTCTTTTCCTATGGAGAAATGTTCCCTGATCTTTATTATCATACCTGCAGGAATTTGCACCGGTCTTTAAACCATCCGTCATTCGCCAGATTTTTTGTTCGAATTTTCGGGCGTTATTCATATAAGCCCGTATCTGAGGCTTCTCGTGCTAACACCGTATAGTGGTTGAACTTCAACCTCTGGGTGAACTGGTTAAATTTAATTTCACCAAGCAGAGCTGGGCTCTGATAAAAAAATATAAATAAATGTAAGGCGCGATAACCTCCGAAGAGATCTAAGGCCGAGCTTCTCTTCCAATTTGCGTCGTGCTCCTCTTGATTTTCCCTACAAATTGGCCGGACGGGACCTACATGTTTTATACCGACTCCGAACGGCGTCTGCAAGGCAGATGAGTTTTCACTGAGAGCTTTTCATGGCAGAAATACACTCGGAGCGCTTGCCAGTCACTGCCGAGGGGCGACCCCGCTTAGAAAAATTTTCTTCTAATTGAAAAACCTTATTTCTAAAATTTTGATGTAGCTTTACCCGGGAGTTGAACCCAGGACATACGGTGTGGTAGGCGGAGCACGCTACCATCACACCACGGTGGCCGGGGCTCTGATAAGGTTTACTAAAAAACGACTATGTAACGTAGAAAGCTGAATAAGTTTCAAATGGCTGGAGTAGGGAGGAAGAATCCTTGAGGGATCCCACGGTAAGTCTCTTAGCGCAAAAATAAACTACTTTTGAAACGAGTCTAATTTCTCTCAGTGGGTCTGACAGTTTGGGTTCCAGATTATCGGAACATATTCCAAGATTGGCCTTACTTACCGATGATACATATAAAGAGTAATATGCACATCATTGAATTCTTTAGGTTTGTTAAAATTTTTGTAAAATGGTATTTAGGTGGCGTGTAGTAGTATCAATAGAAAAAACGTGACTTTAATTCGCTTTTGAAAGAGAACATCGCACATTTTTTTATATTCAAAATTTTCGACGCTTTTTATGAAGATTAAAGCGTATAAAGAAATATATAAATTATGCCGACTCAACGCCAGATTTGGACGGTCTAACAACCGCAACACAATTCACAGTCTTATTTCTCCTAGCTCCTTTTTGCGTGGCGGCATTAAATAGTACCAAAGCGAACTTAAGTCAATTGACGTTAGTTCTCTTTCGGATTTGGAATTAATGGCATTGACATAAGTTCTTTTTCAAAAGCAAATTATTGTCCATTGACTCTTTTATACGTCACCGGTATTTAATATTAGTAATATTTCTCTTCAAACGTATTCTTAATATATATGTCAAATCACACAGTTGGGTATATACTGTTCAGTTTCGCACGAACTTAGCACGCTTACTTGTTTAAAATGAAATTTAACATGTGTTTACTGTAATCAGCTGGCAGCCACTGTGAATGTATGTACGTGCAATTGTAGTAGGAAAATATAGAGTTGGAAAATGATTTCATTTCTATTTATAACTAAATTAATTTTAATAATAGTGATTCAAGAATAGTTTACTGATAAGTTATAGGTAGATTAAAAACAATCAAAATATCAAAAGAATTTGTCGCAAGTGCTTTGAAGAGAAAATTAATAAAAGGGCAGGTTTTTGATAAAATTTGATAAATTAATGCAACGAATTTTTTTTAGTATATTTTAATCATATATACAGTGGCTCACAAAAGTATTTTGCCTCATATCATGTGTGCACGGATTTCGAATATCTTACAAGCTAGATAGACATATTTCATCTTCCAAACCCGTATTATTATCAATATACATTTACTAAACAGTTCGCCTAAACAGAAAGTGAAATTTTTGTTCCCTTAGCTTACTACCACAGAAAAACAGCTAGGTGTCAAGATACTTGTCTGACAAAAGGTACTGTGACGAATTTTAGGCAATTCCGATTATTATGCACCTTCAGTTAACGTTCGAATCGCTGAACTGTCAAATAAATAACTCCAATATTCAATATGGCAAAATGGTCTTTATTTAAAACTCTACTTCGCAATTACAACTATCGCGTACTTCACTAAAAGCGTGTTTAAATCAAACTAACTCCTTATTCCTCAGCTTGCGCTACTTTTATACTCTCGGATACCTCATTCATCCATTTTGCTTATTTATGTCTCCTTTATGTATCTGATATTTACGTTTCTCTTCTAGTTATATGCGTGTGTATGTGTGAGTAACAACTTCTGCTCTTAGTTGCCGACTACATATATGTAAGTGAAATCTTCTCTTTGCTGTTAGCTTAGCGGTTTAGATGTATGTGTGGCTGCTTACTTTGCTGTTGTTGTGTATTGTGCCATGTCCGCCCGTTAACACGGTAACTTGAGAAAATATTGAGATATCTTCACCAAATTCGGTAAACAGGCTTATATAAGCCTAGACTAGTTGGTATTGAAAATTTGCGGAATCGGACTATAACCAAGCCCATTTTTTCGATATCGAAAATTTAGAAAATGGAAAAAATTACAAAATTCAAAAACGAATAACGCTAAGGTAATGAAATTTGGTTGGATTGATTTTATGACGCAAACCATAAATTCCAAAAAAATGTTGGAATATGGGCGTGGCGCCGTTAAAGATATTACATTGATCTTTGAAAAGACACTCCATGACCACGCCCACTTTTATATATAAATGACGTTTAAAAATTACTAGAATTATAAGCTATATCTTAGCAAAAAAAAAATTTTTGTATCAATATTTCACTTACGCAGTTTTATTGTAAGAGGAAATTGGGAGACATTTTTCTTTTAATGTGCGTTGCCACGCCCCTATTCGGATCAAGCATTACACAACATTTCTAGAGCCTCAAAAAAAAAAATTAATAAATAAATTCCTTGTAACAAAATTCGAAACAGTAATTTATCTGAAATGAACTGTACAATTGAAACGCAAGCTGAGTATATAATGTTCGATTACACCCGGACTTAGGCACTCTTACTTACTTGTTATAATTAGCTTCGATTGCAAAATACTTTTGTGAGCCACTGTATATACATTATTTTACGATTTAGGTTATAATTTTCTTAAGTTACTAAGCATTTTTCTTTTTGTATCTTTCATTTGCAGAGGAGCAAGAACGTGTGCAGAAGAAGACATTTACTAATTGGATTAATTCGTATCTCTCGAAGGTGAGTAATACCAAACATTTTACATCCATACAATGTTAGACTTATGTCAATTTAAAGAAAAAGCAAAAATAAGTGTAAAAAATCGTGCGATAAATCTCTAAAGAGAGCTGTCTGCGATTGAACTCTTTTGTGCACATTGGAGTATAATTGATCCATACCCTATAGTCCATTTTGGTTATATTTGGCATCAGTCAGTTTGAAATTTATGTAGCTAATTGGAAATAACAATAAAAAGGAAACAGCAACGATATTAATAGAATAAAAAGATTAAATGTGATTGAATAGCATTATTTAAGAAAAATGCGGAGTTCTATACGGAACCTAAAATACTAGGACCATATGTTCCATTATCATAATATTTGTTTTATTTTTATTATTCTACATAACCAATAGGAAAAAAATTTGCACTATTGTAAGGGGTACAAAGAGGAAGTGTCGAACATAACGAAAAGGATCTGTTCGACAGTACCCGAAGGTTTACAAAGAGGACCAGTAAGACACCACCCGCTCAGGCATAAACAGGAATTGGTCTCTGCATTGGACATACTCAAACAAAATGGACCACTCAAACCCATATAAATAGATAGAACTGTACTGAATATACCCGCGGTAGGTATGCCTGTCGTAAGAGGCGACTAAAATACTGTGACGACTATTAGCATCACTAAGCGATACTAGCATCACTAATCCGATACTAAGCAGCCACTCGCATGTACGTAAACAAGTCAATCATAATGTACACACATACATACAAGGCAATGGAGAGATACTCACCATCAGCCGAAGTAGTACTTACATATACAGATGCATATGGCTACAAACTACAAATATACATGTGTATGGCTGGTAACCAAGCATGAAGTTCACGAAATTACTAGACCTTAGGAGAAATGGGTGAACGAGGAAACCGAGAGTATAAAGCAGCGCAAGCTGAGGCAAACGAAGCAGTTTTATTTAAACCGGCAATTAGTTGTGAAGTACTCTAAAATTAGTCTAATAAAGACCATTTTGCATTATTGAATAGTGTAGTTATTTATTCAACAGTTTAGCGATTCGAACATTAACAGAAGGTTTGGAATAAGCGGAATTTCCCAAAATTCGTTACAATACTAAATATTTATATACTAAATAGCAACCGTTTCAAGGGGTTTGCCAGCGCAATATATAGCTCCAAACCCAATTGTCAACCACACATATCCGTGGCGAATCCTGTTTCATTAACAGCCGAGACTCTGGCGACCCAGAACTTCTCATGGATTTAGGGGATGGGAGGGCGGGATGGCCTAGAAGGTCGCATGTGGTAATAACAAATCGTTCCCGAGATGGTCGGGCTTGGTACCGGAACGTACAACATCGATAACACTCCCTAAGGCCTAAGGGGAGTGTCCTTATCACTACAACAACAACAACAACTCATCCCGGATTCAACCTAGACTAGTCGCATTTTTTACAAGGTTGTTTGTGGTTTAAATTGTGTGTGCCCATTGTCCTCGTTCAAATTCTTTCTGTAAATGTTGTTTTTTATTGAAATAGCTTAATTTTTTTTTAATTACATTCATTGTACATTTGTCATTACCTTCAGTTAATTGTTGTTTATTAAGATAAGATAAAAGAAAAATATCAAATGATTAGATTACTTGTTCATACATACAGTGCGGCTAACATAAAGACCACAGTTTTTGATTTTTTACAGCACGTCTCTTTAAATAACACAAATAACCGAATATATACATATTTAGTAGTAGAGGAAGTGCAACATATGCTCAGCACTGGGTTGGCTGTATGCTACCCTAGTACATGAGCAGTGCTATAAAATTATAGGTGTCATCCTGAAATCTACTCACATCGTTATTTGTCCTCTTTTTATTTCTCTAAGGTCAGACAGCTCTTGATTTTATGCAAATTGTAATGCCTTTCACTTTTTTTATCACCACCTCGCACCAGCTAACTCAGTAGAACTAACTGTATAACAGCTCTCTGTGCACCGGAGAAGAAAGAGGATTTTGCAAATTTGTCTTTTTAATATTTTTGTGGCTATTTGAAGACGTTGAATTATATGCAAACAATCGAGTTTACGTTCCTTCTACGCGTTTCCGTATTGTATTCACCTTCTTCAAGAAGTTTATTATATATGAGAAAACATCAAAACATTTACAATTAGAAATATTTGGCAAACTTGATTTTGGGAACTTCTTTCTCGGATAGGAATGTTCAAAGCTCCTATACTAACGCCATTTGGAGCAAGCCCGACTGCTGTGTGAAAGTTTTATTCACACATGGAAATTTGGGGTATGTGGATTTCAGTGGACTTTTGCGACAGGCATGCACCATGATATATTATAATACGACAAAAACTTTCAATCCAAAACACTTTTAAGTTATCGACTTCAAAGATCGTCGTCCGTTATAACTCCGATTCGAAATAGGTCTTACTCCACCATGAGGCATGTGCAACAAGCCCCAATAGTGCTGCACACGCGATTTGTTGTACTTTTAGACTGGTGAGTTGGTAGCTCTTTCGAAGAGCTTCGCTTCATACTAAGAGCAGTGGTCAGCACCAGCCGTACCATAGCCCGATACAACCATAGTACTCACATCGACTTGGAACCCCATTAATTTTCCTACAATAAATACTTTAAACAGTATTCGGCACCCGCTTCTGGTTGTATAATCTTCAATTCGATTTGCAATCGTATATTATTCACGCATACTAGGTATTAGGTGATAAAGTTAGTTGTTGGCCATTTACTCTTGACAGTATGAATGTTAACAGAGGGCTTCCTCAAGAATAGGAGTAGATCGTTTTTATCTTGATTCAAAATTAGATCAAATGCCACATGCTCCTACTTTCTTACATTTTTTCCTTGATTTGTGTTGATATCGCAGCATGGCTATTGTAAGAACTTCTCAACGACATTAACTCACCGATCTAAGGCAAATAGAGGAGTCACTAATTGGCTTAGCAGTCGAAGGAACATCAGCTGAATTTCGATTAACAAAATTCTGTTCAAATTAACTGGCAGAGGGTGGGGCTGAAATTGAGGGAAATGTTTGCAGCGCGCACGCCATAGGATGGTGTTATATCTCCTCTACTCCGGATTTTGACAGTAAACGAGCTGCTGGTGGAGCTAGGAGACAGTTGCTGCCGAGAGTTTGTCTACGCAGATGATCTGGCAATTATGGCCAGGGGTCAGGGGGCCAGATGTTTTGCAGGGCTAGCTGGACGCGGTGGCTAGGTGGGCTATTGTTCAGGACTATTTCGACTACTGGAGTACGGCTAGTACTTTATGAGTGCTTTAAATATCTACGCATTATTTCGGGCAGAAAACTGTCCTGCGAGCCCAATATGGATGATGGGTCTGCAGCATCATAGTTTGCCTTGTAGTGCTAAACGGGGCTACATGCAGGAGCTGTGCACTTTTGAGAAGGCTTGTGACTGAGAAGGCAGGTGTTCAAGCCGATTATGTTTTATGGACAACTGAACCGGGTGTCACAGTCTACATGTGGTCTGTTACTAATCTCTTAGAGTTATAAAACAACCTTTGAAGGGAATTGAGATCATTCTGAACCGAAATGTTAGCCACTCAATATAATCTATTGAAAGTCAATGCGGAGAAGACGGATATGGTCTTGTTTATAAAGTGGTACAAGGTCCCAAATTGGAGCAGGCCTAATTATGAGGGGTGACCTTACAGGAGAAACCTTGCACAAAATATCTAGGAATCGTCTTAGACAGTAAGCTGTCATGGAAGCATGGAAGCTCAACGTGGAGGAGAGGGTGAAGAAGGCTTCAACGGACTTTATGCATGTAAAAGGATGCTGGGGTGTACGTGGGACTTATCGCCCTCTCTTTCTCATTGGGTTTTTACATCGATTGTAAGCCCTATTCTATGGAGTTCTTGTTTGGTGGAAAGCCACACAAAAACAACATACCTCAAAAAATTAGAGGGGGTATGCAGATTATAGATGCTTAGCATTACGGGAGCATTGAAAACAACGCCGACGGCTGCACTGCATGCCATTCTGCACATTCCACCGGTAGACCTGGTAGCAAAGAACATAGCATTAACAACTGCAACCAGGCGCGGTACCTCGGGCAGCTTGAGCGCCGACCATATGACCATAGTATTATAGCGTCATCAATCACAAGACGAATAGACTACCTGAGTTCCTATCTGCGCTTCGAGGGAGATCTTAAGGCCACAATAGAGGTGGACGGTTGGCGCAAGGGTGCGCAAAGGGCGGACGAGGCGATACATGTGTACACAGATGGTTTAAAAGTAGTGGCAGGAGTAGGGTCTGCGGTATAATATGCTGATCCGGAAATAAGCAGATCCTACAGGCTTCCAGATCACTGTAGCAATTTCCAAGCGGAACTATCAGCCATAACCAAATCAGTAGAAACCCTGGAAGAGAATAGCTTAAACTGCAACCCTGTTAACTTTTATATTGACAGTTAAGCAGCAATTAAGGCAACAATCTCGCATAGCACAGTATCTAAATGCGTGTTAGTGTGTAAGCAGTCCCTGGAGAGAATCGGGACAGGGAGAAGCATACATCTATATTGGGTCCCAGGGCATATGAAATAGATGGGAATGAAGCTTGCTCCGTAGACGTTCCAATTAGACTGGGCGAGATTAAGCGAGGGCGAGAGGTGCACATGATCGACCAAGCGCGAAAGGCGTGAGCTCAAGCGCGGGGCTGTAAAGTGTCGAAGATTATGTGTAGGTCTTACAACCTTAGACTAACAAAGTTGCTTCTATCATTAAAAATAGAGTACTGTACACTCATGACGGGTATTCTGACTGAACACTGCCTTCTGGCGTCACATGCCTTGAAATTAGGCTTGGTCAGTGATAGCAGATGTAGGAAGTGCGGGTTGGAGGAGGAAACGATCGAGCACCATCTGTGCTCGTGCCCTGCATTTGCCAGGCTAAGACTCCAGCTATTAGGAGTGATAAAGCTGTCAGATCTAGGAGCAGCAAGTGGCGTATGTCTTAGGAAGCTTCTAGTATTTGCCAAGAGGACGGAGTTATTTTATAACATATGTAAGTCCTGGTTTTTGATAGAGTTTTTCAGTTTGGTCGTTAAAACAAACTTCTGGTAATACTACGGACTCAATCAGACTATGCGAGGTCCTCATGGACCGGCCAGTTTAACCTAACCTAACCTAATATAATCTGATCCAACTTCACTCCTTTCACTCATCATGGAAGAGAAACGGCCTCAGTTCAGCATTCTTACATCCCTAGCGTATTCATAATTTTTAGCAACCGCAAAAAAGGCGAAAATAAACTTTTTCATAATAAATTTCAATATGAGTCAGCTTAGTTATGCGTTTGCATGTTTTTATTTTATTTACAAATAGAAAATTCTGTGGAAAATTGTCTGACCAAAATGATGTACGCCAAAAAAATTACTTTCACTCAAAAAGTAAAGGAAAAGTAAAAATAAAATTTAAAATTTTAACATGATTTTAAGTACCAATAAAAAAAATGTAAATGTTTGTATCAAACATACATAAATAGGCTAAATGAGTAACTGAAGCGATGCATATTAGGCCATATGGAAGGCATTGTGCCAAAAGAAAAGCTACAAAAAGCATACAAATGTTGGACATGAAGAAGAAAAACGTTGAGTAGAAAATTGTGAAAAGTGCAATGAACTTACACATAAATAACATATCCCTGTTCTAAAATTAATTAGTTGTGAACTACATCAAAACTGGTATGAATTATGAAAGCAATGTCAAGTGGTCAGCCACGCCACACTTCTTAACTCCTTAGGAGCAATTCTGCTGCGCTCGATAGGTATCTGAGGAAATTACATTGGAGAAACACCACGCTCAGGACTGTCACGCAATGCCCCCTGATGAATCCAAAATATCATTCAAACAGTATACTACAAAATAAGAATAGAGTTAAAAGGCACAACGAGTTGCTCAACAGTTACCATCTCACGGCGCACTTCAGAAGATCATTTCTCGACGTGGAACAGCCTTTCAAAAGAAAATTGGGTATCTCGTGACCACTACGATGAAATCCGAAAAAAAAGATATAACAATCCAGTTGAGTTGACTGTGAAATGGTAGATTATCACCGCCAGCGGGAATGACTCGATCATTCGTTTGCCAAATCCCTCAGCTTAAGCTGAGCTCAATCGCCAGCTATAGCAACGGAGCGTGACCTCTTTCGCTCGGTTTCAATCTTGATATTGTTGGTCAAATCGTTACTTATGATGCATAACGCCCAGTGAATGTAGTGAATGTCGCCGAATTATATGAACCACCATCGTCATTGTCACCGACCAAATAAACGGCGACCTTATTTACAACATGAACACGGCAAATGTTGACCATATTGGCCATTCAAACCGATGGAATTACGCCACCAACTGTCTTACACCCAAAAATACTGGGTGTGACGTTCAATCAGGATATACATTTTGGCGAGCGTGCAACCGCAATTATACATTAAATCCAGAGTCCTAATAAAATCCTTAAATCTCTTGCCGGCAGCACTTAGGGTAGAGACAAAGAAACACTCATTACCACTTACAAAGCAAATGGTCGGCCGATTGTATGCTACGCGTTCCATATATGGTCGCCAAGCCTAATGGTTACTTACAGGAAGAAAATATAGGCCTGCCAAAACACCGCTCTCAGAACCGCTACGAGCTGTCTTCTTATGTCCACAGAGCACCACCTACACAATGAGGCGGGAGTACATCCCATTAGGGAGAGAAATGAAATGCTGGACAAACAGTTTCTGTTGAACACCCAGAAATCTGGGCATCCCAACAGACATCTGATTGATGAGGTTACACTTCCCAAGGGCTTAAGAGGTCATCTCCGTAAGCGTTATGAGGAAATACAGCACCTGAGAACACAGCCGTATGAAGTAAAAAAGCACAAGCAGGTCCTCAGTGATATCCACAAACAGGCGTCGGACTTCTATGTCAGCAATTGCCCGGTGAATCCAGTTCTTAAAGAAAAATACCCAGAAGTCGCAGAAGAGGAACGCACTCTACATAGGGAAACGCGCGTTACTCTAGCTCAACTTCGATCTGGGTACTGTAACAGGTTAAACTCTTACCTATCCAAAATCAACCCCGACATACAAAATGTATGTCCTGCTTGCAATGTGTCCCCACATGACACCAACCATCTCTTCAACTGTAATGTGGAATCAACGCCTCTAACACCCCTCTCACTATGGTCCACCCATGTTGAAACTGCAAGTTTCCCTGAACTCCCGTTAGAGAACAATTTGTGATCGGTCGCACCTATTGCATGGGGCAAAGCACTGCTACAACAGCAACAACAACTCGATCATTCGTTTGCTAAATCCCCCAGCTTAAGCTGAGCTCAATCGCCAGCTTAGCAGCGGAGCATGACGTCTTTCGCTCTAGTCTCTGGCTCCACCTCAATCTTGATATTGTTGCTCAAATCGTTACTTATGATGCATAAGGCCCAGCGAATGTGCTGAATGTCGCCGAATTATATGAACCATCATCGATGGACACAACTAATGGATTTTCCTAGAAGATGCCAAGCTGACAAGCAGAAGCTTCCTCTTAACTTTGTTTTACATATCAGAAGAAATAATTAATATTAACGAAAAAAGTTAGAGACGATGGCTTATCCAGTAAAATAATCTTGGAAGCCTTAAAATCCTAAAAAGAACTGTCCGATATTGTCTTCCAGGAACAATGTCTTAGGCTTGGTTTTGGTAGATGCTCAATTGAACTACGTGACAGCACATAAAGTAAAGATGACACCGAAGATACGAATAAACCGAAGCTGAAGCTTAGATTTGGCAAAACATCGACTTTCATCATTCCTTACAGCTGCAGCAGTACATTGAGGTCTACTTCATGGACTCCCATTAAAAAGGACTATTAAGCTTGCTGTTGTTGTTGTTGTAGCGATAAGAATACTCCCCGAAGGCTTTGGAAAGGGTTGCGCTACACAACCCCTTAAATCAATTTCGTATTTTAGTCGCCTCTTACGGCAAGCCTACCTGCCGCGGCTATATATTCTAAGCCCCTATCCCACGGGGGGTGATTAAGCTTACTAGAGCCTATCTGTACTAGAGTAGAATATAGATGACAAGCAGTACTCAGTAGTATCCTTAAGTGATAAGGGATTGAAAATTTCCCGGTGTATTACTATACCCGGGATATTCCTTTATGGGATGTTAAGGTCCGTAGTAGCGCACCCGATATATCATTTATTACGGCGACTTTCGCTTGGAAGACAATAGTAGTCATCGGGCAGCCTGAACTTGTGGCTTACATCGACCTTATGATAAAAGATCATGTCACATATCTTCCCTTTCAACTTCGACACATCCGTGAACGAGCTCACTAGTCGGCTGCGTGATTGGGGTCTCTTCCCCATTCCTGACTCTTGGGAATGAATATGTTGAGAACCGCGCATGGGGAAAATTTTAAAAAAGAACAGTCTGTCTCATCTGATACAAGCCGAAGTTGGTGGGAGCGGTGGAAAGCTAAAGTCAGAGAGCACATACCCCCAAGGGGCCTGACCAACGCCTGAACAGCATTGTTCTAAAAATGTTTTTTTGCTACACTTGAAAAATTGTCTTCCCTCCACTTCCCTTCTCTATCTATATTTTCCTCTTCCTCTGCCTTCGTTTCCCTCTGATTTGTCGTTTTAATCTTCATATTTGGAAATTGTTGCCGATGTTGACGGTACTTTGCCGGATATTGATTTGGTATGCTCCGGAAACTAGCATCATTAAAGTAGTAGCCCGATCATTTCGGGAACGATTTTATATGATTACTTGGAATCTTTTGGGTCATCACAGCCTGTTATTTTGTGAAGAAGAAGGGGTTGCCAGAACCTCACATGTTGTGAAATATGTATGAAACCCTCGTATTTAGGTGGAGTTACTACACGCAAGCTGCTTAGTCTCCCTATACGAGTATACTTTTATTTCTACTCATATAGCATTTTTTCACCTCAAAGTTTGCTTAGATATACCTTATCTTATTCCGTTTTTGTTCTTTAGAGAATACTGGATAAAAAGTTTGAAAAAGAACATCCAGTAGGGTGGCCTAGAACCAAGGAGCGCACGCAATGGCTCTTTTTGCTCCGTTTGGCTCCCAGCAGCATTACTTTGGCTCTGGCTAGCTCCCAACAACCACCGAATTGATTTCGGTAGAATAGCACAAAATAATCACAGCATGCTTTCAAGTTTAAATTAAACTCAAATTTTGAGTTGCATCGGTTCTAGCATGTCACACACCCAAACGAACGACCCATTAAGCTCGAATTAGTTATTGTTATTCTGGAAAGGAAGAGAGAGAGAGAGAGAGAGCGATAGAACTCTTGGTCAAGAACACAGCACCGGATGCATTCTCTCTCTCTGGATATTTCAATTTCCCTCGAAGGGTTGGGTTTGCAGTTGGTACAAGTTTGGTCTTTTGGGATCTGTTTGGTTTCGGCCACAGATGTCCACTTGCGAACAAGTTCATTTTCTTACCACTTAGGTGGCTGCTTACTACAGCTTGACATATTTCACATATGTATTCATAGCATATATATAAATTTAAATGCAGACCAGTGTCCGCCAAGAAAGCAATAAATTTGCTTTGCAAAATGGCCACAAAAATCTTTCTGTATACATTTTCCTTGCCTTTGTTTTCTTTTGCATCTTGCAAAATATTTACATTGTTCCAAGGCTGTTTGCTCTGGCAAAGGCTTTGCATCGTCTTGTCTACAACCCAAAATAGAGGAAAATGCATTCTTGTCCGAAGAGAAAGCGCAGCTGGCACTTGGTGTTTCGAGGTGAAATATAGCAATACGGAAATGAGTAAATGCGCGAAAAATGTTTTCGTGTACAAAGGAAAACGTAAACAAAAGCGTAAAAAGAAAAGTTTGAAGTTTTCTAATATCGTACTGAAGTACTCTGGGCCTAAATACTACACATGCTCAATTTAAAATTGGCACAAAAGAATGCCAACGGTACTAATGCTGTATTTTCGGATGCTATTAGTCATTGAGGGGATAAGACATGGGGCAGCTTAAGTTACCAAGTGAGGATGAGATCTCAAAGGCTTCCAGCAAGCAGCCACACTTATGTACAAGGCAACGAAGAATGCACATAACCAGCAGCTCGAAGCGGAGAGATTTTTCCCAAAGTAGTCTAAATGAAGACCATTTTGCAATACTGAATATTGGAGTTATTTGTTCAACAGTTCAGCGATTCGAACGTTAGTAGAAGTTACATAGTAATCAGAAATCCTCAAAACTCGTGACAATACATACTTTTTTTTAGCCCGAATGGAAAATCCGTTTTCCAATCTACCTTCGTTGTAAAAAGAGGAGCACGACGCAAATGGGAAGAGAGTTTATCACGTCTTACATTAATTTATTTATATTCCAACAAGAAGCGCTGCGTCTACGGACGGTTCTTCTTATCCATTTTCAATAAAAGATCGCCTGGCGTGATTAGTCGGGCAGATGGTCGTAGGACCAAGATGAATGACTCAGAAATTCATTACGAAGGATAGAATGAGTAGAGAGTTAGAATAGGGTCGCATAACCATGGAAGATGATGGATTTCAAATCGATGATTTTGTCTTTGAAAGCTGGGTAAGAGTGGTGTTAGTGAGTTTGGTGAGAGACTAAAAAGATAGGGGAATACCCTTTGTAGAGTTTCCTTATGGCTACGAGGAGAAGTGGTAGCGATCTGGTGACCACGACGAAGCCTCTTCATAAAGGACACAAGCAGATTCGGAATATCGATAATTCATGTTCAACACAAGACGAAAAGCTAAAAGACGAGACAGACAATGACAAAAGATGGTAAGAGTGGTTGAGAAACGAAAGAAAGTTAACGTTGGGAATCAAGCTTAGCAAACAAGACTTTCCTGAGGATTAAGCCACTTGACGAGATAATATCTTTGGTTGTAGTGATAATTGATCCCCTCAACTCAGATACGCGCTGCTGTAGTGTCAAATGCATCGGCAAGATTTTGGAACGTACTTAGCATATTTCGGCCCACTAAGGAAAGTTCGCACAACATCGTCTACAATGAATTCAGAGTTTGGGAATATGTCTTTTAGATTGGAAAGGTCCTAAGGATACCAATCATATCACCACGTTGAGCCTTTTAGGTCATTCAACCTGCTCCTATCGTTGTCATATTAAATCGTTCTCGAGTTGTAAGCGCTATTCCCTTAATCGTGCTATGTTCCGGAACGTACCTGATCAAAAAGGACTATCTGCATCGATAAAACTTACCAATTTTTTGGATTTTCTTTATGACCGCATGAAGCAGGGGAAGAATAATAAGAAGTATAATGCAACCATCATAATATGGTAGAAGCAGTGAGAAGCTGAAATGAGCAGTGGAAGAAGAGGAAGGCTGATGGAGGGTTTGGAGGTAGACAAATAGTTCAATGATGCTACGTGCCATACAAGTAAACCAAGATTTGGGTATGGAGGTAGAGATAGAAGTGAAAATGGAGGTAGAGGAACCTCCCGAAGTAGAGATAAATCTAGAAGAAGAGAGAGAGAGAGAGAGAGAGGGGTAGCGGTATAGGTAGAGTTAGAGTAAGAGGTAGTGACAGAGGTAGGGGTTTGGGAGCCGGTCCTAACCATGAGAAATTATCAAAAAAATCAAAGCCGTGAAATATTTAGGAGTAAATATTGGCTTGAAATTAATTTTAAACGAGCACTTCAGGGTAGTGAGAGATAAAGTTTCTAAAGTTAGTACATCTCTAATACGACCGAGCCAAAGCCACCCATCAGCTATTGTCCAACGTACCCATATTATGCGTAGCACCAGTGTGACAGATCTCAACTGACTCAGCAAAAAAATGTACTAGGGCCCTACTGACTTACTTTTATGCGAATCGGATGGTCCCCAATTACGCGGGATGGAGATGCTACGTATGCTGATATACTGCGAAAAGTGAGGATTTGCGATCAATTTAAAAACCCCCAAGGGTGGCTTAGAAACTATCAGAACAACGGCAAAAGGAGACTTGTTACCTCAACTGAAAAGAACTTTGGAGGGTAAAACAAACGCGTCTCAATCAGAGATTGAAGCAGCCCTAAGAAATCAGTTGTGACCATCACTCAAAGTCTCAAACGGTTACAATACTGCTCAGAAACCTTGATGAAATTACCACGCCCCAGGAGATTTGTGATACATCCCATAAGCAATGCAGCATTGAACGGCCTCGTACAAATGCCATAAAAAGTATACGCACAGCATACAACGGAGCAAAACCGACACTTATAAGCCTTACTTTGGATAATGCCAAAGTTTTTATAAAGGTGCAAAGAATACAAGTAGGATGTGTATACTGCCGAATAAGAGAGGTGAATGAAGAGAGATGTTGTTATAGGTGCTGGGACTGTGGACATATAGCTCAGACGAACAAGAGACTATAGAGAGGTCGGAATTTTGCAAGAAATGCAGGGTAGCCATAAGGCCGCGAACTGCTGAAGCGTATCCAAATATGGGCTATGTGGGGGACACAATTCGGTGGAGGTAAACGGACATATAGATTATAGTGATAGATAGTCAGGTACTTCGATAGTCGCTATAGTGACGTATCTTCGCTAGTAGCCCCAGCGTCATATATACAGTTTAGTGCAACACCTTTGAAAAATGGGTCGCGATTATCATCCAGCTAACAAAATCTGTATAATAAGATACGTGTAAAAGTTTTATCAGTATGTCAAATGACACACATACATATACATAGACATAGGCATATATAAAATGAAGTTTTTATATGCCACAAAATGCATTAATGCATGATGCTTGTGGCATTCGTTCAAGCAAATTAATATGCGGCATGCAACATGCTATTGATGCACAGAAACCCACTTTCAAACATACATACATATGTATGCATGTCTAAACTTAGGAGTATGAACATTACAAATATGGTTTGTTGTAAGCAATAAAGTGAATTGTTTGAAACCAAATAACTGGTTTATTGGAATCTATATTTAAAATGCATGTTGCGCAGTTAAATGCATAATGAAGCATAAGCCTCTAAGCTTTGCCTTTTAACATTGCCAATTGCAATTATACATGAAGTTAACTTCTAAGTGTTAAATGTACATATGTATGTATGTACATTAGAGCGGGTCAATTTTTTTTTCATTAGGAGTATAGCGAAAACGTAATCTACAGATGATTCTAAGAAAAATTGCTGAAGACACCATAGCTCTAAGTCCGATTTCGAGTCCTCCACTTTTGCAAAATAAATATTTTGCCATATGAATGTAGGGTTTGGCCAAAAAATCTTTATAGCTTCTGATAGAAATATAGGAAAAATATCATATTGGGCTTACTTTAAAGGTATTTTACGTACATTTCAGAAGCTGTATTAATACCTATAGTGTTTTTGGATTTTAGTAGAGATATCTTAAGAGATAGCTTAAATTATCAGAAATTAGCATAAAATGAACTTTTAACTACTATATTATCATTTTTAGCATAACATTACTTTTATTTTGAAAAATACGTTAAAATCGTAAATTCTACGTAAAAAAAATAATTTTTTAAATAAATTACATTAAAATTATAAAAAGTGTGTTTCTTTGCTTATTACTTGAAAATATAGGTTTTTTTTTTTTGAAAATTGTTTTCTACTAAAACGAATTCGAAAAAAGAAAAACTGTCTGAATGATAGTTGTTTGAAATGTTCTGAACTTACTTTAGCTGTAAAGAAAAAAAATTCCATAAAAAATTTGTTAAAATGATAATATAGTAGTTAAAAGTTCATTTTAAACGAATTTCTCGTAATTTAAGCCTGATATCTCTACTAAAATTCAAAAACACTACAGCTTTCGAAATGTCCGTAAAATACCTTTAAAGTAAGCCCAATGTGATATTTTTCCTATAACTCTATCAGAAGCTATGAAGATTTTTTGGCCAAACCCTACATTCTAATGGAAAAATATTGTGACGAATATTATGATCACTAATTGATACTACCATCTCTAAGCCGACACAAAGCAGCCGCTCATCAGCAGTCGTACATACACGTAAACAAAGCAATCATCACGAACACACATACATACAAGGCAGCAGAGAGATACTCACAAACGCATGTCATCATCAGCCGAAGTAGTACTCACATATACACACGCATATGGATACAAACTACAAATATACATGTATATAGCTGGTAAACAAGCACCAAGTTCACGATATTACTAAACCTTAGGAGAAATGGGTGAAAAAGGAAACCGAGAGTATAAAAGCAGCACAAGCTGAGACATGACTAAGCAGTTTGATTTAACACGCAATTAATTGTGAAGTAAGAGTTATTGTGAAGTACTCTCAAAGTTGTCTAATAAAGACCATTTTGCATTATTGAATATTGGATTTATTTATTCGACAATTTAGCGATTCGAACGTTTGCAGAAGGTTTCAAATAAGCGGAATTTCCCTAAATTCGTTACAATATCTATTTTGCAAAAGTGGGGACTCGAAATCGGACTTAGAGCTATGGTGTCTTCAGCAATTTTTCTTAGACCCATTTGTAGATTACGTTTTTGCTATACTCCTGATGAAAAAAATCTATACATACAATTTGACCCGCTCTAATTTACATATGTATGTCAGCATAGGTTAAAATATATGTATATGCGCTGGGTGGTATCTTTTGGGCGAGTGAGAGGCATTTATAAACTAACCAAACACACTTACAAATGCAATGTAAATATATGTGACACCACAGTAGATGCACGTTCATGTCAGGTGGGCGCGTTAAAGAGTTGTTAGGTAGCAAAGTGATTGTATTCCGGTTTTTGTATTTGCCGGCCGGCCGGTATTTGCTATTGCATTTAGCGTGTAATTGTGGCTGGCGTGCATGAACACTTCGCCGAAGAGAATACGTGGTGTGTTGAGTTTATTTTAGTTAGTGAATAAGAAATGTGGAAAAAGTAAATAACATAAAATTTTATCAATGTACGCTTCCCACGTTTAAAAAGATAGCGTAAGACTAGGTTTGAAAGCGCTAACTTGAAATTTTACAGCGTACAGTCTGTATAACCGATACAATTGTAGCTTCACTAATACCAGTGTAATAATCAGCGAACCTTTCAAGGACAGGCGTTATAGGGAGATACACAAAAGGGCAATGGTACAATCTGGACCGCGAACGCTAAAGCCTCGATTGTCAATCGTTTTCATAGACCAGGCTATGCCCAACTCAACTAAGTCAGCCGCTACTTGGTCTCAAATAAGCCCATTAAAATGTTCAGAAATTAACTAAAACTAATTGAATGTCAAACTTGTAATATGATCGTTATGGGAGACTAAAAGAGCATCCAAGTATGGAATACCATAGACTACTAATAGGGAAAAGTTAGTCCTTGATAAGGCAGCCGGTCTCTGGCACGACCCAACATATCAACGTTCTTGTTTTGGATCCCCGATATAACCGTAGTTTCAGAAAGCTTGCTGCCAAACACTGCTGCATGGAGGTGGGGGACTTTAGTGTCAGCGATCACATCTACATAACTTTGACATGGGATGCAACTAAAGATGATCTGGTTTTCCGCATCGGTATTGGTTACTGCTCAGTGTATGACCGACAGTAACGAATCGGCAAATGAGACTGTTGAAGAGATAGTGATATTTTCTATGCTACGGATGCAATGGCCCCTACGCTCAGATTATCACAGACTTTTGAGAAGTCCATTGTGGGTAGTACTGTTTGGGAAACAAAGAATCCATATACTGACACTAACTCAGAGGTCTGGGTTAAAGAGGGTTCAAAATTTAATGACGGAATAACGGTAGCTGACATCTATGAACCAAACTTTAAGATATCGATACCACCATTGAAATACTACCCCACTGTTTTTCAAGCAGAAATCCATGCAATAGAAGTATAGGTAGGAGCTTATCCTCGAGGAGTATCCTCATTTGGACAGACAGCAAGCCAGCTTTACGTGCGAGTTTATGGCGCAATGTGAATGCCATATTGCAAAATTACTTCTTAGCTAGTGGGTGATAGTATTAGAGTCCTAAATGATCTGGGAGCGCTAAAGACTAGGTTTTCTTAGGATTGGTTCCCGTGCTTCAAGGACATGAAAATAATAAACAGGAAGACTTCCTAGCCAAGCAGGGTGCTTTAGCAGCATTCTAAGCTTCAGAGCTCTTTAGTGGACACACAAAAGTACACAAACGGGAAACCATAAGTAGCTGGGAAACAAACCAGTTCAGACAACGCCCTATTGAATTCCAAGGGCAAAGGCAGGCCAAATCGCTTATACTCCCAGCAACAAGAGTGTAATCCAAACTTATAAACCTAAGCAGAGAGGACCTACGATCTCTTCGTGATATGGAGTAAAAATCATAACGGGGTACTTAAATACATTAAAAGCCTCAACACACAGTAAAACGCTGAAAGGTCAAGCACAATAGATCTAAATAAAGGTCGCAGTACATAGACGTATTATTGTAATATGTTAATACAATACCACAGAGAGAAACATATAGGAGCAATAACGAAGTAGTAGAACAACGATACAGCAGAGCTGCGCAAAACATGCCACAGGAAAACTAGCAACTCGGCCGAGTGGGAATCCTGTGCCTTGGAAAAGCCGGAAGAAAGCGTTCAGCTCTGGCATGGACTTAAACCCTTGAGGACAAGTAATAAGGAAGAACTCCGTCTGCCGCACCAGTCGATGGATAAGGGCATTAGGCGTAACACCATGGACATTTTTGTACTTTGTCCCGACATCTTTTAGCAGTTTCATACAACAATTTACATAAGATTCTAAATCATAACTTCATGTACAAATTGGCATCGATCATCCCCAGCAGTAAACTCCACACCTATTTCATATGTGGCGTAAAAATTACCTTCCAGTTAATCTACAATAAAAACAAGTATGGAAGACTAAGTTCCGGTGTAATCGTGTAATCGAACATTACACACTCAGCTGAGCGCTTTGGAGATAAAAAAGGGAAATTCACCATGTAGGAAAGTGAACATAGGGTAACCCTGGAATGTGTTTGTATGACATGGGCATCAAATGGAAGGTATTAAAGAGTATTTTAAAAGGGCCATAGTTCTATAGGTGGACGCCATTTCGGGAGATCGCCATAAAGGTGGACCAGGGGTAACTCTAGAATGTGTTTGTACGATATGGGTATCAAATTAAAGCTATTAATGAGGGTTTTAAAAGGGAGTGGTGGTAGTTGTATATGTGAAGGCGTTTTCGAGATATCGACCAAGATGTGGACCAGGTTGACCCAGAACATCATCTGTAGGGTACCGCTAATTTATTTATATATGTAATACCACGAACAGTATTCCTGCCAAGATTTCAAGGGCTTTTGATTTCGCCCTTCAGAACATTTTCATTTTCTTCTACGGTAGGTGTCACATCCATTTTACAAAGTTTTTTCTAAAGTTATATTTTGCGTCAAAAACCAATCCAATTACCATGTTTCATCACTTTTTTCATATTTGGTATAAAATTATGACATTTTTTTAATTTTTCGTAATTTTCGATATCGAAAAAGTGGGCGTGGTCTTAGTCGGATTTCGGCCATTTTTTATACCAAGATAAAGCGAGTTAAGGTAAGTACGTGAACTAAGTTTAGTAAAGATATATCGATTTTTGCTGAAGTTATCGGCCGTGCGAAAGGACAGACAGCCGGCGGTGTATTAAAACTGGGCGTGGCTTCAACCGATTTCGCCCATTTTCACAGAAAACAGTTATCGTCATAGAATCTATGCCCTACCAAATTTCACAAGGATTGGTAAATTTTTGTTCGACTTATGGCATTAAAAGTATTCTAGATTTAATGAAAAAGGGCGGAGCCACGCCCATTTTAAAATTTTCTTTGATGTTTGTCTTTTGTTGCACCATATCATTACTGGGGTTGAATGTTGATATAATTTACTTATATACTGTAAAGATATTAAATATTTTGTTAAAATTTGACTTAAAAAAAATTTTTTTTTAAAAAGTGGGCGTGTTCGTCGTCCGATTTTGCTAATTTTTATTGAGCACACATACAGTAATAGGAGTAACGTTTCTGCCAAATTTCGGCACGATATCTTCAACGGCTGCCAAAATACAGCTTGGAAAACTTTTAAATTACCTTCTCTTAAAAGTGGGCGGTGACCCGCCCATTGTCCAAAATTTAATTTTCTAATTTTCTATTCCGCATCATAAGGTCAACCTACGTACGAAGTTTCATCGCTTTATCCATCTTTGGTAATGAATTTTCGAACTTTCGGTTTTTCGAAATTTTCCATATCGAAAAAGTGGGCATGGTTATAGTCCGATTTCGTTCATTTTAAATAGCGATCTGAGATGAGTGCCCAGGAACCTACATACCAAGTTTTATTAAGATACCTCAAAATTTACTCAAGTTATCGTGTTAATGGACAGACGGACAGACGGACGGACATGGCTCAATCAAATTTTGTTTCGATACTGCTGATTTTGATATATGGAAGTCTATATCTATGTCGATTCCTTTATACCTGTACAACCAACCGTTATCCAATCAAAGTTAATATACTCTGTGTGCAAAACACGCTGAGTATAAAAAAAGATGTTACCCGTATCAATACAATTATTTAAGGTCATATCAATGACGTCAATAAAGATATCATAAAACTAGCTTTTAGCACCCATTGAAACATATTGGGTTATGTTTTGACAAACTTTTATTAGGGTTTGCCAAAACTATACACATATTTAAATAATTAGCTTAGCAAAGCTCACATATTATGTTTATATTCTTTGCATAGCGGCAGTCCGTAACGGTACGAACTAATCGAGATAAATATAGACCTCTAAATGGTCGCGTATCGTCCATCGGTATTCCTGTGACGCGATAACTTGAGTAGATTTTGAGGTATCTTAAGGAAGTTAGTTATGTCGGCTCTTTGTCAATTATCTCTTAGCACTATTTAATATGAACACAATCGGACGATAACCACGCCCACTTTGCATATATATAAAATTTTAGAAACCCTGACTTTGTACCTACAATAATCAAATATCATACGTAAATTGATGTGAGTTTGCGAAAGGGGCGTGGCTCTGCTCGTTTATAAAAAACTAATTTCTCAGCTATTGTTATTGGTTATATGTCAATGCAGTTTACTTTTTAATCACGGAACATGTGAGCCAGATTAGTCTTATAATAGATAACGGTGAAAAAAAAAAATAGCCGAAGTCGGTGGAGGACCACGCCCCCTTTTATATAAAAGATTTTTAAAAGGATCGTTGACGAAAATAACCAATATCTTTGCGAGTAAAAACCTAATATCAATGCTTATATAAGTTGTTTTATAACACAAAATGGGAAAAGCCAAACATTGTCGAAAATGGGCGTGGCACCGTCGCTTTTATGATGAAGCATTTTGATACATTTCGGGAGCCATTAAACAAAGAAGAGTTCTTCTATCGCTACAAAATTCGATTAAAGAACCGACATCAAATGAACTGAACGACAAAAGCTTACAGCTGAGTATATAATGATCGGTTCCACTCGAACATAGGCTACCTTATTTGTTTTACATTTTTTTTCGTTTATCGATACATCATACATACAATACTTTGTTTGGTATTGTTCTGTACGAAAACCAAAAAAGTTTAAATTTCATTTCCACGAAGTGCTGGAAAACACTATTTTAAAAGTAGACTTTCGGTATGTAAGGCAGATCACGCTACTACTACACCACTTCGGCTTGCTGTTCTCATCTTTCATTACTCAATACAACGCACAACAGCTTTGTCTAAAAATTGGTTTTGATATCACTCCGAAAAGTATTAATACTGCACTCAATTTTTTGTGTGTAGAATATGCCAAAAAGTTACCTCTCTTCAGCAGATCGCACTAGTTCCAAAATAACACATAACTATCTCATAAATAGAATAGAGTACTAATTCTGTTCCTCGCATAGCTTTCAACTAATATTTTTAACATTGTGACGCTCTACGAAATGGCAACTGTCTCCCTTTCCAGTCCTTTGCAATACGTTCTTAGCTGGTTCAGTCGTAGGTGGGTCTGAAATAGGAGCTGCTTTTGAGTAATTAATTGGAAGTCATAAGGCTCAGACCTAAATGCCGTGGCTACCAATTACCCCGCTCTTCATCTAATTCGAACCAATGCTGAGGTGGTCGTTACATTCGTAATTCAAAACCGGTGCTTTGCGTGATTGTCTCTCACTTCCTCTGCAGTGCTGTTTAAAAAGCAAAAACACGTTAAACGTTTTTAAAAACAAGTAAGGAAGTCTAAGTTCGGGGGAAACCGAACATTACATACCCCGCTGTACACTTGAAATGCTGTTGTTGTTTGTTTTGTGTGCTTAATAGTGTTACAAGGCTGCGCAATAATGCATATACATATGGTTCTATTCTGAACTAATTTTTCTTCGGGTTATGGCTCCCAAAGCATAGAAAATTCCTTAGTCATAAAAGGGGCGATGCCACGCCCATATTTTAAAATTCGAAGTTTTTCCTATTTATTGTTATAAATCCTCTTGGGAAATGAAATACCGTTGATATTAAGCTCTTTTTTGCAAAGATATAGCTTATTTTATTCGTCCACGACCCTTTTAAAAATCTTTTATACAAAAGTGGGTGTGGTCCTTAACCGATTTCGTTAATTTTTCTTCAAAGCATTCCTTATAGTAAAAGCAACCTCTCTGCCTAATTTTGTTACGATAGATTCAACGATTTTTGATTTATGATTAATAATATTTGTAAAATTGATTTTATCACAAGTGGGCGATGCCACGCCGATTCAAAAAAATTGTTTAAGCTTTTTATCAAGAGTCTCATTATTAGTCCACACGTCAAATTTCAACATTCTAGGTGTATTAAATACTAAATAATCAGGTTTTTTGTGTTTTCCAAAATGTTATATATATAAAAAGTGGGCGTGGTTATCATGCGATTTCGTTCATTTTCAATACCAATCTATTCTGAGTCCAGACAAGCTTGTGTACAAAATTTGGTGAAGATATCTCAATATTTACTCAAGTTATCGTGTTAGCGGACAGACGGACAGACGGACGGACATGGCTCAATCAAATTTTTTTTCGATACTGATGATTTTGATATATGGAAGTCTATATCTATCTCGATTCCATTATACCTCTACAACCAACCGTTATTCAATCAAAGTTATAATACCGCGTGTACAACTACAGCTGGGTATAATTAATTTCAATAATGAAGAATAAGTAATGAACATCAACAGCTTTGGGGCTTACGAAATCTACCGGTTTTTTACAAATTGGCAAGTCGGAAATTGTTTAGAGGGTCTAATTAAAATACAGGAAACTTCACCAGCCATTTCTGCTACCATTTTACCTTTTGAAGAAAAGTATATAATGGGTGTTGTATAACGCACAACATATTCCGAATTGATCCTATTTGAACCACTTTAGTGTATATGGGCACCCATGTGATAAATGGTATCTACTTATTGACTAAATTTGATGAATTTAAATTTCATATGCAAATTTTGTCAACCAATTGACACTTAACTAACTCGATAACAAAATTTAGTAGATCACACAACAATAACATAGTATTAATGATATAGTCAGCCATTTAAGATCTGTTGACTGTTAACTATGCAGATGATACATAAAATTTATGCACGAGCTAAGTTCATGAGAATTAAATTAAAAACATGTTTATTTAAAATTTTGTGTTGGCAGTAAAAACAATCTTTTTTGTCTAAGTACAAATATAATGTGATTGTGTGTATAAGTGTTAAAGGCAGGGTCGGATTAAGCATGCTGGGGTAATGTAATTTTCGGGGCACTCCTTTTTCTAAATTCTGGGAACTTAGTTTTGCTATAACTATAAACGTATCAGAATTTTGAACTTTGTATTACGTTCACATTGCGTCATTAAGTCGAGATTATTGCCCATTTCAGAGTTAAACAGTACTGGTAACTCAAGTTTATGGCGCAAAGTGAATGAAATATTAGGCTTTTTAAACTTAAAGTTAGTTTAAAAGCATTAAAGAAGTATTTGGACTTATCTATAGAGTTTTTAAAAAAAAAATACAGACATAGGGCGTTCCAGAACTGAATTTTACGATATAGCGTTTTTGAATGAAGTTCGGAGGTATATTCAAAATTTATTTTTCCAAAATGGTAATGCTTTCTTAGGTCTTTTTTCAAAAACAAGAAAAGCTGTCTAATATACGTGGCAATTCTGTTCATTATTGTGAAATTTGCATACTAAATGGAGGGAAAAATCTCTGTGGCGTTAGTTGGTTGGTTGGTTGGAGTGCCGAGTCCCAATTGACTCCAATTAGCGCTCATGCGCCGTTTTGATACCACAAACTCGTGAGTTAACCAATGAAAGGGTGTTGTAAGAAGACTAATAAACATTTTCAAGCGCCTCAGGGAAACCCGTCCCCCTGTATCCATCCTGTGGAATTTATAAATTTGAGAAGTTCTCCCGGCCTAACATCCTTGAGTTCTTTCGAAAAAGGGCTTTCCAAGAAACTTTATTCTGCTTCGACAGTATGCTGGGCATTCGCACAGCAGATGCTCAACCGTTTCCTCCGCCTCCGGACGCAGGTAGCTGCAACAGGAGGTATTGTGTTCCAGTCCCATCCGCGCCGCATGTACCCCAATTGTCCAATGCCCCGTGAGCACCACAACTACTCTGAATATTTCCCTTCTGTTCATCTTAAGGACAGCGATAGTTCGTTTTCCGTTATATAATGGCCACATGCTCTTGGAAACTCTACAGGTCCGCAACTGATTCCACCTATTGTTGGCCTCACTCAACCAGTACTGGGAGATGCGACCCTTGATAAGTTCCAGGGGTGCAAGGACCTCCTTCGCTCCTGAGACATCAATAGCCGCTACACGCCGTGCTAGCTCATCCGCCATCTCGTTACCCTGTATGTTTCGATGCCCTGGCACCCATATCAGGGTAACGATCTGCCGGCTCGCCATAATCATGGCGCACTCCCTACACTGCCCAACCAGGTTTGATGATATCGTCTCTGACCCGTGGGCCCCAAGATCCGCCTGGCTATCGGAAAAGATGGCTACCCTGTTACCGTTACCATTGATATCCATTAACGCTTTACATGCCTCTTGGATAGCGCAAATCTCAGCTTGAAACACGCTTGCCGAGTCGGGAAGTCACATACATAAGGACGTGGGCGGGACAGTCGCAAATACTCCCGCTTCCACTCCGCAAGCCATCTTAGATCCGTCCGTGAAAACCGAGATGCCGAATCTCTGAGTGATGCCCCTATCATTCCAATCTTTCCTTGTGGGGAAGAGAATTGTGTAGTTTGTGTGGCACGTAAACGTATTAAGATGTTAACAGCATTTACAGCTACCTTTCACAATTGCCGCTATATAATTGTTCATTCGACATATGTAGTGTACTTGATTGTATCGATACTACTGTAATCACGATATTATACGTTTATTGATCCAACGTAAATTTATTACATAAATAATACTCTTACAACTAATAAATTAAATTTGGTTAAAAATTGAGATGTTCTTGCTAAAACGTGTTGCGCGTCGTTCGTTGCGTTTAAGAATCTGTCATTAGCCCAAAATGGGTTGCCGTCATACAGAAAGGCCCCCGGGAGTGACTTCGATGCACCTGAGAATTCACGGATTGTTGCACTGCCGACTTCTGGAGTATGTGCGCGGTACATTTGGACTCCTGGGGTTGCTCGTTGATGGCACTACGGTTGAGTTACTTGTGCCATTCGTATTCTGATTTTGTGCTTCAATAAATGTAGGCTTAAGCCTTTCTGTTGATTCTGTGGTTGCCTTACCCTCGACGTCAATCTTGAATACATAGCCCGATATGCGCTGGAGCACTTCATATGGACCTCGATACGGTTGTTCAAGTGTTTTTTTTACTTCGTCTACTCGTACGAACACATGAGTACAACTATGAAGACTAGAATGTTTAATGCTCAAGATCTATTGTGATGCGCGGTAAGTGATGGGCGGACTGTACGCATGAAGTTTCGAAATTCTTCGACAAAATGTTGTGGCTCAGGCCTCATTCCGACGTCGATGAAGAGTGCCCCTGGTAACCGGAGTGTTGTTCCGTAAAGCATTTCTGCTGTGCTGGCTTTAATGTCGTCTTTGAAACTTGTGCGAAGACCGAGCAACACGACTTGCAGGCCAAGCCCTGAATTACATTTAACGACGAGTGACTGAAAACCGTTTTCACTCAAAAGACAACACTGCAAATGTCAAGATATTTCTTAAAATTATAATAAGTTATAGATCTAACGAGTACTCGTTGTTGCTAGTTCACATATGTCATTAATCTGATTCACCACTTCAGAGCTATTGTTATTTAAAAAATGAGTTTCGATCACGGATCGTAAAACTTAATTGGCGGGCAATAAAATTTGTACAAATAATTTGAGTGTAGAAGTTGCCAGATCTAAAGATATGGAATTTTTGGAATTCGAATAGGTTCATAAATGGGTTTTGTAGAAAAAGTATACGACACGTATTTTCCTAAAAACTAAACAACACGCCGTAGCACAGAAGTTCGTGTCTCCGCTATTAGGCACAACTCGTTTTGTAGCGAGTTATTTAACCACTGCCTTCTTAAATAATTGCCGCTAGATGGGTCTCTTTACGCGCCTACCCTAGAGAGTTACAAACGTACAACTGAAGCTAATATAAGCGTGTTCAAAAGAGGCCCGGTCCTTTAAAATAAGAAGAAACATTCAATTAAACACCTTATTCGTCTTGCTTAGCTTTTTTGTTTTTGTGCTTGTCTCAATACAGTAAAATTATGGTTATGACGTTTTTTCTTGAAATGGTCATAAGCTCAAACCGAAATTTCTTAAATGGCCAATTAGTACCATTTAAAAAGTCCATTTAAAGTGGTCATATGATACGTTGTACTTATGACCGCTGACTTTATGTCGCCCCTCCGAAAATTGGGTTGATTTGTGTGGATTTTTCGCTGAGGTGACATAAGGTCAACGAACATAAGTTCAACTGAACTTTTGAGCTCTTAGCATTGCCATTAGGTCAAGGGAAAAAGCATAACGTAAAATTTAAAGTGGTTACAACGTCAAAGATACTGAGATGTTGGCCATTCTGTTAATTACAGAAATTGTCGTTGGATGATTTCTTTGATATAAGAACGCTTTTAACTAAACTCCGCAAGTTTTTTCTCTTTGCCATTAGAAAAAATTTTCCTAAATGGTCACTAGGTCAAATTCAAAAAGGTCACAAAGTCCATTGACTTTATTGCCATAAGGTGAACTGATGTCATGTCCGTTGACTTTATTTTATCCCACCACCATTTTCCATGCCTGAGGAATGTTTTGAGTGTCTTCAAAAAAAATCTGAATTATGGCGTTTTCAAAAGTTAACTTAGATCAGGCGTTTTCGAAGCGACACACGAGATAGCCTGATATTGCACGCACAGTAGGCAAAATATTGTAGTTTGGAATACCGAATCCATAAAGAACTCTTATTTACATCACATTACATAAATAAATAATAAACGATTTTCAAGGATGCTGTAAGCTATGCATATTACTTCTTATAGAAAGTTGTACGAGTTTTCACAGTTTAAAGCTTGAGCATTATGCTCTCAGCCTTAATCTTTCAGATTGGATTATTTCAACAAATTCATAAAAATAGTTCTTTTGGATCCATGGGGGACAGACATTTTTTGTTACATTATAAATGATCTCATGATTTTTAAGTTCCGAAAGATTTCTTCCCCCAACACCGTGTATCACATGGTTAGTATACTTCTTTCCTTAAATATATCGTATAAATTAATAGAGTAGAAAACATTGGTATCGAGTGGCAGAACTATCGAAATGGTACCATAAGCATAGATCCGCCAGCCAGTTAACGTCACTACCCTATGCAGCATCCTCATTCCGCATGGAACATGGAACACTGGTGTTTAATTTCAATTATTCAAATCTTGTGACTAAGTAAAGTGCTATTTATGGCCGCGTCACAATGAAATTTCTCATGTTCATGAGTTTTGAAGCAAAAAGCAAACTTCGTCACAATCGCGCAAGATGTTGGGTTTGTAAATATAAAAGAACTTCAGACTTAGCAGTTGAAACTTATACTTGCCTATTCACATAAAAAATGTCTCGAAGGTCTGTTGTAAACATTTCCACTATACTAGAAAAATACTTGCTAACATATTTTGTCTCATTCATTTGTTAAAATGCAGCTTTTAATTGCGAAAAATGTTAGAAAAATACCAACGAGTGGGAAAAAATAACTACACTTACAAAGTTTGAAAGCAGTCATAGCTAAAACACATGTCAAATTCTTCTTCTTATACTTTGTTTACAACAAACTCTTTTTCATTTCATATGGCGCTGGTGATGCGCCATTTGTCGCTCTCCATCCAAATACATGCAATCTGCTCATCTCTTAGCACACGATGCTACATCCAAAATCTGATATGATGGGGCTGTTATGCAAGTGTGGCAATATATGGCTTATCTTTAAAAAATTCCATTTCAGTACCGGTTTTCTAAAGTAAAGGTCTCGGTTAATGGCGCACTTACCCTGTATTTTCCAGTTTCTCTTCGTTTTTGTTCGTTTGGCTAGTATTATATAAAATAAGTGTGCATTTCTTCAAACTTTTTGAAATATTTCTTACTCAACGCGGTATCTTTGTCCCTTGAAGCGTGGCGCCCCTGGCCAATTACCTTAGCTGTCTAATAAGTAATCCGTCTCTGAGTGGTAAAGGTACAAACGTGCCGTTTGATTCATATCTAAATAGGTGTTTACAAAAGCTTGAACTGTGCGGTTATTTGTTTGAACTTTTCAATTACGCATGCGCTCATAAACAAAATTAATGTGCAAACTGAGTCCAAAAAAAAAATTTGAAATCTTTTTGTGACTCTTTACAATTTGTTTATAGATGAGTTCAAGGTGAGCGGCGCCACCTCGCTTATCTCATTGAATAGGGTCTAGTGGAAGTTTTTGTTGTAGTTTTTTTCATGACTTTTAATCACACACATACTAGGCATTCATTTCATTGCATCAAATCTTCGTTTTATTGATTTGCCGGGTATATAAAAATTAAAAAAAAAAAAAAAAATTATTCTGCCTTAAACAATTTTGATTAGAATTAATAAAGTTAGTCTAGCGTGATTAAGTCAACAAAACTATGCGTTATAAGTTATGGTTTGAGTTTAGTCAGTGAACTTAAATTATATTCAATTTAAACTCACCTATTTTTGTAGTGAAATTCCTTTGAACTTTGTTCTCACTTTGTTGTAACTTTTGCTGGTCACGTCATCACTTTACTAGTCATACTTCATGAAGAATGTTGCGTAATGTTTCTTACGTCATGTCATTTGCATACTTCACCCTTTCATTGTAACGATGGTAGTTCTTAGGGATGTAGATCTCGAAATTTCGGGATTATTGCGTTTTATGCTTTTTTTGTTGCTAGTAGTTCAGTTATAAATATGTATTATTTAGTGAATCAACAGCTCAACGTTATACCTCCTTCGATATTTGCCTTCGCCATCACAGATAGCACCAATCTTCTGGACAACTTTTCCCTTGAACACTCCAAGAGCCATCTCTCTCTTTTCTCGACTTAATCTGGGCGAAAAAGAAATTCATTTAGTCATGTCCGTCCGTCCGTCCGTAAACACGATAACTTGAGGAAATTTTGAGGTATCTTGATGAAATTTGGTATGTGGGTTCCTGGGCGCTCATCTCAGATCGCTATTTAAAATGAACGAAATCGGACGGCAACCACGCGCACTTTTTCGATATCGAAAATTTCGAAAAACAGAAAAAGTGCGATAACTCATTACCAAAGACGGATAAAACGATGAAACATGGTAGGTGGGTTCACCTTATGACGCAAAATAGAAAACTAGTAAAATTTTGGACAATGGGCGTGGCAACGCCCACTTTTAACATAAGGTAATTTAAAAGTTTTGCAAGCTGTAATTTGGCAGTCGTTGAAGATATCATGGTGAAATTTGGCAGAAACGTTATTCCTATCACTATTTGTGTGCTAAATAGAAATTAGCAAAATCGGATGTCGAACACGCCCACTTAAAAAAAAATTTTTTTAAATCAAATTTTAACAAAAAATTTGATATCTTTACAATATATAAGTAAATTATGCCAACATTCAATTCCAGTAATGATATGGTGCAACAAAATACAAAAATAAAATAAAATTTCAAAATGGGCGTGGCTCCGCCCTTTTTCATTTAATTCGTCTAGAATACTTTTAATGCCATAAGTCGAACAAAAATTTACCACTCCTTGTGAAATTTGGTTGGGGCATAGATTCTATGAAGATAACTGTTTTCTGTGAAAATGGACGAAATCGGTTGAAGCCATGCCCAGTTTTTATACACAGTCGACCGCCTGTCCTTCCGCTTGGCCGTTAACATGATAACTTGAGCAAAAATCGATATATCTTCACTAAACTTAGTTCACGCACTTATCTGAACTCACTTTATCTTGGTGTAACTTTAGGAAAAACTTTGTAAAATGGATGTGCCGCCTACCATATTAAGTAGAAGAAAATGAAAAAAGTTATGCAGAGCGAAACAAAAAGCCCTTGGAATCTTGGCAGGATAACTGTTTAACGTGGTATTACATATATAAATAAATTAGCGGTACCCAACAGATGATGTTCTAGGTCACCCTGGTGCACATTTTGTTCGATATCTCGAAAACGCCTTCAAATAAACAACTAAGGGCCACTCCCTTTTATAACCCTCATTAATACCTTTAATGTACACATAACGTACAAACACATTCTAGAGTCACCCCTGGTCCACCTTAATGGCGAAATCTCGAAAAGGCGTCCACCTAGTTGTAGGACTAAGGATCACTCCCTTTTAAAATGCTCATTACCACCTTTCATTTGATACCCATATCGTACAAACACATTCTGTAGTCACCCCTGGTCAACCTTTATGGCGATATCCCGAAATGGCGTCCACCTATAGAACTATGGCCCACTCCCTTTTAAAATACTCTTTAATATCTTCCATTTTATACCCATGTCATACAAACACATTCCAGGGCTACCCTAAGTTCATTTTCCTAAATGGTGATTTGCCCTTATTTTGTCTCCAAAGCTCTCAGCTGCGTATGTAATGTTCGGTTACACCTGAACTTAGCCTTCCTTACTTGTTTAAACTATATTTATATTAGTTTTGTTTACTTTTCAGTTGCCTACTCAGTCCAAAGTAGTACTTCTTGTCTCCGTATGATTTCTAATCAGATCTTGGTTTTGCTGTTAATGTAATGTTTCTTCACAGCACTTCGTCCAAGCTAAGTTTTGTGAGGGAATCCAGAATGGTGCTCGGCTTTAGGTAGCGCATATGGCTGCTTTCTAGTTTTAGCGATCCAAGACTCTTTAGTCTTCTTCTCGCAACGGCATCGCATTCGAGAAGGATGTGTTTCGGATTTTGACGCAAAATCGACAGAGCCTATTAGACCACATACTTGTTAAAATTCTTAGGTGTTTCTGGCAGGCTAATCATGCCTTTAAAATGCATTATGTTGTATCCTTATATTAATGATTATTCCTGTCGCAATTCTAGAAGTGAGAGCTGTTCTCTGAGACAGGCTTTTTCCAGCTTGAGCTTATTGTGTGTGAACTGAATCGTCATGATGGACCTGCCACTGCCTTTTTGGTCAGCCCATCCGCTTGTTGTGGCTCGATGCCCAGTCTAATGAAATCGTGTTATTAGACCCTAATGATTCACAACCTCTCCACGCACGTAAGGACTGCTGATGACCTTGACTGCCGCTGAGTAAAACGATACTTTCCCTTGTGTAGCCTCGTTGTGTCAGCACACCGAATGATGCCGAAAACCCCGGCTTGTAAAATGCTCGGATATTTTCCGAGTGGTGAGGACACCTTGATTCTGGGGCCGAAGATTCTCGTTCCGATGCCTCTAGTGTAATCGAGATATCGGTACCATATGAGTGTGTGTTCCTGGTGTAGCGCCTGGAAGTATCCTACGTATTGCCAGTTCGGTTTTGTAACGCTTTTCAGACCTAATTATCTTTTTGGTGTCATCCATTTTAAAGTCCGACAAAACATCTATCGCTCTCGGATAGAAAGTTCTGTTGGACAGCAATAAATGCGCAGTCCCTTTCTGACGGTAGTATGTAATATGTCCTTCGGTTGTGAAAGAAGTCAAACCTGAAGCCGAAAATATGTCCAAAGCCGAAGCAGAAAAGTATTTTGGTGCTTAAGAACAGAACAGCATATCATTCGGACATCTATATATAAATGTTTGCCTTTTTTTCGTATTCCCAAAAACTTTAGCTCACGGGGCCATACAACAACAACTTCATAAACTTTACAACAATGTGATTAAGCAAATATATTACCCCATCCAAATATTAACAATAATTGGCGGTCCAGCAGCGTCCCCCGATTTTCGTGTCGTATACTTTGACTGACGAGTTAGCATAGCGAGCCCAACACAAATCAACGCATGCTGTCCTAGAGCCGTATCGTCACTTACGATCACGGTTCGGATCCCCCAGCGGGTTAGGGGGCTTAGAATATAACCGCGGCAGGTATGCCTGTCGGAAAAGGCGACTAAAATACCAAATTTATTCAAGGGATTGTGTAGCGCAACACTTTCAAGGTGTTGCCAGCGCAACATATATAGCTTCTCCAATCCAATTGTTAACCTAACCTACCCAATGCGAGCCCTGTTACTTTAACAGTTGAGGCTCTGGCGACCCCAAGTTCCTCATGGATCTAGGGGGTGGGAGGGCGGTATGGCTTTGAAGGTTTCATGTGATCATACTACATCGGTTCCGAGATGGTCGGGCTGGTGCCTTAATGGTGCTTGTTACCGGAACGTACCGGATCTGCATCCGGCAAAGGACCATCAATATCGATAACGCTCTCCAAGGATTTCGGGGAGTGTCCTTATCGCTACAACAACGGATTGGATATCATTTTCATCCGATTCGATCAAGGATTGTATAACTCGACTCGGCCCTGATTTTTGATCGATTTATTTGTTGTTCGGTGTCAAAAGAAACAAATCGGTATTATTGTGGGATTTAAGGAAACCTTAGTACATTCTCGCAGACATGCTCATAACTAGCTGGTCTGGTTACAAAATAGTTCTGAGCCTTAATGCTGCCTTCTCTTCTCGAAAAATTCAATAGCCTGAAGGAGATCCCGAAAGCACTTCCGAAATCCCGAAAATCCTTAGTTTACTTGTATATTCATTCATATCCTTACAAAGTCCTACATATTCTAAAATTTCATATCGTTCAGTCACAAACACTTTTAATCGTTATTATCTCATTATGTTTGTTTGGCGAAGAATGCCGTTCAAGTTTGCAATTTCGTAATACTTTTCGCTAAAGCTATGAATGTAAAGATTCCGTATGAAATCACTACAACAATGGGCTAAAGTTCATTGAAATATTTTAATTCGCTAATTGTAATGTTTTTGTACTCACCTTTGTTCATTTATATTTCTTTCTTTTCATTGCAGCGTGTTCCACCGCTTCGTGTTGACGATTTAATCAACGATTTACGCGACGGTACCAAACTAATTGCACTTCTAGAAGTGCTATCCGGTGAACGTCTACCCGTTGAAAAGGGGCGCGTTCTAAGACGTCCACATTTTCTTAGCAATGCCAATACAGCCTTACAATTTTTAGCCAGTAAACGTATCAAATTGGTGAATATTAATCCGGCAGATTTGGTGGATGGGAGACCACCAGTTGTGCTGGGTCTGATATGGACCATCATATTGTATTTCCAGGTAAGTTTACGGATGGTATGAACGTTACTTAAGTAAGCAGTAATAAATCTGAAAAGTAATTTACTTATATCTACTTTTAAGTCACTCTATAAAAGCACCCGTAATCTATAATATAAAAATAAGTCGGGGTTTCTTCCTGACGCTATAACCCCAGAACGCACGAACCGATTTCCACGGCTTTCCATTCGTTGGAAAGGTCTAGGGCTCCGTGAGGTTTATAGCAAAGAAAATTCAGGATCGACGCACAGGGTCTCGAGATATAGACCAAAACGTGGAATCGGGTGCCCCTAGAATGTGTTTATAGAATATGGATATCAATTGAAAGCTGTTGATGAGTGCTTTAGTAGAGGGTAATCCTCATCCCCCTGGGTGACTAGGGTCTCGAGATATAGGCCAAAACGTGGACCCGGGTACCTCTAGAATGTGTTTATGGCTATCAAATGAAAGCTGTTGATGAGTGCTTTAGTATAGGGTAATTTCCATACCCCTGGTTGACTAGGGTCTCGAGATATAGGCCAAAACGTGAGCCCGTGAACGCCTAGATAGTGTTTTTACATTATGGGTATCAAATTGAGGCTGCTGATGAGTGCTTTAGTACAGGGTAGTTTTCATACCTATTGGTGACTAGGGTCTCGAGATATAGGCCAAAACGTGGACCCGGATACACCTAGAATGTGTTTTTACATTATGGGTATCAAATTGCAGCTGTTGCTGTATGCTTTAGTACAGAGTAAGTTTTACACAGCTGGGTGACTAGGGTCTCGAGATATAGGCCAAAACATGGAATCGGATACCCCAAGAATGTGTTTTTAAATTACGGGTATCAAATTGAAGCTGTTGATGTGTGCTTTAGTATAGAGTAAGTTTTACACAGCTGGGTGACTAGGGTCTCGAGATATAGGCCAAAACATGGACCCGTATACCCCTAGAATGTGTGTGTATTATGGATATCATATGAAAGCTGTTGCTGAGAGCTTTAAAGTAATATTCATTCTGATATTCGATTTAGTCGCATCAACCTGACAAAACTGATAAATATGCATGCGAAGCCGAAATAAAGACATGAATTAATAATACCCCCATACCTATTTACATACGGCCTATTCGATTTGCCTGAAATTTGGTATATAAATTTGCGTATATTAGTATTTACGATGCTTTTTTCCGGGAAGTAGACCAGAGAAGGACTGGGACTGGGATTAGGACTGGGGCTGGGATTAGGACTAGGACTGGGACTGGGACTGAGACTCGGAATGGGACTTAAACAAAATACATACCACCCTCTGGGACTGGCAATAATATATAAAGAAGAATGAGAAAAACTTGAGAGAAGAGAAAAGCGAGAAGGAGGAGACTGAGAAAGAGATAGATATAGAATGAGACGAAGATGGAGATAGATGAAGCGAAAAATACGGAGGAAGGAGTGAATGTAAAGATTAGGAAAAGTTTAGAGGGGTGAAGGCAGAGTTATACGGAAAAATCTTAGTAAAATGTATGCAGATAGACCAAATTTAGGGCAGAACAACGTCTGCCGGGTCTGCTAGTATATTTACTAAAAAACTTGTGACTAACTAAAGTTTGCCTCACGAATTCTAGCAGGGACCCTAAGTCACTATATGTATATGTATTTGCGCTTTAGCTCCGAGAGAAATTGTATCTGTTGAATGCTTCAGTCAAGTTCGCTAATACAATGAAAGATGAAGGTATGGGATCGAGTTTTATTTGTACCAATTAAAGTGGCCGCCATCGCTGCCCAAGCGGAGACTCACGTAGAACATTGTGGCCCATTGTGATACCACGAAGGGGTCATTGTTTCCTTTCTGTAGAATGTGGTTCATACATCAATAAAGCTAAACCTAATATGGAGCTTTTACATTTGCGGATTCTAGCTCCGAAATGTACCCAAAGAAGTGTCTGTGGAGACATGGGTGCCTGGTCTTCGACAGGGCGGGACAATGGCATAGATAATGCTGTATGCTTTCTACATATTTCTTCCTCGCAGCTGCGACAGAAGTCATTTTTGTGCAGACCCACTAATGGGCTAATAGAAAGGCGCGTCATAAGAATGAACGTTTGCGATCTCTTTTCGTCCAGCATGGGCCAGATTTGCCTGGACACTACATGTTGATTCCATGGCCCAACTCGCGTCAGCTTGTTCTGTGAACTGAAATCGCAACCAGTGCTTGCAAGTATTCAGAGGAGGATTCGCCCATGCAGCATTGGTGATTGTTTGCAAGCTGGTGAAGACGGAGGTTTGTTGCCCACTCACTCCTCTCTGGGATCTTTGTGGAAAATTGTTTGTCCCAGCAAGGGAACGGAATTGTGTGACCTAGCTTTAAGAATATATTAGGGTCATGCTTCAGGATCTGAGGATGTCAAAACCGGCAGTCCCTCCAAGGTTCGATTGCGTTGAGCCTAGCCGTGTTATAGGTGTCAGAATATTTCCCATAAAAGTCAGTAGGGAGACGAAATAGTATGATCTCAAAAGCTTAGGTGGGAGTGGACGGTAGGACACCACAAGTAAGCATAGCCGCCATTCGCTGCACTTTTGTTGCTTTGCTCTAGCTTCGATATTGAGTGCCGTCCACCATAAGGTGAGTGCGTAGAAGAGTATGGTTCGCACCACTGCCGTGTAGATGCAATGTGCAATGTGAGGCTGAAGACCCCACCTTTTTCCAATTGTCAACCTATACGTGTAGAGCGCTATTGTGGGTTTTCTGGAGCATTCCACAACATTTCGCTGCCAATCTAATCGATGGGATATATATCTTCTCCCACCCAATTGTCAACCTCACCTACCCGTGGCGAATCTAGTTTCTTTAGCTGCCGAGGCTCTGGTGACTCCAAGTTCCTAATGTATCTAGGGGGTGGGAGGTCAACAAGTGCAGATTCCGTAGACCAAGTCTTTGTTAGATTCAGTGCATTTTGCAAAATTTCGCCAAGCACCTGAAGATGTTTGCCAGTAGCCGTCAGGGCTATGTCATCAGCAAATGCAATGACCTGACAGCCGGTAGACTGCAGCCTAGATAACAAAGATTTCACAGCAAGAGCGTCCCCTTGGGGGGTTCCTTTGCTGGAATACCTTGTTAGTGAAGAGTTGCCTATTTCGGAAATAATAGTTCTCCTTTTTAGATGGTGCTCAACGAGTTCCACTAGAGGGTCTTCCACCCTCAGCTAACCTAGAGAGCTCATATCCGCTGTTGGAAGAACTCCGTTAAAGCCCCTTCCATGTCGAGAAAATTGCCAAGCGTGGATTCTTTGAAGGCAATTCTTCTTTCTCTATCCTTGAGGTGAAAGCGTGTAGAGCTGTCTCTATGGACTTAGAATAAGCATGTTGGCTGTTGGACATTAGTGTTGGATTTGCCGATCGCCTGTTGTAGCTATCTAGTAGTCTATCTAGAATATTTAGGAGGTAAGGGGTTCGACCTTAATATCGCTCACCAAGCCCGGCACTACTCGCGCTGTAATCGAAGTGTAAGTGTTTTCTGCTGGCTATTCTGAATCATCTGCCAATGGGAAATATGTATCGAAAAGTGCCTCAAGGGACACTTCACTACTATGTGACGATTTTCGGTATCTTTATTTATTAGTCCCTGGACAACATTTCTTCAACCACGCTATTTCGCTGGAGCACTCGATGTCCGCATAGACATTTTCTCATGAAACTCTTCGCCCTGCAAATTTCGCGTTTGTAGATCCTCAAGAGATCTCCATACTCCTCCCGGCATGGTTCGCTTTCCACGACCTTTTCTAGCTTGAACATTTCTTTTACTCGTCTTCTAAGAAGACTCAGCTCATTTGTCTACTATGGCGACATTGATTTTTCACAGCATCTTCTTTAAGGGCAAGCCCTGTTTTAAACAGTCATAAGCGACTTTGATGGGAAATCATTGGACAAAAATTAGTTTGGTATCAAAAGAAAGTCGTTTTTGAAAACAGTCTAATGTACATACAAACAGCACATTACACAGTATAAGTATTTGTACTTTCACTTCTATTAAGTTTTAACTAATAATGTAAATGCTTGTACGATAACTGTAATAACGTTGCAAAATAAAAAAAAATATTTGTGTATTTCTTTCCTTTCTGTCTCTTTTGTGCTAATTTTTGAAATCGAACGTCTGTTCGAATGATTTTGAAACATTTTATTTGTTGTTGTTGCTTATTTTGTGCTAAAATCATAGCTTCATAAGAAGCGACGGAAAAAATTAGTTGTAGTAATCAATTATGCTCCACAGGTAATTTGTGAATGTAGTTGTTAATGGCTATAACACTTTTATGTAATTTTTGTATGATCATTTTAAAATTGAACAAATTAATTTTTATACATAATTTTCGAACTTATGAGTTTTTTGTATTTAACAAGTTCATATAAACTAACATACATACTGCACATTTCGTACACCCAATTATCTTTATAAATATATGTATGTATTTCGAAATTTATATTTTGTAGTTTATGTATTTATCGATTTTTATTGTGCTTTTCGCAGTCGAAGAATCAAATTTTGTAAAATGTGATTTTCCCAGATACTTTTTTTCATATAAAACTTGGCCCTTCTCGTAATTTGAATTTCATTCTCATTCTTGCTTGCCCTTATCTATTACCCTATGCCCCTCTCGTTTTTCCGCTTAATCTGCTTGATTTTTATACTCAGCTGAGCAGAGCTCACAGAGTATATTAATTTTGTTCGCATAACGGCCTAAACTAATCGAGATAGATATAGACTTCTATGTATCAAAATGATCTGGGCGAAAAAAGAAATTCATTTCGCCATGTCCGTCCGTCCGTCTGTCCGTGAACACGATAAACTGAGTAAATTTTGAGGTATCTTAATGAAATTTGGTATGTAAGTTCCTGGTCACTCATCTCATAACGCTATTTAAAATGAACGAAATCGGACTATCGAAAATTACGAAAAACCGAAAAAGTGCGATAGTTCATTACCAAAGATGGATAAAGCGATGAAACTTGATAGGTAGGGGTTGACCTTATGACGCAGAATAGAAAATTAGTAAAATTTTGGACAATTGGCGTGGCACGGCCCACTCTTAATAATTAATTTAATTTAAAAGTTTTGCAAGCTGTATTTTGGCAGTCGTTGAAGATATCATGATGAAATTTGGCAGGAACGTTACTGCTATTACAGTATGTATTCTAAATAAAAATTAAAAAAAGCGGACCACGAAAACGCCCACTTTCTAAAAAAAAATTTTAAGTCAAATTTTAACAAAAAATTGAATATCTTTACAGTATATATGTAAGTAAATTATGTCAACATTCAACTCCAACATTTGTCTCCAAAGCTCTCAGCTGAGTATGTTATGTTGGATTACACCCGAACTTAGCCTTCCTTACTAGTTATTCTTACTTTAAATCCTCCTTTTACTCTTACTCTTATTCTTACTCTTGCTCTTACTCTTACTCCTACTCTTACTTTTACTTTTATGTTTACTCTTGCCTTCAATCTTACTCTTACTATCATTTTTGCTCTTACTCTTACTTTTGCTCTTACTCTTACTCTTACTCTTATTTTTATTCTTACCTTTACTCTTACTTTTACTCCCAGTCTTATCTTACTATTACTCTTACTCCTACTCTTACCATTACTCTTCCTCTTACTGTTACTGTTACTTTTACTCTAACTCCCAGCCCCGCTCTCATGCCCACTACCACTACTACTCTCACTTCCACTACCGTTTCCATGAAATTGGTCCTGAAAAGCTTATTTTCCAAATCATTGTAAGATTCATTACTGAGCCCCTGATTGGCTATTAATTTCATTCTAAGAGTTACTTTTATTCTTACTCTTGCTCTTACTTTTACTCTTAATCTCATTTTTATTCTTACTTTTACTCTTATTCTTACTCTTACTCTTATTATTACTCTTGCTCTTACTCCTACTATTACTTTTACTTTTATACTTCCCCTTGCTTTCATTCTTACTCTTACTCTTATTCATACTCTCACTGTTACTCTTATTTTTACTCTTAGTCTTACTCTTTTTCTTACTCTTACTCTTACTATAATTTTTATTCTTACCTTTACTCTTACTTTAATCCAACTCTTATCTTGCTCTTACTCTTATACTTACTCTTACTCTTACACTTACACTTACTCTTACTCTTGCCTTTCCTCTTCCTCTTATTCCCACTCCCAATCTCACTCCCACTTCTACTCTCACTATCACTACCGATACCACTTCCATCAATTTGGTTCCGAAAAGCTTATGTATATTCCACGTTGTAAGATTCTTTGCTGAGCCCATGATTGGCAAATGACTTCAGAAATAAAAAAATTCTAAGTTTGGAAATGGTATCTTATTTTGTTTACATATATTAATATTTGCGTAGAATAAGCTTAACTTTACATATTTTCCATTCCTCTATGTATGTATTATTTTTACTAAAATAGAGTACTTTAAGATTCCCTAATTTGATTTTTCAATTTTTTTCAACAGATCGAAGAGAACAGAATCAACCTCGAATATTTGGGTCATGGTATTAGCGGTTCGGTTAGTTCTCTGGATAGCGTTGGCAAGAACGCTAGCGATCAAAAGGCTGAAAAATGGAAACAAGGTGCTAGGAAGACATTATTGAATTGGGTTACCAATGCCTTGCCAAAGTAAGTACAAGTTTTTATTGGTAATCCTATTTAAGCTCTCTTTTTGTATCAGTGTTATGTTCTCCATCTTATCTTTATCGCTTTTACCTTACTTTACACTGATTTTTAGATATATATTTTTTTTTGTCGCACTGTAATGATTCCACTCTCTTACCACTGACAAGTATCTACGAGTATATCCTTCTCTTTTTTTATACATGCTAAATACTTCTCTAGCACACTCCAGATGAATTGCATTTCTCTTAAAAAAACCTAAAAATACTAAGTGAAAGTTGTATTGCAATAAGCTGCCAACAGCGCCTTTGAAGTTGGATCTTTTTCAAAATAGAAAACTTCTTTAGTAGACTTTACGACTTCCAAACTTCCGGTAAAATTTTCAGCTTAAGTTAAGGTTGGCTGACCGATAAGAGGAGTGTCATTACTCTTGATTCTTATAGTTACACCCTGCTGACTCTATAGGAATGTTTCAGGGAAGCCAAGTTATTTTGGTTGTTAATTATATCGAGCCCGATGGCTTCATTCCTGCACAACTCGAAAGTTTTCTGGGAACATTCATCATTCGGATTGCGGTTTCAATTATCTCATAGGGTATTCATACTACCCAGCCTCTTGTTAGCAATCTACAAGTGATTGGTCTATACATAGGAAACATGATTCCACTCGTACTATTATCGGCATCGTAGCATGAGGAAGGCAGCTGCAAATAAAATAAAATTGTTTACCATTCAGACTTAAACAAATGAAGCGTTACAGCCCTCCTTTAGCAATGTTCCGCCCACTTTCTGGCCCCAGGCATATTGAGGGTTTGATAACTGTGCAATCGCCTACAGAAATCTTCAGAATTACAGCCAAAACTACAGGGTACTGCTAGATGGTCCAACACACGGAGCGCCTACTGGTTTCGTTCAACGACGGTTTCAGGAACTGGGGCCAAAAGAGATTCTATGAAATCGCCAATATTTTTGTACTTTGAAATTCTTATCTACCGTTGTTGTGTTATCTTCAAAAACACTCCCGAAGGCTTTTAGTTATGGCTTCGCTCCGATACTAGCATCTCAACCTCAAACCTTGGGGGCTGTGAATTTAATTTGCCTCTTACGCAAGGCATGCTACCTCGGGACTATTCGAAGTTTTTTGCTCAGTCACAAAAACAATGTCTTGAGAATATTTCCAGGAGGACGCACAACAAAATAGCTTCTCGTGCGCTAGTTGGACAAGGCGGGGCACGTGTAGCACATCAACCAACTAGCCATGACTATAGGGACCAACGGTTGCCCAACACTTGTTCAGGCAAGAACTCCTTTCCGACTTAATGTCACTTACTGAAGTGAGTTATTGCCCTTATTTTAAACAAATTTTGTTTCACTCGAGAAGAAGTAAATCGTTGCTTCTGGTTATACCGAACGTGCCCCTTTAATTTCTCTTCTCCTCGTTCCTTACATTCCTCACTTCCTTATAAACATGTTCTTTTTCCTAATCTGTTTACTAATAAGGGGGAGCATTTTCACTCTTTATTGCTTCATGCATCAACAATTCTCTCTCTCTCTCTCCCCATGTATCGCTTCATCTTTTTCGTTTGATTTTTCTAATCTCTTTTATTATCCTTTCAAAAATTTACAGGGAAGCAGGCATTGAGGTGAAGGATTTCGGTGCCAGTTGGAGAGATGGCGTCGCCTTCTTAGCTCTTATCGATGCCATTAAAGCCAATCTCGTCAATTTGGCTGATTTGAAGAAGACCAACAATCGTTATCGTCTTGAAACAGCCTTCGATGTAGCAGAAAGTAAGCTGGGTATTGCTAAATTACTGGATGCTGAAGATGTGGATGTACCAAAACCGGATGAGAAGAGTATAATGACATATGTGGCGCAATTTTTGCACAAGTACCCTGAACCAAAAGTGAGTTTATACAGAAATCGGACTCCCACGAACTGTCCCACTAATCTTTTGTGTATTTTTTACCATTACAGGGTGCCTCACGTGATACATCACATATACAACAGGAACTCGATGAACTGCGACGTTTCCTCGTCGAGAAGACCACAGAATATGAGCCCATGGTCATGTCGAATTCATTCCCGCGTGACTACGCTGAATACTTAATCGCACAATCGGAGATAGACGCACATTTGCCGGTCTATAATCGCCTCAAACAATTGATGGATAGTCAAAGTGGTTTTCTGCAAGTGCCACGCCCCCTTTGGGAGGATATAAATGCGCTGTGGCAACGTTTGCAATATCAAATGCAATATTGGCAGTGGCTGTTGGATTCAGAGTTGCCGGGTGATTTTGGTGTAGTCGGCAAGTGGTTAGCTGAAGCTGAGAAGCTGCTAATGGACAATGAAATACCAAGCGCCATGAATGAGGAGACAGCATCGGTAATAAGTAGAAAGCTGGAAGAGCACAAATTATTCTTTGCCGATTTACCACGTATTATGGCAATGTTCGAGAATGCCAAACGTACAACGCTGGTACAACAAGTGCCAATCGAGCAGCTACGCAATATGGAGCGACGCTTACAAGATGTGGCGCCCAAAGCGGCCGAACGTAGAATACGTTTGAAGTTCTTGGAACATAAATGCTGTTTGATTGCTTTCCTCAATTTGGTTGAGAACAAGATGAAAGGTTGGACGGGCAAATATGGTTATGAGGAAAAAGTTAGCCAACAATTGGAGCAATATAAAAATTTCGTGTCACGCAATAAAATATTTCAAGAGTTCCAAAAGGCGTTCATCGATATGCAACAAGTTGTAGACGAATATAAACGCGAGGGTAATGTCGAACGCAAAGACATTGCAGATATCGATCGTTTCATGTACGACACTGAGGAACGCTGGAAGCGCGTCTCTATGGAATTGAAATGCTGTCAGAACTCACTCGAAGAAGTGGTAAGCTGTTGGAAGACATGGAATCAATTGGCGCCCACTTGTGAGCAATGGCTTAATTTAGCCGAAACAAAGTTGGCGAGTACGGAAGATGGACGTTTGGTATACTTTCAAAACATGAGCACATGGAAAGACAAATTTGACGCGCTCGCCAATGCCGCCAATTATTTGGTTGCTTCCTGTGAGGATGGCATTGCAAATACGCTGCGCCAGAAACATGACAATCTTGCGGAACGTTTTGAGCGTCTCTTTGCTAATACCAAGCAATACATGCACGCTGGTGATATAATACGCGCGCGCAATGAATACAAATCAGGCATTGAGAAGTTATCACAATGGTTGCGTCATGCCGAGCAAGTGCTGGAACAACGTCAAATGTTGGGTAATACGCAACAGATCACGAAATATGGTGAGGAGCTGCAAAAATTAGCTGGCGAGATCGATGACAATGAAGAACTCTTTAAAACTATTAGTCGCAATTTCCAAGGACTCATACAAGATCTGCCACGTGATGAGGTAGATAAAATGATGAAATTACTTAAGCAAGAGAAAGAGGCACTGGTGCGCATACGCGCACAAATACCAGCCAAGTTGCATCTCTTCCATCAGTTGCTTATACAACAGGAATCATTGGAGGCGGGCCAAAAAGAGATACACCAATGGTTGAATGATGCTGAGACGTTACTAAGCACACACTCACTCAGCGGTGGACGTGATGCAATAAGCGAAGAATTGAACAAACATAAAACTTTCTTCTCGCGCACTGTCTACTATCGTTCGATGTTGGAGAGCAAGAATAAGGTATTCCAAAATTTGCTAAAATCAGTTGCAGCCGATGATAACATCGACACCTCACAAACAGCGCACAACATGCAGCAAATGAACGAACGTTTCAATTATGTCATACAAAATGCCGAACAATGGGAGCAACGTTTGAATGACGCTTCACGCGGTTGGCATTCTTACACAGAAAACGAACGTGTTGTAAGCGAATGGCTGACGCAAGCCGAAACGATGCTTATCGAAAAACATATCGAATCAAAGACAATCATTGAAACACAAAAATATTTCTTCGAAAATGTTAACGAACGTTGGATGCACAATTTGGTGGACTCTGCACAAGATTTGCTAAAAACTTTACCAGCGGCAGAGCAAAAACCTGTGGTGGACTCTGTCGAAAAATTGCAAGGCAAATGGCAGCAGGTGCTATCGCAAGCGCCATTGCATTTGATGAAACTCGAATTCCGTTTGGATGAATCAGCGTTCTATCAGACTCTAAAAGAGGTCGAGAAGGAGTTGCATTTAGAGCAGCAAGCTTTAAATCGTAATGAAGATATCGAATCTATACTCAATCGCAACGAACAATTCTTTAGACAGCAAGATCCCATACCGCGTATAGAGCAGAATTTGCAAAATATGCATCGCATTAGTCAAGCTTATGGCTATCAGAAACCAGCTGATGCTAGTTTGAATCAAGCTTATGATAATGCTAAATTACAGTGGCAGCAGTTGTCCGGCAAGATTGGTGATATGCGCGAAACACTACAACAAATACCGGCGCAATGGGATAGTTATCATGAGAAATTCAAAGAGATGGTCGAATGGATGAATGTGGTGGATAAGAGTTTGAAGAATATTGTAAATGAAGTTAACAACATGGAGGAGTTTGAGAAGGAGAAGGTGGTCTTCCAGGTAAGTTGGTTTTATATTTGTTCATTGTGTGATATGAAGTGTGGATTTTTGAGGGTAGGCGGTAGTTGTTGTTGCAGTAGCATTTAAACATGCTCAGCGAAAACATCATATATATTATTTCTAATTGCTGTTATTATGTACCGGTCCCTTTTTCGCTCTTATTTGGAATCCAAATCTATAAATAAAGTTTTGGTTGCAAAGATGGAGATTCGAGCTATTAGCGAGCTTTGGGCAATTTTGGTCGTAGTGCTTTCGCTTAGCTATATTTTGTTAAAATAATTTGTTAATGAAATTAAAGAAAAAAAACTTTTTTAAAAATAAGCCTTTGTTATTGGTTAATAAAATTAACTAAAAAGTAAAAAATAAATTGACTGTAAAGAAATATAACACTATAAGTTCATTGTAACCTTTAACGATAATTAAGCTTCTTCGTCTGCGACAAAAAAATTCCATATTTTTTTTTTTTTTGTTTTCTTGGACGTTGTGGCAGCGTACTGCCCTCAAGTGGCCCGATGAAAACAGGCTAATACTGTTTTTTTTTTGTGTATCCTAATTCTTATTTATGTGTTATTTATAATTTTTTTGTTACCGAGTCTTTGAGAGGCAGTGGCTTCTTAAGCGCCGAGATTTAAACCGCTCAGCTACAGAGAAACTCATCAGCTGAGAAATATAGATTCACAAAATACAATAGACTAAAAGTATAAATATAATTTTTTAATTGTTAAGAGAAGATAGAACCGTCTTTTTTATGGCAAAGAGCGAGTCCGAAACATTAATTATTCTCGAGTGAGAGTTATAATCTTCACACAAACATAGAAAAGGTTCGTGTAGTTGGAAATTGCTTCTGCATTGTTTAAGAATTATAGGTTTATAATGCCTTGAAACTCGGCATGGAACATTCAAGTTTACTTCGTTCAAAAGAAATGGGCTTGAAATCGATCCATTTAAAAGTCTAGCCATAAATAGTACACCTAGCATTTCTCTACGACTTGCAAGTGTAGGAAGATTTATTAGTTTTAATCGATTAGTGTAAGGAGGAAGATTATACGGAGTGTCCCATTGAAGATTTCTCAAGGCGAAAAGTAAAAACTGTTTTTGAATTGATTCTAGTCTATCCACATGAACTTGATAACGCGGATTCCAAATTATCGATCCATATTCTAATATCGGCCTCACCAATGATGCAAAAGGGTTTTTGTAACAAATGCTAAAACTCCTCTCGCTTTATTGACTGTGGCATTAATATGAGGGTTGAAACTAAGTTTGCAATTCATTGTAACTCCCAAGTCGACAAAAACATCAACGCTTTCCAGAGTTTGGCCATTTATTGTGTAGGAAGCTGGCTGTATGTTCCCACGTGAAAAACACATGAATTTACATTTTTCTATGTTGAGAGGCATAAAATTCGCATTACACCAAGTAACTAAACGATTTAAATCCGCCTGGAGTACAGAACGTTCTTCAACCGACGCGTATGACTTAAAAAGTTTTACGTCGTCGGCCATTGTGATAACAAGAAAAGGAGGTCCTAAATGTTCATAATTATACCATCAAAATTTAACACGCTTTTATTAGAACAATTAGGACTGTGGTATAAACTGTAAGATTTAATAATTTTGGTGTAAAGGTTTAATGTTAAAAATATATAATTATGTACAATATGGACTTTTTTTTGTCGCAGACGAAGAAACCTTATTATTGTTAAATGCTACAATGAACTTATAAAGTGTTATATTTCTTTACAGTCAATTAATTTTTTACTTTTTAGTTAATTTTATTAACCAATAATAAAAGTTTATTTTTAAAAAAGTTTTTTTCTTTAATTAAATTTTTTACTTTTTAGTTCGTTTTATTAACGAGTAATAAAGGCTTTTTTCTTAAATTTAATTTAAATATCAATTTTTTTAAATTTTTAGTAGGGTAAAATATTGTTTAAATTAGTTAGGTAATCTTTACTTAGTTATTTGTAACGTTTCTCATCCTGTCCATTTCTTTTAATGCATCAACATTACAAGGTTTCTTCGAAGTCATCTTTGAACAGTCAAGTTCTTCGATTCGGAGACCTGCTAAAGACCTAACTCGGCTTAAAGCCACATAAGCTTGACCACCAGCAAATAATTTCCAGCCTAGATAAATAACAGCATGATCTACAGTAGTTCCCTGCATTTTGTGCACAGTTGAAGCCCACGACAAGACAATCGGGAGCATTCTTCTTTCAGCTGTGCCGTGATAAAATTTATAAGGAAATTGAACTGATTTATGTATTATGTGAACGCCATCGTTACCAAAGTCTACGCGAACCGATGGTATATCGTTATGGTATAGTTGAGCAGGTCTGTAATATGGTCATATAATTTGACCTATTGTTCCATTTACAAGTCCCTTAGCAACGTCAACGTTAGATCTGAACATAACTTTAGCACCAACAAATATTTCTAGTTCTCTGTGGAAGACGTCCTGTTTTGTTAATGTCTGAGTGTATTATATTATTAACATCAATCTGATCATTGTTTTTTGTTCCATCAATTAATTGATCGTGCTAATAATCATTATCAGCTGAGTGAATGAAATTGTGCTTTTGAAACGATACGTTGAGCCAACTGTCAACAACCAATCGATAAAAACGTTGAGTGAATAGAGTGGAACATTTTTATGCTCACTGATTTGTCGTAAAGTTGCAACTGTGCGTTCCAAGAAGTTATCACTAATCAACTTCGCCAGCAGTTGTGCTTTTGGAATGCGCCCAATGCTTTGTTCAACGCATTCAAATGAATTTGTATATATGTGCATACACATGTACACGTGTTCTTGCAACAACAAAACGTTAAATACATACATAGATACATATGAATATACAGATTTTCGAGAAAACATATCATATGTGTTTGCCTCAAGTGGCTTCACTTCGGATATCAGCATCTTCGGTTGTCAGATCTTTTGTGTTCGACGCTAACGCCGTGTCAGGATGAAAAAGACTCTCAACCAAATTACTGATACGAATCGCTACGTTTAAATAGCCCTGACTGAGTACACGATTTTTTATATCATGATCCGCATATATTGGGGCATATTCATAATCGAATAAAATGTGAATAAGTTAGTTGAAGTATTTTTGACAGAGAACACATATAAAATTGTGTCAAACAGTGCTAACTAACTTAAAATCATATTTTATTGTGACTTTGCCGATGTCGCGTTCAGTTTACTACTACTCATTGAAGATCTCTGCTCTGTGGGTTAAATCTGCAAAATAAAATCAAGTGCGCAGAAAAGTATGCAACATTGAGCCATAACAGCCTAACTTCTACGTTCGTTGCATACACAAACAAAGCGAAGTTACCTCGTTCTTGAGCCGCTAAACAAAGGACTTAGGCTTTTATTCCCTTGTGAACACAAATCTTTACCGATAATTAAATTAATTAATTTATTTATTTATCGAATTCTCGCAAAGTCATATTGTATTGTCATCGGAGTTATACATGTGTGCAAAATTTCAGCTCAATCGGACACCGGGAAGTGTATCAAATTTAACTAGCAAGATTTGATTACAGACAACAGCCAAGTGAAAGTAAATAAAAACTTATAAAAATAAACGATTGTGAGCACACAGAGAAATCTATTTGTACTATATCACTATTGTGAATATTTGCACTGCATTGCCGGCAGTTGCTATTGTACGCTAGATAGCAGCGCAAGCTGTATTGTACGCTAGATGGCAGCGCAAAATGTAAGTTTTAGTTGATTGTCGGCAGTTGCTATTATACGCTAGATGGCATCGCAAGCTGTAAGTTAATAGAACAGCTGATTTCTGTTGATATTTGATAAGAGACTTTTATATTGGTTGCGCAAGATGCGCACGGGCAGGTTCGTCCATTCATAACTGCTCATTGAGTTAGTTTAACGATAGTCATAGCAAATGTTTTTCGCCGGTGATATGAAGCCAGTTCAAGAGGGCAGTTGGGGAATTGGGTATGTCAAAGTTCAATTTGATTGAGTAACAGTCAAATAATTTGAGGTCTTTGTCGAAGTTAAGCCTATCTTACTAAAGGAGGCACATGGCTCACGGTGTGAGGGCCCGACTATGCGGCTTAGTATATTGCTTTTGTGCCGTTCCACCTCGTAGTAGGTCGGCAGGAACAATTTATTCTCGAACACATACGATAATTTCGACAAAATTTATTGTCCAGCAGCTTGCAATCTTTAGGAGTATTTAAATTATTGAAAATCTCTCGAAAATTGCGAGAAATTGCTCGATTTGCGAGAAATCGTAAGCTCTATACAAAATACTGCCAATACAGCGACTAAATTGATTGTCCAGATGTTGTTGTTGTTGTTGTAGCAGTGCTTCGCCCCATCCAATAGAACGCAACACGACCAAGGACGCAACAAATTAAATGGGGTTACACTGAAATGACAGCCCAGGGTAGGGAAAAATCCCGAGTCGCTCCGATACATAGAACCAGCTGTCATGAGAAGCGTGTCCAGATGCTCGCGAGCTTTATGCGTATTTCGAGATTTGAAAATTTAGCGAAAAGCCTTGCTCTCGATTTCCCGAGTCTGGAAATTCGCGCTTGCATTCGAGAAGTAGTCGTGAGCTCTACTTTTCATTTGCACAACTATCTACCTTTCAAAATCCACATAAAAATTGCCTCACTTAACTGTAAATCGCTTTACTAATCAAACCTTCATTACCCCTAACCCATTAATGCAGCTGAGGGAACTCGTGGTAAAACTTTACTTCAACTAACTTTGGAACTCATGAGCGCCAGTCAAATCTTATAATTATTGTTTTCTTTTTTATATTTGCAGAAAATCTGTCAAGAAGCAGATAACAAAAGGGAGGACATGAAATGGCTGGTAAAAACGCTAGACTCCTTACTTAGCTACGCCAGCGAAGATGAGGCAAATCTCGAACAAAAGAAACTCGAAGATTTAATCGCACGCTACAAAAACCTCATACCCACAATCGAAATAACAATGGTTAAGACCGAGGTGTTCTCCAAGTGCTACACGTATCGACGTGAGGTGCACGAGGTTGTCTGTCTGCTTAGCAAAGTGAAGGAGCAAGCCACCAATATACCACCACCAGAGAGTTTGGAGCGTGTCAACAAATTGATTGAAGAACAACAATATGCCATTAGTCAACTCGATCATCAACGGCCACATATCATGTCAATGCTACAACGGGGACGTGATCTAAGCAAAGACGTGCACGCACCCGCCTTCGTGAATGTTGAGGTGAAGAATCTTGAAACGGGATGGAATGAAGCATACACCGAAACTGCTGAGAAGCTGCAAGCGCTCAAGGGCACACAAGCGGTATGGAATGAGTTTGTTGATCAAAAGAATGACATTTTCTCAATGCTGCAAGTGGCCGAAACCGAACTGCGTGCGCTTACACCACTACAAACCGATCCGAAGAATGTGAGTCAAGATTTGCATGCTAAGCGTGAATTGAATGCTCAACTACAACAGGCTTCACATCAATTGTTACCCAAGTTGCACGCGCTCAAAGCTGAGCTAGCGCCATTAGCTGCAGCCGATAAACGGCCCATACTAGAGAAGGAGGTGACTGAGGTCGAGAAGATGTTCTTCAATACAATGGAACATGTAAAAGATCGTGTTGGTTATTTGGAAGATTATAGCGCTAAATGGAATAATTACAAGGCGCGTTTGGCTGAGCTGCAGGAGTGGGCAAATCGTGTTGCGCCAAAATCTATTGAAGCGCTACAATCAGAAGATCTAACGCCCGAAGAGCGTGTAGTTAAAGTGAACGCTTTCAAGGGTGTGCTTGGTGAACGCATGAAACTGTTGGATATGCTGGCGTCAGATGCGCATGAGTTGGCGCCTAAAGAGGGTAACATTGCAGAAGCAAAGCGTTTGAAGGGTGAAATTACTAAACTGCAAGAGGTGCTGAGTGCCATCAATCGTAATGTCGATCATCAATCCAGGGCAGTGCAAGACGATTTGGTTAATTGGCAACAATATCAGACGGGTTTGCAGCAAATAAAACCGATTATTGAGGAATGTGAAATCAAGGTAAATACCATAGTTCCTAAGCCTTTTACACTTGAAGAAGCTGTTGCTATGCAACAAAATGCCAAACAATTTGAAACACAATGTCTGGAGCAATTGGGCAGACTCCAAGGCATATCAAACATTAGTCATAAAATGCTGTGCAAAACCAATGCCCCTGATGAGTTAGATGCTATGCATTCACGTTGGACATCCGTGCACGAAAATGCCAAGCAAGCCAGTGGTAAGCTGGAGCGTTTAGTTGCCAATTGGAAGTCATTTGATAATGAAGCAAACAAATTAGAGGATTGGGTCAACAAAGGAGAGCAATTGATGTCGAAACGTCCCGCAGTGCTCAACATACCACACGTCGACAAGCTGGAAAAGGAGTTAGTCAAGTTGAAATCATTTAATAATGAAATATCCGAACAACAAGCAAAATTGGTCGCGCTTGGACAAAGTGCCGATCAAATTAGTTTACATTTAGCGCCAGAGGGCGCTGTTGCGCTTAAAGAACGTGTAACTGGCATGAAAGCGAAATTGCAAAAACTTTCCGAAGCTACGCGCGCCAACATTAACGAAGTATCCGATGCGATAATAGCGCGTCAAGATTTCAATGCTAAAATGGTGAATTTCTCTAATTGGATGGATCAATTGCGCAATCAAGTCGCGCAAATTGAAGAAATTAATCCAGAGCGCGTCGAAACTAGTTTGCATGTCATACATGCGCTCATGCAAGAGCATGCGGACAAGAAACCAAGCTTCAATGCCATATACGATGAGGTGAAACAGCTAGCGCTATCTACGCCCGCCGAAGAAGCTAAAACATTAAATGATGCCTATACAGCGCTCGTGTTGAACTATCAAAATCTCGAAACAAATTTGTTGCAAAAGAAAACTGCGCTTGAAAAGTGGACAGAGATACTCGGTTGGAAGCATGAGACTGAGAGTCATTTGAATTATTTGAAACACCAGCTAGAGAAAACGGAAGCGCCAAAGCCACAAGACTTAAACAAGATTATAAACGAAATTGACGCGATTGGTAAAGCGCTGCCTTATTGGAAAGCGCAAGCCAAAGAGATTGATGAAAATCCCGCCATACAGCTGCGCGATGCGCTCACACGCAAGCCGTTGATTGCCACACAAATTGTGAATGATGTTGAAAATAAAGTGGACAATTTGAAATTGCGTTCGCAAGCGCAAAAGCAGCAAGTCGAAGAAATGAATGTGCGCAAAGCGCATTTCGAAACGCTAGGACAAAACTTTGGACAAGCGTTGCTGGACAACCGCGCCAAACTGCATAGCATTTTGCAGCGCAAGCCCGATTTGCAAAATATCGATCAAATCATTGCCGATTTGGTTGCGCTAAACGATGTGATAAAGCGTCAAGCAGATATGAAGAATCGCCTGCACGACGAGGGTTCGTTGCTTATGCGTGAAGATATTGCAAGCATGCCTGCTATACAAGAGAGCTTGCTCTACTATGACAAAGATTACGATACGCTGCAAAATGAGATTACTGAGCGCATACAAAAATATAATTTGATTAGCTTAGCGTTGCGCGAATATGCAGATACTAAAGATAAGTTTGCGAAAGAGTTGAAAAAAGCGGAGGACTTATTTGCTGTTATACCAGCGCAACCGCGTGATGAAGTTGAATTGCAGCAAGCGGCCGAGAAGACGCGCAAAACCATGGAGCAAATACGTAAATCAAAAACGAATTTGGATGAACTCGAGCGTCGTGGCAATAATGTCGCAAAACTCTTTGATGCCATTGGTGAAGTGGTGCCACAAGAAATCGCGAATGATGTGCGCGCTGCCAAACAGCAATGGCAAGATTTGCACGATAAAACCGCTAAGAATGCGCATATGTATGAAACTGAAGCGGTGATTTGGTCACAAATCGAAGATGCGAAGAAAGAATTGCTACCTTGGTTAAACGAAACGAACCAGGGTTTGTGCGATGCTGCTGATAATTCAATTGAGATTGAATTTGGTCCAATGCGTTTAGCAAAATTCCGCGCTGAGCTGCCGTCCTACCAAGTTATCGCAAATACTATTGGTGAGAAGTGCGCTGAGCTTGAGCGCATAAACAATGGCGTTGAGATACCAGCGCTGACGCAGTTGAATAAACTCTTGCAGGCGCAATTTCAAGAAATTGATAATAATGCGGCGCGCTTAGAAGCGGTCACCTCCAGTTTCAATGAGCAGGAACAAGATTTGCGAAAGCGAATCAAACATGCTGGTGAGCAAGTGAATAAGCTGCGTGAGCAAATAATCAAATGCGATGACATGTCTGGTGAGCCGCATAAAATACGGGAGCGCCTCTTGCAGTGTCGTGCGCTGCGCGCTGAACTTGATGATAGCGCTAGCGAAATTGATAACATCAAACAACGCGTCGATGAGTTGCGCATGCAATATCCCACTTTTAATGAGTCTATCATACCGAAAGAGTTGAATAATGTGCAGAAGCGCCTCGAATCGGTAGATACGCATGCCAAGAAGATTGAGCAATCGTTATTGCAATTCCTCAAGAAATTCCATGCAGACAAAGTGGGTATGTTGAAGCGCATTATAGCTACACAGCGCGAGAAGGTGGCGTGGTGTCAGCCTGAGTCCACGAGTGATAAATATAATTTAGATGTGAAACGTTCTTCATTGTTGGAGGTTAGTAAAGCGATCGATGATTGTCACAGGCGTAATGCTGAAATTGGTAAATCACTCGAGCTACTTGAAGCGGTGGAGTCACCACAAAATTTGAAGGATCTACACAAAGATGCCGAACTCTTGAACGCTGAAATGCAGGCGCTTCAAGATAATTTCAATAAAATCAAAAATGTTCTCGATGAAAATGTGGACTTGTGGGCGCAGTACGAAACAGCCAATGAAGATATATCAGCGTGGTTGCGTGATGTAGAGGGGCGCATCAAGGTAGAGACTAGCAATCAAGTGAATGTGCCTGAGATAGCGCAGAAATTGCAAGAGCTAGCGCTACTGCAACAAGACATAAAAGCGCATGAACCGATTGTCCATAATTTGGAACAAACTTCACAACAGCTGCTGGCAAAGAATCCTGAAGCGCGCATAGCGCAATTTGTTACGCATCTGCTGCAACGTTATCAGACTGTTGCAAAGAGCTTGGTTGCTTACATTGACAAAGTGCATAGCGCGCAACGCTCCAACGCTGACTTCGTGCAAGCTGTTAAACATTACAATGATTGGTTGTCTGATACTAAGATAGAATTTCAAGAATTGGCGCGCATGGGCTCGCCTGGTTCATCTTCGGCTACAGCGCAGCAGCTGCAGACAATCAAGAATTATTTGAAAACATTCGACAATGGGCAGCTGCTCATGAACAACGCTGTTGATATTGGTGAAGCACTCTACCCGATTGTTACGCCAGAATATCGTGAGAAGATACGAGCTGAACTGCGTAATATACGTGAGAGCTACGACTACTTGCGTGATGAAGCCAATGCGCTGTTGCAGCAAGTTGAGGCAGTGCTCATACAGAAAACTTCAATCGAAGAAAGCTACACGCAGGTATCACACTATCTCAATGAATCAAAAGCAAAGGTAGCATCAGCAGATGAGCTCTATCCGACATTAGCCGCAAAAAAGAGCGCTCTGCAAAATTACAAAACGCAATTGCAAGAAATCACTTTGCATAAAAACGCACTCAAGCAACTGCACGACAAAGCGGTCACACTATGCGATGATAGCTCCGAGCGCAAAACAGAAGAATCAATCGAAGAATATAATGGGCTATCGACGAAGATAGTCGAACGCATAAATGTTGTAGGCGATCAAGTTGTTAAGCATGAAGCATACGATCAAGTGCTAGAGAAAGCGCAAGATTGGTTGAATACGATCAAATCGGAGGCCATCGATATTTTGAATGAGACCACTTTCGAGAAAGAGGGTGCCGAAGAGAAATTGACTGTAGTCGATAATTTACTGCAACACAAACCCGAAGGTGATTCTATATTCGCAACATGTCAACAACTGCTGCAGACTGTGCTCACACAAACTCACCCAAGTGGTCACCCTGCCTTACTGCGCAGCTATGATGAGCCCAAGCGCGCGTGGGATGATTTCATGTCACTGTGTCAAGATTCGTTGGTTAAATTAAAGCAGCTCTGTTCAAAATGGGATGAGTTTGAAACAATTATTGATGGGCTGGATACATGGATGAAGGATGTTGAAAATGTTGTGAAAAATCAGAGTTTAAAAAGCACAGCTGGCACAAAGAAAGCACATTTGACGCAGCTGCAAAGTATCGCTAAAGATATTGAGCAACGTGCGCGTTCCATTAATGAGCTACTCGATCAAGGACGCGAGATTGAGGGTGAAACTGATTTGAATTTGAAGTTCTCGCGCTTGAATACGCGCTATCAAACTTTGAAAAATCTTTGCAAAGAATCCATTTCAAAGTACACCAACTACGCTAAAGATCACGAAACCTTTGATGCTCAATATGAACAATTCAAGCGCGATCTACAACAATGCATTGAAAATTTAGCGCATAACAGTGAAATCGTCGGCGATCAGAGTGTGCTGCAAGAGCGACAAAATAAATTGCGTGAAATGGCCGACAAACGCATTAATGATTCAACCGTATTCGAGAGTTTGGTCGATCATGGTGAGAAACTGTATGGACACACAAGTCCTGATGGACGTGAGATCATACGTCAACAATTACGCACGCTGCGCGCCATGTGGGATAATTACTCAGACGATTTGAATTCGGCGACGCAGAAGATCGATCAATGCTTGCAACAATTCAATGATTTCAATATCGCTAATGATCAGCTGACCAAATGGCTGAAAGACGTTGACAAAGCAATGCAAAGCCACACCGAACCGAAGACGACACTGCAAGAGAAACGCGCACAGCTGCAAAACCACAAGCTGCTGCATCAAGAGATCACCACACACAATGTGCTGGTGGATAATGTGTGCGATAAAGCGCAAGTGCTAATAGAGCAAATCAAAGACAATTCGCTCAATGTGTATTTGCAATCGATTAAACAACTTTTCAATAATATTGTGAAAAAGTCCGAGGAGATTTTAAATAATTTGGATAAATGCGTGCTAGCGCACACTGAACTCAATAATCAGGTAGCAGCCGCCAAAACATGGATCTCCAGCGAGAAAGAGAAAATCTTGGAGTGCGATGACGCTTATGGTGAGAAAGCAGATATAAAGCGTAAAATTGAAACGCTCGTGCAATTGGCGCAGAATAAACCACAAGCGCAAAAGTTGATTGGTGAAATACGAGTGCAATATACAAAAGTGCGGGCCACAACCTCGCCGAAGGGTAATGAAATACTTGAAAAAGAAATTGATGAGCTCGAAACAACAATCAAGAGTCATTTCGATGATATCGAAGGTATCGAGGGTAAGCAGCAAGATATGCTCGCTCAATGGCATGAGTTTGAGCGCAAATTAGAAGAGCTCACAAAATGGTGTCGTCAAGCGGAAGGCGTATTCCGTGAGCAGCAATTGAAATCGACTCTACATGAGAAATTCGAGCAGTTGGAGAAATATAAAATACAACGTGATCTAATTTTACAAAAAGAAAAAGAGATTGACGCATTCGCAGATGCAGCGCATGCATTGCTCAATAATTGCGGCGCCGAACGCCTGAAAACTCTAACAACGCAAATAACTAATCGTTATCAGCTGTTGCAAGTGTTAAGCAAAGAGGTTGTAAATCGGTGGTCTAATTTGGTAGATGATCATCAATATTTCGAAGATAAATATAACGAAGTCGATTTGTGGTTGCAACCGATTGAGCAACAATTGAACAATACGCTTAAACATGAACCTGCCAAAGCAGCAAACATATTGCAAGTGTTGCTCTCTGAGAAAGAACAAGCCGATGCGCTCTTTGCAGCGCTCAATACAGCTGCTGAGAAGGCACTGCCGGAGACATCGACTGAGGGACGTGAAAAAATACGCAAAGACTTGCGTGATATACACGAACGTTGGGATAAATTAGATGAGGGTATACGCAATTTACAGAAGCGACAAGAAGCACAAAGCGTACAACTCTCAAGCTATCAAGATATATTGAGTCAAACACTCAACTGGCTAGATCAAGTAGAGAAGGTGTTGCAAAATGAGAATCCTGCTACATGGACCAGTGCGCAAGAAATACGCTCGAAATTGTATAAATACAAAGTAACCACACAAGATATCAGTTCGCATAAGCGCATTATTGAGGCAGTAAATGAAAAAGCCATTGCGCTCTTGGAAGGTTCTGCGCCAACGAATGCTGCGCAAATACAAAATGCGATAGCTGATGTGAATAAACGTTATGAGCGTGTGGCCAACGATTGCGCTACGCTGCTCGTACAACTCGAAGAGGCGTTCGAGGTGTATCAACAATTTAGCGAGCTACAGAAAGCGCAGCAAGATTACCAAAAGAATTTGTGGGATCGTTTGACTGGCTATTCAGATTACTCAGGCAACAAACCAGCCTTACAAGCGCGTCTAAGCAAAATATGCGAAATACAAGATGCGCTACCAGAGGGTGTTGGGAAATTACAAAATTTAGCGGCGCATATTAACGAAAAAGACAAACTGTTGCCTTCGCGCTCAAAGGAAGCAATGTCGCGGGACTTAAGCAATTTGCATGCAGACTTTGACAAATTTAGCGCCGCTTTAAGCGATGTAAAGAGTGGGCTAGAAAATCGTCTGCAACAATGGGGCGAATACGAGGTGAACTTGGATCGCTTGATCAACTGGTTGAGTGAGGCAGAGAATGCGCTTAAAAACTACAATCCCAAACCGACATTGGAGGAGAAGGAAGAACAATTGAATCGCTTCCAAACGCTAATGCAAACATTGCGTCAAAATGAAATTGAATTCGAGAAAATGAAAGATGATTCGTCAGAGCTTATACAGAGTTCAGGTGAGACGCGCATTGCTGTCAATGTGCAGCAGGTAACATCACGCTTCCAATCCATACAAGCGACCACGAAAGAAATACTCAAAAAATGCGAGCAATCTGTGTACGATCATCAACAATTCAATGAGAAATACAAGCAATGTTCAGACTTTTTAGCGACTGCGCAAGCTAAATATGAAGATTCGAGTGATTTGTCTAAAGTTGGCTCACGCGATGATTTATTAAAGAAGCAGACTGCCATACAAGAGCTCTTAGCGCAACAACCCAACGCAACGCTCATGTTGAATGGTACCATCGAAGCGGGTGAGAAATGTTATGCATCAACGGCCACCGAGGGACGTGAGGCAATACGCGCACAATTGGCGGAGCTGCAAGAGGCGTTCGACAAATTGTATGATAATGTAACAATCTCTGCGCGCAAGCTACAAGATAAAATGTCCAAATGGTGTGGTTTCGATGAAATCGCTGACAAATTGCAAGCGTGGTTGAATGAACTCGAAAAGGCGCTACCCGTTGAGATTGAACTGAAGACCACACTCGATGAAAAACGCGCGAAATTGCAAGCATATCGTGACATACTCAACGATTTGAATAATCATCAAGTTGAGGTAAAGAACTTGCAAGAAATTGCTAGCAATTTACCAGAAAAGAACGATCATGTAGAACAAATTACAAAAGAGATCGTTAATCAATTTTCGAAAGTGCACAAGCGCGCGCAAACTTTCGTCGAACGTTATGAAGCGATCGTGAGCGATCATCAGCAATACACGAAAGCAGTAATGGAGGCGCAAGAGTTTGTTGAAGCTACGCATAACACCATTGACTATTGGGGTGATTTAGATTTGGAGCAGGTGTCGCTACACACCAACTTGGATCGTTTGAAGAATTTGAAAGACAGTTTGGCCGATGAGTTCCCGCACGTCGATCAAGTGCGCGCTTTGGGCGAAAAGGTTATACCAGGCACCGTTGAGAGTGGGCAAAAGAACATCAAATCACAAATAGATACCACACAACAAGAATGGGAAGGACTGCTGGCGGCGATCACTACCACAATAGAAGCTATCGAAATGCGCCTACAACAATGGGCTGAATATGAGCAATTGCGCGATCAATGCCTAGCGTGGATTCGTGAATCCGATAATAAATTGCATGCAATCGATTTGAAGCCGACGCTCGATGAGAAGAAGTCGCAACTTGATGAGCTGAAACAATTGCAAGGTGAAATGCGAGCTAAAGAGTTGGAAATCGATTGCGTTTCAGAGAAGGGCCAGGCATTGCTGAAAGGTGCTTCAAGTATGCGTTCATCTGGACCAGAAGTTACAGCGAAATATCAGCAGATATTCCATAAAGTCAAAGAGCTCAACAACCGTTGGCAACAGTATGTCAGTTCACACCAAGATTTCGATAACGCCGTCTCCGAATGCGGCACTTGGATTAATGGCATCAAAGTTAAGCTGGACTACTGTGCTGATATGTCATCGATGAGTCAAAAAGAATTGGATAAGAAGTTAGCAACCATACAAGATATTATACTACTCAAGGATGACGGCTCTGCGAAGGTGCTGAGCATTGTAGAGTTAGCGCAAAATGTTTTAGCGAATACCGCACCCACAGGCCATGAAGCAATCAATAAGAAGTTGGCCAATCTACAAGAACTGTGGTCCGCGATTGCTTTACGTATAATTGATGTAAAAGCAACACTCGATGATTCGATTACACAATGGTCTGGTTTCTTGGAGCAAGTACAAAACGTACGCAAATTTAATGAATGGTTGGAAAATGTGTTGAAAGAACTCACAGAGCATCAAACCACAATGCCTGAGAAGCGTGCACAACTCGATCGTGCCAAAGCTACAGAGGAAAAGGTACGCATGGAAAAGATTGATGTTGATGCACTGAAAATACAGGCGCGCGAAATGATTGAGAGTGGGCAACAAAGTCAAACAGCATATCAAGCGCAAAAAGTACTCGACAACTTCGATCAGCTTTTGACACGCATACAGAAGTTGCTTGCTGATCGTCATGATCAATATCGCGATCATCGTTTGTATAAAGAGGCATATGATGATTTGGTTAGTTGGATTAGTCGTGCACGTGAGAAGTTCCCGGCGCTTAAACAGAGCAGTCTTAGTGATAAGTTGGCGATTGAAAATGCGGTACAAGCAACCGAAGCTATGTTGAATAAGCAAGCGCAAGGCGAGTTGTTGGTCGAGCATTTGGTGCATACAGGTGAGGTTGTGTTAACGAGCACTTCACCGCAGGGACAAGAGATCATACGTAATGATATACGCGCACTACGCGATAGCTTTGAGTCACTCTTTCGTGAAATTAATCAACAAAAGGAGAGTTTGGAAGTTACGATGGCACAATGGCGCTCGTACAAAGATGAATACGAGCGCCTCATTGAATGGCTGCAACAAATTGATATACTCGTAAAGAATCACAAACTTAACTTGTCGCCCAACTTGCCGGAGAAAGAGAAGCAAGTCGCTGATATGCGCGATGTAATGTCTAGCTTAGAGAAAGGTAAAGCGGATATTGATAAATTTAATACAAACTCTGCTGGACTACTCAAATCGCATTTGGAATCGTATGTTAATAATCAGCTGCGACATCTAAACTCGATGTATCAAGTGCAAGTGAATCTTGCTAAAGATGTGCTCAAGAAGGTTGAAACAAATCGCGATCAACATCGTGAATATAGTGCGAATTTGAAGGCGGCGCAAAATTGGATCAACGAAGCCAAGGAAGCGATACGTGAAGCAAGCGACGCCTCCAGCGCCGGTTCTAAGGAGCTGTTGCAACAGCGCTTGGAGAAAATACAACAACTGATAAATAATCGTGAGGTGGGCCAAAATTTGGTGCACACTGCCATCAATAACGGTGAAAAGGTGGTACGCAATACGCGCTCTGACGGACGTGACGCTATCAACGCTGAGATGAAAGAGCTACAAAATGATTGGGATCGTTTGGTTAAGAAAATGTCTACCGCCAAAGTACAGCTGGAGACAAATCTACTGCAATGGGCTGACTATAGCTCAAGTTATACGCAGCTGCAACAGTGGATCACCGATCGCGAGGCTAAGCTACAACAAGCTTGCGAACAAAAAGTGGTCAAATCCAAACGCGGACAACCAGGACTCACTTCTGGCTTGAGCGAGCGTAAAGCTTATTTGCGACAAACAAATAATATAGTGCAAGATATTGTCTCATTCGAACCAATGATACAATCTGTAGCATCGAAGGCATCCGATTTGCAACAAGGCGCGCCAGCAACTGAGATCTCAAACAAATACGAAACGCTTAGCAAGCAAGCCAAGGATTTGTATGAGAAACAAAAGAATACCATCGATCAATATCAAGCGCTCATAGATGCAGGTAATGAGTTTGCTACCTGGTTACGTAATGCTAAGGAACGTTTGAGTAAATGCTCTGAGCCGACGGGTGATAAGCAAGCGCTTGCCGAGAAGACGCATCAATTGAAGATACTGCAAAGTGAGGTGCCCGAAGGACAAAAGAAATTGGAAGGTGTGCTAGCGCAAGGTGAAAGCGCTTGCCGCAACGCAGAAGCAGAAGATCGTGAAATAATCGAAGAAGAGGTCGCGCTGCTGCAAGAAGAGTTTGACGCTTATGTTGAGGCGCTTCAGAATGCTAAGGACTACCTGGAGGTAGGTATTGTTAAGTGGTCCGATTATCAAGATCAATATAGCGAAGCGCTTGAGTGGCTCACCAAGACCGAAGCACTGGTGCAATCATACAATAAATTACAAGATAGTTTGCAAAGTAAAAAGGTGGTGCTCGAAGAGTTCCAAGGACATTTGCAAACCCTCTTCGATTGGCAAAAGACGCTCGATCATTTGAATATGAAAGCGCAAATGTTATTGGAAACTTGCTCTGATACCCGCGTCAGTAATGCCATTATGCAATTGACTACGAAATATAATGCGCTACTCACACTTGCGAAAGAAGTGATGCGTCGCCTCGAATTGCATTATCAAGAGCATCAACAACATTGTACGCTTTACGAGGAGTGCCAATCGTGGATTGAGAGTACACGCGAAAAGTTAGCTGAGTGCGCTCATATACCGGGCACTTTAAATGAAGCGCAAATCAAATTGAATACCGTTAAGAATTTGCGTCAAGGTTTCGAGTCGGGTCAAAATAAATTACGTTATCTACTCGAGCTGAAGGAGAAGGTTATAATGAATACAGAGCAAAGTGGCGCTACCAAGATACAAGAAGATACCGAATCACTGAAGGCTGATTTCGATAAGCTGTTGGTCGATTTGAACGATATACGCCAAAAGTTGGCTAATCGTTTGGCGCAATTGGAAGAAGTTTACAAATTGCATAAGCTACTCACTGAATGGTTGGATGATATTGAGCCGTGCATTAAGACGAGCGATGAGTTTTTGAATGATTTAAGCGAAAAACGTGCTGCACTCGAGAAATTCCGCGCTATTCAACGCGACATTAACGGGCACATTGATATTGTTGAGAAAATTAATACGCGTTTGAATGAGGATCAAAGTTTGGATAGCAAAGATTTTCGTGATGGGCTCAGGAAATATGAGACTTTACAAGCAATTGTTGGCAAAATTATCGAGTCACTCGAAAATCAAGTTAATAATCATGATAAATACAAGCAAGCATTTAATGAGATACAAGATTGGTTGCGTCGCACACGCATTGAGATCGAGCAATGCGCTGATTGTCATGGAGAGAAGGTGCAAGTTGAAGATCGTCTCAACAAGTTGGGTGAAATTGGCGCTTCAACCGTAGAGGGTAAATCGCTGTTGGATGCTTGTGAAGAGTTGAGCCAGGCTGTTATTGCCACTAGCGGTAATGAGGGTCAAGATTCTGTATCGCAAGAAATAAAACAATTAGTAACCGAATGGGAGGCTCTACAAGCTATGATGCGTGATGCACGCGCCAATTTGGAACAATGTTTGTCACTGTGGAATGCATTCTTGTTGAACTTCAATAACATCAATAAATGGATTAATGCTATAAGTAAGCGTGTAGCTACCGCTGGCGAAGCAGAAAATAAGACACCCGATGACTTGGCATACGCCAAGGTAAGTTCAAACATGTTTCATAATATAAAGAGTTTTTTATTAACACGTTGACTGCCAAAGTATTATTTTTACAATTTTAAATAAAAGGGCATATTTTTAATAAATGTTTTTGTTGGGCCAAAGTTAAGGACTAGTAATGCTTATGTAGCTTTTTGACCAGTTATCAAATAAAACAAATTCATTTTTGTCTTTTACGTGTTTCGACACGTTTTTGCATCTTCAGGGACTCTATTCAACGAAAGTACTACAAAATTTTGGTCTTGGCAAAAAGTTTTTAAATAAAGATGAAAGAACTTCCTTCATCGTTTCCAAAACGACTTCTTTCAGCCTCTGGATAGTCCTAAATCTTTATTGAAAGTATTTGATTGAGTCTTCAAAGGCTGATATCAATAATCGATAGTCTCGTAACCCTTGGACAGCTTTTATAGACTTTGGTTTTATAATCGGTTCTAAACCGCATCAACTCATTTACGGGAGAAGTTTCAACTTTCCTCACTTCCAAGCGACTATGGAGATAAAGAGGTCGGATTAGGCCTACAACTTAGGTGAAGCTTGGTGGGACCTCTGCTCAGCTAAGCAAGATCTGGGTGGACTCCACTTCTTGCCAGGTGGCGGGAGCTTTCGCAAAAGTTGTTGACATTAGCGCTCAGTTGAACATCTCTCTATGGAAATTGAAGTGTTAATAGGGCACTGACCGATTGAAGTCCATCTTGTGCCGATTACCCCACCTGGCTGAATTGTATAGAAGGTAACGGGATGGGATAATCAAGTCATTTTGTGTACAGTTTCTCATATTTTACAAATGCAAGGCGTAGTTACCCGATAAGGACGCACTCAAACCCCCGAAGTGTCTCTACAGGCTGGTTGCCTTATGCACATCTATAGCTTGAAATGCAGCATCTGGTTAATTAACGGAAGTCAATACCTCTGTAAGTTGTTACCCCAACTAAACAGCAATGCTTTCTTTGGCCGTAGGACTAAGCAACACTTTCTGCGAACCAGTACTATATGACTTTTGAGAGGTCGAATACTTCGAATTTTTGTGTTTTTAGCTTGTGTCAATATATGCGCCACCTCTCCTGAGCTTTAAACATATTGTAACGAATTATGGGGATTTCTTGAAATTTATCCACCTTCTGCTAACGTTCGAATCGCCAATATTCAGTATTGCAAACTGGTCTTTATTTAGATTACTTTGGGAGTACTTCACAATTATACTTCACTTCACAACTAATAGCGCATTTAAATAAAACTGATTACTGATTCCTCAGCTTGCGCTGCTTTTATTTTTTTTTTAGTTTTATTTTTCTCGTTCACCCATTTCTCCTAAGATCTAGTCATTTGGCGGACAGTTCGAGGACAATTGTATCGCATGCTTGGTTACCAGCTATGTACATGTATATTTGTAGTTTATACTTTTCTTATAGCCATATGCATATGTATGTGTGAGTAACTACTTCGGCTGATGACTATATGTGGGTGTGTGAGATATCTCTTCGTTGCCTTGTACATAAGTGTTGCCGCTTGCTGTGTTTTGTTGTTGCGATTATTTACTAACAGTATAGTGATGCTAGTATTCGCCACAATATCTTGCAAGAAATTAATATTGGTTTCGTGTGACAATACTATCGGGAGCAGCATATTGATAGAAGGTCGTGTTGAGGTTGAAGGTTGAGGTCCTTAGTGAGCTATAACAACTATATAGAGTTTAACATTCTTACTTCACTTATTGATACTCTGGAAGTTAACGCGTTAACTAAACATAACCCTAGCTTACCGATTTTACTAACAGTATTTAATCAAACTAATAAATTAAGCTGGTTGCAATCAATCATATTTTAACTCCATCTCACTCACAAAACACCACGCAGTGTACATAAAACATAAATCTATTAATAAAAAAAGTTTTAATCCAGAATAGATACAGAGTTGGGTAAGAAAGGTTAAATCTATAATTAGTTTTTCCTAGTAGCGACTAATTTAATTGGAAATGCAATTTTTTCATTGCGATTGCTGTGATCATTAATTTATATTGATTTTGCCTTGGAATTGCAATTCATGCAATTAATTTGGTTCGCGTGACTATGATTACTATAATCTTAATTCAATAAAGGTAAAATAATATTAATTTAGTCATTATGCCCAGTAATCATGAGTTTACATTGGCTAAAATTTTTGACCTAGGTAATTGTCATTAATACTAAAATAATCGTTATTTCGAACATTATGAGTTCGTATATGGTAATCATGGTTCGAATGATTATATTTTAAAGTAAGATTACTTACTTACTTACTTAATTGGCGCTTAACCGTCTAAACGGTTATGGCCGTACAACAAGGCGCGCCAGTCGCTCCTTCGCTCCGCCAACCGGCGCCAATTGGTCACATCAAGGGAGTTTAAATCGTTTTCCACCTGGTCCTTCCAACGGAGTGGGGGCCGCCCTCTACCTCTGCTTCCATAGGCGGGTTCCGATAGAAACACTCTTGGCCGGATCATCATCTTTCATTTGCATAACATGGCCTAGCCAGCGCAGCCGCTGCGTTTTAATTCGCTGAACTATGTTGATGTCTGCGTATAGCTCGTACAGCTCATCATTAAATCTTCTTCGGTACTCGCCATCGCCAACGCGTAGAGGTCCATAAATCTTTCGAAGAACATTTCTCTCGAACACTCCCAAAGCCGCTTCATTTGCTGTTGTCATGGTCCCTGCTTCTGCCCCATAGAGCAGGACGGGTACGATAAGTGACTTGTAGAGTATGATTTTCGTTCGCCGAGAGAGGAATTTACTTACTGTAATGTTATTTTGTCTTTATCGCCCCACTCTGAGTAGAACTAAGGACCGTTTTCACTATCTGCAGTTAAGTTAAATTTTAACAGAAGGATAGCAATCTATAAGACAGCTTCATTTTACATTTTCGTTTTCACCGACACTGGGTGACCAGACCACAGTTAAATCCATAATTGTGAATATTTTGAACACAGTAAAACTAGCCAAACAGCTGACTTTTGTTTACACTTTTTCCTTCGACTTAAATGAGGCGCGAAGAAAACGAAAATTTCGACAACTTAAACATAATTGACTAAACGAACTTGATGAAAACGGTCCTTAATGGTATTCAGCAATGATGACATGATACGAAACATTCATTCTCTCTCAATTCGTTTCCAGGAATGGGTCTTAAAGTTCATTCAATTGTAAACATTGGTTCATTCGATTGTAAACAAACTTCATTCGTTTCCAAGAATGGGTCTTGAAGATCAGAGTTGCGTAAACCGCGCAAAAAAAATTCCAAGAAAATCGGTGCGTTTTCATTATTTTTCATTTCAAGTGTATTCAACTACATAAGCGGATCAAAAATTTGTAAAAAAGGTACAAGAAATAACAAAATTAAATGAGCTGTTATATTAACGCACGAAAAGAGATAAGTACATGTTATCTTAGCTATCAAAAAATTAAATTTCACGTGTCACGGAAAAATTTTTAACGGGTAAAATAAGCTTTTTTTGTATTTGTGATCCTGAAAAAATTCGAGTTTTTTGATATCCCATTTGACAATCTTGAGTAAGTTTTCGGTGAAAATCATAAATTAAACCTTTACCATGTAAAATACCCCAAAGTTATTCCGAAATGCCCAAATTTGATTTTGAGGATGATGTCATCTATGGTCAATGTTATAAAAAATGCACATTTTCACGCGCTCTCAGAGAGCGAGAAGTTTCATATCATGTCATCATTGGTATTCAGTTACGTCTGAAAAATAATAGTAAACTATTTTTACACAAAACAAAACCCTTTATTGAATTCTCACTCTCTTTCTAATATCTTACGTTCAGACTTTATTAGAGGAAGTTCTCACTGAGAAGGATAATGTCGAAGATCTGAATGACGCTTGTGAATTGCTTATGGAACATAGCGCTTGCACTCGTGTCCGTGATCAGACAGTCGAGACTCAAGCTAATTATACAAAATTGCTGACATCAGCTCAAGGTTTGTGCGCGCAATTATTTTCAAATCTTAAGTAATATTTTTTTAAATTTCTAAATATTTTCCAGGTCTTGTTTCAAAGATTGAAAAGAATCTATCTGATCATACCGAATTCTTGAACTACAAGAAAGAAATGGATGCTTGGATTGAAAAGGCTCAACTCATTTTGGATGGCTGCACTGCGGATGGAGATGTGAACGAAATCGCACAACAATTGGAAACCGTGAATGTAAGTTAGCAGATGGCATAAACAAAGCCTATTAGATTTCAACTTTTGCATATTTTTCTCCACACAGTCGCTCGCCTCACGTCTGCCCGAAGGCCAACATCTGCTCGGCATGGTACAAGATGCATACACAAAAGCTTCGAATGTCACCCCCGAAGGCAAGCAGGAGAAGTTGCGTGATCTCATGACCACGGTACGTGAAGATTGGGATGCTCTAGGACTTGCGGTCAAACAAAAATTTACCGATTTAAAACAAGCACAAAATCGTTGGTCCGACTTTGCTAACAATCGCGATAAACTCGAGAAATGGCTTGTCTCCACTGAAAATACACTCAAAATTGCACCCGATACTAAAGGTGAATTGAGTGAAATGAAAACACTGCTCGAACGTTACAAAACGCTACAGAATGAGATCAAGCAAAAGGGTAACGAAATTGAGAATCTTTTAAGTGAAGCTAAAGGTTTGGGTACCGAAGTTGATGCTGTACATCAAAAGCAGACACGCTGGGAGAAGGTCAAAAATGATTGCGCTGCCTACATTAAACAATTGGAAAATGAAATGGCCGATTATAATTTATATCATCAAAGTTTGCAAGACATTGAAAAATGGCTTTTACAAATTTCATTCCAATTGATGGCTCACAATTCGCTGTTCATATCGAATCGTGAACAAACCGAAGAACAAATTAAACAACACGAGGCGCTATTAGATGAAATACAAAAATATCAATCGAATTTAGATGATTTAAATTCGAAGGGTCAAGCACAAATTAAACGTTATGCACAAACAACACCAGCCATACGCGATACTGTCGAAAGTCAATTGAAAAATATTCAAGATAGTTATAATTCATTGTTACAAACTTCGGTGCAAATTAAGAATCGTTTGCATGAATCATTGGCCAAATTCAAGGAATACGAGGATATATTGGATAGCATTATGCGCAATTTGGAGACCTATGAGCCGATCATACAAAATGAGCTCGATGCGCCTGCTACGAATTTGGAAATTGCACTACAGCAATTGAAGTGTGCACAGGTGAGTGACGATGGGATGAAGGAGGAAAGGGTATAGACACCGACAAAAAAAAATTTAAATAACAACCCAACCGGTCCAAGCGACTTTCATTACGATTTCCCTTTTTTATACCCAGCTGTACTTGTACGCAGGGTATTATAACTTTGATTGGATAACGGCTGGTTGTACAGGTATAAATCAAAATCATCAGTATCGAAAAAAAATTTGATTGAGCCGTCCGTCCGTCCGTCCGTCCGTCTGTCCGTTAACACGATAACTTGAGTAAATATTGAGATATCTTCACCAAATTTGGTACACGAGCTTATCTGAATCCAGAATAGATTGGTATTGAAAATGAGCGAAATCGGATGATAACCGCGCCCACTTTTTATATATATAACATTTTGGAAAACACAAAAAACCTGATTATTTAGTAAATAATACACGTAGATAGTTGAAATTTGACGTGTGGACTGATATTGAGACTCTTGATAAAAATTTGAAAAAATTTTTAAAAATGGGCGTGGCACCGCCCACTTGTGATAAAATCAATTTTAGAAATATTAATCATAAATCAAAAATCGTTAAACTTATCGTAACAAAATTCGGAAGAGAGGTTGCCTTTACTATAAGGAATGATTTAAAGAAAAATTTACGAAATCGGTTAAGGACCACGCTCACTTTAATATAAAAGATTTTTAAAAGGATCGTGGACGAATAAAATAAGCTATGTCTTTGCAAAAAAGAGCTTTATATCAATGGTATTTCATTTCCCAAGTGGATTTATAACAATAAATAGGAAAAACTTCAAACTTTAAAAAATGGGCGTTGCACCGCCCCTTTTATGACTAAGCAATTTTCTATGTTTCGGGAGCAAAAACTCGAAGAAAAATTTGTTCAGATTTGTTCATGGAAAGAAAAGCGCCATCGATTTTTCGATAGGTTTTGGACTCAGGAAAAAAAGGACAATTTTTTGTCGAAATCGATTTTTAGTCCCAAGTGAATTAATGCGCTAAAGACGGTGGTAAGTGCAGTTTAAAAAAAAAAAAAATGTTTGTCCGATCTAGACGATTTTTTCAGACAACCATCTATGCCCAATACGTAAGCTTGTGGTAAAATTTGATGTTGCTAGCTGTTAAAATGCGGCATAAATGGGGCAGAAATGGCGAAAACCCTCTTATTGAATAATCGATTGTATTGGAGGTATATGCTATAGTGGTCCGATCCGGTCGACTCCGACAAATGTCAAATCCCCCATCAAAATATGCCTGCTTACCAATTTCATCAAGATATATCAAAAATTGAGGGACTAGTTTGCGTTCAAACAAACGGACAGACGGACGGACGGACAGACGGACATGGCTAAATCAACTTAGTTTGTCCCCTGGTATACTTATTGGTGGGTCTAACGGAAACATATGCATACAAAATGGTTTGGAGCCTTGAAAATGAAAAAAATTGATTTCGACCAAAACAAGTCCCAAAAACCAAAAAAAATTTTTTTTTTAACTGTTAATGCCAACGTTTTTACCGCATAATTTTAAGTGGGATAGGAACTATGAGACAAATTCGTTTTCATCGGCAACACTTTTGCACGTTTCTGAAGAAACCCTTAAAAAAAATGGCGAAAAAATAAATTTCTTCACCAAAACACTCCACAAACCCCAAGAAATATATATTTTTTTTTTTTTCAAAAAACTGTTATTGCCAGAGTTTTTAGCGGACAATTTTGAGTCGGACAGGGTATACATGAAAATTTTAAAATCAAATGAAAATTTTTTAAGTAGGTCATGAAAAAAACCTTAAAAATCAAAGAAAAAAAGTCAGAAAACTCAAATTTTGCAGGCTCGAAAATTATTTTTTTAGGGTATGCTTAGTGGAACTTTTTTTCCTGAACCCAAAACCTATCGAAAAATCGATGGCGTAATATGAATTATTGCGCAGCCTTGTAACACTATTAAGCACACAAAACAAACAACAACAGCATTTCAAGTGTACTGCTGGGTATGTAATGTTCGGTTTCATCCGAACTTAGACTTCCTTACTTGTTTTTCATAACAGGCAATAACTCGAAAACGAAAATGTGCGTAAACTCAGCACACACGACATATATGTACGTCATAATACTTTATCATATAAAATTTCTAGGGCTGCTACCTGGAATTATTTTTCGGCACTTTTTCAGAATTATTCCATGGCCATTTTGGTATTTATTTGGGAGAGTTTCAGGATCATTTCAAGATATTTTCGAGACTATTTTTCGAAATAATATGAAGATTACTTCGGAACTGTTTTAGTACCATTTCGTTGCTTTTTAGGAGTGAAATTAGGACCATTTCGCAATTATTTACGGCACTAATTCAGGATTATTTCGGGCTCATTTTAGGACTACTTAGGTATTACTTCATGACCATATCAGCACCACTGCTACAACAACAACAACCATATCAGCATCATATATAGCCCGAAGATAGGCTTATTTCGGGATCAATCCAGTAACGCTTCTGAAATGGTTTTGGCGTCGTTTTTGCACTATTTCCGAATAATTTCGGGTCGGCCCTCTTTCACAATGATTTCGGAACACTTTCGAGATAAAGTCAGGGCCATCTCGGGGTCGACTCAAGATTATTTCAGAACCATTCTAGGATCATTTAGGAAAATGTTTGAACTAATTTCTGAAATTTTTCGGTATGATTGTGGCACTGGTTTCTGGGTAGTTTCGGCACAATTTCGATGTAGTTTCGTTATAAATTAGGGACTATAACACTACTATTAAATTCTACAATGTATTTGGCATCGATTTGGATTATTTTGTAATCGTTTCGAAACTGCTTTCAGAAGTATCTATTTTGTTTCAAAAACGCCCTATTTGAGTATATTTTCTATACATCTCGACGACATATACGGCGTTTATGAAAAAAATCTGAGATTGTTGAAACAAATTCTTGGAATTTACAGCAGTGATTGGGTGTATGAGAATATGAGAATACATAAGTTAGGTTGGGTAGCTGTAACTGATGGAACTAAAGAACTTTTATCAGAATCTTGCTCAAAATACTGAATCGCATGACATGGATATTCATCGAGCACTTAGCCTGCCAGAAGTATCCCCATCTTTCCTGGAGAAAAGAGCAAGAAGTATTTTCTTCTATCACTTTGATACGTGAATAAAGAGCTGTTTCAGTGAACCTGCCTTTACAATAGCCATGTTGAAATTCCGATAACTGGCCTAAGAAATTCTACTTCGTATGTTTCGATTGAACAGGCGCTCCAGCGTTGACTTGGACCATATTCAAAGGCTTGGAAATATAGCTCCATTTTGAACAGTTGGCGTAGAAAGTAGCCAATCAGCAGTAAATAATGTAAAGAGATCTTTGCGTTTATATCGGAATTATACCATCAGGCCCCAAATACTGGTAGGGTTTAAAAGAGTTAAATAATATCCCATGCAAGTTTGTTTCACGGAGACGACTTGCCTTTCCTCTCGGTTAGCAATCAATGGTTGTGGGGTGATAAGTCCGGATATTAGCAAACTGAGTTCCATTAGAAAGTTTAAAGATACCTCAACTCTCATTGTGAATTTTGAAATTACACTTTTCTCTTATATACTCACTGAATCTAGCGACTGAGCCCCGCGAACTTGTTGTACACTTCCAAATTTTTGCAAGATTTTCCACAGGAGCCCAACTAGGCTCATCTTAATTCTGACTGATAAATACTAACCTCTACCTTTAGAGTTCGCAGTCTGGCGGTAGTTTAGTCCGCTCTTCCTCGTTCAATGGCTATCTACTGGAAGGCCAGTTAGTACCTTACCCTGAGAGACTTCAGCGAGAAAGATACCTAATAGGCCCCATTACATGCTAAAGAACATTTACCAGCCAGGGCATCGATGAATGCCTCAAATAAATTCGAATTTACTTAAATTGCAACTCACAGGAATTCCTCAAACTTACTACGATTTAGGTGCCCAACTGGGATATATAAACGTGATTTTACTGGACCGAGGCTTGTGAAGGGAGAACTGAATCTACCAGTGATCGGCGGAGGGCTCCGAAAGTACTTTCTATTGCGACATCAAGGGAAGAGGTTGCAAAACAATTTGTACTGAATTCTCCCCAACATTACTTTCAAGATTAAGAGCGGGTGTTTTTCGAAATGGTCCCAACATTAGCACAATGGCAAAATCTGCCTTCAAACCAAAATTTGAGAAGGGATGATGAAAATCCGTTTCAGCATGCACCGATTGCGATTTTGGTTAAGGTTTTAAATACGGAAGAGTTCCGGTTCTCATATCAAAAAGACATAGAAAAGGAATGTGTACGGGTGGTAGGTTAGGTGGTAGCTTCCCTGATAAGGATAGCTCACTTGGACAACACGAAGGTCCGTTGTGATACCACATACACCAAAAATAACGGTGACCTAGATCCAGCTACTTAGAGAATCGTTGGGTAGCAACGATAAAGCTCCGAATGATACCGATCTCAACTTTGGATATATCCTCGGGAGATCCAAGTGAGTCGCGACCGAAGTACTTTCGCCTAATTCTGGCAAAAGCTGGACAATCAAGCATAAAGTGATTTGGTGATTCCACCTCATCATCCTCCATACAGCTGCAGCAGGATGGAGTTTCCAGTATATTGAGACGTACCGCATGGATACCCATGGGACAGTGCCCTGTCAAAACCCCAATGACCATTGATAGGTGAGCCTTAGTGAACCCAATTATTTCAGCAGACCTCCTGCCATCCACTTTCGGCCAGAAAGATCTTGCTACCCTGCAAGACGTGGTATCCGCCCAACGTTTGCTGAGCTGATTCGAGGCCCAGCTATGGAGGAGCAATCCACAGGTGGCCAGCGGGATCCCGAAGTCCCTACAGCCATCTTCATCCGGTTCAGTTGTACCGATGCGGGCTAAGAGATCCGCTTGACAGTTACCCGGGATATCACTATGGCCCGGGACCCAGATAATCTTAATTGTAAAATAATTCGATGCAATCGCAAGCGAGGTCAGGCACTCCCAGACCACCCTCGATCGCACTGTAGTTGAGCTCAAGGCCTTGATAGCCGATTGGCTATCAGAGTAGATGTTAAATTCCCTAACCGTGGTAGCACTGGATAGCATTCCATCCACCGCATCCTTAATCGCAGCAATTTCCGCTTGGAATACACTGCAGTGATCAGCCAACTTAAACTTGCGGCTTAAATTTAGCTCTTGACAAAAGACCCCCCCACCAACCTTTCCATCCAGCTTTGACCCATCCGTGAACAAGTTAACCGGTCCCATGCCCCAGATAATTCCTCTTCCCCAATCCTCTCTCTCTGGAATAACTGGGGTGAAGGTTGTATAGGGAGCTGTTATCGGCATACAGTAGTCCGTTCTGTCCGGGATGAAGTCGAAACTGGTAAGAAGGCTAGAGTGTCCGCGGTCAGAAAGTCTATATCCCATATCACGAAGCCTGACCAACGACCTTGCCGCGGCCGCCTTTCCCGCAATATCTACTGGGTATATGTTCAGCATGACGTTCAGTGCCAAGGTAGGCGTTGTTCTGAGAGCGCCACTGATACCGATCAGCGCCGTCCGTTGCACTGACACTAACATTTTGGAGGTGCTCGCCGTGTCCAGTGCTTTCCACCAGACCAGCACCCCATATAGCAGAATCGGTTTGACCACCATCTCATAAAGCCAGTGTACTATTCTTGGCGAGAGTCCCCATCTCTTTCCGATAGCTCCTCTGCAGCAGTACAAGGCAATGGCGGCCTTCCTGGCCCGATCTTCCGCATTGGGTCTCCAGGACAGTTTCTTGTCCAAAACAATCCCCAAATATTTAACCCTATCAGAAAGTACCAACGGTACCCCTGCAATCGAGGGAGTTCTGAAATCGGGCACCTTATATCTTCTTGTGAAAAGGACCAATTCCGTTTTTCCCGGGTTGACCGCCAATCCACATGATTCAGCCCACCTAGCCACAGTATCCAGGTAGCCCTGAAGAACATCGCGCAGGGCGCCCAGAAATTTGCCTCTGACTAGGATAGCGAGGTCATCTGCATAGGCAACCACCCGACAACCATTGGCTTCCAGCTCCACAAGAAGCTCGTTGACTACCACAACCCAGAGGAGAGGAGATAGGACACCCCCCTGTGGCGTGCCCCTGCACACCTTCCTCTTAATTATGGCCCCTCCCCACTCCGCTGCGACAATTCTGCCGCATAGAAGTTTGCTAATAAATTCAACCAGAGCCGCCTCGACTCCTAAACCCACCAGAGCTCTTTCGATTGACCCCGGTAAGACATTGTTAAAAGCTCCCTCGATGTCTAGAAAGGCACCCAGAGCATACTCTTTGTGTTCTAGGGACCCCTCTATTTGCTTTACAATCGAATGGAGAGCCGTTTCCGTCGATCTGCCCTTGCAGTACGCATGTTGTGAAGCCGACAGTAACCCCCGAGGTATCCTTTCCCGTAGGTACAGGTCAATCAACCGCTCAAACGTCTTAAGAAGAAACGACGAGAGACTGATTGGCCTGAAATCCTTAGGTGATACATGAGAGCTTCTGCCGGCCTTCGGAATGAAAATAACCCTAACCGTGTGCCAAGACTTCGGGATATAGTTAAGCCTGAGGCAGTTAGTATATATGATGGCCAACCAGCGGCAGGAAATCCCCAAAGACCTTTGAAGCTGCGCAGGAATGATTCCATCCGGGCCCGGAGACTTATAGGGCTTGAACGACCCTATAGCCCAGGTTATCTGACTTTCCCGTATTGGAATGGCAGGCACTTCTGCATGGCCAACGACCGCCGACCATGCAGGCGAAGATCCCTGCGCAACTCGGACATCGGGAAAATGATTGTCCAGTAAAAGCCTTAGGGACTCCTCGCTACTCATCGACCAGTCCCCACCATCATCTCTCAGATACCCCAGAGGAGCGGGGTTCCTAGAGAGTATTTTTCTAAATCTCGCGGATTCATTGCAGCCTTCTACGTTTTCGCAGAAGCTTCGCCATGCATCTCGCTTGGCTATCCTTATTTCATATTTATAAATCCCCAGACTCACCTTATAGAGCTCCCAGTCCGAGGGTAATTTACTCCTCCTGGCTCTGTTGAAGAGCCGCCGACTGGACGCTCTTAGGTCGTCAAGAGAATCCGACCACCAGGGCGGCTTGCCCTTCCCCCTGTAAGTTTTCAATGGGCAGGACAGCTGAAAGGCGCTATTGCTTGCCGAGGTGAAGTTTTCCACCAGAACGTCTATCTCAGATTCGGACAGGCCCGAACTAATGATAGGCACCGCAGGCAGTAGCTCTCCCAGCTTCCTACAATACAAGTCCCAGTTAGTACTTTTAGGGTTCCTAAAAGATATTTTACCGGGACGTTCTTCGTTCACTGAGAACTGAATATATCGGTGATCAGAGAAGGAGTGCTCGTTGAGAACCCTCCATCCAGATATCCGACCTTCCAGTTCTCTACTAACCAGGGTGAGGTCCAGGACCTCCTCCCTTAACGCAGTAATAAAAGTCGGGTCATTCCCCCTATTACATATACAAAGTCCCTCATCTACAATAAAAGTAAATAAAGACTCACCTCTAGTGTTGGTATCCGAGCTTCCCCAAATGCTATGATGGGCATTTGCATCGGCACCGATGATCACGCCAACACCTCTCCGCCTTGCTTCAGCGGTGATTTCACCCAGTATCGCAGGTGGTGGTCCCACTACGTCCCCGTGGGGCATGTACGCTGAGACCACCCACATTTCATTACTTCCTCGCTCGAGGCAGACCGTGGTTACGTCAGCATTGCTGAAATTAGAGAGAATAAAAGCTTTAATCTCTTTTTTAACAAGCACACAGGATCTAGGCCTACTTGCCTCCGCATGCACCAAGGTGTTGAATTTTCCAGTCCTTAATCCAGAAATCTTACTGCCGTTACTACTCAGCCACGGCTCCTGGACAAGGACTATATCCACTCCGCCTTTTTCAAGGCAGAGCAACAAATTTGCGGAAGCCGCCTTAGAGTGCTGAAGATTGATTTGACGGATTTCCATCAAAAGCGCTCTTCTTCCGCACCCCATCCTTGGCGGATTCGTATTAGTATTGTCCATTCTAAAAAAGTCCCCCCTCAAGGCCGCTATCCGGAGCCGATTGTGTAGTCGCCCTTTAACGATCTCGTGGTTATCTATGCTACGCAGGGAGGCCACGCGAGGGTTGACGCATTACCTTATGAGTAATGCGTTCAGAGCCAGACCGGACGCGAAGCGGGAAAATCTTCAACCGCACCTACACCACCAACTTAACGGCGACGGAGCCGGAACGTACCTTGAGGCCCGCCACGGTTTTAACGGGACGTGGGCAGGTGCAGCATTAGCCTACCAGCCATTTTGGTAGGGTTTCACCCCGACCTACTAAAGTGGCAGAATACCGCACCTACCAGCCCAATGTCATCAAGTCAAAATGTAAAGTGAAATCAAAGTCCTTAAACAGTCCAGTTCGTCACCGTTGTGTACCGATCTTGACTCTCCCTCCCCTGAGCTCGGCACAATGACTCAAGGGGTGCGGGTTTTATCGAGTTGTCCTCTCTAGATCCGCCATTATCAGTAGAAGCAGGGGCACCTCGTGCAGGACGTGATAACTAATCACGCGTGACATTCGTCACTATGGCCGGTCTAAGACTGATATCAGTCCCTGATCCAGAGCCTGAAACCACTTATGATATCCAAGCCAAGTATCTTAGCCCCCGTACGGGTGGTAGCTCCACCTAAATTCCTTTGAGAGTCTTATCGGTTAATACCTTTTTAAACACAACTTAGGATTGTTTTCTTTATAAGTGAAACACAAAGTGCAGGAAATAACTTTTGTTCTAAATTAGTATTGAAATATTTAAAATATAAATCAAAATATTTCCTCTAAAGCATTTTTAACTTATTTTTTTAATTTTTTTCTACCAACAGGATATGCAAAACAAATTGAACAGCGAAAAATCGCGTTTAGCAGCTGCTGTACAAGCTTGCGAAGCTGCCACTGCCTCAATCAGTCGCCCTAGTTCACCGCTTGAAACTGCTATGCAAGCTATACCCGAACGTGAGCTTATTGTGCGCGCCAAGCTTGAAGATTTGCTGGATCAGGTAAGTTATTGCATTAAGTTCTGGGGTAGTTTAGAAAAAAAAAAACAAAATAAATTAATAAAAAAATGGTGAAATTAGTAGTAGAGAAACAGGAAACAGTTTCAACACCTTTTAAGTTAAGTTTACAAATTTCCATTTAAATTATTTAGAATAAATTTGATACGATTTTATATTTTTCTAGTTTTGTAATTTTAGCGTTTATAATTTTTATTGTATACTTTTTTTGTTTTGTTGCCAACTAAACTTTTTTTATAAATATAATTTTTGCAATAATTTTCCTTTTAAATCTTAACCGTTACACTCACATCACCCCGCACACTGCTATTTTACAACAATACAAAATTTTACCTACACCTGTACCTACACATAATCGTGATTTCAAAAATTGTTTGGTATTAAAACTCGAAAACCCCCACAAAGAAGTCAAGCAACCAATCGCCGCACTCAGGCAACATCGCCGCTAAACTCAATGACGATGTTGATTCATATGAGATCAATGCTGCTTCGCATGATCCAGCTACTCCAGAGCATGCAAAAAGCAAACTGATGCGTTCCAATAGCGAACGTGTAAATAAGCTTAAAGTACTAATTACTAAGGTAAGCGCGCGCTACAAAAACAATTTCATCTTCGCTAACACTGCTTAACTTAAGCTGTCCTTCCTGCCTAATGCTTGCAAATTTGTTTAACTAAAAACTGTATAAAAAACCTTTCAATAAAATATGTATGTATATACTAAAACGTATAATTTAATTTATAATTACACTGTACAACGTTCGGCTGGGCACTGGACCAAACCAATAATAGATATTAGCTAGCGATGTTCGAAATTGGACTCATCCTAATGTTTTTTTTAGCTATTTATTGTAATTAGAAAAAAAGTAAAAATATTAGAATTAATTTAACAGCTCTACGTCAATAAACGGAAAAAACCTCTATAGATTGACTGGTTTTTGAGGTTAGGGCCGATTGTGATTGCGGATTTGGATTCAGTGCTTACAAACACACGGAATTCAGATGTTGCATTCCAAGATTTACCATATTTCGTATGGCGGTGTAAGTTATCGGTTTTAATTTGTTCGAAAATCTGAAATTTTAACCTTTATAATGTCTTATAAAAGCTTAAGCAAAAAAAACTATACCGTTAAAATCAAATAACAGTTTCCGCAACCAATATTATCAATTAAAACAGGTATTGATTCACCACTTTTCAAATAACTGTTAAATGCCCATACTGGTGGTTTTGGTTTCTCTCAGAGAACATGCGTTTACCGAAAAAATGTAAACCAAACTCTGTAAACACGTACAATTTTGATGCGCGAAGAAGAGAAAAGAAAAGAAAAAACAAGAAAAGAAAATAAAAGAAAAGAAAAAAAAGAAAAGAAAAGAAAGGAAAGGAATAGAAATAAAAGGAAAGGAAAGAAGGGCAACGGAGAGAAAAAGAAAGTTAAGGAGAGGAGAGACAATAAAAAAAGTAAAATAATTGAGGTAAGAGGAAAGGAAAGATGAGAAACCAAAACCGAAACTAGATGGCGCGTTATCGATTTATTACCTTTAGCCGCCGTTATCGAAAAGTTATCGTTTTTATATTCATTTGAATCATCGATTTAATATCCAAACCGTTAAACGCAATCTCTGGTTAAAATAAGGAAGAAGCAGACCGCGCCTACATTTTAAAATTTTAAGCTTTTAAATACAATATATTGTTGATCCCATGGAAGACTAGCACTTTGCGAATTCTCATGGAAGACTAGCACGTTTTATGCTCGCGTGGAAAGCTAGCACAGTTCATTGTTCGTGAAACGTGCTAAGTTTTCCACTCGGAAAACAAAAACTTAGTATTCCATAACACCGACTATGTAATTGAAAATATATATTAGAAAGGGTCAGATAGCGAACTTGGAGACCCAGTTTCTATGCTTTCGAGGCTAACTTCGAAAAAACGAAGCAACTTCTACCAAAAAATTAATTAGCTTGGTCCAACACCCAGAATAAGTGACTTTGTCGTATAGTGTAACTTACGCTGCATTTTAAAAGAAACAAGAAAAAAAACAACAATAGTGAAAATAAGTTTTATATACCGAATCTAAAGATACCGAAAATAAATCAAAAAATTTTTCGAAATTCGGATACATATTATTCATCACATTTGCATCCCATCAAAACACACATATGTATCTACGAATAAATTTAACTCATGTACATAGTTCTACTGACAGATAAAATACAGATCATCGGCCTAGGGCTCTGGTTTATTGGGTATCAAATATATAACTTATCTTTTACCTTATTAAATAAAAATATTTAAATTATCATTATTTGTACTCTTCCTTCTACCTCCGTTAGGTACAATCCCACTTGAGTGGATTGACCGCTTCAGTGAGTGAATTAGAACAACAACAAAAACAACGCGCAGAGCTACACGATTGGGTTAAGAAGCAACAAATATGCGTCAACGATTGGTTAACACGTCCATGCAAATTGCGTCCTGAAGCAGCCAAACAAGAATTAGTTGCCATGAATGATTTGTTGAATTCGATTGGCGATAAGCGTTCACAATTGATGCTAGAAATGACAGGATCATGTAAGTATTGATAGAAATATTAATTAACTAGGAAATATTTAAGAAATAATCACAATTTTGTATGGCATTTCCTCTTCTGATAGCTCCCTATCTGCCTCTTTCTTTTATTTAAAATTATGTTTTCTTTTGCTCTTACTCTCTTTATATATCTTTTTTTTCTTTTCTCCTTCAATCCCTTATTCACTCTTTCCCGTGCTCTCACACTCGTTTTTGAGCTCCCTCTTTTTGTCTTCTCTCAGCAGTTCTTCTCTTCTACTCGCTCTATTTTCTCTTTTCTATGTGCCCCTAACTCTCTTGTCCTCTTCATAATGCTTGTTGCCTTTCTTTTTTCTTCCCTCTCCCTTCATTTCCTTTTTCTTTTTCTTGCGCGAAGGTTGCAAGGAGTGCTATTTATGCTGATGGTCCTTTTCCGGTACGTTCCGGTAACAAGACAATTAAAACATTAGCCCGACCATCGTATGATTTTTTTAATTTTTCCAATACAGGAGGTTTCAGGTCTATTGGTCTTCTGAACAGTTCTGTCCTCAGTCGAAGGCTTAAGTAGTACTCAGTCAGTTCAAGGTCGCGTAGAAGTTTTAAAGAAGAAAATCAACACATTTATATATTGAGGTCGAAGACATATACACATACAGCTTGAGTTGTTAGTGGCCTAGCAGTTTTACCTACCAAGAGATTTTCCTGCGCTTTGGCGCAGGAGGAAAAAATCTCTGGGATCTCCCTTCCTTGACGACCTTTGTAATCTGGCTAAGTTGGAACCTAAGAAATTCCTGACGTTTGCTGAATCGACCTGTTGGTATGAGTAGGGGAGAGATCCACGCGGTATCATAATGGGACCTTTTGGGCCTAAATGCACTGGTGCTCGCACCGGTGGCCACTCTAATCTCACCTAAACTTCTATGAAAGACAGTAATATCGTTCACTGTCTACCCGGAAGTTAATCAAGTATGCACAATTCAGTTACATTTTAAGTCTTCGAAGAAACAGTATATTGATGGCTTCTTAAGATAAGTGGCGCAGCAAACTAGCAAAGAAAATTACTCAGTACTCATTGGGTGATTCCGTGATTTACTATGGAACAACCTTCGCACTAACATTTATTTCTTTCTTCTGCCCAATCAGCTTAACTAATTTCATTTCTTTATACTTTCAGTGGCTGATGAAGATACTGATCTCGATCGAAATCTCGACAGACTGGAGTCAGAATTAATGGACGCCATCGCCAAAAAACAAGCTGGCCAAAATGATATTGACGATTATCGGCAAGGTGTACAAGATGTACAAAATTGGTTCGATTCGCTCATCAAACGTATGGATGTGTTGGATAAGGGCTCCGGTTTGAACTGTGCACAAAAAGTGGCGGCCATACAAGAAATCAAGAAAGAATTCGAAGAAGAAGGACCCAAAAAAATACAAGAACTCAAAGGCAAGGCAGCGCAAGTAGCTGAAGCAATCAGTAACTTAGATGGACAACAGGTGGAAGAACAAATGAAATCACTTGATAGACGTCATGCTGATCTCGGCAAACGCATTGATCGTAAAGCACAATTGCTAGACGTTACCAATAAGGGTATTGAAAGCGCTAAGGCTGAAATCGATCAACTACACAATTGGGTTAAAGATAAGATACAAGAGCTGCAAGCACCCAGTGCAATGGGTTTTGAACCTAAATCAGCTGAACAGCGACAACAAGCTATTAAAGGTATAATGAAGGAAGCGGAGGCTAAAAAATCACAAGCTGATGCTTTGGAAAAACGTATAGCAAATATGCAATCCGAATTAGAACCTGTCGAATATGCACAACTTGAAGCCGCCTTGCGCCAATTGAACACAGAACAAAAGAATTTGTCAGAGGTGTTGAAGAGTGAATTGGAACGTGCGCTAGATGCGACAAAAGCGCGCAAAGCGCTTGAGGTGGATTTGGATAAGGCGCGCGCTTGGTTGAAAACGAAAATTGCGGAAGTGCGTAAGCTACCAGCCTACCATCCACTGCCATCGCCGGAAATCGAAAAGCAATTACAAGAAAACAAGAAATACGATGATGAAGCTAAGCAATTCAATGATTCAGTATTGAGTGATGTGCAACGTCAAGCGGCTAATATCATGAAAGATTGCCCGCAAGCAGAGCGCGCTGCCTTACAGAAAATACTCGATGAAATAGCCAACGATTATCAGACACTGCGCGATGAGTGCGGCAAGCGCGCTAAGGCATTGAACGATCTATTGCAAGGCCGCAAAATATTCGAGAATGCTGTGAAGAATATGGGCGATTGGTTGAACGAAATTGAGACAGCCACCTCGGGAGAGCTGCGTACAACAAGCGTGCCTGTGCTAGAAGAACAAATGGCGCATTATAAGAAGTTGCTAGAAGATGCTGCCAGCAAGGCTGATTTGATGAATAATGTTGTCGAACAAGGCAAATCGGTGCTGCCTACGCTAAGTAATCCCGATAAATTGAAACTTAATGATGATATCAAAAACTTAAAAGATCGTTATGGCAAGGTGACGCAGCATATTAAAGATCGCGTCAATACGCTGGCGGATCATATTAAGAAATATAAGGATGCTAAGAGTAAATTAGCTGATTGTATGCAATTTTTGAATACAATACAACAACGCTTGCGAGAGCTTAATAAACCGATCGGAGCGCGCATCGAAGATGTGCAAGATTTGTTGGGCGCTTATGAGGGTATACTTAAAGAGTTGAAGGATAGCAAGAATAAGATGGGTGATATACAAATGGATGATTTGCCTGAGTTGCAGAGTATACTCCAACAACAAGATGATATGATCAAATTAATTGAAGATCAGCTAGCGCATCTACGTCAGCTGTTGTTGTTGCGTGAGCAATTTATTGCGCTAATCAATGAGATTATTGCTTTCATTATGAAATATACAGACGTCATAATCGATATTGAAAACTCGCCAGATAGTTTAGAGGACAAGATTAATAAATATGATGATGTAATTGTAAAGATACAAGAATGTGAAGGTCTGCTGGCATCCGCTGCCGATAAAGGACAGAAGATTGCTTCTGAGGGCACAGCTGCCGATAAGAATAGCATCACTGAGCAGCTGCAATCATTGAAGAATCAACTGCAAAACTTGCGCAAAGCTGTCGAATCACAACGCCAAAAGCATCAAGTGCAACTCGAACATCATCGTAAAATGTCTGCTGCACTCTCTGAGATACTCGATTGGTTGCACAATAATGAAGCGTCCGCTAAGTCACGTCCACTACTGGATCGCGATCCCGAATCGGTTGAGCATGAAATACAAAAACATCACCAGCTAAGCCAAGAAATACAAACATATCTAGATAAATTCAATAAAATTAATGATAGCGTCAAAACGGAAGTGGGAATGCCTGGCTCATTGGTGGAAATGCTCTCTGAAGGTCGCTCCTTAGTCTCTTCACTGCCGCAGGAGCTCGAAGATCGTGAGAAATATTTAATTAATAATCGCAATTCACGTCTGGAATATATGAAATTGGTTGCCAAATTTAATGATTGGGTGCATGAAGCTGAAACACGCTTGCAGCATAGCCAACACGGCATTGACTATGAAAACCTTGTACAAGATTTGGAAGAACATAAAATATTCTTTGGCAATGAAACGCCCATTAAAAATTTGGTACACAAACAAATTCAAGAGTCAGCCGATAAGATTTGGCCTTCATTGAATAATTTCGAACAATCGGAATTGTCTCGCGAGCTTGCGCAATATCAAACGAAATTAGCGAATACATTTGCTTCGGCAAAATCGCAGCAAGCCGATTTAGAGAAGGAGGTTGATCGTTGGCGTGAATACCAACAGACTGTGGAACGTGTTAAGGCCACCATTGAGCGCAGCAAGTTCACCGATGAGCCGGTACAAAATTTAGCTGGCCTTCATTTCAATATACAGAAGCTGACGCATGCTATTGGAAACGTGCAGGTAAGTTGAAAAAATATTTTTAGGGATTTAGCTGAAAGATCAAAATAGTTTATCCAAGATTAGACCTAATAAAGTTCTAAATCACGGGTCTCCAAAAATTGCCATTTCGCATAGGCAATGAGAAGTAGTCTGTAAATTAAGAAGTTGCCTAGCCTGGCCGCATAGCCATAAGATCGGCTAAAGTACATTTCTACGAAAATAAGTTCAGCACCGCTTGAAATTCAAAAGAAACTTGGAATAGGATAAAGAAAATTGGAATTGGCATCGTGTCGATGACTGTGATGTTGTGAAAGCCATACTTTCTGTGAAGTCCACCGCTATAGGCTTAGACGGAATATGTGCAAAATTTGTGAAAATTATTCTACCCGTAATCCTGCCCCATATAACCTATTTAATAAACTCTATCCTAACCACCTCTGTCTTTCCAAATTGTTGGAAAGCTGTTAAAGTTATCCCCATTCCCAACCAAAACAAAGAGTACAGGCCGATAGCCATACTGCCTTTTCTTTCGAAGGTCGTTGAGCGCATCCTACATGGGCAGATCGCCACATATGTGCATGTAAATAAACTTTTAACGGACCATCAGTCCGGTTTCAGACCAAAAAGGAGCTGTACTACGGCACTTATTTCTGTGGTAGAAGATATACGGGAGCGCATAGATGATAACTTTACGGCTTTCCTAACCCTTCTTGACCACTCTAAAGCCTTTGACTCTGTTGACCATACCCTACTATGTAAAAAGCTGGAAAACATGTTTAATTTTTCCAGTCATGCAACCAACCTATCAGATCTTATCTAGACGGCAGAACGCAAACTTGTTAGACGTTTCGCGTGGTGTACCCCAAGGGTCAATCCTTGGTCCTTTGTTGTTTGTATTGTACATTAATGACCTGCCTCGTGTTCTTAAGTATTGTGACGTCCACATCTATGCTGACGATGTTCAATTGTATACGTGCTGTCCTGTCGATTGTATGAGTTTATGTATAAGTAACTTGAATCAAGACCTTAGTCAAATAGGTGTATGGGCTTCCATGAATGGTTTATGTCTAAATCCTAGAAAGTCGAAGTGCATTGTTATTCGTAGAAAGCCGCTAGCTACAAATGGCTTAAACAATATTATGTTTGAAAATTCTGTTATAGAATATGTTGACACGACAAGAAATCTTGGCATAGTTTTTAACAAAACATTGTCCTGGAGAGACCAGTAGGAAAAGTGATTGACACAGTATTTCACTCCGCTACATATTCGACTACTTTTATCCAAAGCGTATTTAATACCTACGCTCCTCTACGGCTGTGAGATTTTTTCCAACTGTGACGCTGTGAGTAAAAAGAAGCTTAATGTTGCCTACAATAACATTGCTAGATACGTTTACGGGCTGAATAGACTTGATCACGTTTCCTGTTATTCTGCAAAGTTGCTAGACATTTCTTTTGACAACCTTTTAAAGTTTAGAACACTTATTACCTTGCATAAGATAATCTACACGAAGGAGCCTTATTACCTATATAGAAGGCTTCAATTTCTTCATTCTACGAGGACAATGGTTCTTGCACATGTTAAACACCGTATGCTAATTTCTGAACGCCAATTCTTCGTTACTTCGATCCGTCTTTGGAGCTCCCTTCCAGCCAGAATAAGACAAATAAGTAATGCACTGCATTTCAAAAAAGAATTAATCTTGTTCTTTAATTGACTCACCTCTCCTTCTTCAACTGACTCCCTTTACTGATCTTCTATCCGTTTTTCTTGCCACCTCCTATTTTCTCAAAGGATAGAACCTAATATTATTACTGTACTACCTACCCTTGCAATGCCCCCTTTATTCTTATTTCTATTCCGTGTCCCTAGGCTAAGCTCTTTAAAATTTATTGTAACCATTAAGTCTTATTTTACAAATTATCTATTATTTATCTAAGTTATTGAAACATTTTTTGAATTTTCGTCTTTGTTCTATCACTGTTCTGACTAGCACTATAAAATAATTTTGTCAAATTGTTGTGTTAGGAAAAATTTATTAAAATACAAATACAAACTGGTAGTGCTATCAAGCTCTACAATATCGTACTCCGGGTAGCATTATTCTCGACAACTAAAAAGGAGGGTTGGATTTGACTGGACCGTCAATCTAGATCTCACATATACTGAATGTGTCCGGATTTGTTATTATACACAAGGAAAAACCTCAATTAGCAAGTTTTTTTTTAAACCCCAACTTAATTGCTAGTATTCAAGAGGACAAGAAAGCTCACGTAAGTCATAAGGACCCTTTCAAAATCATCGTTTCTTCTTGCCTTTCTAAACTATATTGCGGTCGTAAGCGAGCGTCTTGTAAACCGTGAGCTTTCTTCAAGAAGATATAGTGAGTTATGACTGGTGCTGTTTGGTAAATATCGATATAATACTTTGCAGTAAGCTGTTTTGGAAAGTTAGCACGAGGAATATCGTTAATAAAGCCTTGATAGCCATAAATAGCTGTAGGAGTGAGCTGGCGTCTCTTGAAAAGAGTTGAACTCTATCGGAAGCATTCCATTCAATCTTCACAATACACAGTGCCGATCGGAATCAGCGGAGCTCATAGAACAAATCTCACTTTGGATGCTAGCTCGACCGACCGTTGAGAGAGCCATTTCTTTACGTGTTTAGGTTGAAGCTACTATAAGGATAGAAAAGTGTAACTTGCTACTGGTTTGATTATCTTTTTATATCCAGCTGTACTTGTACATAGGGTATTATAACTTTGATTGGATAACGGTTGGTTGTACGGATATAACGGAATCGAGATAGATACAGATTTCCATATATCAAAATCATCAGTATCGAAAAAAATGTTGATTAAGCCAAGTTCGTTCGTCTGTCCCTCCGTTAAAACGACAACTTGAGCAAATATTGAGATATCTTCACCGAATTCGGTTCACCAAAGTAGGTTGGTATTGAAAATGAGCGCAATCGGACGATAACCACGTCTACCTTTTCGATATCGAATATTTAGAATATGGAAAAAATTAGATAATTCAAAAACTTATATCGCTAAGCTAATGAAATTTGGTTGGTGTATTGGTTTTATGGCGCAAAATATAAATTTTAAAAAATTTTGGAAAATGGGCGTGGCACCACTCACATTTATAAGAAGAAAATTTGGAAGTTCAACAAGCCGTGAATCAAAAGCCGTTAAAGATATTACATTGAAACTTGCAATAGACACTACGCTTGCAAAATTATATAGACTGAGCGACGTTAAGCAAAACTGATTAAAGACCACATACGACTGATATTCTCCTCGTTGGAGCGTCATTTTTCATTCGCATAACATGGCCTAGCCAGCGCAACCGCTGGGATCGGTTAAAGACCACGGCAACCTAGATACAAAACAAGTCTAAAAGGGTCGTGGAGTAGAATAATAAGCTACAACTTAGCAAAAAATAGTTTTGAATCAATGATATTTCACTTATCAAGTTTTATTGTAAGAGGAAATGGGGGGACATTTTTACTTGTTTTTTTTTTTAATTTATTTTTTTTTACTTTATTTTGTTTTATTTTATTTTATGTTATTAATTTATTTTATTGATTCAATGTTCGATTCGAGCTCAAGGCCAGAACAATAATTTTTTTCTAATTATAAATATTGTTATTTTTTAATTTTTCTAAATTTGAAAAATTGTATTTTGTTTTTTTTTTTTTTTGGAATAGTAAGTAGAAAATTTTTCAGACAACCTGCCATAGCTGCGCATATAGATCCATTTCGAAGGGTGCTAAACTTTCATCATCAGTACGCTTTAGGCACGCTGCGCTAACCATTTAGCTATACAGCGGTGGGTTGTTTGACTTAAATATAGTTTGTAACAAGGAACAGAAGTAGCGATTTGTCAATCAAACAAACAACCGCTGTATAGCTAAATGGTTAGCGCAGCGTGCCTAAAGCGTACTGATGATGAAAGTTTAGCACCCTTCGAAATGGATCTATCTGCGCAGCTATGGCAGGTTGTCTAAAAAAAATGTTCTACTTACTATTCCAAAACAAAAACAAAATACAATTTTTCAAAATTAGAAAAATTAAAAAATAACAATTATCATTAGAAAAAATAATTGTTCTGGCCTTGAGCTCGAATCGAACCTTGAATCATTTATCAATAGGCCGATAAAAACAAAAACAATTGTTAATTTATTTTATTGTATCTTGTTTTATTTTATTTTAGTTTCAATTATTTTATCTTGCTTTATTTTATTATTATTATTTTTAAGATCGCGAGTTTGAATCGAGCTCAAGGCCTAACAATCTAACAATCTATCTAACAATCGCGATCTTGCAAATCAGTAGGCCGATATAACAACAAAAATTGTTAATACATCCCAGAGCACGGGAAAAAAGTGTGAATGAAATATGACACTATGGGATCATCGCCATAAACGAAGTCCAATTTTCACAACTATTCTGTAACAGATGTCGCAGTGCTGTGAATAGCAATTGGCAAGAACCAGAATTGAAGTAGGAATAATGAATACAAACAAAAAACCGCTGTGATGTCTGAATGGTTATAGCAGCGGGCCTAAACGTTGCCGATGAAGGAATTTAGCAGTTCCCGAAATGGATCTATACAACGAGCTTTGGCAGTTGTCTAAATTTTTTCTTTTTATTATTATTTTTATTGTCTCATTTTAATTTCATTTTATTTTACTTTGTTTTATTTTTATTTTATTTTATTTTATTTTATTTTAATTTATTTTATTTTATTTCGTTTTAATTTAATTTAATTTATTTTATTGTATTTTATTTTAATTTAAATTATTTTATTTGTTTTATTTTATTGTTCTTTTTTTAATTTGGTTTGTTTTCTTTTGTTTTTGAATTTTATTTTATTTTATTCAATTTTATTTTATTTTATTTAATTTTTTTTACTTGGTTTAAATTTAAATTTTTTTAGTTGTTTTTCCACAATCCCATCCCACTGTCTGTGTGCAGCAGCATGTCACATTTAGCATACAGTATAGCCGTTGCATTCCGGTTTTGCTTTTGTGCTGCTCGGTTATTATTTTATTTTTAATTGGCAACCGGCCGGCAAAAGTGGTTAAGAAAGTTGTTCCGTTCAGTTCGCTGCGTTTGCCATCTAAGCCACCTTCTGCATTGCAGTATGCACCACACCCATTTGGACAGGTCAGTAGAAATGCAAATACTTGCTGCGAGAGCCCAACGCAATGTGACTTTGGCAGCGACACTTAAGGCCCACGTATATAATCAAAGTAGAGCCAAGAGCCAGTGAGTAGCTAGAGAAAAACTTTCTTTTGAGCATACAGCGTATAACAAGCAAACACATGTTTCCGCAATTAACTTGAATAGAAACAACACAAATCAGGCGGTTGGTTAGTGGTGCGAGCCCAAATGACATCTTCGTCATTATCATCATTTCCAAGTGCAGAGTCAACAATTGAAATGTCAACGAAAGAAACACCAACAAGGCAATTCGTACACACTTATATGGGAATGATTGAGCTTTTGCTAAAGCTGACATGTGCTCACTATATACACATGTAGTAGTGTAGGTTTTTTTTTATTGAAATGAGTGGTTAGCTCTCTAGCGCTCTGTGCTGCTCTTTTATGGAACCCATAGCGGAACGATACAAGGTGGCAGCATGGTGACATACATACAAACATAAATAAAAATTCCATGTACTTTTTTTTTGTAAATTCGATGGAAAAATGTCAAAATCGTACTGCGTCGTAATTTGATGTATCAAATCAAATAAAAAAAGCTTAAAATCAGCTGTCCCATGCTGCCACTTTGTATCGTTGCGCCATGATGGAACCCAACTGAATTTTAAATTTTTGTTTTGCTAAACACATGGCGGAACGATACAAGGTGCCAGCATGGGACAGCTGACTATAAACTTTTTTTATGTGATATGATACATCAACTTCCGGCGTAGTACGATTTTGACATTTTTCCATCGAATTTACAAAAACAAAGTACATGGATTTTTTATTTATGTTTGTATGTATGTCACCATGCTGCCACCTTGTATCGTTCCGCCATGGCTAAACATATCTATACACATGTACATACATATCTGTATGTGTTTTGTTATTTCTCATATTTGCCATTTCTTCATTCAGCTTCTACACTCTATGGCTCTCCCGCTCCAAAATAGACTGGAAATTTGTAACAATCATTTTGGCCAACTCAAGCACGTTAGCACGCCTTCTTGTCTTCTTACCATGTGCTGTTTGCTTTTTTTTCATTTACTTACCCCCTTCGTTCGTTATCTTATTCTTTCAAATTTCATATTTCATTTCGACCAACTGTAGACCGGTGAAAACGCCGGCATTTGGTTAGCTTTTTGCAGAAGTGTATGTGGGTGTGTTTGTGCTCGTGAGAGGGTATATGTTGTACGCGTGGTACGTAGTGCATTCCGGATCGGGCACATGGAATTAATTATTCGACTAAGTTTCAATGTTTTGTAACATTCATGGCTATGTCGATATTTACTCGACTTACGAAAAGAGGCCAGAAAAGCTGTATTGTCTAGTACAATACTTAGTAGGCTACAAATCTTCTAGGGTATCTGAGCGGCTCTGCCGCAGCTCGAGTGAGCTCCAAGTCTTATTTAGTACAGATTCTGCGAGTCGACACTGTGTTTCTCTTATTTCAGCATCTGCAGGGTGCAGGCAAATCATGGAGGCATAGAGCAGGTTCAGCTTGCATTTGCCATTAAATTCGTAGAAACGGCAAAATCCATGCACTACAGGGGCTTCTAGAGAGTCATATATCACAGCACTTTCTTAGAAGTCTATGGACTTTATGCTACGTATTTCTCTTTTGTAGCGGTTCTGAAGAATGAGCATATTCGGTATAGTCACATCTATTGATATCCATGTAGTATGAATGGAAATGAAATACAATATCTCTTATCGGCGTGTATCACATATTTTGTTTGAAGACTTTGGAAATCCATAAGATTTTCAGAATCATATTTTGTTTTTTGGAGATCTAAATGCCCTAGACATAACGCAAACGCCATGGACATATTTAGTATATGTAAGGGTCGGTATTTTTCTGGCTATATAATATTTTGGAAAAGTGGGTGGAACCGCGCCCTCTGGCAATGTAAATTTCATCTTATCTAAAATCCGAGTGTGATTTGAGTTTGCCTCAAACTGCAGGTTCACGTGATCATCCGGTATTTTATTGGCAATATAAAGTTTTGAAAGAGTGACCGGTGCCGCGGCCCCTATTAGGAAATATTTAAATTTGCTTTATATCTTTAATTATTTGACGTGGTCTTCAATATTTCGTAAAAAGATTCTATATATAAGTTTATTTAGATGGGAGAGGAAGAAGGATCGAAAGTGGGAGTGAGAGTGGAAGTGGGAATGAGAGTTAAAGTGGGAATGTTAATGAGAGTGGGAGTGAAACAAAAATTTTAGATCGCTTCATCTACGTAATTAGATGAAGGGGGTATCTAATATTTGGTATATAGAACTTATATATGAGCTAGTTTAAGTGGGATAGAGGGAGTAGCAGCGGGATTAAGAGTAGGCGTCAAACAAATTTATTGCTATATCTTGGTATTTATTTGAAGGGGGCATCCTATAATATGTATATAGATTTTATATATGAAGTAATGGATGGAAGAGAGGAGTGCACCAAAATTTTAATCCGCTATATCTCCACAATTATTCGATGCGGGTGTCCATATTTAGTGCAAAGATTCCGTATGTCAGTTTATTTAAGCGGGAGAGGTAGAGGAAGTGGAAACGGAACGAGGATGATACCGGGAATGGGAAGGGGTGGGGAGAGAAGAGGAATGAGACGGGAATAGGAACAATGGGAATTAGAAATGGAAAGGAATAAGAGGGTGAAATGGAAGGAAAAGTAGTTAATTAAAGGTCTATTGGATGCGATAAAGAATGATAGGTTAAAGAAAGGCCAATTTTTCAAATGAAGGCAATCCAATATTTAGGCAGAACGAACGCATGGCGGATATGCGAGTAATATGTACTAGTATCGCACGTGGTCAAAATTCCACCAACATGTATTTTTTTCAACTCACTCTATGCATCCAGTGTTGAGGGGAAGTGCAATAATGTGTTAATAGTTGAGCAGTGGGCGGAAAATTCATTTTGATTGCTTTTTCTTAAATTTTGTACAAACTTTTCAAATGTAATTATAAGTTTTGGTATGGAGCTCCTTAAACAAAAATATAAGAAATATGTAAAATGAAATGAAATTGGCATTGAATTATGATGAAATGCCTTGAAATTTGCTTTTACCACACCACTCGGGAGGTACGCGGTTGTGTCCTTGAATTTCGAATTAGAGCACTTACATAATTGGTCCTACAGATGGTGCGCTTTTGTGCATGAAAGTAAATTTCGATATTTGGAGAGATTGTTCGAATTTACAAAAAAACTTTCTATTAATTATAAACAGAGTAATATTTGTTAACAAAAATAGGCGGCTGATCCATACGAATCGATTCATATAACTTGTATATGATTTTACGTATGCTAAGTATGCGAAACAGCCTGTGAACTGATTGTATGGAAAATTTGTTAGCGTATCTTAATATATAAAAACACGTGTCACAACATTTTTGGCCGCGATGGACTCCTAAACCACTGAACCGATTTTGAATTTGTTTTACACCCCGTATGTAGTTTGATCTAACTTGAGAGATAGGATAGGTTATATCTCAGTGTATAGTCGCAATATTATTTTATTGCAAATTTTTTAAATTTTTTTATACGTAATAATAAAATGTTACGTATACGCAGTGGCACTCATATTTTCAGGTGGTGCGGATATACTTCCGTGTAATTGCTTGGTGTTTAACTAAACAACCTGCTTATCAATAAACAATATTATAGCGAATGATATCAAGTATAGCACATCACCAGGCCTGCCGAGTGGGTGGCGGGGTTTCTGAGGGGGCCCGCGATTTAGAGGTACTATGAAATTTTCTTTAATTCAGGAGAGTTTTTAGTTGTGTAGAGGGTAATTTTCATACCCCTGGGTGACTAGGGTCTCGAGATATAGGCCAAAACGTGGGCCAGTGAATGCCTAGACAGTGTTTATACAATATGGATATCAAATGAAAGCTGTTGATGAGTACTTTAGTACAGAGTAATATATTATCCAGAGACGGACTGGGACTGGGATTAGGACTAGGACTAGGACTGGGACTGAGACTCGGAGTGGCACTAGGACTGAGACTCGGAGTGGGACTGGGACTGGAATAAAATACATACCATCCTCTGGGACAGGCAATAAGGGATGCAGAAGAATGAGAAGAAATTGAGAGAAGAGAAAAGAGAGAAGGAGATTGAGAAAGAGATAGAATGAGACGAAGATGGAGATAGATGAAGCGAAAAAGACGGGGGGAGGAGTGAATAAAAGGATTAGGAAAAAGTGAAGAGGGGGGAAGGGCAGAGTCAGACGGAAAAAGCTTATTTAAATGTATGTAGATAGGCCAAATTTAGGGCAGGACAACGTCTGCCGGGTCTAGTTAATATATAGATAAGCTACAGCTGGGTATATAATATTTGAATTCGACAGAACTGTAGTTTCCTATTTTGGGTATTTTAATTTCCACCACTTTTTACGTGTTCACCTTTTCTGACACTGAGTGCCGGCTTTTATTCATTTTTATTTACCTACAGACAAATCTACATAAGTATGTACCAATGTGCAGCTCATTGCTCAAGTACTTAAATAAATTTTGGCCTTAGTGGCGCTCTCTGAGGCTAATTCATTTGCTCTCTATGCTTGGCCTACCACAAATGTGAGTGTGTGTGTTTGTATGATTCTGCCACCTTACTTTTGGCTCCTCGTTCCACCGGTTATTATTAATACCTTTTTATTGTGTCTGTTATATTTTGACCTTACACTGATACATACATGCATACATATATACATACATACAATCATATGGCGAGCTCACAACAAAAATTAATTGAAACAAGTAAGGAAGTTTAAGTTCGGGTGAAACCGAACATTACATACCTAGCTGTACACTTGAAATGGTGTTGTTGTTTGTTTTGTGTGCTTAATAGTGTTACAAGGCTGCGCAATAATACATGTACCTGTGGTTCTATTCTGAACTAATTTTTCATACAGTTATGGCTCTCGAAACATAGAAAATTGCTTAATCATAAAAGGGGCGGTGCACCGCCCGTTTTTTTAAATTTGAAGTTTTTCTTATTTATTGTTATAAATCCTCTTGGGAAATTAAATACCATTGATATAAAGCTCTTTTGTGCAAAGATATAGCTTATTTTATTCGACCACGACCCTTTTAAACATCTTTTATATAAAACTAGCTTTACCAGACTCACGTTGTAACGCCCGAGATCGAATGGATGTTGCGTTATTTTTTCTGTTTTGTTTGTTGATAATTTAATTTATTGTTCTGTAAATTGAATTGAATTTTGTACGCATATTTGGTGAAATTTTCTGTTAAAACATTTTGTTCTTGTATCTTATTTTATATTATTGTATTGCTTTTACCGCTGATGATTGTTGCTTTGATTACATTCCGAAGAAGCATGACTGGTGAGCCAATTTGCAAAGTTGATATATGCGCAGGGATTCCTTTTGGTTCTAAGGAGTATAGAAATTCATTTGGATAATGCACAATTTTATCTTCATCTGTAACTGTGTCGATCGATTTATATTTCGTCACTTCACCAGGAAATTGATTTTGAAAGCGATCATTGATTTTGTTAACATGATCATTTTTGGGAGCTAAGATAGTTCTTTCGCATAGCCAAAAAACAAAAACATTTAAATTTAAAATTCATAATTCTGAAAAATGAAAAACTTTCGTCTTGATCGAAGGAACCTCGAGCCAAAATTTGGTGATGATCGAAGTATAGCAAACACGTTTTCATAGGGAACACACACACAGAATTTGATTTTTATAGAAGATGTAGATAGACTGAAGCTAAACAAGCGGCAGATTACTAAACGTCCAAAAGGCATAACAGCTAAACTCAACAATGCAGTCAAACTTTAGGTGTTAAAATAACTTAAGTTTGTACGGCAGCCATAGTTTTTCCCCATTCCACATTTTACTGGAGGTTTTAGGACTTAACGTCACATAGCTCTTTACCAATTTTAATTATCCTGCCATTATGACATCCAGATATATGCAGTATAATATATTCCATTTGTATGGGAGGTGCCACGCCCCCTTTTTCCCAATTCCATATTTTCTTGGTGGTGTTAAGGATTGACGTCAAATAACTCCTTACGAATTTCAATGTTCTGGCATGTATACCTTCAAAGTTATGCAGTACCAAAGATTCCATTTGAATGGGAGGATCCACGCCCCCTTTTCCCAATTCCGCATTTTCTTGGTGGTGTTAGGGATTGACCTCATATAACTCCTTACTGAATTTCAATGTTCTGGCATGTATACCTTTAAAGTTATGCAGTAACAAAGTTTCCATTTGAATAGGAGGTTCCACGCCCCCTTTTTCCCAATTCCGCATTTTCTTGGTGGTGTTAGGGATTGACCTCATATAACTCCTTACTGAATTTCAATGTTCTGGCATGTATGCCTTCAAAGTTATGCATTACTAAAGATTTCATTTGTATGGGAGGTGCCACGCCCCCTTTCTCCAAATTCCGCATTTTCTTGGTGGTGTTAGGGATTGACCTCATATAACTCCTCATTGAATTTCAATGTTCTGGCATGTATACCTTCAAAGTTATGCAGTACCAAAGATTCCATTTGTATGGGAGGTGCCACGTCCCTTTATATATCGAAATTATTTTTAGCCTAAAACCTTCCCGTTGATCGAAGGAACCCATAACCAAAATTTGGTGATGATTGATGTGTGGGAAATACGTTTCCATAGCGAACATACACACACACAGAATTTGATTTATATGTATGTATATATATATGGCTAAACCGATTTTTGATTCCAAAATCAACTAACCATCACCTCTCCTTCCGGTATCTTTCCTAAAAATTTCATGGCAATATTTCTATCCGTTCTCGAGTTATGGAGTGACAATCAAAATGTACACTTCTTTTTATATATATAGATTAGGCGTAGTCCTTAACCGATTTCAATAATTTTTCTTCGAAGCATTCCTTATAGTAAAGGCAACCTCTCTGCCGAATTTTGTTACGATAGGTTTACCGATTTTTGATTTATGTTTAATAATATTTGTAAAATTTATTTTAGCACAAGTGGGCGGTGCCACGCCCATTCAAAAAAATTTTTTATCAAGAGTCTCATTATCAGCCCACACGTCAAATTTCAACATTCTAGGTGTATTAAATACTAAATAATCAGTTTTTTTGTGTTTTCCAAAATGTTATATATATAAAAAGTGGGCGTGGTTATCATGCGATTTCGTTCATTTTCAATACCAATTTGGTGAAGATATCTCAATACTTATACTGTTTTCACACAGACGGCTTATTGAATAATAAAGGCAGTTTTCTACATTAAGACGCTTATTGAGCTCAATCTTCCCTACAAAATACGAATCTATAATTATTTCATTAGTAGCTAATCGAATGCCTAATGAAGTCAAAAGCACAATGCAACTCTGTTGGCAGCGTTCCGCTTCTTAGTTTTTGGTGTGTTTAGTGCTTAAAAATGTCATTTGTCAAAGTAAATGTCATTGTCTGCATGGCGGAACGATACAAGGTGGCCGCATCGAACAGCTGATTATAACCTTTTTTATTTGATTTGATACATCAACTACCGGCGCAGTACGATTTTGACATTTGTCCATCGAATTTACAAGTACATGGAATTTTTTTTATGTTTGTAGGTATGTCACCATGCTGCCACCTTGTATCGTTCCGCCATGATACAGTATTGCCATTTTATTCGCTTGACATTTCATCCTTCATACTAATCGAGCAGTTACTTCTGTGTGAAAGCAAAAATTTAGTATTTGATTAGAAGGTGAAATGAGATCATTAAGTTTCTGTGTGAAAACAGTATTACTCAAGTTATCGTATTAACGGACAGACGGACGGACGGACATGGCTCAATCAAATTTTTTTTCGATACTGATGATTTTGATATATGGAAGTCTATATCTATCTCGATTCCTTTATACCTTTACAACCGTTATCGAATCAAATTTATAATACCCTGTGTACAGGTACAGCTGGGTATAAAAATCGTTGTTTTTTGAGGAGCCATTTTAAATTTGGTCCAGCTCATGTAAATCTTAATTTTTTTTATTAAATTCGGCAGGTTTAAAAGATAATATATTTTAAGACTGCTGTGGAAATATTTTAAGAAAAAAAATTAAATTTAAATATTAAAGCCTGCTTTGAAAATTTGTGCTAGAACACCGGCATTTTTGTTAATTCGCCTTTGCTCTAAGCTTATCATCAGAAGCTTTTTTGAAAAAAAAAGTGTAGAAGTTTAATATATCTGTACGCTGTTATTGTTGTTGTACGTACCTCGCTCATTTGCAAATAAACTAAAAATACAACAACGCTAGTAAGCTTGTATGCGGTAATATGTATATTTATTTACATCCGTAGTGACGCTTCAAGTTGTAGCAATTTTTTGAGCGGCACATGAAATCATTTCCAGTTGAGACTTCGTCGGTATAACGTGTGTGAATTTTTGAATTCCTCTAAAGAATCGAGAAGTGTGAGTGCTGTGTCGTCAGCAAGATTTTGGAAAAAATAAACAACCAAAGGATTAAAGAACATACATATGTACGTTGTCATGAAGTAAAAATTTCATGTGAAAGCTGGAATAAAAAAATTAAAATTGTTAAAAGCTGAAGCAGCTCTAAACTAAGAAACAAAGCAGCAAATCATAACTATTCATATTTTTATATAAGCAAAAAACAAAAAAAAAAAAAAAAAAAACAAGCAACTGTGCAATCATGTCGCCAATTTGAAAACGCTGTCGCCGTACTGGTCGCCATAAAAATATATATTTTACATGCATACACACCTAAATACAAATCCGTTCAAGAAATATTGATGAATAAGTACAGAATAATTTTATTTTGTATTTTTTTTTGTACTGGTAGCAAGTAAGCAAATACCGATTGTGAAACGTGTTTTTTACCAAAGTAAAAATTCTGCAAATAAATTGTGAAAAGGCATTCAAAAAAGCAATAAAAAAATATTATTTGTATTGCTTTTAAAAGTACAATCGAAATTTCGCATACGGTGAGCATCGCCAACGTCATCTGAGGCACTTTTTACAAATTTTGTTATTGTAATTTTTTGTATAGTATCCGCACAGCTTCTGGCTATGTCTGCCAAACAATATCTACCGCCTACAAGTGAGCAGAAAACCTTTTGAGTTTCAATTGCGTGGCACGCACTGGCAACGATTTTGGTTGCAGATAATGTGCCCACATGCCGCAAATGAGTTGCGTCCAGGGATGCACCTTAACGTTAAGCTAATCGTTTATCAAAAAATTTCCACCGTTTCCGTTGAAACACTTCGAAATATTATCGATAAAGAAATTATCAAGATAAATTGTATCTCGTTTTTAACCGAAACGAAAAGCTTTCGTTAACGTTAAAAGCGTTAACGAAAACGTGATACTTTATGTTTGAATTGTGCTGGCAATGCTATAGCCATGGTGAAGCCGTAAGGTGGCAACAACGAGCGCACATACACACACAAACTCTATGTAATTTGTTTGTGTAATTCGTTGGTAGTAATGTCAAAAATACTCTGAGAAATGTTCGTACTGTCAAAATTCATGAGAAAAGTTGCAATCAGCTTGGATAATGCTTTCACCTTTAATGACTCCGCCATCAATCAGCTTTGCCAGCATAGTTTGAAATTAATAATCAACATAAACGATTTGATTTCGTTTTGATATGGCAGAAAACGAAACGAAATCATTTCGTTAATTTGACGATCTTAACGTTAATAAACGAAACGAAATGACTTCGTTTCGTTTATTAACGTTGATTATCGTAACGAAATGATATCGTTTCGTTGGTTAAGCATGCCTGGTTGCGTCTTTGGCAAAATTATCTCTCACCACTGTTGCCACTTTGGTCCATTTGAACCAAAAATGCTCCCTTCCGACCCCATTAAGTCCGCTGGTCCTGTTTTTAAACGGTTTTATTTAGTTTGACTTGACAGGCGGTTTTATTGAAAACAATACTTACCTTAAGTAATAATAATACTAAAAGCTAGAAAATAATTATAATAGCCATCACACTCCTCATCAATCAATTTCTGATAGTCATATATAAGAGCAACTGAACATTAATAAGGCTATGCTACGCCTCACATTTTTAGAAATTTCACGCGCCCAACGCTTTTATTTAATTGTCTGATCAACGCGCTAGATTGATAAGGAGTGTGATGACTAGTACCTAGGACCAACCTAATTATTTTCTACCTTTTCGTGTTATTATTACTTCACGTAATTATTGTTTTCAATAAAAACGTTTAACTAAATTTTTTGTTTTATTATTTTATTTCAATTTTGGTCCTTTTTAGGCAGTAGCATAAAATTTTGGTGCTTTGGTTTTTCACTGAGGTAAACATTCACAAGACTGCCCACAATATTTGCCACGCTTTTATACACATACAATTTTCAATTTACTTCAACGAAATTCTTACCTGTATTTAATTAGCGAGACATGCTCATATTGCTTTATACAATTTTGTTTTGTTGTTTTTCCGACAGGGTAGATAAATTTTTGTATATTGGAACGATTTTCCAGGGAACGAAAATCGGCACTGATGATGGCACAACGCCGAAACCGGTTTATTTCGAAATCAAATTTGATAAGGGATGACGGAAAATCGTTCGTTTTTGTTATTGATATTAGAGAAAAATTTGCAAAGTTTACAAACGGAGATAGTTACTAGGACATGTTTCTGAATTTCACTTCTTCATCAGCTAGCTTCTCGGGAGCTGAGTATTGAACTCAAATCTCCAAAAGTATGAATCTCTAACATTCATATCATGGTCCCAAATTATTAAATAAATTATACATTAAAAATTGCTTCAAATAAATGTTTTCATACATTTAAATTAATTAATTCAATCAGAAACTATTTTTATCTTCAGCTTTTGAGGCAAATGTAAACGAGATTTGATTTTGGAAGAAGTGGTTTGTGAAAAATTATTCCCGTAGATACTAACAGAACTTTTAGTATGTTGTTCTTTGGTCAAAATAATGAAACACGTGTTTTTTCTGAAAAATAACAACAAATGAATGTTTCCAATAACAAATGTGATATTTTAGTTAATTTTAAGCATTTCGAATTGATCGCCTTGTATGCTGATATGTATTGCATCAATATATGGCCAAAAAAAGTTTAATAATAAAAAATTCCTATTTCGAAAACAACGATGGCCAATGCATATTTACCGAAGTTGAAATATAAACTGCTCACTCGATATAGAAAAAGCTTAAACAAAAACAAGTAAGGAAGGTTAAGTTCGGGTGTAACCGAACATTACATACTCAGTTGAGAGCTATGGTGACAACATAAGGGAAAATAACCATGTAGGAAAATGAACCGAGGGAAATCCTGGAATGTGTTTGTATGACATGTGTATCAAATGAAAGGCATTAAAGAGTATTTTATGAGGGAGTGGGCCATAGTTCTATAGGTGGACACTATTTAGGGACATAGCCATAAAGGTGGATCAGGGTTGACTCTAGAATGCGTTTGTACGATATGGGTATCAAATTAAAGGTGTTAATGAGTATTTTAAAAGGGAGTAATCCTTAGTTCCATAGGTGGACGCCGTTTCGAGATATCGCCACAAAGGTGGAACAGGGGTGACCCTAGAATTTGTTTGTACAATATAGGCATCAAACGAATGGTGTTAATGAGTATTTTAAAAGGGAGTGGGCCTTAGTTCTATAGGTGGATGCCGTTTCGAAATATCGCCATAAAGGTGGAACAGGGTTGACTCTAGAATGTGTTTGTACGATATGGGTATCAAATTAAAGGTATTAATGAGGGTTTTAAAAGGGAGTGGTGGTAGTTGTATAGGTAGTCGCCTTTTCGAGATATCGCCATAAAGGTGGAATCTAGAATTTATTTTGTACGATATGGGTATCAAATGAAAGGTATTAATGAGTATTTTATGGGGGAGTGGGCCATAGTTCTATAGGTGGACACTATTTAGGGATATAGCCATAAAGGTGGATCAGGGTTGACTCTAGAATGCGTTTGTACGATATGGGTATCAAATTAAAGGTGTTAATGAGTATATTAAAAGGGAGTAATCCTTAGTTCCATAGGTGGCCGCCGTTTCGAGATATCGCCACAAAGGTGGAACAGGGGTGACCCTAGAATTTGTTTGTACAATATGGGCATCAAACGAATGGTGTTAATGAGTATTTTAAAAGGGAGTGGGCCTTAGTTCTATAGGTGGATGCCGTTTCGAAATATCGCCATAAAGGTGGAACAGGGTTGACTCTAGAATGTGTTTGTACGATATGGGTATCAAATTAAAGGTATTAATGAGGGTTTTAAAAGGGAGTGGTGGTAGTTGTATAGGTAGTCGCCTTTTCGAGATATCGCCATAAAGGTGGACTCTAGAATTTATTTTGTACGATATGGGTATCAAATGAAAGGTATTAATGACTATTTTAAAAGGGCGTGGACCTAAGTTCTATAGATGGACGCCTTTTCGAGATATCGCCATAAAGATGGACCAGGGGTGACTCTAGAATTTGTTTGTACGATATGAGTATCAAATGAAAGGTGTTAATGAGTATTTTAAGAGGGCGTGGGCCTTAGTTCTATATGTGGACGCCTTTTCGAGATATCGCCATAAATGTGGAACCAGGGGCGACTCTAGAATTTGTTTGTACTATATGGGTATCAAATGAAAGGTGTTAATGATTATTTTAAAAGGGAGTGGGCCTTAGTTCTATGGGTGGACGCCTTTTCGGGATATCGCCATAAACGTGGACCAGGGGTGACTCTAGAATGCGTTTGTACAATATGGGTATCAAATGAAAGGTGCTAATGAGTATTTTAAAAGGGCGTAGGCCTTAGTTCTATATGTGGACGCCTTTTCGAGATATCGCCATAAAGATGGACTAGGGGGGACTCTAGAATTTGTTTGTACGATATGAGTATCAAATGAAAGGTGTTAATGAGTATTTTAAGAGGGCGTGGGCCTTAGTTCTATAGGTGGACGCCTTTTCGGAATATAGTTATAAAAGTGGACCAGGGGTGACTCTAGAATTTGTTTGTACTATATGGGTATCAAATGAAAGGTGTTAATGAGTATTTTAAAAGGGAGTGGGCCTTAGTTCTGTGGGTGGACGCCTTTTCGGGATATCGCCATAAACGTGGACCAGGGGTGACTCTAGAATGCGTTTGTACAATATGGGTATCAAATGAAAGGTGTTAATGAGTATTTTAAAAGGGCATGGGCCTTAGTTCTATAGGTGGACGCCTTTTCGAGATATCGCCATAAAGGTGGACCAGGGGTGACTCTAAAATTTGTTTGTACGATATGGGTATCAAATGAAAGGTGTTAATTACTATTTTAACAGTGCGTGGGCCTTAGTTCTATAGGTGGACGCCTTTTCAAGATATCGCCATAAAGGTGGACCAGTGGTGACTCTAGAATTTGTTTGTACGATATGGGTATCAAATGAAAGGTGTTAATGAGTATTTTAAAAGGGAGTGGGCCTTAGTTCTATAGGTGAATGCCTTTTCGAGATATCGCCATAAAGGTGGGCCAGGGGTGACTCTAGAATTTTTTTGTACGATATGGGTATCAAATGAAAGGTGTTAATGAGTATTTTAAAAAGGAGTGGGCCTTAGTTCTATATGTGGACGCTTTTTCGAGATATCGCCATAAACGTGGACCAGGGGTGACTCTAGAATGTGTTTGTACGATATGGGTAAAGGTATTAATGAGGATTTTAAAAGGGAGTGGCCCTTAGTTGTATATGTGAAGGCGTTTTCGAGATATCGACCAAAATGTGGACCAGGGTGATCCAGAACATCATCTGTCGGGTACCGCTAATTTATTTATATATGTAATACCACGAACAGTATTCCTTCCAAGATTCCAAGGGCTTTTGATTTCGCCCTGCAAAACTTTTTCATTTTCTTCTACCTAATATGGTAGGTGTCACACCCATTTTACCAAGTTTTTTCTAAAGTTATATTTTGCGTCAATAGACCAATACAATTACCATGTTTCATCCCTTTTTTCGTATTTGGTATATGGAATTTTTTTCATTTTTCGTAATTTTCGATATCGAAAAAGTGGGCGTGGTCATAGTCGGATTTCGGCCATTTTTTACACCAATACAAAGTGAGTTCAGATAAGTACGTGAACTGAGTTTAGTAAAGATATATCAACTTTTGCTCAAGTTATCGTGTTAACGGCCGAGCGGAAGGACAGGCGGTCGACTGTGTATAGAACTGGGCGTGGCTTCAACCGATTTCGCCCCTTTTCACATAAAACAGTTATCGTCCTTGAATCTAAGCCCCTACCAAATTTCACAAGGATTGGTAAATTTTTGTTCGACTTATGGCATTAAAAGTATCCTAGACAAATTAAATGAAAAAGGGCGAAGCCACGCCCATTTTGAAATTTTCTTTTATTTTTGTATTTTGTTGCAACATATCATTACTGGAGTTGAATGTTGACATAATTTACTTATATACTGTAAAGATATTAACTTTTCTTTTAAAATTTGAATTTAAAAAAAAATTTTTTTAAAAAGTGGTCGTTCTCCGATTTTGCTAATTTTTATTAAGCAGACATATGTAATAAGAGTAACGTTCCTGCCAAATTGCATCATGATATCTTCAACGACTGCCAACTTACAGCTAGCAAAACTTCTAAATTACCTTCTTTTAAAAGTGGGCGGTGCCACGCCCATTGTCCAAAATTGTACTAATTTTCTATTCTGCGTCATAAGTTCAACTCACCTACCAAGTTTCATCGCTTAATCCGTATTTGTTAATGAATTATCGCACTTTTTCGATTTTTCGAAATTTTCGATATCGAAAAACTGGGCGTGGTTATTGTCCGATATCGTTCATTTTAAATAGCGATCTGAGATGAGTGCCCAGGAACCTACGTACCAAATTTCATCAAGATACCTCAAAATTTACTCAAGTTATCGTGTTAACGGACGGACGGACATGGCTCAATCGAATTTTTGTTCGATACTGATGATTTTGAATATGGAAGTATATATCTATCTCAATTCCTTTATACCTGTACAACCAACCGTTATCCAATCAAAGTTAATATACTCTGTGAGCTCTGCTCAACTGAGTATAAAAATAAAAAATATAATAAACGGCAAACTTTTGTATCGACCGCGTCGTGATCAATTTGATTGCGTGGTATTTCATTAGAACATAATTTTTGATAATCGCGATTCGGTATAAATTCTTAAACATAGGTTAGGTTGGATTGGCCGGCCCGGTCCGTGAGGAGCTTACATAGACTGATTGAGTCGATAGTGTTACAATAAGTTCGTTTACCGACCAATCCACACTTCTTACATCTTCTATACTGCCGAAGCCTAATTTAAATGCATGCGACGCCAGAAGGCAAGGTCCACTCGGAGTACCCGCCATGAGTCTTAAAGTCCTCTCATTTTAATGAAAATTGTAACTTTGTTTGTCTAACGTCGTACGACATACACATAACCTTCGACACTTTACACAAATTAAATCCTACAAAAGTAAAATTTTATTTTAACGGGCGTCGCCCCGTTCCTTCTAACTTAAAACAGTGCAGCTAGAAAAGGAAAGTTCACAGCAAAGCTTTATGACCAAACTCCTCTTATGAAAAGAAGAGTTATCTGCGATAATGTAAATCAATGGGTCATGTATTTGTGTTGGATCTTTATTAACCGGACAGTTCAACGTAACCTTGATTTGTGCCACGTTCACATAGCTGACTCAGTCGCAGCTTACTGCGACATCAAAAATCCAGTTTCTCCTAAAAACAAAACCGCATTTGCCAACACTATCGCTCCATACATAATTTAGGCTTGTGTTCGATTCTTGTCATATAAATCACAACTAGGTACATATATAATGTTTGGTTTCTTACTATTTTTTATTAGTCTGCAATTCAAACTCAAAATTACTGTTTCCTTTTCTTAAAAGACCTTTTACTGAACAATTGCAATTAAGAACAAACCATATGCTTCCAGTTTCTCTTTAATTAAGTTATTTTCTAAATTCTTCTTCTTCTAAACAGAGTCAAACAAGTGACATCACACTCGCAAATCAACAAGCACAAGGACTTATACGTCAAGCAGACGCACGTAATCGTCAGCTAATTGAACAAGATAACGCTGCATTAAATCGTTTGTGGAACGAATTGATTAAAGGACTTGAAACACGTCGCGACTCATTACAAAGTATTGCCGAACGTTGGGACGATTTTGAAAATAGCTTGCATAACTGGGAGAAGGCAATTAGCCGTTTGGAAGATAAATTCCGAAATGTCGACCCAGTAGTTAGGTCGCGACGTCATTTGGAAGATACAAAGAATGCCATCCAGGTAAGTGTTAAGAGTGAATAAAGATGTAAGAGAATTAAACTAGATTGAGATTTGAGATAAAGGGATGCCAAATGGTTTTATTAAGCAAAAGTTTTTCATATTAAAGAAGAAAAAGTGCTGATTAGCGAATCACTTGAATAGTTATTAATTTCTGCTAAGCTCTGTTTACCCCATAAATATCTTTGTATTTACTAGCGAAATCAATTATTACAAAACTAAAATTAGAAATAGTCACTTTGCTACTTTTAATAGTAAAATATAATTAAATGAGCTAGGAAAGGATAGCTGAGGTTATTGTGGGGAGCAAAAAATATACATAAAAACATAAAATTATAAACAACTGAGGTAAACAACAATACAAAAGAGGGATTTACCAATGTAACTAATCACTAGGGCAACCCAAAATATGCAAAAAAAATACTGAATTTAGGCGCTTCTAAAATGCCTTTAAAATCTAAATGTTTGCCTAAAAATATGCATTTAAGGTCTTTATAAGTCGTGAAAGAAGTACCGGGTGGACTAAGAGGAATCACGCTATTGTAAATCGATAATACTTTTGTAAATGGCGCCAAATGTCACTTCGGGTTTAATATATTTGAAGTTAACAAACACAGAATATAAATTTGGATAAACTGGCTTCCTCTCATATGGTTTGCACTAACCGAACTAGACTTCTTTTTATGTTTTTTAGTCGTATGTGAGTATAGACCTCAGACTCTCAAAGCGCTTAAGATAATTATTCGCCATGGATGATAGGATCTGTCGCCTAACTTCTAGAAAAAGTCACCATAAAACGGCACAGCAACTCTTCTTTGCTTTATGGAATAAATTCTAATCGATTAAGTGAACCCAAAACACAAGCCGAACAAACGTTTTTCATTAAAAATGTAAAAGTGAAAAATCATCGGCTGAGTCCTGTTTTTGTCAAAGACGCTAAACACTTTCGTTGGCTTCAGCGAATAAAAATTTACTATAAATATTTTTTCATACACCTTGAAACTTTTTTTTTTTTGCATTACGTAAACTTATATTTTAGCTCTGGATGATAGAAATAAACAGCAAATACAATTTTTTTTTTTTGAAAAATGTGCTCAAAAATAAGTATTTATTGCAAAATATGCAGAACTATGCATTTATGGTAAAATATGCAAAAATATGCTATATAAAGTATAGCTCAAACTTCATATTTCTTTGTGAAATGTATGCATATTTGATTGGTTTAATAGTTACGGTTCATATAAAAAATATGCTATTGCATATTTTGGGTTGCCCTGCTAATCACATTTTTGTAGTGCTGTTGAAACAACAACAACTACAAAAGAAATGACAAACAAAATTTTTACAACTCAAATGTGTTAATTCATTGAAGCCGCTTAGCATTAAGATTAGCAGCTTTTCGTGTCACAAATGGAATTTGTCGTTGTTAATTAAATTTGTATTTAAAATGTGACGTAAGCCCTCAATTAGAAGCTTCAGCTCAGCCTAGTGAAGCGTTACACGGGGTTTATGAGAAAACAATTGAGAGGGGCACACATTAAAAAAAACTAAAACAAAAAAATTGAGCTGGCTGCTAGAAACTCAAATAATGGAAAGTGAAATTTGACTACGGATGCAAGCAAAAGATAGCCGTTAAATATTAAACAAATTTCTTAACGCTCTAAATTGTACTTAAATTAGAATAGCTTTGTAGAGGTTCTTGTTATTTATAAACCTTTTACCTAAGCTTTTCTTTGATGTTTTGTTATAAAAAAATTTTTTTAGTTTTAAAATATAAATTTTTTAAAACTATTTTACATTAGTTTTTTTTTTTTTTTTTGTGATGAAATTTGCTCAGCTTTCGAATGCTTAGTTCTGAAGAACAAATGAAGGCAATATATAAGTTTTTTTTTGCTTTAAATACGAGAACCAAACTTTGCCTATGTGTGCTTGGAGTGAAAAAGCTAAAGAAATTTTAAAAGTATTTTCCTTCGTTTTTCAATAATACTTAAATAAAATAATGTTATACAAATTTTTTATAAATGTTTGTTATTATTTCATTTGCGAAATATAACAATAGCATAATTGCAAGAAATTACTGATCCTCGAAGTTTTTCTATTTGTTCGGTTTAATTTTCAAATTAATTTTTTTATTAAAATAAAAACTTTTTGAACTCATTTAATAGCTCTTTAGTTCTATAGCGAATTCAATTTCCGGGACTTATTTTATAAATATATTTTATTTTGATTAGATTTTTAGTTCCCAAACAATTTTTAATATCGTTTAAAATGTTTTTAGTTATTATTCAATTAAAAACTTATAACAGTTCACAAATCGATTTAAGTAAAAATATTTTTTTAATCTAAAATTTTATTTTTAGTTATTTTTTTTTAAATTGGTAAGATTTTTTCTTCAAAAAAAGTTTTTGATTAAATAAACATTTTTTTAAAATAAAAATGCATATGTATGTACTTTGTTATATACATATCTCATGTGTATTGTGGTTGAAAAAATTTGAAAGACAACCTCTTTTAGTACATATGAGGTTCTCACGGATCGGCCATTTCTACCTAATTTAAAAGACAATTTTTTTTTTTAATTTTATATGTTTTTTTGCAATTATGTTTAATCACGTTGTCACGTTGTTTAAATATTTCCCAAATTATTAAATAAATTATAAAATTAAAAATTGCTTGAAATAAATGTTTTCACACATTTAAAAGCAATACGGGCAATCCCCGATTAACTCTTACTAACAGACAACATTTGGTTAATTCGTTGTTGTTCTATAAATTGAACAAAAACGGCAACAATACCAGTTTCTCTGAAACCGCCTTACAAACATGCATAACTTCAACACATAATGACATACGAAGTATGTGATGTGTAAAATATTAATATATGCAAAAGAAGGCAATTGGGAAAAACTTTACAACAACTAAAGCATGACGTAGCTGAATGCGTTGTAACAATTTCAACTATGGTAGGAGTGCGGGTTCGAATCCCACTCCAGGGAGAAAAGGCTTTGAAGAGATTTACAAGGTATAATCGAAACAGCTGTCGCTTTGTCCGTCCTGATGTCACGTTGTTTAAATTTTTCCCAAATTATTAAATAAGATATTATGTTTAGCCTATGACCATCCTTGGAAGGTTTCTAGTGGGTTATGCAAAAGTTGGTTGTGATCGGTCGATCCGTTTAGGACGCTCGATCTATACCTACATACATAATTTGAATTTTATATATATTGATTACGAATTTCTTTATGATTTTGTAATACTTTTGTTTTTCTATAAAATTTTTTACATTTTGTTTGACTTCTTTCTTAAAGAAATTCGCATATTTAAGTTTCGTTTCTATGTTTTTATTTCGTTGGTTGTATTTTTTTCAAAGACGGCTTTTCTTAAGTTTTCCACTTTTTTTATATAATTTATTATATTTTTTATATTTTGGTTAGACCTCTTCTAAATTTTGTGTATTTCAAACTTTTTTTTAATATTGCTTACCACCGTGGTGTGATGGTAGCGTGCTCCGCCTATCACACTATATTCCCTGGGTTCGCACCCCGGGCAAAGCAACATCAAAATTTTAGAAATAAGGTTTTTCAATTAGAAGAAAATTTTTCTAAGCGGGGTCGCCCCTCGGCAGTGTTTGGCAAGCGCTCCGGGTGTATTTCTGCCATGAAAAGCTCTCAGTGAAAACTTATCTGCCTTGCAGATGCCGTTCGGAGTCGGCATAAAACATGTAGGCCCCGTCCGGCCAATTTGTAGGGAAAATCAAGAGGAGCACGACGCAAATTGGAAGAGAAGCTCGGCCTTAGATCTCTTTCTTTCTTTTTTTATGAGATACGTTTTTTTTTTGAATTTTTTCATAATTGTTTAATTTTTTAATACTAGCAAATCGATTTCAATAAAGATACTTTTTTTTGTCTTTTATTTTGTATATTTACTTTGCATATTAGATATTTTTCGTAAATTTATTTTTACAATATATAATTTATATGTAGAAAATAATTTTTTCAATTATACAATTATCCGGGAAATTTATTTTTAGTAATTTTAAATTCGATTTAGGCTCCTTTAACAATTATTTCTGGCCACGACAGGAAAAACTTATAAAATTAATTTTTACAAAAATATAATTTTTTTTAATTCTTGCAAAAATATAATTTTTGATTTTTTATTACTGTTTTTTATTGCGTGGCTTATTTTTATATTGAAAATTTTAGATATGGTTTAAAACCTATATACGGAAATTTCAGAATTTTTTAAATTTTCTTTCATGTCATTTTAAATTCTATGACTTTTAGTGACGATGTTGTTGCTTTCCCTTCAATATAGAAAAAATTCCATAAAACCACTGTTTTATTTGTATGTTGACTGACTGTAAATCAAATTTTGGACATTCAAGTTTAGTATACTGCTCCAAAAATTTAGTTTGTTAGCGGACGCGCGACACTTGTCTCCAACCTTTAGCTCAACTGAGCTTAGCTTAAGCGGCTCGTTACATACACATGTAGCGACAGCTAGACACATATATATGTAGTACATACATATATACATATATGATCTCATAAATGGGGTTGCGATCAAATATTTATCTACATTTATGGTAAACGTCCGCTAAAATTGAAGTTCATGGACATTGCCAAACAAATGACTGTGTTTGAGTAAAGTATACAAATGCTAAGCATTTTATTGAAGCGTATGTATGTGTAAAAATAAGTATGCAATCGTATAAATATATTTCTTATATTAATTAGCTTAACCCATTAGAGGCTTCAGTATGTAGTGCCAGGATGAAAACATTGATGTTCGAAAGGTATAAAGAAATTTAAAAAAATTTTTTTGTTTGGCATTGCTCATGATTCTATTTTGATTTTAGAAAGGAAGGTTTTTAATAATTTAGAAATAATTGCTATCAATGAAATTTTTTGTTAATCAAACATATTAAAACAAGAATCGAAAGTAATTTGAAATTAACTTATTGTAATCTAGTGTTGTGCTTAATATCATTAAGGCCCTGTTTTTCAGTACTTGATTACGCTAAGCTTAAACTAAGTTTACTTAAACTCTAGTCAAATTTAAACTCCAGTTAAACTACTGAGCAGTTTTTCAGTCACAATTTTGGCCGCGTTAGGGGGTAGCCTTTTTGTATGACAATACTGTTTTTTTTTGTTATCTAGATAATTTGTAGATATAGCAACAGTTGGATTTTGTTTACCCAACAAACATGGAAAAAAAATTCCTCAGCCTTAGAGAAATATAGTATATCTAGTTCCAGAGCTGGTAGCCAGCATCATGCTGTAATTATTTTTAAAACAGATAGTTATCAAGTTGTTATCCAACTTCATTCTCCAATCACTATCCAACCTTTCTGAAATTTTGTAGAATGTCATTCTTAAATTATTTTTCGACCTTTGAGAGATTTTGTGAAACGCACAGCTTTCAAATTCATATCCAATACATTTCCCAGTTTATATTCTACTCTGGATATCGAGTTGAGGTGGGTTGAAAAAAAATCTTCCCCGAGGTGGTACCACCAAAGCCAACAGCTGTTTATTGTGAGAAATAAACACCTGGCTGATAGCAGCAAAGAAGCGCTATTAATTAAAAATAAGTTATACATATTTTATTTTCTTGAAAATACTGTAGCATTGTGATCTTACATTTGAGTCCAGTGAGAGAACCACACATAAATAAATACAAGTTGGCAACTATATTCCCTCACTAGGGTAGGCACCTTGTCGTTGGTGTGAGGGCTTAGCCAAACTCCATAGCGCCCGACTATGAGGCGGAGCTGGTTAGGACTGACATCTACACCGTTTCGCCTCATACGCGGGCGGCGGGATGTCGGTGACCAAGAACTGCCAACCACCTAATCCAGGGTGTTATGCGGACCGTGCCTATTGGACGATTTACAGCCAGGGGATAAATTCGGCTGTATTCGAACGGAGCCTACCCGATACCGGGTCACCTCGGGAAGTATTAATGGCCTTACCACAGCAAGGGGCGCTGCTGTGGCGGACGGTTCTTTCCCCGTATATAATACTGGACCGCTGAGCCCGCCTTGTCGGGCAGGTGGTCGTACGACCAAGATGAACGACTCCTTAACTGACTGTAATAAGGACGATGTAAGGAGGACTGAGTCGCAATCCAAGGACGACAAATACGAATTAAGCGATGCGTCGGACTCGGGGAGCGAGAGTAGTGCTGATTCAATGAACTCCGTGTTGGAGAAGCACACAAATGAAAACGGAGTAGAAGAGTGGAGAAGGGTACGGAGCAGAGGAAGTAAAAGAGCTCTCTCGCAGTACCGTGCAACACTAAGAATTGTTCAACGCTTGGGAGCAGTGGTCGACCCAACAGAAGTGGAGATCGAGCGCTTGGAATGGGCCCATGAAGCGGTAGAAATAGGTCGAAGGCAGTTCAAAAGGTTTGCTGCGAGAAACCCTCGGTTCTAAAACCGGTACGAGGAGCAAGAAGCGTCGAATGGCAGAATGAAGAGGCAACGTTCGGCGGAAGGCGACGAGCCTGCTTTCAAGAGGCAGAAAGGCCCCAGTCTTAGAGCCGCGAGACAGGGCAGTCGCATAGACAAGACAAGTACGCCCAAAGCTGTAAGACAGATGGGCTCCAATAGCGAGGTAGCAATTACCTCGAAAGCTGCGAGTCAGAGGGAAGTTCCAATTAAGGAAGTAGGAGATAAGCCAAAGGGAGATAACGCTAAGACTCCGGCTTTCTCGGAGGCGCTAAAATGAGTTAACGCTAAGACTCCGGCTTTCTCGGAGGTGCCAAAGGGAGACAACACTAAGACTCCTGCTTTTCCCGAGAAGATGAGTGATGTGGCAAAGCAGTCACTGACTGTGGCGCTGGTTGATCGTAGCAGTCCTTTCGGACAAAAGACTACTGAAAGGTGGAAATCTGTGGAAAGGGAGCTTATTAGCTTAATGCTTAAGATGATGCGGGAACAACCAAGTAAGCCCCTTCCAACCTTTGATTCGGGGGGATGGTATAATGGTGTGAAGATGATAGCGTGCGACAACATCGCGAGCTTGCGGTGGCTGGAGGAAGTGGTCCCAAACCTCCAAATGCAAGGCACGAAAGCGCGGTTTGAGGTGGTGGATAAAGCGCTAATCCCTACGGTACCAAAAGCTAAGGTATGGATACCATGCGTGATGAAGACGGAGGATACACTGCGACTTCTGCAGAATCAGAATCCGAACATACCGACACAGGATTGGAAGGTACTTATTGTATCTCGGCCTACCGAGGATGGTCAGTTCTACATCTTCCAAATAAACAAGCAGGCGGAGGATATTTTGTACACGCAGCTTGATAAAATGTCCTTTGGCACTGGCAAAATTTACATGCGGCTCAGGAAAAGAAGTCCCGAGGATAAAAACCCTAACACGCTAGAGGTGGGCGAAGACGAAAAGGACCTAAAAAGCCTAAGGGAAAAAAGAAAGTGGAGGTCCCCGACGTCACCACGAACGTGCTAGAAGAGGACCAACCGCTAAATGGTGCTGTAACTCGCACAGAGGAACACCCTGCACAACAGTCACGAGAGGCTGAAGGGGGCCTCGAATACTCTAAACCAAAAGGGCAAGGGGAGGACGACGACGTCAAGACGAAGGTGCTGGAGGGGGACAAACAGCCCAATGGTGCTGCGAGTCCTACAGATAAACCTCCAACACAGTAAAGTGGCGTCGAGCGAACTCCTCCTAACCCTTGAGAAGGGTTCGTTCGACGTGGCGCTGATCCAGGAGCCGTGGCTCTCATCGGGAGGAAAGGTTTCTGGACTTAGCGCGCGCGGGTTTGGCGTTTACTACGCGCAAACGGAAGGACGGGTGCGAGCTGTAGTAATGGTAAGGAAACAGCTGCATTCATATATGCTGCCTAATTACACCACTGAGGATCTCGTAGCGGTGGCCGTTGAGCAAAAGAATAAGCAGGCATTTATCGTGGCGTCCTGCTACATGGCCAATGCTGCGGAGGTCCCACCGATGGAGTGCAAAAGGCTAGTACAGGAGGAAGGGCGCAAAGGCCGGTTGGTCATAGGCGCAGATGCAAATGCGCACCACAATGCGTGGGGAAGAGCAGATACGAACGAGAGAGGCGAATCTCTGTTTTGTTACATCCTGCAAACCAATTTGCAGATAGCCAACAGGGGAAAAGTCCCAACATACATTGGTCCAACATCCAGCAATGTTCTGGATATTACATTGAGCTCCGAGCGTTATATATCAAGGTATGATTGGATGGTTCTTGATAGACCATCCTTCTCCGACCATGCGTATATCAGATTCAACATCCCCCTAAAGAGGGTAGAGAAGGGAGGAACCTTTAGAAACCCTAGGTCAACGAACTGGACAAAATTCCAGAAACATGTAGAAACAAAACTGGGACAACCCAAAGAGGTTGCTAATGTAGAGGAACTGCAGGAGTCGAATGAATTCCTAACAAGGACGCTTATGACTGCGTATAACAAAGCTTGCCCTCTAAGAAGATTCAGAGGAAAAGCAAAGCAGCCATGGTGGAGCAATGAGCTGAGTCTTCTAAGAAGACAGGTTAAAGAAATGTTTAAGCTCGCAAAGACCGCGGAAAGCGAAGCGTGTCGGGACGAGTACAGGGATCTACTGAGGATATACAAGCGTGAAATTACCAGGGCGAAGAGAAACTCATGGAAAAGTTTCTGTACGGACATAGAGTGCTCCAGCGAAACAGCACGGTTGAAAAAAGTCCTAGCAAAGGGAAACATAGTCCAAGGACTAATAAAGAAAGAGAACGGGGAATGGTCACGTAATAGTGTGGAATCCCTTGAGGTGCTTCTCGATACACATTTCCCATCGGGAGACGGTTTAGAGGAGCCAGCAGACATCACTCACACTTCGATCACGGAGCTAATAGTGCCGAGCTTGGTGACCGATACCAAGATCGAGTGGGCAGTGAAGACGTTTTCTAAGTTTAAATCGCCGGGCCCAGATAGTATATTCCCGGCCATGCTACAAGTCTCAAGTAGGGCGATCGTGGAATGGCTTAAAATAATATTCGATGGGTGCATACGACTGAATCATGTACCGCACTCTTGGAGAACTGCTCGTGTAGCTTTTCTACCAAAGGCGGGGAAGATCGGTCACATGTATTCCAAAGACTATAGACCCATTAGCTTAACATCATTTATGCTCAAAACCTTTGAGAGGCTGATAGATGTGTACATAAAGTCCAACGTGAATTAAAAGCTGCTCTCCACAACACAGCATGCGTACACCAAAGGCAAGTCGGTAGACACCGCATTGCATAGGGTGGTAATAAGCATAGAGAAATCCCTGGAATATAAGGAGTATGCTCTAGGAGTCTTCTTGGACATTGCCGGGGCTTTCAATAATGTTGCAAAATGGGCGATTATGGATGGTCTTAATTACATTAAAGTACATCCTGCCTTAATCAGATGGATCGGCTGCATGTTAAATTGCAGAAATATTACATCACAATGGGGATTGTACGAGGCCACGAAATCAGTGGACAGGGGCACGCCGCAGGGAGGGGTGCTATCACCTCTGCTTTGGACGCTGGTCATCACCCAACTGCTCAGGCAATTCGATGAGGGACCCGTAAAACTTTCGGCTTACGCAGATGACGTCATAAGTGGAAAGTGCCTTCCAACGATTAGTTCTTTGATGGATCAGGCGCTTCGCGATATTCATACCTGGGCATCTAATGTCGGGTTGAAAGTCAATACGGAGAAGATGGATATGGTCTTGTTTACAAAGAGGTACAAGGTCCCAAATTGGACCAGGCCTAAGTTAGGAGGGGTGAACTTACAGGAGAAACCTTGCACAAAATATTTAGGAATCATCCTAGACAGTAAGCTGTCATGGAAGCTCAACGTGGAGAAGAGGGTCAAGAAGGCCTCAAACGGCACTCTACGCATGTAAAAGAATGCTGGGGTGTACGTGGGGCCTATCGTCCTCTCTTTCTCATTGGGTTTTTACAGCGATTGTAAGCCCTATTCTATACTATGGAGTTCTTGTTTGGTGGAAAGCCACACAAAAAACAACATACCTCAAAAAATTAGAGGGGGTATGCAGACTATCGATGCTTAGCATTACGGGAGCCCTGAAAACAACCCCGACGGCTGCACTGTATACCATTTTGCACATCCCACCTGTAGACCTGGTAGCAAAGAACAAAGCGTTAACGACCGCAACCAGGCTCGGTGCTTCGGGGCAGCTTGAGCGCCGACCATATGGCCATAGTAGTATAGCGTCATCAATCACAAGACGAACAGACTACATGATTCCCTATCTGCGCTTCGAGGGAGATCTTAAGGCCACAATAGAGGTGGACGGTTGGCGCAAGGGTGCGCAAATGGCGGAGGAGGCGATACATGTATACACCGATGGTTCCAAAGTAGTGGAAGGAGTAGGGTCTGCGGTATACTGCGCTTATCCGGAAATAAGCAGATCCTACAGGCTGCCGGATTACTGTAGCGTTTTCCAAGCGGAAATATTAGCCGTAACCAAATCAGTAGAAACCCTGGAAGAGAATAGCTTAAGCTGCAACCGTGTTAACTTTTATATTGACAGTCAAGCAGCAACTAAGGCAATAATCTCGCATAGCACAACCTCTAAATGCGTGTTAGAGTGTAAGCAGTCTCTGGAGAGAATCGGGACAGGGAGAAGCAAACATCTATATTGGGTCCCAGAGCATATGGGAATAGATGGGAATGAAAAAGCGGACGAACTAGCTAAAAAGGGCGCCTCCCTTGAAGCTTGCTCCGTAGATGTCCCAATTAGATTGGGCGAGATTAAGCGAAGGCGAGAGGTGGACATGATCGACCAAGCGAGAAAGGCGTGGGTTCAAGCGGGGGGCTGTAAAGTGTCGAAGATTATGTGTAGGTCTTACAGCCTTAGACTAACACAGTTGCTCCTATCATTAAAAAGAGAGGACTGTAGACTCATGACGGGTATTCTGACTGGACACTGCCTTCTGGCGTCACATGCCTTTAAACTAGGCTTGGTCAGTGATAGAAGATGTAGGAAGTGCGGGTTGAGGAGGAAACGATCGAGCACGAGGGTGTATTTCTGCCATGAAAAGCTCTCAGTGAAAACTCATCTGCCTTGCAGATGCCGTTCGGAGTCGGCATAAAACATGTAGGTCCCGTCCGGCCAATTTGTAAGGAAAATAAAGAGGAGCACGACGCAAATTGGAAGAGAAGCTCGACCTTAGATCTCTTCGGAGGTTATCGCGCCTTACATTTATTTTTTTTTTATTTGAAATAATGTACAATTATTTTAAGATATCGTACGCTCTAGCCTTAGAAGGGCCCCAACCCAGCTCAAACTTACAAAGCATAAAATACCCATCATTGAGGAAAAAAACTCACCCAAGTACTGTTAGCTCACATGGAAAAGATAAATCTAAATAACAAGGTGCATCTTTAAGCCAAGTCAACCCAGCCAGCAACGCTATATCGTATGCTCAAGCCTTAGGAGAGCCCCAACTCAGCTCAAACTCTAGCAATGCTAACCCAAATAACATAGACGCATCTACCCCAACCCAAAATGGTAGTGAAATGCGAGAAATGATCGCTCTATTGAAACAAGTTATGCAGCAAATCACAACAATGGTGACACTTCTTCTCACCCTCACTACTAAAAACTGTTCATCCCCGGCCCCTTAAAGATCATTATCTGGAATGCCAATGACTTTTCCAAGCATTTACTTGAAGTAAAGGCATTACTCCAGACCCACAATATAGACATACTTCTCATATCTGAGACCCACTTCACTGATAAAAGCTACTTTGAAGTCCCCAGATATAACTTTTATCACACAAAACACCAAGATAACAAAGCACATGCTGGATCAGGTATCCTAATAAGGAGCAGTATTAAGCATTGTAATGAAAAGTCGTATAGCACGAATGCTATCCAAGCCACTAATGTTACTGTCGAAGACTCGAATGGCCCAATTACGCTCTCATCTCTCTATAACCCACCCAGACACGCTATCACTGCGGAAGAGTATGAACATTTCTTTAAAACTCTTGGAAATCGATTCTTTGTTGGCGGTGATTACAACGCAAAACACACCTTCTGGGGCTCTTGCCTTATCACCCCTAAAGGAAGGCAACTATATCAGGCTATTAGCCGCCTCAAACTAAATCCATTCTCTACTGGAACACCCACATATTGGCCCTCAGATAAAAATAAACTACCCGACTTGATCGATTTCTCTGTGGTAAAAGGCATATCGTCTTCAGAAATAACTTGCAAATCGTGCTTTGAATTGTCTTCTGACCACTCCCCAATACTGGTAACAATTGATAAAAATCTCACACCCACAGCTAATCATTGTAGCCTCTATAATCGGAGGACTAATTGGGAGTACTTCCGATCTATGATCTCGTCTAATATTGACTTAAAACTATCGCTGAAACCCGACGAAGATATGGCTGAAGCAGTCGAACACTTTAACAGGTGTATCCAACAAGCTGCATGGAACTCAACTCCCACCCTTAGCAGGCAAAAAACCATGGGCGTTACCACGAAGTAAAATCCAATCGTAAAGAAAAGCGCATCGCACGGAAAAGGTGGCAGCAAACACGGCATCCCGATGACAAGAAACGGTTGAATGCACTAACTAACTTAAATCCATCCTTAATATGGAGCGCAACAGATAAATTCAACAATACCTCAGTAATATTGATGCAACAACTGCAACTGATTACTCCCTTTGGAAAGCGACTAGCAAGCTTAAGAGGCCAATTATCTCAAATGTACCTATACGAATGGAGAATAACGAATGGGCAAAAAGTGATGTTGAAAAATCATATACTTTCGCACGCCACCTATAACTAGTATTCACCCCGCATGATATTGAACCCCCCCCCCCCCCCCCCCCTCCCTCACTAAGAATAACTAAGGAAGTGGAAACTATCTAAGGTCATCCATATCAAATGGACCCACCCATAAAAAAATTCTCAATATCGGAGGTAAAAACCGTAATTGCAAAACCAAAAAAAGCTCCGGGCTACGACCTTATCAATGGCACTATTCTAAAAAATGTACCCCTCGAAGGCATACAATTCTTGACACAATTGTTTAATGCAGTACTAAAAACTCAATTCATACCCCCACAGTGGAAAGTTTCGCAGAGGAAAATGTTTCTGAAACCCGGAAAGCCAGCTGATACAGTTGCATCTTACAGACCTATTAGTAGGCTGCCTATCGTCTCAAAAGTCATGGAAGTTCTCTTCCTTAAAAGACTCTTGCCCATAATAGAAGAGCGTAAAATCATACCCAATCACCAGTTTGGCTTCAGAAGAGGGCACAGAACAATTGAGCAGGTCCGCAGACTCAGCGAGCAAATATACGACGCTTTTGAAAAGCAAAAATACTGCACAGCTGCTTTTCTAGATATTTCACAAGCTTTTGATCGCGAATGGCATGACGGACTTCTCTATAAAGCAAAATACACCCTCCCTATAAACTACTTCTTATTTATACAATCATGCCTAAAAAAAAGATCGTTTTTTCTTCATTAAACAAGGTGTGCGGCAGACTGCCCTTTATGAGTGCTTAGCAGGCGACCCGCAAGGCAATGTAATGGGCCCAATACTTTATCTACTTTACACGTATGCCCTCCCAATAACAGAAGGCGTCACTATAGGCACGTTTGCCGATGATAATGCGGTGCTGGCCGCTGATCCTAACCCTAGCGTGGCTTCACTCAAGCTCCAAGGAAGTTTAAATAAAATTACCCATTGGCTGAAAGAATGGAGGATCAAATCCAATGAATCAAAATCCGCTCCAGTGACGTTTACTACTAGATGTAACACTTGCCCATCCGTTAAACTCAACGATATTAATATACCACAAAGCGACGAAACAAAGTACCTTGGTATGCACCTCGACAGAAAATTAACTTGGAGGACCCACATATTCAACAAAAGAAAAGCCGTTGGTATCAAACTAAGGAATCTGTACTGGCTTATGAACCGAAATTCACAATTATCAGCTGATAACATAGTCCTGCTTTATTCAGCCATCATAAAACCCATTTGGACATATGGAATACAACTTTGGGGAACTGCAGCAAACTCAAACATAGAAATTCTCCAAAGATTCCAATCGAAAACCCTTAAAATGATTGTAAACGCACCCTACTATGTGAATAACAACCAGCTACACCGGGATCTAAAGGCTCCAACAACAGCTGAAGAAATCAAAAAGTATGCTATTTCATACAACACGAGGCTTCTAACTCACCCCAACCCATTCATTCTAGCCCTGTCAGCAAGACCAACTAATTTCACGCGCCTGAAAAGAAAGTCAATCACAGATCTTCAATACTGATTAATTCTTAAGAAAATGGTTGCAGTACAAGAGCAATCCAACCATGCCCACCAAGTTTATTAAGTTTAATTAATTATGAATTATTTTTAAAAAACCCAAAAATTTGTTAGAGGTATTCTATGTATACAGTTGGCAAAATATATTGGATGTTAAAAAAAAAAATATTTTAATGTAATTACAAAAACTGATTATTTAAAAATAACGGACCTAAAATCATTTAACTATTTAATTATTTAATTAACTTGCAATAAAATGTTGCTTAGTGTAATCAATTTTTCTTAAAATCATGCACTGACCGGACACTTTGTCTTACAGCTCTTTAGAGGTAAAGGTAGCAATCACATTTTCTTAGACATAGATTCAAATCGGTTTGAAATAATTGATTGCAATCATAGTTTTTCTGCCCGAATTGATTGTATAAAACTAAAAAAGCATTAAGTAGTAATAGATTGCAATACAATTTTTCCAAAATAATTGGTTGATTGTAATCAGATTGCATTTAAATTTTGTTTAGAGTAATTGATAAGTTAAAAAATATCATATAAAATCATAAGATTGCAATCATGATTGGAGTTTAACCACTGTTCACTCAAAATAGTGATAGCAACTAACCCAAATTCATCTGTCTAGAAACAATTCGACTATTCAACAAATCAACAGGTGAACGCTATTCGATTAGTCACGATGCAAAAACCATCCGCTGACGCGTTAATTTACCGCAAGCATCTCATTACTAATTAATAATATTATATTATTTTTGTTTAGCATACATACGACCGTACATATGTATATGTACTACACACTCTGTACATACATATGAAGGTATACCTCCAACCAAATAATTTTACACCTTGTCTCTTCATTGATTAATAACGTTTATTCTAAAAATGGCAAACAAGAAAAAAATAATAATAGTAGTGAATAAAGAGATAAAATGTGTGATTTAAATTTTTTTTTACAAAAATTAGCTAAGCAAATGTTTATGGAAATTTATCTAAAGAAATTAAAAAAGCACAAAAAATAAGCATGGTGATGACGACACGGGTTAGGGGGTTAGAATATACCCGCGGTAGGTATGCCTATCGTAAGAGGCGACTAAAATACCAGATTCAAGGGGCTGTGTAGCGCAACCCTTCAGGTTGCCAGCGCAGTATATAGCTTCTCCAAACCCAATTGTCAACCTCACCTATCCGCGGCGAATCCTGTTTCACTAACAGATGAGGCTCTGGCGACCCCAAGCTCCTCATGGAACTTGGGGGTGGGGAGGGAGGGGATGACCTGAAAGTTTAATGTGGCCACATAAATCGTTCCCGAGATGCTCGGGCTAGCACCTTAATGGTGCTGTGGTACCGGAGCGTACCGGATCTGTATCCGGCAAAGGACCATCACATCGATAACACTCCCCAAAGCCTTCGGGGAGCAACCTTATCCTACAACAACAACAACAACAACGACACGTTCTGCCATACCATAGACTCCGTCACAAATTCAATAGAGTATTTCTTTGTTGATTTTTTGTATTTTATGGAAAGCAACCTTCGACTTTTTACGGTGCACGATATTAGACTAGAATTTTTATAAGTTTTTATTATTATTATACTCAGTTGAGCAGAGTTCACAGAGTATATTAAGTTTGATTGGATAACGGTTGGTTGTACATATATAAAGGAATCGAGATAGATATAGCCTTCCATATATCAAAATAATCAGGATCGAAAAAAAATTTGATTGAGCCATGTCCGTCCGTCCGTCCGTCCGTTAACAAGATAACTTGAGTAAATTTTGAGGTATCTTGATGAAATTTGGTATGTAGATTCCTGAGCACTCATCTCAGATCGCTATTTAAAATGAACGATATCGGACTATAACCACGCCCACTTTTTCGATATCGAAAATTTCGAAAAACCGAAAAAGTGTGATAATTCATTACAAAAGACAGATAAAGCGACGAAACTTGGCAGATGAGTTGATCTTATGACGCAGAATAGAAAACTAGTAAAATTTTGGACAATGGGCGTGGCACCGCCCACTTTTAAAAGAAGGTAATTTAAAACTTTTTCAAGCTGTAATTTAGCAGTCGTTGAAGATATCATGATGAAATTTGGCAGAAACGTTACATCTATTACTATATGTAAGCTTAATGAAAATTAGCAAAATCGGAGAAAGACCACGCCCACTTTTAAAAAAACTTTTTTTTAAATAAAATTTTAACAAAAAATTTAATATCTTTACAGTATATAAGTAAATTATGTCAACATTCAACTCCAGTAATGATATGGTGCAACAAAATACAAAAATAAAGGAAAATTTCAAAATGGGCGTGGCTCCGCCCTTTTTCATTTAATTTGTCTAGGATACTTTTAACGCCATAAGTCGAACAAAAATTAACCAATCCTTTTGAAATTTGGTAGGGGCATAGATTTTATGACGATAACTGTTTTCTGTGAAAATGGGCGAAATCGGTTAATGCCACGCCCAGTTTTTATACACAGTCGTCTGTCTCTCCTTCCGCATGGCCGTTAACACGATAACTTGAGCAAAAATCGACATATCTTTAATGAACTTAGTTCACGTGCTTACTTGAAATCACTTTATCTTGGTATGAAAAATTAACGAAATCCGACTATGACCACGCCCACTTTTTCGATATCGAAAATTACGAAAAATGAAAAAATGCCATAATTCTATACCAAATACGAAAAAAGGGATGAAACATGGTAAGGTAATTGGATTGTTTTATTGACGCGAAATATAACTTTAGAAAAAACTTTATAAAATGGTTGTGACACCTACCATATTAAGTAGAAGAAAATGAAAAAGTTCTGCAGGGCGAAATAAAAAACCCTTAAAATCTTGGCAGGTACTACATATATAAATAAATTAGCGGTATCCAACAGATGATGTTCTGGGTCACCCTGGTCCACATTTTGGTCGATATCTGGAAAACGCCTTCACATATACAACTACCACCACTCCCTTTTAAAACTCTCATTAATACCTTTAATTTGATACCCATATCGTACAAACACATTCTAGAGTCAACCCTGGTCCACCTTTATGGCGATATTTCGAAACGGCATCCACATATAGGACTAAGGCCCACTCCCTTTTAAAATACTCATTAACACCATTCGTTTGATGCCCATATTGTACAAACAAATTCTAGGGTCACCCCTGGTCCACCTTTGTGGCGATATCTCGAAACGACGTCCACCTATGGAACTAAGGAATAATCCCTTTTAAAATACTCATTAACACCTTTCATTTGATACCCGTATCGTACAAACGCATTCTAGAGTCAACCCTGATCCACCTTTATGGCTATATCCCTAAATGGCGTCCACCTATAGAACTATGTCCCACTCCCTCATAAAATACTCTTTAATGCCTTTCATTTGATACACATGTCATACAAACACATTCCAGGGTTTCCCTCGGTTCATTTTCCTACATGGTTATTTTCCCTTATGTTCTCACCATAGCTCTCAACTGAGTATGTAATGTTCGGTTACACCCGAACTTAACCTTCCTTACTTGTTTTTCATTATGATCGTAACAGTGACCAATTGGAGTAGCTACTTAGTGCTTTTGTAGGCCATAGCTGATACTAATTAATGGTTACGGACGATTACACAAATACATATATACCTACATTTGAATATATGTATGTGCGGTATTATACCATGTAGGAAAAATTTTGTAGCTCTGATGCTCATATTTTTAAATCATTAAGAACTCTTTTGTGGGGTAAATTTAACACTAATCTCTGTTCAAAACCTGTTCATTAAATTTATAAATTTCGACTAAGTTTGGGGATATTCCAAGAGTGCAGGACTAATCAATAATTCTACTTTGCCTCTTAGGATTTATAAAAGACATATTAATAAGAAGTAAGTGGATATTTTTTGCTTGAAATACAGAAAAACAGCAAAACTGGAAACACACAAGTCGAAAAAGACAGGACAAAGAGTATTTGATGACTTAAATTCCATTAACATAATTGCAGTTCTCCTTAAGAGCACAAAAGCTGTTGGAAAAGGTTCAAAGCCTGTAGATCTCATAAGCAGTTTCCTATGGAATGAAAAAAGTTTTATTGGATATGGAAAAGCTTCATTAAATTTGAAAACAGTTTCACTTGATTTGAAAAAAGTTGCATTTGACTTGAAAAAAGTTTAATTTAATTTTGAAAGAAGTTTCTTTCGAAAAAATTTTCATTGCATTTGTAAGCAAATTCATTTGATTTGAAAAAAATTTCATTAGACTTGCAAAAAGTATTATTTAATTTGAAAAAAGTTTATAAGATTTGAAAAAAGTTTCAATTCAATTGAAAGCTTTTTATTTGATTTGTTTGATTTGAAAAAAGTTTTATTTCATTAGAAAAAAGTTTCATTTGATTTGAAAAAAGTTCCGTTTCATTTAAAAAGGTTTCATTTGATATGAAAAAAGTTTAATTTGAATTGAAAATTTTTTATTTAATTTAAAGAAAGTTTAGTTTAATTAAAAAATGTTTGATTAGATAGATTGAAAAAGGTTTTATTGCATTTCAAAGAAGTGTCATTCCATATTAAAAAGTTTAGTTTGGTTTGACAAATGTTTCATTTTACTCGAAAAAAGGTTTATATAATTTTAAAAAAGTTAAATTTAATCAAAAAAATGTTTAATAAGATTTCAAGAATGTTTCATTTGGTTTGAAAAACGTTTTATTTGATTTGAAAAAGTTTCGTTCGATTTGAAAGAAAATTGCATATTTGAAAAAACTTTTGCTTGATTTGAAAAAAGTTATATTTCATTAAAAAAAATTTATTTTGATTCGAAAAAAATTTCACTTGATTTGAAGAAAGTTTCACTTGATTTAAAAAAAGTGTTATGTGATTTAAAGAAAACTTTAAATTTATTTGAAAATAGTTTCATTTGATTTGAAAAAGTTTCGTATGACTTAATAATAGTTTGAATTGATTTGAAAAAAGTTTCATTTGACTTAAAATTTCAATTGATTTGAAGAAAGTTTCATTTCATTTGAAAAAAGTTTCATTTGTCTTAGAAATTCTATAGCTCTTGCTGAGTGGAAGATCACCCTATCACGCTTTCGCTTAGAAAATGCCCTATCTCAGAAAACGTTTGAATAACGCCCTATTTCAGAACTTGTTTCAAAAACGTCCTATCTCAGAATTCGGTTTGAGCTCAAACTCAATCCGTTTTGACATTAGCTGTAGTGTTTATGAAAAAAAATTTGAGATAGGGTGTTCTTCAGACGTTTTCTCAGATAGGGCGTTTTTGAAGCGACAGCAAGATATGGTGATCTTCCAATCAGCAGTCGATATGTAGAAATTTTGCTTAAATTCCTACGTCCAAAGAGGTTTAGGAAACATAGAAATTTAAGTTGAATCAAAAATTTGTGTCGTTAGCTATATATGTAATTCCTGCAGTATTTCTACAGGGTATGTATAAAGGTTGGTCATTCACTAAAACAGAGAAAAGTACATATCAAACTACACATAGTATACGATAATTAAGATTGATACAACTTCGATTGGAAATGTAAGAGCACAGCGTGAAGCACTTTTAAAGAATGTGAAAGAAACAATACACGCTTCGGTCAAAAACGATGTGAGCTTCCGGCTTTTGTTCACAAGAATGCCTATCGAATTTATGATACTTGAGAGTTAAACCTAATGAAAATTTTATTTCAATAACCTCAAATCAAACGCAAATGGTTTTCGAAAGTATTTTGTAAATGCTTTTTTCCAACTTTGAGTTTTTTATAACATAAACAACTATCCGTGGTTACTTGACACCGAATAACAACCTTAGAGTACTTAGGAAAGTTTTAAAGTGTATAAAGCAAACACATTGTTAGAACAAATTAAAAAATTCCTAGTCAGCGATATAAGCTATACAAATTTTTTTTCAAATTCAGAGATACATAAATATTATCATTATGTTTTCTATATTTCAGTTCTTAGGACTGAACGTTGCAATTTTTATACCGCCTGAGTCACAGAGTTATTCAACCCTAACAAATTCGTTATGTAAACAATAACACTCACAAACACACACATTTGCAAATAAATATTTGCATAAGCTCAAAAATATTTATATTCAACTTCTTCATAACAAAATTTGCAATATGTGAATTAAATGCTTACAATGTCGTTGACACTTACTCATTTCTTAATATATATGTATGTACATTAGAGATATACGCCGCCTATAAACGCCTCCGCCGGCGCCGATTTAGTCGTTTTTCGCACGACGCCGCCGAATGTAAAAATAATAGGCGCCGCGGCGTCCGGCGCGTTACTATATTTTCTACTCGTTTAAGAATGTATAGGCCATTTATTGTTCATGTCGAAAATTGGTCGGATATGGGCGAAAGGGTATCAACGGATGCGACAATTGCCAGTTATAAGAAACTAATTGCGAAATTTAACTATTTCTAACTGTTCAAAAGTTATTTAGAAAAACAGGCGCTTTCGATGTCAGCTTATCACGGACTTTGCATCATTCAATTCACCAAGTTGTTAAAAGAAAACACTAAAAGAAAAGTTATATAATAAATTTATATGCTCACGTTGCTTATTTTTTATATTGGCTGAAATAATAAGCGAAATCAGTGATGCAAAATCCTTTATTAGGTTCTAGGGGCATAAACGCTCCTTTGAAATGATTCTTACCTCATACTTAAGTTGAGGATATATGTGCGTATGAGAAGGGTTTGAAAAATCAATGGGCTTACATTCAAACATCTGTTGTTTATTTGCGAAACTATACAACAGCGTCTGAAATGTTAATTTTGATTTTCACACTCCTTCCTTCAACACCCATGTCTCCAAAGCTAGTCCTTTGGAGTGAATCACATTGATTATAGCCTATCAAGCAAGTTCAAATATCATATACACGTTACGGCTCCTTTTACAAATATGAATACGTAGTCACATATATTTACCAGGTGAGGCTTTGTCCTTTGCAAGAACACTAACGTAGTGGACAGTTGAACTAGTCTGAAAACTGAAGTTACGCGGTCATCCATAATGAGCTCTTATATCACAAGGCCGATAAACAGCAGTTAACATCTTTCAACTTAAAATCGGTCGACTTTCATTCGTTTTGATTTAACGAAGACTATTGATATCAATGTTGTGAACACAAACGTCTGCAAACTTTGGTCTAGATTTTAAAAACTTTATCCAGGGTCCTTGTCAAATTTTGATTATGTAGATGCTCCGAGGATACTACGATTTTCACCCATGAGTTACGCAATCACATCCACTTAGACTAATGTGATTTCGAGGGCGACATCCTTGGCCGAATAATCACTTCCTAACGTTTCAACGTGTTTCTCTAGTGTAGCTCGGCAGCATAGCGCGACAAAAACATCCGTTAGAAAGTCTTCGGAGCTACACCTAGAGCTTCTACGAAAGTGACGTCGACGAAGCTACATATGAGTTCGAAGTCGCAGTCCCATAGCTTCTGTGCTGGCATATAGTGTGAGGGTCAGGAGGCGTGGTAGCGACTGGTGGTCGGGATTGGTACTGTTCGCACATCGGAAATTGTAGCTCGAAAACAATGCCCTGTGCCACGAGAGTCATGAGTATTAATAGACCATTAATAGCAACCGTAAGTCGCCTTTGTGCGTGAACGCCAAGGAGCCACAAATAATTAAAAAAAAATGTGTTCGCGACGATTATTAGGAGTTAACTCCAGGTGAAACTACGCTTTGCACGAGATATACAGACAAAAGTGTGACCATTTTATGTATCTCTATTTGTTTTCAGCAGACGTAGCAGTACCAATTCCAAAGACCGGGGTTAGGTTCGAAGCCTCTCTGGAGTAAGTGAACGAGGGACAATCCTTCCGCAAGGAGCTACTCCTGAAATTTTTTTAACGATCTGCGAGATTTTGAGGCAAAAACACCGGATCTTTCCGAAATGCCCAAAACGTTGATTTCTTTAGATACATACAAACAAAGTCTTTCCTAAATATTATTTTTTTTTTTTAATAAAAAAAGCAAGCTTTTAAAGTAAGAACACCGGCATATGGCGGCGCGCCGCCCACGCCGCCGCCGCCGATAAAGTGATCGGCGTAAACCTCTAATGTAATATTTAAATCGTCTACAATAAATTATACATAGGAATAAATGTACAATATTTGAATGGCTCGAATGTACCACATCATTAAAATACAACAATATAATAATAAGGCATAACGTGCCCTCTGAAAGAATTTGCTGTTCAATAAATATCATTATTTGGTTAGCTGCTTGGTTATTATCATTAGTAGATATACACAGGCATACCATATCGTCGGTCCAATGCCAAAGAAACGAATGTGCATATTTGATGTGTTGAGAAAAACGCGTAAGAGATTTAATTAATAGAGATTTAATTTTGTATTTTTCAACCACTATTGGAAGGTTTACTTTTGTAAACCACTAGTAATGTTAATTGAAACATGATTTTTAAATTTTTTTTCAAAAAAATGCACACTTGTTGTTTTGGCTTTGCAAAATTTGACATATATAATATTTCGCTTAAACAAAAATGGCACATTCGTTTCTTTGGCAATGTACCGACGATATATGAATTGGTATAAGTTAGAGATGTTACGGAATTTCTGTTTTATCGGGATCGGAAAGCAAATCTTGGTACAATCTGTATGCAAAACACTATGATGCGATATCTTAATGTCAGCTCCCTTTCATGCCGAAAAGCAAACCAACCATTGAATATTTGACGCCTTAACGGAAAGTAACTAACTTTTAGTTAGCTATAAAAAGTGGGCTATAAACCTGGTTGTAAAGTCATGCAATAGAAGTAACCACCGCTCACCATCACTTGGTTGTTATGTTATTCAACTCTTTTCAACGATATTTGTCAGATAATATTGCACATTAGTTTATTTAGCTTAATTAACACGAACTTTTCGTTAGGTTTTACTTAGGTAATTTTCCTACAGGGTAGCTATTCGGTAAACTGATTGCTAAACTGAGTGTTGTTTATGACTAAAATTTCTTGTCTGAATATAAAGTGAAATGTGAAACTAAAATAAAGAAGGCTGTTTACTTAAAAGTGTTATAAATTTTCCATTCTGCAGTTGGCTTAACACAATTTTACCAAATTAAAACAGAAAGTTAATGAAATAATTAGTGCAGTTTTCTACATTAAAGCCCTTATTGAACTTAGTCTTCCATATAAAATACAAACTTTTAAGTATTTCAAGTATTGGGCTTTATTGAATGCCTAATGGAGCATAAAAACACAAAATAATTGAAAATTGTATGTCTTCAGTATTTGCTGACTTTTCAAATATGGATTTTTTTTAAATATGCTAGGTGAATATGTTAGTTGAACATCTATGAATAGTTTAGCATGCATTTTATTTTGGTTATATTTAGAGTTAAAGAGTAAATTACCGCTTTCCATGTTCGTCTATTAAGCAAGTGGCCTATGTGAAACAGAAAAATTAATGAATTCACTAAGAGAAATTGCGATACGCTTAAGCTTCTATGTGACATTGATATTAGACCCACAAAAAATTGGATTTCATGTAGTAACACCCTTTACATACGAAGTTTATTGCATTCATTCAGATATTAATGTATCAATATTAAACTTTTATTAAATTGAAGATGCACGACCTTAAGTTCCCAACTCATATAAATTCGTGCAAAAATTATTATTACAAAAAATCAAAAAAAAAAGTGTTACCTCAAACTTGTATTCAAGTGCAAGCTGGTTAATTGAATAGAATATGAGATGTTAATTTGTAGATAAAATAATTTTAATTGAACAAAGCAATTAAGCAATAGCTGGTACATGACTAATATCAAACTTAGTGAATAAAGGTTTGCGTTAGTCTGCATATAGTCAGGCGAATTAAATTATTTATAATTAGCCGATGTTTAGCATATTATTGCAAATATATATTTTTCTTGTATCATGAAGTTCTGTCCATTTGGGTATTATTTAGTCATATGATTTATTTTCACTTTCTAATTTTTTTCTTTTTTTTTTTTTGTTTAGGAAATACTTGCCGAATCTGAAGAACTTAAATCATCACATAAAGAGATTGAGGCGCTCTCAAAATCAATCGTCACATTCCTTGGGGAAGTTCACCAACCCACATCAGAGGCCCTACAGGCCAAGGTCAATAACTTAGTACAGCAACAAACAAAGTGAGTACCTGAAAAATTTAAAGTTTAGTTATACTATATACATATTTGAAATGAATAAATTTTCGATTATATATGGGTTGTTGGAATGTTAGACCTACGCTTCATATCCGCACTTAATAGAACATTTGGGTCGAATCAAAATTTATTGATAGCGCAGTATAATTTGTCATTAAACAACATCACCCAGTGGATCTCTTCGTATCTCTGCGGTAGAACGCAAAAAGTAATTTTTAAAAATACTCTTTCAAATGTTATTAATGTTCCCTCTGGCGTCCCACAAGGCAGTCATCTCGGTCCAATTCTGTTCTTGCTATTTATTAATGATATCTGTACCACAATAAAATATTCCAAAATTTTAATGTATGCTGATGATGTAAAACTTTTTAGGTCCTATGTGTCTATTGATGAACGTCCTTTGCTTCAAGCGGATTTAAACTGCTTAGTTGCTTGGTGCAACGCAAACTCAATGCCGCTGAACCTCAATAAATATAAATTCATGTGCCTCTCTCGAAGATTTTTGCCAGCAGCCTCTTACGTAATTAATAGTTTTTGTCTTGCATCAGTAAATTATTTTGTTGACTTGGGAGTTACGATGGGTGCTAAACTTAGTTTCAACCTTCATATTATGGCTACTGCCAATAAGGCTAGAGGTGTTCTATCATTCGCGAAACGAGGGTCTAAAGAATTTAGTGACCTTTATGTAACTGAAGCCCTTTTTACCACATTAGTTAGACCGATACTAGAATACGGATCAATAGTCTGGAATCCACGATATCAAGTTCATGCAGATAGACTAGAGTCAATACAGAAACAATTTTTACTTTTTTCTTTAAGGAATTTTCATTGGGACTCTGAGTATAATATTCCACCTTATACTAGTCGGTTAAAGCTTATCAATCTTCATGGCTAAACTACTGAATCGACTGATTTCTAGCCCTTTTCTTTTGAACGAAGTAAACTGCAATGTCCCATCACGAGTGTCAAGACATTACAAACCTCTTCTTTTGAGGCAGTGTAGAACTAATTTCGAATTAAATGAACCTTTTCGGTGTTTGTGTCATGATTTTAACTCTCATTCGAACTCCTTTGATATAACAGATTCACTTTTTACTATAAAGAAAACTGTCCTATCCTATCTTAACTCGTAACAATATAAAAAAAAAAATAAAAAAAAAATTTTATATAAAATGTTCAATTATTTAACAATGTAGTACTAGTACATGTATTATTTCCAACTGTTATGTATAATACTCAGCTGATGATATTTATTCTGTAGCTGAGCAGTTTTAGATCTCAACGCTTAACAAACATCCGCCTATCAACAACTCGGCAAAAACAAAATCCGGGCGTCATGCGGATGCGCCCCTCGTGTCGGTTGGGCGGGCTTTGGAGGGTATTTATCCGTTGGGTTTATTGTTATTATTATTATTATTATTATCTAATGAACTTTTTTAAGTAAACAAATTGTTTCTTCCTAATACCTAACTCCTTTTAAATAACAGGTGCCACTACCTACACACAGTTTTTTCTGGGAGTTTCAAAATATAATGAATAATTAATGTTTTCCAATCAATCTGCAATTACTCACATCGATACACATTTACCATAATATAAATTTTTATGTAGATATTTACCTATGCACAAACTTTTACTGCTTATTCTAGTGGAAAATGTGGCAAATGAAATTCAATCTGGCGCCTTTGTATATTAAACGGCGACGCGCTTTTCCAACATAAGATTTCTTCAAAATAAATTTTTTCCTTTTAAAAGGACGAGACAATTAAGAATTTTTATTTTGTATGGAAGATTGATTTCAATTAGAGCTTAGATGTAGAAAGCTTTACAAATTATTTTATTATATCTCTGTGTGAAATTGGTATTACACCATAATTTGCCTAATAATTTGTCTGAATTTGTTTCAAAACGTACTCTATCTCAACCTAAATTCAAAAAATGTATAGCTTTTGAAACGATTTTTACGATGTGGCTTTCTAAAATTGAACACAAATATAGAGAATTTCTACCAAATTATTTTCCCAGTAAACAATAAGAGTCAAGGAAGAGTCAGAAAGGAGTCCTAATTGGCATCATTTACGCTCATTATGAGTGCGCATTGAGTGCATTTCTCTTTTTGCAATGGTCATCCGATATTAGCCGTTTTTCATACATTATGTGACCCTAAATAGGAGTCCGATCAGCGGATTTTCGACGGAGGGCATTAAAAATGGGGAGGCATATACTCAATATAGGTTGAGAAACAGGAATTTCGAAGGAAACCCATAAAAGTAGAACATACCGGCGTCAGCTCTAAATCAATATAAAGTGAGCGTGGTCTATAACCGATTTTGATTACCTTCACTCAGTCTATATAATTTCGCAAGGATAGTGTTTCTACAAAATTTCAATGGCTTTTGATTTACGGCTTGTTTAACTTCCAAATTTTCTTCTTCTAAATGTGGGTGGTGCCGCGCCCATATTCCAAAATTTATGGAATTTATGTTTGGCGTCATAAAACCAATCCACCTTGCAAATTTTATTAGCTTTGCGACATTCGTTTTTGAATTATCTCATTTTTCCCATTTTCTAAATATTCGATATCGCAAAAGTGGGCGTGGTTATCGTCCGATTTCGTTAATTTTCAATACCAATCTATTCTGGGTTTATATTAGGCCGTTTACCGAATTTGGCGAAGATATCTCAATATTTTCTCAAGTTATCGTGTTAACGGACGGACGGACGAACCGACGGACATGGTTTAATCAATTTTTTTTTTTCGATACTGGTGATTTTGATATATGGAAGTCTATATCTGTCTCGATTCACCCAAATTCTGAAATATTAACATGGTCATAGGGGTACCCCTGTACCAAATTTCAAGAAAATCGCACTACAAATAAGATCTGTTGGAATAGGAATATCTAGTGGGCCAAATTGTATTCTACCACGAAAATTTAGAACTTATATTTGATTTCCACGAACTCCAAATAAAAAGTTCAAAATTTTCGTAAAGTTTTCTCGAATTTTTTTTTTTTTTTTTCGAAAACGTTTTTAAGATTGGCTTGCATAGCTTCGGTTTCAAAACTCATATCGAAAAAATAAGCAAAAATGAAATTAACAAGATTCGATAAAAATTGCCATTATTTTCTGTTCGCTGCTGTGAATAAACCCACTCAATACTATACGGTGACTTGCAAGTGTTTAGAACTTCACATTTGTGCAGCATTGCTTTCACGCATTGCAATCGTTACCGGACTATTAAAATAAAACGTGCAAAATGGTGTTAACAAGACATGAAGAAGAAAGAGTTTTATGCGAATTAAAATCATTATGCGCAAACGGTGCAAAGTTGCATTCCGTTTTTTTTGTATGGTTCGTATCGATATATGAATATGTAGCTTTCTTCTGAGATTACGTCAGTTGCTAGATTGACGAATTAATTAATCAAAAATTGGTGTTGGCTTGCCAGCTAATTAAAAAAGAATTACTGTAAAGAAAATTTGGTGCAAGCGCTAGATAAAACTAGGCAAAGCATAAAAAGCTAAAATACAAAAAATGTGCAAAATCAGTAAAATTAACTGGCGCCACATAAACTCATTGAGCATGCTATAAAGGAAAAATACAATGGGTTAAAGTTTTGTCTTGTATCTACAAACAATTACAGCAGCGTACACAAAAATAGCAGTGGCAAGTTTTTATCAAATTTCGTCAGTTAAATTCTTTTTTATTTTCGATTTTTTAGCAAAAAACTTCTATAAATTTTGTTACTGAGACTTTCGGAAAAATTCGCCAAAATTTTACGAAAGTTTTGAACTTTTTATTTGCAGCCCTCTTGACTTTGTTGAGTATATTAGGTTTCTTACAATTCGCATTACTTTTTGAAAACGTTTGGGTGCTTCAAATCTTATTGCATATAAAAAAGGAAATGTACACATTTTGTATGGGAGAAAATTTAATAGGTCTTCGGAAAAAAAATTGTTAATCAAAATGAATGCGACTTCGAGAGACCTATATTTTGTACTTTGTTACACTAAAATTTAATGGGTTCCAAAACATCAAAAACAAAAAAAAAACTCAGACAACTGCTTATAAAAAGTTCGAAATTTTCGTAAAATTTTTTCGATTTTTTCGGCTTTGGAGATTACTTTACGACAAAATTCATGAACGTTTTTTTTTAATTATCGAAAATTAAAAATTTTTAATTTTATAGCGGAACTTGGAAGAAATTTGCCACTGCTTTTTTTATGTTCACTGCTGTAATTACATGTCTACATAATTTTGCATCAATGTCAATTTACTTAGCATGGTCACACCTCAAATTTGAGCACTAAGCGCCATCAACATCTTACTTACGCATTTTGTTTTACGGTCTGATAACGATAATTTGAATTGTTTGATTTGTCTATCATTTGTTTTTGTTGAAAGACATACATATGTACGTCTTTTATCAAAGTGACATCTTGACGAACACTTTAAAGCATACTCACTGCTGCAAAGAAAAAAAGAAGATACAAACATTTGAACATTTGTATAAATTATCACCAAAACTACAGTTGCGAACACGAAACTAGCAGTGGTTGTTCCAAGTATAAGGCAAGCCAAGAAAAGAAATGAAACGGAAGGCACAGAATAGGGAAAAAGGACAGGATAAGAAAGCAAAGATAAAGAAGTCAAAACTGAAGCACCTATTGAAACCAGCGGGCGTGTTATTAATTTGCAATCGAAGTGTTAACGGTTTATTTTCGAAGACGGGATTTGAGCGTGTTCTCCATCATTTCTTATCGACGAGCTATCGGGAAGTTATCGATTTGATATCGAAGTGTTATAAATCTTCTATCTATTTTTTATTGACAAATTATCCGTTTGTTATCGATATATTATCGAAAAGTTATCAAATGTATTATAAAATAGCTATCGATTGTTATTAACGATTCGTTATCGAAAAGTTATTCACATCTATCAAAAATGTATCATGTTGATATTAAAAAGTTATCCATTTGTTATCGGAGTTTTAGCAATTTGTTATCGGCGTGTTATCGGTTTGGACTTAGTTCCATTTTTAACAAACAGTGTCTTTTTATTACATTCTTCCATATTTTCTCACCTCCACTAGCGCAGTTTCGCGTTCCTGCTCGGGCACCAGCGAAATCGCCATGGTATAGAGGTAGTGTGTTTTGATTTTCTACACAAAGTCGCCCAATACAGTTTCTTGACAAACCCTTTGATTTTATTTCTTTCGTGGAAAGCTGCTCAGCAAAAGTTTTTCTGCCAAAGCGGATGCCGTTTGAAGTCGACATGAAATATATAACAATATATTTCGGAGTTGAAGGTAGGAAACATGATAGGACATATGAAATTAATAAGAAAATTCATGGGAAATCCCACATTACAACTGCGTGACGTAATGTCCCCTAAGCTCAGAATCTCACGGAACTTCGAAGTGTCCATTGTGAACAGGACCCACTGAGAAAGAGGCAATCCTTATAATGACCCTGCCTCAGAGGTCTGGTTCACGGATTGATGGAAATACGATGACGGAAAAACGGGAACTCGTATCTATGGGTCGAACTTCAGGAAATCGATACCAATGGAATACTCATTTCAGGCAGAAGTCCATGCAATAGAAGTTTGCGGTAGATAATGTCTACGGAGAGGCTCATCCTCGAAAAGCGTCTACATTATGTCGGCCAGTCAGGCGGCCCTGCGTGGCTTGCAATCCTACGTAATTACATCTAAGCTAGTGGACGACTGCATTGAAATCCTTAATGACCTAGGAGCCAAAAACAAGGTTTTGTTACGATGGGTTCCCGGACATCAGGTACATGAAGGTAATGAGCATGCAGATTACCTAGCAAAGCAGGATGCTACAGGTGCATTCTATGGTTCAGAGCCCTTTTGTGGACTCACAAAAGCACACACACCAGGGAAGTCTTAAGTAGCTGAGAAATAAAACAATTCAGACGTCACTTGATTGACTGTCCAGGGTAAATACAGGCCAAACTGTTTATACTTCCGGCAACGAATTTGTCGTTTCTGTGAGCTGGAGGATGAAACGCCGGTTCACATTCTTTGCAAATGCGTCGCTCTGGCGAGGCAGAGACTCTCCCCTCTAGGTGGTGTGACTCTTAATCCCCATGTGATATGGAGTAAAAAGCCTGAAGAGGTACTTAGATACATTAAAAGCCTCCACATACAAAATTAGGCTGAAAGGACATGCACAATAGATCTGCACAAAGGTCGCAGTGCTTCAGGCCTAATAATATTAATATTAATAATATTAATAATAATAATATTAATAATAATGTGGCGAATGTTGACATTACTAGGCTGCTAATAAATAATCACGCAACAACAAAAGGTGCATAAATATCAGAAATCCCCAGAACTCGTTGCAATAATAATATATAATCGATAATAATTCAATTATCAAACTAATCATAACTAACAACTTCTTGTCCACTCCTTTTCATTTTGTAATCTATTCCTAATGTTATCGCTACGACTCATTGTGCTCTCTCTAATTTTGTACAGAAGATATAAGAGCTCTTCATCAACAATTTGTTCCTCTACCCACTTTTTTCTGTAATTATTCTCTAGCAGCAAATAAGATTCTTCTCTCAGTTTTCAAAAATGGTTTTCAATTTCATTGAGCTTTAAAATAAATTCGCCACAACTGCAGCAGTATTAGTTTATTGAGCACAATAAATAAAACTTATTTATTTATTTATTACAATAACCGTAAAAAATATTCGAGGACATTTATGCAATTAAAAATAGTTTTGAATTTTGTGAGCGTGTGAATAGCACTGCAGGAAATTGGAGATATTAACGTTGCATATATTATTATTTAGATTTACTATTTTTACTACCTACAATACAATATGTACATTAGTGTGTGTCGATCTCTATGGGCGAAAGTTAACCGATATCGCGCCATCGATTTTTCGATAGGATTTGGGCTCAGGAAAAAAAGTTCCACTACGCATTCCCAAAAAAATAATTTCGAACCTGCGGAATCTCATTTTTTTGACTTTTTTCGACTTTGATTTTTAAGATTTTTTCATTACCTACTAAAAAAATACTTTTTTTTCAAAAACTGTTATCGACAACGTTTTTACCGGAAATTTTTGGGTCGGACAGGGTATACATGAAAATTTTACAATGAAATAAAATTTTTTTTCGTAGGTCACGAAAAAAAATTAAAAATCAAAGTCGAAAAAAAGTCCAAAAAATGAAATTTCGCAGGCTCGAAAATTATTATTTTTTGGGTATGCATAGTGGAACTTTTTTTTCCTGAGCCCAAATCCTTTCGAAAAATCGATGGCGCGATATCGGTTAATAAATCGACCCAGTTTAATGTACATGTTGACAGCTTTTAAGTAAAATAAAAATGTGCATTCCCCCGTTTATTCAAGAGCTTTTTTAAATGACAAAAGTGTCAGTACACGTAGACAGCTTAATGGTTTTAGACAGAACATTTGTTGATTCCATATGTCATTTCCATATGACAGCAGTGATGTGAGATGAGATAATCATTTTCTTGTTTTGTGGTTTGCGTTTATTTTTCCAGCAGTTTATATAGTTTGTTATATTTTTTAGCTTCCAACATCTTACGGCACATTTTTTTTTTTCATATTTATTTGGAGAACAAATTACCTAAACAGTCAAATACTAACTCCAATAAATCTACTTGAACATTGATTTAGTATACTATTTTTTATTATTTTAATTCAATTATTATTCAAATATACTACACAAACACATAAGCATTTATATTCCCAGGCTACTGTCGTTTAGGAAGTTAGTACTACAATCAAAGTAAGAGGTGTAACCTTGAATGTTTCTATGCATTCACCTAAATGCTAGCACTCAAACTGTCATTCAAAGTTGACTCAATGCCTTATCTTATCACGCAAGGGTACCCCGTCGATATTCATGTTTATAAATAAAAAAATATATAAATGAGAATTTAAATGTAACGGGTGCTTCACAAATTAGACTAACGGTCCCACACGACAGAGTTAGGGTAGGTTAGGTTGGACTCGAATGTGTCTATAGTGCTACCAGAATTTCTTTGACGACCAAAAGGAAGAACCCCAATCAGGTGCCAGGACATATGTTATAAAATAACTCCGTCCTCTTAGCAAATATTAGCAGTTTTCTAGTACCCAGCTTAATTGCTGCTTCGAGATCTGGCAACTCTGCCGTCCCTAATAGCTGGAGCCTTGATCTGGCGAGCGCAGGACATGAACACAGAACGTGCTCAAGCGTTTCATCTTGCAGCTCACACTTTCTGCACTTGCTGTTACTGACGAGGCCTAACTTATAAGCATGTGACGCCAGAAGGCAGTATCCAGTCCGTATGCCCATCGTGAGCCTTAAGTCTTCTCTCTTGAGAGATATGAGCCACTTTGTGAGTCTAATATCGTAGGCTTTGTACATGATCTTAAAAAGTTTGCAGCCCCGCGCTTTTGTCCACGTCTTCCTGTTTGATGGATCATATGCAACTCTTTTCTCCTTTTGATTTCTCCCAAACGGATTGGGACATCTATCGTCGCCTCAGTGAGTGTTGCACCCTTCTTTGCCAACTCATCGGCCTCTTCGTAAATTTCTATCCCTTTATGACCCGGAACCCAGTAAAGATGTATGGTCCGCCTGAGCGAAGTTTTTCCAATGCTTCTTTGCACTCCAGAACACTTCTTGATGGAGTACTGTGTAAGATGATTGCCTTAATCGAAGCCTGACTATCAATATATATATTGACGTGACTGCAGCTTAAGCACGCTTCCTCCAGAATTTCTGCTGTTTTCTTCACTGCTATAATTTCCGCCTGAAGAACACTGCAGTATTCTGGCAGCCTGTAGGATCTATTTATTTTTGGGTCGGCACAGTAAACAGCAGACCCAACCCCTTCCATTAACTTGAAGCCATCCGTATACACGTGTATAGTATGTTCTGCCAACCCTCCGGCTTAACTGTGGCCCCAATATCTCTTTCGAAGCTCAGGAACGGGACCACCCACACGACCAAAAAAAAAAATCCAATAAAAATTACACCATCGAATGGAATGCGAGTGTCGATGGAAATACCTTCTTGGCCGAAGGGCCTCAGTGCATTCGCATAACAAGACCTAGCCAGCGAAGCTTTAGGGTTTATTCGTTGAACTTCCATCATATCTGCGTTAAACTCATACAGCTTGAGAATATTCGTCCTTCGACACTTGCCGTGGGCCTCACGGATAGGACAAAAAATCTTTCAGAGAACTTTTCTTTCGAACATTCAAACAGCCATCTGATCTACTCTCGACATAATCCATGATGTGGAGACATACAACAAGTGAGGTTTAATGAGGGACTTAAAGAGTGTAATTTTTGTTCGTCGAGAGAGAAATTTCCTTTTCAATTGCCTACTCATTCGTAAGTAGCAATTATTGGCAAGACTAACTCTCTGTTTGAACAGATCACTTACATATCTATGAAGACGCATGCGTTTCGAGACTCATTATCTCAAAAATTTGAACTTTTGGAGGCAAAGAAACTCTACGACATATATTTGCAACAACACAATTAAGCAGATATTGAGGGTGTATTGATCCCTCTTAGCATTGACGACAATTGAATGGCCTGCATGAAACGACAGCCAATCGATTGATGTACCGATTGCTTTAGGGATGCGCCATTGCGAAGCCAAATTAATTCTAAGCATGCTCTAGGGTCCTTTCCAATCAGCAACTTCCATTCGTTGTTTGGAAAGCTACTCCAAAGACTACAAAGAAATTGTGCGTTTAGGTTCTCACATCTGAAATTTGACAGGTGGTCGATCTACCAGGTCCGCACTGTCGCGATTTTTGTCGCAAGATACAATGCTATATCTATAGAGTAGGTCGATGTCGCAGTACTAGGGGATTAGGCAGCGCCCATTTCTGGAGGAATGCTTCTTCGAACCACTCTACCATCTCTTCCAGAAGGCACAGTCAGTATGCCCATCGTGAGCCTTAAGTCTTCTCTCTTCAGAGATATTAGCCACTTTGTGAGTCTAATATCGTAGGCTTTGTACATGATCTTAAAAAGTTTGCAGCCCCGCGCTTTTGTCCATGTCTTTCCTGTTTGATGGATCATATGCAACTTCTGTCTCCTTTTGATTTCTCCCAAACGGATTGGGAAATATATCGTCGCCTCAGTGATTATTGCACCCAACTCATCGGCCTTTTCGTAACTTTCTATCCCTTTATGACCGGGAACCCAGTAAAGATGTATGGTCCGGCGTGAGCGAAATTTCTCCAATGCTTCTTTGCACTCCAGAACACTTCTTGATGAAATACTGTGTAAGATGATTGCCTTAATCACACCCGGTCTATCAATATATATATTGACGTGACTGCAGCTTAAGCACGCTTCCTCCAGAATTTCTGCTGCTTTCTCCGCTGCTATAATATCCGCCTGAAAAACACTGCAGTAATCTGGCAGCCTGTAGGATCTATTTATTTCTGGGTCGGCACAGTAAACAGCAGACCCAACCCCTTTCATTAATTTGAAGCTATCCGCATACACGTGTATAGTATATTCTGCCATAGCCCGGGACCAACCCTCCGGCTTAATTGTGGCCCCAATATATCTTTCGAAGCTCGGAAACGGGACCACCCACACGACCAAAAAAAAAATCCAATAAAAATTACGCCATCGAATGAAATACGAGTGTCGATGGAAATACCTTCTTGACCGAAGGGCCTCAGTGCATTCGCATAACAACATTAACAATATTCGTCCTTCGACACTTGACGTGGGCCTCCCGGATAGGACAAAACTTCTTTCAGAGAACTTTTCTTTCGAACATTCAAATAGCCATCTGATCTACTCTCGACAGCATCCATGATGTGGAGACATACAACAAGTGAGGTTTAATGAGGGACTTAAAGAGTGTGATTTTTGTTCGTCGAGAGAGAAATTTCCTTTCCAATTGCCTACTCATTCCTAAGTTGCAATTATTGGCAAGACTAACTCTCTGTTTGAACAGATCACTTACACATCTATGAAGACGCATGCGTTTCGAGACTCATGATCTCAAAAATTTGAGCTTTTGGAGGCAAAGAAACTCTACGACATATACTTGCAACAACACAATTAAGCAAAAATATTGGTGTATTGATCACTCTTAGCATTGACGACAATTGAATGGCCTTCATGAAACGACAGCCAATCGATTGATGTACCGATTGCTTTAGGGATGCGCCATTGAGAAGCCAAATTAATTCTAAGCATGCTCTAAGGTCCTGTCCAATCAGCAACGTCCACATTCGTTGTTTGGAAAGCTACTCCAAGGACTACAAAGAAATGGTGCGTATAGGTTCTCACATCTGAAATATGACAGGTAGTCGATCTACCAGGTCCGCACTGTCGCGACTTTTATCGCTAGATAGGCTATATCTATAGAAGAGGTCGATGTTGCAGTACTAGGGGATTAGGCAGCGCCCATTTCTGGGGGAATGCTTCTTCGAACCACTCTACCAGCTCTTCCTCTCCTTTTCCTCTTTGTAGCTTGCGGAAATCAGCATTTTTAAGATACTAGCTCGACCATCTCTGGTACGCTACGATATGATCATGCCAAATATTGTAGATCTGTAGTTTTTATTCGCCTCTCATGACAAACCTTTCGCCTGCATGTTGGGATAGTCCGTCGTTTAGCGGCGCTTTGTAATTTTTTTGACCGGATTTGACATTATCACTTTGTCATAGGAAGCAACGCGTAATCCGAAGTCAAGGATTTGTATATCGGGTCTGTTGTTATGTATCTTTCTCGCTATGTATCATCTCGGGAGCGATTTAATACGACCACATTGAACCTTTTAGCCCATTTCGTTCCCCACTGCCTAGTTCCATGAGGAATGTTGGGTCGCCAGAGTCAGAGCTGCTAAAGAAACAGGATTCACCAAGGGTAGGTAAGGTTTACAATTGGGTTAAGCTCTAAATTGCGCGTGCAACTGCTTGAATCATTTCGAAATTTTTGTCGCCCCCTAAGCCCCCTAGCCCTGTGGGGAGAGGGAGCGCTTCTTAGCTTCAACAGGAGCAAGATCTCAGTTATTTTATAACTTTAGAACATCATTCGAAACGTTGAGTTATGTTTGATGTGTAGCTTTTTCGATTGAGCTTATCATATACATATTTCACTTTTCCGTTTCTTCACCACATTTATAACCTGTCGTCTTCCGCCATGTTTCATACCAAAAACTGGCGCATAATTCTCGTAAATTTAATTACCCCATATTTCAATAAAACTTTGCCAGTACAAATTGAATAAAAATGCGACATATGGCAGTAAAAAGATAAATGAAATACAAAAAATTTCGAAATGAGCACAAAAATTATGTCATTCATAAGTTCAAAAAGTAAAAAATTAAAAAACTAAACAATAATAAATGTCTCATTATAAACATTAGTAAAAGATCACTAAGTGACTTCATCGATCTGAAATGAATAAGTAATTTCAATGTGCGAATTTTAGGATAATTTGCCAAAAAAAAAACCAAGAAAAAAATGAGTGACCGGCCACATGCTTGACATTGCTACTAAAGTGACAGCAGCACTTTTTGACAGCATGATGGCGCTAATTCATGTGATAGCAATTCTTTTGTTTTTTTTTTTTTTTTGAGAATTTTCAGAAAATTTTTGGGAAAAATAAATAAAAATATTTGCCATGAATTCAAAAGTAAAAGCATGGCACTCAAGCTATTTAAAGCAGAAACAGAAGAAAAATCCGTTCGCATGCCAAAGTAAAATTTGACTAAAAACGGTTGGCTTTGTTTACTTGCACTTGTTTTGGCGCCTGGAAGCATCAAACCGCGATCCCAACAATAGCGATTACTATGGATTTTTGTTAATAATGGGGCATTCTATAGTGACGGGTGGGACATTTTGACTCGACTTCGACTCAAACCTTAGGTAATTTCTCTTTAACTAGCTATTGTAGAAGTTTGGCAATTTTATCATTTAAAGACGAGTACTCGATTGATACGAAGTTAATTAATTATCCATTTTAAGCGTGTAATTTACACGAAAAAGTGACCATTTTCCAAGTGTGACGGGTGGGACCACGAAATTACCCGCCATTGGAAGTGAAAAGTTCACTTTCCAACTTCAAACAAACTATACAAACCTTTTCGAAATTGGCTCTAGCATATATTTTAATGAGAAACTAAGATCCAATTTGTGCTTTAACGTAACAGGCATTTTTAACAAAACGAAAGTTAAAAGCTCATTAAGCTTGTGACGGGTGGGACTTTATCATTCATAAGCCTCAAGGCATTCGTAAAGCAATTTCGAAACCGATTTTCGCAATTCAATAATTTTTTTTTTTTCAGAAAAATCGCAAATTTGCCCGACCAAAATGTGTTGGAGCTGAAAACTATATTAAAAAAGTTCATAAAATTGTACATACATATCAATTTTCTTCAAAATTATTAAAAACTTGTCGTTTTTTTTTTTTGAACACTTTTTGGCAATACAATTCACTTTAGTTTTTTAAACAAGCGAAAAAATATATAATTAGCAATTTCCAGATTTCTAGTTTTTTTTTAATTGGAAGAGGAAAGAGAGGCATAAATTCCTAACCTCTCGACTTGAAAACATAAATTCACCTAAGCGATTTCCCCACGTCCTTTTGCAATTTAGTCATCGCCCCTAAATGTGACTGCGAGTCTTCCGTACATTCTACAACGAAGTTAGCTTGCAATTAGCCCGAAAAATTCGGCTGAGAAATCGGCCATTAAGCTCCCTAAAATTAGTCAGTGAATTTTTCCATTGCCAAGAATTTCAATTGACCGCTCAAAACCTTCTCTTCTGTCTACTTTTTTTATTAGTTACTGCTACTTTTTCTTGAGTAAAACACTCAGAAAAAAAAAGTTAATTTTTACTTTTACTTTTTTTATATCTACCTTAACCTTTACCATTACTTTTAATTTTACTTTTACCTTTAACTTTTGCTTTTAATTTTTGCTTTTAGTTTAAGTTTTACTTCTACTTTTTAAGTAGTTCTTTTTTGGTTAAATGCCATTTCCGTGCGATTCTCCAACTTTTGTTCTGAATGGGTTTATGTTCACTGACTTGTCGAATTTACTTCAAAATAAAATTTAAAAATAAAATAAAATAAAATAGGATTTAAATTTAGTTGCAGCTTTTTTGACAGATAGCTCATAGAAAATTATGTCAAAAAACTATAACTAAATTTAAAAGCTATTTTATTCTGACTATGACTATGCGTCACAGAGTTTAATCACAATATGCAGTAAGAACGTTATGCAAAACCAAACTTTAAATAGTTTTTTAAAGTAAGTCTTTCTTATCTCTTTTTTATAAGCTTTTATTTAGTTTCACTTTTGTTGTCTGTAATGGAATCTTGCAAGTTAAATTTGATACACTTCCCGGTGTCCGCTTGAGCTGAAATTTTGCACACATGTATAACTCCGATGACAATGCAATATTACTGTGTTAGAATTCGATAAATTAATCGATAACACAGTTATCGGTAAAGATTTGTATTTACTTTGGCATAACAGCCTAAGTCCCATACAAACCCGCCGGTACCTATCCGTGGATTGTGATATTTGGACGTGGTGAATCACGCGTGTCACGCGTGGTGAATCTCAACACTTGCGAAAAGCGGAGACACAACCCTCTGTTGTATTTCTGTGTATAACCAACATAGCTGAATTTTTAAGGCTGTTTAACTCTGTAATCTTTTCTGTAATTTATTTTGCTTTTGGAAAAATTACCTATTTGAAAAAAGCTGGCTGAAAAATATTGGCATAACAGCTTAAGTTAAATCAAGAATGGAAAATCTTGGAAAATTTGAGCAGATGTGGCAATTTCGCGCGTCCGTTGAACGAAATATTGACAATCTGCTGATCATCGCTAGGAAATTAGCGACATTCCATCAACTAAGCAGCACTTTAGCAATACTGCTGTTATTATTTGGCCGCTCAAACACACATATATTAATTGTGCATCAAATCTAAAATATACAAATACACCATAATAATTTACACGGCCAAAGCCATAATAATTTACACGGGTCATCAATTCTTTCTCTGATTCAAAATCTGAACTACCAGCGCTGACGTCAACAGCTCAGTGTCATCATTGCCAGTAGCGCCAATAACACCAAACTCGTGCCTGACACACAAAAGTCGTTTCACTCAATAGCGCAAGTAAAATGTACTAAGCACTCACTACTAAGTAGCGTCAAAAATTCGCTTGGAGTCATTTCGTCAATGAGCTACCATTGAGCTGGCACCGCATTGGCGCTGGCGCCATGCAATTTACATCACTAAAATTGCGCGAATGCCCAGGCTCATGACTTCAATACTTATATTTACTATGCTTTAAACTTTGAATACACCGCTGAAGTTGCTGCGCATAAAATGTGTACTAATAAATTCCAATCCGCATTATACCAAAAATTTTTGAATATAAAGATATTGCATGCGCGAACTTCGGTGGAAAGCAGCGGAGCGTAACAAAATTCTAGTAGGTCACTTTCACCACACCAAAAACTTTAACACAATTTTTAACATAATTTAAGCACAGAAATACACTGATTGGAGTTTTAGTGAGTAAAAGTTAAATTCTAAATCATTAGCTGAATAAAAAGTGTACAAATAATTATTAAATAACAAATACAGACAGTGGTAGTTTAACAAATTCCGCTGTGGTAAGTGGTGAATGTGACCTACTAGAATTTTGTGAAGCTTGCCTCACACGATTTTTCGTCTATGCAATGTCTCTATATTATATCGTTTCTGATTATACGCAGATGTAACTGAAATATGTGTTTTTGTTTCACCTCCTTTACTTATATTTAAAGCTTTTCTAAGAACACGCTTCTATTACTTGTTAATAAAACGAACTAAAAAGTAAAAAATAAAATTAAAAAAAAAAAAAACTTTTTTAAAAATAAGCTTTTATTATTTTGGTTAATAAAATTAACTAAAAAGTAAACAATAAATTGACTCTAAAGAAATATAACACTTTATAAGTTCATTGTAAGCTTAAACGATAATTAGGCTTTTTCGTCTGCGATAAAAAAATTCTATATTGTACATAATTATATATTTTTAACATTAAAACTTTACACCTAAATTATTAAAGCTTACAGTTTATATCACAGTCCTAATTGTTCTAATAAAAGCGTGTTACATTGCGATAGCAAGAAAATGAGATCCTAAATGTTCTTAATTATACCATTAAAATTTAAGACGTTTTTTATTAGAACAATTAGGACTGTGATATAAACTGTAAGATTTAATAATTTAGGTGTAAAGTTTTAATGTTAAAAATATATAATTATGTACAATATAGATTTTTTTTGTCGCAGACGAAAACGCCTAATTATCGTTTAAGCTTACAATGAACTTATAAAGTGTTATATTTCTTTAGAGTCAATTTATTGTTTACTTTTTAGTTAATTTTATTAACCAAAATAATAAAAGCTTATTTTTAAAAAAGTTTTTTTTTCTTTAATTTTATTTCATACTGATATTAGAGAAAATTAAAAAAGTTTATAAACGGCGATGTTTACTAGGACATGTTTCTGAATTTCACTTCGTCATCAGCTGTCTTCTCGGGAGCTGAGTATTGAACTCCAAATCTCCAACATTCATACCCTGTACTAGTGTAAAGGCAGATGCTTTTATCCATTCAGCCATATGAATGCCCGCTGCTCGGTTTGAAATTGGTCTCTAAGTGTTGCCTTTTTGTTGCTGTTCGCTTATTCACCATTTAGGTGCATACATACATTCTATATGCTTTTTAATCCTCATTGTGAGGGATAATTATAGGTGAGCTCTAAGAGCTTTGTAACATTGTGCTTATAGCATTGCTTTTATAAGCAGTACTTCCGCTGTTCACTATTATATCAATATTATTATATGTATTTAATTAGCGAGACATAGTCAAATTGCTTTATACAATTGTTTTTGTTATTGATAATTACAAAGTTTACAAACGGCGATGTTTACTAGGACATGTTTCTGAATTCCACATCTTTATCAGCCGTCTTCTCGGGAGCTGAGTATTGAACTCCAATCCTCCAACATTCATACTTTATACTAGCGTAAATCAAATGCTTTTATCCACTCAGCCATATGAATGCCCGCTGCTCGCTTTGCAATTAATCTCTTCTCTTTTTTTTTTCTTTAAGAAAATATCTCAAATTGCACGTTCTGCTTTATATCAAGGTTACGAAATTGTAAATAAAAACTTGCGGCAGCACGTAACCGAGCAACCTTTTGCGCACCCACTATTCGCCACCAATCACTAATTTATGATTTATTTTGATTAAAATAAGCCATTAATTATTATTGTTTTCATTGAGTTAAAAATATTTTGTCTATTGTTATTTTTTATTTATGTTTTTAAGGAACATTTAACGCCTTAAATTTGCTTCAATATGCAAAATATTAAATGAATATTAAATGAGCGAATAGTTCAATGCTTGCTGCTTGTCCCCCTGGGGTTTTCAATCTGCCAGTTAAATTTTTTGCTATGAGATAATCGCGTAATTATAAATTTATTAATAAATGCAAATTTTTGTGGTTGTTGGTCTTATTTACTATGCAAAGTTGGTATACTTGATATAAAAAAAATATTGAATAAAAGGGACAGAACTTTTTTTTTGTAGAAAACGAGAAGCTATGAATTCATCAGTAAATAGGTTGTGCATGAACTTAAACAGAATGAATTTTGAATTTACTGGTTGTGCCTTATTTTCTTTTGTTTTTTTTTTTTCTTAGTAATAAAGCAAGCAAATTGTTATTGCCCTCAAGTTTGGAATTTTTTTTCGGTGACCACAAACATCATTATAAAATAGGAAACTAAAAGTGAGCTGACAAAATCATTCCATTTCAGCTGGGGAGATATTTTGCAAGGTTAAATTAACTTTGGTTAACATACTCCAAGATCGTCATATATATTAAAACATACCAAGTGGAACCAACACGTTGTATTATCAATGTTTTATACCTAGTTACATCATACATCGATATAAAAGTAGTCGTATTTACCTCTTCCACACCTTAAATAACAGAATATGTGATCGCATTACCATTCGATGTTTGGCTCCTATAAAGACCTCCATAAAACAGATAAAATGCTGATAGCGCCTCTGTTGGTGCTTAAATAGAAAAGGACTGATATGTGATGAAATTTCCTCGGTATGACAATATTTTCATGTAGTGAATATTACACCTTTTAACGCTTGTTGATTTTTCTGAAAAATTGTTTGTGAATAAGTTTGTCTCAAAAACAGTATTTCGATATCTACTGGGAATAGCAACTAGAGCTCTTTATAATGGACTATTTGAATAATCGATTACTTGATAAGAAAAGTAGTTTCGTTAAAATATCGATTGTCCCTAATGTTGTTTTTGTTGTAGAGATAAAAAAACACTTCGCGAAGGTTTTGAGGAGTGTTATCGATGTTGATGATCCTTTGCCGGATATAGATGCGGTACGTTCTGGTAATAAGCACCATTAAGGTAAAAACGCAAACATCTCCAGAACGATTTAATATGACCACAGTGAACTTTCTAGGCCATCCCGCCCACCCCCTGCTTCCATGAGGAATTTGAGGTTGCCAGAACCACGGCTGCTAAAGAAAAAGGATTCGCCAAGGGTAGGTCAGGTTCAAGATTGAGCTTGAGGAGCTATAAATTGCGCTGGCAACCCCTTCAAAAGGTTGCGTTACACTACCCCTTAAATCATTCGGGTATTTTAGTCGCCTCTTACGACAGAAATACCTGCCGCATGTATATTCTAAGCCCCGTAACCCGATGTTGATAGTCCCAACTAACCGAATAGTTGTTTGCTGGAGTTCTTGTAAGCCGTCCGCAGCTCACATATTTTGCTCATTCTTCTTTGGCATAATTGGAAGTAGAAAAGAAATTCTATGGCATACTCGGAAGTAGAAAATAAATTCCATATTGTTTTTGGAAACTCATTTTGCAGCAAACAATTTAATTTTTTTTAGATTTTATAAGAAAGCGTTGAATTTATGAAATTATTTTGAATAATTTTTTAATGATTAAAATTTTTATTAGTTGTAGCCGGTCAATAAATTATTGTAAATATTTTTGTGTTATGATAAAAAATTTTTATTTATGAAACTGTCACTATTCAAGTATTGACTGTTAGTTGATTGCATGTTCTGTTGAAATCGAATACCAGCTGAGCGATTTTCAATCGAATAATCGACTAGTCGAATAACAGATCAACGGCTGCCGGTGAAGGACCATCAACATCGATAACACTCCCCAAGACCTTCGGTGAGTGCCCTTATCGCTACAACAACAACAACAACAACGGCTGCCTCTCATATTTTGTCCGACAGTTTAACTCTTTTTTTTGTGTGTTTATTTTCCATATTTTAACAAATAACTTTTGTGAGTTTTGTAACTGAAATTAAGCAAACCAATCCTAAATATCTTTACGAAAACACCAGAAAATTCAAAAAAAAAAAAATACTAAAATTTCGAACTTTTTTTTTTTGAAGTACTCAGAATTGTTTTGAGACTACCGTTTTTTGGCCCAATCAATTTTAGTCTTAAAAAAGTATACTAAATTATAGATCTCTAAAAATTCGCATTAATTTTTGACTATTTTTATTTTTTTGGGAGGGTGTTTCAGATTTTTCTTCATATAGGGAAAGTTATTAACATTTTGTACGGAGGAAAATTTAAAGTAGCCTTCGTGGGGAAAATGGACAAGAAGAAAAATTATCAAAAATCAATGCTAGTTTTTTGAGACATGTAACTTGTACTTGATTAGACTAAAATTGATTTGGCTATAAACCTACATACTAAAAAAGATCAGCGAAGTTCAAAGAAAAGAAACATTTTTGTAAATATGTGTAGATTTTTAACTTTTTTTGGAAAAATCATGATAAAAACACTTAAAAGATATAACCATTTCTGATATTATTGACGTTTTTCCGCAATGAAAAAACTTTCAAATTTCTCAATTTCAATTTCTTTTGTTTGGAGATGGGTTGTTTTTTCTTTTGTTTGGGATTGGTTTTCAAATATTAAATTGCCCAAAAACTTCAAAAAAAAAAAAAAGAAAAAAAATCATAGCGGACTAGAAAATCGAACGGCTATACATTGTAGGTGTTTTTATGATAGTTTCAGTTACACAGTTCATCGTCGTTTTTCTTCAATATCGCAGTTTAAAAAAAAAATTTAAAAGAGGAGATTTAATAAAAATCGCCTCTGCTATTTTTCTGTTCGCCACTGTATACACAATATCAAATCTATTATTATTATTATTAAGTTATGACTTTTGCCAAGTAAATATTTCCCAAATTGTCTGCAAGTTGAGGAATAAATGTGGTGAAAATTCTTAGTCTGAATTATCTTGAAAAGTGTGGATTTAACAACACTTGAGAACATGCGCGGTTCCAGGGGGGGGGGGGGGGGGACTTTTTTTGTATTGACTCTAATGAAGTATATAATACTAATCTACATAGTAATTTCCTTTTTAATTTTATTCCTTTTTTACGTTCTAGGGGGGGAGGGGGGTATGGGGGTATGTAGATTAATATTATAAACTTCATTACAGTCAATACAAAAAAAAGTCCCCCCCCCCCCCCCCCCCCCCCCCCCCCTCCTGGAACCACGCATGCTTAAGAATATTTTTAATAAATTCAGGCAGTTTGCTTCACCATTAACCTGTATGTTCCAAGTTTTTAAGTTTGTTTTGCTAGGAAAGTATTCTTTGTAGAAGCTTAACTAACAACCTCGAAAAGCTTTTTTTTCGGTTTCAAGAGAATGAAATTGTGTCATATAGCTAAATTTTTCACTCATTTTCTCTTAGCACTTAGTGCTGACTTGATATGTTTGAAATGTGGTTTTCACGCTCTTGAGTCTCTTTCTAACTGACCTCAGCTTTTTCTCACTCTTTTTAAGATACACAAATTCACCACACTCAATTCCTTATTGCTTTATTCGAGCTTTCATCACACGGTATATACACATATACATATGTACGTAGGTATATAAATATATTGTCTACAACAAAAACACACACATATAAGTGTTACTACAGCAACATGTGCTGAATGGTTCTTCACAGCCGGCTTTGTAGCGCCGGTTAGCGCATTTAATAGTAACTTATCAATACCGGTTGACGTTCAAGCAAGTAAATGCTTGACTAGCAAATTATTTATTTTATTTGAGTGTATTATTTGTATAAATAAGAGAGTGAGAAAAATTACGATTTAAATAAATTATGAATGTGCAAATAATATTGCTAAAAATATGTATGCAAAAAAAAGAAAGAAATAAATAAAGAATTCTCAATTCGGATGACTATCCTATACTTAGTTCGTAGTTTTCGTGAATATTTTGAAAAACGCTGTAGCCACGGCGATAAAGGCGGCTTATACTTCAAGAAACATTATAGTCAAACTAAAAACGCAAGGAATCCTCTTTCTTTAACAGCCTAGGCTCTGACGACCCCAAGTTGGGTGGGAGGACGGTATGGCTTAGAAGGTTTCATGTGGTCATAACAAATCGTTCCCGAGATGGTCGGGATAGTCCTTTAATGGTGCTTGTTACCGCAACGTACCGGATCTGTATCCGGCAAAGGACAATCAACATCGGTAACACTTCCCAAGGTCTTCGGGGAGTGTCCTTATCGCTACAGCAACAACAATAACCACTTTAAAAATACAAGGTGCAATATACCTCCGAGAAGATTTTGCAGAGCTTATCTTCCAGTTTGTGTGGTGCAATTTTTTAATTTTTGCTACAAATTGGTGGGACGGATACTGATTGTGTTATCTCGATTCCGAACGGCATGTGCAAAGCGCGTGAATTTTTGCTTATGATCTTTTCATGGCAGAAATACACCCGGCCCTTCAAGAGCCATAAAATACTCATCTTTCGCTACCTCATAAAAACATTTTTGTCGCGCCTTAAAAGAGAGTTTTGGAGGCTTTTCTGAACTCTTTTCCGAAATATATTGGAATATTTTTGGTTGCTTCTCTCAAGACTCTGTAAAATTAAAAAAAGGTTAGCCCCATTTCTGATGTTTTTTAAAAAAAAATCTAAACAAAAATTGTATATACTTCGCACCCCTACATCACACCACTCAACCAACACTGCGCTTAAGTAAGTGATCCACATGGTAAAGGTTTTCTTGAAAGAAACTGCTACCCATGTGTGCATGCCTTGACTGACATTCTATGTGAGGTCTTTATTGGTCGGTCAAAGGCGTAAATGCCTTGAAAGAAAAGGGAGTCCTTGATAATGTTCGTCTACTACGTTGATTCAACAAGTGTGCCGCTATTGGTTTATTCAGATGAAGTTGTACTACTGAGATTTTACCGGCCCTCAATTTTTATTAAGGAACTGGCTTCTAGGATGCCTTTGGACGGCGGTAGTTGGGGATCTGCGCGGCCGTATTCTGTTATACTTCATGGACTTCTATATGAAACCAAAAATTTATTGAATCGGTGCAATATCAGTCATGGATACAAACTGCAGGATTCTGTTTTGGGCAGTGAGGTTTTGGGAAGATGATAGGGTCGCTGAAAAATTTTAAAACCAAGTTTTATTACACGGTTCCAAAATAGCCTGTGGAATACGAGCTGAAATCCTTGCCAAACTGACGGATACGTCCATATTTATCGCACATTCGTCGGGCGGATTTTCTACCAAAGCCTCCGTATTTAACATGCAAGGTGTTCCCGTACACGGGCAGTCTAGGTTAAAGAGCATCCAACTTACCCCTGCTACTCGGGCTCTCGGTTAAGCAAAAATAATATCGAGTTAGGTTCGACATCGTAGAGTATTGACCCCGTTTGTAGGTAATCTTATCAGATGATGTGGATGATATTAACGAGGCTTACGGTTATCGTTACGGTTGCGGAAGCAAAGAAAAGCCAGGGCGTAGGAAAGGAAAGGAATGAAAGTTAAAACGGACAGGAGAGGTAAGGAAATAAGAAATGCAGCGGAGAGAAAAGGAGAATACTAGAACCCAAAACTGAACCCGAGTGGCGTGTTATACATTTCTTATTGATGTGTTAATTGTTTGTTATTGATGAGTTATTGGTTTAAGTGTTAAGTTTTTTATCGTCAACAGAGGTTATCGACGGGTTAGCGACGCTTTCCAAGGCAGCCGGTTCTATGTACCGGAGCGACTCGGGTTTTTCCCGGCCAAGGGCTGTCATTTCAGTGTAACCCCGTTTAATTTGTTGCGTCCCTGGTCACCCTATGGGATGGTGTGAAGCACTCCTACAACGACAACAACAACAACGGGTTACCGATTTTTTATCGACAAGTTACTGCTTTGCCATCGAAAAATATGGATTATCGAGAGTTATCGATAACTTTCCAAAAGGTTATCGATTCGGTGCGTTATTAAGTTGTCGTACAAGTTGTCGATTTGCAATTGAAATGCTATACATTTTTTATCTATAACAGAGGTTATCAATGAGCTACTGAATTCTTGTCGACGAGCTATCGGTTTGTCATCGAAAAGTTATCGATTTGTTTTATTTGTGTTTGTGTTATCGACTTGTTTTCAAGTGTTACAGTTTGTTATCGGTGTGTTAAAGATTTGTTATCGATGACTCATCGCTTTGCTATATAAGCGTACGCTTACACAGCCACCGATAAACCGAAAAATTGCAATGGGCTGATAAAATCGGCCGGGCTCGTGTTGAAATTGCAATCGATTGTCGGCCGGCAGCTTATTTTCTTACATTTTACTTTTACTTAAAAATACCCTTGTGCTCAATTCATCGGGCGATAAAATTGAACACGCGCGAATTTATCGGCAGTGAAAAACGACAACGGCCGACAACAATTCGGTGATCGGTTGAAATGCACACACGCTCATCTAAATACATGTGTTTTTTTTTATCGGACGATTACAACCGGCATCGGGTGATGAAAATGGGTAGGTGTGTAAGCGTACTCTAACGGATAACGATAAAACTTCCACATAAAATCAATCGCACAACTGTAACCAATCAATAGAAACCGATGACTCTTCAGACTTAACAAACTGACAAATCGATGATAATATCGCTATCGATGAAAGCTGATAACCAAACAATGACTTGTCGGTATCACTTGTTATCGTTAAGAATTCGACGAGGCTAGTCCGAAACTTTTTCTTTCTGGTAAAGTTAGCGCAATTTATATACCTAGTTCGAGTTGTATTGTCGATCCTTCTGAGCAAAAAGCTATTGAATATCACTATAGATCTCTGAGTTCATACCTGCTTTAATATTATTGTAAGAGTCTTGAATGTTGAGGAATCCTGATATGGTGTACTCCAGAGGTTTATCTATCACGTGTGTTTCAATCTTCAATATCAAAAAGGCAACCTTCAAGTCCACCGTATAACAGCTAACGTGAAACCTGCATACTAAATCTTTTAGTCATTCACTTATTTATGCATCTGGGTATAACTATGGGATGACCGAGTGACACACAAAAACTAATAAATTCAATAAAAATGAAACAAAAACAAAACAAGTATTTCGAAACGCTTAATGAGTGGTGAATAGTGCGTTTCTTACGCTCAAAATAGCATATTAGCACAATATCACCAAGCTTTTAAGATAATAACACACATACATGAATATACAGCAGACACACATAAGCCCTCTTAACTATACGGTGCACTTGGCCGTCGCTCGATCGTTAAGGTTGCCAAAAATTCGTTCAATTAAAATCAGTTCAATTTTAGCATTAGAAGAGAGCGGATGTGATTTACTGGATGGCTGGAAACTTAAAGCGAAAAAGAAGGAGCAACAGCTAAGAGCGAACAAAAAGAAAGGAATTTGCCAAAAGCGGAAAATAAAAGCAAGAAAAAAGTGTGATAAAATAAAATTTAAAAAGGAAACGAAAGCGAAAAAACAGCAGAATAATAAAAAAAAAACATTTAAAAAAGCTGTAAAAACGTTAAAGAAAGTGAAAGGAATTAAGATAAGAAACTTATATTGATTAAAAATAGTAAAAGGAAAATTAAAACGAAGAAAAAGTATACTCAGACACACACGGCGCCAACAACGAAAAGGCGAACAATTTTTGAGGCGGAGCGCAAACTTTTAAAACGTAAAATAAATACATTTTTTCTACTTATTCAACAATGATGAAATAACATATTTTTTTTATTTTTGCATATTTCATATATCACAAGGCAGCAGACGTAAAGTCAAGAAAAGCAGCGAGGTTGCGCATTGCAGTTAGTTACAGCATACCGCCTACCAACTAAAGGAGGTGGTACGTGGCGTATGAGTAACGTTTTTTTTTCGATTCTTGTAAAATAAAGTGATCTTGCACGAGTAAATAGAAAGAAAGGAAATTTCTAAATAAGCGATATACGAGCAGCACACACCTACCTCCTCCAAAATAACACGCCAAGCGTTTTTGAAGCAGAGGAGGTTGGACAGTAGTGACTGAAAAGGCGCAAGTGAATTTGGAGAAAGAGGCAAATAAGCGAAAAGAAACAGATCAGGCGAAAAGAAAGGATAAAAGAGAAAAAAGGAGCGAAAAAGAAAAACGATCCTTCGAGCAAACAAAGGATATCAGACAAACAATCTAAGGAAGCCAAACAAAGCCAAAGACTGAATTAGTAATTTAGTAAAGTTAAAAACAAAACAAAAAAAAACTCACCCACTTTCTCCACATCAAGCACAAGGACGAACGTGATCTTCAGAAAAAAAGTAACCGCATTAGCCAACTTGAGAAAAGAGCAAGAAAAAAATTTCGATTTTTAACGAAATTATTGCGTTTGCCTGAACAAAAAAAATTGGCTGCGTGTGAAAACGCATTTGAAAGCATTTGTCGTAGAAAAGCAAGAGGTGCGTTACCAAGTGAAAGGAAAAAAAATATTTTTATTTTTGATTAGCTGAAATGCTAATGCTGCAAACATATTTTACGAAAAAAAAAAATAGAGCAGACATATGTACATACATACAGGCATGCATTAATTCGACATTTGAATGAAAAATTTAAGGAAAAATAGAAAACTTAAATTAAAATAAAGAAGGAATCTAAAAACCTTAAAAATAAGTTTCTAAAAGCAAAATACATAAATTAAAAATAAAATTTTTAAAACAAGTAAATCAAGCTTCACGAACAGCACGCAACAACAACAAATACAGATGACGACCTGGAAGTATTTCTGTTGTCATCGTTTGCGTTTGTGTCACCATTCGCATGACGAGTTTCGCAGAGATAGCGATTAAGTCATCGCCTCATTGTTTATGCGATGAAATAAAGAGTACAAAAAAAAAGAAAGGCAAAAATGCGCTAAGCCAGCGGATAAAGGCTACATAATAAGCTTAGGCTATAAGTAACTCTAAAAAAAACGAAATGACAAAAATAAAAAATCAAACTAAAAAATTAGGAACTAAAAGAATAAAAAATGTAATAAAAATAATTAAAATTAAATTAATAAAATAAATAAAAATTTTGTATATATTCAAAATTAAAAACTGAAAGAAAAAACAGTTAAAAATTTGTGGTATATGCAAAATTTACAACTTAGAACTTCAATAATAAAATATTTTAAAAATTTAAAAATAAAAGAAAAAATTACTTAAAAAAGAATTAAGCTTTTTTACAATATTTAAAACATTTATTAAAGTAAATAAATTTTTAAATTATAATATTTTTTATATATGAAATTCTATAAAAATTCGCTTTACTAAATATTTAAGGCTGCGCGTGCAGCTTGAAAGAATTTAAAAATTGTAGATAAAAAATTTTCAAAATAAAATTAAACATTCCGAAATTTAAAGTAACTGAGTTAAAACAAAACTATAATTTTAAAAAATTGTATTTTTAAATCTTAAATTTCAATGAAAAAAAAAGATGTATTGCAAAACAGATATTTTAAATTTTGTGTTTTACTTTACTTTACTTCTAAAATAAAAATTAGTTGTTTTATACTTACGTTATACACAAGTTCAAACATTCAATAGAAAAACTTCAAAAAATAATTTTAATAACAAAATTTATAAAATAATTTTTTGTAACCAAAATTTGATCTCTAATTTGGGAAGTTCGAAGAACAAAAAAATTATTAAAAATCACTAAAGTTACAACAAAAAAAAATTAGCCATTATAGAAGAAAAATTTATTATTTGGAATTTCACAAATTAAATTTAAAAAACTACCAACAAAGTACTTCTTTCAATTAAATTCCAAATTAAAACAAAACTATAGTTAAATACAAAAATGGAAGAACTTAGTTTTAAAATAAAGCCAAACTTAAAAAAAATCCGTATTTCAAGTTGAAAATTTCATATAGAAAAAGTTAAACAAAATTTCGAAAGTCACAGCAACCAATTAACCAATGCATAAGGGTTGCAACGATAAGTTCTAAATACCTGCACGAAAACCCAAAAATGTTAAAGGAAAAAATCAAAAATTAAAAACTTAAAAAAAAAAAAACAAAAATGTAAAAACCTACAAATAAAATAAAACAAATCAAAATTTAAATACTTGCAATTTTATACAAAAATTGTAGAAATAGAAAAAATTTTAAACAAAACTTTAACTGCAACCGCAGTTTACATTCCAAGTATCTGCAAACAAAAACACGCAAAATTTCAGAAGAAAAAATCAAAGACTTTCAATCATTGGCATTGCAACGATAGCTTTTATTCTAAATGTCGCTTAGATAACCTAAAAATTTTATAAGGAAAATATCAGCAATTTAAAACTTTAAAAGCTATAAAAATACAAACATTTTCAAATTAAAACTCAAAAATAAAAAAAGTTAAATTAAATTAAAAAATAAAATAAAATTAAATTAAATTAAATTTAAAAAAGGAGAAAAAATGAAACAAAATAAAAACAAACAAAAAATAACAAAGTAAATTTTAAGTAAAATAAAACTCGAACTCAAGTGAAGAAAATTTCAAACAAATTATAAATACTCGCAAAAAAAGCTTAAAACTTAAAAGAAATCAACAAAAAAATTTGGAAAATTGAAATAATTTAACAAAAAAAGGATTTAAATTAAATTAAAATAAAAACAAAATTATAGCAATAATAAAATTATTGAAACTTAAAAAAATATTTAAAAACTATAAAGTTAATTACAAGTTTTAAGTCTGAAATGTAAAACCTTTCAAAAATTTCCAATAATTTCTGACTACTAGAGATTGAAATTGAATGCAAACAAACATTTGAGTACATCTAAATTTTAAAATATCAATTTTCAAACAAACAAAAATTTTATTTAAAGATAAATTAAAATAGACAATTCTTAAATTTAAAAAAATTTAAAACAACGTATTTTTACTTTTCATAAAAAACTACTTTTTGAAAATTTTTTCATTTTTTGACACAAAAATAATTTCTTAGATGAGTAGCTGCAAAGTTATAATTTAAAATTAAAATTTTATGGCATCAATCTGATGCCCATAAAAAGTAGTTTTATGAAATTCGACGGTAAAGTCACCCCATTTCAACAGTAAGGCACTTTCTAATTCTTTGTTTTTACATCTCTTTCTTACTGTAAAAAAGATAGGTTTCAAATATATCTTAACGGAACTAAATAGTTTTTGTTGTAGTTTGAACATAGCTTCAGTTTTAGAGCAATTAAGTGAAAATAATTAAAATTTATTCTAACGGCACAAAAACAGTTGAAATTGATGTAAATATGCAGATAAATGCAAAATCTCAAAACAACAAAAAAACTCGAAACCTAATAAAAACAAGTAAGGAAGGTTAAGTTCGGGTGTAACCGAACATTACATACTCAGTTGAGAGCTATGGTGGCAACATAAGGGAAAATAACCATGTAGGAAAATGAACCGAGGGTAACCCTGGAATGTGTTTGTATGACATGTGTATCAAATGAAAGGTATTAAAGAGTATTTTAAGAGGGAGTGGGCCATAGTTCTATAGGTGGACGCCATTTAGGGATATCGCCATAAAGGTGGATCAGGGTTGAATCTAGAATTTGTTTGTACGATATGGGTATCAAATGAAAGGTGTTAATGAGTATTTTAAAAGGGAGTGATCCTTATTTCCATAGGTGGACGCCGTTTCGTGATATCGCCATAAAGGGGACCAGGGGTGACTCTAGAATGCGTTTGTACAATATGTGTGTCAAACGAAAGGTATTAATGAGTATTTTAAAAGGGAGTGGGTCTTAGTTCTATAGGGGGACGCCTTTTCGGAATATCGTTATAAAAGTGGACCAGGGTTGACACTAGAATGCGTTTGTACAATATGGGTATCAAACGAAAGGTGGTAATAAGTGTTTTAAAAGGGAGTGGGCCTTAGTTCTATGGGTGGACGCCTTTTCGGGATATCGCCATAAACGTGGACCAGGGGTGACTCTAGAACGCGTTTGTACAATATGGGTATAAAATGAAAGGTGTTAATGAGTATTTTAAAAGGGCGTGGGCCTTAGTTCTATAGGTGGACGCCTTTTCGAGATATCGCCATAAAGGTGGACCAGGGGTGACTCTAGAATTTGTTTGTACGATATGGGTATCAAATAAAAGGTGTTAATTAGTATTTTAAAAGGGCGTGGGCCTTAGTTCTATAGGTGGATGCCTTTTAGAGATATCGTCATAAAGGTGGACCAGGGGTGACTCTAGAATTTGTTTGTACGATATGGGTATCAAATGAAAAGTGTTAATGAGTATTTTATAAAGGAGTGGGCCTTAGTTCCATAGGTGGATGCCTTTTTGAGATATCGCCATAAAGGTGGGCCAGGGGTGACTCTAGAATTTTTTTGTACGATATGGGTATCAAATGAAAGGTGTTAATGAGTATTTTAAAAAGGAGTGGACCTTAGTTCTATATGTGGACGCCTTTTCGAGATATCTCCATAAACGTGGACCAGGGGTGACTCTAGAATGTGTTTGTACGATATGGGTATCAAATTAAAGGTATTAATGAGGGTTTTAAAAGGGAGTGGCCCTTAGTTGTATATGTGAAGGCGTTTTCGAGATATCGACCAAAATGTGGACCAGGGTGATCCAGAACTTCATCTGTCGGGTACCGCTAATTTATTTATATATGTAATACCACGAACAGTATTCTTTCCAAGATTCCAAGGGCTTTTGATTTCGCCCTGCAAAACTTTTTCATTTTCTTCTACTTAATATGGTAGGTGTAACACCCATTTTACCAAGTTATTTCTAAAGTTATATTTTGCGTCAATAGACCAATACAATTACCATGTTGCATCCCTTTTTTCGTATTTGGTATATAATTATGGCATTTTTTCATTTTTCGTAATTTTCGATATCGAAAAAGTGGGCGTGGTCATAGTCGGATTTCGGCCATTTTTTACACCAATACAAAGTGATTTCAGATAAGTACGTCAACTGAGTTGAGTAAAGATATATCGATTTTTGCTCAAGTTATCGTGTTAAAGGCCGAGCGGAAGGACAGACGGTCGACTGTATATAAAAACTGTGCGCGGCTTCAACCGATTTCGCCCTTTTTCACAGAAAACAGTTATCGTCCTAGAATCTAAGCCTCTACCAAATTTCACAAGGATTGGTAAATTTTTGTTCGACTTATGGCATTAAAAGTATCCTAGACAAATTAAATGAAAAAGGGCGGAGCCACGCCCATTTTGAAAATTTCTTTTATTTTTGTATTTTGTTGCACCATATCATTACTGGAGTTGAATGTTGGCATCATTTACTTATATACTGTAAAGATGTTAACTTTTCTTTTAAAATTTGAATTAAAAAAAAAATTTTTTTAAAAAGTGGGCGTGGTCGTTCTCCGATTTTGCTAATTTTTAGTAAGCAGACATATACAGGCCTGTTCTGAATTCCGACTCGGAATGAAAAGTAAAACGCCATTGATTTCGACTCGGTTTCTATTTGGTGTTCTCAATTCCGATTGTAAAAAATCAATTCGAAGTCGATTTCGAATCGTTTTCATTCCGATTCGGTAACCAGTTTAATCAGCTGTTTTTGTTTATGTGTTTTGGTTTAAGTATCATAAAATTTTATTTTAATTAAAAAATGCCTGCAGATATGGTTTTTGGATGTGCAGACGCTAGAAGATGTGCTATTGTGCGTGCGAATCGTAAAAATGCGCTGGATCGGAATTCAGAACAGGTCGACTTCATTTCGATCAGCATCGATTTGTTTGCCTAATAGATTTCTTGATAGAAGTTTTTAAAGAAAGATTTATTATGCCAATTTAACTCAAATTTAAACAAAAAAATACATACAACTCTTCCAAATAAAATGAAGAATTAAAAAAAAATTATTTGAAAGACAAATATCGCAACATTTGTGTATAATCTGTCAATTAATTTTCATTCCGACTGCTCAGAGGCAATACTTTTCAAACCGATAATTTTTGGTCGGAATCGAAATTGAGCTTGCACAGCTTGCAAAACTTCTAAATTACCTTCTTTTAAAAATGGGCGGTGCCACGCCCATTGTCCAAAATTTTACTATTTTTTTATTCTGCGTCATAAGTTCAACTAACTTACTAAGTTTCATCGCTTAATCCGTATTTGGTAATGAATTATCTCACTTTTTCGATTTTTCGAAATTTTCGATATCGAAAAAGTGGGCGTGGTTATTGTCCGATATCGTTCATTTTAAATAGCGATCTGAGGTGAGTGCCCAGGAACCTACATACCAAATTTCATCAAGATACCTCAAAATTTACTCAAGTTATCGTGTTAAAGGACAGACGGACGGACGGACGGACATGGCTCAATCGAATTTTTTTTCGATACTGATGATTTTGATATATGGAAGTCTATATCTATCTCGATTCCTTTATACCTGTACAACCAACCGTTATCCAATCAAAGTTAATATACTCTGTGAGCTCTGCTCAACTGAGTATAAAAAATTTAAAGCAAAAACTAAATCTCTACAGAATGCTTATCGAGGCCAAGCTTGCATACGGCACATTGACCGTTGACAGACTTTGATACCGTTTTTTGTGCTTTTTTTCTCGCAGTTAGGCCATTTTGCGATTCTTTTTACATTTCTTTTAATCCAGTTCTTGATATGAAATTCTACTAAATTGTTTGTCTACTTTTTTGCCGTTACCGGCACATGCTCTCCATGCGTATTTAAAACACTAGCAAATGTATGTTTGTATATTTTTATTTTTTTCAAGAATTTCTCGTTTATCGTGTTTTTCGCCATATAGTAAAACAGCGCTAAGTTTTTGTTTGTATTAAACATTGCTAAGGCATTAAGCAAGTATGCAGGAAGTTGTAGTAATGCAAACGATTAGACAGAACAATTTCGTGGAAATAAAGGGAGTGGTTTGGGTATTAAAGAATAGTAAAAAAGATGATTTAGATTTGCAGTTTCGAAGTAAGCGATCATGCACAGAAAAAACTAAAAAAATATTCAACTTCGGAAATGAAAACATGATACAAGTGTATTTGCTATCAAGCAGCACCGCAGAAGTCCACATAAAAGTGTGCCAAATATATTTTGAAAATATGATCTTTTTGGCAACACAAAGTTTTATTTGTATTTGTATAATTTTATGATTTAATTGTTTTGGATTAACATTTTTCGGAAATTTTATTCTTGCTCCTGTTCTATTGGCTGTTGGCAAAATATGTATGTATTTTGCTAAGAAAATCTGTTATAACAACTTGTTGGCATTTGTATTTTGAATGTTGACATACACCAGCGGCGCCTAAAAGCGTATATGGCGGTAAATTCAGGGTGTTAAACCATCAGAAGCTAAAAAACTTGTTAAGCTTTAACATTTTACTAAAGTATTCATTTATTTAGCCGGCTCAAGGTCAATTTTAATAAAACACTAGTTCGTTTTTATTCCCAATATATTTCGAATTCCATCGGATATCGTCGTCAGGGGCTACAACAACAATGTAAGTTAGCTTAAATCTACAAGTTTTGCTTACATACATACAATTTTTCGTACGTACATTATTTTGTCCTTAGCTAAACTACATACGTCCGTCCTGTTCAAAGCTGCATATTAAACAGGACGGACGTATGTAGCTTTGAACAGGACGGACGTATGTAGTTTAGCTAAGGACAAAATAATGTACGTACGAAAAATTGTATGTATGTAAGCAAAATTTGTAGATTTAAGCTAACTTACATTGTTGTTGTAGCCCCTGATGACGATATCCGATGGAAATCGAAATATATTGGGAATAAAAACAAACTAGTGTTTTATTAAAATTGACCTTGAGCCGGCTAAATAAATGAATACTTTAGACAAATCATAGAAAGGTCGCTGAAATCAACAATCAATTTAACATTTTACTTCAAATGAAAATTTTCGTCATTCCTGAAATTCACCCAATAAAACATCAAGAGCTGGATTTCTGGTGATTCAGACAATCCAGTAGAATTTCTTGATTCATTCTTTTTATTTTCGACAATTTGCGCGAATACTTCAATGAATTTTGTAACAGAATCTACACAAATCAATCTCGAAAATTCAAAAAAGTTTTGAAAAAATTTCGAACTTTTTTTCACATACAGAAGTGAGTATTAAAGTAACAGTGGCAATTTTTATTAAATTTCATCAACTTAATTATGTTTTATCTTTCTATTTCGTACAATTTGAGAGAACATTTCTATAAATTTTGTAACTGAAATTATACAAAAAATAAATTGCAGAAACGTTTCAAACAAATTTTTGAGAATTCATTAAAATTTTACAAAAATTTCGAACTTGTTTTTAGAGTTTTTTGAATTTCTTTGGAATGTGCAGTTTTGTCAATTTTAGTGTAAAAAGAAAAAAGTTCAAACCTCTCAAAACTCGCATGGCTTTTTGAAAATTTTTTTAACGAAGGGTGATACACATTTTTTTTTTTTTTTTTTTTTGTAATTAAAAAAACTAAAGTTATACGCCCTTCGTATGGAGGAAATATAAAATATTCTTGGAAAAAAATGTTAAAAATGAACACGAATTTTATAAAATCTATATCTTCCTCTGTTATATTCTCAAAGTGATTTGGTTACAGAATTGGACATTTGCAAAACTTCAGAAAACTATAAAAAAAAATTCGAAATTTTCTTCTATTTTCGAAGACGTTTATGAGATTTAGTTCCATACTTTTACTTACTAGTTCATGGGAATTTTTTCTTAGACTATTGAAAATTAAAAAGAGAATAATTAAATAAAAATGTCCATTGTTAGTTTTTTTTTCTTTTTGTGCGCTCCTGTAGATACATACATATGCATATTTACAATACATATCCGTAGACTGTCGACGCCGGTCTCAGCATATGCACCTGTCACTCAATCTGTCATACAAATTGAAATGTATTTGGCACGTTCTCATTTTGTTTGTACGACAAAAGAAAATTATCGATTGAAACTGAAAGTTAAGGGCGTCACATCATATATTAATTAATAATGGATAATAAATAAAGAAAGATGCAAAAAAAAAAAAACCATAATGAATCTTGAACAATAAGGAACAAATGATACAAAAGGGATAAAAGATAACGAACAATAGGCAGCGAATAAATAATAAATAACGAATAATTTGTAATAAAAAACAACAACAAGAATATCGAATAATAAATAATGAAAGACAGGAATTATTAATGAACATTGAATAGTGGATAATAATAAACGAACAAAGAGCTAACAACAACGAAAAATAATAAAACAAAAAAAAGTGAATAATGTGTAGGAAATTATAAAAATATCTTACAGTGAATAATAACTTTGAATAATAATACATAAATATTAAATAACGATCACTGAATAGTGCATAGAAAAATTGTCAATAATTCAATAAGAATAATACACAAAGAATAATATGTAAGGAATGAAGAGTTATAATAATGAAAAATTTTTATTTATAATGTGTAGCGCATATAGATGAAACCGAAATTTCGAATCCATTTTTAATCCACTTTATATGATTTTTCATAAATAAATACAAGAAACTCTATCGAATTCGAGAAACCGGAGCATGGCTGATATTTCATATTGAAAAATGTAGCAAAAAAATATAAAAGCCTATTTTCAAATAAAGATGGCTGATTGAAGAAAACCCCTATAAAGAATTGATCTCAAAAACAACATTTTTCTCGAAGAACCTACATATCTTTTCAAAATTCCGCTGACGAGTTCCAATTTAGAATTTTTTCACAAATGTGTTATCTCAATGCTAGTTCTATATATTCCTCTTACAGATAAATAAAAATCGAATATGTAGTAGTGAAACTTTCAAAAAACTAGTATTTTAAATATTTTTTAAAATAGTTTTAAAGCCTAAATATAAAATTATACTTCTTCTCTTTTTTAATATATCCAGCCAAAAATTTCAAAACAGCGTATTGAAAAAAGTTTTTCAAAACAATTGTTATTCATAGCGCTTTTTAAAAGAAAAGGAAATTTTTTTTTTAACTTTTTTACAAAAAATTGAGTAACTTCGAAAAAAATCCAAAAAATTATACAAATCATTTAAAAAAATTCAAAAAACCATTTTAGCTAAAAATAATAAACAAACAAAAAAAACAAAAAAAATTGTTGTAAATATAAAATCTCCAATTTCGAAAAAAATCGAATTGTTGAAAGAATATAAAATGTAAGAAATAAAATATGAAAAAAAAAATCGAATATTTATCGAATATTTAGTAAAAATTTAAATATTGGTTAATGAAAAACAGTTTTGAAAATATAATTTACATATATTTTAGCGGTTGTAAAATAAAACAAACCAATATTTTAAAAATATTTCCAATATTTCAAAAAGTTACTGAAAAGCCATATAAAATATTGTAAATATTCCCAAGTCTTAAAAAAGTATGATTTTGTTTAGATATTAATGTACCTACTCCAAAAATCTTTTGAAATGGTTGATTTTTTAGAGTTCCTAAAACGTTTTTAATTTCACATTAGCAAAAAAAAACGTAATTTTTTCATATTCGAGCTCAACAACACAAAAACCCAAAGTAACCGTAATTTTTTTTTTCACCCCCAAGCAATTTTTTTAATAATCATCTTTATATTTCTACAATTTTTCGTTTTTAGTTTTATTCTAAAATAAATATATATTTCCAGATTCAAAATTATTTTCGACTTCTTTACATTTTTCAAACAAATTTTGAGATATTCCATTTTTTTACTCAGTTTTAAGCACTCAGTTCGACTTTTCCTAAGTATTGAAAAGAAACATGAGACTTTTAGCCCAGAATTGACTTGTCACAACAAAATACCATTGAAAATCGCTTATTTTCCATATAAAAATATATGACATGAGCTCAACTGGTAAAACACATGTGGAACACGATCCCATTAAAAAAAAAGAAAAAAAATCACATATATACTTAATACATATGTATACACATATATAATAGCAGAGCGCACTAAATGCATTTACAATGCAAGTAAATTCATTTATTTCGCTTATATATGTATGTGTGCATACACTGCGTATGAGCGATCTGGGTGTGGTATACTCGTAGCAGGAATGACGTCAAAAAGTCTGCTAAGTAGATTTTGGTGACGTTTAAAAATAGAATTTCATTAAAACAGAAAACACGAAATAAATATATATAAATAAATAAAGAAGTGTGGAATTAGGGATCACAACAAAAAACTTTAAAACAAAAACAAACAATGTGAGCATGACAACATATTTCGAATTTATTTTTGGCTGTGACGAGTAAATAAAAAATGATGAAAAACAAAATGTTAAAAAAATTTGAGGTGAAAATTGGGTATTGAAAACTTAAAAGAGTAAATAAATTCACGCCAAAGTCATTATTGTTAGCTAAAAGCATTTTAGAAAAATCTTGAATTTTAAGTTTTTGTGTACTTTTCACACGTGCTTTTTTATATTGTTAGATCAGACATTTTTTTTGTAATTTCTTTATTTTTTTCATTTTTCTTTCAGTTTTTCCCCAATCCTCTGAAAGTCCATAATTTTTTAAATTTCATTGATGATTTCATAATCTTTTTTTTTGCGTTTTTATTATTTTTTATGACAATGGAAAAATGAAAATACATAGTTAATTTCGAATTTTCGAAATTACTTTTGCTTTTATTGGCAACACGATTACTTGCGATTTCCGCTTATTTCAGATTATCATAAAAGTAAAAAGAACAGAAGAATCCTCCCAGCCGGCATTTTTCACGATCACTTTGGTGCTCAGTTGAAGAAGCACCGTCTCTTCTCATTGAAAATAAAAAAAAAAAATCCTTTTATTTACTTGATTTGTTTTGTCGAGCCTCACAAAAATCTTTATGGAAAGAAAAATCGCTCTCTTTATCTCAGTTATGTTAATGAATTCTCATAATGAAAAACAGCTACCAAATTTCTTCTATAAAATTTCCCACTCTCTAGCCAAAAGCCGTCTGGCAAAAATTACAAATCTATACTAGCCGCAAATGAGGAGTCTACAACAATAACATATTCGCTTTCTTCATTCTTTGTATTCACTGCGCGTGTAGTATTTTCGAAAACGTTTTCGAACTTGTTGGCAATTTCAAGTTTTTGTTGTTTCTTTTGCAATTACAATGGCATACGCCTTGGTAAAGCAATATTCTACGTGCTATTCACTTTGAGAATTCACTTTTACTAGAGCGGTCGCATTTCTTCCATGGAAACCTTTGAATTTTTAAAACTAAATATTATAAATATATAATATATGCATAATATATATAAATTCGAATGTTTTCAAGTGTTTGATTGCTGCAAACATGTTTTATTTATAAAAAACTGAAAAAAAAACAGAAATTTTGTTGAAAAGTTTTTTAAAAAGTTTTGAAAATTGTTGAAAAAATTTTGAAATTATTTTGAAAAAAAAAAATATTTAAATTTGAATTTTAATTACGTAAAACAGGTTTTGAAAAAATTTTGAAAAATATTGAACAAGTTTTGAAAAATATTTGATTCTTAGATTTCTAATTAGAAATCTTCAGATTTGTGTGCTTTTTCCGCACATACATGTCATTTTTGCTCACGCGTTATACAATTATACACAAGTTTTATATACTACGTGCGGCTTCATTGCCGCGTGTTTTTCACCGCCTGAAAAAAACGGGCATCTACCAACAACAGCCCTATAATCATTTAATAACTTAAGTCTGCCAACATATAGACGCATTTCTAATAAATTTTTGTTACTTCCTCTATCTCTTTTTCTCTTCCACATAGATTAAACGACACACTACGCGAGAAGGATCGTCAAGTTGGCAAGGATCTGGAAGAGATCGAGCAGGTCTTCCATCGTGTTTCAGAGTTGCAGGATAAATTTAACGCACTCCTCGAACAAATACAAGAAGTACACGCTTTCGACGAGCATATTGACGCCATCGAAAAAGGCCTTAACAATTTGCAACAACAAGTTGGGAAGGCTGTTGAGGCGAGCACACAATTGATCAGTCAAACAAAGGAATATTATTTACAAAAACAAACTCTGGTACCCAACGACATACAACAAGAATTTACATCACTTGAACTATTATCGGAACGTGTACAAGGCGCCATGGAAGCGAAACAAAAAGAATTTAAACGTGCCAAAACTGTACGCACTGAATACTTGACTGGTGTCGATGAAATTCAAAGATGGTTACGTCAAGCAGAGGTACAAGTGCAAGATCGCACTCTAGCACCAGCACAAATGAAAGAATTGTTGCATCGTATCAATCAAGAGATAACCGGCATTTATGAACGTTTCACAATGGTTAAAACGAATGGACAAATGATTATCGATAATTGTCGTAATAGTAATGAAAAATTGTTGGTACAATCGACAATCGATCAATTGGCACAGGAGCTAGGACAGATGCGTTCATGGTTGGATGAGAAGAAACAGCAAGTTGGTGATAGTTTGGATGCATGGACACGATTTATGAATTTGTATCAAATTGTGATGGCGTGGGTGGCAGAGAAACGCATATTTTTGGATCAGACAATTGAATTGCGCACTCTGCCCGAAGCGCGTAATAAGTTGAATGATTATGCAGCGGCTGTGAAAAGTATAAAACCGATAGTGAAACATTTAAGTGAAATGGATAAGGAATTGGAACATATCGGACAAGTGACGACTGTGGGTGATTTGAAGGATAAATTGCAAGAGGCCGAAGAGGCGAAGGTTTCCGTGGAAGCGGTGCTGCTGGAAAGGGTAGGTGGATGAAGAGGAGAAAAAAGTCGAACAAACACAAAAAAGAACAAAAACAAATATATATTCTACTGACAGATTTGAAAAAAATTTGGCCTACAAAGGCACTTATATAGGCCGATGGATATTTAAAGAAATTAGCGACAAAGCACGAAGGTCAAAGTGGACAACCATGATCGAAAAACTACAAACAATAAAAATAACAGCATACAATTCATCAAAACAAAACTGTCACACTAAAAACCAAACGAAAGCTGAAGAAAAGTAAAGTAAAACATGACACAACATAAACTTACTTGAGACATAATATTAGCGGCATAAGATGACATACAACAGAACAGAACTCTAAAAACTGCCGTTTAAAAATGTGGATAAAGGCATAACATAACGCGACTTAAACTGGCAATAAACTCAACATAACATGGTATAACGTAAAACATTATGACATATCATGATATAAGCCGACGATAAGCATTACGCTAGCTAACATGGAGCAACATAAAATAAGGTGACCTGACATAACATACAGCGACTTGACATAAGTACAAGGCAAAACTTTAAGGAAGTGTGATGCTATAATATGTTTTGAAAACCTATTAAAAGCTAACAGAACATAAGTAAAAAAATCTAACACGATAAAGCTGCATGACGAAAACAATAAATAGTAAGAAATAACAACACAAATAGCCATACCAACATATATGATGACAAAAAACGAAATATATGTACTATATCTAAAAAAGTTACGAAACATGACATAACACAACATACAACAAAAAAATAATGACATAGCATGGCATATTATCATATAATGATGCAAAACTTAGCTTGAAAAAACGTACTCAATACCAAAACTTAAATTAAAATAGCATAAAATAAAATAAAATAATAAATTAATTTTAATCAATTGAACCTTATCAAAGTTTTAATTGAACTGCAATTAAGTTATTATAAACGAATTGAAATTAAGGGCATTAAAAATGTTATTGAATTTTATTTCGCTCAAACTAATTGAACTAAATTGAATTAATCTTTACTGAAAATATTTCAAATGAATTGTATTAAAATTAATTGAATTGAATTCTACTTCGTTTCAGTTAAACGAACTAAACCGAGGTTTGAATTAAACTACATTTAACTGAATTATATTGATATTCGGATTAAATTAAATTTTACTTGATTGAATTAAAATAATTTAATTGAAGCCTGAATATATTTCAAATTCCATTCGATTTACTGAATGGAAGCGAAACTTCAACTGTGCTAAATTTAACTAAACAGAATTGCATTTAAATAAATCTATTCAGGAACTAATTGAATTGAATTTACGTTCAAAAGATAAACTAGGTCAAAAATTTAGTTGAACTAAACTTTACTTGAACTGAATTGAACTAAAATTGCACTCAATTGAAGAAAACTAAACTGAAATATCTTTCAATTGAATAGGAATAAATTTTATTTAAAATAATTGAAATAATCTTTGGATTTAATTAAATCTAATTTTTTAGCAATAGAATAAAAATTAATAGAATTCAAAATTGAATTGAATTGAAATTCCATTCTATTAACAGAATTTTTCGAAACGTTATTGAACCTTAATTAAGCTTAACTTAATTGAATTAAAATTGGTATAATCACAAACAAAATAGAATTGTAATTTTACTCCAAAAATTAATAACGTCAAATTTAATTGAATCACAATTTCAATTTACTTTATTGAATAGAATTTAAATTTCATAAAAATAATTAAACGTAAATTAACTTGAACGAAGTTTAACTGAACTGAATTTAGTCGACATCAATGTTAGTTATTTTAATTTTTTTCATTAAATTGCATTCATAAAATATTTTATCAAATTGACTGCATGATCTGGATTTCATTCAACTTAATTTTACCTTATACAACGATATTTGTAGAAATGAATTAAAAAATGAATTGAATTAAAAAATGTAACTTTATTTAATCGACTAAACTGAAAAGTAGTTTATTGTAATCAACTGATTATTTTTTGCTTTAGAAATTCCAAGAAGTTGATTGAGAACTAAAGAATTGATTAAAATAAGATCTGAATGAATTAACTGACCATTGAATTAACTTAAAAATTTGATGTCACAGTAATCTTAAACGAGCTGAATATAATTAACTGGTTTTAGTTGAATTGAATTAAACTTGCTTAAATTTTTTGAAGAACATTGGTTGCAATGGATTAAACAAATTCAAGCAAACGTAAAATAAATTAAATTCAATTAACTTAGGCTAAACTTGTATTGATTCCTAATTCATTTAAGTAAACATAGAATAAATTCTATTAAATAATTTTACACTAAACACACCAATTTTACTAACTTGAAATGCGTTAAATTGGACTGAAACATTTTTTTTATTAAGTTTAATTGTCTTTAAAGATTTGAAGTGTATAGAAATTGAATTAGTTGAATATCCAGAAACTGAATTAGAATTATATGAACTGATTTCAACAAAGTTTTGAGAATTAAATTGAATTAATTAAGTTAAATTGAATACAATAAATATCAAATTAGCTGAAAGTGATTTAAATGACCATAAATTGAATTAAAATAAATTGTAATCCAATTATCAAAGTAATAGTCAATTCACTAAAAAAGGGTCAACAAAATATCGTTTAATTCAATTAAGTCAACTAAATTTTGATTTAGCTAACTTAAGTTGCAAAATTTTGTTTAAATCTCTCGATCATGGTTGTCCGTATACCAAGTCACCAAACGGAAACCAAAAAACATCTTTTTTTTTGGGAAATCATTATACGGACATTGAAAAACTACATTCTCAAACTTCACTGAACTATAATTTTTCTACTATGCACACCTACACAACGCCACACATAGAATTCTCTGTTACAAGAAGCCTGCGAAGAATGGGATCAATGCGAACGTAAAATCAAAGACATACGCAGCTGGATAGATAAAGCGAAGCAATCGTTAGATTCACCACATCATAAAAAGAAACCACTGCGGGATCAATTAGGTTATTGTGAGAAAACATTGGCTGACATTAATGTGCAAAAGACAAAATTACGATTGTCTATTGAGAAATTAGAGGTGAGTAAACGTGTTTTAATGGTGAGCCAAAATTGGCAGTCAAGCGTTGATAAATGTAGCATATAAGATCGTTGCACTTTAAAAAACAAATTCACTTATGCAAGCTCTCTTCCTATTTTCTCTTTCTATTTTTTACTTTTCCTTTCACACTTTTACACAACGCAGGTACACTTCCACAATGGTATGGGTGGCGATCCGCGTCTAAGCGAAAATGTTGATGAGCTGTTAACAATCTTAGATGAACTGGGAGATTTGGTACGTACCAAAACTTCCAGTCTCGAAGATACACTCAACCAAATTGATGTATATCAACAACAAATGCAAACATTACGTCAAAAGATCATACAAGAGGAGCAACAATTGAGGCTCGTTATGGCGCCCACGTATCTGCCACACGATCGTGAGCGTGCATTAGCAGAGCAACAGGTATGTAAATGATAAAGGCAGGAGTTATTTGATTTATTTATTACGATTATATTATATTTGAAAATTGCTAAGTTTATTTTATACTACATAGTTACTTTATATAGATTACACAAAAAAATTTAGCATAAAAATTTCATTGAAATTAGTAGCCGTGAGGATAGTATGTTTCATATTTAGGACATGTATTTGAAGTTCTTAGCTGACAGCTGTTAGTTGAGCACATTTTTAGGGGTTTTTATATAAAAGTTTAAATACAGCGATCAAATTTCTAAGAGATTTCCTTTTTTTATAAAGTTTTTTTTTTTTTAATATTTTTTACTAAGATAATTGCTGTGCTCTCTCTATTTTTTTATTTTAGTCGCTCACTCACTCTCTTTTATTGCTAAGTGTTTGAGAATTTTTTTAGGAAAAGCGCACAGTTTATCATTGAGCATTACAAAACATTATCGCAACATATTTGGTGCTGTTTATATATTTCAAATAACACAAAAGAAAATATGGTTCCCCTAAAGGAACAAATGTTGAATTATTGAAGTATTTCAATTTGACTAATACCAGCACCCCCTAACCGTTAGGGATTAAATACCCTTGAGTAAACATTTGCGGCATTTTCATTTATATTTATTTTATTTTTTAGTACGGATTTTTACTTTTATTACTTTTTTATTTCATCAAACTGTTGATAAGCAAAATTTTTCTCTGCGCTTAGTTGCACGGTGGCTGCGAAATTTTTCAAATTGGCAAACAATTTTTTTTTCTTTTTGTGGTACACAAATATTTAAGTTTTATTTGAGTTTTTTGTTGTTCTTTTGTTGCATACAAATACGTAATACGATTGATTTTTTGTTTTTTCTCGTTAAAATTATTTTTTTTTCGTTTTTATCGTATTTTTTTAATTTTTATTTGACTTTTTATCAATTCTTAAAATTTTTATTTTTCGAAAAAATTTATAAAACTCTTTTTTTTTAATTTTGGTTAATTTAAGTATACATTTTTTTTAAATAAAATTTTAATAATATAAATGTTAAAATTTTTTTAATCCTTAAATTTTTTGCTCTATCTCTTGAATTAATTTCTTTAAATTTATTATTTTCCGATTTTTTTGAATTTTTTCCAAATTTTAATTTTATTATAAAGAAATTTTTCAGCTAATTTAAAATTTAATTTCTTTGCTTCTCAAAGCACACATATTTTTATATTTACTATAACCTTTTATGAAGTCTTAATTAAATAATTATTTTATTTTTTTTTAAACTCGTTAAAACTACCAAAACTTTTTTTTAATTTTAATAATTTTTTATATTTGGGTTTTCTTAATTACATTTAACTTAAAAATTTTCTTCAAAAAAATTTAAAAAATATTTTTCTTAGTCTTTCAATTTTTTCCTCTTAAAAGTTTTTATTTTTTATTAAGTTAAACTTTTATCTTTTTTAAGAAATTAGTAATTCCATTCTTAAAAGAAAAAAGATTTAATTGAATTTTTTTTTTTTTAATGTACCACAAAAGCTTGTTTTTTATATAATTTTTGCAAAAAAATTTGCATATCAATATTTAGTTTTCGCTTTTTCAGTTTTAATTTCTTTTATTATTCTTTACTTTATATTTTCGTGAATTGTTTAAATTAATATTCAAAAATTAAAACTTTTTTTGTATATGTACCTTCGTTTTGTTTATATTTTTTCTTCTTTTTGTTTCATTATCAAAAAATTTCAATTTTGTTCTTTCTCCACATTCTTATCTTCATTTCATTCTCATTATTTTGTACATAATTATAATTTTTGTATAGCTTTTTGTTAAGTGTATTTGTTGCCATGCCACCATTGTTTTTTTTTTTTTTGTATTATAACACCGTGCAGCATTCATCATCTTATCATTGTATCCATATGTCATTCAACAGTCCATCTATATGTATTACAATGAAATCTTAGAAGCGGTCCAAAAAAAGTTGTAGAAAACTGTCAAACAGTAAAGTAGTGAATGAGCATTTATTGGGAATTGGAGAGCTTAAAAGTCGCAATAAAAAACTTAAAATCTTCGATTGAAGAGCTTCAAAGCTCATAGTTTCTAAAATAATATAACTAACTAAAGATTATTAAAAAAAAAATTTTTGCAAATATAGTTGTAAAAAAAGCTGACTTTTAACAAAACGTGGAATGCTGCGAAAAGCGAAAGTCAACTGCTGTTTTATATAAAATTTTGTAACGATTTGAAATGTCTCATTAACTAGTCAAGACAAGCTTTCGCACGTTAACTTTTGTGATTTATTTATATAGACATTTGTTGATTATGTTGTCAATGGCTTTCAAGCTTTTTTGAAGCTTTTCTGTTTTGAAGTTCTTGTTTTTTTTTTCTTAATTAAAGCCTAAGGTGCAAAATGTTAGTTGTTTTGACGCGGGAAGCATTAGTTATGTTATCTCTTTTACTTGTATTCTTTTGAAAAACGTCTAGTTCTAAAAAAGCTCTCCAAAAGCTTTTACAATTGACCAAAGCTCTACCAGCATTTTCTACATCTTTAACATTATAATACACACATATTCATTAAAAGGAGAGTTAAAGATTCAACAACGGAATGCAACTAAAAGTTAAAAAAAAAATTCAACTTCAAAAAAAAAACATTTTAGTTTTGAGCAGCAAAATTCTTTCTTTCAAAAGTGTGGTGATTTTAAACATGTTTACAGAAATTTTAAGTATCTGAAAAGCGAAGAAACAGCTATTTATTGAAACAAATTTTGTCAAAAAGTTCTGTTTTAAAAAATTTGAATAATTTAAGCAAAATTTCTTAATTGAAAAAAAACTGAAAATCCTAGAGCAAAAAGAATAAAAAAAAAATATATTTAAATATCTTTATAATTATTTTTGTTAAATAATTAACATTTTTGAACAATTTCTAGCATTTTTGTAATTTATTCACCAGAATTGTAAAAATTTTAACATTTCAAAAAATTTCACAAATAAAAAAAAATTACTGAAAATTAAGAAGTAAAAACTGTAAGTAAAACTTTAAACTAAAAAAACAACTTATTTACTGTATAAACTTAAAAAAAAAAAAATACCGAAAAACCTTAATCAATTTGAATTTCAAAAAAGAAAGTTCCAAGATTGAAAACTAAAAATTGGAGAAATTTCAAAATTCTTTTGAAAAAGGTTGATCGAATTTTAAAAACTTTTTTATTTTCTAAATAAATTCAAAAAAGTAAAATTTTTAGTGAAAATTTCAAAAACAAAACAATGTAAATAAATGGCTTAAATTAAAAAACATCATTAAGGAACCTTTTTGAAAATTTAATTGAGTTTTAACAAAGTTATATAATTACAAAAAACAAGTTTCAAAAAGTTTTTGAACATTTTAGAAACATATGTGTTGGACTTTAAGAAATGTGAAAAACAAACGCTTTAAAAAAATTATAATTTAAAAAAAAAATGAGAAAATGTTTTTTTGCAAAAATTTCAAAAGAAATTTTTTATATTTTAACCAAATTTTTAAAACAGATTACAACAAAAATATTTTTCAAAAAACCATCGACGACATGCATTCAAAAAATATTATACTATACCGAAAAACCACGTGGCAGTAATACTTTATCTACTACGTACTTCCTAAACATTTTTAAATTTAAATATCTACATATGTATATTAGTCAAAAGTCTGAAATGGCTGAGCAGCAGCGAATGTATTATATTTATACTTACAAACACACTCACATATTGTTTGGACGAAATTTCACCGAAAATTTTGCTAAGCTTTATGGAAATGCCTACATGACTGTCGTCATAGCACATATTTATAGATGCTCGTCGTAATATAGCAAGGAGGTAATGCATGTACATACACAACTGTAATGTGTATGTATATGTGAGCCCCTGTATGTGTTCACCTTGAAGACGCGCGAGCATAAAACAAATTTAAACTTATACGCGCAATTAATATGTGAGAAAATAATTTTTGTTTCGACGTTTTTTTTACTTTATGTTTTTTTTCTTTTTGGTATGACCGCATTTCAAGATACACAATTTTTCAGAAAGTAGGCAAATGCATTTTAAATTTTGAAAATTTATATTACCATACTGCTCAATATGGGTTTAATGTGTAGGAACTTTTTTTTTAATTTATTTAACTTGTGAAACTATTTTTAATGACTTCACTTTAAGTTGCACTTTTCCATTACTATCCACTGCTGCAAAAGCGCTCAACAATTTGTATGAAAGCACAAAATCAAAGCTACAAAAAGCTAATACACAGAGTGTATTTTTAAACTTCAGTTTGGCGATTTCTTTATTTTTTTTTTATTGCGTAATTTATAAAGTTTTCTTAAAAAATTTCACTCAATCAATATTTCACTCATACGGATTGTTACTCCTAGCTTTTCAATTCAAAAATGTCTTTCAATTGGTCTCACTCAGGAGTACTTTTTAATTATAAACAGTTCACTCAAAGTTTTCCATTCACTCACAAATTTTACAATTATTTACTACTCAATATGGATCAGTCAAATTTGTTCACTCAATATTCCCAACATTATTTCTTATTAAATATTTCCTTTTAAAAATCAATAACTCAAATAGTTATCACTCATATTTTTTAATTCAAATTGTTTCGCTCATACGTTTCTAACTCAAAAATTTCACACAATACTTGTCGAGCACAAATTTTCCACTCACTACTTGTCGAACTTAAATTTTTCACTCAGAAATACATTTTACTCACAAAGGGTATGTCACTCATTTACACACTCACATGCGCATTTACTCATTTTTCATCATGCACACGCGCTATGCACTTCATTGCAACAAAGTTTGAAGATCGTGTAGCATTTAGAAATGTATATTCCACACTTTTTTTTTAATAACTGAAAAAAAGTAGTGATGCCTCACAGCTTGTTTCAAATTGTATTATTTAAGCATACGTACATAATTCATAACTCATCTGCATTCGCTCTTGGATATGGTTTGAAAAGGAAGTTCTTTTGATATTCTCTTATTTACTCTTTTCATATATGCATATAATTTTTGCTTTACCTTTGCTCTATATTTAAGCTTAATATTTGAGTTTTTTCTTTTAAAATTAAATATATTTTAAATTATAATTATTATTATGAACAAATGGTTAGCTTATAATTTTCAAACATTATTTGACATTATGTATTTCTTTTTTTCTTTTATTTACATACTCATTTTATAACAAAAAAAAATAAAATAAAAAAAAAAAAAAAAAATACATAAAAAAAAAATACATAATACAAAACATACATAAACATATAACCAAACAAAAAAACAACTACAAATGAAAATTTCTACAATTAAATAAAAAATGGTGTTGTTGCTCTCTCAATCTCTGAAATTCGATAAAAATACGGTAATGGTATCTACTAAAATTAACAAAATTATTGTATAATAATTAACTCTCCTATTTCTCACACACATACACACATTTCATGCAATTGCTACTAACAACTTTTGTAAAACCTAAATGCTAAAATTTTTATTGTGTAAAATTTAAAATTTGTTATTCTTAATTAACACCAATCCATGAATTTAAAAAACTAATAAAATAATTTTTGAACTAAATTTTCTAATGAAAAAAAATATGAAAAAAATAAAATAAAAAAAATTTTGTCTAACATTGCAAAATGAAAATTTTCAAATTAAACATATTAAACAAAAACAAAAAACTATGAAATAACCTCCAATTATTTAAAACAATGTTTTAAAAATAATGTCTAATAAATTTTTAAAAACATATTAAAAAAAAAAATAAATAAAAAAAATGCTTGTAAATTTTCTCTCATATTTTTACAAAACTTACACCCTAATATTTGAAAAATTAAAAAAAAAATTTATAAAAAAATGGTAACTTGATTTAAAATTTTTTAAATTGTTTTCATAAAACTCGTTTTTTTAATTTTTAAACAATATTATTTAAACTATCAAAAAAATTCATTATTTAAAAACTATTTTTATAAATTGAAAAAAACTATAAAAAAAATTCTAATTTTCTTAACATACACAATTTGAAACTTTCAAATAATAAAAAATTATTTACCAAAAATAAAAAATGTAAAAAAAAATTATCTATTAACATTATACCTGCTTTATTTTAACTCACACCCATGTGCTGTTCTTAAAATATGCTTATTCTAACTCACAATCACATGGCTAACAATAACAACGAAAAAAATTACCGTTAAATTGTTAATATCATCCCTGCGCTTTGCTTGTTGCTTTTACGTCTCACGCGCTGCTAAAATATTAAAAAAATATTTAAAAAAATGCAAAACAAAAACAATATTGCCTTCTTCTTCCTCTGGTAAATGGGTATACTGTACGCGCTTCATCTCACACACAACACACGCTCTCTCGAAATCGTGTGCAATATGAACTATCCTACTTTGAATTCCTACACATTTATTAAAAAAAAAAAAAATATAATTTAATGTGTCCACCCCGCCCCATGTGTCTACATCGCTCCCATGTACTACTACGTCACTGTGTGTCCGTGCTGTGTTTATGGTCACTTTCGTTCTCCCTCTCTCTCTCACTCTCTGTGTGTGTTTAACCCTTTGTCTATATCTAGGCATGTCGGGAGCGTGTTAAAAATCTACATTCAAAAATAACTGCACGCAATGAGCGCATCAAATTGTTGATACATCGCGGCACACCGGACGATGCAGTGTTAGAAACATAGTTTTAGGCGCATTAATTTTAAAGAAAAAAGCACTCCCAACACCAGCACAGAGGGGGGAACATATGAAAGAAAACTGTGAAAATCACATATTACATCACAACATTATTACGCTATATAAATATATATATATATAAATATTTTTTTAATTTGTAGGAACAAAATTTATTATTTAAAATTTAATTTAAATTTCGTAATTTATTTAATATGAAAAAAATAAAAATAAAATAATTTTTTTTTATCAAGCCAAAGGTTGCAATTACGTACATACTTAACTGCATAGACAGCCAAAGAAATATAAAGTTTTACATTTATAAATACCGACAGTTTAGCTTTGTAGCAGCCACCGCCAATGTAGCTACACTTACCCACTGTGCTAAACAGCGTAAGGGTTTTTTGTTATTTCTATTGCTAGCTCGCTTTGCTAAATGACAGACTCCCACTGTCTTTGGCTTAGCGCGCTCAAGTAATGAGGTAACAAAAATATAAAAAATTAAAGTTATTCAACAAAAAAATATTCACAAAATAAAAAAAAATATGAATTTTTTTTTCTTAATTAACTATTTTTTATTAAAAAACTTACTGCTTGGTGTTTTCGTAAAAAAATAGATTCCTGATTTTTGTTCACTTTACCGAAATAATGTTGTTATTATTGTCATTATTTTTATAAAAAAAATCAATTAAACTATATACATGTAAAAAAAATTTAAAACATATGACATGACCCTTAAACAGATAAAATATATTTAAAAAATATTTATAAAAATGCATTGCGTAGTTTTTTCTAAATACCCCACTGTATGTGGTATAAGAATATGAAGTGATGAAGCAGCATTGTAGGCGCTAACAAAAGACATCTAGAAATTAACAGTAACAAACTTAGCTCCACTAAAAAGCTCAAAAAGAATACGAGTGAGCTTTTCAAAACCGCAAAGCTCAGTTAGAACTTTTTAGAATCATTATTTTTATATAATTTTAGCATTTTAGGCGTTAGTAAAAGGATCAGCTAGAAAAAAGTTCAAAAAGTATATGTTTTAGTAAGCTTTTAAGAAAAAACTCATTAGGTCTTCTGAAATTACAGTTAGTTAGCAGCTTTTATAGAGTATTTTATAATAATTTTTGTTTGTTTTTACTTCGAAACACAACCCTTTTCTAACATATTTGGCAAATCTCGCCCTTTTATTTTTTATTTTATTACAAAACCAATGCTAGGCACTGCGTACATCTCTCGATGGCATGCAACAGAAATACGATGTGAACGCAGCCTTATCATATACGCTCGATCCACATTCAGTTGTTACCACATCATCGGCTGTATCCATGATATTGAAGCCGTCCAAATTAGGTCTATCCTATGCGGAGGTACTCTCCGGACATGCGAGTCCTGTGAGTTATGCACAAACGGAAAATCTTTTACATAAAAGTAAGGTACAAAATGCAAAATTAGAGAATTTTAATAGCACAATCACGGCCAACAACGACAATAGCAACATCATTACGACCATGACTGTCACACAAAATACTGCTTTGTTAGACAAAACAGAAACGGCTTTTGTAAGCCATGATGATGAGCCGAAAGGCCTACAAGGATTTGAACCTCAACAATATGAAAATACGCAAAGTAGTGTGCCTGAAATGCAATTAGAATTGCAGCAAAGTGATAACGTTGAATTTGAAAACGCGCACGCAACAACAGCGCCACAAGTGCGAAGTATGCGCAATGAATATGTGAATGAGCGCGGTGAGCGCGTTAGAGAAGAGCGCACTGTAACAACACAGGAATATACAACACAAGAGTATACAATAAACAGCACACAATCTCAACTTTCGTCACCTACGCAGTATAAACATGACGAAGAGTTGACAGTAAGCGCTTGGCATGAAACACCTGAAGAGGCAAACGAAGCACTTAATTGGCACGAAACGCCGGAGGATGCAAACGAAGAAATTGTTGAACAAGCGTGGGAAGCGCCAGCACCGGCACAGCCCATACAGCAACAGGAGCAAGTGCCAGTACCACGTGAAAGACGTCGCGGACGTTCGCCGAGTAGGCGTGATCAATACGTCAAATCAACACAACATTTTGAAGTAGCTAAACTTGAAGCGCAAGTGCCGCAACATACGTCGCGCGAGTCTCGTGATTTCGTTGAAAAAGCACGTGAAGCGTATGACGCTTTTGATGCGCATGACACTAGAAGTCACACAACACACAACACATCACATACGCAGTACAAGCAAGAGCAACAACAACCATACAAGCAGCAAACACGTTTATTTGCGCCCACGCAAGATCGCGGTCGTTCGCGTAGCCCCTTATGGGCGCCCGGTTCTACTTCGTATGCGGAAGTATTGCGTGGTATAGAATTGCAACGTCAGCGCTCATTAAATGAACAAGCGAAAATTCAAGATAATCTTACATATGACAGTGAATACGTAACGTTGGTGCAGACACCTGCGTTAACGCAGCCACAAGAGGATACGCACGTAACAGATACAGAGGCGTATGCGCCTGTTCATAATAATGGAGAACATGAGCAAGAAACGCAGACATATGTTGTCCCAGAAATTAATACATACACTGAAAGCACTGCAGCGTCGACGCATACTTACGATGAAACTACAACTACCGCACCCAGCGCTTACACCGCTAATAACGCATTCAACGCGCGCGATGTGACGACAGCCACAGGAGCTCAAGCAACAATGAGCGCTGCTGAAATACAAGCAACATATCTACAACCAGATCCACAGCTTTATCAAAGCATGTATGAAAATGTTGCAGATGCAGGACAATGGGGTTATGCAGCCGTGGCAGTACCTCCTGCAGCACAACAAGTCGCGTCAATACCTGAACCTCAAACAGCCGCCACCACCGCCGATTATTATGAACGCACGGCGCTAATGTATTATCCCGGTGCTGATCCAAATACACAAACCGCATATGCGCAATATCAATATCAACAACCAAGCGTTACACAATATCAACAAGTTGCAGGATATTATCCCACAGCGCATCAACAACCGCATCAACAAGCGGATGCGTATCAATTGGCTTATGCGCCGATATCCGCGGAACAGCAACCGCAGCTGTACTATCAACAGCAGCAGCAGGATGTTGCTTATGAAGCGCCGCAGTCCTCAGAATTTGTAAGCGATTATCAGCAAACACCAGCGCAACAAAGCGTGGTAGATCAAGTAGTCACGACGCTTGCGTCCATAGTACAGAATGTTACTAGTACACCAACACATGTCATAAGCGCTCAACAACAGACACAACAACAATACGCGCCAGAGCCAGCGCCAATGAACTTTAAACAATCAGCCACGCAATATGAGGAATCAGTGCCTCTACAAACGTTTGCAGATACTGCGCAAACCTACGAAAGTTCGCAACAATACGAGCAGCAGCCGTACGAGCAAGCGTATGAACCGCAATCGATTGAAGTCGACGATCAGCGTCCAGACGTGACTTTCGGCCAATTCGAGCGGGACGAGATTGAATCTATACCTGCAGAAACCACAGATGAACCACAAGTGCCTCAATCTGAGTTCGAGCAACATCATCTAGAATCCGCCTCTCCAACTGCGCCACTAGCGCCGTATTGCGCGCCCTTGCAACCATTGCAAAATGTACGAGCTCCAATCGCACAAAATTTAATACAACAACTTACAGATCCTAAAAATCTTATAGCAGAACCTACTCAACATCATGAAACAACCTACGCTGAAGTACTATTTGGTTTAAATAATGGTGGCAGTAATGCTTTCCAGCCATCCAGTCAACAACAGCCACAGCCACAAAAAATTCGGATAACAACAACACATTATGATAATACAAATACAAATAGATTACAGCAAATAAGATCTACAACCCAAACTGCAACGACAACAACGACATATGCGTCAACGACACCGAACAATAATATTTTCTATAACAGTAATACTCGACAAACATATAAGTCTCCTATTCGGGATGCTTCGGCAATTCAGAGAAGAGAGGACACAGCAACATATTCGCGTAAAGAACCGCAACAACGGCCACAAATAGGTCAACGACGAAGTAATTCGAAACAGGGGCCACATAACGATTCTCCGCCAACGTCTACGACGACGACGCACGAAGAATTAAAGGTTAGAGATAAGCGTGAGAAACAAGTGAAACGTGAGAAGCCTGAAAAAGAGGTGACACTAGAGAAACAAGAAAAACATAAAATAGAAAAAATCGAGAGGCGAGAAAATCTCGAGAAACAAGAGAAATCCGACAAACAAGAGAAACATGACAAGCAAGAGAAACCCGACAAACAGGAGAAACCACAAAAACCTCTGAAAGATCTCAGCTCAACACCATCCAGCAAACCTCAACGAGACACCACAAAACATGCACGGGAGAGTAAACAAGTCAAGCTAGCTGAAGTTGTAACTGAAATTCATGGAGAGACCACAGTAGAGGCCGAAGCGCCATCTGCTATGGGAAGGACAGACACAACTCAACAGCCAGCTAATGCTACAAACAAACCCGAGCATGAAAAAGAGTCCGAAAAAAAACCAGTAAAACCTAAAAAACAAAGGAAACATAAACATTCAGGTGAAGTGGAAGAACCTGTGGAAAAGAAAGAAAAATCAGAGCCCACGCCAAAAGAGACGTTAAAACCAAGCCCTGCTAATGAAAAAGTTCCTGCAACTGCTGAGAAGCCTACAAAGGCTGCAGCAGAAAAAGTAGTTCCTAAAACTAATAACGTTCCTTCTAGTGAAAAAGTTACAGATGTCAAGTCAAGCACAAAAGACTTTATTGCAAAAGAAAGTCGCAAAGATATACCAATGAAACCGGCAAGAAAAGAAAAAGCGAGAGCGCAACGTAAGCATACAGCAAAAGAAGTAGTTGCGGAAGTAGAAACTGCTCCACCAGACGAAACAAAGTCTACAAATGTGATAACGACAAACGGCAGCAAAACAAAAACGACTATAAGAACAACAACAATAACTAAACGTATAACGAAACGTATTATAACAAAAATAATTGATGGTAAAGAGGTGACAATTGAAGAAGAGGTCATTGATAGTGCTGAAGAAGAACCTCTGATTGAGACTGGGCCTGTTACGATTACCGAAGTTGCTATGGACAAGGACGCTGCGCAAAAACCCAAAAAGAAAGAGAGGAAGAAGTCGAAGAGTCCGAAACAGCCAGAAGTGCAGCCAGCGCAAGCTTTAAGTGAAGTCTTAAATACAGTTAAACCGGAGGAGAAAGAAGAGACCAGTGCACACGCCGCTGTAACTGAACTTAAGCCAGCTGCGAAGAAGGATAAGAAAAAATCAAAGGGTCAAAAAGAACCTAAAGACGCCGCCCAAGTTGCAATCAATCAGAAGGGAATTACAGTTGCAATTACACGGCATGACACACCAACAACCGCTATTGAAGATAAACTAGAAATAGAAAACGCTAAAGAAGCGCACGATAGCGTTACGCTATTCATAGACGCTGAAAAGCCAAAATCAGAGAAGTCAACGAAAAAGGATAAGAAGAAGGCAAAGGCTAAAACAGAGTTGAAAGACTTACCAGTGGTAGACGAACCTAACATAACAATGATTGAAGAAAAATCTGCAATTTCCGAAACTAAATTTGAAATTGCAGAAGAGGATATACCGGATGCTGAGTTTACAGTGGTGCTTAAGAAAAAGCCAGCAAAGGAAAAGATTCCACTGAAGGAGGAAAACCCGGTAGCGCCCAAACAAAAGCCAGTAAAGGTGTCTATAACGAGTTACAGCTACGAGCAACGCCCACGACTTGTGGAACCAATAACCAGTGACGGCTACGAGTCACGTCCACGAATTGCGGAACCAACAATTGTTATTGAAGAAATTCCGAAGAATGTAGAGACTTTGCGACAAGAAACTGATAATAAACTGAGAGTAAGTAGTCAAGAATTAATAGATACGGGGAAGGCATCAACAGAAAAGGCGCCGAAGAAAGATGAGATAATGTCGAAAGATCAAAAAGAGCCAAAAGACTTGCCAAGTGAGGCGCAACAGTCAACAACTCAGGAAATCGCCAATGAAACTGTCGCCAACGAGACACCAGATGATAAGTTCACGGCAGTGTTGGAGAAAATATCAACGAAAGAAGATAAATCACACGAAAATCATGCAGAAAAAGACCTTGCTCCAGCTGCGCCTTCCAGCACGCCCTTAGAGCCTATGGTTGCGGTAGACATAAGAAGAACGCCTATTGAAAAGAGCTTAGAGTCTGAAGTGGCACCTACACCTATCACGATTAATCAAAAAGGAGTCACGATAACAATCATCAGACATGAGCAACACGAAAGAGCTCCAGAACAAGGAGTTATTATTGAAGAAATAATAGCGGAACCAGATAATGGTCCCAAACCAACCCTATCGCAATCTGCAGTTGCCAAAGACGTGAAAACTGAGAAACAAAGGACAAAAGACAAGAAAAAGACAAAGACTCAAAACGAGTCTAAAGATTTGCCCATTGAGAAGGATAGTTTTGAAGAAACCACAACAACAATTGATGAAAAATCGATTATTCCAGAAACAATAGTTGAAACTAGCACTGAGGATACGCCAGATGCTGAATTCACGGTTATGCTTAAAAACAAATCAGCGAAGAGAGATATTCCTCTCGAAGCTCAACCAGCGGAAGAGAACACTGAGAAGGAGCACATTAAGCATCAACCAGCTTTAGAACATGCACCAATGTCACCCTATAACGCACATTTACAGCCTATGCATGCGGTTGACATAGCGACTTCAGATGAGGAGAACTCAGTGTCTGAAGTGGAACCAACACCCATCACTATAAATCAGAAAGGAATTACAATAACTATTATTAGACACGAGCAACAAGAACGCGCTCCAGAGCAAGGCGTTGTTATAGAAGAAATAACAGATGAATCAGCGCCAACGCAGACGAATAACATTTTAAAATCAAGTAATGACCAATTTGTAAGCGCTGAAAATATGAAAGAAGCGATACCGATTAAAAAAGACAACAAAAAGTCAAAGGGCAAAAAAGAGCCAAAATGCTTAGCAGGGCAAGAGAAACAAACTAAGGTGAGTTTTGCAGAAACGACAACAGTGATTGAGGAAACATCGATAGTTCCAGAAACAAGTGTTAAAACTAGCGCAGAGGAGACAGCAGATGCTGAGTTCACGGTAGTGCTTAAGAAAAAATCAGTGAAGCAAGAGATTCCACTCGAAGCGCAACGTGATTTAAGATCTGCCCCGCCAGTGCCATATAGCGCACCATTGCAACCTATGACTGAGGTTGATATATCGACACCCCCGGAAGAGAAATCAATACCTGAGGTAGAACCCACACCTGTCACAATAAATCGGAGCGGAGTTACAGTTACAATAATAAGACACGAGCAACACGAAAGATCTCCAGAACAGGGAGTCATTATTGAAGAAATAACAGATGATATCGTTGAACCAGCGCCAACGGAGCCCGGTAGCACTTTAAAAGAAATTACTGAGCAATTTATGGACCCCGAATATAAAGAAACAGCGAAACCAAAGAAAAAAGATGAGAAAAACTCGAAGAGAAAGGAAAAGCAGAAAGAGAGACACGACAGCCAGAGTCTTGAAGAGAGAACAAATATGATTGAAAAAAAATCGTTAGTTCATGAAACTTTAGTGGAAACACCAATAGACAAAACACCACCAAAATCACTGGTGGAAGAAAAAATAGTGGAAGAGATACAAACTCCAAAACAAGAAACTGCCTCACCTAAAGAAGCACCAACACCTTATACAGCACCTTTGCAGCCTATGGGGGAAGTTGACAAAGCTATGCCGATTGAGGCGGAATCAGTTGATACAGTGGCACCAACTTCAGAAACGATTAATCATAAGAGTGTAGCAGTTACAACCACCAGCTATAGTTACGAACAAAGTCCACGAGTTTCAGAACCAGCTATTCTTGAAGAAATACAAGAGAGCGTTGAACCTATAGAGGAAACACCAGCAGTGGCTGCAGAAATTATTGCCGAGGAGAAGCCAGATGCTGAGTTCGTGGTAGTGCTGCGAAAGAAATCAGTCTCTGAAGACAATACAGCAGAGATGCCGCGAGCACAGTCGGCAACACCTATTGAGCAACAAGCGGGGCTTACAGCACCTTATACTGAACCATTACAGCCTGCTGTTGAGACTGAGAACCCGACCTTGAATAAAGAAAAAACAATATCTGAGTCAGAGAAACACTCACCTACTCCTGAAATCACTGAAAAAGAACTAATGAGCGTTGTAGAAGAGCCAACTCTAGAGATCATAACACGCGGGGAAGAAATCTCTTCTACTGATGGTTACGCCACATCTATCATCAAGACTACCCGAAAAGTATCAACTCTAACGACGCGTACAAAAATTATACGCATTGAAGATGGCAAGGAAGAAATTTTGGAAGAAGAGGAACATACGCAAAAAACACCAAACGAAACTGTAGAGCAAACAATAAGCATCGTCGAAGGTAAACCGATTGTACAAAACATAGTTTTAGAACCGCAAACTGCAGCGGGCGTACAAAATAGCGAGCAACAGCCAAAAATTGAAACCTATTCGCGTATAACAACCGATGGCAACATAACAAAAACGACAACTGTGATAACGCGTAAAATTATAACAAAAATTATTGATGGTAAAGAAGTACTCATAGAAGAAGGTGAAGAGATGAGTCCGGTTGAGGAGGAAAAAGAAATAGTAAACTTAATTGAAGAAGAAGAACCGACTGGTGAGAAAGAAACCGTGACCGAAACTGTGCTGGCAGAACTAATTATTATAAATGAGCCTGTGCCTGAAGCAGCGGTACAAGCCATCGATATAGTTGAACAGTTGAATAGGGAAAATAGCAGCGATTTTATTAGGCCTGAAACTGAGGCAGTTGAACAAACGCCTAAAACTACGAAGAGGGATAAAAAGAAGAATAAAAAAGAAAAGGATGGGAAGCAAGCTGTCGAAGTCTCTGTTGAAACAGCAAATAGAGTTCCAGAAACGGAAGAAGCAATAGCGATACAAACAAATACTGAACTGGCACGAAATGACCAACTTAATGAAACAGTGAAACCAGACACACCAGAACCCACAACAATAATTCTCCCAAAAAAACCAACAAAGCAAGTCACCTTTGCAATTGACTTCGAAGATAAGGAGCCCGTTGAAGACTTCACTGTAGTGCTCCCAGTCAAACCAAAAGCCGACATTAAGACGCTCACCAATGAATTCTTAAACAACGAAAAGCAAACGCTACCACCACCTACAACAAACAAAGATACTGAACAACAAGCTAATATATCGGATAAGCCGATTGTACAAAAAGTTGCAGAAATAACAATTACAGAGCCACAGCCTGTTTTAGAAACTACAGAGCCCCTGAATGAAATAAGTGCAATACCGAATCGAGAAGAAAGTGAAGCAATCTTAGATGAGATTGGTAGTGGCGTAGTGAAAACTACGACCATACGTAAAACGAAATTTATAAAAAGGATAACACAAAATAAACAAAACTATCCAGAACCAGAGGGTAGTGCACGAACGCCCACGCCTGAACTGGATAGCCACGATGTGGCGGAGGAAGCCAAGGAAGCGCGGAAAGTAGAAAAGTCTGAATCGGTTGTGCGGGAAACTGATGATAATAGCGGTATTGTTAAGACAACAACCGTACGTACAATGAGTATTAAGAAGCAAAACAATGATGAGAACGAACAAGCGAGTGAAACCATTGAAACAACTGAGGAGGAGGATGAGAAATCGGATGTAGTTAAAAAGGGAGCAAAAGAAGTAGAAAATAATGCGCCTTTAGATAAACCGGAGATTTCAGATGTAAGCAAAGTTACAGCCAACGAGGAAACGCAAAAACTCGCAAGCATTGAACAAACGGAGCAAGAAGCATATAACGGTGAAGTGGTCAAAACAATACGTGTGCGTAAGACGAAAACAGTCAAAAAGATTGCACAGAATGTAGAAGAAGCGACAAGTGAAAGGAAATCGATAGCAGAAACAGCGAGCGTACTACGCGCTTCTCCGGAGAACAATGAAACACCCATCGAGTCAAACGAAAACGGTGGCATGATCAAGACTGTAACTGTACGCACGACAAGCTTCGTACGACGTATACCAAATGAGCAACGCGAGAATGATAGCTCAGAGACACGCTCTGAAACGAGTGAAACGTCGTCAGAAACAAACGAAGCACAACAAATACGCTCACCAACAATGTTGATTGAAGAGCCCACCGAGAGCTCAACAACAACTACGCAAACAGATGGAGCTATTATCAAAACAACAACAGTACGTACAATGCGTTTAAATAAAACAATCGCTTCAGATGGACGTATACTATTGAAAGAGACTGACAATCCAGATGATGTTTTGGTTACATCAACAATTGAAATGCCTGATAAGGCAACATTGCCCGGTGTAAAGACGACAACAAATGATGTCACTGGATTGACTGAAACTCTAACAATTGCATACGCACCAAAAGAGAACGTGAAGCGCGCGACAGATGATGTTGATGAGGTTCAAATTATTGATATGGCCGATAATGTTAGCGTGATTGAAAATACAGTCAACACTGGTGCAAAATTAGTTGATTTAGAAGCAAAAGATTTAACAAATGCTGAGGAACAGCAGCAACGCATAAAACATCGAGAAGAGCTCAGTAAAACTCAGGATATTACACAAATCAGGAATAAAACATTAATTACGAAAGCTGCTGAACAAACGACCAAATCTACCACTACCGTTACGAAACGTACACGACTTACAACAGTACAAAGACCTAGTATAGAAACACAAGACCAAACACCTTTACAAGTAGTAAGCGAAATTGACGAACCCAATATAAATGTATCAGGTGAAGTGCGTAAGATTGCGCTTATAACTCATGAAGAGAAATATAATGAGCCCAAAATAAAAATGCATTTCGATTTCCCAGCAATTACTTTGCGTGTAACAGAGACTGTAACAGAACAATTGGAAAATGTAGAAAATGCGACAGAAGAGAGAAGATTAGTAGAACAAGAAATAAGACATGAAACACAAACTGAGCAGGTTTTAAGGGAACAAGTAACAGAGCGAAACGTAGCAATGGAGGAGCAAATATGTGAAGATTATGAGATCGTGCAAGATAAGAAGAAAAATACGGAGAAATTGGAAGAGGTTCTTGGGCATCAGGTTGATACAGTTCAAAAGAAGTCTAACACAACATGGTTTGTGGACGAGATCAGCGCAGAACAAAGTGAATTAGTCAAAAACAGTGATTTGAGTACTCAATATGAGTTTGAGACAGTTAACGAAGGCAGTAAAGTGATAACAGAAAAAACTGAACCAGTAGAAATACCGAGAGAGTCTATGAAAAATCTTGATGTAGATGTGGTAGTAGATGTTAAGCAACAAAGTGATAAATTTAGTATAGAAAATGAATTGGCTGCAGAGAAAATGATAAATGAAAAAGTAGCAGAAGAAAAATTTCTGGAAGAAGTTATAAAAGAAAAACCAACAGAAACAGTAATAGAAGAGAAGATTGCAAAAGAAAACGGAGGAAATGAAATAGTAACAGAACACAAGCTGACAAAAGAAACAGAATTAGCAGAGACCACCAGAAAAACATTGACACAAGTAGCGATTGAGAAGCAGATTACAGAACAACATACTAGTGAAAAACTTATTACAGAACAGAGCGAGTTTATTGAAAATGTAACTCCGATTATAGAAGAACAAAGTTCTATTATTATCAATAATAATAGTGATGCAGTACCGGACACAAGCCATATTCAAACCGAGAAAGTAGAGAACTTAAACGAACCCATTGTCAAACAACCCCAACCTGTAGATAAGAAAGACTTTGTAGCCGACTTAACTGCTGAAGAACAGGAATTATTTGAAGATATTAAAAAGAAACTATCTAAAAAAGATAAGAAAAAGCGGCCAGCTATACCAGACGAGTTCTTGAACCCACAGGAGGAACTTGGCACAAGTACAATAGACTTTATGCAAGAAGAACGTTTTGCTAGTGAAGTTAGTAAGTTAGAACAAGAACCAAAGCAAGAAAGTGAGGAAAAGGTTGTAGATATTCAAGAAACTGCTGCAGAAGATAGAAAAACAGATCTAGCGCATAATATTTTACATGATATTGGTCTAGAACAAGCAATTAAATTGAAAGAAATTAATAAGTCAGATGAACGTTACCACGAATGGGTTGAGCGTCAGACACAAATAGAAAACACTAGAACAAGTGAGGTTAGGGTTGAACAAAAGGTTGAGAAAGAAGAGCACGATGTTTTCAAAGAAGAAGAAGAAGTGCAAATTATAACAGAACTACCACTTAAAGAACCCACTAATATTGCTAACGCTAACGAATTGCCAACTGCTGCTACAAATATTAGGTCTAATGATCTAAGCTTTGAGTTACCTAAATATAATTTAAAAGAATTACAATTAGCTGCAAAATCTTATAATGAAATGAGTAACAAAGAACCGTTAGAAGAAGTGATACAAACAAAAGATATGCCACAAACAAACCCAATTACAAATGAACAACAAGTAAGGGAAGTAAGTGAAAATAGAGGTGATCTAAATATTTATTGCTATGAGGTACCACATTATGATCTTACAACTCTAGCACAAGCCGAAGAAATATATCATGCACTGAACGAAGCAGCACAAAGGAAGCACAAAGTAACCGAAACTGTAAGTAAGGTAAGTGTTGAAGTTGAAGAAGAATTATTTGAAAAAATTGAGGAGCTAGATATTAAGGAGGATAAACTAGATGAGTTAGTTGCTAAGAACGAAAAAGTGAAAGCTCCCAAAGTGAGCGAAGAACAGAAGTCAGTAGAACAATTAAAAGAAAAGACCGCAGGCGAAAACAAGCCAACAGAAAAAATCAATGTTTCTTTGAGCGAAACGAAGACATCCTATGATATATGCTCTCACGAAACAACTACCACAACAAATACAACTACGGTAGTAACGAAAACTCAAGAGATCAAGGTTTTGCAAGATGATGAAACAATCAACGCTACGGAGGATGTACCCTCAAAGAACGCTGCACGTGAAGAAATTAAAATTGTTTCTGAGAAACCTGAAGCGGTGCCATCAACTAAAGAAGCAACGCATACAACCACAACATCGACTCCCATAGTCCAAAGCGCAGTTGGCACTGCCAGTAACTTATTGCTAAACTACATGAGCTATGAAGTTCCCAAATATAACGTAAATTATATTAGGCAAGCGGAAAAGTTGTTGGGTGAAATACCGGCAAAGCAACAAGTCGAAGAAGAAGTGAACTCAAAAATACCGAAAGATCTTACCCAAAAATCAGTTGAAATTACATCAGCTGCTGAGGCTGCAGCAACTACGAGAGAAAAAGAAGAAAAGAGCGCAGCAGTAATGGAACCACAATATTATTCATTCGAAGTACCACGTTACGATCAGCGAGCTTTGCACGCTGCTGAGAAATATTTGCCGCTATTCATAGCACAAACGAACGCGAAACAAATTACGGAACAAGAGATTGCAGAAGATCAAAGACCAAATGAAGAGGTTGCAGAAGAATCAGAGGGGCACTCAGATGAAATAGTTTCGCAAACAAATATGATCACAGCAACAATAACAACCCTTGTAACTGAGACGAATACAAAATCGGTTGAAGAAGCTGCTGAATTGGTTGCGAAGCTAGAGAGTGCGACATTGGAAGAAAAACCAATGGAAACGGCCATAACTGATGAAACACCGGAAGAAGTGGTCAAAAAGGTGCCCGTTGATGAGAAACAAGTTGAGTCCTTGAAGGAAGAGCCAAAGAAGCCTGCTTATGCTGGTCTGCCCATTGATGAGTCTTCCAGCACATGGATGAATGTTTTAGATGAACCAGTGGTATTTTCAGACGAAGATGATGCCACTGAAGAGAAGACTTCTAAGGCCATCACAAGCACAACCACAATTGCAACCGAAACAGTAGAAGTGCAGGCTCCAGTCACTACAAACACTGTTGAGGAAGAAACCCCATTGGAAGAGATCATAGAAAATAACGCTATTGAAGAGAAACCAGTTGAGGCGGTGCACGAAGCACCAAAGAAACCTGCCTATGCTGACCTTCCTATTGATGCGTCCTCCAACACATGGATGGATGTTTTAGATGAACCAGTGGTATTTTCAGGCGAAGAAGTGGCCACTGAAGAGAAGGCTCCTAAGGCCATCACAAGCACAACCACAGTTGTAACCGAAACAGTACAAGTGCAAGCTCCAATCACTGCAAGCATGGTTGAGGAAGCAAAACCATTCGAAGAAATCATAGAAAAGAAGGCTGTTGAAGAGAAACCAGTTGAGGCGGTGCAAGAAGCACCAAAGAAACCTGCCTATGCTGGCCTTCCTATTGATGAGTCCTCCAACACGTGGATGGATATTTTAGATGAACCAGTGATATTTTCAGACGAAGAATTGGCCACTGAAGAGGCTCCTAAGGCAATCACAAGCACAACCACAGTTGTAACCGAAACCGTACAGGTGCAGGCTCCAGTCACACCAAGCATTGTTGGGGAAGAAAAACCATCCGAAGAGATCACAGAAAATAAGGCCGTTGAAGAGAAACTCGTTGAGGCAGTACACGAAGCACCAAAGAAACCTGCCTATACTGGCCTTCCTATTGATGAGTCCTCCAGCACGTGGATGGATGTATTAGATGAGCCAATAGTATTTTCAGATGACGAAGATATCACGGAAGACAATTTGCCTGAGATTGTTACTACTAGAACTACTGTTGTTACTGAAACAGTCGAAGTACCGACACCGGCAACACAGGTGGTAGTTGAAGAAGTCCAAACAGGTGAGGAAGTCGTTGAAAAGAAAGATGCCGAAGTTAAAACAGTTGACATTGTGAAGCAAGAACCAAAGAAACCTGCCTACGCTGGGCTTCCTATTGACGAGTCCTCCAGCGCATGGATGGATGTATTGGATGAGCCAATGGTATTTTCTGACGAAGAGGAGCATTCCGGTGAAACTGTTTCGACCGCTACTACAACTGTAACGGATACGGTAGAGGTTAAGGACCCAGAGTTGGAGACCGTTGTTAAATCCATCGAAACGGTTGAAGAAATAAAACCAGTAGAGGTAATGACTGAAAAAGTTGTGAAGATGGCGAATGTTGTAGAACCAGCAAAAGTAGAACCAACGAAGCCAGCATATGCAGGCCTTCCAATCGACGAATCTACATCCACCTGGATGGACGTACTGGACGAACCAATGGTAATTTGCGATGAAGAGGACGAAAAGAGTGAGTCTCCTGAGCAGGAATCAGTTCAACAAGTAAGCACCACTGCGTTCAATTCTCAGGAAACTGTTACAACTACTAGCACGAATACAATTACAACCAGAACTGTGGGAGTAAAATCTACGGAGCCGAAGGAAACTGACAAAAAGCTAGTAGTTAAAGTCGTAGGAGAGGAAGAAGTGACACCGCCGGATGAGAAGCACCCATTCCCGGATGACAATGTTCCCTTGAAAATCGACCCAATCGAAACTTTTGCGCCTTACGACAATGTGCCACTCGCCCCAGAAGTAGTTACTTATCCCGTCGTTCAGTATCCAGATAACACAAATATTGTTCAAAGCGACCTTTTGATAGTCGGGCAATGGCCAGATAATAAACCGCTTCAAGAGGAAAAAGCTGTTATAGATACATGGTCAAGTGTTTTAGAAGATACGACACCCACTTCAACGAATAAAGCATTTACGTCGAAGCTATCGCCAAATGCGCCAGAATTTAAGCCATCCTACCTACGACAGGCGGAACCAGATACAAATGCGGTATTCCTAGAAAGTGAGCGCAGTATTATCAGCGCTACTGAAAAAGTTCAAAAGAAAACGAAGCAACCAAAGAGGGAGGTGAGTGTTCACAGCGATCAAGCGGTGGAGAAACCGCATGAGAAACCCTCACAACTCAATGTCGATGCGCCAGTTTTCAAATTGACGAGCACTTCAAGAGACTCAAGTGCATCTAGAGGTAAATCATATGCGGACATTGTTTTCAGTGAACACACGGAAAATGAGGAGAAAACAACTACTATACATGCGGTAGCCGAGGACAAGAAAACTGTTGTTGGCAAAACTGTAGAGCATAAAACGAAATCAATCGAGACAACCAAACCAAGACAAGACAAACCTAAGAAGGTGAAGAAAGAGAAACGTAAAGAAACGGCAGAGCAAGTTGTGCAGGCTACAGAAGAGATTTCACCGCAAGGCGTGGAAGAGGTGGTTGAGAAAATTGAAATAACGCCCGAACCCGCTGTAGTAGAGCAGCCCGCACAGACCGAAGCTGATGCCACACATGCACCATTGATGTCGTGGTCATCTATTGTTAAGAAACCCGGAGAATGGGTAGATGACATAGTAAACAGAACCAAAAAGGTATTCGTAGAGGGCGAAAAGATAGTATCAACTTCCGATAGTAAAGTTGAAAAGAAGTCAGAGAAAAAATCGGAAAACAAAACTCAAAGAGATAACTCAAAGGATAAACCGCCAATGCCCGAAAAAGAGCGTAAAGCTAAAAAGTACAAGACTCACAGTAATAGAGAAGATTCACCAAAACCAGAGAAGCATGTCGCGGAACCCGTTACGGAAGAAAAGTTAAAGCCTAATCCCCTAGAAATTTCCGAGTCTGAAGAGTTGAAAGAGATAGATCTCAGTCCAATTTCGTCTGAAGACGAACCACGAAAGATTACTGAACCAACGACTACTGTGGAAAGTACCGAGCCTGCAAAGCCGCAGGAGGGTGCCATGTCTTGGGCTTCAATGGTAAGCAGACCCGGTGAGTGGATAGATGAAACCATTACAAAGCCTAAACCAATAGCAAAACCAGTTGCTGCGAGTGAAAAAGCGAAGGAGCCTAAGCGAAAAGAGAAGAAGACTAAACAAAAACAAAAGCCTGAAAAAGTTGTTAGAAAAGTTGAATTTCTCATTGAAGAAGAAGTTAAAGAGTTTGAAGAACCGCGTACTGAGCTGGCTGCCGAAAATGTTGAAACATCAGAGAGTATAGATATGGAGAAGGAAGCTCCAGTGAAAATCGCAGCTAGCGTAACTGAGGCTCCACAGCAATCGGATGCATTTTCGTGGGCTGCCTTAGTGAAGCGTCCAGGTGAATGGATTGATGATATCAAGGAACGTAAAAAACTTGACAAGCACCCAGAGCATGTAGCCGCTGAAACAGCAACAAGATCAGAGAGAACGAAGAAGCCAAAACACGAAAGAACAAAAATAGTTAAGGAGGGAATTAAAGAAACCAGGCACAGGGCAATTGAACCAAAGGAACAAACGCCACCCGAAACCACGGACAGTGATTCTGAGCGGTATGATAAACAACCCATCGTTGAGTCTACTGAGTTATCTTGGGCTAAAATTGCTAGTCAAAAGGATGTTTCGCAGCATATTTCAAAAGAAATAGAGTCAAAGAGCAAGGCTAGCATTAAAGAAACAAAAGAAGTAACTAAACCGAAAGAAGTCGCTCAACCTAAAGAAGTCGCTCAACATAAAAAAGTTGCTCAACCGAAAGAGAAATCAACTCTGGTCGGTAAAACAGAGTTACCAAAAGAAACAGGCCCGTTTGAAACCACAGCTGCTCCCTCGAAAATGTCATGGGCTTCGATAGTTAGCCAGTCGACAACAGACTTTATCAGTAATGAACGTAGCAGACCTGTGCCTGAAAAGATAAAAGCTTTACCGCAAAAATTAGTGAAAACTGAGAAGACCATTGTTGAGAAACCAGTGATAAAAGTCAAAGAACCAAAAGAAGACCTGGATGATTTCGAATGGAGTAATTTATCGGAAACAACTCCCACCGTGATACCTAAATCGGATGATGTTGTTGATTGGTATGACGACGAAGTAAGAGAACCCAAGTCTTGGAAAGATATGATTGATGAAGATGATGATGACATATTCTCATATAAAGAACCTGTGTTAGCTGTGCAGGTCGAAAAGGAAACAGAAATGGTAGTAAAAGAAGAAGAAATACCTACTGAGGACCAGTCGGAACAAGAAATCAGAAAGGAAGAAACTATAGTGCTAATGGATAAAGAAGAGAAAACGGCAACAAATGCTCCGATAACCGACGTTAAAGCAGAGCCTGAAGAAATACCTAGCGTATATGTTGAGGAAGTAGAGCCAATAAAGACTACTATCGAGGAAGTGGCAGAACTGGCGACTGCAGAAAAGAAGCCAGTTGAGCTCATAAAAGACGAAACCAAGGAACCGGCTGAGATCAAAGCATCAGAAATACCATCAATAGTTGATGAATCCGTGGAGGTCATTGAAAAGAAACCAAGTCAACCTGTAAAGGAAGAACATAATAAACCTGCTTACGCAGGTCTTCCCATCGACGAGTCTTCCAGCACGTGGATGGAAGTCCTCGATGAACCTATGGTATTCTCTGATGAAGAAGATGATACTGTTTCTCAAAGAGTTACTAGCAAAATCGCGATTCTAGCTGAAGCGGTCGTAGAGGAAATTCCTAAAATACAAGAAATAGTAAAAGAGGAAATCACAAAGGATGTGATTGAGAATGTAGCTCCTGAAGTATCTGCAGTCAATGAGGTTGCGGAAGTGAAAATATTGGAGAAAAAACCTGCTTACGCTGGTCTACCAATCGATGAAACGTCTAGTACTTGGATGGACGTACTCGATGAACCAATGGTATTTTCAGACGACGACGAAGAAACAAGTGATGAGACTACTGCTCCTACTACAACTACAACAACTGTTGCAACAAATACTTTGTTTGAAAAGTTGCCACAAACGAAGACTTTGGAAAGCACATCCGTAGGTCTCGCCGAAGAACCATTTGGGGAGAATGAGCGAGTGAATCTAGTGGAAATTAAAATCGAGGAGGTTTCTAAAGTAGAAACTCCTGCAGAAGAGCCAAAGAAACTTGCTTACGCTGGTCTACCAATCGATGAAACGTCTAGTACTTGGATGGACGTGCTCGATGAACCAATGGTGTTTTCTGACGACGACGAAGAAGCAAGTGATGAAACAACTGCTCTTACTACAACTACAACAACTGTCGTGACAAAAACTGTTGTTGAAGAGGTACCACAAACAAATAATTTTGAGAGCACATCAATAGATGTCGTCGAAGAACCATTTGGGGAGAATGAGCGAGTGAAGCCAGTGGACATTAAAATCGAGGAGGTTTCTAAAGTGGAAACTCCTGCAGAAGAGCCGAAGAAACTTGCTTACGCTGGTCTACCAATCGATGAACCTTCCACCACATGGATGCATGTACTTGATGAACCAATTGTGTTCTCTGATTTTGATGATGAGTCTTCTACACAAACCGTAACCACAACTACTACTGTTGCAACTCAAGCCATCGATGAGCCGAAACCACAAGTTGAAAAAGGGATTTTCATGGAGTCTCCGATCGAAAAAGTTGCTGAAGTGAAGGTTGTGGAAGAGAAACTAATTGAACCAAAGAAACCTGCTTATGCTGGTCTTCCAATTGATGAATCGTCTAGCACATGGATGGATGTACTAGATGAGCCAATATTATTGTCTGATGAAGAAGACATTGCTCCTGAGACAGAATCTATCCAAACCATTGTTCTAACTAAAGCGGTAGAGGTACCACAAGCTCCATCACAAGTAGAGGAAGAGCAGCCCGTCGTACTGGTTGAGAAGTTGACACCAGTAGTACATCCAAATAATGAAATTGTGGAAGTGAAGACTGTAGAAGAAAAACCCACTGAACCTACTAAAGAAGGACCGATTAAATCTTCTTATGCCGGTCTTCCAATCGATGAGTCCTCTAGTACTTGGATGGACGTTCTCGATGAGCCAATAGTGTTTTCTGACAATGAAGATGTAACTGATGAGACCACATCGTTTACAACAGATACAACGACTACAATAACAACTGCCGTAACAAAAATCGTAGCTGAAGAGATTCCAGAAACAGATTCTTTGGAAGATACATCAATAGTTATCGACGAACAAGTAATAGTGAAGAATAATGAAGTGAAACCTGTAGAGATTAATGTCGAAGAAGTTACTAAAGTGGATACTTGTGAAATCAAAGTACCGCAGCTCGCATATGAAGAACCAATGAAAACTGTTTATGCTGGTCTTCCTATTGATGAATCCTCTAGCACTTGGATGAGTGTTCTCGATGAACCTATGTTCTTCTCAGACGAAGAAGAAGCACATGTTGAGACCACTGCTAGTACAACATATACAACAACTACTATAACTACCGTTGCAACCGGAAAGGTAGCAGAAAATATATCGGAAACCATAGACACAGACCACGTTTCAATAAAAACGGAAGAGACAAAATCGGACGCCACTACTCTCAAAGAGACTGTGAACACGGAAACCGTTGAAAATGAACCTGTAAAATTCGTTTATGAGGAAGCCAAGAAGCCTGCGTATGCCGGTCTGCCAATTGATGAGTCATCTAATAACTGGATGGACATGCTGGATGAACCAATGATCCTCTCTGATGAAGAAGAAACTAATGAAGAGACTTCACCGGCAAAATCTACCCCAACCAGCGATATCGAGTGCATCCAACAGGTGTCACCTAAAGCTGAGGACAAACCAGCAGAAAATATTAAGGAAGTGAAACCAGCGGAGCCTACAGTCAACGAGGTTACGAAAATGGAAGCTATTGAAAGCATATTTGTTGAGCCTGTTAAGCAAGAACCTCAAAAACCTGCTTACGCCGGTCTTCCTATAGATGAGTCTTCCAGTACATGGATGGATGTACTAGATGAGCCAATGGTATTCTCTGATGAAGAAGATGAGACTGCTGCTCAAACCGTTTCCACTACGATTACACCGTCAACTCTTGTGACTCAAAGTATTGCAGAAAAAGTATCAGAAGCAGAGACGAATGAGGATGTCTCCATTCCCGCATTCAGCACAGTTAAGCCTGCTGAAGAAAATCCATCGGAGTCATATATGCGCGACTACTCCTTACCTACTTATGAAGAGGCTACAAAACCACGCATCTCAACATCATTTGCTACAAATCTTACATCAAACACAAACGATGAGCTAGTGAAGCCCAACAAAAAGATCAAAGAAAAGAAATCGGTCGAGAAAATAGCAGAAAGCGTACCTGAACAACATGAACCTGTACAAAAAATAGATGAATTTAACGAAGAATCAAAGGAAGAGCCTTGCGTGCCAGCATCTTCGTGGGCTAGTATTGTTACTGAAACCTTGGAACTAGAAAAACCAGTAGTGGAAAAGGAAAAGACCAAAAAGAAGAAAACGAAGAAAGAAAAACCAGAAAACCTGTCACCAGAAGAGAAGCCGAAGCAAAAAGTTGTTAGATTTATTGAAGAGCAAAAATATTCTGCATTGGAGGCGAGTAAACCGGAACCCAAACCAATACTTGAGAAGGCTGAACCTGAACCAACACCTCCCGTATTGCAAGGCATATCATGGTCAGCTATAGTTAAGCAGAACAACCAAACTGTGCCGGAACAAAAAATAACAGTTCAGCAGCAATTTATACCCGAGCCCAAAAAGAGCGCGGAAATCGTAGAGGAACAAAATATCGTTGAGGAGCGGGAGGTCGTTGTAGTAGAAGAAACAATTGAGGAACACAAGCATAAAGAAAAAACGAAAAAGCAAAAGTCGAAAAAAGAAAAGTCCAAGGAGATGGCGCGGGAGCTTACTAAGGTCATTATAGTTGAGGAAAAAACGGTAAAGCCTAAAGAAACTCTTGAGATGACTCCGGAGCCAATTTTAGTAGAAGAAACCAAACCTGAGCTGCCTAAAGTCAACGAAAAGCCAAATGAATCCGCTTTATCCTGGTCCGCTATTGTTAGTCAAAATATTGTTGAAGTGCCTCTGAACGATATTCATGATCTTACGGAAATTGTTGGAAGCAGAAAGGCTGCAAGAGTAACAAAAGTGGAGTCAAAGGAGATACCAGAGCCGCTTTTAAAAGACATAAGTAAAGAACAAATACACGTCTTCATTGATTACGAACGACAACACTCTAAAACGTCTCAAGTGAAAGCAAAGAAAGGTAAACCACAAAAAATTTCGCCGAAAGTCGTCGAGTCTACTGAAGAGCTTGACAAGCCCATGGAGTCGCCTATGGAAACTCCGCTTGTCCAACCACCGGCGGAAACTCCACTTTCCTGGTCAAATATAGTTGCGCAAGAGCAGGAAGACGAGTTTATGCCGCATACTGAAATCGAAACCACTGTCACTGTCAAAGAGGCCACTTATCAGCCAAAAATGTATGAACAGTCGGATCTCATTGAAACAGCAGGGTTAGTAAAACCACAACCAACGCAACCCAAAGAGAAAAAAGAGAAATCCAAGCAACATAAAAAAGAAAAGATTGTGAGTCCAGCAGCTGCGAACCAAGAACGAGAAGAGTTTGAAGAACCCACGACACACATTGAGAAGCCAGTGAAGGAAGTAAGAAAGGAAATTGAAGGTGTTGCGCATGAAAAGCGAGTTGAGGAAAAACCTGTTACAACACCAACAGTTTGGGCTAGATCGGAAACATATGCCGAGGTGGTGCGCAAGTCTGGTTTGATGGAAAAATCTAATATACGATATCAAGAACCTGAAGTTAAGCAACAAATAGCACAACCACAAAGAGCAGTAGTAGAAGTGAACGAAGCTACAGAGTATGAGACGCCCACTACTGTGGAAGACTTTGTGGAAATTGAACAAGAGCGCACAGAAAAACTTGATGAGGAACCACGAGATACAGACTCCACAACAACAATCGAAACGTACATCGAAGACATTTTAGTACAACCCCAAAACCAACAAGAATCAAGCGTAGAAGAAACGCCCACAATAGACACCGAATGGCCAGCTGGAACACCCACATTATCGTGGAAAGAAATGATTGAGACTGAAGACATAGAACCAATTCAACCAGAAACAAATACCTCATGGTCGTCGGAAATGACATGGAAAGAAATAGTGGAAGATAAAAACCAACACTCCACCGAACCAGGAACATCTTCGTGGGCGTCGATTGTGCGCAGCTTCGCACCACAAGAGCTACAAGAAACAACACACACAACTTCGCACGAAACACATACAGTGACACCAACGCGACCATCGCGAACAATTCAACGAGCACCCATCATACAAATAACCGAAGCGCCTATTGAAGAGCCTGAAGATAGCACACTAACGAAAGATAATGAAGGTTTCCTTGAGTGCATTTCGAAGAAAGAAAAACGCAGACGAAGATCGCGCTCACGCTCACAACAATCACAACAGCCCACGACACACGCGCAGAAGTCAGAGAAGACAAAGAAGGGTAAGCATGGCAGAGGGATTGCACGTCAAGACCAAAGTCCAAGTGTTGAGCAAAAAGAAGTGGTAGAGATCATAACCAAAAAAGAAATTGTGACAGCAGACATCACAGGCGAAAACGCTGAAGAGCCAAGGAATGTTATTACACCAGTTACAACTGGGCTATCATGGGCAGCAATTGCGGCGCAAAATGTACCCGAGCCCATGCAACATATTCGGCCACTTTATGAAGCAGACAAAATAAAGTCGAAAGAGACAGAAACAACCGTTAAGAGTGCAGAAAGAGTACAAGCAAGCATACCAGTAAAACTTGAAGCAGAGCATGAGAAGACGAAAAAACTGAAAAAGAAGAAGAAGCATGCTCAAACTATTGAGATGGACGACGGAAATGTGATAGTGAAGGAACAAGTAAGTGTTGCCCCCGCAAAAGAAATCAAGCTGCCCAAAAAAGCTGAAAAGGCAACTGAGGTCGTAGAAGAACAACAAAGGGATCGAGAAGTAATCTCGATACAGTCAGCAGTCGGTCAACCCACTACATGTTCAGCGCTGGCACAGAGTGAACCAAGCGAATTTGCACCAGCTTCCCAAGACTTACCTGAGGTATATCAGCCATCCTCCTGGTCTGCTTTGGTTGAGAGCGAAGAAGAAATCGCAAATGTTACAACTGACTTCCTTGAAATTGAAAGAAGATCCACAGAAGAGCATAAACCAATTGTGGATACCCATGTGACTGGAGGTAGCTATGCCGTAAAGACTGACGAGTTGCCCTCGAAGGTGACGAAAATTGTTTATGCAGAGCAACCAGAGCCAAACAAAATCGGTAAGATTGTTAGAGAAACCACGACAACGACTACTACATGGAAGAGTAGCAAAGAGGAACCGCACACCATTGAGATTGTACAGCTCGTCAAAGAAATCGAACCTAAACTTAAGGGAGTAGCAGAATTTAGGGAATCTTCCGCTGAGCCTGTTGAATGCTACGGATCCGAATCAGTCCCAGTTGTAGAGCCAACTCTTCAACCTAAGACACCCGCAGCATCCACAGATCTCGATATCGCAAAAGACTTTTTAGCAATTGAAAGATCACTTCAAGAAAAGTCAGAGTTCAAAGAAGTGGTTGAAAAATCTGCATCAGTTCAAGAACCAGAAAGGGCACAAAACTATGTTCCTGAAGAGCCTCAAACCACTCAGAAGCCTCAACAAGTGGTAGAGGAAGCCAGAAACGATGAGGAGTTCGAATTTACGATGGAACCTCAACCAGTTCCAGTGGAAACAAGCATTATCACTGAACTCTTGGAGACTGTTGCTGAAGAATCTGCCAGCATTGCTCCTGCCGAGCAAGTACAAGATATTTTATTCATGACATCAGTTACGCCCGCAGTGCTTGATATCACAAAAGACTTCTTAGCAATAGAAAAGTCACTACAAGAGCAAGCTTTGCCATTGAAAGTGTCTGAATCCAAAGAGCCCATCGAAGAACCTACATCAGTTCAAGAACCAGAAACTGCACATAAACTTGTTCCTGAAGAGCCTGAAACAACTCAGAAGCCTCAAGAAGTGGTAGAGGAAGCCAGAAGCGATGAGAACCTCGAAGTTACGCTAGAACCTCAATCAGCTTCAGTGGAAACAAGCGATATCACTGAAGTTGCAGCATCCACAGAGCTCGATATCGTAAAAGACTTTTTAGCAATTGAAATATCACTTCAAGAAAAGTCAGAATTCAAAGAAGTGGTTCCAGAACCAGAAACAGCACAAACGCTTATTCCTGAAGAGCGTGAAACAACTCAGAAGCCTCAACAAGTGACCGCCAGAAGCGGTGAGGAGTTCGAATTTACGATGGAACCTCAACCAGTTGTAGTGGAAACAAGCAGTATAACTGAAGTCTTGGAGAATGTTGCTGAAGAATCTCCCAGCATTGCTCCTGTCGAGCAAGTACAAGACATTTTAATCGTAACATCAGTCACGCCCACAGTGCTTGATCTCACAAAAGACTTCTTAGCAATAGAAAAGTCACTGCAAGAGCAAGCTTTGCCATTGAAAGTGTCTGAACCCAAAAATCCGATTGAAGAACCTACATCAGTTCAAGAACCAGAAACTGCACAAAACCTTGTTCATGGAGAGCCTGAAACAACTCAGACGCATCAACAAGTGGCAAAGAAAGCCAGAAGCGATGATAAGCTCGAAGTTACGCTAGAACCTCAATCAGTTTCAGTGGAAACAAGTATCACTGAAGTGGCAACATCCACAGATCTCGATATCATAAAAGACTTTTTAGAAATTGAAAGATCACTTCAGGAAAAGTCAGAGCGCAAAGAAGTGGTTGAAGAACCTACATCAGTTCAAGAACCAGAAACTGCACAAACGCTTGTTCCTGAAGAGCCTGAAATAATTCAGAAGCCTCAACAAGTGGTAGAGAAAGCCAGAAGCGATGAGGAGTTCGATTTTACTATGGAACCTCAACCAGTTGCAGTGGAAACAAGCAGTATCACTGAAGTCTTGGAGACTGTTGCTGAAGAATCTGCCAGCATTGCCCCTGCCGAGCAACTACAAGACATTTTAATCGTGCCATCAGTCACGCCCGCAGTGCTTGATCTCACAGAAGACTTCTTAGCAATAGAAAAGTCACTGCAAGAGCAAGCTTTGCCATTGAAAGTGTCTGAAACCAAAAATCTAATTGAGGAGCAAACGGTAGAGAAAGAGCCCGAGCCTCTAGAAAAAGTGGAAGCTCCCAAAGAACCCGAAGCTCATCGGGAACCTGAAACAGTGGTCGTAAAATCAGGTGAGGTCACTGAAGTTGCTGAAGAACCATCAAAGGTTGTTGATATGGTGCAGGAGCCTGCAAAGTTACCCGAAGTAGCCGAAGAACCAACAAAGACCCTCGAAGTAAAAGAAACCATAACCGTCGAAGCTATGGCAACATCTGCTTTACCTGAAACGGTAATAACGAATTTAAGAACAGAACTACCATCAGCTCTGAAACTTATAGAGAATGTTGCTTTCGTAACGGCCGACTCCTCTAAAACTCCCGCTGTACTCGATCTCACAAAAGACTTCTTATTTAAAGAAAAGTCACTGCAAGAGCAAGTTTTGCCAGCGAAAACGTCTAAGTCTGAAAAGACAAACGAAAAATCAATTGAAGTCACTGCAGTTGCGGAGGAACCTGAAACGGTAATCGATGTGGTGGAAGAACCTGCACATACCAAAGGAGTGGAAGAACCTGCAAAGTTTATTAACGTAATCGAGGAGCCTACAAAGACTAGCGAAGTGATCGAAACGATAAACGTTGAAACCGTGCCATCATCTGTTTTACCAGAAGAACCATCAGCACTCACAACTCTTGATCTTACAAGGGAGTTCCTAGACGAAAAAGCCCTACAAGTCAAAGTTCAGCCCGAAAAGTTGGTCCAGCCAGAAAAAGTGGCCAAAGAGGTTGATATTGTACAAGAACATAAGAAAGTTGAAGAACCGACAACCATTGAAAAACTTGACGCGCCCACACAACCTCAAAAAGAGGTAGAAGAAACAAGCCTGATCAACGAAGTGGTCGAAGAACCTTCAACTACCATCGAAGTAATAGAAAGTACGACGATGGAAACTACAGAGAATAATCAAATATTAACGCAAACGGAAGCTTCACTAACGGTCTTTGATGCCGCTCAAGAGCTTAGTCCGTCATTGATCGAGCAAAATCAAGTGTTTATCGAAAATGAGCGTGTAGCTAGAGAGAGTGAGATCGAACACCAGAAAAACGTTGTTGAAGATATAGATTTAGAGCAGATCGTAGATGAGTATATAGTTATTGAGTCTAGCGAGCTCGATGTTATTAATAGGGAAATGTTACGGCACAATTTGCATTTAGATATACCAACTTTAGTGCGTGCAGATCATCAGGAATTTGAAAGTAATTGGCAATTGAATTTAGAAAAAGAAGAGAAACCATTAGTTGATCTACAACTTCTGGTAGCAGTCGAGGAGCCTCTTGAAAGCCTAGATTTAGTTGAAAAACCAGCCGCGGTAACAGAGGATGTAGTTGATGAAAAACCTCAGGAATTAGTAATTGTACCAACCCGACCCCTCGAACTTCCGCAAGAACCAACAAAGCACGCTGATACGCTACTACTTAATCTTAGTCGAGATAATTTGATAAGACAAGCCAATACCCACACATTACTAACACAAAGTGAAAGTTTTTGGACTTTATATCTACAGACTATCACTCAAACCGAACATGTAACTAAGACTGAAACTATAACGGAAGCAACTGAAGTGGTTGCGAAACCCGTAGTAGAACCATATGATAAAACTAACACACAACAAAAGACTGAAGAAACACAATATACCGAACAAATCATTCCCGTTGAACAGCGCTCACAAGAAACTACTGTGCCGAATCTTGAGACGCTCTGTAGAAATTTGTATATGGATGTATGGCATGCCGATACTAACAGCGAATTGAGCATAGCGAGAAACGAACCTGCAGTAATTGAGCAAGTAAGCGCTGTTGTCAAAGACCAAGCGAAAACAATTGAACCCACAATAGATGAACGCGAGCCTGAAGACTTAGTAGATATAGTAGAAGAAATGGTGACGGAAAGGACAGACAAGGAGAAGTTAGAAGAAGAAGAGGGAGAAAATGAAGATGAGGGACTTGTAATAAAATCAGCACGTGACTTTGACGAACATGACAAACGTGACGATCGCGATCCTGGTAGTGGTAGTAGTGGTAATGTTACACCAACACCTGAACCCGATAGCTCTGCGTACAATCCGAATCAAAGCTGTTCCTCTGAGTATATGTCAACTGATTTACCAGGCGGTGTAGGACATTGGCGCGATCAAAGCACTTATCTTGCTTTAGATGTGCCAATAGAAGAAGGCGTTAAGCCTCATCACCATTTAAGCAAGACAACAACATCGTCCGATATTCAATTTGTGCACTCACAAGCGCCGCTTAAGTTACTAACTGAGACTAAAACGCAAATAGAACTAATCACAGCTAATGCTGACGCAGATAAAGCAAATGCAATTAAACAAGAATCCCATACTAGCATAGCAACTGAACCATTGTTATCATCATTCCCGATAGTAACCGAACTCCAAACTCCTCCTACATCCTCAAGCTCAACTCATTTCCCTGAAACAAAACCCAACTCATCTTCCGTCCTTGATGCAAATCCCAGCACATCCCGCGTCTCTGAAACAAACCCCAGCTCTACTCCTATCCTAGACGCAACCCCAATCCCCGTCGCAACAATTGAATCCCAAACCAAGAATGTATCCGCAAACACAACCACTACTAGTACTGTTGTTGTTGAAACTGACACCACTACAGCAAGTAAGCTAACACATTTGGCAAACGCCATTATTAATAATACCGTTAATGTGGCAACAAATGCAACAACAACAACGTTAATGGCTACAAAAGAGGCAGCGACTGCTATGCTTGCGCCAATTGTAGCAGCAGTTGTTGATAAGGCAACAACACCACCAGCAATAACAGAAACGACAACAGCATTAACAACAACAGCAACAACAAATATACCTGATATCACAACAACAGCAATAGCAACAAAATCCGTAGATAAAACAGCTGTTTTGCCAGCTCGTGAAGAAGGTTTGGTTGTGAGTGATACACAAAAAGAAGCATTGACAACAACAACAGCAACTGAGACGTCTATTAGCGGTGCAGAAGCGCCGCTACAAAATACGGTGATAGCACCGTTAGCACCACTTACAACGACACAAACAACTACAACAACAACAACCGTTACGGATGAGTTATATCGTCCGGAATTTGTTGTCAATCCTCAGCCAAGTGTTATTAAGCGTACAACAACAACAACAACCATAACGACAACCACCAATGGCGCCACAACAATAACAACAAGCGATGCATATGATATTCAACAACGACAACTGCAACAACAGCAACGGCAGAAGGTGATGATTACGTTGAGTCTACGTACATTTATTTTGTTTATGTTTGCAGCTTTTCTGTGTGGTTTTGGTATTTGTTTATGGCTTTTTAAACGATATTCTGATTGCCTGTGAGATACTAAATATATTTACAACACAAAAATTTATAAAAATAAAAATTATTGCTATGTACTTGCAGCAAGTAAAAACCATAACAATTTTCTTCTTTCTATTTTATTTACAACATACATAATTTTCGAGTAGCCAACTAATTACATATATATGTATATTTTTCACTCACTCATACATACATACATACACATAGGCACACTTGTTCATCATGATACATACTTATTTGCAAAATAATAATATTTGAAAAAACAATTATGTATAATTAAAAAATAAATGAATTAATAATGTTTGTTCAACACATAATTATTTTTAAATGTCTGCTAAACACAACAACAACAATGAATTACTTTTTAAGATATGCTCTGCTTGTTATTGTTTAATTTTTGTCAGTATATGTCCATAAAATATTTAAAATTTTTTTCTTTTGTAACTTTTTTTTATGTTAATGTACATACATTGATATAGCATGCTGTAAGAATGTTTAATAAATTTAATAAGCAAATTTAATATCATTTGTAAATATTAGGATATATTTGTGCTTTAAACAAGTTTTAAATGTTAAAAAATAAGAAATTTAAAAACAAAAGAACAAATACTGTGCTTAATTGATATTTATATATTCACATACGTGCATACAGATAAAATCATATGTCATTAAAAACATTTTTAATCTTAGTTTATAATTTTTTTTTTTTTTTTAATTAAAATTTTATTATGTTGAAGAAAAATTTAATTTTTGTACCATTTGCTTCAAATTTTATTTTTGTGACTGGGATCGTTACGTTTATGCCTGTAGTAAAAAAGTTAAAAAATTACTGGTATGCTTTGATTTTTATTTTTCATGTCAAAACTATAAGTTAAAATTTGATATTTATTTATTATTTAACATTAAAATATGCGTTTTATTTATTTTTAAATATATTTTTGAATAATAAACTAAAAATTAAGTTTATGCTTTTTAAAGTCACAAGCAAAGTAATCTAAAATTTTACTTTTATTTTTATTAATTAAAAAAATAGTTTTATTTTCCCCTCAAATTTTTAATTTTATTTTTATTTATTTTTACATAACAAGTAAAAATTTAGTTTTTGTTTTTCTAAATCAAAAACGAGATAATCTAAAATTTTACTTTTATTTTTATTAATTAAAAAAAAAATTGTTTTATTTTCTCCCTCATAAATAAAATGTTTAATTTTATTTTTATTTATTTTTACATAACAAGTGAAAATTTAGTTTTTGTTTTTCTAAATCAAAAACAAGATAATCTAAAATTTGACTAGCATTTTTATAAAGTTAATTTTTTTTCGCTCAAAAATTAACTTTAAAATATATTTTTTTACATTTTTTTAATAATAAATGAAATTTTCTTTTTTAGTCAGTTATCCAAAATTTGACTTTTAATTTTATTACTTCAAAATCATTTGATTTAAATGAAAACTAAATTTTGAGTTTGATTAAAATTTTTTTACTGAAAAGTTATTATTTTATTTTACTTTTGTAAATTTAAACAAAAACAAAATACAAAACATAAATACAAACTAAAATTGGACTTCTATTCGCTTGATCAAAAATAAAAACAGGAGCTATTTAGGCAAAACAAATAAACGCAGAACTTGATTTAAAATTTTAAGTCAATAATCAGAACTACGCTATTCTGTTAATCTAGATTCGCAAATCTTGTTTTTTAAGTCCAAAAAAGAAAAAAATTGAAATTTGGTTCGTGCGTTTTTTTAATTACCTTTTTCTTTCTATTTTATAAATATAACTCAAATACAAATCAAAAATAAGGAATAAAATTTAAATGTAAATGAACTTTGTTTACTTTAAAAATAAAGGTAAACATTTAAATTTTTTTTACTTAAAAAAATAAAATAAAATTTAAACAATTTTTTTTTTTTTGATTTATTAAATAAAATTTAAGTCTTAACACTTCTTTTTTTTATTACGAAATTAAAAGTAAAATTTTTTACTAGTGGCTCAAAGAAGTGATTTCTAATTGTAAATTATTTTTACCTAATAAATTATGATTTTGAAAAAGTATAAAAAATATTTGAAACTAATTGCCCTAATATATAATCAACACTTAATTTTTACTTAAATAAAAAAAATGTTTTTGAACAGTTATTTTTGATCTAAAAGGTCAATTTAAAATTTTGTGTTTAATTTAATAAATACAAAGTTAATGTTGACTCTTATTTTTTAATTTTTAATGAAGTTTTTTTGATATTTAAAATTGTTTATTTTTTACCTAAAACATTTTAATTAAATTAGATATATATATATATATTTTGTCATTCCAACTGACTTTTTTGTTTCAAACTTCAAAAAGCGGTAGCCGTTTTCGGTCCTGGTCTTCCAAAGACTTTCTTCATTTAATTGTGTGCAATAATTTTGTGTTATCGCTTCACATTAAAATTGTCTCTATTTTTATTTTTAATAATTAATTTTTTTAATATATTAAAAAAATATAAAATTGTATATAAATTATATGTTATAATAAAATTAAATTTTAATTCACGATTAGTATGTATAATTATCGTTTAATTTTTAAAGTTCAGTTTTGTTCTATTGTATTTAATTTTTTTTTTTTATAATATTGCACTATAAAATTATTATTCTTGTAAGTATAAGTATAAGTTTTTAAATACATGTAAACACACACTTATTGAAAAATCACAACAAATAATAAAAATAACAAATCTATGCATGCGATTATATTTTTACTTTTGTTTGTTTAATTTTTTTTTAGTTTTCATTTAATTTTTCTATTAAAAGCTTTATATTAAACAAAATATTAACTAATAAAACAACAATCAACCTGCACGCAAATACACCTTTTTTAGTTACAAATGGTATGGTATAGTATAAATAAACATTTGAAGAAGCATAATTTAGTAATATCGTAAGCTTAATTCACAAAGGCCTTAATCAACAACAGTTTTTTCGAAAGTGTGTTTTTCACAGAAATAGACCCTTTACTAAAAATTTGCAAGTGTTAGTGTAAAAACAGTGAAATTTAAAATAGATTAGGGGGACTCGCTTTGTCTGGCAAAGTGCGTATTTTTTTTATACGGGAGCACCTCGCTCCGAAGTTATAGCAAGCACCAATAAGAAGCGTTAACAAATTTGGAAGGCAAAACAAATTCCTCTAATGTTTTTTTGCTTCTACTGAAAATTGTAAAATTGTTTGTAAAGGATTTTGTGATTGAAGCTTACAATATGTTTATTAATAATATAAATATTTATTTCACTAGTTACAATTTTTTTGAAGTCTTTTATTTAGGAAATTATAGGGGTTTCCCAATATGTTTTCTATACTTTTTAAAATAGGTTTTCGTTTACCTTTTAATACACAAAGTACTTCAAATATTTAAAATCTTCATTAGTAAGGGATTATATTCCAACTACATTAAAAAAAAAATAATTTTTCGCGGAACAAGAACAATGCAAATAATATTTTACTTTCCAGTCTATAAATAGGCCAATCCAACAAAACACTAATGCATGAAAAACGTGAAGCAGATATGCTTAAGCTCCAGAGATCCAATTTTATTCAGCTTTTTTGTTTGAAATAAAATTTACATCAAAGGAGTCAGTTAAAATTCATGCTCACCAGTCACAAGCTGAAATGAGCTTGCTTTTTTTTTTTTTGTTGTAAAATATACAAGTTTTTTCATAAAATTAACGTAAAATATACAAAATATATTGAACTTGTGGTTGGCATTTAAGTTTCTCACTAAAACAAACGATTCAGACAGTTTTGAAAAGTTGTTTATAGTTGGTTTGAAAGGTGAATTCCTCAACACTTATAGGCGTGTGATTTCGTAGTCCCACCCATCACACTTAGAAAATGGTTACACACTTAAGATTTATATTTCATTAATTTCGTATTAAACGTGTTTTCGCCATTAAGCGATACAATTTCAAAATTTTTAAAATTACTAAGTAAAGAGGAATAACTTAAAGTTTTATGCAAGGTCGAGTCCAAATGTCCTCTCCGTCACTTTTGAATACTACACATAGTCTTTATAGGAGCAAACTTTAGTGCTTATAATAGCATATCTCCACCTGGAGCTTTAACTATTAAGATTTATTAAATCTCAAAATTTAATATACACTGTCTCCACTGTTGTTTTATTCGACGTTTGATTTTTTCATATTGAAAAAACTACATGCAAAACTAAAACAGTTTCAATTTTTGAAGTTTTTCAGCCAAAAAAAATTAACATTAAGCAAAAACATATCTGAATGTTATATTTTGATATATTTTACTCACGTTTGACAATGAAAATCTTCAAAAAATAACTGTCATATATGATTTTAAAAATGGGTTCTAACTTAAAATATTTTCCTATGAAAAAATTACATGACATATGAATTGAACTGAACTACTGTTGTGATTGAACAATTGATTGAAGATTTAATGGAGATTTAACTTAAATATTCTGTGTTTTGTTATTTCATTTTGTATGATAAAACTTGCAAGATTTAAAGTAAAATCCTCTCAGATACCTAAATCTCGAATAAAGCTTCAAGTGGAGATATGCCAAAAAAATCATTTGCGTTTCACTTGCCTAGAGGAGACTGGTGTATTTACTTCGAATTACTGTATTACTGTTATTACTTCGAATTTTCCAACCTCTATGAAGTCGGTTTTATAAGGTTTTTCAAAAGCTATCGAAGAAAGTCATGATAATGACATAATAAATGGTATATGGTCTAAAATTATAGCACCATACCTCTTTTAAAATTATAGTTTGTAATTAAGGTGTCTTTTTTTCTTTTCTAATAAACCAATAGTCTTACTTTCCGTCGTACAAAGTATAAGTTAATATACCTTATTTTGGTGGTTTAGTATAAGGGTTTAAATTAATAATTGATACAAAAGTGTTTACATGTATTGAAGGCACCATTTCAAAGTTGCCTTACTGGCACAAAGTCTTCCACGAAGGTGCTATATGAAATATCTAGTTTCAACCTAAGAAGTCTCTCTTACTATTTCTACACCCCTTAGATACCTTTCGTCGCAAGATTGGTATTTATAATAAAAGCAGCTGCACCGAATTTCAGAACGTACAAGTCATATGCTGCATGAAACCTAAACTTTTATGGGTGGCAGTACACCACATTTTGCAATACTTCCTACTTTCGTATAGATGCAATACATATGTACTTAAAATATAGCCAGTTGTTTCAAATTTTGATAGTTTAACTTTAACAGTTTCACAATATATATATTTTTTTTTGTTTATTTTGAATAGTTGATTTTGAATAGACCTTTTCAACTGTCAAATCATACATAACATTAACTTTACAATTATTACTGTGATCCTAAACACTTATGAAAACTGTTAAAATTCTCTGACACCCTGGTCATAAGAACAATGTAGTAAACGCAGCGAGAGTAAATATCTCTTTAATATTAGATGATGTATTTGCATTGACAATTGTACGCTGTTGAAATGGCCAATGAAATCAGATCTTTTACAAGAAAGATTAGTTAAATTAAAAAGGTTGTGCTGGCTGGTCATAAAAGGCCACACATATACTGAATATGCCCATACTGTTAAGATTGAAAAACTATAATTTTTACAGAATATTGTTTGCTTGAGACCAACAGTTTCTCTTCTGTTGAAATGACTGAGAAATTTGTGTTCTCTTGGCATATAACTCGGTTGAATTAACCATAATCCGATAAACTTTACCGAATGTCTGTTAATTCAAAAGCAACAAACGCGACCTGTTGATTTTACTAGAGGCATTTCTTTCAGTGTAGAAAAAACTTTTGAAATTGAAAGAATAATAGTTACATCCTCAGTAGGTGCAGGATTCTCGAAAGTATTAGTCTTCAAAGCCTTCAAACTTGCCTCTCGGCACAGTGAAATTAACGATTTATGAAAATATAAAATTTTGCTGAATGTGTTTTTAATTTGCCTAGTTTTACGAGATTTGTATACATTCTCGAATTTTTATATTTATAAAGAATCATCACATTTTGTTTTTGGTGCTATTTTTTCAACGGCAATTATATCCATCCAATGAAGAAATGCAAATTAAACAAGAATAATTGAGGAGCTCCATATCAAAACCCAATAATTACAATTGGAGAGTTTCGAGGAATTCAAGCAAATGTAATGCTTAGTACAAATTCAAATCTTAAAAGGGAATTTTAAGTGGGTTAGTCAAATTATCCTTTAAGTTTCCATATACTATCTTGAAGATATTGAAAAGAAAAACGTCATTATATCAAAAACCGGACAAAATTTTAAGTGTACTTATTGCATTTTGATATCCTCAATTGATGAAAGAATCTGCATAAATGATTTTCAAAAATATATTTTCTTTGGTGATTCAACTCATTAACGTATCAAGTCAAATTACTTTAATTGCAATTGAGTGCTATATTTTCAAAGAATATTTTTTTTTGCATTTTTGTGGAATTTTTAATTGCTCATTAAAGCAAAATTTACTTGTAAACTATGCAAATGCGCCTCCGTAAAATACCTTAAATCCAATCATACTTTTAATTAGATATTTTCTAAGCTCCGGTAATCCACTCATTCAAAAAACACGGCTACATTTGCAGACAAACATTTCGTTAGCATTTCTCTTAGACAACAGATATAAATATGTTTATTAGCTTACTTAGGCGAACTACGTTTGCGCTTAACCCAGTAGTAGTTTACACAAGTTGGGAACTAGTTTCAAACGGTATACTTTGGAGTTGGTACTGCAGTCTTTGTGCTACAATACTTGCGAGATAAAACCAGCTTCTACAGCTGGCACACTGACCGGAATATTTGAAAATCACCCACTAAATTATATTTTGTGGCTTCTCAATGGATTTTGGAAGTGAAATTTTAAATATTGGAATATCCAGTGACAATTTCAGACATACAGCCAAAAATTGCGCAAGGTTACCCATGAATCGATGTTTAAAAAAAATCCATACAGAAAATAGACAAGCAAGCTGGCATATGTCTTACTTACTTACTTAATTGGCGCTTAACCGTTTAAACGTATGTCTACTATTATATATTGTAGATCCTGATATTTGGTACTGACTTCTTCAACATACGTTGTTTCTCGCCATGGAAAAATATCAGACAATCTTTCGTCCTTATAATTGTCTTCCTTGTTTAGAAACGGATTGAGGGCAAGAACTTTGCATTTGGAATATACCGTTTAGGTTTATTCCAATGTTTTAAATACAGTACAATAACACAGCGATAGGAATGAGTTATTTGGAAACATTTCTGGACATAATACAATCAGTTCTTCCGCATAAACTCCAATAATATCATTTAATCCGTCGGCATATACGTTTCTTAATTCCAATAATTTAGACTAGGGCCCATTGTTTCCATTTTTCATGTAGTAATGCAACTCCGCATAGTCGGAGAAGCTAGTCTCGTTTTCGCTAATAGTAAATTACAATTTTGACAAAAATTACTTGTAATAGGCCCTTAGCAGAGCCTTCAAATGAGCTATCAGGTTCTCAAGAGACACAACGCTTGTATTATTTATGCTGGCGATGGCTTATCCACACCCTGCCAAAGAAACGGGTGTTCAATGTGCTTGCTGACTGTATTAAAAACAAGATTTCCCAAAACTTCTGAAAAACTGTGCAAATTTTACCTCTATGGTTGATCTATGGAAATTACACCTCATGCTCTAACTGCACACGAATTTCGATACAATATGACAAAATTTAGATACCTTGTTATTCGATAAGAAATTCGTTACTCTATATTTTTAAGACAATTCGAAAGATTGAGTACGGATCACTGCCATCGGATCGGTTCAGAATTACCATATTATGGAAATTTTGCAGCAAGTTCTCAATACAGATTACTTACTTACTTAATTGGCGCTTAACCGTCTAAACGGTTATGGCCGTCCAACAAGGCGCGCCAGTCGCTCCTTCGCTCCGCCAACCGGCGCCAATTGGTCACACCACGGGAGTTTAAATCGTTTTCCACCTGGTCCTTCCAACGGAGTGGGGGCCGCCCTCTACCTCTGCTTCCAATACAGATTATGGACGTTAAAAGGCTCAAAGACATTTTTAGCGGTACATAACCTAGCAGCCTACTTCGCCAGGTTAAAGGGCCTAACACTTAAAGCTAAAGTCTTGTACCTGACTTTTTGAGACTAGAACTGACTTTGTTCAAAATTCGTCTCAAGCTCAGACGAGATCTTCCCCCCTTCACGTACTTATATGAAACAATTAACTTCTAAGAACAAAGCGAGTTGAAATGATTTCGAAAGTTAACGTTCTATAATAAACCGCGGTAGTTGTTGAAAGTATTAGCTCCTCTATGGTGTCAATACCAACATATTGGGTTGACACATTACTACTGGGTACATATGATTGAATGTGCATTTATATAGAATGCTTTTGTATTGCATTTGCGTTTGCTAAGTATTTGCAGCATCAGCTCCCCCATAAATAAATAAAAATCACGCAGCACCGTTGCCGGCTGATCGCCTCACCAAGGTTGCCATACTGTATATCCAGTATGAACAAGGAAAACAATTCAGTATGAACAACAACGAAAACTATACAATAGTCCAATTATTATCAAATTTTGAGTACAGGTTAAACAAAAACCCGATACGAAAAGTCTCTGTCAAATTCTGTCAACAAGTTAATATAATAGAGACTTTTCCAAATAATAGCAGCACGCTTAGCCTGTATGATAAATGCCTATAGTCATAGTTTCACTAGGGTTATTTTGCTTACCAAACATCATAGGAAAAATCATAAAATAGATCCTCGCAAAACCTAAGGCGAAAGAAGCTAAGAGGACTAAACAGTCACTGAACATCTGCTTATTACTTCCTCCTTGTATTTTGGCCTAACATCTGGATATCTTCCATGTTATCCCACTTTAGTGTTAGTCTAGCTTCCCAAAAGTGATAACCTCTGAAGAGATTTAAAGCCGAGCTTCCCTTCCAATTTGCATCATGCTCCTTTTAAATTTCTCTACAAATTGGCTGGAAGGGACCTGCTTGTTTTATGCCGACTCCGAACGGCATCTGCAATGCAGATGAGTTTTTACTGAGAGCTTTTCATAGCAGATATAGACTTGGAGTACTTGCCAAACATTGGCGAGGGAACCCAGGATCTTCGGTGTGGTAGCCGTAGCACGCTACAATCTCACCCCGGCGGCCGCCAATTGCGTGCTTATTGACCGATTATTAGAGCTTATGCCTACTCAATTCTTCTACTTTTCAGTTCGTCAGTTCATCCAGGTATTTACAGGCGTGTTTCTTTCCCTTTTGTTATAGGATTTCAACACAAGTTCACAATAGCTGAAAACAGTTTTTGTACCATGGTCTCAAATACCTTCCTTAAAAATCACCAACTTCAAAGAATAAAGCCTGGAAAACAAACGTAAACAAAAAGAACCATTTTTGGTTCAAATTTACCAAAGTGGCAACTCTGCGTCTCACCATTAGTTTTATTACATTTAACTTTTAGTCACTACGCTCAGTGCATTCATCATTGCGGGCGCAACTAAAATAGATTTCCGTTTGGAATGCGCTTGACAGTTTTGAAATAGCACTCGAGAAGTAATGAACGCGCTAGCCCCAATAAGCGGCAAACAAAATCGAATTACAATTACAAACGGCAACTAAGCGCATTTTTCGCAAAGTGGATTATTTTGTGTAATGAAGAAAGATATATTTAATAAAATAAAACAGACTTAGTTAGACTGTGTGAGTAGTTTCTAGTGGCTTGTGATTGTACCACCATTAGTTGAAAAATTGTTGCATATCTTTAGGATTTCAATACAAAAGCAATTAGTTTGATCTTTTTCATTTAAAGTGCTTGTATGTCGCAGTTTTTGTAAGTTTCATAGATCTTGTGAAAATTCTTGAGTACCAAAATAGCAATGTCTGGAGAAGCGGAGCTAATGCAGCATAAAATATTTACATACGTATGTACATACTAGTGTATGTGTGTATGTTTTGTATACCCTGGAACATGATTAATATGATTTTAAGCAGAATGCATTTTATTTGATTCTATGTACAGCAGCGAGCACGAAAATAGCAGGGGCAATTTTTATCCAATTTCGTCAATTAAATTCTTATTTTACTTTTCATAATTCAAGAAAAATCGCCCATGCATTCTGTAACTTAACTAAGCAAATCAGTGTTAAAAACATTTTAGTAAAAATTCGAGAAAGTTTCACGAAAACTTCGAACTTCTCATCCAGGTTTTTCTTTATTTTTTTAGTATTCAGTATTCTAGCCTAAATAATATTGGTCCAACAAATTAGTTAATACCTCTCGAAATACGTATTGATTTTTAAACGGTTTTATTTAGCTTGGCTGCACGGCCGTTGTGAGCGAATTTTGTAATTAAAATTTAAGTAGCTTCCCGATAAACTACAAGCTTGAAACTTGGAATATAGTTCAAAACCCGATGACAATGCAATAATATGAAAAAAAAACTCCGATAGGTGGCGCATCGATTGAATTATTTCAAAAAATCGTATTTGTGGTCCGATTTGGCTCATATTTGGAACACATAATACATACATGAATAGAAAGCGACATGTGAAAAACATCGCCGCCAGGTGGCGCAAGGATCGAGATATTCAAAAAAATCGTATTAGTGGTCCGATTAGGCTCATATTTGGAAAACATATTACATACATGAATAGAAAGCGACACATGAAAAAAAATCGCCGCCATGTGGCGCAAGGATCGAGATATTCAAAAAAATCGTATTTGTGGCCCGATTAGGCTCATATTTGGAACACATAATACATACAAGAATAGAAAGAAACCTATGAAGAAAAATTGCCGCTAGGTGGCGTAAGGATCGAGATATTCAAAAAAATCCTATTTGTGGTCCGATTTAGTCCATATTTGGAACACATAATACATACATGAATAGAAAGCGACCTATGATGTCCGATTTGGCTCATATTTGGAACAAATATCACAGACAGTCCGGTAGAGGTGACATCAAAATATTGTGCAGTTCGAGGAGAGACAAGCATACGTGGCGCAGAGTTGAGTAAAGTCTTTGGAAGGATTATGTATTGGGGACTTAGATTGTAACAAATTGTCAGGAAAGAGTCCTTGTAATAATGAGTCGCTAATTGAACTAAATAGAATGAGAAATAATGGCCAATTAAATAAAGACTAAAAACTTGAAAATAAAATAATTTAAAAAAATGTTTAGCTAAACGGTTTTACTGAAAACAATACTTACATAAAGTAATAATAATACTAAAAGCTAGAAAATAATTAGGTAGGTCCTAGATACTCCTCACCAATCTAGGGCGTTTATCAGACAATGAAATAAAAGCGTTGGACGCGTCAAATTTCTATTGATAGTCATATATAAGACCAACTGAACCTTAATAAGGTTATGCTACGCCTCGCATTTTTAGAGATTTCTCTGCGCCCATTTATTTCATTGTCTGATCAACGCCCTAGATTGATGAGGAGGGTGATGACTAGTATCTGGGACCTACCTAATTATTTTCTAGGTTTTATTACTTCATGCGCCACCGTGGTGTGATGGTAGCGTGCTCCGCCTACCACACCCTATGCCCTGGGTTTAAACCCCGGGCAAAGCAACATCAAAATTTTAGAAATAAGGTTTTTCAATTAGAAGAAAATTTTTCTAAGCGGGGCCGGCAGTGTCTGGCAAGCGCTCCGAGTGTATTTCTGCCATGAAAAGCTCTCAGTGAAAACTCATCTACCTTGCAGATGCCGTTCGGAGTCGGCATAAAACATGTAGGTCCCGTCCGGCCAATTTGTAGGGAAAATCAAGAGGAGAACGACGCAAATTGGAAGAGAAGCACGGCCTTAGATCTCTTCGGAGGTTACCGCGCCTTACATTTATTTTTTTTTTCTTTAAGTACTGTTTTCAATAAAACCGTTTAACTTAAAAATGTTTTTTAAAATAATTTTATTAACAATTTTTTGTTCAAATTGTGTTTTAGATTTTCCTCCATACAAAGTGTGAAAATTTTTTATATGGAAGAAAATCCGAAACACCCATCTGAAAACGAAAATCAAAAGTCAGAACGAATGTTGAGGGACCTATAAGTTTTAATTTGTAAGACCAAATTGATTGGACTACAAACTACATACTCAAATAAATAAATTAAGAAAACTCTAAGCTTAAAGTTCGAAATTTTCGTGAAATTTTCGCGAATTTTCGAACTTTTTCGAAAACGTTTCAAAGGTTATATTTTTAGTCTTTGTCACAAAATTAACGGATGTTTTTTAATATCGAAAATAAAAAAAGAATATTTTATTTCCGAAATTTGACAAAAAACATCACTCCTATTTTCGTGTTCGCTGTTGTAGATGTGTACTTTGTTCTTATATGTCAGCCTTGTCTTTAGAAATCGTGAATACTTACAGCTGTGACAATTTTAAGATGAAACAGAGAGTGATGCTAATAATAAATTTTTGTTGATAATTAATAATTTTTATTTGAGCTTAGCTGCATTAACATTAAAACTAGTTTTTAGTGATCCAGAGTTGGGCATTATTTGAACAAAACGATATTTGAGTTGATATTCGAACAAAATGATTAGATTACAGAAAAAGACCTCAAGATAAAGTTTTTAAATGGCGGGTTCGAATCGAGCTCAAGGCCTAACAATGATTATTTTATCTTATTATTGTTATGATAAATTTTTTTAGATAAAGTTTTTATAAATAAATTTTTTACAATCAAGGCCCGCATCGTGTTACACGATCCGTGATAGAAATCTATTTTTTAAATCACAATAGCTCTGAAATGGTAAATCATTTAAATGGCATATGTTAACTAGTGACCACACGTACTCAATTGATCCATGTTTTACTACTATTTTTATAAACAGTTTGATAAATTTTTTAAATCCATTTCAAAAATTTGTCATTCGAGTTAAATTGCTTTTTCATCCGTGATCCTATAACACGATTCGGGGGCCCAGGTCTAAGAAACGGTTGTTAGCCGATGCCGTATTGAAACGAACCACTCCTTTTCACGAGTCTTGAAGCGAACCTTTTTCTTTGACATACCAAATCTGAACGGAAACAGAACGAAACGAAAATATTTCCCTTTCTAAGGGTGCCTCGGTGATAGCTTCCAAAAGGTTCATATTAAAGCTGTGACGCTAGCTTCGAGCAAGTTTTATCGCGAGTAAGGCTTTACTACTTTGAATAGCCCATTACAATATACATAATAACCGACATTCTCTTAAAGATTTATCAGAGGCGCGAAAACTGCTCACTCCGTTTGTATTAAATGATTTAAAATATGCAAATGTTCGTTTTCATCTAGGGTTTCATCTCAAGATGCGAGAAAAGCAGAATAAATCCTGTATACACATTTTTGTAATAAATTAAACAATTTTTTTTTTATGAAATGTCGTAAAATTCTTCAAACAGGTAAGCTTCGATATTCCTACGATTTCTAAGAAATCTGCTGTTTGTGTTTTGTTCGAATATTTAAGCCCATGAAGACAAGACCCTTATCAGTCTGGCTAGCAATTATCTGTCCACAAGCGATATTAATCTAAGCTGATTTAAGAGAAAATAAGCAATACTTTTACTGTCGAATTCCATTACAAAAATGTATCAAAACTTAAGTTAAAACATTTTGAACATGCTTATACCCTGCCAGCAATTATCTGATAAATTTATCGTCTTTTGCCAAGATGTAACTAATTCGATACGTTTTGTAGATCCTAAGGCGTTATAAATTCATTTCACAAACAAAAAATACTTTAATTTAATGTTTTCCTTTAAGCAGATAATAACGTTTTAAACTGTAACGTTTTAAATCTCCCTTTATTATAATAATTTTTAAGAAATCTTTTCAATTAAATGTTTTTCATTTCTTGGCGACGTTGTTATGGTGCATGGTTCAAAAAACGATGTCTCTTTGCCTCTTTTGTGTATAGATTTTCTCACATCATTATGAATCTTCTTTGCTGATTTCAACTTCTCAAAATATCCTATCGAATTTATTAATTTCGCAATACAAATATACTATCTTCCTCGACACATTCCGTCCTATTATGGCTTTAGTTATTTCTATTCCTATCGAAATAGTTTCTAAATGCTATGTCGCTCTCGTATCTAAATGTCGTTTCGCTTTGTGGGAACAGTTCTTCCCGAAGGCTGATAAGAATTTGAAACAACGGCGATATCTCCGGCGATAATTTCTTTAGAACTCTCGCATCGAATAAGTGACTTGCGCGATAGAGAATGTTGGCAGGGTATTAGCTTCACTTGTATGTTTGTAACTCTTTTTATACTAAGTAATAAAATAATGTTACTTATACGCACCAGTAACCGTCTTTTCAGATAGTACGGATATGTTTGCGCATAATTGGTTGGTATTTAATGAAGCAGCGTACTTATTTTAATAGTTCATAAAAAATATATTATAAGAACCAAAAAATGTTTTACAAAAATGTGAGGTTTTATTATAAAAAGGGGCAGTAAGACTTTGCCTAAGTAGGCTTAGGCTCTTATCGCTTGTGACCATAAAAGCCCGTAAACCGTGTAAACGCCGCAAACTAATAAGATAAATGGTTTCAATTGTAAGGTTTCCATGTTAATGAGTAAATTGCGAGGTTGAGTGAGCCGCCTCATTATTTCCATTACCTGGTACTAAGTGTTTTTTTTTTTTTGCGTAGAATAAGATTCGTTATTTTCTATAGATTTTTTTTTATGAAAGTTTATTCGGTTTACATTTTTTAAGCATTTTAGCAAATATTTTTTTTTGTTGTTTTTTTACAAACTTCAAAATCTGAAAAAAAGATTATTTTTAATGGTGTATTTGTTTATTTTATTTCTCTTATTTAATTAAATAAATATTTTTTTTTACTCATTTTTACAGCTGAATAAATTTACTTGTCTTAAGGTGTATTTATTTTTTTTATTTCCCTTATTAAATAATAATTTAGATTTTTATGATATTTATTTTTTTATTTTTAATTTTGTTTTCTCTTAATACTTTTTTTATTTTTATTTTTTTTATCTTTTTTTTTCTATCAATAATTCTCAATTTGCATGACAATCTTATAAATATTTTTTGTTGCATGTCACCTGCAACATCTAAGATTTTCTGCTGCTCATCTAAGATTTTCTAAACATATCTAATCAATCTTTCATCTCATCTTCATATTGAATGTTGCATGCCTACAGTTTTTATTATCATGATTGCTCTTTAAACCATAAAATATCATGCTGAAATCTTTCTTAACATTAAACTGCTTTTCGATATTTGTGACCCGGTCTATGAAAAGGTGGCTTATGACTCAAAAAAAAAACAGCTGTTTCTCGCAATTTCTTTTTTGAGTCAAAAGCCACCTTTTCATAGACCGGGTTACATATACTGAACATATAAAAATTTTATCCCATCTCTATGCTCATACTAAACTCCCATCTAGAATTTGTATTTGAATGTCTGTATATACATTTGCTAGCGTGGTCCATATTTTTTTGCTATGCTAGTACTTTAATAGCGCGAATTGAGGTTAAGCTGCTAAAGTTGTAAAGAAAACAAAACATTTGATTTCAATGGAGCAAAGTCTTCTGTTTTTTTTTTTTTTAATTTAAAAAAATTCTTTTTTTAAAACCTAACATTATAAAATAGCATTTTTAATAGAAAAAGTGCTTGGTACCTTTAAAATATATTTAGGTTTCGCTTTTCAGAAAAATTATACATTTTCTTGGTATGAATTAGAATTCAGAGATAATTGGTATTACTGAAAGCTGACAGATAAAATTATTTTACTGGAATCAAAATTTTTCAATTTGGCTTAAAAACGCAACTTTTTGTGCTATTGAATAAAAACATTGCAACAAACTTCGACCCACCTTAATATATATATGCATATAAGCGTACATTTAGATATCTAAATACAAACTTCTCGCCTATCAAATTCATAGCATAGCCCTAACGCCATTTATCAAGAAATATTTTATATAAATATGTAAATACTTGTATATATACATACATACCTTTGTTTTATATCTCACAGCGCAAATGTTTGCCTTTACGTAATTTAAGCCAAAACTAATTTTAATTTGCATTAATTTTGCATAAATGCAAATTCTGCGCTATTTTAGTTCAAGTTCCTTGTGTTACTGTTCTGTTTATGTGTCTTTTTTCTGTGAGCAAATTTATTTTTTAGATCAAGTTAATTCAAAAAAATATTGTTGCTTTCCAAAACGAAAAATAAAAATAAAATACTAACAAAATAAATAAATGAATATTTCATAAAAAAAAAACATAAAATTAAAATGTTTGGGTTTTGTTAATAGCCTTATAAGTTTATTTTAACTTTCTGGTTAATTATTGAGCTCAAGGCCGCAAGGATAAATAAAACACCATGTATTTTGTGGTATTATAATTTATATAATTGGTCGATATTTCGGTTTCATTCATTTGTTCCTGATGATGGTTTCAGATTGAAACCGAAATATCGACCAATTATATAAATTATAGAACCACAAAATCATGGTGTTTTATTTATTCTTGCGGCCTTGAGCTTAATAATTAACCAGAAAGTTAAAATAAAATTAAAATACTAATACAAATAAAACCACGAAGAAAGCTTTTGCTGTTCTCCTCCGCGTTTCGGTGCTTTTTAACATCGTTGTCAGTGAGCTTGCTCAAATAACCTCTGTTGTTTCCTGATGAAGATGTAAAAATGCATATCAACACGTAGGAGTAAGCAAATATCGGTTGAAAAGGTTAAAAAAAAAATAGTTCCATTCTAATATGCTGCAAATAAAAAACTAACAGAAAGATAAATAGTAAATGAAGATTCAGAATTTTTTTCCAAAATAAAACTAAAAATTAAGACTTTTTTAAGTTTGAAAAAAGAGATTAAATTTATATGTTTTTTTTTTTTGTATTTCTATGCAAAAACCAAAATTGAAAAATTAAGTTAAGAATTTTTTCGAAGATAGTGGGTTAAAATCGAGCCTTAAGAATAATTTTTTGTCATTATCATTATTTCAAATTTAATTTTTTTTTTTTATTGAAAAATTTTTTAACTAGAATAGGAAAAGAAAAAATTTAAGACATCTACCATAGCTCGTTGCTAAGATCCATTTCGGGAGCTGCTTAACTCCTTCATCTGCAACGTTTTGACTGCACTTGCCTCATAATTTCTATTTCTTTTATTTTTCTTGCCAATTGATTTTCACAGTGCTGGGACATCTGTTGAAGAAGGAATGTGAATATTGAGCTTCTTTTTATGACAATGATGCCATAGTGTAATTTTTAATGACACTATTTCCACATGCCCTAGGATGTATATACAATTTCGTAATTGTTTTCGAAGATAATAAAAACTGAAAAATTGCTTACGTGATTATTCTATAACGAAACCTAAGAATTTTTTTCAAAGCTTCAAACAAATTTTCTAAAATTTTAGACCAACAATATTAAGATATATTTTAACATTTTTTTACAAAACCAAAATGTAAAAAAAAAATCTGAATTATTAATGAAGTTTTTAAAAAAAAAGTTTGCTAAATACTAAAAAAAAAATATTTTAAAAAATATATTAAATCAATAATTAAAATTATATACATTTTCTTTCATTATTTTCAATTGTTTATCAAAATCTCTCAAAACCTACAAGCCTTTGCAAACATATTTTATGTATTTAATAATCACCCTTATCGCGAAGTTCACGCGGAAAAGTGTTCGCCTTCACTTCTTTTGTTCGGGTGAACTTTTTCCGCCTATCGGCAATTTCGGGCGAACAAAAGTTCACTTGGAAACAGCTGATGCTCTATTGTGAATTAGCAGTGAACAAATAATTTACTTTCAATTAGCTTTCGCCAATATTACAAGCCAGCATTCTAATATTTTTTTTTTTTATTTTTTATTCTCACCAACTCCTTGCCACCATTGAAGCAAAAATTTGGAGTTCCACCAATTGTAAAGTTGAGTAAATGTATTCGCATAGGGAGAAGGCGTTGCGAAGGACGAATGGGTCTTAGCCAATCTTGTTTCAGTGAGGTGTTCGCCATTTTGGAACTGTCGCTTTGTCCACAATCGATAACTTGGCCGACTGATACGTTGTCATAAAAAATAGAATTTACATACTTAGCAATACAGGAATTTCACTTTTTTCCACTTAGCTTCTGATTGTGTATTATTTATTGATTTATTTCTAATAATTAAAATACATTTAATTATAAGTGTATCAAATTTCAAAACAAAATATTACTTAACATTTTCTTTTCCTCTCGTTCGCCTGTAAAATATATGTGAACAAATTTGGGTTTCCCCGCTGTTCATTTCGCCCGAACAAAGAGTTGCCGATAAGGTGAAATCTTTTTCGAACACGAAGAATTTTTTCGCCTTCCTCTGCGATAGGGTGACCAAAAACTGTATATTTTCGGGTGAAAACAAAACTCGCGATAAGGGCGAATAATTTAATATTAGAATGTAAAAATTTCTATAGGAATTTTTTCTTGTAATTATGTAAAAAACATCACTTTTGCTATAAAATCAAAAATTTTTTCCAGAAAAATATATATTTTTCTACAACTTAACCTACTCTTTAAATTCACTGCAAAACTAAAATTCAAAAGCAGATATAAATAAAAGAAACAAAAACAAATTTTTTAAAAATTTTTCGAAGTTTACTAAAAAAAATCACTTACGCCAGATTACTTAATTATTTGCAATAACAACCTATTTTACAAAAAAAAAAAAAAAATACTTAAAAAATATAGTTAATACATCATACAAAAAACGTATTTACATAATGTGAAAAATCTTTGAAGGAATTAACGCTTTCTCAACTTTTTAACACTTTTGCAAAGCCATTTATTATTAATTTTTTTTTTCTATAAAAGAAAATAAAAAATAAAAATAATATAAAAGTAATTATTCTTTTCCAAAAACAAAAATTTTCGATAAAAACTAAATTTAAACCAAAGTTTAAAAATTTCTATCGAAGTTTATAAAATACCGTTTGAAACAAAATAAAACATATATTAAAAGGTAATAAAATATTTACTTTTAGTGAAAAATATTTTCTCAAAGGGGAAAAAAAAATAATTACTATTATACCATAAAAAAATTTTGTTTCTTTCATAAATTCTACCAGAAAAGATAAAACATATTTGTTTCCATCAAAAAAAAATTTATAAAATTATTAGTAAAAAATATCAACAATTTAAACAACAAAACAAGTTTAAGGGTATTATTTATTTACATTCAATTTTTTAACTCTTCAAACTTGAAAACTTTTAGTTAAATTAAATAATTTTCATATTTAGGTATTAATGAGCTTAGCACAGGTTAATATAATTAAATAACAATTGTTATTAACCAGTATTTAGTCAAGATGAACACACTATTAAACATACAAACATTAAAATTTTCAGATAAAATAAAATTATTAAAAAATAAAAATAAAATAGCTTAAAATTCATTTTAAAAAAAATTTTTTTAAATCTGCAAATTTGCTACTTCATTCCTGTTTCATTTGTAAGGTAAAATACATATTTTTTTATCCTCCTTCAAAAAATCTTAAAACTGTTCTTAAAAAAAGTATTTTATAATAACAGCAAAAATTAACACAACATTATAAAATAAAATAAAAAATTTAAAAATCAAAAAAAGCATACATATGATTAACTAAATCTAAAAAAAGCTAAAAGGCATTATTTTTCAAAATTTATTTACATACCTGTTGTTCCAGTTTTCCTTTCATATTTCTCACATATTTTCATTTTTATGTTTTTTTTTTTCTTTCTTGTTGTTGTTTTGTTTACTGCAAACATAAAATTGCTCAATTCCCATTAATCCACTTTACTATTTTTCTTAATATATAAAACTCATACTTATTAATACGAATGTTGTAGGAGTTAACGCACGATATCGAAGATTTACTACAATCACTATCGACAGTTGAAGATGGCATTGGCAATTTGCCCAGCGCAAGTTTGAATGGTATGCTGCAAGGATTAAAGGTATGTTTGAGCGTCGTTTAAAAAATGTCAGCAATGTACATACATACATTCAAATAAATGTATGTACATAAATAAGTATGTATAAATATAAAAGATTAATGTGTAAGTATTCTTAGTAGCGAGGTAGTTGGCGCAATTTTTCTTCTTATTTAGATGCAAAAATATATGAATGACATGCATACAATACAACTGCAACCATCTCACAAGCACATACATACTATAAGTATACTCTACTTTATACATACACAGTTATAAATTGTTTTAAAATTAAACGAAATTTAATTAACTTCATATCTTGTTAATCAAACTTTTCTAAAATTAGTACTCCTAGTTCCCTCATTCACTTCGTATATAACACATACATACTATATAAATATATATGTTTGCAATGCCTATATTTAAACACATATGAAATGGGTTATAAACAAATATAAAAATTCGATTAAATGAATGCTGGCGTGTGTCGCATAAAATCAATAACACAAACGCATCATTCATATATCGCACATTTCCATACAAACATACCTAACTAAATTTTTTATTTTTTTATTAATTTGATTTTTAGTAGGCTTAGCCTTGTTTTTTTAGTTTGTGGTCAAAGCTTTATCGCATAGAAACTTGTATCTTGTGACAGTTTTGCTTTAGAGCTTACACTAGAAAATTTTATAAAAAAATTATTTGAAAATGGTATTCCTAAGTAAGACTTTGATGTCTAATATTTAAACCTAAGCAAAAAATAAAGATTTATAAAAATTACATACAAAACAAAAACAATTAGCATACAAAATACTACACCGTATACAAATATAAGTATGTATAATAAAATGCGTCAGTTACCACACAAAATAAAAACATTTTCATTATTTTGGTCGTGAAAATCTCTATAATTCCTTCTAATGTCCTTATGAGTTTCGTTGTAGTATTTAAATAGTAGCTTTTCATAGTTTGGTGACAAGACAAGCATACTTTTAGGAGCTACTACTTTTAGCAGACAAAACTACCGGAAAATGACTTCAGAGATCAAAAGGGCATTAGAAGGAAATATAGAGATTCTTAAGACTTAAATAATGGCAAATCAAAAAACAAAATTATAAAAATATAAAGCAAATTTAAACAGATATTCACTATATTGGAAGGTCCGAGACCCTCTCAACATAACCTTTAAATAAGTAAGGGGGTTGGTAACTTTTTTTTCGACCCCAGTATAGTATATAATAATGTTTGAAAAATACGTCACGTATTTTCTTTTGGTTTTCAAATAATTTCAAATAGTAGGCAATTTTGAAAAAGCAACCTCAGGAGCAGCACCTAAGTAAAAGAGCAGTGAATAAGGCATACTATCTACAAAATCGAATTATGGACTCTATAAATACACTAGAAGACCACGTAGACTTGCTCTGCCATAACTCTGGTCTATCTGCAACACTTTTAAGAAGTGTTTACTTCTTACTCTCCGTGCCGCCCTTATCCTAATCCTTTTATTCACTACTCCCTCCGCCTTTCCCTTTCTCTGCGTATTCGTCTTCCTCTCCATATTTTCCGTTCCATCTATCCCTTTCTCTCTATCTTTGTCTATCTCTATCTCCTTCTCGGTTATTTTCTCCTTCCCTCTAGTTATTCTTATTCTTCTCCATTCCTTGTCAATACCAGTCAGTAACAGTCCTAGGCCAAGCCTAAGTCTCAGTCTCAGTCCCAGTCCCGGTTGGTCCCTGGACCATTTCCCGAAAATCGAATAATGAATAGAGTTTATTCGAGTAGATCGGTGGCTGGTCTACTTCCCGGAATAAAAGTATCGTAAATATTATTATAGGCAACCTGTACACCAAATTTCAGGCAAATCGATCCATGAATAGAATTTGTGGGAATAGATTGGCCCGTGGTCCACTTCCCAGGAAGGAACTTCACAGGATTACTGTGAAGGTATCCTACAAATTTGAGTAAAATCAGTGGAGTCGTTTTGGTGTCCAAAGGCTGCATACAAACATACATCCCTCTTTAGACATACAGAGCATAAATAAGCAATCACAGTTAGGTGGAAACCCTTCTTTATACAAAATAGTTTTACTGTAAAAACCGAAAAGTTTTAATATAAGTTACTAGCCTGATCATCTCCTTAACGTATTTTGTATGACCCAGTTAAGCCTTTTAGGTCATACAACCTGAGGAACTTAGGATCACCAGAGCATCGGCTGCTAAATAAACAGGATTATTCACGGGTATATAAGTTTGGCAGTAGGGTTGGTTAGCAGGAGAAGTTGTATATTGCGCTGGCAACCTAATGGAATGGTTGCGCTAAATGACCCCTTGAATCTCTGGTTTGCTTTCGAAGTATCCCGTTAAACTAATGATTGATGATTTTCATACCCCCACCAGTTTCTTAACACACGTTCTTTTTTTTGTGGTTATTCATCAAGCAAAGGCTTCATACTAAAGAAAATATTTCACAATAGCTGTCAAACACCCAATTAGAAAAGGAGGGCTGTAGGTTTTACGTGCACCTTATCCTTCCGAATTGAGAAAGAAGAAAAAATATGTATAATTTTTAGAACTTGATGTACTGAAATAGTTAGGTTATGCGACTTTATGACAATATGACGTTTAATGACACTATGTGAATACCCTAAATACTGTTTAAGTGCTTAGTTTTACCCTGACCTAGTACACGTAGTAATAGCTTTCCGAGTACTCTTTTGCTTACACTCCAGTTAATTGTTGTTGATTATGTGTAGTATGTAAATGTTTTGTTTCACATAGTTAATATCATTATTATATTTTGTATATTATATAGAAGTATATATGTATGTAATAATTTTTAAAATTTTAAAGTCAAAGAAGTGTAAATAAACAAAAAAATTAAACAATACTCGCAACTCCATTATAGAAAGCTTTCATCGGAGCTTTCAAAAATGAGCGAATATGCATAATGTTAAGATTGTTGACGAATTCAAAAGCTTCCGAAAGATTCTGGAGCTTAGAAAGCACCCAAATTTGAAATAATTGGTTTTTTGGCAAATAGTTAGGAAACATATTTGACGTATTCTTAGAGTTCTTTGATTGTAACCGGAAGAAATCCTTATTCAGTAGCAAAAGGAAGTTCACATTTGAATACTTTTTAAAATTGGTTTACGAGCTTGCAAATGATTTTCAAGTGGTTTGCGTCATTCAGTAGCAAATATTCCCATCACAAGTTTTCGAAAGCTTTCGTAAATATCATCGCAGATTTCAAAAGCTTTCAGTGATTAAAGTTATTTCATCTAATAGGCACATTGAAAGTTTGTGTTTCATAAAAGTGTGGTGACAAAGTATCTAGAGCTTAGAAAGAACATAAATTTTGAAAGTAGTTTAGAATGATTTTTATAAGTTTTTTACAGTTTATTGATCTAAACTGTTGGTAATTGTAATTGGTCTTATGCTAGTAAAGTTAGTTATCGAGCTTTCAAATGCCTTCGAAGTAGTTTTGTTAACTTCCAATAGCTTTCGGATTGAAATAATCTTTTAACAAGTTGTAAATATTACCATTACATGTTTTCGAAAGCTTTCAGAATTATCATCCGAGCTTTCGAAATAGTTAATGTAAAAAAAAATAGCATAGCTTTTAGGTATGTGGGAATATGTTCCATTTTAATTTTCAAAAGCATTTGTAGGCGAATGTACAAGTACTTCTTAGTAGCAAAGCTTCCAAAGTTTAGAAAGCAAATACATTTCACATCTAGAAGTCATTTTTGGCAAGTAATTTAAACTGCCATTTGACCAATTCTTATAGTTTTCCCGTAGACGGAAAAATATTATTCATTTTGAAAATAAGTTTCGAGCTTTAAAATGCTTTCGAAGCTTTAAAAAGCTCTAAAACTATCAAGCGTTGAATTGAATGTTATCTTCTATAAACTGGAAAACAAAGGCAACTATAACTTATTGATTTTTCAAAGCTTTACCATCTCGCATCTGAGCTTTCAAAAGCTTTTAAGAGCCTTTAATGCCCAAAATCGCAAAATATAATTACACATTTATGTATACCAAGAAACTCTCTGGTAGAAAAATTGCAAAGCTAAAAATATTCGAGGCGCCCCATATGAGCACTTTTTGGTTATTGATCACTTCTGTGACTTAAAAAAAAAATCTTTAATTATGTAGCTTCTACGTACGTATATTTTCTTATTCCTGTGCTAATTGATTGTTACTTATCTCACCACCTGAAGCTAATCCAAGAGAATCTGGAATACCAAGAAAAGGAAGCGATACGTCTACAAGAAATCAATCGCACATTACCAACCGATCCCCCAACAGAACGTCTACTCAACGAGATCAAGGATCGCATTGATTTACTGTTGCGACGCACACAGCAAGGCATCACAATGATTGCGGTAGGTAGCGACAGAGCGCAAAAAAAAACTTTACTGATTTCTATATACATACATAAGTACTGTAAATTTATCTTTTTTTCCTATCGCACACAGAGTGCCATGCATGGCCAGAAGAAGCGCGAGGAAGAACTGAACGAATATCAAATGCATTTGATCGCACTACAAGAATGGATTATGGAGGTAACGCAACAATTAAAAGAACTGGAACCGACACCTGAAGTCGCCGAAGATGAAAATCAACTGCGGTCGCAAGCCGAGCGAAGTCAACAATTGTTACGTACACTCAAGGATAAGCAGCAATCGCTCGAAGAATTAGTCGAAAAGACACGCCTACTGCAACAGCATGAAGATGTAGCGCCCATGGCTTGTGATCTAATGGATCAACTCGAGCATATTATCATCATATTGCGAGAACAAATCACCGTGGCTACAACACGCATTTATACAATTGAAAAGACAATCGTAGAGCTACGTAAATCGAGACAAGAAGAAGAGCAACGTAAGCGCATAGCAGCTGAAGCTTTAACACGACCACCAGTGAGTGCGCCTGTATCATTAGAATCGAATGCTAGTACTCTCGATTCTACACCCATGCCAGAAGAGGAGTTGAAACCAAGCGCAATCGAGCTGAAATCTACACTCGCAGTTGAAACACAAACATCTGAGGGTATTGCTGTTCCAACACAAATAAGTCAGCCTCTAATTGAGATGCACAGTGTCGAGCAACAGACAAGTTTGCTTGAGCCACCAGTAGCACCCTTAGCGCCTATGTTGGTCGAAACTATTGAGACTGCTATGCAAACGAAGAAGGAACGCAAGCCAACTGAGAATATATTGGTTACCTCAACTATACAAGATGGGCAACAGACCATACAAATTGATACCGCAACTAATAAGGAGATACCGGAAGTACCCGAAGATGTTGAGATTGAAGCGCGTTATCATCAACAACCACAAGGCGATGTAGACCGTGCGACCGAATTAGTGCTGAAGAATGTCCCACAAGCATTTGAAACCACTTTTGTCGAGCCAGATCAAACTACAACCGAAGTTGTAGTAGATGCAGATGGTACGAAGCATATTATTGTGAAGAAAGTTACGCGCACACGACAGCAGGTGGTGCAGCAACAGCAAGTAAGTTCGATTGCAACGCTAATTGATGCCGATGGCAACATACAAGTGCAATCTACCGGACAAGTGAATTTGGAAAATGTGCACACTGCCGATACAAGTGGCGATGATCAGCGCGGTTATCAGACAGTGGTGACGCAACAGACACGCGGCACTGTCGTCGATGGTTCGGATCCAAATGCGGTAGTCGTGCGTGAATTTGAAATGGAACCAACAATCGAAACATATGGGCAGCTACAAATGCCGGAGGGACAAGCCGAATTGCTGACAACCATCGTGACCACTGAAGCTCCTACTACTACTTCTACAACAGGTACACAAAGCAGTATACGTTCTGTTGTGCAGCAGGTGACACGTAAGATTATACGCAAGACACGTAAGATTATCAAACGTATTGTAGTGATCGATGGTGTGGAACATGTTACTGAAGAAGTTGTGGAAGAACCTGAAGAGATCGAGATAAGCGAAGAACAGCTACCACCACAAGTTAATGTGAACATCATACGCACCGTTAATGGTAATGTGGTGACGGAAGAGGAATTTGAACGTCTCACCAAAGAACCAGGTGTGATCATAGAAGAAGTGTCTACAGAAGCACCAGCACTGAGCAGCGCACCCACAAACGAACCGACAATAATAAAGTCGGTGGAGACGGTGCAGCCGCAACAGGTATTTGATATTCAAATTTCTTCCATTACAACAACAACTCCAACACCACAAACACAACCAACAACAACAACAACTAGTATTATAACAACAGAAAGTACAACAACAGACAAAGCACAAGTAGAATTTGTTGATTTGCCAGCACCAAAAGTAGTTGAAATTGAAACCTTAGAAGCTACTAGTACTAGTGCCGTTAATATTCCAGCAGCAGACCTAAGTACAAGCAAGCGCATAGAAGAAGAAGATAGTACAGTTGTAGCGCAAATAATTTCACCAAGCGTACAAGCGACTACTGTACCTACTAACCAAACAATAGAGAATATAAATGAGATTTGGCCTAAAGAGCATCATTTGATACCAACCGATATTGACTTTTCACATCATACCGCAGAAATAGCTAAACCTTTGATTGACACATATGAGACAGAGATGTACACAACGCAACCACAGCCAGTGGAAGTTGTATGGCCAATTAATGAAGACACAGGTTATCCGTTTAGTTTGGAAGAGTATAAGTTCGAAAAGGTTTTGAAACCTAAATTAAGCGAGCTCGACGAGAGCGAACATCAGGAAAAGACGACTGTAGTTACAGCTACTACAGTCACTAGTGTAGAAACCAAGTTGCCTGAGAAAAAGAGTGAGATAATCGTAGACACAATACATGAACCAACCGCACCACCAATGGAAATGCCTGAGCTGGCGCCATTTAAAGAAACGGTGAGTCTCTACTCAGAGGCAACAAAGACGCCTACTTCCGAACCTGCAGTTTTAACAGTAGAAAGTCAACCAACAACAGAACCACAAGTATTAGCCATAAAAGAACCGGAACTCTTGCAAAGCGAATCTCAGCGAACTGAAACAACAGTATTAGTAACAGAGCTTCCTACGCCACAAATCACCGTAGTGGAAGAAATAGCTTTAGTGAAACCGGCTATAACTGAAGAGGGTACTGTAGCAACAGAAGGTGTCACCACACCGGTGCAGGACACTCAAATAGAAGCACGCACTGAAAAAGCACCACAGAAAGTATCGGGCGAGCAACCACCAGCTAGTGAGCGAGTCTCAATTACTTCCACTGAAACAGTAAATGAGACCAGCACATCACCGGAAGATAAATTCTTGCAAGCACCGCCCGTTGATGAAAAACCAAAGATAGATATACGCGCCGCCACACAACTTTTTATTTCTGGCGAAGTATTAGCTACAGATAGTGAATCACCACGCAAATCATTCACGGTAACAGCGCCCTCTATCGAACAAACAGGCGCTGGTGTTTTGAAAGTAGTGATGACACCCGAAGCTGAAGTGGATACAAAACAGTTACCACCAAAGATGAGTACGACAATTGTAGAAACTACAGCTGTTACTGAGACCGAGCGCGAAGATACGACAACGCGTGATGATGAATCTCAGCGACCTGAAACAACAGTGTTAACAACGGAGCTTCCTACGACACAAATCACCGTAGTGGAAGAAATAGCTTCAGTGAAACCCATTGTAACTGAACTGAGCTCTGTAACAACAGAAGGTGTAACCACACCGGTGCAGGAAACTCAAATAGAAGTGTGCGCTGAAACAGCACCACAGAAAGTAGCGGACGAGCAACCACCAGCTAGTGAGCAAGTGTCAATTACTTCCACTGAAACAGTGACTGAGACCAGCTCATCACCGGAAGATAAATTCTTGCAAGCACCGCCCGCTGATGAAAAACCAAAGATCGATGTACGCGCCGCCACACAACTTTTTATTTCTGGTGAAGTATTAGCTACAGATAGCGAATCACCACGCAAATCATTCACGATAACAGCGCCCTCTATAGAACAAACAGGCGCTGGTGTTTTGAAAGTAGTGATGACACCCGAAGCTGAAGTGGATACAAAGCAGTTACCACCAAAGATGAGTATGACAATTGTAGAAACTAAAACTGTTACTGAGACCGAGCGCGAAGATACGACAACGCGTGATGATGAACTCAAGCACACACCAGCTGACACCAAAAGTAAACGCAAGAAAAAGAAAAGAATGGAGGAAGCCAAACTTGAACATGAACAAAGCGAAGAAGAGCCTAAGATGCAGGCAGCTGATGTACCGCCTGTTACTAGAGTGTCAATATCCGAAATTGATATGGAAACACCACATGAAACTGGTTACGAAGCAGATGAGAAGACACTCGACGAAGATAACGCTACTGGTGATGGTAAGAAAAAACGTCGCAAGAAGAAGAAGCAAAAAGTTAAGGCACGGGAAGATGAAGAGTCACATTTACCATCCTCAGAGGGTACACCACGCGATGTTGACTCCACCAGTTTGGAAAGTGAAGGTAAAGTGCGACATGAAACGATTGGCGAACTTAGTCCAGAGAGTGAAGCTGGCAGTATTGCGGTAGAAACTTCTGTGAAAGTGGTTGAAGAAGCTGTTGTAACATCAGCTTCCGAGTCGCCGCGTGAGCCCATTACAGAGTTGGTTATACCCACTGAAGTGGTGGAGATATCATATGTCGAAGATGAGCAACAACAGACCACACCGCGTGAAGAGGAAGCTGTAGCAACAATAGCACCAATCGTGACAGATATTAAATCTGCGCAAACTTCGCCGGAACATAAGCCTAAGATTGAAGAAATAGCATCGCAGACCAGCGTAGAGCATACGCCTGAGATTCAAGATACAGAAGCGCAAACTGTAATTGTAGAGATAACAGAAACTGAAATACAAACAACACCACATGCTGAGGAGCCAGTTGAAGCAGCACCGAAGCAGACCGAAGAAGAGGAGGTGCAAACTGAAGAGTTTTACATACCACCAGTAGAACTAGCACAAACAAAGCCGGTGACTACAGATATCTCGAGTCAAACAATTATTGTAACCACAATAGAAAGGGAACTACAAACCACACCGAAGGAGTCACCGCATACGCTAGAAGCTAGCACAACAGAAGTGGTGCAACCTTTGGTAAAAGAGCTCGTTAAGGATGTGACAATTGATCTACCCGCTGAAAAAGTAGAAAAGTCCGACCAAGCCAGTTCTACTGAACCAAAATTCACACAAGAAATTCATGTGCAAACCATCACACCCGAACCAGTGGAGCATGTGCAGCCAGCAAGCACGCCTGAACCTGTGATAGAGGAGTTCATTGAACCTGTGCAAGTAATGAAGTCAGCACCTGCTGAGCAACGCGATCAACATACAACCACGTTCAAACTTACACAGCTCGTAGACTCTACGTCGCAAACAACGCCGCAACATGTACCACGCGTGGTCGATGAACCTGTCTCCTTGGAGCCGTTAACTTTAACTGAAGACTTATCATCTACACTTACTTCAATGTCAGAGCCATATAATATTGAGATACAAACTTCAGTAGCAATACCACCGGATACAGATAACTCTTCGTTAGAGCCTATCGTCTATGAGCATACGCAAACGATAGAGCTGCCTAAGCGTGATAAAAAGACGAAAGATAAAAAGAAGAAGAAAGAGAAGCGTGCAACTGAAGAGAAGGGCGCAAATGAAGAATCTCTAACAGAATCATTGCCCGAAGTGAATGTAAATATTGAAATATCAAGAGACGTTGTACCTGAGTCTGGTGTGTTGGTAACTACGAGTCAACATATAATGGAACCACAAGAAGTGGAGGGCGATAAAACTCCAACAACTACTGGTGAAAAGAAACCGCACTTGGTGCAGTTACAAATCACAAAAACTACAGTCTTCGAAGAATTCCCCGATGTGCCCGTACAAATCAGTGAGCAAAGCAAGATAAACTTGCAATCTACACAACAAGGTAGTAAACCACGCTCGAGAGCTACATCAACGGTTATGATTGAGGAAGTTAGCTCGCCGACCGAAGAGCTTTTTGTACCCATCACACCAAGTGCTGATGATGAAGTACCTGCAAGTGCAGGTGAGAGCATTTGGATAGCAGCAACAACTGCATTAAGCAAAACACCGAAAGATGCTTCCGTAGCAATGATAATGTCCGAGAGTCTACAACACTATCCGGGGCAACAAGTGCAAACGCGCACACCCGTGGTGGACGTTTGGGCTGAAACGAAACAAATAATTGGCGGACGCATACGGTCTTTGAAGGAGACAACACCAGAGCATACGCCACTCAGCAATGTGTTACATTTGGCTACGCTCTCTGAGCGTATTAAAGATGTGCCTGTAGAAGTGCGCGCACAAGAAGTGCAGCAAGGCTTAGATGATTTGGAGGATGCGGTAAAACGTGGTGATCGCATAATTATCGAGACAACAGTTATAACTGTAATTGAAAAAGTATCCACGTGGTTAGAGACAATTGAATACCGTGTTTATCTCATACGACAGAACTCTGATGAAGGACCATCTGAACAAAAATTGGATGACTACAATCAATTGAATGATGAACTCGGCAAGATCAAGTCCAATGTGAACAGCTTGGAGACACAACTCGAGCAAGCTGATCATCTTACAGGACCTGAGGTGCAACAATGTGTTGATGCGCTCAAGGAGCATGTGCACGCCGTAGAGGATGTGACCAAAAATAATCAGGCACAAGACAGCAAAGAGTTAACAAAATGGAACAATTTTGTTGTATTAATACAACGTACTACAACAATTTTGCAAGAGCTACAAGAGCGTTATGAAACCATAATCACTGAGGATTTAACGCTCAATGGAAAATTGCAATCACTCGACGATTTGGAGGCTCAAAATGCTGATGTGCTAAATAGCATAGCTGAGCTTACGCAAAGCGCACGCGCTTTTCAACGTAACTTCCCCGGCAAGAAGGTACCGCAAGACATTTACAATTCATATGAGGTTTGCAAAAATATCGAGAATAGTATAAACGCCGAGCGTGAACGCTTACTACAACTGCAGACGCTAGCCGAAGAGTATGAGCAAACACTGAAAGAGTTTACGAACATAACAGTGTTGGCCGATAGAATGGTTGAGAGCCCGATTGTGTCGAGTACGCTAGAGCAATTGAACAATGAAGTACAAAAACATCGCAAATTCTTTGTGAACTTGAGTCATTGTCGCGCAATGCTTGAGTCGTTAGAAGAAAATATTGACGCAGAGACGCGCGAAAAGCATGCCGAATTGCATAAAGAGCTCTACAATAGAGCAACAGTGTTGTTGGAGAAGGCGTCTGAGCGTTCATCGAAATTAGTGCAAGCTGCTTCGCGCTGGACTGTGCTGGATAAGGGCATGAAGGATGAGTTGCAATGGCTGCATGTCGCCCAACAACGCGTACCGGACTTATCTGCAGTCACGTCAGCTGATTATGATCAATACACAACACTTTATCAATCACTTAGCACAGATATCTCAAATCATTATTTGAAAATGACGCAACTCTCAAATATTTCAAATAAATTGCAAGAACTTGTAAAAGCGCCGAACTTAGTGGAGGAGTCAAATGAGGCACTCATTGTACTGCTTAAATTGCGTGAAGAGGTCGCGCTGTACTTGCACCGCTTGCTCGTCTTCAAAGAGATTTGGGCGCAATATGAAACGCAGACCGATAAAATGGAAGTGTTTGTGCGCGAAGCTGAAAAAGAATTACGTAATATACACATCCCTGAAGATCCATTAGAGCAACCCATCGAGCATATGCGCCAATTCTGGGAATTGAAGGCACATTTTGAAATGCACAATAAGATACGTGATTTGGCCGGACACAGCTTTGAGAAGGCGTTGCAAGTCATACCACTTGCAGACGAAATGCTGCAACGTCAATTCCATGCGCAACTCGAAGATCGTTGGCAAAATATTTCGCTCTCAATTGAGCGCACACAAAACAACATCGTCAACAGTCTCGCTTCACCCGATGTGCCAGCCGAAGAGAAACTCAAATTAGTTGAGCGTGAGCTACAAGAAATCTATCTTACTCTAACCAGCATTAAGGGCGTAATTAAGAATGAGGAAGAGCTCTGTTTGTACATAGAACGCATACAAGTGTTGCGTATACGCGTCGGTTTTATTGGTAACGAGCTAGGGCGTATCGGTCTACAAGATCCCGCCGTGGAACCTGAGAAAGTTGGCGAACTTTTCGCGCTATCGCACAAGATCAACACACAAATCTCCGAGGAGTTGGAGGGTGCAAATGTGTTGCGTGAACAACTGCGTGCCATACAAGAAGGCATACAAAATTTGCGTAAAAATCAAACAAAACTCTCTGTTATTCTAGATGACTGCGAAAGTGCTGAGAAATTGAGTAGTGAAGCAATAGAGAAGGCGGTCTTAGATTGTCAGGCAGTGGGTGAAGATTTGATTGGTGATTGGCAAGAGATTATGCGTTTACGTCAAATGTTGCATACACTGCCAATGCGTTTGAAAATGTCTGTTTCGCCGTTGAAACTGGAGCGTGATATTTCGCAGCTGCAAGATGATCACGCCTTCTTGGAGAGTAAATGCACAAATATTCTGACAATATTGCGTAATCGTTTAGCGCTCTGGATACGTTATGAGCGTCAGCTTGAATTGGTGCATGATTCAGTGCAAGAGACCGATTTTATGATGGAGTTGCTAAAGGTGCATGGGCAAGTGGACTATGAGCGTTTGCGGAAAGCCACCGAGCGTTTAGAGGTAAGTCCATAATAATACTTTTTATTATTTTGAGAAAATAAGGGTGGAAGAACTTCGACCATTGTACGAAAAAGGTGTATCGTATTAAGAGAGCTTATTTTGAAGGTGCAATCTCTTATTTAAATGATCGTGTTAAACCTTGTTCAAAAGGTGATGGGATAAGTTCACGATTCACCGAAGTTCTAAGTCAGTTCAGTAAGTAGAAATTTCAGCATTTTTTCAGAAGAGGACAAATCGTTAGCTTAATGTGAAAATGTACTAAGTCACTTATTACGAATTTTACAGTAGACGAAAAAAACTGAATAATTTTTGAAATAACCTTTTTTTCAAAACTGTGAATGAGGATACCTTAGCTCAATACCTTTGAGTGTAGAAGCTTTTTACAGTAGACGAAAAAAACTGAATAATTTTTGAAATAACCTTTTTTTCAAAACTGTGAATGAGGATACCTTAGCTGCAATACCTTTGAGTGTAGAAGCTTTGAAAAATATAAATAAAAATCATGTATGCTAACCCAGCAGCTATTTTATGACTTAGCACAATTTCCTCACTCAAAACAAATTTTTTCTCCTGACTTAGCACTTTTTACTCAATATGTTTCCACATCACTCCTCCCATTTAATGATTGAAATATAACACTAAAACTATATATTTCACAAAAAATACTATTTATTTGTCAAACCATTTCTAACTATTGGCGGCCACCGTGGTGTGATGGTAGCGTGCTCCGCCTACCACACCGAATGCCTTGGGTTCACACCCCAGGCAAAGGAACATCAAAATTTTAGAAATAAGGTTTTTCAATTAGAAGAAAATTGTCTTTATTTCTAACGGTTCTAATCTGGACTCTTTTGCCGGATGGTGCGCAGACAATAACTTATTTTTAAATTCAAACAAATGCTGTGTTGTGTCTTATTCCATAAAGACAACTGCCACATACTTTATCTACAAACTAAATGCTAAATCTTAATCGTTGTCAAGAGAGTAAAGACTTGAGTGTAATTTTTGACTCCAAACTCTCTTTTTCTAGTCACATTTATTTCGTTGTCATCGTCGTTCAGTAGACGAAACACCAGTGACTTTAAGGACCCTATGGCGTTGAAGGCACTTTATATATCCTTGGTCAGAAGTGGTGTTGAATATTGCTCAATAATATGGAATCCTTTCTATGAATCTAACTCCTATAAAATTGAGAAAGTTCCAAAAATTGTTACAAAATTGCTTTACGTATACTTCACTGGCCAGACGGCCTCCCATCATATACCAGCAGTCACAAATTGATTGGTCTTCAGGCTTTGCATGACAGAAGAACTTTTATCTCACTCATGCTTGCCTATAATGTAATAAACTTTAGCACGAATTGCTCTGATTTATCTACTTTGTTCATTCCATATATTCCACTGCGTGATCTTCAGCATAATATATTATTTATCGAAATAACTCATAAAACGAATTATGCTATGAATGAACCTATAACTAGGACTATACATCTAGCAAATCGATTCAGTAGTATTATTAATTTTAATAACATCTTATATAAGTTTAAGCTTGAATTGTTTTCTAAATTTAACTAGTCTGTAAGAAAGCATGTAGTTATCAACATGTAAGAATTGAAGTAGATTATAGTCAGCGCAAATCATTTGTCATACACCAAAGGCATGTCTCAATTGGGTAAATCCAATTTCAAGGGGTTGTGTTCGCAACCCTCTCAAGAGGTTTCCAGCACAATATATAGCTTCTCAAACCCAACTGTCAACTCACCTAACCGTGGCGAATCCTGTTCCTCATGGAACCAGGTGGTGGGGAGGGCGGTATGGCCTAGAAGGGTTAATGTGATCATATAAATCGTTCCTGAGATGGTCGAGCTAGTAGTACCTTAATAGTGCTTTGTTACCGGAACGTACCGGATCTATATCCGGCAAAAGGCCATCAACATCGGTAACACTCCCCAAAGCCTTCGGGGAGTGTCTTTATCGTTAATACAACAACAACAACAAAGCACGTACTTTTAGACTGAATGAATTAAATAAATAAATAAAATGCGCGCACAAAGAAATGACTAGTAATTCAGATTGATATTATTGACAGGTTGACTTAGCACATTTTTTTTAACAGCTGACGACTTAGCACATTTACACATCATTGCCCACAGCACGTAAAAATGAAAAATTTAAATATTTTTTTTTTTTTTTTGTAATCGATGTATTTTGAATTCAGTTTTAAAACTGCATTAAAATACAATTTTTCAAAAAAAGTGACTTAGCACATTTTCACATTAAGCTAACGAAATATATTTCAAGAAAGTTAATTTTTTAGAAGATAAAATTTATTCAAGAAAAATGCAAATGAATATCGAAAACTGCAAATATATTTCGAAAAAGAATAAATAAAATTCAAATTTATTTCAGAAAAAAACAATTTAAAATCAGAAACCATCAACTATATTTCACAAAGGTCAAGGTCACAAAAGCGAAATTTATTCAGCAAACAAAATTCATAAAGTCAAATTTATTTAACTACATATATAGTACATTTGAATTCAGAAAGGGCTTAATATATTTTGGAAAGGTGAAATGTATTTCAGAAACCGAAATTCAGAATAGGCTAAGTAAAATAAAAAAAAAGTCAAAAGTAAAAAAAAGCTAATTTCTTAAACAGTCAAATTTTATTTTTAGAAAACAAATTATTTTTGAAATGGACAGTTTGTCTTAAAAAAGTTCAGCTGTATTTAAGAAAAGGCCAAACGTATTTCAAAAAATACCAAATGTGTTTCAAAAAAAGCAAATGAAATTCGGAAAACATGAACTATATTTTAGAAAAGGTCAAATATATTTCTGAAAATTTCAAATGTGTTTCAGAAAAGATTACATTCGGAATAGTTGAAATAAAAATTTAAAAAAATTTACTTTATTTCAGAGAAAGGAAAATTAAGTTGAGGAAAGGCAAGAAAAGCGCAATTAAAATAAGATCGACCACACTGATTGAATTCTGAAATACGTTTGCTATTTTCCTATTCTACAATCACAGGCGCTCACTAGGTCATGCTTCTTTCAATTTCTCTGCCTAGTGCGCTGAAGTTCCACGTTATGCTCGCCGCTGTTCCAAATTTTAAAAAATTATTCTATGTATCTCCAGAAATCTTTTCTTTGTATGTGTAGGTCCGTAACTTTTTGTTTTACGAAGTTTGGAGCATGATTTCGGGTGTGTGAAACATCGGCTTTTGATTTGAAAGCACCTCAGCAGAAAACGTTGGTTAGACAAATTATGGATTTCAATCTGATTTAGCTCACATTTGTGCAAGCCAACCTTAAGTAACTTGCATTCTCGTTTGGCACGAGGTTAACAGTTTGAAGGGGTAATTTTTTACACGAATTTAATACTTCCACGTTTGTTGTCCAAATTCCCTCATCAAATACTAATTTTCTTACACATTTTGGAGTTGTGTTCGAAAGTAATTAAATTTACTTCTGTAGCTAACTGGGTTACTATGAGTAAAAAAATAAAACCAAGCCTAACAAAGTTAGGGCCGATTTCAATTACTTCGCGGTCTCGGGATTATCATCACCTTTCTGTACAACTATTCTCACCGATCGAAAGCACCGAAACAAGCCTAAACTATTTTTGGCGCTAAGTTTTACTATAAAATATTTATTCTCTGTTTGAAAATAAATAGATGTGTACAATGAATTCCAGAAGCCAAATATAGATTTTGTATTAGGGTAACCTTTCATGACAGCTCCAAGTATAAAGCCGATAGAATATTGTTTAAAGGAACCTTTTAAAACAAAAACCAATAACCTCCCTATTCTATGCTTCGACCTAAATTAATTATGTCAGTGATTTGTTATTATTTAATAACAAAACTCTATTGGGTGGACAAATTTCATTTTTGTAGTTCCGATAATGTATCTGTCATTTTTATAGACGTTGTTGACTATGATTTCGTCTGCCAAATTTCTTAAATACGTTAGATCCAAATCTGCAAAATCTTATGCCCGAAACCGACTGTAAAATCAATGTAAAATTAATGGTCTCCTTGATAGGTGCAAGTGTGGGGTAAGTAACATCAAGCATGAAAATTCCTCGGAAAAAGTTCTTTAAAACGGCATCAGCTGCCTGATTTTGAACCAGAATATGGTCACCAGAACTTAAGATGCGATATCTTTTATATGTGATATCTTTTATCGGTGGCATAACATCTTCTCTCCGAGGCGCATTAGCTGGTACCTCTTAGAGTAAAAGTATTAAGTTCGGCTATAAATAAAATATTCGTTTGATAGGCACCGACTGGCCAGCAGCGAAACTCACTAAAAGTCAAGGTCAAGTCAATTTTCGTCGTTCGGCTCCCGTCATTATGGTACAGTTGTCACTTATTGCAGGGCATAATGGCAACCTATTTCGAGATATCGTCGTTGCTCAAGCAAACCTTAGCTCTGAATACTATAATTGATTAAATTCTTACTTATCCTGGCTGGACCCTGTCACGCCGCCAAGAAAATTTGATCTAGTTATCATATGGTGCTTCTCGATTATAATAGATATGTATACAACAGCAGCGAATAGAAAAATAGCAATCGCAATTTGTTTAGTATGCAGTTTTGTAGCCCAATCATTTTGATCTTACAAAGTACAAGTTATAGGTCTATCAAAATTTGCAATAAATTTTGAAATTTGTGTAAAATTTTCTCAATTTTTTCAAAAACAACAATTTGATTAACAAGAAGTAGAAGTTTTCTCTAAAAATATCAAAAATTAAAAATGACAATTAATTAGACGAAAAAAAACTTGCCACTGTTGCAGATATAACTATAGATGTTTTTACTCATTTCCTATAGAATACTAGAATGAGATACTTTGTTGCAGGTTTTATACAATCGGACTTCATTTTCTGCCCGCACTATACTAATGACCTCTTCACATGACCACCCCTTCACATGGTTCCATTCCGTTGAATAATTACATGTCCTGCTCTACCTTTAGATAGATGACCATAATGATACTTTTTATACGAGAGCTCACAGATTATATTAATTTTGTTCGCATAACGGTACCCCGTCACGGCATAAACTAATCGAGACGGATATAGACTTCTATATATAAAAATGATCTGGGAGAAAAAATAAATTCATTTAGCCATGTCCGTCCATCTGTCCGTAAACATGATAACTTGAGTAAATTTTGAGGTATCTTAATGAAATTTGGTACGTAAGTTCCTGGGCACTCATCCCAGATCGCTATTTAAAATGGACGAAATCGGACTATAACCACGCCCACTTTTTCGATATCGAAATTTTCGAAAAACCGAAAAAGTGCGATAATTTATTACCAAAGACGGGTAAAGCGATGAAACTTGTTAAGTGGGTTGACCTTATGCCGCAGAATAGAAAATTAGTAAAATTTTTAACAACGGGCGTGGCACCGCGCACTTTTAAAAGAAGGTAATTTAAAAGTTTCGCAAGCTGGCAGCTGAGTATGTAATGTTCGGTTACACCTGAACATAGCATTCCTTACTTGTTTATTATCAAAAACCGAGCAATTTTTAAAACGCTTATATTACCTTCACTTGTATGTTTGCTTGTTTCTAACTCTCTAGGCTAGGCGCGCAAAGGAGAGTTAGAACCATTTAGCCGCAATTATTGAAGACTCCTGCAGTGGTTAAAAAACTTGCTGTAAAAGGAGTTAAGCGGGAGTCATTGGTGCCGTATATCGTATCGTTGTAGTCGTATCCCTAACGTAATCAGCTGTTTATCGTTACGACGGTAAACCAAAAACCAATTGGTTGGCTACGATACGGTTACGACCATAGCAGCACCAATAATCGATTGCATTGATTTCCATAAGGTTGGTCGAATCAGCTGTTATAAGGTTACCGATACGGTTACCGATAAAGCAACTTTATGCTTAATAGCGGAGACATGCACCTCTGCGCTACGGCCGTCATCAACATCAAATATCTAAGTGGATTGTAGATACTAAAACGGCACCATATTTGAATGTTTCTTAGTTTTTTAAACTATATTTATATTATAACTTTTCGTTATATAAATCATGGTCACCCTAATGAACAGTTTTACATGTAAAACAATTGTAAATATAATTAGCCAAATCCAATATGTTAAATGAAGTGAACATGATTCACTTCAAATATTTGAAAGTCCGAAATTTTTACAAACACATATACATGCATGCGTTGAATGAGTATATTTAAATAGTAGCCGTGCATCGTTAAGGTAATTGCCAAGTATGAGGAGCCGCAAGCAGATTCCCAAGTGTTATATACGTACTTAAGTATATATGTACATATGCACAAACAATTTCTGGTGGAGTATGGACAAGGTGTTAGTAGTGCGGATAGTTTGGCCGACAATACAGTGGGCCTAAGTAAGTAGAAAATATGAGGTCTATTGGTTTTGCGGGCTAATATGTTTTCTGCTAGCTCACTTCTATTTGTATTTTGTATTCTTCTTCTTGTTCACTTCCTTGCACTTCAATTTTTTTTTGCTTTTTGGTATTGTGTATTTTTTTTGTTTGTTTTTTCTGCTTGGCCCTTTTGTGGTGATTAATATTTAGTACGTGATAAGCTTTTGACGCGAATGGGTGGTTAAACGGTAGGCCAATAGTAACAAGTAGCATAAGTACATACATACATGTGTACTTATGTATATGTGCGTGGTGTTTCGAAAACTACCATAACATTTAAATAATTGGAATTCATTTAGTGAAAACGTTCTTCCGGTCCTCATAAAAAATATATATATGAATTTAAAAGAGCTCAAATTGTGTTTTAAACCATTTTAATTTTTTTTTTGTCACTTTCCTCTCTCTTAAAAAAGGGTCTTGCTGATGATTTACAAAATCGTGCAACACTCGTGGATGATTTAAAATCCTCGGCTAAGCCTCTTATCGAAACTTCTGATGTACAAATTGTTGAACAAATCGAATCAGCCGTACAAGAAGCTGTTGTAGCATGGCATGATACTTCAGATAATTTACAACAACTATGTATACGTTATCAACGTGCCGTTGAGCTATGGGAAAAGTACCGTAACGCCTCGGCTGCTGTACAAAATTACGTTGAACAGCAAATGGATACGGTGAAGAATTTGGAACAGCCATTGGAGACCATACAAAGTGCTAAGGTAAGTTATCTTATTTATGACTAGTATTATTGAGATGAGAGTTTTTTTTTTTTGGAGTGCTGTGTTCTTTTTTGTCCCTTTGTTTTATGGAAACTACAGTTTGAAAAATGTTACGTAATACACTCAAAAAACATACCATTAGACAAAAAAGTTTTAAATGAACTACAATTTGTGAAGAAGAATAAAAGAAACAACAATCACAAATTTAACATAACGAAATATTGACAGAGAATTGGAAAAAAATTTATAATTTAAGTAGCCCCTCAAACATTCTGCGAGAGCTCACAATTAAAGAGTCTGATATAAGTGAAAAATATGACCCTCAGAAATATGGTGAACAATTAGTCTTATTGACGCCGAATGTTTGCTGGGAAGTAGTATTGAAGAAGAAATATTGGACTAGTGGTATGTCGAGCATTTGTCCACATCATTCAAGCTTTGAGAAAGAGTAAATTAGCTTTTTTTTAATTTAAAAATCCAAATATGAAAAACGAAGGCTAAGTACAGCTTTTTTCGTGATAGGGATGGAATTGCATCGTATAATCATGAATAATTTTCGGACTACCTTGTGATTGTTTCGTGAATATTTCGGAATAACTTCAGGATTATTTTAGGAATCATTTTGACATTATTTCCCAGCAATTTCGGCCCAAGTTCGGTATCATTTCTGGAATATTCTGGGCATCATTTCGGAGCCAAATTTGATTTATTGAAATTGTATCACTTCTATATTGGGATTATTTGCCAAATCATTTCGAGACTACTTCGTAGCGACTCAGGATGACTCCGATATTCTTTTAAGTATAATTTCAGATCAATTTCAGTATCACTTCAAAATTATTTTACGTATATTTAGGAATATTTGTATATTTTTTGAAATTTGGAAAGTGTTTGGGTGGTTCAATTTCAAGATTATTTTCAGCATTAATTCGAGACTATTTACTATGATTCAAAGTTGACTTCGGTATAATTTTGGAAATTTTTTCAGCATAATTTTTTGGAGCATTAGGGAACTATTCGAGATTACTTCAGAACGATTTTGGTATAACTTTTGCACCATCACGCTATTTTCTTTGTCCCGTTTCTGAAACACTTTGGGTTTATTTCTGGGATCGCTTCAGAACCAATTCGAGATTATATCAGAAACATTTGGGAATTGTTTTCGGAGCAATGTACACAATTTATTAAAAATCAGCCACCTTTCTTTTAAGATAGAGTCAGATATAAAAAGAAATATTGGCAATATACAAATCAACCCAGAATAATCCCGGAATGATCCTGTAATAGTTCTTAGTTTTTGTTTTTTAGTTCTGAAATCATACAGAAGTATACCGAAGTTACTACTTTTTTGAAATTACAACAAATACAATACAACAAAAAATTTTAAATTATAAAGTGCTGCTAAAAGCTTTTTTATATTGAAATGCAAATTACAATACATCTACAACATTGTATATATACTAATACTTTTTTTTTGTATTTAAAAAATAAAAATTTAATTTTAAATGTTTAATTGTATAAAAAGCTCAAAAGTTTTAATATCGATTCCTTAAAACAATTCATAAAACGCTATATCAACGCAATACTCAAGATCAGTTAAAGTTAATCCTCATAATCCAGCACAACAATTTCACTCTGTCTTTAATATGGTATTCAGATCCTCTCCACCAATTTTTTTTACGATACGTCAATTATTACCGGAAATTGTGAATTGTGGTGAAAAACTGAGTCTTAAAATGCGGATCCACGCCCATTTCGTAAAATGTTACATCGATGTTGTTGGCGACTCAAATGTTAGTCCAAATACAATATTTGAACGAGTTCGCTTTATTAATCTAGGTCGATGCAAAGTTTCAGCAACTGCTCTAACCTCAACTCATAAATAGTTAAAACCACCAAAAAGTACTTCAGGCTGGACCTGTGGAGAATTTCATGATGTTCAAATTCGCAACTGAGCACAAAACTCAAGCAGGACAAAGCAAGCGAGATATTTGCGAAGTACTAAATTTTGCGACCCCTTGTCTAGAATATCATATGGAGCGCATGAAAATAATGTCAAAATAAAGACGTATGCACGTTTCCAAGTCTTATTTCAAATTTCAAGGTCAAACCCTTAAATGGCTGGGGTAATTTTAATTTTCTTAATAAATTAATTTTGAATATACATTTTTTTCTGTGCAATAATATTTTTGCATAATTTTTAGTTGTGAAGTTGTTAGTGTAAATTTGTTTTTATACCAAAGTGCACGTTCATCATATGAAAGTGTTTGTGCTTTACACTTACATATGAAAATCAAAAACTTCCATATGAAATTTTTTTATATGTGAGGGCATACGAGAGTGGTTTGAATTTTTGTTTTTGTTTTATTTGTGGCTATGATTCAGGGCAAAACAAAAACAAAAGTCCTGTAAGTGTATAGGGATTGAGCAGCTCTGTAATAATTATAAGAAAATTTTTGTTTTTTCCACACCGTTTTTCGAGCATTTTTTGGAATTTACCTTTTTCTGAAGAATTTCGAAAGAACAGTATTTTCCTGTGCTCATTCCATCCATAAACAATAGCTTTTAGATGGATTTTATGCATCGCAGATCGGGATTATGTTTTTATTAGGCGGTCGCCGTGGTCTGATGGTAGCATGTTCCGGTTTGCTAAAAACCTACCACATACACGCCCCGGGCAAAGCAACATCAAAATTTTAGAAAGAAGTTTCTTTTCCAATTAAAATAATGTTTTTCTAAGCGGGTCGCCCCTGGTCAGTGACTTGACAAGCACTCTGAGTGTATTTCTGCCATGAAAAGGTTCTTAGTGAAAACTCATCTGCTCGGAGTCGGCATTAAACATGTAGGTCCCGTCCCTCCAGTTTGTAGACAAAGTCAAAAGGAGCACGGGGCATAAAGGAAGAGAAGCTCGGCCTAATATATCTTAGGAGGTTATTGCGCCTTGAATTTATTTATTTATAACAGTCACATACTTATGTATAACTGTTTACAACAGGCTAGCTTGTTTTGAGATCAGTAATAGTTGATTAGTAATTAGTTGATAAATAATGCAGAAATTCAAGTGATTCAATTTGCGAAACCAAAAAAAAATCAGTTGGAAACTAACTAGTTTTGTTTTAAATCTGGTGATTGATTGATTGTCTTGATTCTTTTACTTTAGTTGTCAGTTTACTAAACGTGCGATGATTGTGTTAAGTACATACTTTTATATAAGGATTGAAGATTGATTTGTAATTAGTCGATTAAGATTATTCAATTAGCCAGAAAGAAACGGTTTTCGGTTAAATCGCTTTGGGGAGGAACCAATCTGAAACCCTTTGTTTCAGTTGATTTCTTTCCAACATAAAGTTGATAAGGCATCTGTTGGCTGGCAAGCATCGGAGTGCGCCTCCGTTGAAATCATTCTTTTTTTTTTCAAACAGAAAGAGAAAACTGACTGATTAAGTTATCGCTACAACAAACGAAAGGAAATGTGTTTACTGTTTAAACTTATCAGCGGTTTTTAAATGAACTGCTTAGTATACATTCAAATTAATATGAACTTCTTTAATCTGTAGGCTCGTATGCTACATATATGGCGGTTACGCTGGTAAAAATGTAGTGTGCTTATGTATGTGTGTCATACCAAAGATCTCAGGTTCATATACATATAAGAGAATATAGCTTCAAATATGAAAATGTTTAGGGATATTTTAAATATTTTTCGAAATATTTTGAATTGTAGGATAAAAAATTAAAAAGTGACATATCGCATATCGCAGATAAGTTCGGCTTAAATTTGCTCGAATGTTGATGTTCATAACGCTATCTATTAATATGTATGAATGTAAACATATGCGTTACCATATTGATTATAATTCAATGGAGAATGAAGGCAAGGGTTAAATTCAGGCTTATCTCGATTATTAAATTTTTTATTTAAAAAAATTAATGCATGAGTAATAATGGAGCGCAGATAAGTGGTCTTATAATTTTGTAGCGGCTATAGGCTTACATGCCATACGAAAACTAGCACTTTCAAATTTGTTTACATTGAATTTCTTTTTAAAAATTTTGAAAGCTCTAGTTTTTATTTGACACGTCGATATATATGGCTGCCATAAATCTAAATAAGGTAATCATTACACTTGCACACAAAATAAATAATAATTTTGAGGTTTGGCCTCAGTTTCGAAAACAAGCCAAACAAAAAGTTGAAGAAGCAATTGGATAAAGTCAAGTGCTTTCAAAATTTTGAGGTCATAATTTTCAGGCTGTACTTAAAATGTTAACTTAACTATATATTGTCCTGTTCATATGTATATGTAACGGCCAAAAAGCGAATGTGTCGATATTGAGCTCGTATATATCAAATTATGTACCGCACTTACTGTATTCAATGGTATGCTTTAATAGATTGATATGTTTTAAATGTTGGCGGCCACCGTGGTGTGATGGTAGCGTGCTTCGCCTACCACACCGTATGCCCTGGGTTCGCACCCCGGGCAAAGCAACATTAAAATTTTAGAAATAAGGTTTTTTTAATTAGAAGAAAATTTTTCTAAGCGGGGTCGCCCCTCGGCGGTGTTTGGCAAGCGCTCCGGGTGTATTTCTGCCATGAAAAGCTCTCAGTGAAAACTCATCTGCCTTGCAGATGCCGTTCGGAGTCGGCATAAAACATGGAGGTCCCGTCCGGCCAATTTGTAGGGAAAATCAAGAGGAGCACGACGCAAATTGGAAGAGAAGCTCGGGCTTAGATCTCTTCGGAGGTTATCGCGCCTTACATTTTTTTTTTTTATGTTTTAAATGACTTTAACACTCAGCGAAATAAGCCCACACACCAATAATTCAATAATAATTCAAAGTGGCATTCCACATTGCATGTACTCCTGCGTACAAAATAGAAGAACCACTTCATATGAACAAGACTAGAAACATTTATCAATTGATACCGTAAACAATCTTAAAATAACTCTGAAATAGTTCAGATATGTACGGTAACATGATTTCAAAATTACTTTGAGATAACCCCAAATTAGTAATAACACTATAAAAAAAAATTCTCAAGTGATCAAGAGATAAAAAATAATGACGAAAGCATGTTAAATTAAAAAAAACATAACGACATATTACCATAATGATCCATGAAATATTCCCGCAACGCCTTAAAAATAACCCTAAAATAATAAGATATAAATAGTCCTAAAACGGTCTTGAAAGAGTTGTGAAAACAATTACGAAATAGACTCCAAAAGATTCCAAAAAAGTCCCGCGATGACTAGAAAACAGTTTCGAAGTAAACCCGAAATTATCCAGATACAAGCCCAAATTGATTCAAAAACAGTTCGAAACAGTTCCCAAAATAATCCCGAAGTACGCGCGACATCTTTCTTACAGCGCTTCCAAAATGACCCCTAAAGTATCCGGAATACAATTGAAGCTACCTTAAAGCAGTACCGCAATAAGCTGAAAATGATTTCTAATATGATCCGAAGATTATCCAGAGGCGTTTTCGAAAATTATTCCGAAAACAGCTACAACAGTTATATTGAAAACAATTGCGAAATAGTCCGAAATGATTCCGATCACAATCCCGGGACGATCCCCAAATAGTACCAAACTGATTCCAAAATTAATCCTACAATAGTTAGGATCGATAACATGTTAAGACAATCCTGACACAAAATAGTCCTGAAATGATGCCAAACAGTTTTAAATATTACAATCCCCATATGTTACCCAAATAATTCTGAAAAGATCCAAAACAATCCTGCAATAATCCTGACAGCAATACTGAAATTAGCCTGAAATTACATCGATATGACCCTCGAAACAGTCCAGCAATCGTTCCGAAATTATACCGAAGAAAATTCGGTAATTATCAGAAAAATATATGGACGTGTTTTTGGGGACTGTCCTAAAATGTTCCTGTAATAGTTCAGAAATGGTCCGGAAATAGTCTTGGAGTGATATCGGAAAAAATTCCGCAAGGTACGAAAATTATACCAAAAATATTCTTAAAATAATACCGAAATAAGCTCAACATGACCCCTTCAAAACCTTGAAATAATCGCGAAAATTTGAAAATAGCGTCCAAATGATTCGAAAAACATCCCAGAACAATCCTGAAAGCAAATCCGAAATATTCCCTAAATCGTCGAGCAAAAATCCCAAACGTATCGCGAAATGTTCTGCAGATACAAACAAATTAATACGGAAATTGTTCAAAGTTTAACTCGTAATGGTCTCGAACTGATACCCAGCACCATCCGGAACGTAATTCTGAAATATTCCCGAAAACGATCCCGAAATGGTTCTGAAATGATTCTGAAATTAACTTGTGAAATCTTATTTAAAAAAGCTTGTGAACTGCTCTCAAAAACAACCCCGAAATAGGTTCGATAAAACGCTTTAAACATTCTGAAAATAGTCTCGGCATAGAAACTGTCCCAAAATTAACCTGAGATAGTTGTGAAGAGATCTCATTCAAAGTTTTCAAAAAGCCCTTGGGCGCCATAGTAAAAATTCTTCAATATTTTGTTCGTTTGCCTGTAAGACCCTTTAACCTTAAAGTGCAAATATATAAGAACTTAGACATGGGTTTGTTAAGCAAAAAATTTTTTTTCACACTGATTCCTGCGAAAAATTTACCATCATCAGTCGAGAAAGCAATTATTGTAATTTCGTGTTTGCAATTTCTGATACCACACTGTATAACTACTCAAATTCGATTACATACATATATTAGCTGCATCTTTGTGGATTTGTGCGCTCTTTCTGTTGGTCAGTGAGTGTTTGATATTCGTGTGAATTAGACTTGCAATAATAATAAATAGGAAAAGGCAATAAGTGAAAATAGAACTCAAATATCATGCAAATAAAAACAAAAGGATAACAAAAGATAGAAAAACAGCTAGCTGATATAAATAAATATGTGAAACTAAAAAATACACATTCAAATAACACATATGCATTTATAACACGCATCAATAATTTACCGTTATTGATTAAGCTGCTTTACTACCAACTCAAACTATCCAAATAAGTTACTCATACGCCGTGGTGTCCACTAGAAAATAACTTTATTGTATTTGTTGAAGTATTGCATTTGCCATTGCGTGACAACATAATTTCTTTGAAGCGTATACACATATGTGTGTATATACTTGTTTAGAAATGTATGCATTAAGTGTTAAAAAAAATATATAGAGAAAGTGTCATTGTACTAAGTAAATACTTATTGAAACGAAAGACGGCAGCTATAGTGAATATGCAAGTGTAAAAACTTATGTATGTGTATGTGTGCAAGTCTCTTATTTAGCATAATTATTAGCACATCAGTGCACAAATGTGCTTAGTATGCATAAGAACTATGCTATAGACAGCTAGAAGTTGACTGCAGACACTTTCTTTAAGGCGATTGACTTAAAGAAAGTACAGCAGCACACACGAAAATAGCAGTGGCAATTTTTATCAATTAGAAAATAATATCTATAAATTTTCTAACTAAAACTATTGGTCTTTTCTTTTCTGAAAATAGTGTCACACTCTTGGTTCTTTTCAGCTCTCTCGTAAGGTTGTGTGTCTCTTTCACAAATTATTTTCCAATTAATAAGAAAAGGGATAGCATTACCTACAAATTCAGTCATTTGGCAGAACGCTAGCTGACCTAGTTCAAAAGTTAGAATTCAAGAGTGCGACATGAGGGTAACATAATTTCCAGAAAAGAAAACGCCATATGCAAAGCAATCTCAAAACCATTTTCGAAAAAAAAGATTCGATAAAATTTTACAAAAATTCGCTACTTTTTATTTAAAGTTTTTTAAATACTTTCGAATATGCAGTTTTGAAGCCCCGTCAATTTTGGTGTGGCAAAGTATAAACTTTAATTCGCATGAGATTCGTATACATTTTTGAAAAATTTTTTTCCGAAGGGTGTTCTATATTTAGCTGATGCAAAGAGCGCAATAAAAATGTAAATAATTAATACGCATTTTGAGAGACCTATAACTTCTACATTGTAGGACTCAAATTAATTGGGTTAGAAAACTGCAGACTCGAAAAAATTTAGAAAGTTCCAAATTAAAAATTGGGATTTTTCGTAAAATTTGCTCGAATTTTTCGAAAACGTTTTTAAGATTGGGTTGCCTATTTTCAGTTAGAAAATGTATAGAAGTTTTTTCTTGAGATATATAATATAAAACATAAATTGAATTTAATAGTCAAAATTTAAAAAAACTTGCCACTGCTATTTTCGTACACGCTGCTGTAGGTCAAGGAATGGCTGTATGTGCTCAATTTTTTTTTTTTAACGACACAAATAAGCGAATGCATTTATACAAACATGCACACAAATGTTTAGTACGTGTATAAATATACGTAAATATGTTTGTAGAAAAAAAGAACGCAGCACTTTCATATTGTTCTATTTTAAATTTATCTAATATCATTTAAAGTATTTTTTCAAATTTTAAAATTAATAAATTCTTCACTTTCATCTTGCCCGCCACAGATCTGTCAGGACAATTTGACAGCACAAAATGATCGTTTATCTGAATTACGTGATATTGTTACAAAAATAGCTGCCGATATTGGTTTGGATGCATCTGGTCTAATGCAAGGTGAATTAGAGGCTTTAGGCCAACGTTTGCAAGACTGCAAGGAAGCCATTACCACATTGGCTAATGTGGCCGAAGCCAAGGATAAAGAACGCAAGGCTATTGAAGAGAATGTACAACAAACTAAAACGTACTTGAATAATGTGCAGAAGGTAAGTTTGTAGAACTACTTTTCTAATTGTACAATTGAACTTGTAAACATGTTATATGTATATGGAACTTAGCTTTCATTTATGTATATAACAATACAAGGAGTTTGCTTTTACAGTGAAACATTTACACATACATACATATAAACCTATTTAGGAAAACAAAAAGTTTACTATGTAGTATGTACATAATTTGAATGTAATTGCAGCCCCGCGTGCATTCAAACACAAAAAGGGATTTCCCATATGCGCGAAAAAAAAAACTTTACCGCACACTGTATATGCCGCAATAGTGTGTGTAATCCTTCACGTTCGCTAATTCTCTAATAGAATTAAATATTTTGGATTACACTTTTAGATAACACAAATATTGATTAGACTGTGTGTGCTTTAAGTAAAAACTTTATTCGTAATCGATATCGACCTATCCTAATAGGAAGATTGTAACTTAATTAGCGAGACGTGTTCATATTGCTTTATACAGTTGTTTTTGTTATTGATATCAGCTAGCTTCTCGGGAGCTGAGTGTTGAACTCGAAATCATACTTTATTCTAGTGTAAAGGCAGATGCCTTTATCCACTCATCCATATGAATGCCCCGCTGCTCGCTTTGTAATTGGTCTCTACGTGTTGCCTTTTTGTTGCTATTCGTTTATTCACCATTTAGGTACATACTTATTCTATATGCTTTTTAATCCTTATTGTCTGTAATAATTATAGGCGCGCTGCAAGAGCTTAGTAACATTGGGTTTATAGCATTGATTTTATAAGCAGTACTTCCGCTGTTCACTATTATATCAATATTATTATCTATTTTTAATTAGCGAGAGCGCGCCCATAATTATTCCACATAATTAGGATTAAAGCATATAGAAAAGTATGTACCTAAATGGTGAATAAAGAACTAGCAACAAAAAAGCACTACTTAGAGACCAATAGAAGAAATTTACAAGGAACAATAGAAATAGATGTCGAGTTGTTTCAAATTTGCCCGAAAAGGGCTTTGAAGATTTTTACAAAGCGTATTCGAAAAACCCGTCGCCTTGTTAATCCTGCTGTCCCTTTATGTCATTTTTTTCCAAAATATTGAGTTAAATAAAAGTTTAAACTAATATTAAATTACAAAATTTTCAGGTTAAAAATTTGTGAAGTCAAAATTTTATAGCAAAGCATAAAAATATAAAATGTACTAAAACTTGTTCTAAAAGCCTTAAATTAACTACATTAAGTTTAGAATTGTACGAAACATGTACTGAATCGAGTAATTTAATTATTTCCTGTTATAGGTAATCCTAAACTGCTTAGTACCAAAAATCAATATTACCGGAAAAGGGTGCAATAAAAAAAATTACTTGTTAGCATTACTTTGGTACTTTTTTTGGCAGAAACCCAAGTATAAATATCAATTAGAAAAGCATTGAGTTAGTACTAAAATGTGTACCTACTAAATTAATCAAAACTTGAAAATTTAAGGCTGTCCCTATTCGTACGAAAAATTTAGTACAAAAATTCCGAATAAGTTTTTGTTGAGTCTTCCTGTTTTTTCTTCGTTTTATTACATTCTGGACGAATAACCACTTCAAAATTTTTAATTATAAAGCTTTACAAATGAAGAATGTTTTTAAATTAGTTCTAAACTAGACACTTTTTTTAAGTTTTCTTATTGGAGTTACTTGTTAGATGAGAGAATTTTAACATAAATACCGAGTAGTAGTGCTGGTTTCGCTGAAACATCTTGAACTGAATTGAGCAATTTTGAAGTTTGGTATCACTTACACAAAATTTAGTGTGCTAAAATCCACTATGTTTTAAACTACACTATAAAAATTAGTTTTTCGGAAAACAAAGCTTTTATAATTGTAAAATATTTAAATAAGTTCAAAGACACGTTTTGGATTAAATTTTGCATTTAAAAAGAGACAAAAGTACTAGAAATGTATAAAGTAACTTAACTGATCTCATAGTATTGTTTCTCACCAAAAAACGTTTAATAATAACAAATAAATAAGTTTAAATTGGTCCTTGAATTTAACAAAGCACAGTTTTTCAATACAGTTTGCAGTTGGAGAGGAAAATTTTGTTTATGAGTACTCAAAATTTTAGCTTTAACTACAAAGTAACGTTTTATTGAATGCAAAATTTCGTTTAAGATAAAGTACAAAGTCATTTATGCTTTTACTGTGTACATTTTGGTACAGTGCTTTCAAATATGCTCAATACTAAATTTTTTTAGTACTAGCTTGATAATATTGCTTCAACAACTCAAAATTTAGCAGTGAGCTTTATTTAGTAAAATGAGATACTAAGAAATTTAATATAAATATGTATACTAAAATCATTATTTTAAAGTATATGCCGATACTAATTTTTCTCTCCAGCAGCATTTATTTATTTGAAGATTAGTTAGTACCATTACAACATCATACATTCATTAGAGCTAAAAATAACAAAAGTATCTACTAAACTAGAGCTTGAAAACTAATTTTAAGCGTTTTTTAGTACTAAATCATATCTTAATGAAAATTTGGTAATATATTTTGGTTGCCTAAGTTTAAAGAAGTTATTGCAAACGATTTTTCAACATTATTTAGTACTAAAAGTTTAGAGTACCAGAACAACATAAAAACTTTTAAGATCTTCATCAGAAAAAAGATGCGCTAGTTTAGTTTTAATAGAGATTACAAACATGCATTTTTACCAAAAAAAAATTCGTTAGTACTAAAAACTTAGATCACGTAAATTTTCTATATTTTTGAACCACAAAAAAATTGCAAGCTTTTTACACAAAGAAAATTTTTTTTGTACTAAAAATGTTTAAGTACTAAAGTAATAGATCGTGCAAATGTACTAAAACCTAAGCGCCAAAATTGCCATATTTTGTGTTAAAAAATTTTGTGTAATAAAATTGTAATACACAAATTTTTTTAACCTCGTGGATGGAGCACTACATTAAAAGTGTTCAGTACAATTACATACGTAGGTAGGTAGGTTGAACTGGCCGGTCCATGAGGACCTCACATAGACTGATTGAGTCCGTAGTGTTACCAGAAGTTTGTTTTAACGACCAAACTGAAAAACCCTATCAAAAACCAGGACTATGCTATAAAATAACTCCGTCCTCTTGGCAAATACTAGAAGCTTCCTAGGACTTAAGCCACTTGCTGCTTCTAGATCTGACAGCTGTATCACTCCTAATAACTGGAGTCTTAGCCTGGCAAGTGCAGGGCACGAGCACAGAACGTACTCGATCGTTTCCTCCTCCAACCCGCACTTCCTACATCTGCTATCACTGACCAAGCCTAGTTTAAAGGCATGTGACGCCAGAAGGCAGTGTCCAGTCAGAATACCCGTCATGAGTCTACAGTCCTCTCTTTTTAATGATAGGAGCAACTGAGTTAGTCTAAGGTTGTAAGACCTACACATAATCTTCGACACTTTACAGCCCCGCGCTTGAACCCACGCCTTTCCCGCTTGGTCGATCATGTGCACCTCTCGCTTTCGCTTAATCTCGCCCAATCTAATTGGGACATCTACGGAGCAAGCTTCAAGGGATGCGCCCTTTGTAGTTAGTTCGTCCGCTTTTTCATTCCCATTTATTCCCTTATGCCCTGGGACCCAATATAAATGTATGCTTCTCCCTGTCCCGATTCTCTCCAGAGACTGCTTACATTCTAACACGCATTTAGATGCTGTGCTATGCGAGATTATTGCCTTAATTGCTGCTTGACTGTCAATATACAAGTTAACACGGTTGCAGCTTAAGCTATTCTCTTCCAGGGTTTCTACTGCTTTGGTTACGGCTAATATTTCCGCTTGGAAAACGCTACAGTAATCCGGCAGCCTGTAGGATCTGCTTATTTCCGGATCAGCGCAGTATACCGCAGACCCTACTCCTTCCACTACTTTGGAACCATCGGTGTACACATGTATCGCCTCGTCCGCCATTTGCGCACCCTTGCGCCAACCGTCCACCTCTATTGTGGCCTTAAGATCTCCCTCGAAGCGCAGATAGGGAATCATGTAGTCTGTTCATCTTGCGATTGATGACGCTATACTACTATGGCCATATGGTCGGCGCTCAAGCTGCCCCGAAGCACCGAGCCTGGTTGCGGTCGTTAACGCTTTGTTCTTTGCTACCAGGTCTACAGGTGGGATGTGCAAAATGGCATACAGTGCAGCCGTCGGGGTTGTTTTCAGGGCTCCCGTAATGCTAAGCATCGATAGTCTGCATACCCCCTCTAATTTTTTGATGTATGTTGTTTTTTGTGTGGCTTTCCACCAAACAAGAACTCCATAGTATAGAATAGGGCTTACAATCGCTGTAAAAACCCAATGAGAAAGAGAGGGCGATAGACCCCACGTACACCCCAGCATTCTTTTACATGCGTAGAGTGCCGTTGAGGCCTTCTTGACCCTCTCCTCCACATTGAGCTTCCATGACATCTTACTGTCTAGGATGATTCCAAAATATTTTGTGCAAGGTTACTCCTGTAAGGTCACCCCCCTAACTTAGGCCTGGTCCAATTTGGGACCATGTACCTCTTTGTAAACAAGACCATATCCGTCTTCTCCGCATTGACTTTCAACCCGACATTAGATGCCCAGGTATGAATATCGCGAAGCGCCCGGTCCATCAAAGAACTAATCGTTGGAAGGCACTTTCCACTTATGACAATTGCAACGTCATCTGCGTCAGCCGTAAGTTTTACGGGTCCCTCATCGAATTGCCTGAGCAGTTGGTTGATGACCAGCGTCACAGCAGAGCTGATAGCACCCCTCCCTGCGGCGTGCCCCTGTCCAATGATTTCGTGGCCTCGTACAATCCCCATTGTGATGTAATCTTTCTGCAATTTAACATGCAGCCAATCCATCTGATTAAGGCAGGATGTACTTTAATGTAATTAAGACCATCCATAATCGCCCATTTTGCAACATTATTGAAAGCCCCGGCAATGCCCAAGAAGACTCCTAGAGCATACTCCTTATATTCCAGGGATTTCTCTATGCTTATTACCACCCTATGCAATGCGGTGTCTACCAACTTGCCTTTGGTGTACGCATGCTGTGTTGTGGAGAGCAGCTTTTCATCCACGTTGGACTTTATGTACACATCTATCAGCCTCTCAAGGGTTTTGAGCAGAAATGATGTTAAGCTAATGGGTCTATAGTCTTTGGAATACATGTGACCGATCTTCCCCGCCTTTGGTAGAAAAGCTACACGAGCAGTTCTCCAAGAGTGCGGTACATGATTCAGTCGTATGCCCCCATCGAATATTATTTTAAGCCATTCCACGACCGCCCTACTTGAGACTTGCAGCATGGCCGGGAATATACCATCTGGGCCCGGCGATTTAAACTTAGAAAACGTCTTCACTGCCCACTCGATCTTGGTATCGGTCACCAAGCCCGGCACTACTAGCTCCGTGATTGAAGTGTGAGTGATGTCTGCTGGCAGATGGGAAATGTGTATCGAGAAGCACCTCAAGGGATTCCTCACTATTACGTGACCATTCCCCGTTCTCTTTCTTTATTAGTCCCTGGACTATGTTTCCCTTTGCTAGGACTTTTTTCAACCGTGCTGTTTCGCTGTAGCACTCTATGTCCGTACACTTTTCCATGAGTTTCTCTTCGCCCTGGTAATTTCACGCTTGTAGATCCTCAGTAGATCCCTGTACTCGTCCCGACACGCTTCGCTTTCCGCGGTCTTTGCGAGCTTAAACATTTCTTTAACCTGTCTTCTTAGAAGACTCAGCTCATTGCTCCACCATGGCGGCTTTGCTTTTCCTCTGAATCTTCTTAGAGGGCAAGCTTTGTTATACGCAGTCATAAGCGTCCTTGTTAGGAATTCATTCGACTCCTCCAGTTCCTCTACATTAGCAACCTCTTTGGGTTGTCCCAGTTTTGTTTCTACATGTTTCTGGAATTTAGTCCAGTTCGTTGACCTAGGGTTTCTAAAGGTTCCTCCCTT